>NC_138091.1:29878451-31162201 GCF_964212035.1 Myotis nattereri
AAAAGCCTCTTAACACTTCTTCTAAAGATTATAAAAAATAGATGTCTGAACCAGACTGGTATCTGAAATGGACTCCACTGGTTACATTTCTGCTTTCTCACAATAAACCAAGTATATTAATTAGTAAGAGCGCCCTTTAGGTACATAGCAGTTTTATTAGTAAAAACTGGGGGAGGGTGGGAGGTTGTCCATCAATATAAAGAACAAACTACTGATACATGCAACAGCAAGGAGGAAGCTCAAAAGCTTTATGCTAAGTGAAAGGGGCCAGCTTTAAGCTTACGGATTATTTCAATGTGCGTGCCTATGACATGCTACTCTGGCCTGTGCCTCGCTCTCTAATGAGCATTATTGAAAGAAGAATCGGGCTTTCAAGGGTGAACCCACTGAATAACTGCCTCAAATGCAGCTCGTGAAGGCTGACATCCGCGAGATGATTCCGGCTCGCTGTGTGCAATCTGAAACTCAGCAATTGCCTCTGACTGACAAAGACTATAACTTCACATTATTGTTTCTCAGCTCTCCGAAACAGGGTGTCTGGCCTGGCGCGTGATAGATATACTTCCCTCTCAGTGTATTTTCATCTCATTGTATGGAATATTTCCCATAAAGGACTCACAAGGGTGAAATGCAGGAAATTCAGGGGAAAATGCTTCAGGCACTGGAGGAATGGCCTGACCATTTAATTTTCTCACGGAGAGCTCAAGGAGGAACTCATATCCAGGGGAGAGCAGCAGCCACCCCCCCCCACCCCCCAGAGCAGCTGACGCTTAGCATGGCACTGGGGTGACACATCCATACATCTTAATAAAGCACCGCGCATTAATCTATTAGTAGCAACTCAAGGAAAACCTCCAGTGGCCAAAGCAGAGTGCGTATGGAGGATAAAGACTAACAAGATAGAGGAGAGAATCATATTAGAGAGAAACTTAGTGATGATGTTTCCTCCCCCTCCCGCAAAAAGAAATTCTCTATCTTCAAAATTAAGAAGAATGCTTCACAGTAAAGTAATTACCGTTGGAAGAATTGGTGGGGTGTGGTGGGAATTGAAAGACAGGAAGCTGCTCAAGCAAGCCAGATGTGTATTAAATTTTTTTTGTCCTCATTTATACAAAGGGAAGAAGTAGAAACAGCAACAGCCAGCTCCTAGAACAGTGGTTCTCAACCTTCTGGCCCTTTAAATACAGCTCCTCATGTTGTGACCCAACCATAAAATTATTTTCGTTGCTACTTCATAACTGTAATGTTGCTACTGTTATGAATCGTAATGTAAATATCTGATATGCAGGATGGTCTTAGGCGACCCCTGTGAAAGGGTCGTTCAACCGCCAAAGGGGCCGGAACCCACAGGTGGAGAACCGCTGTCCTAGAATGTCAGCGACAGAAAAAAAAAAAACGAAGCTGCAATTACAAGAAATGTTACTTAATTTTTCAAAATGTAAAAGCATTACACAAGCCAAAGGTTTGGGGGAGACAGATAATAGTCGGTTGACTAGTTTCTTTCAGGTCTAGAGTCAAACCTGTTAGCATGTAATGGGTGAGGTCAAGTGGAAGGTAGGTGCTATTGGTACAGCAGCAAGAATGCTGGACTTAGAATCAAAAGATTTGTGTTCGAGCCTCCAGTCTACCACTTGCTCCGAGGGTGACCTTGGGTGAGTTACTGAACCTCTCTGGAATGAAGTGAAATCATGGATGTGGAAATGCCTGGCATTAGCAGACACCAAGTAGAATTCTGTTTGATCTGTTTTCTATTGTGAGGACTTTCATGCCTGCAGCTCAGCCTCATGTGATGAACATTTCTTTGGAACTTGTTTATTGTAAACATTCATTGACTAGGACTCTTCCGTCAAGATGTCAATAGCGTTCTTAACTAGACCCACCCAAGTGGGGTCACTCTCTCTGTTGACTCACCCAAATACTTAACATATACTGCCTGCACTTGTGTGTACTTGCTGCTAAGTTGCTTTGTAAGCATTCTTATGTCTGTTCATATGTGCATGCCCTGTCTACTCAATTAGGAGTATTGAGTTATTAGCCATAAGGCACTTTAGAGCAGAGTTTAGGCCAAACTCTTCATTGTACAGATGGGACTATCAAGGTTCAGGGAAGACCAGGGACTTCAATGACTCGTCATACATTGGTTGGTGACTGTGTCACATTAGGACCAACTTCCCTTCACTCCCTGGGCAAAGCTTCCTTCTCCCACATTCCCATCACAAACTGTTCTAAAAATAAGCATCTCAGGATAAGAACCCCATTTTGCTGTTAATTGTTTTTTTATCCCTCAAATTCGGTTCCCATCCATACAACCTAAATGATCAGGGACATATGAAACTTTTGGTGCTTATAAATTGTTACATTCAGAAACACCAGAAGTATTCTTCTAGTGACCAATTTATTCTATAAATCCCATTCTTTCTTCAAGGTTGACAATACTATCATAGCTATAGATGTCTCTATGGTTTGTAAAACACTTTCATATCAATGATCACATTCAATCAGTTTGGAAACTCTGTGGCGTCAGAGTAGGTAGTATTATCCCCATTTCACAGTGGAAGAAACAGAGGGCCATAGAGGTTAGTAGTTTTCCTAAGGACTCACAACTACTCATTGTTGGAGCTGGCACACCAACCAACTCAGGTTTCTGGCTTAATAACCCAATATACTCCCACAGTACAATACACTCCCGCTGCATAGTAGGACCCTAAGAAACTAAGGTCCTACTATGGGGTCATAGAATCAAATGAACAGAAGATCTCAATACAAGAGAGCATCACCTATTTTGAATGCTGCCCAGGGATCCATTAAGACAAGACAAAGAAGTGGCCAATGAACCACCCTAGATCATCGGTGACCTTGATGGGAGAAGTTTCCATGCAGTGATAGGAAAGAAACCACTTAGATTGGTTTTAGAAGAGAACGGGGGGGGGGGGGGGGGGGTAAGCGGGGAATGCGAACATAACTCATTTTGTGAAGGAGGACAGAGAAATGGGAAGGAATTGAAAGGCCATTTGGGATTGAAGCAGGTTTGCAAATTCCAGGCAAGAAGGGACAGTGCCTGCCCCAGACGGCTTCACCATACAGCAGAGAAACAGGCCAGAAAAAAATAACGCCCCCCAATCCGTCCAAAACCCATTGTAATAAATGCATAGAACAGAACAACATTTATTGAGCAGCTATGATGGGTACAGTACTGTGGAGATATGCAAACACGAATCGACATGGAAAAATGAATGCACAGTCAGGTAATTAAAATAAAAGCCAGTGTGTGATAACTCTACGCAGAGGTACAAAGTGCTTTGGGAATCAAAGAGAGAAGAGGAATTGATTTTTGTCTGAACTGATGCTAATCTCCAAGAAAAACAGAGGATAGGGACTGTTTCACTGAAGTATAGGAAAGAATTAGCTGCTAATACAGAGGGGCTAGTTTGCATGAGACTAATTAAGAGATTGGTGGGTAAAGCTGTGTAAGTAGAAATATTATATATAGCATCAGTTACATTCCAAAGAATAATAACTATTATTATGTAATTTCTGACTTTTTAAGTACCTTTATACTTGTGTTATCCATATATTTATGGAAAATGGAAGGGTTGGCTATCTGGAGAGAGAGAGAGATGAGAGAGAGAGAGAGAGAGAGAGAGAGAGAGAGAGAGAGAGAGAGACAGAAAAGAGAGGAAAAGAGAAGGAAATAGGAAAGAAATAGAAATCTAAAAGGAAGAAAATGTAATTATTGAGCACCTATTAACCTATTGCATGCCAATCTTTGTTGTGATACTTTAATCCATCATCTCATCAAATCCTTGGCCAACCTTGCTTGGCCACCTGTATAACAGTGCAAATTAGGAAAGATTTATTCCCCGATTAGAGAAAATTACATGGAGTTTCTTCTAAAGACTCCCTCAATTACTTTATTTCCTCTCCAAATAAATAAATATAATAAAAGATTAGATTCCTTCCATAGTTATTAACTGGGCAACTATTATTTGTAAGAATCCTAACTGGTAGGGAGGAGAATATATATATATATATATATATATATATATATATATATATATATATATATGAGATTTATTGAGCAACTATGTATATATATATGATTTTATTGATTTTAGAGGGGAAAGGAGAGGGAGAGAGAAATAGAAACATCAATGATGAGAGATAATCATTCATCAGCTGCCTCCTGCATGCCACCTACTGGGAATGGAGCCAACAACCCAGGCATGTGCCCTGACTAGAATTAAACTGTGACCTCTTGGTTCATAGGTTGACCCTCAACCTCTGAGCTACGCCTACCAGGCAAGAATATATTTTTTTATTCCGAGGATTTCTAAACATTGAGACTACAAGAGGCACTTTTGTAGAGGGTTTTCAAATGCAGCTGTACATCTGAATCGTGGAGGAAGTTTTTTGAAAATGTGGGTTCCCAGACCCCACCCCCAGATATTCTGATTCTGTTGCTCAGATGTGCAGGTAAGAGGCGGCGGTGGGGAAAAGATCCCCAGGTGAATCTGATGTGCAGCCGGTTGTGGAAGGCACAACTCTGCTGCAGGCAGCTCTCTTACAATTTATGTTTCCATCACATGAGCTGCCTATGATGAGCCTGACAAATTAGAGAACACCACTTGCATTGCAAGCACAAGTATCAGTAGAAAGCAGGAGTGGGAAACCTTTTCTCTGCCAAGCACCATTTGGGTGTTTATAACATCATTCGGTGGCCATACAAAATGATCAACTTAAAAACTTGCCTGCTGCATTTGGTCAAACATTTAATTAACTCACCCCTAATGCCTTGGCAGGGCCACACCAAATGGTTTAGAGGGCCTTATACGGCCCACAAACTGGGCATTCTCCATCCCTGGTATAAAGGGGTGACCAGGAACTCAGTGCCAGGAGAGAGGGAAAACTCTGTCGTTCACATGGTATGGTTAAAAAAAAAAATGCTTTTGCTGACCTATTGTAGTTACTATGTTTGCGAGACACTGAGCTTCATCTTGCAATAACAATGGATGTAACAAGTCAGAAAGAGAAGAGTACAGGAGATGCTCTGCTAATGAGGATGCTGGTGGTTAAAGAGAACGGAGCCATTTCACCTGAGAAAATTAAATGCTGGATCTGCTTATTTGAGGTTTATAATTACATACCTTTCCTACAGAAACACTCTCATTAGGGAACATTGCCAGGAAAAATAGTCCATTTTGTTCCATTTAAACAGTTGTTTTGGTAAAACTTTTTAAAAATAACACCATATTTCTTTAAATAATGCAACTAATATTTAATAGCGGAATGGACTATAATCTCTGCCTGTGAATAGTATCATAATAAATATGCAAATATGCAAGTGATGCTAGAAGTAAGCATAGGGATCCCTAATTCTGCTGAGGAGAACTTAAAAGATTGGTAAGACTTATGCTGAAAAGGTAAGGGGTATATAAAAAAAATCACTACCATTGCGTTTGTTTATCTTTCCCTTTTAGGTGTTATTCCATTATCTTTGTTTATTCTACAATCTCACCCCTTTACTAATTAGAAAGTTCTTCTTGAATGTTCTAAATCCCTTTTTATGTAATTCCAGTTTATTCCCACGGATAGTTTGATTTCCCTGTAGAGGGAGGTGTTGACAGCCAATACCAGGCTCCTTCCCTGTCCCCCACCCTCATTTCACTCCTCAAGGAGGAGACAGGGTTAGAGGAAGGCGGTGTAGGCTTCAAGGAACAGGAGTGCTGACCAGGGTGACAGACTGTGGGCTGTGCTAGGGGCAGAGTTCCAAAAAGTATTAAAATGTCACCTTATTAGCACAGTCTTTCTCGCCTTTCTGTAGATTTATCTGTCACGCAGTACAGCCAGGACTGCACTTAAATGGCAGGAGTTTACCAGATGTTTTTTCTGATGTCCCCTTCACCTAGAGCTAGACTCAGACAAAGCCAGGGCAGTGAGGGGCATCTTTGCATCAGGGCAAAGAGATTTTTTTTCATTATAGCTCTCTTGGCCTAGTTTTTTCTCCCAACAATGGGACAAAATTGGAAGCAAATCTCAGGGGGAAAAATTTGGCCATTTTTCCAGCTTTGGTTCTAGACCAGTGGTCAGCAAACTGCGGCTCGTGAGCCACATGCGGCTCTTTGGCCCCTTGAGTGTGGCTCTTCCACAAAATATCGACTTCTGCGCATGGGCCACGAAGTTTCAATCGCACTGTACGTGCGCGCCCACACGTAGTATTTTGTGGAAGAGCCACACTCAAGGGGCCAAAGAGCCGCATGTGGCTCACGAGCCGCAGTTTGCCAACCACATTTCTAGACTATTAACTAAGCCAAAAAGGGAACACTCTTTAGTGTCAGTCTTTCTAGAGTTTTATATTGAGGTTTGAGGACAAATCCTGCTAAAAATAAAGTGTTTACTCCCTGGTTGTCCATCATATTATATCATCTCAAGACTTGAATCAATTCTTTCCAGGTGACCCAGCCCAGTATCATTCCCATTCCTTCTCAAAGCACCCCCAACTCACCTTCCTCACTCCAATAGAAAGCATAAGCCCAAACTGTGATCTGCCTCAATTTCCTTCTTTCTAAAGGTGCTAGGTAGTCAGGCCTGCATGGCTCAGGAGGTCACGGTTCAATTCCCGGTCAGGGCACATGCCCAGGTTGTGGGATGTATCGCCAGTAGGGGGCATGCAGGAGGCAGCTAATCAATGATTTTCTCTCATCATTGATGTTTCTACCTTTCTCTCCCTCTTCCTTCCTCTATGAAATCAATAAAAATATATATTTAAAATAATAAAAATAAAAGTGCCAGGTAACTAAATTGAGGTAACTAATGATATCCCGGGTTGTGCTCCTTGCTTCCAAGTAGCAACTGGTCTGAGTCAATCACTGAACAGTCTTCAGGACTGTCTACCCAACACCTGCCTATTAATTTGCTACGACCAACCTACTGCATCTGTCAATTCTCCCCATGAATTAATAGGCCTGTAATTAAAATCCAACAGAGAGCTCAAAAATTAATTCGGGCAGGAAACAGCCATGGAGGCAGCATGGAACATAGCTTTCTTTAAAGAAAAGACCAGCTTCATGTAAACCAAGGGAGAACCGCAGGCCTCTGCCCACCTTGGCACCAGCTGGTCCATGACCTGCCTTTTTCTGATCTGCAACCTCATTGTGCAAATGCCTAATAGAAGGCTGCCACATAGTGGGTATCAATACATTGCATTGACTGTCTGGCTTCTTATTTAGAATACTAGTGGCCCGGTGCACAAATTTGTGCACATTGAAAGGAAATTAATTAGAAGAAATATTTTAATATTGCTATTTACCCTACCTCTATAATAGAAGTGTCAACCAAATTCACGATCAACAATGACAGATCAAAACACACACGTGTGATTGGCACCAGTGAGAGCTTTATATGTATCACATATGCACGAGTCAACATTTATTTTTAAATTGCCAGTGCACGTCATATGTACCGGCTGGTTCGTCAGTGGGTCAGTCTGATGGTCGGATGCATGGACAGTTTATCTATATAAATAGATTATATAGATAATCTATTTCTCCTGCTTACAGAAAAAAAGAAAAAAGAAGGAAATTTAGAGGGATCAAATATCTCATTGGTCACACCAAGGCTTTCTTCTCCAGGTCCTCACACCCAGTGCATTGGGTGTTCTTTTTAAATTTTCTGGAGCCTGAGCTCATGAGCATGATGCTGGGAAAGCTGGCTGGTGCAATGGTTACATCCTCTGGAATCAAATGTATCTTCTACTCACTGTGAGTCCTTGAGTAAATTATCAATATTCTGTGCCCTGGTGTCTAGTGCATGGCAAGTCTGCAAATCTTAGGTATGTTATTAGTGTGGTTTGATCCCTGACAAAATAATAATAACAATGGTGTCTGTTGTTCCCGGTCTCAAGCAAGGATAGCTCAGGGACTCATATTAATAACTTCAATATACTCTCAGATCTATAAGAAACAGTCCCCAAAAGCAGGGTGCTATGTGTGATGCAATGTTTGGTGATTGGCTTAATATTTTCATTATATAATAAGAATGAGTCAGAGATATAAAATATCCTTCAGCATAGCTGTGAAAGATCTATTAACAAATCCAAGAATTCACCTCTTCAAAAAATAAAATATTCTACCCCCGAATAACTGCAAAATGGTGCCTCCTTTCCCATAGTGTGGAAGAAAAGGACAAAAATGTACTCTGAAGTCTGTTATATAAGATTGGCAGCCAGAGAAGGGGACTGTAAAACACTGTCAGAGATGACAAAGGTTGAATTAAATCCCAGGGACCGTTGAGAGCAATAGGAGGACTCATCTCTGACCAGGGGTAACTGGACATACACGTGTATTGATTAATAATGTAACCTTCCTTTAAACCTGTTCCCAGGCAGCCCCAAATCCCTCGCTGCACTCAGGTGAGAAATAGGAAAAGGTTTGCCCAAGATCCTCAACAGGAGCAACAACTGGAATAAACCCGACTTGTCGTGGAGCAGTTTCCACCATATGGAGCCCTAACGCCTCACCGAGCAGCATCTCGGCGCCTGGAGGGAATACACTTCCCCGCTTATTCCTCGTCAAAGGCCCCCCCAGAGAAAATCTCTGTGCATTTCCAAGGGATGTTTTACTTAGACTTGCTCAATCCATTCAAAGACTAGACAAAAAGTATGAAATGAGTAAGTAGGAGAGAAATCTAACATAGCCACTATTTAGTGATAAATATTTGATGTACAACTCTTTGTTCCCAACTTAATAGGCGTAGGAAAGTGTGTGCTAGGTTTTGTAAAGTTATCGGAAATAGAGATTCATGGAGGTTACTTCTAACAAAGGGAAATCAGCTGTGAGGCTACACGGGGAAATTACCACAATAGAAATCCCCCCAAACCCACCAATGGCTAGACTGAAGCTGGAATATAGTCTTAAAACCGTAAGATTTTTTTTTTTCAGGACACTAATTCCCAAGACCCAATGTGGTGTTAGAAATTCCTAAGGTTTGACAACTTCCAGCAATGATAACCTCAGGTTCTCTACTATTGACATCATTAGGCAACTACCCCACCCTCTATTTGGATACTGTTTTTGCCTTTTGCCTTTAGTTTACTGATACGTTTTTGACTACTCTTAATTCATGCTGCAATTGATCCCAACTATTCATCCCTTCACTTACCACACATTATTGAATTGTCAGACAGAGGCACAATGTCAACTCAGCTAGGGAGAGAATATGTCTTATAAATGATCATTGCAATTCAGTCTAAGCTATCATCTATTTATTATCTCTCTATCATCTATCATCTGTCTATTTATGATCTATCTATCTAGAAACACTGATTGGTGCAAAGGTCTCATACCAGGACTCTTCCAAGTCTGCTCAGTACCCCGACACTAATAGATTTTCTGCCCTTTCTTCAGGTGCCCTCTCTTAGTCCAATTAGCTCCAAGGGTGGAATCAAATTATTTAGAACAGGGACAGGCAAAGTATGGCCCATAGGCCAAATCTGGCCTGCCATCTGGTTTTTTGTATTTCAGTTCAGCTATGTATTGTCTCTGGCTGCTCTCACACTACAAGGGCAGGCAGAGTTGAGTAGTTGCCTGCAAGCCTAAAATATATACTTTATGGCCTTTTCTGGAAATTGTCTGTTAATACCTGATTTAGAACAAGGTCAAGTGTTCAGAGCAAGGAAGTGCTCTGTAAGGGGCTGTAAGCAGTTTTCTTAGAAAGGGCCCAGGACTAGAGCAGGTATTGTGAGGCTAACGGCCTCAGGGAGACTCCAAAGAAGTCCTTGGGTCTTCTGAAAAAAATATGCATACAATCAAATGTATATAGATTATCTTGTTGTGAATAATATATAAATTAGTTCACCTAAAACAGTGGTTCTCAACCTTCCTAATGCCGCGACCCTTTAATACAGTTCCTCATGTTGTGGTGACCCCCAATTTCATTGTTACAAATTGAACATAATTAAAGCATAGTGATTAATCACAAAAACAATATGTAATTATATATGTGTTTTCTGATGGTCTTAGGCGACCCCTGTGAAAGGGTCGTTCGACCCCCAAGGGGTCGCGACCCACAGGTTGAGAACTGCTGAGCTAAAAGTAATATTTATCCCATACTATCTCTTTAGTAACTATTTTTTCTCCATGAATTAGAATGTACCTCCAAGCCTGTTGGGAAGCTCTCATATAAATACAAAACATTAGGTGATCTGAAAAGCATTTCTATTTAGCTCTGAAATGGAACTAACGTTACTGTGTTTGCTGTGTGTTTGTAAGGAACATGGCTGGGCATTCACCTTGTAAAGTGGGGCTGAGACGGATAGGAAACACTATGGTTTCTACCACTTCCATCCTTGTCATTCCGAAGCTCAGCCTGATCCTGTTTTGTTTTTGGATAAGAAGCCAGCGAGGGAAAACTGTGATCACTCGATTCATGGGTGTGATGCAAAGTGGATTTTCTACCCATCTGCACAGAGAAATTAACTTTGCCCACCAAGTTATAAGTTCCTCCTTCCTTGACTGTGAGCACGTGGAGTGCAGAGATTGGATTTTACCTCCTTCACATACCACTGATTCCGAGCACAGTGACTGGCCTAGTGGGGGTCCCATTATGGATTTGTAAAATGAGCAAGTGAAGGCTGGCATATGTTCTCATAGCTCAGTTTGCAAAGCTGACACAGAGGAGCTTCCCCTCCTGACCATTGGGTGGTTTGTGCTCAGCCCTACCTGTGCAGCAAGCCTGGCTCTAACCCTATGCTGCCCAGACCTTTAATCTTGGCCGACACCCACCCTCCACGCAAAGTTAGTTCCCACGCCGAGCTCCCATGATCCTATGTGCACCCACTTATTCACCACTTAGACTGGACTGCAGTGATCATTTACTACATAGTTTATCTCGCCAGCCGCGTTCACATTGTGCTTCTGTCTGATCAAATTCAATAGCGTGTGATACGTGAAGGAAGGAAGGAGTAAATGATCGAATAAGGATATAAAATATAAGGCTTGATCCTCTCTCTTTCACTAACCATCTACGCTCATTGATCATGACACACATCCTCTGCTAATACCCACTTTCAGGCCCATACCATTCTTCATGGCGTAGCCTCTCCAGGCAGCCTCTAGCTCTATTTCAAAGTTTGCGCAACTATGAGTATATATTTGTCATCCAGAGGCTCAAATCCCAGACCTGACTTTTATTAATATCCATCCGCACCTGCGGCCACCTAAATCCTGAAGCATGTCTATCCTTTTAAACAACCACCTCCCCTAAACCCCTCACCTGCCTGCTAAATAAAGAATACCAGGTGTTACTGGGATACCAAGTTTCACTGTCAATGTGAGACCCTAGGACAGTGATGGCGAACCTAGGACAACGCGTGTCAGAGGTGAGACGCGAACTCATGTTTTTGGTTGATTTTTCTTTGTTAAATGGCATTTAAATATATAAAATAAATATCAAAAATATAAGTCTTTTGTTTTACTATGGTTGCAAATATCAAAAAATTTCTGTATGTGACACGGCACCAGAGTTAAGTTAGGGTTTTTCAAAATGCTGACACGCTGAGCTCAAAAGGTTCGTCTTCACTGCCCTAGGAGGAAACAGCAAGCAGCCATCAATGTGCTTCCCTGCAGAGCAGCTAACCCTTAGCAGTTAAACACCTGAAGACACAGCTGACTGGGGTTTCTGGAGCCTTCCTCCCCTGCCTGAGTGTGGCTGCCCAGCCAGGCCGCTGGGAGAATATGATAAGTTAATCAAGGCTGCCCTCTCATGGTTAAAAAAATATCACCTGTATAAAATAAAATACTTTCTCTTCTCCATACACAAGAAGTCCAGTTGCATTGAATAATGAGCCCCTGCCCTAGCACCAACCAATCAATCAGTGAAGGACACACTTGAAAAGCTGCTGAATAGTCTATTAAGATCTTCTCCTGGGGCCTCCCCTAAAATCTCCACCCTAAAAGTCCTTAGGATGGAGGACCCAGAGCTTTCTCCTTCCCAGGAGCACGCCCTCCTTCCCCCCTTTCCCTTCCCCCTGCCTTGTTATCATTAGCTTTCTCACTCCCGAGCTCCAAGGGCCCTTCCTTTTCCTCTATAATTTGTTTCCTACGCCCCTTTCTTCTAGGACTTACTTCGTCTACTTCTGTGATTTACCAAATAAATGTTCTCTTATAGTTTGGGTCTTGGCTCTGAATTCTTTGCTACCCAGAGCCCAAGTACTGAGGATGCTGAACCCAAGTCCAGTCTGACCCCATGGGTCTAACACCCAGTACCCTTCCCACCACATACAACAGTTCTGGGTCTCCATCTTATGACGCTCCCTAATTTGCATTCGTATAACAAACTGTACATTTTTCTCCTGTTAATCTGTCTCTGTTCATTTGATTACTAGTCCAGCTAGAAGAATTTAGAAAGTGGGAGGAAAAGTACTCTTTTTAAATATATATATATATATATATATATATATATATATATATATATATTATTGATTTCAGAGAGAAAGGGAGAGGAAGAGAGAGATAGAAACATCAATGATGAGAGGCAATCATTGATTGGCTGCCTTCTGCACGTTTGACCGAGCCCACAACCCAGGCATGTGCCTTTGACTGGAATCAAACCTGGAACCCTTTGGTCTGCAGGCCGACACTCTATCCACTGAGCCAAACTAGCGAGGGCAAAAAGTACTCTTTTTAGCCAAAACCGGTTTGGCTCAGTGGATAGAGTGTCGGCCTGCGGACTGAAAGGTCCCGGGTTCGATTCTGGTCAAGGGCATGTACCTGGGTTGCGGGCACATCCCCAGTAGGAGATGTGCAGGAGGCAGCTAATCGATGTTTCTCTCTCATCAATATTTCTAACTCTCTATCTCTCTCCCTTCCTCTGTGTAAAAAAATCAATAAAATATATTTTAAAAAAAAGTAAGATAGTAAATTAAAAAAAAAAAAAGTACTCTTTTTAGCCCCACAGAACCAAGTGTGACATCTAAAGTAAATGTCTCTGTTTCCCTTGCGGCCCACTCCTGATTCCAATCCTCTCCTGTAATAGCCACCCTTGGGGCAGGCCCTTCCCCACTCCAGCCCAAATGCCAGCTCTCTCAGAGCCCCATTCCTACAAGACCTCTTTTCAAGTAAGTTGCTCAACAAATCACACATTATTCATAAACTGCTGTTGGTGGCAAAATGGCAGCAGGTGTTAGACCAGTAGAGTCAGACCAGACCTTGGGTCAGCAATCTTGGTATTTGAGTTCTGGCTAAGAAAGGATTCAGAGCCAAGACTCAGAATTATAAAAGAAAATTTATTCAGAAAATCAGAGGTAGAAGTGAGCCCTAGAATATGTGGGCGCCGGAAACCAGTTACAAAGGAAAAGAAGGGCCCCTGGAGCTTAGGACAGTGGTCGGCAAACTGCGTCTCGAGAGCCACATGCGGCTCTTTGGCCCCTTGAGTGTGGCCACGAGGTTTCACTCGCACTGTACGCGCGCGCCCGCACGTGGTATTTTGTGGAAGAGCCACACTCAAGGGGCCACAGTTTGCCAACCACTGGTCTAGAATCTAGGGCCTAGAGGCAAGGAAAACTCACCAGAGGGGAGTGGGGGGGGAGAGGTGAGGGTTGCCCCATAGATACCACACTTGCGGGTACTCATCTGGAGGTCTCAGGGGAGGATCCCAGTAGAATATTCATCATCTTTCCAAGTGTGTCCTTTCAGAGTTGCGGTCCCTACTGACTGGTGGGCGCCAGGGAAGGGATCCTTAGTCATTGCAGCTGGTCCTGATATCCGCGTATCTGGTTTTGCTGCTTTTTCTGGGGCTGGAGCTGAAACACCACTGAGGCTCAGATGTGTCTGATGCAGGACGGAACCTCACTGTCTCAGGGGCTTAAGGCTTAAGGTCTATTCTCTGCCCCCGCCCCCTTGTTCTTCCTCCCTCTCAGGGGGGCGTCTAACCCATATGACTAGCAACGTGTCAGGGGAAGGAAGGTCATGGGAAGGTCCAAACTGCACAGCGATATGAAAGGTCAGAGGGTCTAAACAAATGGCCTGTGATGTGCTCGGGGAGAAAAGGTTACCCTGGGGGCCAGGTCCTTGTGTTCCCAGTTGTGCCCGTTGCTAGGTACCCGGGGCTTTCGCCCTGGTGACCATCTGTACCTGGCCCATCGTCCTTGCTCTGCTTTTGTCTGTCTAACTGCCTCCCACGCTGCTAATAGAAACTAAATGTGTGGCAGGTATAACTCTATTCATGCTAATAGGACCTTCTTTTACCACAAGGTAACACCTGCACATTTATATCGTGGCTTTTAGGGAAATATTGCCAAGCCTCAAAGACTGTTTTCTAATAGTAGAAATTCCAGCCACCTGGTAGGCTGAAAGGAGAAAATTATAATTAGTTAATATTTACTGAGCTTGATTATACCGGGCACCATTCTAAGTGCTATACATACATCTCATTATTTTTCAAAAACAGTTCTATGAAGTTGGAATTCTTGGTATCACCGTAGAGCTGGGGTTTGAACTCAGATATTCTGATTTGCAAATCTGAACCAGATTTCTAAAGGGACACCAGGAATTAAATGACAAATCCCCAGAGGTAAGTGTGAACTGGTGAGGCCATGAAACCTACAGAAAGCCACTGGACTTTGGTTAATTAACACATTGGTTTCCTTAGTTTATTTTCCAGATGAAAAGTTGGCTTTAAGCTTCATAGGAATCCTTGGAGATGACAAATTTAGCCAACAAAGGCCCTTTCGTTCTTTATGGAACTTCATGTTGAGGGCAGGTAATGAAAGCATTTGCATGGTTTAAAGTTCAATATTGGAGGGAGGGTAAATGTTTAAAGTCAATCTGTTACCAGCTCCAAGATTCTTGACCCCCTCCACCCTCAGGAGAGAAATCTAGGGAAGAAGTTTTTCAAGACCAAGTAAAAGGCTCAGGGCACCAAAGGAGCTCACACGGGACGGCAAGTTGTGTGGCTCCGAGTTACTACTGGGGTCTGGTTTACATGGTCTCAGCCTCCTCCTCCTCCTTGCTGGGCCGGCGCTTGACTCTTGTAAGCGCAGGGCAGGTTCCCTTGTCCTTCAGGTTTCCAGGCCTTTGCACTGGCACAGCAGAGCTACATTCTCTAACCTGGAGGCATGTCCATTAGCATTTTCCGGCTCCACCCACAGGTGTGTCTGTCTCCCAGGTCTGACTCAGGGTTCAGTGGTCTCCTCCTTTGGCACAGCTGGATGGGGAGGGCAGGCTAGAGGCTGCAGGCACGCCTCACCAGGGACAAGATCCTTGTGTGGGGTGCAGCAAGATGAAAATGGAAAAGGGTCTTAAACTTCAGAATGAGGCAAACAAACTCAAACCCATCTCCCAGTTCTGAGTGACTTTAAGGCAAGTCAGGGATTAAGAGGGGAATAATGTCCCAGCTGGTTTGGCTCAGTGTATAGAGCGTTGGCCTGTGGACTCAAGGATCCTGGGTTTGATTCCGGTTAAGGGCACATGCCAGGGTTGCGGGCTTGGTCCCCAGTAGGGGACGTGCAGGAGGCAGCCAATCAATGATTCCCTCTCATCATTGATGTTTCTAGCTCCCCCTTTCCCTCCCTCTCTGAAATCAATAAAAATATATTTAAAGGAGAGGGAGGTAAATATTCTTAGTTTATAGCCAAAGCACTCTGTATAGTGCCTACTAGTACTGTGCCTTGTCCTCTCTCATCGTGGGTCTCTGAGTTTAGTGCAAGCCTATAGAAATGGAACCAAACAGTCCTTTGGGTGGGAGTAGGGGAGAGAGGAGGAGCTCTCGTGTGAACCTGATAGAGGTGATCCCAAGAGCAAAAAGAGAGGGAAGGCTGAGCTCACAATTTCCAGAATCGGGGATAGCCAAGATTTAATATATTAAAAAATAACTGGAAATAAAGTCAACATATATCTTTGTACATCATGGCTTTCAAAAATAATGGGTAAAATTATTGTGTAAAAGAGGGTCAGTTTTATGTCCTGGTCAGTTGCTCAGTGGTTAGAGCATTCCCCTTGCAACTGAAGGGTAGTGGGTTCGATTCCTGGCCCAGTCAGGCTGCGTGCTGGAGGCAACCAATTGGTGTGTCTCTTGTACCTCGATGTCTCTCTCTCTCTCCCCTTCGCTCTCCTTCTTTCCCCTACTCTTTTTAAAAAATCAATGGAAAAAATATCCTCAGTTGAGGATTTTTTTAAAAAGAGGGTCAGTTTTAAAGATAATATATCTTTAGATTTAGGGTCTTAATTATGTTCCAGAGAACTCAAGCTTTAGTCCAATTTCACCCTTTGGCAGTATTAAGGCTTATGATATTTAAGAACTGCTGGAATGAGCAGTGTCCACAGAGGGAAAAGGGCAAGGAGACAGAGAGAAAAAGAACACAGGAGAATCCAAAACTGACTGAAAGAAAAGACTTGGGGATAACAACAAGATTTTTTCTTTGGCAAACTATGGTACCAAATCTTGATGCTCTTCATGCAGCCCAGGCTCCTTTAATCAGAATCTTTGAAGATGTGATCCAGGGATCAGTATTTTTTACAGCAACCCATGTGATTCCAATCCTATATAACAAAAGCCCAGCGACCAAACAGCGGAACAACCAAAACAACTACTCAACCAATCACTATGACCCGCCCTGACCACCAGGGGGCAGACGCCCAATGCAGGAGCTGCCCCTGGTGGTCAGTGTGCTCCCACAGTGGGAGCGTCGCTCAGCTGACCAGGATGAGCAGCTGCTCCTGCAACAGACCAATCCCTGCAGGCCAAACCCCCACCAGTGCATGAATCCGTGCACAGGGCCTCTAGTACATCAATAACCTTATTGGTCAAAACAAGAAAGTTAGGTAGGATATTGAGATGGTGGAGGGAGGTGATGAATATAGTAACTCTAGCTATATAGAGGTCAGGGTTCCAATAAGGCATCTAGGAGGGAATTAAAAACTGGATCTCAGAAAGGATAGAGCATCTCAATGTTTTGGAGAGCCATTCATTCATTCATTCATTCATTCAATAAACATCCTTTAAGGCTTATTAAGTGTCTGGATATCAAGTCCAACAGTCTTCTAAACAAAGAAGTAATATAAAGTGTTGTGAGCTCTAAGACAGAGATCTGTATGTAAAACAAGAGAGGAGGGCTCAATTCTCTTGGGAGTGGCAGGAAAAGACTTCATAGAGAAGGGACAAGAAGAAGGAACTCTGAGGGAATTGGAGAAAGAGGAAAAGATAGACTTGAGAACTGTGGAGTAGCTTACTTAGGTTTAGCAGGCCAGGGAGGAAATGGGAATGTAGGATAAAGTACCCTGAAAGGTGATGGAGGAAAGAATGGCTAATGGGAGGGGCATAATATACTACAGAGAGGGCAAAGTGAGGCTGAGAAATGACTGTTGGATTTGATGATCACATGGATATGGAAATTAGTTTCCAGAGTGGGATACCTGGGGGAGACAGAGAGGGTGGTATTTGGAACTGGAACCATTGAAAAATGAGACGGATTAAGAGAGGGCCAAAGAAAATACTATGGGGAAGGTTGGAGAAACACATTCAAGTATTAAAATAGAGAGGAGTTGCCTTTGGGCGAAAGAGTTTGGGACTCAGGGTTAAACTATTATGTTGCATTCTTCTAGCCTGGAACTGAATGGCTTTCTCTGGCTGTCATTTTTTTTTTCATCTATAAAATGATGGAGTTAGAAATTTTGATTTCTAAGGTCATGCCCAGATCTGACAATTGAAGAAATTCAGTGGTGAGAGCAGAATTAAATGAGAGGATAAAAATGACTCTTCGCTGCAGAGAGCTTGGTGATGGGTCAACTTTGTCTTCTAGACATGGTGGGTATTTGCCATGTTCAGCCACCTCATTCTCTGGCACATGCCCTGGAACCCACTTATTTAAAAGTGTGAAGTAGTCAAGGGTGCCGCCTACTATCTAGGGCTCTCCCCATGAGAAATGCAGTTTAAAGGTCAAAGTCACAGCTTCTGGAATCAGACACTCCTTCACTAGCAAGGTGACTGTGTAAATAAGTATTTACTGTGGGTTTCCTAATCCGTAAAATAACACCATCTGAATTAGCTACTCACCCAGGGTAAGCAGGTGGAGAGAATATCAGCTACAGGTAGGACCAATCCTATTAAGAGAAAAACCATCACAACAAAAAAAATGTTTTATTCGAGATTTTAGAATCCCAGGTATTAGCTCACTTAGAACAAGAAAAATGAGAAATAAAAGAATTAGAAAGAAAAGAAAAAGTTAGCCCCTTGGTGCATATGGCAATTGATTTTGACTTTTATTTTAAAATATATAAGACGAAGGACCTAAGTCGGCCAAGCACACTTGGATCTCTCTTGTCCTCATTCCCAGGGCCAAGGAAAGGCTAGTAGAACTTGGCCCAAGCTGACATCAGGAAGCAAGAGCTAGCTAAAGGCTGAGGTGGGGGGTGGGGGAAACGGGGGCGGGGAGCGGGGGGGGGGGGGGGGGGTCCCATCCAGTGGCTTATTGCCATCACCTAGAGATACCCCACTCCCTAGCAGGCTCTGGCCTCGCTGGAAATTAACATCAGGGAATCAGAAGTTATTGAATGCACAGGAAAAGGAAATAAATTCCCCTTCTGAAGGGGCAGCTGGAAAGGAGTTGAACTACTTAAACCAGGGTTTACATTCCAGAACATTGCTGAGGCCAAACACACTCCAGGCCTGAGCACCAGGAAAGCCCCTCTCCTCTCCTCTCCTCCCCTCCCTCTCCCTCCCCTGCCCTCCCCTCATCAAGGCTGGAACACAGGGCTCCCAGGAGGGAGGGTTAGGAACCGAGAGCTTGCTGGGTGGCGCCCTGTGGTCCCTCAGGAAATAAGAGCGAGACAAAGGACGTGGGCTCCTGGAAGGCCCCTAAACTCAAAGCCAACCCATCACCTGCAGCTTTAAAGGCCCAGGGACACACCTCCCCTCCAGGATCTCTGGGGCGAGGGTGGGGGTGGGAGTAAATATTTATAGTCACTCTATTTACTCAGCGGTTAAATATGTATTTTGTGGGTGCCAGACAAAGACCCAAGCGGTTTACGTCCCTAATTCTCATAACCATCCTGAGATGTGTGTTCTTAACCCCGTATTTCCCTCGCTACAAAGCAAAGCGAGAGGCGCAGCGAAAAAGCAGCAATTTGCCCAGCAGGCGGCGGGATCCGAGCTGGGATCTCTCATTCCCGGGCTGTGGCTCCGGGGCCCCCGGCGAGAAGCCCACCTGGGTCGGGAGCGGGCGCCCCGTATCCCTGCCGCGGGCTCCACGCGGGGGCCGCCGCCCACCGGTCCCACCTGGACCCGCAGCGCCGCCCGCTCCCCAGTCCCGCGGGGCGCGCAGCAGGTGCGCGGCGCCCGGGAGCCCCGCCCTCGCGTCCCCGCCCCCCGCTCCTCGCCTGGTGCCGGGCGCCCCGCAGCGGCCGGGCTGGACGCTCAGCCTCCACCCGGAGCCCGGGAAGCGATCGGGCGGAGAGGAGGAGCCAGGGACACCGAGCGGGTGGAGCCCGAGAACGGGGAGGCGCCTTTCCTGGGCCCCGCTCGGTCGGGCTACCATGGCGTTTGGAAAGAGTCACCGGGATCCGTTTGCGACCTCCGTGGGCCACCTTATAGGTAAAGGGGCGCGGGGGCAGACGCCCGGGGAAGGCTGTGGGGATCGGGGGTCCCTTTCCGTTTGACTCCCTTCTAGGCCTGCGGAGGACAGAGTTGGTCCAAGTTGGAGGAAATCCTTCCCCACCCCCTGCGATTTCCCGGGGCACTCGCATCCCACCCGTCCCCTTGGAGGCATTTCTGTATGGCTGACTCTTTCTAGAACCCACCCCCACCCCCGTGCACGCCTTCTGGGGAGGAGACCGAACAGGTGAGCCCCACGTGGGTCTCAGGTGTGGAGTGTCTGGGCCTCTCCAAGGACAGGACTTAAACTTCTCTGCCAGGGTTAGTCCTAAAGGGCGTTCTGGCGAGGGCACGGTATTCTTCTGACCGTTTTGCAGAGGAAGGCAGAGGAGAGGGGTCAAGGAGGTGAAGCGATGTAACCTCCCTGGGAGGCAGGTCTCTTCAAACCTGTTCTCCCTGGCGCCAAGCCCTGACAACCTGAGGTCCTTTTCCCAGTAAACAAAGAGATTGCAAATGCTCAGACCTGGAGTGCAGGAAGTGGGGAGCGCTGGAGCCATCTGGAGGCACCAGAGGCCTCTCAAGGCACCAGGGCCCAGCAGGTATCTGCCTAGCTCCTGTCCCCTGTGGCTGTATCTGAATACTGTCCGCAGGAGCCAGTGACTGACTTCTGCCAGCCCCAGCTCCCTTCTCCCTCCTCTCCCTGATGCCTCCGTTGGGAAGCAGGTGTGGCATCGGTGCCTATGATGCCAAGCAAAACATGATGCTCTCAGGAACTTAGTGAGGTGAGGATGCTCCGATCTGATCTGGGGAATGTGGGCTGCAGCTTCATTAGCTGCTGTGTGACATGGAACACACCCCTTAACCGGATCCTTAGTTCCCACGGATCTTTAGTTCCCACGTCTTTATAAAGGAGGAAATGATTTCTAAATTGTTGCCGGCTATATACCCCTATTGGATAGGAAATAAACTCTGAGCAGAAATGGATTCAGAGCAGAAGTGGATTCAGATTGCATCTTCACAAACCTGTTATTTTAATGATGCAAATGCTTACCGACTGCTTGGACCTGCTTGGCAAAGGCAAGAGCTGGTCTCAACCCTCAGGGAATGCACACTTTTGTAGAGAAGATGGACACAGTTTTGTAGTAGCTGTAATGTAGGTACCTTTACAAATACAAGAAAAATGTAAAACACCCAAAACGTAGGAAAAGGGAGAAATTAACTGTGCCATGGCTTTTGAAGGGTGAATAGGAGTTTTCCAGGAAGTTTGGAGACAGAGCTTGGAATGAGGAGCAAGGAGTCTGGCAGAAGGAATGATGATAGCATGTGCCTAGACAAGGCAAGATTGGTCAGGTTTGTCCACTGAATGCCAAATTTAAGGAGTTCTTTTTCCCAAGAAGCAGATTCCCAGCCAAACCTGTATGCTTTCTTCCTCTCTGTTATCCTTTTTCATTTTCTCTTCATTCCCTCTGCGACCTGGTATTTTCATGCTGAGGGATTCTCTCCTTTCTTGTAGGAAAGATGTTAAGCTCTGGGGTTGAGTTTTCCCATTACCCTTCCCAGACAGCATTTTGTATTCGTAAGGAGGATGTCTGGAGAGGGAAAAATACCTGAATGTTTAAGTAGGCCTGGCACAACTTTGGATAGTACAAGTACTAGGGGTGACCTTGCTCTACTGCTAAAGGTCGCAGACAATTTTAGTCGTTCTGATCTCTTTTTCTTTTTTTTAAATATGTTTTTCTTGATTTCAGAGAGGAAGGGAGAGGGAGAGAGAGAGAGAAACAATAATCATGAGAAAGAATCACTGATTGGCTGTCTCCTGCACCCTGCCCCCGTCCCCCATGGGGGATGGATCCTGCAACCTGGGCATGTGCCCCAACCAAGAATGGAACTGTCACCTCCTGGTTTATAGGTTGAGGCTCAAACAATGAGCCGCTGATCTCTTTTTCTTGACAGCTCCTCCTCCAGGTGAATGAATGATTTTAAGAAACAAAAAGTGGCATCAGACAGCTTTGATCTGAACACTAGTTGTACTGGCTGGGTAGCCTTCTGTACTTTTCTTAACGTCTCTGAACTTCTGCTTCATCCTCTCTCAGAGGGGGTTAAATGGAGTTACATAAGCTAAAATACTTAGCTCTAGGCACTTCTCCTTCTGGGTGGCTGCTGGGGAGGTGTCCTCTGAAAAGCAGGCAGGCAGACGGAGATTTCGCCGTCCTGGCCTTGCCTGGCAGCCAGGCGTTGTGCCTGCCGCCTGTATTAATAGGTCACTCATTACTGTGGCTACAGCAGCACTCTGAACTTGAGTTCTGATTGATTCCTCAATTACTGGGGATTGCTCAGAAAAAGAAAAAAATCTCTTTGCCCTTTGGCAATGTAACCATAATGGTACTTGCTAACAAACCCCAGGCAGATGAATTCAGGAAGACCAGCCATTTTTTATTCTCTTGTAGCTCAGAGTCAACACAACCGTGTTTTCTTTGCAGAAAAGGCTACGTTTGCGGGCGTGCAGACCGAAGACTGGGGCCAGTTCTTGCACATTTGTGACATAATCAACACCGCCAGCGATGGGTGAGTACAGTGTGGCTCCCGCCTCTGCCTCTGCCTCTGCCAAGGGGCATCAGAGCGACAGTGTGTTTCCTCTTGCAAACTCTTTTGCTTTTCTTGTGGAAAGAGTGTTTTCAACCCCCCACCCCCCTGAGGTGGTGCCCACTGCCTTTTGATGACAGGTCAGGTTGAAATATTAGGAGAGCTGCTTGTTTCAACATGTGCAGTGTCTGAGGATCCATTATCATTTTTCTCCTCTTCACCCTTTCCTTAATAGTTTCAAATTTTGGTTCAAATTCCTTGTTCTTTAAGAAAAATAATTATTTTTTTAAAAAAGAGAGATTGTTTTCTTCTTTAGGACTTGCTCCTGCTCTGATTACCGATATTTTATGTTACTATAACTGAAAAATGTTGTCAAGAAGCTAGTGGCCTCCTGGGGTGACCTGTCCCCGGGCAATTGTCATTATTGTAACCAGGAAACAATCTAGCAGTCTTTTCCTCCTCTCCCTGTCACAAGATGGATTTTTTTTTTCTCCGAAGGCCAGCCTGCCCATGTTCATGCTGTCTTTTCAAATGACGTACTATCTTTTGTTACACTTTGAAACGTGAGAGAATTGAAGTTGTGGAAAAAATTAAGAAGACCAGCTATTTTGGGAATTTAGCCTGAATTACAGATTGCTATGAGAGATGAAATTTGTTCATTTTACTGTGTATATTAAAGTGAGAAGTGACAGCAAAAGCGATTTAGTGTAATGTATGTTGAAGAAAGCATTACACTAAATTATTGACCATATCAGTAGAAAGTGCTTATTGTTAATAAAGTGTTTATGGTGCTTTCGTTGCAACCTTGTTTTCCATATTTGGTTCCTCTGCGAACCCTTTCTTGATAATACTGATTTCTTCATTGATGATACAAAAAGGGAATCTCAAAGTCAAAAATTTTTCCCCTTTTAAAATAGTATCTCTGCCCTATCCGGTTTGGCTCAGTGGAGTGAGGGCCTGTGGACCAAAGGGTTCCAGGTTAGACTCCGGTCAAGGGCACATACTTCTGTTGCAGGCTCCTCCCCGGCCCGGGCCCTGGTCAGCGCTCATGCAGGAGGCAACCAATCATTGTGTTTCTCTCACATCAGTGTTTCTCTCTGTCTTTCCCTCACTCTTCCACTCTCCCTAAAATCAATGGAAAAATATCCTTGGGTGAGGATTAAATAAATAAAATAAAATAAAATAAAATAAAATAAAATAAAATAAAATAGTATCTTTATTCTTTTAAACTTCTCTAAGAATTTAATTCTAGATTTTATGTGAGATTTTTTAGAAATATAGAAAAATTCATATAATAATGTATTTTATAATAGTGACAATTCCATATAAGCATATGTAATATTATGCCATTATTATCATATAATAGAAATCTATCCATGCAAACATAACAAATCCGAAGGTAATATGTAAAAATGACTTGTATTTATTTCTGTTTTATTGAGATATAATTGACATATAGCACTGTGTAAGCTTACGGGGTTCAGCATAATGACTTGCCTTACCTATTTTGATGCAAAATGATTACCACAGTAAGTTTAGTTGACATCCCTCACCTCATATGGGTCTAAAATAATTTTTTTCCTTCTGGTGAGAACGTTTACAGTCTACTCTCAGCAACTTTCAAATGTACCATACAGCACTGCTAACTGTAGATAAAGTCACCATGTTGTAGATTATACCCCCATGACTTATTTATCTTCTCACTGGAAGTTTGTACCTTTGGACCATCTCAAAGTAAATTTTGACTCTATTTAATACAATACAGTTCTTCCTTTTGTATCATAATTGTAGCCTATCAGAAGCTGACCTAGTGAGTCGTAATGCTTCCTTTATTCCCTGCCTACAGGATGCTCAGGAAATACTAATAGTTTTAATCAAAAGGAAAACCGTCATTGTTTGGAAATTACTTTTTCTGTATACTTGTTCTACATTGATAGAGGGAACTGAGGGTGAATACATTTCATATGTAGCACTTTCTAAGTAATACTCCTATGTAAAAATTTTTTTTGTTTGTGTGTGACTGGTGAATTTAATTTTAAATAACCATTTTTCAAAAACACATTTACACGAGTGGTGCATGAATCTCAGAGAACATTTATAAAATGCAGACAAACATAAAATAAAACTCACAAATGACTCCACCGCCCAAATAAAACTATAGTTAACATTTTAGAGTATTGATTCATAATCCACTTCTTTTTTTTCTTAATTATTATTCCATTTAATAAGACATTTTGAAAAGCCAGAGAGTATTTCTTAATAGGGATTATCACAAGTTATCTATGCAATCCTACACTACTGGATATTTAAGTGTCCAGTTTTTATTGTAAACAGTGCTACAGGAAATTTTTTATTAGATTCTCGCAAGGGGTAGGTTAGATGTACGAGGAAACAGGTGTGAGGAGTGCGGCCAGGCTCACACCGCAGAGCCGAGGCCTCCGTCTGCCCTGTAGCCATCCCTCCTTTCACAGCACACATTGCTTTGCAGAGACTCCTGGTTTTTGGCAATGCCTAATTGATGATTACGTTGTATTTGCTGATATAGGCCAAAGGATGCCGTAAAAGCTTTGAAGAAAAGGATTTCCAAAAACTACAATCATAAAGAAATCGAACTTACTTTGTCGGTAAGTACTTTCATGTTATCATTAAGACTCTAGGATGTCCCAAGCTATAGTCACATTTTGATTCTGGGTTAAAATACATATATATAATTAATTTGCTGTAATTTGCTAATTAATAGGTTAACAAAAAGTTATTTATAATTTGAATTAAAACTGCTTATTGAGAGTTGCAGAATCAAGAGAGTTTAGTTGATTGTAATAGCATTTAATGTTGTGGAAAAAGTGTTCCTGGAAAGTTAATTTTTCTGGTCAGGAGATGGGAACAGGTGGTTAAACTTACAGGTACTGGGCTGATCAAAAGTGTGTGTATATGTTCCCCAGGGTGGGAATTAACGTCTCGGGAAAATGCTCCCCCGTTAGCTTTGTGTTGCACTTGAACACCTTTGTGGAATTCCAAGGTGCTGGCTGTTCGTTAAGATTCAGCCAAGTTCTGCTGCTTGTTACAGTGGGGAGGCAGTTCTCTGTTGGTGTGAGTAATTCTCCCGTGCACCGTATTGTCTGTGGACTGAGTATGCACACTTACGTGACCTGTTACCATTTCCCCCCCATCCTTGGCCATATGACCTCTTCAGTCACTTCGGTGAGTTGCCCTTTTTCCTTCGGGATGTTTGCAAGCCTTGCCTGCTGCCTGAGAGTGAGCTGTGTGGCTTTCTGATTTCTTCTGCATGCCTTTGGACCTCAGCCCAGCCCAGGCCACGCATGGTTGTGGCACTAATCAGCCAGCATCACACTGCTCTTAGGGGCTTTGGGGGTGATTAGAGGGCCATGGGGCAGACGTGAGCACAATTCCCGTTTCCTGGTTTCATGGGAAAGAAAACATCTCATGTTTTGCTTACCTGGAGAGTAGCTGAATGAGAAAAGTCTTAATGATGCTTTCACTAGAGAAATTCTTTGGTTAGGAGCTGATATCGTTTTTCTTTTTTCTTTAATCCTCACCTGAGGACATGCTCAGAGAGAGGAAGGGGGAGGGAGGGAAGGAGAGAGAGAGAGATAGAGAGAGAGAGAGAGAGAGAAGAGAAACATTGATTGGTTGCCTCCCATATGCTCCCCAACTGGCGATCAAATCCACAACCCAGGTATATGCCCTGACAGGAATCAAACCAGCAACCTTTCAGTGCATGGGACAACGCTCAGTCAACGGAGCCACTCGGGCTGGGCTGGGACTGAATGTAGTTTTAGAGGCATTTTCCTCTTTCTCCATTTTTTGCTTTTTTACTTTTCCCTTGTCCTTTACCCATAGCAGCCACCTCAGGGAGGTCACAGAATGGAGGGAACTCAGGAGGAGGGAGGCACTTCAGTAGAAATAGCTGTACAATGGGTCGATGGTGGAAATAAGCCTTTGCCTGATACCTGATTGATGCTCTGGACAACCCTGTGAAACAGGTGTACTATTAACTCCATTTCACAGATGAGGAAACTGAGACCAGTGAGATTAAGTGATTCCCGCCCTCCCCCCACCACCAAGATTTAAGTAGCATGTCCTCAGAGTCTAAATTCCATGCCCATGCCTATACCATCTTGTTTCTCAGGACAAATTGTGCCCCTTGAAAGAATGGGCTACTATATATTTTTTTTCATTTCCTCAAATGTTTTATATTTTTCCAATATTTTGTATTGGTTCCAGGTGTATGTACAGCTTAGTAGTTAGACAGTCACATACTTTACAGTGTTCCCCCCCATATTTCCAGTACCCCACTGGGTCCTGCATAGTGATTACAATATTATTGACTGTATTCCCTATGCTGTACTTTACATGCCCGTGACTATTTTATTTCATTCATGTTTTCAAGTCCTTCATGCATGGTACAAGGCCATCTATCATGTATCACTTACTGTTGACTTAATGGTTTCGTGCCCACCCCCAATACCACCTCTCCTAGTAGTCAAGAACACTCAAGGGCTAACAGAAGGGACTGTAGAATTCGGGGAGAAACACATGTAGTTTTGGAATGAAGTGGATCTAGAATAGCTCCAGGCCACCAAAGGTAGGAAATTTGAGTGAGGAAAGTGAGGTCAGAAGATGAATTTATGCCACTTTCTATATTTCAGCATGTGGTTATTATTTCACCTTCTGACAGAAGGTTATCCTCTGTAGTGAGCCGGTCTCTTCTCTATTGCACCCAGCCTACTTGACCTGTCTATGGTTGTTTCTTATCTCCAGCTCCATATCTCTCTCCATCGTGGTTCCTTCCTTCCGAGGATGAGCCGGGACCCATCCCTGAGGAAGCTGGGTTATTCCACAGTGTTGTTTCTTCTTACCCTTCGGACCCCCCATTTCGCTTTGGGTTCCCCTTTCTTCCCTTCAGGTCGTCTGAGCTCTCAAGCCTTACTCCCAGCTAGCTGTCTGTTCCTATTACCTATTCCCTCTTGGGTAACTGTACTTCCTCCACCTCATGATTTCCACACCAGTACCTGAGAACAAATGAATCTAAAACCTGTGCCAAAATAAGGGTGAGAGTCACAGGTTGGGGGGCAGGACAGCCCCTCCTTGTGAAGGTCCGAGTTCACTAGGGTACCTGCTTCTTGCATTTCCTTTACATTAGCCTTTGTCTCTTGATAGCTTCTTGCAGATTTCCCCAAGCTGTCTATTTAGTGGCCCAATCACCTCACCTCAGACTACTCACTGCATTGCAGAGGTGTGTTGAAGGCCTCGGGACTGACTTTGATATTGTTAAGCCAGACTTGATTGTGACAGGAATTAGCCACTGAAGGTAGCATCTAATGTGCATCAAAGGCAATTTGATGTTTACCAATAAACTCTTTAAAAATGAATCCTCATAGATGACCTTTACATTTTATTACTATGAAGTGAAGAGAGAGTGTCGATGTCAATTATAAATGACATTGACATTTATATAAATTATAAATTCCTGATACCATCCAACATTTGGGTTCTCCATGGACTTCTGAGCCTTGATTAGGTCTTCCCTGGGGTATGACGAGACTGTGATTTCCTACCATCAGTTGGTGGAGCGGTTTTGTCAAGAAGCCAGTCGTTCTGTTTTTAAGGGAGCATTTTGTTACCAGGCTTTATAACTGTGAGGCTAGCCTTTTCTTCGATGAGTCAATAAGTCTCAGCAAGATGCTATTGTTGTCAAATGGAAAGTGGTTGGACAGATTCCTAGGAGCCAGTTAATTCATAGGCCTTTGTGGAGCACACCCTGGATGGAGAGCTTTGGGGGCTTCAGGGTAAGTGCCAAATGGGTTTACTCCTCCAGGCGTTTGTTGTAGAGTGAGCTCAGCCCCTAGGGTGGCCAGGCCTAGGGGTGGTCTTCTTCAGCTCTGGATGGCCCCAAAGCCTGGTTTTCTGTGCTTGGATTAGTCACTGTGAGAACTAAAACTACCAAGTAGCTTTTTTTTCTTCAAGCTTCTGGGAAAAGAATACTTCTATCAGCTAACCAGCACATTCTCTCCTGATGGAAAATTACGCATGGAAGCAGGGGATCAAAATAGTTACCATTTAAACAAACAAAATAGAAACAGACTCATGGACACAGAGAACAGACTGACAGCTGTCAGGAAAATTGGGGGGCTGGGTGAAATAGGTGATAGGATTAAGAAAAGCAAAAACAAAATACCCCCGCATAGACACAGGCATCATGGTGAGTACCAGAAAGGAAGGTGGGGTGGGGGCAGGTAGAAGAGGGTAAGATGGGGATAAATGGTCATGGAAGGAGACAAGAGTTTGGGTGGTGAATACACAATACAGTATATAGATGAAGTATTAAAGAAGTGTACACTTCAAACCTATATTATTTTATTAACCAATGTCACTCCAATAAATTCAACACAATTATTTAAAAAATAGTTACCATTTATTAAGGTCCTACTATGTGTCCTGACTCCCCAAAAAGTCTGTCCTCTAAGCCAGTGGTTTTTCAACTGGTGTGCCACAAGCATTTTTAAAACATGCAATACCTGACTGTTCAGCGGGGGCTTTCCCCTTAGATTGTCAAATAAAAAAATGACAACAGCCAACACAATAATAGCCATCTGGTGTGAATTCCCTGTCTTGAACCATAAGGATATAAGTCATATAATAAAGTTGCATCTTATTGGTCATGTCTCATAATAAGCTTACATCTGATTGGTTAATTCTTGGTACCAGAAACCCTTAGATACAGGTATAATCACCTGATTTTTTAAAAAGTCACTTTGTAGCAAAAAGGGTAGGTAATTACTATTATTTTTTGTAAATCAATGAAAATTATACCTATTTTTGTCAGATTGGCAAAAAAAAAACAAACATATTTTTTTGGTATTCCACAGAATTTTGATAGTTTATGTGTGCCATTAGATAAAAAAGGTTGAAAATCGCTGCTCTAAGCAGTTACATTATACCTTATACTTTGTTGCATTCCCTGGAACCTAACATTTTGCCATATGTTTTAGTAGACACTAAATTCTGTTTGTTAATGAGAATGCTGGTAGAAATTGTTACTTAGCAATTTTCACCTCATATTTAGGAAGTGGTTGTACCAAAGAAATTTACCATTTAACTTTTTTCTTCTAATTTAGCTTATTGACATGTGCATGCAGAACTGTGGTCCAAGTTTCCAATCTCTGGTTGTGAAGAAGGAGTTTGTTAAAGATAGCCTAGTTAAGCTGCTGCAACCCAGATACACCTTGCCACTAAACATTCAGAATAGAATTTTGAATTTCATTAAGGTGAGTCTATTGTATACCTGATGGGGTGGAACACTTCTACAATTAGAGATCTCATTACATACCAATTGGTTTCGTCGTCCTTCACAAACCTCTGATGGAGCCAGACAGCATTTTACTATTGGATTTTCTGTGTAATGATAATTTTTTGGTATTGGATGGTGCTTTTTTATCCAAGAGAATTTGTAGTTATTTTCCTGCTTTCTCTCTGGTTTCTATTTTCTCCATATCAGGTAGGAAAGAGAGTGATGTGTACATTCATTTTGCAGATATGAAAACTATGTCTGGAGAAGATAACTGATTACTTACAAAGTTATTTGGCAAAAGAGCTACTAATGCTGTTTTAGAATATGTGTATCAATTCTGGATTTGGTACAGCAAAAAATAATAATATATATTCCAGGGTTTCATTAAAATGTTGAGGCAGGTGAGTCTGATGATTAATCATATTATATTTTTATTCTTAAAAAATAGTTTTATTGATTTAGGAGGGGAAGGAAGAGGGAGAGAGAGATAGAAATACCAATGATGAGAGAATCATTGATCGGCTGCCTCCTGCATAGCCCACCCACACTAGAGATCGAGTCTGCAACTCGGGCGTGTGCCCTGACTGGGAATCGAACCGTGACCTCCTGGTTCATACTCCTGGTCAACACTCAACCACTGAGCCATGCTGGCCAGGCTTACACATATTTTATATTATTATTCTAGTATCTGAAAATGTACAGTTTGTCCTTGGCCTTCAAAAGTAGCTTTCTCTTTCTGAGTAAAGCCCTTAATTGTCAATCTCTCATTTTCGGTCGCCAGCTTAAGAATTGTGTTTGCTGTTGTTTTCAGACTTGGTCTCAGGGTTTCCCAGGAGGTGTGGATGTAAGTGAGGTGAAGGACGTGTACCTTGACCTGCTTAAGAAAGGTGTTCACTTTCCTCCCTCAGAGGCAGAGGCGGACGCAGCAGAACACGAGGTAGGAGGTCTTTTCTTTGACTCACGCAGAGTAAGTGAGTATGTGACATGGATTTTTTCTCACTGAGAGGGACAATCTCAGCTCTGTTCAGGTTAAGCAAGAAGATGACTGTATTAGAAGGATACTGCAGCATGTCCTAGAATAATGAAGCCACAACAGGTTGGTGTTAGCTGGATCTTTTGAACAACCAGGGACCAAGCTCTCAAATGCCTTGTTTCTTGTCTGCTTCTAGATCAGGGGCGGGCAAACTTTTTGACTCGAGGGCCACAATGGGTTCTTAAACTGGACCGGAGGGCCGGAACAAAAGCATGGATGGAGTGTTTGTGTGAACTAATATAAATTCAAAGTAAACATCATTACATAAAAGGGTACGGTCTTTTTTTTTTTTTTAGTTTTATTCATTTCAAGGCCCACGGACCGTAGTTTGCCCACGGCTGTTCTAGATGTTCCTCTGATCACCAGCTTCATTCCTCTCTCTCATTGCAGAACAGCTCCTTCCACATAGCAGATAACATAGCTCCCAGTTTTCCATGTGATTGCTTTAGCATTTTTCAGATTCCAAGTTTTTTAAAGAAACACACAAAAACTGGGAGAAGGAGGCTCCGTGAACCACTCTAGGCCAGTTTTTGATTTCTGCACAACTCAACTGAGTTCATGTAAAAATATGATACGTTGGCTCCAAACAGGAATCATTTGGCTATAGTAGAGGAGAGAGCAGCTTTCAAACAAAAGGTCTTGGTGCTAGACAAGGGTCTTTACCTTGGGTAGCTTTATAATATGTCTATTGTTTATTATTGATACTGTGTCCATGAGAGAGTTTCTAGATATTCACATGTATTCTCAAGTTTGCAAATAATTTCCAAAGTGTTGAACTATAACACTTTGAATGGCTGATTAAATTCACCTAACTTTCCATAATTTCTACAATGCAGAAACAGCATTCCTGGCCTTCCTTAGACTGGCGAGTCTTAACTTGGTGGAATAAGCAATACCACAAGTCTTATCTTCAAGGAGGCTCTGTCCGGAGGGCCAGCTCTTCTCCTTGTGTGGCCATTGGCCTTTCGCCCCATTCTTTCACCTGCCCATGAGCCTGCTCATCAGACCCCTTTTGTTCTCTTCCATGCACAGTGTGGTCATGGCCTAGAACCTTGCTACTTATTCCAAGTGTGATTTGGGGTATCATCTTTAGTTTATCCTCGACTAAATCAGAGGCTCATTTTTGCAAGGTTTCCAGGTGACTTCTCTGCACATTCCTGTTGAGAAGCGCTGGCCTCAAGCCCTGAACTTGGGCTCTCCACCCGGGTTGGGAGTGGAGCATGGATTCAGAGAGGTCCATTGGTGGAAATGGAGATGCCTCGCCAGCTGTGGCTTCAAAAGACTCGACACGAATTGATTTACCCTTTGTTTGTAACGACCCGAAAGAGGACAGCAGCAATCTCACAGGGCAGTTTCTCTTGTAGGCCCTTGGTAAAAAAATCTAAGAGCATTTTATTAAATTTTAATTCCGTTAATAATCATAATAGCCACCTTCTACTTACTCTATTATGCCATTTGCTTAACACTGTTCTCAAGATGTGGGCAGGTTCGACACTTGATGATTGACTCTGGGCTAACACCCTCTAAACTTGGATTTTGGCTGAGAGAAAGTGATGGAGTCATCTGAATGGAAGAAAAAATAACTGGGCTTGGGTTGTTTATGGTCATAAATGTTAAATAATAATCTTTCCGTATTTCATCTTGACAGACTGCTCAAGTCTCATCAAATCCACCCACATCTGTTCCTACTGCACCGGCTCTTTCTTCTGTAATTGCTCCCAAGAATTCGACTATTACATTGGTCCCAGAACAGGTAACAGAAGCAACAACTGAATGTATTGATGACTTTTTCTAAGTTCTGAGCAGTTGGTATACATTTTGTTTATTCTTTTTCACACTGTTATGAGGTGGGGGTACGTTATTATTACCCTCATTCCGTAGGGGAGAGGGCTGGAGCTTAATGATACTGTGTGACTTATCATGGGTCAATTCTAAGTGCACTTAAGCCCACGGATTCTGTCTGACCCTAAAGTCCAAGCTCTGAACAGTTCTGCTTGGCTAGTGGCTTTTGTGTCTTTGTGGAGGTTGGGCTGTGAAATGGACCTGGTGCCAACTAGCTGATTGTTATTGGTTTTGATTAGGACTGTCCAAACACCATTTCAGAAACCTCAGTACATGGTAGTCTTATTAGGAGTATTTATTGTGCTAACTGAATTACACTTACTTGTTTGTCTCTGTATCTGTTTATCAGAAGTCCAGATGAGCAATTATTATACAGGATGGGGCAAAAGTAGATTTACAGTTGTTGTTATAGAAAATAATACAATAATTAATAAATAATAATAAAAGAAACTCACAACTGCAAACCTACTTTTGCCCCACCCTGTATGAAGCTCTTTTCTGTGCTACTTTAAGGGAACTATTATTGAAGACTTTGTAGTAGTATTATTCAGCATTACATAAAAATTTATGGAGCCCTAGCCAATTTTGCTCAGTGGATAGAGCGAATGAAAGGTCCTGGTTCAACTCTGGTCAAGGGCATGTACCTTGGTTGCAGGCTCAATCCCTGGCCCTGGTTGGGGTGCATGTGGGAGGCAACCAATCAATGTGTCTCTCTCACATTGACGTTTCTCTCTTTCTGTCTTTCTCCCTCCCTTCCAGAAATCAATGGGAAAAATATCCTCAGGTGAGGATTTAAAAATAAAGAAATAAACACAAATAAATAACACTACCCTTTAAAAAAATCCATACAGTTAATTTCTCTTAGAATTTAATCCAGGAAGAGAAAATAAAGTATTTCTTGATTCTTCCTTCCCTAATACCATGAGAAGTGTACTACCTTCCCCCCCCCCTTTTTTCCATCAGTTGCCAAGAAACCCAGGGTAACATTTTCCATTTTGTCCAGGTCCCTGGTATAGTCACTTTCCCCCTTCTCCATATTGTTCCTAATCTGATTTCCCCCCTTCATTTTTAACACTCCTGGGAAATATTTTTGGATTTATTACAACCGATCTTTAAGTCCTTATAGGTGACAGAGACACATTTGCAAAATTGTAAATGTATCTATATTAATTGAAACAGATTTTACAATATTAAATTTTACAAAAGCATTTTTCCTCCCAGCAAGGGTCCCCTGAGAGAAAGAAACAAGGGGTCCCACATACTGACCGGTGACTGTGTTGCTCTCAACAGATTGGCAAGTTGCACAGTGAGCTGGACATGGTGAAGATGAATGTGAAAGTGATGTCCGCCATCCTGATGGAGAATATTCCTGGATCTGAGAACCCTGAAGACATGGAGCTTCTGCAGGTGAAATATGGTTTCAGGGACAATCAGTCCAAGTGTCTCTTAAAATTATTCTCTAAACTTAGAGCGTTGGAGATGGAAGACGCCTTAACATTGTCTATCAGTCCATCCTCCTGTGTCATCCATTGATTTCTAAACTTAGCAAAAAAAGATGCAAGGGTGGCTTTTTCAGAAATGCACTAGTAACTTACACATGCTCCTGGCCTCCTTGCAACAAATAACTTATACCATCATTTACTCATTCATAGCCTTGCTCATATGAACTCTCTTACTCGTCTCTAATAGTTTCAAATGCGCAAAAGTTGGCTCTCTATTGAGCCATTCAACAAACATTGAGTAACTACAATGTGGTAGAAGACTCAGACATTGACTCTGTCCTAGCCCTCAAGGAACTTATGTCTGATGAACATGATGGTGTTGTAAACAACAGTTTAATAAAGTGTTATAGATGCCAGGATAGAAATGTGTTTACCATATAGTGGGATGAGGGTTGGGAGCAAGGAGAAGGCTGAGGTTTTTGGAAAGGTCTAGATCAGTGGTTCTCAACCTTCCTAATGCTGCAACCCTTTAATACAGTTCCTCATGTTGTGGTGACCCCCAACCATAAAATTATTTTCGTTGCTACTTCATAACTGTAATTTTGCTACTGTTATGAATCATAATGTAAATATCTGACATGCAGGATGTCTTTTCATTGTTACAAATTGAACATAATTAAAGCATAGTGATTAATCACAAAAACAATATGTAATTATATATGTGTTTTCCGATGGTCTTAGGCGACCCCTGTGAAAGGGTCGTTTGACCCCCAAAGGGGTCGCGACCCACAGGTTGAGAACCACTGGTCTAGATGGAGGCAGTACTCAGGCTACAGGAGAAAGTGGGCAGTGCATCTGGGCCGAGGAAACCATGAGCAGTTCATTGTTACTGCTGATGGCCCTCCCAGGCCTGTTTCTGTGTCTATAAATCCATGCTCTTTACTTTTTCCCCTTTAATGATTGTTCTAATTGTCAGTGCTAAATTTTAACAAACATATTTTACATATTAATTTTAGGAGCACTTAGAGAAAAAAAAGTCAGTATCTAAATCTTTTTCCCCCCGGGAAGTCAAGAACCTTATTCTATTTCTACTTTTCTCAGATTCCAATGCATTTTTCTTTGTTATCTCTCCTTTCATTTCTCAGATTGTTATGAGAGTTGTAATGGAGTATCCTTAAAAAAAAAATCCACAATTGAAGGCTTTCACAGATATAAACTTTGTGACACGTAATGTTTAACAAGCATGTTCAACTAAAATACAAAATTAAATATGCCAGTAAAAGGGTATGTGGCAGATATTTTTCAAAAAATGGTCACATTCCATTTAAATATGTGAATCCAGTTTTATAATTTATGCCTTCTGGAGTGCACTGCAGTGCTTTTGTGTGTCAGCCTTTGGGTACAGATGTTGGATTGAGTTTTGCAAGGATAATACTAATTTGTTGGTTGCTGTTTTGATGCCTGGGCTTAGGGCTGCGTGTTGCCTTGAATAGTAAAGAGACTTGGGTTATAAATCAATTTGAGAGTACTACTCAAGGCCAATCCAGCTTGAATGGGTTCTGGCATCAGACCAACCTGCTTATGGAGCCTAGTGAATATGTAGCTTTCTTTTTCTTTCTATGCTTTCTGTTAAAAACACATAGAAATCGGGTGTGGGGAGTGCTGTTCTTAAATTCTTTTGACAAATATTTGAGGTTTTTTTTCTTGCCATCTAAGTAACCTCATAAAGAAAACAATTTCCCTACCCACAACACTTCTAACAGCTTGCGTGTGAGGTTTTCCCTCCTCACGTAACCAATTCTGACACTAACTATCTGGAGTTAGCAGGGACCTCACAGATGAAGGGCTCAGGCCCATGAGACCGCCCCCCCACCCCCTGTCAAACACTGTTTACAAGTCTGGCCCTCAGGTAACCCACACCTCTGTCTGATTTGGCTACCTGATGAAGAGGTACACAGGATGACGTCTGGAAGGGTCAGGAGCTCCTGTCTCCATAGAATTGGGGTGCACCACCCTCCCGGCTCCTGGATGTGTTCACTGACCCAGAAGCTCTCAGAACCCATTTATTTATTTAGAATTTTTTCGGATATTCCATTATTGATTCAATCATTTGGCCATTGGTGTTTAAAGCAATCCTCAGCCCTCGTCCCCTCCTTGGGGGTCAGGGATGGAGTGAAAGCTCCAACCCTCTAATCCCAGGATTGGTCTCCTTGGCTGCAAACCCCCTTCTTCCAAGAGTCACCTCATTAGCATAAACTCTGGTAGGGTTGAAAGGAGCTTGTTATAAATAACAATAGATGCCTCTCACCCTGACCACTCAGGAAATTCCAAGGGTTTTAGAACTTCTTTGCTAGGAACTAGGGTTGAAGACCAAATCTATATTTCTTCTTATATCACAGTATCACACCTCAGTCTAAAAGAACTGGTTGAATCTATGGAGATCAAGGACAAGGAGCCTATCTGATACAAGGATCTTAAAAACAAAATCAGCAAAGCTAGATGATGGAGAATGTTTTCAGGGGTTCTCTCACACCTGTCCCAACTATTCAGATCAATGGAGTTAGAACCCCCACTTAATGCTAGCTCCCTGGCCTCCCCAGGTAACCCCAGGGGCTTGGGAGGCTTTGGCATGCTCCTGGCTGGGACATCATCGAGGTGGGAGGCAGTGAGGGCCCACTGGCATTGAGCGTCCCCAGGGCATATTTTGAGGGTAGGAGTGCATCTGTGAAGAAGTGATAATACTATCAGAGGTCAACTGTGTGAGTTGTGAAACAGACATCTATTTCTTTTTTCAAAACCAGCTAATAACCACAGGTTTTTTTGTTTCTGTTTTTTTAAATATGTTTTTCTTGATTTTGAGAGACAGAGGAAGGGAAAGGGAGAGATAGAAACATTGATGAGAAAGAAACATCCCATGTTTCTACACGTCCCTCCTGGGGATCCTGGGACCTGCAACCCGGACATGTGCCCTGACCAGAATTGAACCAGCAACCTCTTGGTGCACGGGAGGATGCTCCGTCCACTGAGCCACTCTGGCTGGGCTAACTAATCACAGTTTCTGAAAGCTCACGGAAATAATAAACTTACCTCCTCTTATTCCCCAAATCCCTGTGAAATGGCAGAAGGAATATGAAACTAAGAATAAACTCCCTCGGATCACAGGAGAGCCTAGACCAGCCGTGGGCAAACTACGGCCCGCGGGCCGGGAAAAAAAAAGACCGTACCCTTTTATGTAATGATGTTTACTTTGAATTTATATTAGTTCACACAAACACTCCATCCATGCTTTTGTTCCGGCCCTCCGGTCCAGTTTAAGAACCCATTGTGGCCCTCGAGTCAAAACATTTGCCCACCCCTGGCCTAGACCATTAGGAGAGCAGAAGAGGGAGAATATTCAGTGTCCAATAACACAGGTGGCATCAGACTGAGGGAGGAACCCACAGCCTCACCCAGGCAAAAGAGACCCTTCAGGAACTTCCGGTATGGCTATTGTTGACCAAAGAAAGTATAGCCTATAGAAAAATTTTATAAGAGTTTATTTGACACTTCATTTTGAAGACATGCCCAGAAGCAAAATTGCAACAGATTGAGAAAATGCTTCTGTGAATGGAGTTTGCCACTTTCTTTTCTGCACTTAGAATCAAAGAAAAAAAAAAACCCAGGAAGATACATAAAATGCATCACGAGGTGGGAGAAAGCATAGCAGGGAAATCAGTAGGATTGGATAAAAAGCAAAAATGGAGAAACACACCTTTTTACATTGGTGGGTACAGGATGGTTAATCATTAACATTTACAGTATATGGAACTGGCATTTGGGGAACAAGATAACAAGGAAGGGTTCTCTGGTCTCTGGCTGTGGTGATCTTGTGCTCTGGGGCCTGCGGTTGTGCCAGCGAAGGGTCTAGAAAAGAAAAGTCCTGCGACATCGCGAAGCTGTGTTATCCTGGATGCATAAGAACAGGTCAGGGCTCACTGGCGGTGAAGACTGGCTTTGCTACGGCAGCTGGAGGCCTGGGTGGGAGTAGACTGCCTGCTGTGGCTCGCCCACTAGCAATTTATGATCAGACCCTCCTGTGTGGTTACTTTTGGTCACTGAGCTTGGCAGGCCTGCCTGCCATGGGTTCCCCCTGAGCTTGTCAGGTTCATGGCATAGGCCCCCATTTTTGTTCACACTGTAAAGGACAAGGGACAAGGACTGTCCCTCAATGAACGGGGTTTTCAAGGGGACCCGGAACCTCAGCAGACAGAGGAAAAAGGACCAGTATTCCCTAGGGTTTTTAAGCATGGAAGGCAGGGAGTCTCATTCCCAGAGATGGTGATGCAATAAGGCTGTTAGAATTCTCAGGGAAAAAATACTTATTTTCCTTCTCCTCCTGAAAGTCCAGGCCGAGACACCCTTTTCCTTTGTGGTTACAGAGTGAAAGGAAACTTTTGTGTTTTTTTCGACTGTTTAAACCAACACTACCCACAGGGCCCAGTTCTCCTACGCCAGCTGGGTGTCCTATAGTACAAATCAGTTCTGACACTATCCAGCTGGTGTTAGCATCAGGACCCACAAGACGGCCCCCACTTCCGATGCCCATGGCACGGCCAGGCCTTCCATACGTCTGACCAACCAGCTATAATAGAAACCAGGGATTCCCAAGACCTTCTCCTGGGGGTTGATAATTCGCTAGAATGACTCACAGAACTCAAGGAAACATTTCTATCTACCAGATCATTATAAAGGGTATTACAAAGGATGCGAATGAAGAAACCCAGAAGGGTTCTGAAGACGAGCGTCTGTCCCTGTGGGGTTGGGGTACGCCACCCTCCTAGCACTTGGATGCATTCACCAACCCAGAGGACCCCATAGTTTATGCATTTTATGGAGGTTTGAGGGTTCAGAACAGGCCTCCTCGACGTGTGCCACTTTGGCATGTGCATTATTTTAAACTGAGGGCCAATCAAGACCCTGTAGGCTCATGAGAAATTTCTACCTCTCCCTTAAAAAAATTTAAATTAGGGGCCTTGCCCATAATAAGTCATTCCTGGAGATAATGTTCTATGACCTATGTAGAGGGCAGGGCAGACATCTAATTACTGAGTATCTGCCCTTCTGATCCTCCTGGGATGCCCTTTCCTCTGATGCCCCAAAGTGCCTTACGTCATCCTTAGCACTAAATGCCAGATACACCTCATTTTAACTTCTGTCACTGAACCTTTCGTATAGGCAGGGTTCCCAGACAAATGTAATTAAATTTGTTTCTTTCTCTTGTTAATCTGTCTCATGTTGATCTAATTATTAGCCCAAAATAGCATCACTTCTGCTAAAGCCCACATACTATATATACTGTATACTTCTCATTTTAACTTTCTGTCCCTGACTTCCTAATGTACTAGTACAGTATGTGGCATTCCTATGCATACGTATGTAACTAAATTTGGTTATTTTGTCTTGTTAATTTGTCTCATGAAGATTTCCTTGTCAGAACAGCTGGAAGAACCTTAGGAAGGCGGAGGAAAGTTTCTTCCCCACAAGTTTCATCATGGAGACATGATCAATTATTAACTCTAATCTCCATCCTCTCTCCCCTTCCCAGAGGATGGAGAGTGGGGCTGAAAGTTACAAGCTTCTAATTATGGTTTGGTCTTTCTGGTGACCAGCCCCCATCCCAAAGCTGTGTAGGAGCCCACCAAGAGTCCCCGCATTAGAACAGAAGATGCACCTGTCACTCGGGGATTTAGGAGCTCCGTGTCAGGAACTGGAAGCAGATTATATATATATAATTTCTTATTTCAGGAAGGGACCATTTAGGTATCTAAACTGCATGAGGGGTCTTTGATCCAGCTCCCCTTCTTGTTCAGGCTTTGTCTCCTGCTTCCCAAGTTTATTAGAAATTGACCTTGATTATTAGAGATGGGTGCCTTTTGAGCCCTTATGCCTTTATTGGCTCTCATATCTTTGGATCCTATTTCCAGCCTTTGAAGATTTCTCATACTTTCTTGAAAGTTCAGACATGCATGTTAAAACATTTTTATATCATATCCAACTTTTTTAGGTATTTTGTTATCAGGAAGGTCTTACCGCAATTCGTTCACATTACACCCAACCTCTACACTTGGAATTGCTTCCTGTTTTGTCTATCGGTGCTTACCTTCTAGCAGCTGTTCTGTTCATTTGGAACCCGTTCCATCTTGTTTCTTTCCAGCCCAGATCCAGTGTACTTACTGGGAATCTCCTGTTCTCAAATCCATGGGGAACAGTTCCGTCCTGAAGCTCTGCTAATTAATGGGACTCCTACTCTTTGTTAGACTCTTAGGCAGTAAAACTATTTTGCATAATAAACATCTTTCCTCAAAACTACTAGTATGTTGCTTGTAGACTGTGAACTTCATTATGGGGTGGGGGTAGGGGTGGGGGAGGCCTGGGATTGCTTTTAGTTTCCCAGAGAGGAATACAAAGATTCTGATGAGTTAAAGAGTGTCTGTTCTGGTCACAAGAATGAAGCATTACTGCATGTGTTCTTGCATTTGCTTTCTTGGCCTTGTGCACTTGGCTTTGGACCAACTTACTCTGACCTTGAATAGCTCACTTTTCCTGTTACCTCCCATTTCAGTCTTTCTTGTTTTTGCCTAGCCCCAGTAGGAGAATGAAGGAACAGAATGTTTTCATCTTCTGCAGAATGAAGTGAGCTCAGATTTTCAAAGTACGACCAGAGAAAGCCTCACTCTAGCTTATTAGAGATGTTTCGAACCATGTGAATGTAAAATTTGATTCTGTAAGAGTAATTTGTAAGCAGTTGACAAAAAATCCTGAGAGGAAAATTTTAAAAAAGTCATCCTCCCCTGATCACTCTTACTGACTTTACCACTCAGGAACTAGTAAGGTATTGAGAGTGGAAGGGGCAGGAAGAGAATAACCAAATAATTTATAAGCAAACGAGAGGCCTGGTGCAGGAAATCCCTCAGCCCAGCCTGGGCCCTCTCTCAGTCCGGGATCCCTCAGGGGATGTCTGACTAACGGCTTAGGCCAGTGGGCTTAAGCTGTCAGTTGGATATCCTTAGTGCTGCCGGGGAGGCGGGAAAGGCTCCTGCCACCACCCCTGCACTCACCAGCTATGAGCCCAGCTTCTGGCTGAGCGGCGCTCCCCCTGGTGGTCAGAGCGCTTCATAGTGACCAGTCATTCCACCATTCGGTCGATTTGCATATTGGCCTTTTATTTTATAGGCCATTGTATAGCCCCGTGTTAAGTTAATAACAATGCACCTACCTATATAGTTTAAGTTTAAAAAATTTGGCTCTCAAAAGAAATTTCAATCATTGTACTGTTGATATTTGGCTCTGTTGACTAATGACTTTGCTGACCACTGGTATAGCCGATGGACACAGACAATAGACAGGTGAAGACCTGGGGTGGAGTGGGCTAAGGAGTTAATGAAAACAAACGTTTCCTGTAAGTCAAATGTTGACAATTTTTGTAGTTGGGACAGAGTTGGAAGGGTTCTAATGAGCTGATCTTCTTGAGGATTATCTTGACAATTAGTCATTCACTCAGCTGGGCTTGTAGAAGGCAGAAGAGACTGCAGGAACAAGTTAGGTTGAGAGATGTTCGGTTTTAGGGTGGGGGGTAGTTTTTATTTTGAGCAGATAGAGATGTTCTTTGGGTCTCTGGCAGCCTGGGTGCGGTGCCCTGGAGAGAGGAAATATGGTATGGGCTGATAATAGGAGTCTTGCCATGCAGATATTATTTCTAGAGAAGGCTTTCAAGTAAACGCTTCTTCCTGTATTAACTTTTTCAGGGGAGATGTTCGGACGCCTTTCTTTCCCTTTTGTACTGAGTTGTCCAGGTTGGTGCATGTGGGACAATCAGAGTCGGAGTTGAAAGTGCAGCGGGAGCTCTGGGGGAGTAGCAGCCCTCTGGATGCCAGGAGAGGAAGCCTGTAATGAGCTCCTTGTTTTGCTCCAAAGACTTTGGAATTGATTGTTCAGTTCACTTTAACTTAGAAGCCTTGCCTTCACTTTGATATGGTGTAAGGGGGGGCAATCCCAGGGGCTCCGTGCTGGACATATGCAGCGGCAGCTGTTCCTCTGTGTTTTTTGGCTCACGCCCCCTGGCTTCCCACATCCACAGTCCTGCAGGTGCCTGCTGTCCGCCCCGTCCTTCTGGTCCCTGGTGCTTGATCTACACCGTTTCCAGGCGGCTTGGCCCTCCTCGGAGACAGACATCAATGGCAAAGATCAGAGTGGGCTGGCTTTTGAAGAGGTTTGGCGAACTCTGCTTTGCAAACCTGCTGAGAGATGTGGTGTTCCTTTCATGTTTCCTTTCTGTCTGTGTCCAGAGGGCAAAGGGAGGATCTTCACGTGATGGGGGCTATTGATGTTGGTTGCAAATTCATTTCAGATTAATTTCTACATTTTTTTTTTGGTCCCAGGCCTCTAACAGCCACTGGAGTCCCTTGATCTTGACATTGCTCTAGCAAGGCTGCCAGGGAGCAAGGAGAATAATTTCTGTGCACTCCCAAACACAGGAACAAAGGAACAGTCCTCATTCATCAGGGGATTGTACTAAATGCTGTTCTGAGTTCTTGCCTTTGCATAATATTGGGTCCTGGTATTGGTGTGAAGGTAACAGGAGGGTACTAGTTATCTAGTTAAGCTTCTAGTGATCCCTCCTTATGCAACCATCATGCATTTCTTGACTCTCCACTGTATGCCATACACTGGGGGGGAGAAAGGGGGTTCCAATTATTTCCTATTCTTACAACAACCCTAAGAGATAGTTGGTTGTCTTTGTCTTATAGATTTAAAAAACACAAAAAAACCTGAAACTAAAATGTAACTAAATTCCATGTGAGGTCTGTGTATGTGAGAGGCCTTTGGTCTACTGAGTCTAAAGACTCTTCTCGCTCATACCAGTGAGCCCAACTCAGCTGGCTTGTTTTACATTGAGTCTATGGGTGCTTTCAGGGTCTAATGCAGAGCGGGGTCCTTTTGACAGAGAACAGAGGGCCCACAGAGCAGAAAATATTGTAATACCTGGACCTGTAAGAAAAAGGTTAGTTAGCACAACTGAGAGTGCCCAAGCCTTTATTTAGCAAACAGGACCGTTTTCTGCCTGCACGTTGCAGGTGTAAAGCCCAGAATCTGGCATCGATCTGTCCGTCTCGCTTTTCACCCCCACTTTTCACTTCCCTTTATCTTGCACATGTTTTTGTTATGATTTTGTGGAGAGTAGTGGCTTTTCCCTCAGAGTCTAAATGGCAGCTGGTAATGGTTTGATTTATTTATTTAGAGATTTCCTGTCAGAGCCTTGTAATAGATTGTTTGAGACTCTAAATGGTTTCGTGAAGCGTCAGTTTTTCAGCGAGTCTTTCTTGAGGGGAAAAATATCAGATAATGGAACAGTGCAATGACTTAGCAAGCCCCGCCGCTTCCATTTTGAAAGGGGGAAACATTTCTGTGTTTTTGCGTGATGTTAGTAGACTATGACGTGGGCAAATTCCAGCCAAGGTGGATTTGAAGAAATATCACTGTCCGTGTTCTACTCCTCAAGCTTACTTGGAGGTTTGCCTAGGAGGAGGTCAGTTGTAAGGCAGTAGTTTGCAAATGTCAGTGTGTATAAGAAACACTTTTGATGCTTCTTTAAAAAAAAAAAAGGGTAGATTCCCAGACCCTCAGCACCAGCTGTAGATGCTTCTGAGGCTCACGGGCAACAGCTGGTTTGGGGAGTGGAGCCCTGGCTCACTGCTGGGATTCTAGGTCATTCGAATAAAGATATTATCCAGCACTCCTTTTAAAATCCTGGTTCCGTTTATCTTGGAATGTGTTGCTGTAGCTGTAAGTTTTAAATGTTTGTTTAAGTGAAACAATAATGGGAAAATCACATTGCTGTAAATGTTGAACTACTTTCTATCACTATCTCTAAGAATGACATATTTTCTGTTGTACGTTGTGCTTTGTGGCTACAGAATTCCTCACCATGCACATCTCATTTTATTTTATTTCTTTCCTTTTTATTGAATTTATTGGGGTGACTCTGGCTAACAAAATTATACAGGTTTCAAGTGCACAATTCTACAACACATCATCTGTGCACTGTATTGTGTGTTCATCACTCCAAGTCGAGTCTCCATCCATCACCATTTATCCCCCTTTTACGCTCCCCTACCTCCCTCATCCTCCTCATTTTATTTAAATGTCAGCTCTTGAAACAGACGTGGCAAGTAGTATAGTTTTCATTTATCAAATGAGAAAATCGAGATTAAAGAAACAAGTGATGTCCCCAACAGTACAGCTAATAAGCAGTCCATCTAGAAGTCCCATATTCTGCTTCTAATTTCAAGTCCTGTGTTCCATGCAGTGCACCAATTTGTCCTCATGACACCTGTTTTGATTTTTAGAGGAAAACATAATCACTTATAACTCACTGTGTTCTCACAGGAATGATGAGCTATCCATAATTAAATATTTGGTAATCTCCCGTCGGTGACTGGAGGTGGAGGGAGTTGGTCACAGGTGTATACGGATTGGTGAATCAGTTGTCTTTATAGAACATTCCTAAGCATGGAAGAAGAAAGCTCTCTCCTCTCTTTGACAGAAACTTTACAAGACGGGTCGGGAGATGCAGGAGCGAATCATGGACCTGCTCGTGGTGGTGGAGAATGAAGACGTAACTATTGAGCTCATCCAAGTGAATGAGGATCTGAATAATGCCATCCTTGGCTATGAGAGGTGAGCAGACGGTGCAGTCTCTTCAACCCTCCTCCAAGTCTGGTTTCACCACCAGTTACTCAGCGTTCTTATTAGAGGGCCTACAAGGTGAACACTCAGGAAGATCAAGAACAGGTTCAGAACAAGGCCGCCTTCCTCCCAAGATAGGGATCTTGGTCCTGGCCTTCTGGGAGCCTGTGATACGGCCTGGGAGAATGAGCAGTCCTGGGCTCTCGAATAGATGAGTGCTATAAACAAAGTCTCAGGGAATGTGAAGTTGGCCTTGAGTTTGAGATGGAGAAGAATATGGGAAGGGAAGGGAAGGGAAGGGAAGGAAAGGGGGGGAATATCTTATGTGGAGAAAATAGTCTGTGAAAAACCAGAGCAGCCAATGAGGAAATTTTTTATGTGAACGTATAAAAATAGTTGTGCAAATAAGGAAATGGAACTTTGTTGCTCAAGGCTGGACCTGTGAAGGGTGTTCATACTCGGCACACACTAGCCTATAAGAAGCCAATGGTAGAAGTCGACGGGAGAAAAATCATGTGTTTTAGAAAGGGAAAAATCCTTAAAACCAAGTGCATGGTTCAATGAACTGGAAACTTTTCAACTTTAAAGTGTTTAGGTTCACAGAGTTGATGTGTCATAGAGTTAATTCCATGTTTCTAAAGCCTCTCTTAGCTTGCAAAGCATTTCCACATTCATCCACCTGTATTATCTGCTGACATCTTACCCCTGAGAAAAACTTTCTGATGAAGTGGTTGAAATAAGGATCAGGAAGTCATATCCATGGTCATATGGCTATTTGATAATAATGCTGGTACTTGAACCTTGTGCTTCTACCTTCAACTTTTACTATTTTTTCAAAGCCATTACTTTGTTTGTTTATTTAACTATTCCTCCTTTACCCCCAATGTATGAGAAGTATAAAATTTTAAAACATAATAAAAGCTCAATATTGTTAGTAGGTATCAAATGTCTTATAAAAATGAAGATAGTGAAAATACAATAAATGTATTTAAATCTTCAATGGAAAATTATAATGGCCAAATTGGAAACACCTTAAGTATTTGGGAATAATAAGACAAGTTAAATATGTGGTACGTTCATAAGGTAAAATATGCAACCACTAAAAATTGAACTTCTGAATAACTAGAAAAATCCTTGCAAAGTAATTGAATTAGGATACAGAAATATGTAAAGTATAATTTCTATTAAGTTTGAAATAGATTAGCCTCCAGAAAAACATATGGGAGGAAATACATTGTAATGTTAAGGACAGTTTCTAGGTGATAGAAATGATTAGGGACCATTTCTAGGGATGGAATTTTATTATTTTTAATACTTTTCCATATTCTTGCTGTTTTCTCAAAAGGCATCATTCATTACCTCTATAAACTGAAAAAAAAGTGATTAAAGTACTTTACTGGGAATTGAGTGGTGATGAAGCTTGTTGTCTTTGTTCCTAAATATTTGCATATTAATAATCTGAATTTGCATATTCCCATTTTCTCCACATAAGATATTCCCCCTTCTTCCCTTCCCATATTGTAGCATTTTCTTATCCATTTTCTTTTCAATGTTTCCATGTTGCTAATTCAAACAGGTTTACTCGAAACCAACAAAGGATTTTGGAGCAAAATAATCAGAGAGAAGACACCAATGTAAGTGAATAGAAATGTTATAAACTACACAATTGAATAGTTTACAAATTGTATAGTATGGAGCAAGGCTTATGTTAAAATAACTCTTAAAAAAGAGGAGACTCATTCCTTAATAATTGGGGTGGTTTTGGTGGTATAGAGTACTTGCCTCCATAACTTGATGTCATCAAATTACTAATAAGAGGTCATTAAAAGATGCTCTAATTAAGCAGGAACCCATGTAGAGAGTGAGATGTAATTAGTACTCATGTTGTCTATGTAATGGAGAATTCTCCCTCAAGATGCATCCAAATAGGATCTTCTTTTCTCCAAAGGAAAGCTTCCAGGGAGAAAGCCTAAGTGATAAACGACCTGCCAAAGTTTTTCCAAATTATGTTTGTGTTTGCTTTGTTTTCAGGCTGCCACGGAACCTTCTGCCCCATCCTGTGATCTTCTTGACCTAAGTCCCAGCACTCCGAATCATAGGGCTACTCTGGAGGAGGTCAACGCCATGAATGCTCAGCTTTCACACTTAAGTAAGCAAGCATGCCGGGCTTTTAGGCCAGCAGAAGAGCTTAAGGTGAAACAGATCTCCTTGGTTTCATGATTAAATGCAACCAGAGAAGGACTGGCTTCAGTCTGAATAGCAGGCCTATATCAGGAGATGTAATTATTCCTTGGCCAATGGGTGTTGGGTCATGCCCAGCACAGGAAAGAGATGTGACTGGGGGAGGAGGTCCTTGAAACTCATCCCTCTAGCTTAGAATCTCCTGGAATTCCCATGGCCTGCGTTGTAGACGTTGTTCAGTTCCATGGCCAGTACTCAAGTCTCCTCTGAACCCACACACTATTGTCTTTGGGTTTCTCTGCCATACAGCATCAGATAAGGGAGTATTTGATGTAGAGAAATTCAGGAATTGTGAGGCCTTATCCACACAGTGGCGAAATGTAGAGGAGGAAACACAGGATTTTGAGTCAGAGGAGAGTCCAAGTTGAAATCTCAGTTCTGCCACCTCTTAGTCACCTAACCTCTGAGACTTTCCTACCTTATCAAGTCAGAACAATGGTTATTTTAATGGGTTTCTGTGAAGGTAAAGGAATAATGTTTATAAAATGAAATGTTGGCTTGGGGTCACCTATCTTATCTATTTTATTTGTTACGTCCTACTATTCTATCAAAAAATCTGGGTAAATTACAAAATAAGGATAATGAGAAATGCTGATGTCCAAAGCTTTTGCCAAACTGAAATCGGTTTGTTTTTCTATATTAGGAGGCTTTTCCAGAATATTTGGTATCACTGAATTTGTGGTTTTCTTGTAACTTCCTTCATTTCTGAAATGTTGGCTGCTTGCTTAGTAGACCAGTGGGATGTGTGGAGTTTATTTCATTAAAAAATGTTCTTACATTTTTATCAGGCATTTGCCGGGGGCAAGCGGGGGGAAGGGGGGGATAGTTACTTTCTTTGAGGTGTCTCACTTAACATGGGAAGTTAAGAATTTGGGGAGGTCAGGGTAGAGCTCTGTATATACAATAGATTTTTCCTTTGGCAGTTGGCAGAACAAGACATGCAAAATCTCATCCATTCCTGATCAGCTTGGGATTTGAGAAAATCCAGCACAATAACATTTGTCACCTTCTCAACAACCTCTCCTTGTGGCAGGGAATTTCTCTCTTCCCAGTTACTCTAAACGAGGCTCTTTAATTTCTGTTTGAGGAAATTCCATAATTTTATGGTGACAGAAATCTCTCTCTCTCCTCTTACCCTCCCCCCCCCATCCCCCATGGAAAGGCCAACAGAAAAGTTACCGACAAAATGTTTCAAGCCAAACAACAAGTCCATTTTGCGTCCTAGGTTTCAGCTCTCCAACTCCTGTGATAATGAACAGCTTGCAGCCCAGTCCTCGCCCACAAATGGATCTGCTAGCCTTGGAAAACACAGACACAGCCATGTAAGTATGTCCGTCATACTTGAGAACCAACACCTCCTCTTTCTGACTCCTCATATTCCAGAAAGCATGACACAGTAGGAAAACCAGAGACTTGGGGAACAGACAGACCTGAGTCAGGACCTCAGCATGCTACTTCCCACTAGCTCTGTGACTTTGGATAAGATACTTACCCAGCGTGAGCCTTCCGTTTCTTCGAAGAATACTTCCTAGGATCTTACAAAGATTCTGTGAGATGCTGTATGTTACCTCCTCATATAGCACTTGGTAGGTAATAAGCCTTCAATGAGTTGTCTCTGTATCTGTTCGTTTTAACGTAGTAACAGGAAGTAGAGGAAATACAATGACAAAGGAAGGAGAAGGGAAATGAGGTTCAGAATCATGAAGAGTAACGGCCACACCAGTAACCAAGGACTTGCTATGTGCCAGGTGCTTTGCTAAGTGTTTTGTTCATTTCATTTAATCCTTGCAAAAGTTCTTGGGTCAATGCTGTTACCATTATTCTCATTTTATGGGAGGAAAGGCTGAAACTTAGGTAATAGAACTTGTCCCAGTTCATATAGCTATTGAGTAGCAATTCTAGCTAATAGCTGCTTATTGTACTCTGTGATCTCATGGGTCTTCTTATGCATGAAGATCTCTTGGGTGGCTCTGGCCACTAAATTCTGATTCAGCAGCAGAGGCAAAACAAACCATCCTAATGTCTTACGGTCTTGAGATTTTCCATCCCTCTGTGTTTGCAGTATAATGTGTTTATCACAGAACACATGAGTGCTGAAATTATTCATAACAGAAAGGATAAAAAACAGTGATGAAGGGATAAAGTCATAAGTCATATTTATAGCCACTACCATCAGGCAACAGGCTAAGAAGAATAAGAAATGCCTATTAATTTCTTAGAAGTGCTCCCTAAAGGCCTGAGGTAGATACCCCATCACTCTCATTTTACAAATGAAGAAAATAAGGTTACCCAACTAGTGCATACATGGGATTCAAATTCAAAAGGGTCTGATTTGAGTGCCTGCTCTCTTTTTTCTTTCTGCGCTTTAATTTTTTTTATTTCCTTTATGACAAAATTGACACCCAACCCTTTTTAGTGTACAGTTCTAGGAATTTTAACATATATACAGATTCATGTAACCATCACCAAAATAACTCCCTTATGTCGCAGTTCTTGAAAAGATTGTGTAAAATTGGTGTTTGCTTCATGTATTTTGAAGCTCTGTTATTAAGGGCATATGCATTTAGGATTGTTATATTTTCTTGGTGAATTGATCCTTTTATCATTATGTAATGTCCCCCTTTGTCCCTTGTAATTTTCTTTGCCCTGATGTCTACTTTGGTATTAATACGGCAACTCTAGCTTTCTCTCAATTGGTGTTTGCTTGCATCGTATATCTTGTTCCATCTTTGTTCTTTTAACTATACCCAAATATTTGAAGTGAGTTTATTGTAGATAGCAAATAGTTGTGCCATGCATTTTCATGTATTCTCGTAATTCCTGTCTTTAATTGGTATGGCTAGACCATTTCCATTCAATGTAATTATATGTTTGGAATAAGATCTATGATTGTGTAATGTTTTCTCTGTGTTCCTTTATCCCCCCTCTGTTTCGTGCATACTTTGAATTATTTGAATATTTTTTTCAGCATTCCACTTTACCTATTGTGACTTTGACTGTATCTTTGTATAGTTTCTATATGGGGGCAGGAACTGATTACTCTAGGGATTGCAATATACATAACTTTTAAGTCTACTTAGAAACAGTATTTGGCCATTTGAAGTGAAATGTGGAAGCCTTATCACCATATAGATTCCCCCATTTAAATTATAGTTATCATAGATATTACATATGTATACATTGGAGATAAAAACTATCACTAGACAATATTATAATTTTGCTTGCAACCCACAAATACAGGGTGTCCCAAAAAATGTATACACACTTTGAATCATTATTAACTCCAGTGGGTTAAATCTGAAAAGAAAGAAACATCAAATGAACTGTCAGCTGTTAGTGTGTATACATTTTTTAGGGACACCCTGTATATTTCAAAAAACTCAAGAAGAGACAAATAGTCTATTATATTTATGCAATATTTACCATCTCTGTTGCTCCTTTATTTTCTCCCAGGATAATTTCCCTTCTCTCTGTAGAATTTCCTTTAGCCATTCTTTTAGAGCAGGTTTATCAGAAGCGAAAATCTTAAGTGTTACTTCACTTGAGTATGTCTTATTGAATATTTGTTCCTGAAGGATATTTTCACTGGATATAGAATTCTGGGTTAACAGTTCATTTTTCTTCCAGCAGTTTTTAAACATTGTTTACTGTCTTATGACCTAAATGATTTCTAATGAGAAACCTACATTCATTCAAAGTGTTGTCCTCTATAGATACTGTGTTTTCTCTGATTATGCTTTCAAGAATTTTTTTTTCTTCTAATTTTGAACAGTTTGATTATGATGTGCCTGGATTTTAGTTTCTGCTGTTTTGGATTTGCTGAGTGTATTAGTTTCCTGTGGCTACCATTAAAAAAAAAATGAGCACAAACTCGGCGGTTTAAAACCACAGGAACTTATTTTCTCATAGCTCTGGAGGCTGAAAGTCTAAGATTCAGGACCACACACCCCACGGGGCTGCATTCTTTGGCATGTCACTACATCACTCCATTTTCTGCCTGCACCTTCACATTGCCATTTTCTCTAAAAGTCCCACTGCTGTCTCTTTCAAGCTCACTTGTCATTGGATTCAAGACCCATTTGAATAACACAGGATGATATTGTCGTCTCAAAATCTTTAACTTAAATACATCTGCAAAGACCCTTTTTCCAAATAAGATAACATTCTTAGGTTCCAGGAATTAGGACAAGGTCATATTTTTGGGGAGCCATCATTCACCTGACTCTACTGAACTTCTTTTTTTTTTTAAATATATTTTATTGATTTTCCACAGAGCAGAAGGGAGAGGGATAGAGAGAGAGAAACATCGATGAGAGAGAAACATCGATCAGCTGCCTCCTGCACACCTCCCACTGGGGATGTGCCCGCAACCAAGGTACATGCCCTTGACCGGAATCAAACCCGGGACCCTTTAGTCTGCAGGCCGACACTCTATCCACTGAGCCAAACCGGTTAGGGCATCTCCTGAACTTCTTGAATCTGTGAGTTTATGTCTATCAACAAAATTGTGAAGTCTTCAGCCCTTATTATTTGAAATACTTAAAAATGTTTTTTCAACATTACACATTTTCTGCTGTCCTGGGACTCTTGTTGACACCAATCATAGATCTGTTGTCATTGTCTCATAGAACCCTAGGGTCTGTTCATTGCTTTTCTCACTTTTATTTTTTTTCCTGTTTTTTAGATTGGATAATTTCTATAGATCTATGTTCAAGTTCACTGATTATTTCCTGTCATCCCTATATGTTGTTGAGTTCGTTCCATAGTTATTGTTAAATTTCAGTTACTGTATTTTTCAACTCTAAAATTACCATTCGACTCCTCATATCTTGTGTTTCTTTGCTGAGGTTTCTATGTTTCTTTTTTTTTTTTTTTTCAAGAGTGCAGTTTCTTGTTGAAGCATTTGTAGTAAGAGCTGCTTTAAAATCTTAGATAATTTCAGCACCTGTGTCCTTATGATATCAACTTCTGTCGATCTGGCTTTCAAGGAGCCACTTGAAATGTTTCCAGTTCTTCAAATGCCTAGTAAGTCTGGGTTGTATATTGGACTTTTTTAATGTTATGAGATACTTGCTCTTATTTAAATCCTATTGAGGATGCTGGTACTTTGATATTAGTAGGCAGACAGCCTTGCTAGTTTCATGCCACCGTTTAACCTGCCCTCTGTATGCCGGGGTTCCCACGCGGCTAAGCTTTGCAGCCTGTTCAGCTGTCTCACCTGTGCCTCCCTCAGTGGTCAGCCTGAGGTCTGGACGGCAGGCTGTGTCCAGTTCTCATTACCTTTGGCATCCCGACTGGGAGCAGATCCACAGAGTCACAGACCAGAGGGTGAGCCCAGGATTTCACAAACAACTCTGAGTTTGCTGTTCCGAATTTGTCCCTCTTTGTGGTTTCGCTGATACTTTGTCTTCCCAGGACTCCCTTTTTGGCTCTCCACTCAGAAGCTGGAGGTTTACTGTGCCGTGCCCTTCCTTCGGTGTTACTGTGTCTGGGACCAAATGGCAGGACAGAGGGGATAAAAAGAAGCAAGGGAGGTTCACCCCATCCTGTTGGGATCACAGTCTACCTGTTGGAGAGGAAGGTTCCCCTCACTCAGGGTTTTAAACCCCTCCAGGTCCCTGCTACCCATGATGCCACTGCAGCCAACTTGGGATTGCCAAGGGTTAGGGGTGTGAGAACAGAGAGAAGAGAGGCGGGAGGTGGGGGGAGAGATGGGGGGGGGGGTGGATTTCCAACCCTGAGCACACTACTCCTTAGCTAGAATTAGAAGGCTTCTTTTAGAGCTCTTGTCTGGCTTAACGGCCCCCTGCTGGGTTGTAGGCTACATTGCATTCGGCTAGGGAACACCAGAGGAGAAAAAATGGTAAGTTTGCCAGTGATACTCAAATTCTTGTCTTCTTTCCAAGTCAGCCTTTAGCTATTTACTTTTCAGTCCTCAAATATTTGCTCCATGCATTCGTTCTGCCCAGGTTTTCTAGCTGCATTTAGTGGGAGAGACAAGGCCAAGTGTGATTACTCCACCTGACCCAGAGCCAGCGCCCTCCTGTTCCTTCCTAACCTCTACTCTGCATCAGCTCTCCACCTTCAGGAAATGGCGGTGTGGGAGCTACTCTGATGGAAAGACTGAAGGCTCTGTTTTCACAGTGTACTGCGCGTACACCAGCGTCTTGGGGCTCCCACTGCCAAGGGGCAATTGGGCATCGTGACCTGGTGGGCATGGAAAGCAGTTGGAATTGTTTTGTAAAATTAATGCTTTTGTACAGTCTGAAGGTACATTTGACGTTTCATTTTTAGACCAGGAAAGTCATCTTACTTTCTGCATTTGTGTTCTCACTGTAGGGTAATCATGCTGTGTTATCACACTATCCTAGGTTTGCCCAAAGGACCAGCCAAAACCCCGACTCAAGTCACACTTACGAGAGTGTAAGTAATGAAACCCTTTCCTGGCAGTGCACCTAGTCCGATTGTCATGGCCAAAAGGGAACTGCTGGTCATTAATTCTAATGTTTTTCTCAATGTCTCTTTGAATTTATAATGTATTGATGTAGGCCTTATTAGGACTTTTCCTTATTGTCTTAATCTTTTTTTTTTCTTTTGATTTTGTAAAGTTTCAGTTGACTTACAATATTATATTAGTTTCAGGTGTACAGCATAGTGATTAGACATTTATTTAACTTATAAGATGATCACTCTGATAAGTCCAGTACCCATCGGACACCACACATAATTGTTACAATATTATTGACCGTAGTCCCTATGCTGTACTAGTACTTCACATCCCTATGACTGTTTTTATAACTGGCAACTTATATTTCTTAATCCCTTCCGCCTTTTCACCCATCTCTCCAGGCCCCCTTCCATCTGGCAACTATCAAAAAAGTTCTCTGTATCTATGTGTTTCTGTTTTGTTTGTCCGTTATTTAGATTCCACATGTCACTCTATGCCTTTCTATAGGGTCAAGATATGTTTGTTCCTGTTTGAGATTGTATATTTAGTAAAACCACTAAATCTGGATTGAGGTAAACAGTATGGCGAAAGTAGGTTTACAGTTGTAAGTGAAAGTTTTTGTTTTTATTATTGTATTATTTTCCATACCAACAACTGTAAACCTACTTTTGCCCCACCCTGTATATTCCTGCTTTTATTTTTTTAAAGCAACATGTTTCTTCAGAGTTTTACACGGGAAATGAGGTGTAATGGCATGAAGACAGACAGAAACGCAGTAAATTTTATAAGTGGTTATTACTTAAAAAACTAAAGTAGTAGCTCAGAATTACTAATTCCTGTCAAGAACATACGGTTCTTGGAATAGTGCCCCTTGGAAGCCTCAGAATCTAATTTCAAAAAAGGGAAACTTACTGTAGAATGTTGATTTGAATATGCACTCTGTCCTCTTCAGCTTCCAGTGTATCAAAATTCAGTGTTATTACAGCCGGTGAGTCTACACACCGTTCCAGCCACACCGTCAAACCAGACACTGCCAGCCTTGCCCGCCAACCACCCAGGTACTCAGGACCCTATTATTTGCACTAACAAGGGAAAACTGAATGTGAGTCTGCGAGAGATGTATTGGTAATCGAAAAATTAGAGGAGTTTGTTTGCATTTTTAAGTTCCATGATGTAAATTCAGGGTAAATACCATTCTGACATTAGGAAATTATAGAAGTGCTTGGGTTGTGCTGAATATTGTATTTTGAGCACTGAGGGTAAATGAACCGTTAGCTGAAGTTTGAAATCCTTTTGTTGTATAGATTTGTTGCCATGGGAGTAGTATTAGAATGGCAGTGTATTTGTTTCCGTTGTCAGTCTTTGTTAGGATCTTATGTTTGAAGTCTAAATCATAAGAATACTAATTGTGCGTATTCCCTTGAAAAGCACAGTGTGTTTACTGCCTTTTTTTTTTTTTTTTTTGCCTAAAGCGATGACAAAGAATGATCTCCAGCTACCCAATTACTACGAGGTAATGGAGTTTGATCCCTTAGCTCCTGCTGTCAGGACAGAGTAAGTCATTTTCAGAATGATTAATTTATTTTTTGTCTCGGTTCCCTTTGGTAGCAGAGCTAACAGGGCTTGCTTATATATTTAACTTTGCTTAGATCTTGGCACAAATTGATGACCTTATTAAAAATGACTTATGAGGTTTTATGGGAGCTGTTGCTCTTAATGGTCTTACCGTTCTTGGCCTTGTGACTGAAAAATAAAAAAGCTCGGGTTGCACATTAAGAAGTAACCGGAACCATCATGTGCATTAATGGATTCCTCGTGGATGGCTTGGCAGAAACTTGGGTTTTCTCCTGATTGAGAAGGGCACTAGTCACTGATCAATGACATAGCAACACCACACTGATGGGATATTTTAGCTGTGCTTTGACTCCTAATCCTCCCCAAAACTCATATAAGAACTTGGTGTTAGTCTTCACTACGTATGACAACAGTGTGCTTAAAATGAATTAATAAAGCATTAGTAAAAATTACTTAACTTGCCCTAACGGGTTTGGCTCAGTGGATAGAGTGTCGGCCTGCGGACTGAAAGGTCCCAGGTTCAATTCCGGTCAAGGGCATGTACCTTGGTTGCGAGCACATCTCCAGTAGGAGGTGTGCAGGAGGCAGCTGATTGATGTTTCTCTCTCATCGATGTTCCTAACTCTCTGTCCCTCTCCCTTCCTCTCTGTAAAAAGTCAATAAAATATATTTTAAAAGAATTACTTAACTTGAAATCCTTAAGGCACCATTATTTTTTGATATCCTATAGGTCAAGTGTATAAAAATATTTCGGGGATGGTAGGCTCTTTAGAGCTTTAATATATTTTAATTGACTGAAGGTTAACCCCCAAATTGTTAAAAATGGTCAAAGTATGTTTATAGAAATCATTGTTCAGAAACTGGCAGCATGCACGCTGTATCTTTGCTTACAGCTGTGCAGAATATACGATATGCATTTAAAAATTAATAGCCAACAGTTAAACACTGGGATATTTCCAAAGATATCTGGACCTATGGATTTAGATGCCAGGCCTACATTTTCACATGCTAGCAATAGGTTGGGGTTACGGAGTGGCTGTCTCCTTAAGATTAGGTAGGTTCTGCAGTCCACCAGGCCCCTTGGCCTTGCCCCCTGCATCCACTCATTTGACCTGCCTGGCATGTGGAGGTATTTGAGGGAACACCTGGTACAAAGGCCCCAAGGAGAGAGGTTTGGTACATTCCAGGACACAGAAAAGCCAAAGCTAAGAGCAAAGGGAGCAACAGGGAACCTGTTATCAGACATGGAAATTGCAATTTGGAAACCAAAAAGGGAGTGCACAACTGTGATGAACTTCAGTGAGAGGACAAGTGAGATGAGGACTGACAACTAGGTAATGGATTAAATAACTGGAAATCATTGATTTAAAAAAATGTTATTAATTTCAGAGAGAGGGAGGGAGATAGAGATAGAAACATCAATGAGAGAATCATCGATCAGCTGCCTCCTGCATGCCCCCTACTGCAACACCATGTGCCCTGACCGGCAATCAAACTGTGACCTCCTGGTTCATGGGTCAAGGCTCAACTACTGAGCCACATCGGCCAGGCTCATTAGTGATTTTAGTAAAAGCCATTTTGGTAGATGGATGGGGACAAAAGGCAAATTTCAGTGCATTAATAAGAGATGCAGTAGCGACAGTAAGTGCAGACACCAGAAACTTAAACACGAAGGGATGCTGGGAAATGGTTTGGAAGCTAGCGGGTTACTGAGGTGATTACCAAGTAGACACAGGGTTAGGGACTATATTGTTGATGCTGGAGCATCTGTGAATGCTGAGGGGTAGGATCCAGTAGGCAGGGAGAGGTTAAAGATTCGGTTGGGGAAGGGAAATAACTAAAGGAGGTAAGTGTTTGAGAAGCCAGGGCTCGAAAGGATCCCAGAAGGAAATGGTGATGCAGATGAAAACAGACTTGAAGATTCAGTGACGGGAAGATGAGGAAGTATCCATATCAAGGCATTTGATTTATTAAGAAGTGGGGTTTCTGACTCAGAGTGAGAGGAGGGAGATAAGAGACTTGAGAGTGAAGGAGGTTGAAATAGTTTTGTGGAAAATGAAGACAATACTTATTAGGGAAACTTTTAAAAATATCTGGACCATGCGAGGGCTTTGTGATATTGATGACCAAGACTTCAGTGATTTTTACATTTTTCTTCAGCCATGTACTAGTATATGAATGATACATTTTCTAGCCGCAGACATATAAGACATATATAAAGAGTTGAATGAAGCCTGTCATAGAAAAATTATTATATATTATATATATTATATATAAAGTACAAAGATGACATTTAAGCTAAAGGTGGCTCAGGAACTTGGACTGTATTAACACAGGTTATATAAACTAAAGTTAATATATTTTATGTTTTAAAACCAGGAAAAGCTGAACAATTTTTCTTTTAAAAAGCACAAGCAAACTGTCCAAATTTTAGCCATATTTTTCATTAAATCGCAATTAAAGTGAATTGACTATACAATACACATATTGTTAAGATGCAGAGGAACTGCACCATTAGGATCTAAGAAAGCTACAATGTAAGATTCAGGGCAGATATTTTTGTTTTTATTCACTTAAACAGCCTGAATGGCTAAAGGGACCAGAGTTTTAGTTCAGGTTAAAAGCCAAAATAGTACTTTGAAAGTGATATGTAACCCTTTTGCCACAATGGCTTGTTTGTTTCAGAGCTATTTATGAAGAAATTGATGTTCATCACCGCAAAGGCACTCAAAATCATAGTGACTGTTAAGGTAAAGACTTCCAATTTACACACCCTTCATCCCATTCTACAGGATTTCAGTGTAGTTATCACTTTTTCTAGTTAGTATTTACATTTTGTAAGGGCCATCTGACGCTTTAATGAGTGAAATATTAATATACAAATTCCTTCAAATCACTCAATTGAATGAACTATTTGTTCCCCAATGAAATACATTGTGACCTTGTTAACTAAAAATAATAAATCTTGGGAATGCAGAAATTCATCTGTGTATAAAAATATTAATGCTAACAAAAACAGATGATCAATAAGAACTTTTTAGCACTAGAATCAGACATCTGTCTTATATGTGCAATAGACACCTGTTAACTGGGACAGGTAGAAACCATCCATTGTTAATCCAGATAGGTCTGGATGACTTTTATTTGCTGGACTAGTCATCCCACTTATTTATTAATGAATGCATGGCCACTAATAACCCATTAACCTTATTTATTCCCCTTGCACCCCCCCAATGGAAACAGGACATTCCCGCCTTTCCTCTGCTAGTGTGTGGCCCTCTAGTTACCAAGGAATGGGGACAGAGAAGGAAAGGATGGGGATGGCTGACTATTTTCTGTTTCTTCTAGGTGAAAAGGAAGGACCAGCTCACTAGCTGCATTAGGGGTAACAACTCCCCAAGAGGTAACTGTCCAGCTGTGAGGCCCAGAAGACAAGATCTACCAACACTTTAAAACCAGGGTGGAACACTTCTCCTTGGCAACAGTGAAATTTAAATAGAAGAGTAACAGTTCAACTTTTATCTCAAAAAAACTTGCTTTTAACATTTTTCACTTAAAACTCCAACAGAAGAAAAAATTCATTGTACTGGGGCCAATCAGGTTAATTGGAGCATCTTATGTTTCTCAGGCGTTCCTACATTTAGAAATCGTCACATGGCTGTGATGAGAGTAGATGGATATTATTTTATTACAAAATAATTCTGAGTTCATGTAAGCACAAAATGTAAGAAACTAAATATAGTATTCAGGAGAATAGCGAGTGCCTTCATTTAACTAAAGCCGAATATGTGCACTTTTTTATAAATAATATTCTTGTTTAGAATTATGAATTGTAAAAACCTTAATATTGTAGTTCCTATTTCATGTATCCTGAAGAGGTCACAGGATGCTACATCAAGTTGCCTTTAAATACAATTCTTTATAATACTAAATGTTCTCTCTTTTTTTTTTATTGCAATTTAGTTTTTTTCTGAAACGACTACTGGAAAATATTCAGAATAAATTATACATTCATTTATATCATAAATTACAATGACAAATAAATTACTATTAAAACAATTTAATACATCTTTTTTTACAGTTTGTTCATTGCAGAACTTATGTGAGTAATCTTCACATTTCCCACACTTGCATTTTAACATTCAGGGACTTGGAGCTATCACAAGAAATACTAGAAGTCTAGTAGATATTTGCATTTCATTTCAATTTCATGATACCAAAACTTCAGTACTCTGAATGTAAATCGCCCTGTATCTTAAAGGAAGAACAGTCCCATCTGAAATCAGAATTAATCTTTGGGCAAACTGTTAGGGCTTAGTGATTCCCCTTCCACTTGGAGCTTTTCAAATAGTGACTGTACACAATGAAAAAAAAAAAAAAAAGTAGTAACCAAGTGTTTTAGAAACATAGTCAGAAGTTCTGACCTAGATCTTGAGACAATACTGGGCATTAACAAAAAAAGGACTACTACAGGTAGGTAATGCTAGTAATTGGGAAGGGACCATGCCTACATATTTAAGAAACAAAGCAGTTTCTTTTATTACTACTTAGCAAAGCACGGCTTTGAACAGTCATACATTCTAAATAGGCAAGTGGATTTCTTCTAATAAAAAGCTGAACCTCTTCTCAATTTTAAGTAGGGTAAATTAGTTGGGGGGAAGTATATAATATTTAATATAGAAAGCATAAAAAAGAATAGAATACATTATTGTAGAATGTTTCTCTTCTGAGAAGACAAGATACATGATTTTTCAAAAATCACAAATTTGAATCATAAGATACTGACTTCAATTATAGCCTGGAACTGGCAACTGGTGGCCCTCCTTTGCTTCAAAAAAAGTATAAGAAAGAGTGATGAGATCAACATTCACCATTCTTGGGTCTTCAGCAAATTCAGGATCAATGTAGAAAAACACTGGCATATCTACTTCCTCTTGTGGATTAAGCCTTTGTTCTTCAAAACAGAAGCACTAGAAGTTATAGAAAGGTATTAGTTTATTAATATTTCTATTCTATTATCTAGAATAAAAACTAATGGTGCATTTAGTGGCTTTAATAAGCATACTGTTAAATATAATCTTTAAATTCTGTGATAGGGTAACAGCATCTTTTCAGTTCTGCTTTAAGGATTGAGCATCAACAAATTCTTCTAATCTTAAAAGCAGATTTCCATTTAGTTTGGCTCTAAACCTCTACAGAGCTGTTATAAGCAATGAAAAAAAAGTAGTTTGAAGTTTAGAAGAAATGAGTTTTCAGAAATCAATACCCACTAAAATACTGCATTAAATTTAGTACTAAATAGTTTTTTTGTACTTTTATCATATTCTATAGTTTGCATTTAGTTGTACCTGTATTTTATTGAAATACTGTCCAGCTTCAAATGGTACAACATTGTACGTAGAAATTCCGATTACTGGTTTGTCAGTAGGATTCTTAGCTTTATAAAACGCCAGTGCAGTCTCTCCAGGCACTACCTGTTTTTTTAAAAAAGCATATTCATTATCAATACTTTAAGCCTCACACAGCTCCTTCTTTCCCTACTAAATCAGTCACATTATTTTTCCTATCCATCAGACCATAATACCTAATCTAAACTAAGAGCCAGCAAAATAGTGAATACTACCCATGAACACCTGATTTCCAAATTTTACTTGTATATATATTAGTGAAGAACCAATGCTCTAATATGCATACTTAGTTATGGAGTCTCTCAACATTTTGAAATTAAATTTAGATGAGTGTTTCCAAAATTGTGAAACAGTTTTAAGTTACACTGAATTTTTACACTGAAAAAAGTAATCTTTTAATACTTACAGGTATTTCTTTGATCACTTACATATATTTCTGTTTGCTGAGGTCTAAAGTTCCACTGGAGACTTGCGTGCACATCTGCATTAAAGGTGACTTTAATGATGCGATCCTTAACAGGCACCATGTTTTCAATCTGGTCTGATGAATGGCCTGCTGCTACTGATCCCCCAAGTCCAGTAGTCTAGAAAAAGAAGTGTAATATGTTACGTATTACTTTTAGGTGCTGACGATCTATTGCACAAAATCATACTTTTAAAAACCATTTAACTTTAATAACACAAGAGGAGCAAAGTTTATGTACTATCATTGACCATTTCCTATGAATGTGTCAAATGATTTAACCACTTTGCGGGGGGGGGGGGGGGGGGGAGGGTGTCAAAGGCATAAATTTATTTAAGTCATATTTTCTCAGTAATCACTCGGTTATGTGGCATGGTCAAAAATGAGTCATTTGGAAGACAGAAGACTCTTCACTGATAATACAGTTCAGAATATTTAGCTTTTCAATAAGCATACTTTCCTTTATTCCTAGTATTTCATATCAACTATTATTAATAGAAATAAAATTTACCCACATTCCTGTCATTTTAGTAAAACTATTTAAATAATTCAATTTTCCTATCTGGTCCTTTTTCATACTATTAACTTTTATAGCACAGATTCATTTTAGCTTCACTTCTGTAATCTGCTTTTCTCAAGCACCACAAGTATTTTCCCATGTTGGTAAATGTTTTTGTAACTTTTGTAATTTTTGTGTAGTATAGCTTTTACAGATATCAGAGAACTTGATCTCTTTGGCCACTGAATGAACTAATCATAAGACATCGGAATAATCTGTGTATGACACTTCTTCCCTATCTTTCTTGCCATTATTTATCATCAAAAATGCTTTAAAAAAATATTCTTACTTCCAGGCTGATCATTCTTCTGATGCTTGAGGTTGCCAGAATTCTGGTCTCCGGATAATTAATCTGTTACTATACTAGGAAAAAAATACCAAATTTGAGGCTAGGGGAAGACTCCCAGCAAAATATAGTATTACTAACTCCCCCTTGTTACACCAGTCAGCTAGCTTCACTTGACTGCCATGCAAATTACATTATAACCCTAAAAGATGCATCAGAGGGCAAGCCTTTATCTTTGTGTAATGTATAAGTATATCCTTCTGCCCAAGAAGGCTAGAATGCTTACGTTTTAACATATGACTCCTTTTCCTAAAGAATTCGAAATCACTTGAATATAGATTCCTTCAGGCACTATTTCTGACTGGCCGTCTTCGAATATAGATTCTTTAAATTTATGTCTGATGATTAGAAAAAATAGGAAAGGGCACTGAGAATATGCCCTGGTATCCAGTCTAGTTCTTCCACTAACTGAATCCAAGAACTCTATAAATCTTACTTTCTTTGGGCACATGTTGCAGATTCATAAAATGAGCTCACTGTATTAAGTGGTTTATATAAGCCCTTCTTTTTGCCTCTAAAGTTCTGAGTCCAAAAGTGAAAGAGATACTCTGGTTGGAAATGTCACTATTTAACATCCAACTGTGATTTAAATTTAGGATAAATCACAACTGCTTTTACTTTTCTGCCCTGTGCTTGCACACATGCACACAAAATATTGCCATTCATTGCAGTTTGGGCCAGGATTTCTCAACCTTGGCACTAATGACGTTTCGGGTTGGATAATTCTTTTTTTTGGTGGTGAGGTGGGGTGTGTCTGTCCTGTTTGTTAGATGTTTAGCAGCATCCCTAGCCTCTACCCACCAGATATGAGTAGCAACCTCCTGCCAGGTTGTGGCAACCAAAAATGTCCTCAGACATTGCTAAATATTCCCTAAGGAATAAAATCAACTTGGTCTGTGGTGGTCCATACTTGCTTGCTGTTTTGGGATTCAGGCTGGCCCTTGGCTGGCCTCTGCTGGAAACTAATTCACATTCTACACATCCTCCACAAATCAAGCGATTGCACTTTCCCACATAAATGCTGCTATCAGGAGGCTGAAAAAGTCCCTTTGACTTGTGTCTCGGTCATCACACAAAATAAAGGTAAGTTCACCTCTGTAAGCTCAGGGGAAGTTAGCCAGGTAGGAACAGTGGAAAAGATTCTGAGCAATCTTTAAAATATTACTAATGCCTGACCCCCACTCCAAGACATTCTGATTTAATTGGTTTGGGATGTCACTGATCTGTCAGTTTTTTAAAAAGCTCCCTGGTTACTCCAATGCCCGAGTAACAGAAATTACTACTTTTAAGAACTATAGAGACCACATATGAATTAGGGGAAGTTTGCCTGGTTACTCCAATGCCGGAGTAACAGAAATTACTACTTTTAAGAACTATAGAGGCCATATATGAATTAGGGGGAGTTTGCCTTGGCCAGTGGTTCTCAAACATTAGTTTGCATCAAAACCAGCTAGAGGACTTATTCACTTACTGACGCCCAGGCTCCTGATTGAGTAGGTCAGGAGTTGGGCACAAGAATCTGCACTCAAGTTCCAAGGTGATGCTGACCCGGCCGGTCCCGAGGACCACACGGAGAACCAGCTGGATGCGGATGAACACGGAGCCCAGGATAAGCACGTTAGTTACAAATGAACGGGGATGGGGCCCTCAAAGGCCTAATTCATGTCTCTTTTGATGGATAAAAAGCTACTCCCGGTGTAAGCACAAGTAACACGCGGACTCCCATCTCCAGGGTGAACCTGCGCACATCAACCGTGTGGCTGGCTCACCGAGTCAATGTGCTAACACGCACTACATTTTTTAAAGCGGGCGCGAGCGCCTGCAGCCGGAGGGTAAAGCAGATGGCTGGATTCCGGAGTGCAGGCTGCGGACCTTTCGGGCGAGCTCAGAGATGAAGGAATCTCACTCTGCAGCAGGATCACTCTATTTGTAACTTGCAGCTCCGCCGCGAACTTCCGTGGTGACCTTGGCCCGGTCACCGCTTTGGGCCCGTTTCCCTTCTGGGCGATCATCTCGGACGTCCCAACGGGACACCGCCCAGTGGGGTGGGCAGCGGCGGCCCCTACCTGGCAGTAGAGCCGATAAAGAGGCACGGCGGCATAGGACGCCCCCAGCATGCCCACGGCGGCCGCGGCCATGTACGTGAGGACGGTTCTGTTTCGCTGCCGCCATTCCTCGTCCTGCGCGCGCGCGTGCGGGTTCGTGCTCTTCGGCCGCCGCGCCGGCTGCACGGCCAGGTCTCGGGCCAGGTTCGGGCGCCTCCATGTTCCGAGCAGCCTCAGGCCCCTCTCAGCACCTCCCGTCCCACTCCTCTCCGGCCTGAGGCACCGCTCCACCCTCTCCGCGACGCTGATCGGGGGGCCAAGGGGACGCCAGCGCCAGCCGCAGAAAGCGACGCGCCGCCATCCCGAGCGCCAGAGCCCTCCCATAGCGTCCGGAAAGGACGTCCGCCGGTCACGCACGAGGGAAGATCTCGCGAGGCCTGCTCTGTCTCGCGATACCAGCGTGGAGCCCGCCGCTGCCTTGGCTACCAGGCTGCTGGGGAAGCTACGCCCGGAGTCGCGCTACGGAGGCCGGGTTGCCAGGTTACCGGTAAGTTCGCGTTTTGCTTTAGGACTGTTCCTCCCACTTGGTTTCGCTCCGACTTATCTCACTTTTAGGAAAACGCCTTACGCTCCTCCCGTGCACCCGTCCTCACTCGGGGTGGTGACCCCGGTCTTCCTAAACGGCATCGGTCTTTGTCTCGACCCAGTGGCCCCCCACGGCCGCTGTCCCGCGGTCCTTTTACCTGGGGTTCTCTGGCCGCCCGCCTGCTCCTTGCCGCGCGGCCCCGGCGCTGGGGTCACCTGTCCTGGGACGCCTTCCTGGGGTGACCAACAACAGCCCCTCGAGCAATCACGTCATTTTCTCAGCCCCAGGGAATGGGCGTCCCCTGCCCCGACGCCCCCAGCTAGGAGCCCAGCGACATCACCGCTGGTGGAGCCGGAGGGACGCCGTCCATCCGAAGTTGGTGGAGAGTGGCCAGGATGCGAGGGTCATTTAAGGAAGGCCGGGAGGAAGCGGGGATGTTCATCTCGGGAAATAGATGTTCGGGGATGCGATAGCTTCTTCCGTTATCCCACCGGACGGACTGGACTAGACAGCAGAGCCGGTGTTGCTGTAACGGAAGCATCTCTTAGAAACTATGTGAAGTCGCGGTGAAGAGCCCAGGTTCCGAGGTTCGGTCCGGATTCATCCCTGGGTCTGCATGTCGGCCTGGTGTCCTGGGGCCAGTTATTGGGCCCCAGACTTCGTGACCTTTTAGGAATCGTAATAGATTATGCGTGTAAAGTGATTTGCACAGTGCCTGAGACATAGTGAAAAATTAGTAAATGTCAGGCTTCCTTTCTAATGACCAGAGCTGCCTGAGAAATGATTTTCAGTTATTTACTTACTTATTTCACTGTTCCCGTGGGCCAGACCCTGTTCAACCTACTAGGGCTACAACATAGAGAAAGTCAGGATCACTTCTGTTATAGACTTTTCTTCTGATGACTCAGGGGATGATCAATAACATTCAATCTGTACAATGAAGACAACGGAATAAGATAGTGTAATTTTATTATTTTTTCTTTCAAAGGTAAACATTTTATTTTTTAGGAACTGCGTGCAACACATTTTCAAAGAGCCGCATAAGAAAGCAAAAATGTCCCCTCATCCTGGAAATAAATTAGAAGGGCGTACAATTTCTTTTTAAATCATGACGCTTGGGAGTTTAGCACCAGCATGCAAAATAAACAGAAAAGGGGGAGGGGCATTTACTATATATTTCAGATTTCTTTGGTTGGGGTTCTTCCCAGGTGGTATTAATATTTCTTCTTTTGATTCATATTACCAAAACAGTAAAAATCAGGAAAAATACATATAAACTTCGTGGTTGCTGAAATTGGGGAGGTTGCTCTCTTGTCTTCTGTGCAGGCATTCCTGGAAAAATTTCTGGAAAAATTGGCTGACATTCTCTTTTTATATTTGTTTTGTAAAGAATAATCGTGCCAGGCCAGTGTGTCTCAGTGGTTGAGCATCACCCTATGAACCAGGAGGTCGAGGTTCGATTCTAGTCAGGGCACATGCCCAGGTTACAGGCTCGATCCCCAGTAGGCAACTGACCTGTGATTCTCTCTCATCATTGATGTTTCTATCTCTTTCTCCCTCTCTCTCCCTCTCTGAAATCAATTAAAAAATATATATATTATTTTTTTTTTAAAGCCAATAAAATCCAAGCACCCTTTGACTCTTTTCTACTCTGGCACAAAAGTCTCAAGATTATGTGATTATACAAATTTATTTGTTTTGTTTTATGAGGATGTTTGAAAATCTTTTCATCTGTATCTCCCTTAGTTCTTACACCAGATTGTCAGCTCTTTGGGGACGTGATCTGTCATATTTTAAATTTCTTACAGTGTAGACTCAAGCCCCATGCAAATGTTAATGTCACTGAAAGCAAGAGTACATTCCCTCCAACATCCTCTAGGCAACCTTTTCATGTAGCAACAGGTTGCAGTACATATAAATGTCAGTCATAGTGTCTTTGTCTCGGGTTCTATTATTTTATTTTGTTTTGTAATTGCAACTGAAACTATTCCTTTCCAAGGTACAATAATCTTGATAGCAATAAAGTGGTGTTGGCTGCAATTCTTGTGAGTCTGAGTCTGCTTGTGATAATGCATAAATAATTATGATAATGAATGCTACATAATGGATTCTGCCTGGAATGGAATGGGAGCACCTCAGGGCATGACTAGTACAACCTTGTTCTGCAGGTAGTAGAGGTGTTGATTACAAACGAACTTAAAATATAAGGGGCTGGACTGAGATTTCAGACTTGGCACCTTTAATTTGTAATGTCATTGCTCAGCCGTAAATGATTAATCCTTGTGAACCCTTTCTAGCTAGTTATCTAGTTAGATGTTAGATATGATAATGCCTAATTTTACATAGTAAGTAAAATAGGTTATTTTTATATAAATCATTTTGGGGGTGGGGACTGAGAAATGGTGAAGGTTGAAAAGAAAGAAAAAAGAAATTTTGAGTCACACAATGTTTCCCTGTTGTGTGTTATTGCTTTTCAGACTTTCTGAAGACTTACAGATTATAAAGATGTATTATTTTAAAAATTTGGTTTCTAATTAATTTTTGGCATTTTAATGGCTAATATAAATTCAGGAAATTGCAATTTAAACCTTAGTATGTTAGTCACTGAGCTGTATTTTGTAACTGTCTATCTAATAAAGTTACTGGGTTCATTTGGCAATGTGAAATACCTAACAATCTGGCATTACAAACAACTGTTTATTTGGCAGCTGTATATTGCAAGATTTTTCCTGTACCTAAAGGAGGAAGAGTAATGCATTTGAATAAATAGTAAGAAGTAGTGAATTCCAGTTTGCTTGAGACGAGGCTGAATATTCACTGTTTCCCAATAAATTAAAGCACACTCGTGGCATGAAGCTGCCTTCGTAAGTCTTGATATCCTGGTTTCTTATTCTTGGCATCTTCCTTTAAGCCACATGTTTCAGGGGCTACTCCATATAAAAGGCTTCAGGGGCTACGTTTATATGATTGATAGATAAGATGAAATGAAAACAGAAATCATTCACCAGTAACTTTTATCAAGATCAGTGCCAGCTTCAAGGTTGTGTGCCCGTGCAGTTGCACAAGGACCTGCTTTTAAAAGGGCCGCTGGCTCAGTTGGGCCTTGTATTTGGTTTAATGCTCTGCTGTCATGATCTTGAAATAATTTTTTTAACAGGGACTTGCATTTTCATTTTGTCCTGGCCCCAGGATACATGTTATATTCCAAATGAACCAACTGACTGACGTTCTGACGTTCTGCTAAAGCGCAGTCAACCTAAAAGTAAGAGATAAGGAAAAAGGCCAATTCAGGTGTCCTGAGAATAGCCAGGTTGCATGAAATAAGATCAAGCAAAAATCCAAACTCCTTTCCACAACCCATTAGACCCTAGTTCATCTCGACCCTGCCTACTTTTCTAACTTTATCTCCGATCTATCTCTGTCTGCATTCACCAGGCTCCATCCACACTCCTCTTTTTATAAAAATGTATTTTTATTGATTTCAGAGAGGAAGGGAGAGGGAGAGAGAGATGGAAACATCAATGATGTGAGAGAATTATTGATTGGTTGCCTCCTGCACCGGGTGCCTTTCACACCCGGAATCAAGTTTGCAACCCAGGCATATGCCCTGATGGGGAATCGAACCAGGACCTCCTGATTCATAGGTCGATGCTCCACCAGTGAGACACACCTCCTTCTATGCTGTAAATGTCCCAAATTTATTTTGCTGCCTTGAGGCCTTTTCTCTGCCTGGGGTACTTTGTCCCTCAGTTTTTCTTCTGGCTGATCTATTATTCGGATCTTGGCTGAGACACCACTACCTGACCTAAATTAGCACTCCTCTTCCAGCCAAATGTGATTATACTATCTTTTGGTATCTGAAAGTTAGTTTATTTTGCTGCTTCCTTCTGTTTTTTTTTAATATTTTTTAATTGATTTCAGAGAGGGAGTGAGAGGGAGAGAGAGATAGAAGCATCAGTGATGAGAGAGAATCATTGATTGGCTGCCTCCTGCACGCCCCCTACTGGGGATCAAGCCTGCAATGGGGGTGGGGGTGAGGGGGGGGGGGCGGGGGGGGGGGACATATGCCCTTGACCAGAATTGAACCTGGGACCCTTCAGTCCCCAGGCCGACGCTCTATCTTCTCAGCCAAACTGGCTAGGGCTGCTGTTTCCTTTTTTTAATTGTTTTTCTCCCATCACTAGAGGGTAAATGCTATAAAAACAGGGACCTTGGATTGTTCAGCATAATAACACAAGCCCTTACATAGTGCCTGCATGACTGTGCTGAGTACATGTCTGGTGGGTGAGTGCGTGAGTGTGGCAAGCAGAAGGGAGTCAGAGAGTCTACGGAAACTTCCGAGAACAGTGAGCTGTGACTCTGACAAAGATCTCATGTTTCAAGAAATGTAGGACTCCTTTGAAGCCTTTCGGTATTTCCCACAGGATGGGGCTGTGTTACAGGCAGAGCTATGTGTCCACCCCCGAGACAGATGAGCAGCATTCCTGACTGTTTGGATTCCTGAAAGGGAAAAAATGCACGGGTAGCTGGAAAATTGCCCCTGGGTACACAAGAAAGGAGATAGTAAAAGAACCCTCTGACCTTTTATATCTTTATTTCCTGAAACCTTAATGTCATTTAAAAAAAGATCAATTAAGTAAAGTCTACCCCAGGGAAGAGACTTATTCCTGATTTTTGTCAGTGTCCTTAAACAGCTGTAGGGTTATATAAATAGTTAATGCTCGCTTGAAGAATCTCTGATGTGATAAAGTGCACAAATTACCACTTTGAGTTCCACTTCCGCTGCCCTTTTTAACTGAAAATCCGATTTTTTAAAAAGTTGATTAAGGTATCATTGATTTATAACAAACAACACATATTGAGGGTGAAATAATTTGCTAGGTTTTGACATGGGTATTCGTTTGGAAAACCATCACTATTGCCTAATATACCTATGAAGAAACGGGCTCAGAAAAGCCCAGCAGCACAAATTGGAACCCAGGTGTTTCTGAAACCAAGGTCCACATTCTAGGTTCTGCAGCCTGCATTCTAGCTGGGAAAACAACCAGTGACCGATTCTTATTTGGGTGGGGAAAGTACGCAATCTCTGTGACCCTCATTTCTTTAATGAGAGGATTGTGCTAAAGGATCCTAAAATCTTTTATAGCTTCATTTGTATACTCCGTTCTGTTTCTTATGAAGAGGTGGTAAATCTCTGTTCAAATATTTTTTAATTGAATGATACCACTGTTCTCTAATTTTTACAGTGGTTCTGTGAAAGAGATCAAAATACTTTTTTCTTTTCTTAGGAAAATTTGAAGAAGCTTGTGGAGTAATATGAGTCAGACTAATCTAGGATCTGCAGGAAGTCCCTCATGATAGTCGGTGAGACAACAGGAATTTCTATTTTCTTCAACAGTGTGTTGTATCATTATTTTGCAGACATTCTGACTATAAACTTCCTAGCCTTGTGCTCAGAAAAGACATTTCCCTCCGTCTTTTATTATTACGTGCTTTTTACGCTTACTAATGGTGGAAGCTATCGTAGTTACCGAAAGCTTCCCTGTATTCCTCACTTCTGTCAGCAGTGCAGCTTTCATATAGATGTAGATGTTATGATGATATAGGTATACCTTGATACCTTTATCTATGTCTCTATCTACAGTACTGTCTTTACATTTCTCAGATACGATGAGCAATGACTAAAATGACATGGCCCAAAATACATAAAATTCATGTAACATCTACACACAGGCACATATTGTTTATGTGCCAAATGCATGTAATGTTTTTATGCAAACTTATGGAGCACATTTGACTGTTCTAAGACATGACACTTTGTTTTCTGCCTCCCCAGTCTTAGGAAAAGAAGAATTTATAGACTCTTCATCAGATTCTCATTTGCACGGCTGTTAAATGCAAGCTACTATGGTGAAACCATGAATAAAAATTCATCTGCTGCAGTACCATCCGGTCTACTTGAAAAGTAATGGTTAAATTAAATTTAGTATGTTTTGAACTATCATAGTTTTAAATCTGTCAAATATTCGTGAGTGTCTGGTGGAAAGTGTTATACAGTTAACAACCTGTGGTCTAGGATAGCAGTAATGAGAAGTTGATCAATAATCACCTTTTAGTGTAAATCAGTGTAAAGGGCAAATTCTGCATTCCCTTTTAGAATTATTTTTCGAGATTGCTTTATAAAATTGATCTAATTTTTGAATATCTAAAATATTTTATAATTTCAGTATAAAAGTAACATAAGATTAACTTTTGCTGAGTAACAAACCACCTCCAAGTGCATTAAAAATACAAGCTTTTATCCTTTGCCATGAGTTTGTGATTAATTCTTCTGGTCTACACCTACTGATGTCATTCACATATTTTGGGGCCTAGCCGGGAAGGCTGGATGATGGTTGCCTCTTTCCACCTGATCTCAGCTTCCAGGAGGCTAGTTCAGGCTTTTTTTCTTTCTTTTTGTTATTTCAGAGAGGAAGGGAGATAGAAACATCAATGATGAGAGGGAATCATTGATTGGCTGCCTCCTGCACGCCCCCCCACTGGGGATTGAGCCCACAACCTGGGCATGTGTCCTTGACCAGAATCGAACCCTGACCTCCTGGTTCATAGGTCGACGCTCAACCACTGAGCCACACCGGCCGGGCAGTTCAGGCTTTTTTATGTGGCAGTGGAATGGTCCCAGGAGGAAGCACATATGTTTGTCAAATGTCTATTTTCCTCACATTTGCTGGAGTACTATTGGCTGAAGCAATTTAAATAGTCAAGTCCAAATTCAAGGTATAGAGATGTAGACTTTTTAATGGAAGTAGCGGTAGAGTCACTTTCCAAGAGGCATGCAGACAGGGGTGGGAAGAATTGCCATTCTGCAGCATGTCACACCCACATAACAAGGCACATTCAGAGAAGGCTTGCTTTCATGCTTGTCCTTAACTCTGCGGCCTCATTTCTCGCCTAGATAACCATTTTTATTCTTGTGGTTTTTTTCAGTGCTCTTTTTACATATACATATAAATATACATAAAGGTTATATATGTGTATATATGTCCATGAACCACATAATTATATATATGTTTTCTCAAAGTGATTAATTCTTTACTAGGTTCTGCTCTACATTAGACATCTACTGTTGCTTACATGGTGAACAAGTGTGGACCAGCCGTTGGACTCAGGTTCACAGGTCTTCCCTGGAGAAGGGCATCTGGCTAGTTAAACTCAGGGGGCCTTTCCCTGATGCTTCCTCCTCTGACCGCTGGAAAGGTCCAGTCTCCAAGCGGCACCAGCCAGGCCTAGCTGCAGAGTGTGCACAGAGCTCCATGTCTTGGTGCTGAGCAGCTCAGCACAGAACTTTTTCCAACTACTTAGTGCAAATCAAGCCCATAAGAGAAAGTCAGTGCTCTGACCAGAGTGTTCTAAGATGTAACTTGGGGGGATACCTTTCACAGAACATTTAGACACGCACTCTTTTCTGATGGCATTGCTCTTATGTCTGATGGAAATCACAGCTGGAGCAGTGCTTTGTACCAGGAAAATACTGCTCCCAATTAAAAGGATAAACTTTTTTTTTTGTAATTCAAATGGAGGTTATATTTCTTTTGCTTTAAATGGCCACTTTTACTTTAAAGTCACTTACCTCACTCATTAAAATGTCTAGTATTGGAATTGTTCAATATTAAATAGTCTAAAAATCAATAAAAGCAAATCTTTTCTATCACCTTTAATAAATTTTTAAAATTTATCTCTATTATATTTTTGAACTATTTTTGTTTGTTCGCCAAAGAAATAAGCATTATTGCTGTATTTTTTTTTTATGGTTTGGTTGTTTTGTAGAGAAAATGAAAGTTACAGATAAGACAATCCATTTGATTGCTTTTGTTTCACCATACTTTTTAACATGTAGCTGCTGGAATGTACTGAGTACTTTGAGTCATCTAGATCCAAGAATTTGATTCAACAAGTAGTTTAAGGAGAACCTCGTAAGATCGCTTGTGACCTGTGAGTGCTAATTTACTTTATCTTAGGGACCCTGCCTTGCAGCTGATTACTGTTACCAAGGAAACAGGCCTTGGTCTGAAGATCCTCGGAGGAATTAACCGGAATGAAGGTCCCTTTGTGTATATTCAGGAAATCATTCCTGGCGGAGACTGTTATAAGGTAAAAATGAAAATTTAAAAAAAACCTTCACCAAAAAGAACAAAACCATTAGTAACAAGGTTTGTTTTCTGTCTCATCAGTCTAGTCTTAATATTAGCTGAATGTCCCCTGTGAACAAAGGAACTGGAAAATAGGCCTGTTACCCTCAAGGAGCTTTGCCCTAAGAATGAATATGAAATAAAATGTGAAAATAACAGCCTTTAGGCTATCACTAAAGGTTATAGATTTTTAATTTATGCTATTCAGCTCTTATCCTATTTTTGGTTAAGAGAAATTATATTTGAAGACGTGTTGTTATCTCTAGACTGCTCGGAGTTCGGACTAATTTGGATCACTTAAGCTTGAAGTATATTCATTTCGCCTATCCTAAATGTAAAACAAAATAAACACAAACACTCAGCAAATAAAATTCATTCATTTTAAATTTACTATAATTTTTGTTCAGCTTGTTAATTATATCACTAATTACTTGCTCACATGGGAAATTAGATTTAGAATTAAGATGAGAGAATATCCTTTTTTAGGAATTAGAATGTCTTACTCTTCTCTTTAAGGCAGTGGTTCTCAACCTTCCTAATGCCGCGACCCTTTAATACAGTTCCTCATGTTGTGGTGACCCCCGATTTCATTGTTACAAATTGAACATAATTAACCTTTTCGGTCCAACGTCGAGGCTGACTCGACAGACCAGGCGCTAGGAGCAGGTCCAACGTCAAGGCTGAGGTCGACACCACAAACCAGTTCAACATTCAATCCCGTCAATTAATTTGGACCAGACTGTTTGGATTCCAAAAATAAAATTGGACCACAAAGGGTTAAAGCATAGTGATTAATCACAAAAACAATATGTAATTCTATATGTGTTTTCCGATGGTCTTAGGCGACCCCTGTGAAAGGGTTGTTCGACCCCCAAAGGGGTCGCGACCCACAGGTTGAGAACCGCTGCTTTAAGGTAAGAAATATGTAAATCGTTAGTCCCTTTTTCCTTTGGTTGCTAGGAGGCTCAGACCCAAGTCTGAAGCACAATACCAGCAACTTAGTTAACAAACTGGTTACTATATTTGCGTTCTCATTTCTCTTGGATTTTATTTGCTATTTTTGTTTTACTGCTGTGCTTATATATGTCTTTTATTGAAAAGTGGCCCCAGTGCTTTTTGGAAATAGATAGGATATAAAGAATTTAATAAAAATCCTATTTATATCAAACTGTATAGTATGAGAAAGGATTCTCTTATCATTAGGTTTGTTCATATTGTTATTTCTTATTCTACTTGTTTTGGTTGAATAAATACACTTAGTCTTATCCCTGTTCCCACCCCAAACACTTGTTTAGCAAGCAGCTTATCTCTTTTACTGGATTTTTTTTTCTTTGTTAGGGAAAAAAGTCAGTTTTACTAATAACTTCAAAAATAATAGAAATGATTTTGTTTCAGACTTGTTGAGATAATAAGGTATCTTCCAAATGCATAGTTATAAGTATTATACAGTAAGTTTGTGATATGATAATGATATAAATTTTGGGCCATTGAATTTAAATTATTAACCAAATAGGAACATATTTAAATGCTAAATTTAAACAAATTCAAGCAAAAATGAATTTTTCTTTTAAGAACTGAAATGTTTAGTACTACTTTAGTTTTGAAGCTGAGGTATGTGTGTGTGTGTGTGTGTGTGTGTGTGTATGTGAGTTCAGGATAGCTAAGGTGTTTACTAGGTTGAATTTGATATAACGTAATAACAGATCATTGTACCTAACAAGTGACAAGAATTTGCTTTTAAGACAAGCATCAACTTGTGCTTTTATATTCCATGAAAAATAGTGGTAATTAAAGTAATAAATTGATGTCAGTGGCGTGGAGTGGCTCTTAATAAGCTGTCAGTGATAGCAGACCAAGAAATTATATTCATAATAAAAACTTTCTCTTACTGGTTTCCTTAGAATTTCCTGTTTGAAAGGGAATTAATAAAAGCAAAACCCTGTAATGGACTATATTGCATATTTACCACTAGAGGGCAGCACAGAGCTGTTAATGTTCTTTGTACCTGGTACTGTCCAGGCAGCCAAAATAAAGAAAGGTGTAGTAGACAGAAGAATAAATAAGTTGGCAATGCTTACATTACTTTTTGTGTACTTTCTCATGATGGATAGTTATATGCATATTTACTCTGCAAATACAAAATGGATGCTCTTTTATTTTTAAACATTTTAAATCGATAATAGTAGCATTCACTGTGTTCTAAATACTGTATTAGAATGCTAATAAACACCTAATCGCACAAATCTTCTGCATAGTAGGTATATTCAGAATAGGGAACACAGGCTATAAGGTTATCCTTGTTAAGTTAACCTTATTGAACAAGTTAACCAAATTGAACAATTGTTAATATTTTAAATGCATATGAGTCCTTTGACTTGCTCTAATTTTAATGTATTGCTTCAGAACTAATAAAATAGGCAATCTCAAGCCTATAGATGGACCAGGGCTTTGTTGATAAATAGGACCAAGGCCTCAGGATGGCAAAGGGTAGAAAGCACTCCCATTGGTGGAGCTAAAGGGGTAGCAGCCAGGAGGGCTCACTTTGCAGTGCCGCGCTCTTTCCTCCTTTGCCATGATTTATTTCTGTGAAAGCCACCTTAATTTCGTGGACCTTATTCATTTACTGTGGACTTAGGTACCTGGCACTATGCTGGGGGAGCAACCATGACAAGGGCATAATTCTGGCCAGCCAAGAGAATTGGTGCTGCTGGTTTGGGAGATGCTGAATTAATTTGCTCTCATGGGAGCAAAAGGATATAAGGAGAGTAAAAAACAAGGGCAGCACAAAGTCAGTGCAGTAATACAGGTACGTAAAAGAGCTTTCGGAGCAAAGAGAAAGGAACAATTAAGTAAATGCAGGGAGTCAGGGAAAACTCACAGCAGAGATGTTCGAGGCTGGCTGTGAAGTTAAGTGAGAGTTCATCAGCTAGAGAAGTGGCAGGGTGGGCGGTGTCATTCGAGATGGAAATTAGTACGTGTAAAAGCATTAGGGGTTGAAGAACATTTTCTGAAAATAGAACGAAGAATTCATATGCCGAGAAGGGAAGTTGGATGATGAGGCTAGAAATAGCAGGCTGCAGCTAGTTTGTTTTGCTGGGTTTGGGAAGTTAAGGAGTTTCAACTTCTCTACCAGTGGGCAGTCATCGCAGGCTCTTAAGTTAGGAGTAACAGGATTAAATTCGCTATCAGTGTAAAAATTGCCCATAACAGATTTGGGATTCTGATTCTACTCACCTGTATTTAACACCTACATGTGCTTGATTATATATATATTATTTAATGATGGCATCAACCTTGTGTGACAGGTATTTATCCCTACTTTACAGCTAAGAAAGTCGGGTCTCGTGGAGGTTAAACCACTGACTCAGATTCACATAAGTAGCTGGTGATAAAAGAAGGGCACCTTCAGTGGACAGCTGATGGCAGCATGGGAAAGGACAAAGGCTTGCAAAAACATCCCTTAGTAGTGAGGAATAGTGAGCTAGTTACATCGGAGTCAGACAGGTAGATGGTTTCTGATAAGATAACAAGTTATTTAGAAAATGATGTACCAGTCTTTATAATCTGAAATGGACAGTGTTGGTAGTTTCTAATACAAGCATCTCAGTGGTCAGGAATGCATTACTACTGCATCTTTACAGATGTCAACCTGAAAGATTTCAGACTCTGAAGTCGGGCACATGAAAGCGCTTGGCACCTTGCCCATCGTGTTGTCTCGTTGCTCAGTAACTGCTGAGTCAGGATCGAGACAGCATGGAAGAGGCCTCTGAAGTTAGCATCTTCTCACACACAATGCGGCTGGTTCAGAATTCACTGGTTTGGGATGCCAGACATTTACAGAAATAGCTTTGTTTTAGTTTGCAGGTTCTGACTTTTAAGCAAGTTCAGAAATTCACATGATCAGCTAAGATTTTATTCTAGGAAGCAAAGAAAAGAAAAAACCACCACCACTGTAGATACATTTTAGAAAGAAAAGATATATAGAAACACCAGAAGCCATAGTCGGAAGGCATTGTTCTTCCCGTCTCCCCTGACTCGTGTCCTGCTTGAGAATGCTGTTCAGTGCATCAGTGGACTTTACTGTAAGATGCGTTTAGCTGCCTATACAAGGGCTCTTCCCTCTGTGCTGCTGACACCGTACTGCCCGAGAGGAGGCTGTGAGAGGTCGCAGGTCAGCCTGAACCCTGCTGCCTACGTCTGTTCTCTGTAGCCCTTTTCTCTGCAGCCCTGACAACCAGCTTTGATTTCTGTAAGATACATAGATACAGGAGCTGCCTCAGACGCCAGAATTCAGTTCTGCGTTCCCTGTGGAGGAGGTCGTGTGCCTCCCCATCTCCTACCTTCTCTCCCTCACCCCTCCCTCCCTCTCATTGTTTGTGAATCTCTAGCTAGCAAGCCACAGAGCTGAAGTGTGAGTGCAGGTCTGTCTGTTTGCCCGGCCTGTGGCCCTTCCACCCCACGCACTGCCTCTGAGAGCTCCTGCCCAAATGGAAGGCCCTTGAGTTGCCATCTGCCATAGAGTCATCACTATAGAATTTCCCTTTTTCAAGGAAGTTAAATAGAAGGAACTGAATACCAAGAATGCTTAGGTCAACACAAAGTAACCTAATATTGACTATCTACCACCCCGTTTCTAAAAGAACCTTTCTTTCCTTGTCAGCGACCTTTCCATGGTTTGCTCCAATGAAGCAGGGTTTTCTTCATTTCCTCCTTTCCCCCCCTAAATTGTTGCCAGGCTTTGGCACAAAAGTCAATAGTAAGGTAGTCAATACATGTCAGTTCCAACCTATGTTATTAAACTGATACTAATGAGGAATTATTTTTGCAGATTCCAAATGGTCTATAGTTCGATTTAACAATAATGTTTATTTCATTTTACTAGTTAATTGATTTATTTTAAAATCAGATTTAAAATTCTCTATTGGATCTTTACTTTGAATACCAGATTTGGAGTATAGAACCCAAATATAATTTAGGTAGTTAGGCGTATTGTCGGGCAAATGACATGAACTTTCTTTTTGGGGGGATGGATCACTTTTCTTGTTTAGAGTGCAATATTTGATGCATTCAGAAGGATATTGGGAAATATATGGAACTTATGAAGCATAATGATAAATGAACATCTACAAATCCACTTAGAGTTCAGCACTTGACTTAATGAGAAAGTTTAAGTACCATTGAGACTTCCTGTGTGCTTTCCCCATCACATTCTCCACCCGCCCTCCCCGAAATAAGCACTCTGGAGTTTTGTTTATTCTTCCCTAACGTTTATTCGCCTTATTATTTTACAGCCTGTGGCCAAATGGTTGTTTTTCTTGTTTGTTACCATTTCACCTTAACCTTGAGTGAATGCATGATTGTCCTCAAACTAAAGTTAAGCATATTAAGTTGCACACTAATGCACATGAGTGTCTAAATATAGTCTGGATATGCTTGATTTAAATGCATATGCAACCAAATTCTGTAATACGATTTGAACCCAGGCAATACGGAACTGTGTTTACCAACCTTACAAAATCAGCTCTTTCATTTCACTGAACATGTAGAATCCCTGTGGTGAATACTTTCTCCATATAGCTTAGTCTTTTTCAGCATTACTGTTGTGTTTTGCTCCCCATACATTAATCAAATGGAAGGAGGAAAATAATCATTAATCAAATGGAAGGAGGAAAAAAATCACTTATGAATATAGCAGTTGTGTGTTATGATCTCTGATTTTGCTCTTTAAGACATTCTTCACTAAAACTTTTCTTGCTTTAATTGCATCAATTTTTTTAAAACCATCCTTATTCATTTCTTTAAAAATGCTACTATTTTTGTTAGGATGGACGTTTGAAGCCAGGAGATCAACTTGTCTCAATAAACAAGGAATCTATGATTGGTGTATCATTTGAAGAAGCAAAAAGCATAATTACCCGAGCCAAGTTGAGGTAACTATTCTATTCACAGGATAAAAGGAATCATTTAGCATGGCTCCTTAAAATAGTAATTTTTAAGATGTCGTAAGTACTTGAGACCCTAAAAGAATATTTTGAAGTAATATGTGAAATATTTTAGAATTAAATTGTACTATATCCATAATACATTCATAAAGTGTTTTCTTATTAATGCTAGGTCAGAACCTGCTTGGGAGATAGCATTCATAAGACAAAAATCGGATGGCAGTCACACAGAAAATCCACCGTGTACACCCCTTTTACAGACCTCTGGAGAATATGGACCTCAAGCTTCAGCATTTAATCTTCTTTCTTCTCCCCCTGAAATACCGATTCCAAAGACCTCATCTACCCCCAAAACTACAGATGCTATTTTACCTTCTTTGAAGGGAAATCAGGTACTCTTCCATTTCTGCTTTCTTATGCAGTCCATAAATCCCCCATATGTTTTTTATATTTGCCATATACATCGAGAATTATCATTTTGGTAATACAGTGTCTTAGCAAACTGGTATTTCCTTGAAAGATTTTTTTTTTTTAAAGATTTTTATGCTGTGCTGTCAATAAATACAATTTACTCAAGTCAGTGTGTCTTTTGCCCAGAAAACTATGATCAGGAATGGCATCACCAAGATACATGTAGATATCACTTGGAACTATGTTAGGAATATCACATATGTTTTCAGACGGTCATTAGTACGGTCCAGTACATTATTATTTCTGTTTCCTGCTTGACTAAAGGCAGGCAGTATTCCTTCATGTTCCTCAGCTTCTTTCCCACACACAGAGTAATCTCTGCCACGCAGTGTGGGTGGGTATGTTCCTCATGTGTGGCTACTAGGATATCATTCACCCTCGCAGACACACAAAGGGGGGGGGGGGGCGGTTCCTGCATCAAAATCAATACAATTAATAACTAGTTGCTGCAGTAGCCTAATAAATCAAAGTTATAAAGAAAAGAGTATGTAGTCTTTAAGTGTGTGCTAGCTATAAAGTAAAATAGGAAACTCAGGTCGGCTTTCAGTCAGTGAAATACAATTTGTCAGAGGTAACTTCAGTTACTGGTATATGCTAATCAGATACAGGGTCTAAGATTTTCTGTCAGCCCCTTATACTTTTTCATTTGGGGTGATAACCTTTTCATGGCTTACCTTGTTGTCCTCATTTGGGGTGATAACCTTTTCAACGACAAGGTACATGGCCTATTTTGTTGTCCTTGGATGGTAGAGCTGAAAGCTGTTTTTACGTTTAATCTGAATTTCTTTGAAGATGGATATACCAAATTTTTAGAGGTTTTATATTTTTTTGAACTAATGCTTTAGTCACTTTAGCCATTCTTTTTATGTTAACACTAGAGGCCCAGTGCACGAAATTTGTGCACTAGTAGGGTCCCTACAGGCTGCTGGCCGCCCTCCCTTCCCCCAGCCGGCCCCACCCCCTGGTCCAACTCCCGGAAGAACTCCCAGTTGAGGGGACAATTTGCATACTATGCTTTTATTATATAGAAAGAGCTTCTAGTCTAGTCTTTGACCTTCTTTAGAAAATGATATTTCATGTTTCTCACTGTCTTTCATAGTTAAGAACTGGATACAAGAAAACAGAACAGACTTCAGTTGCTTCTTCGGACCACAGCCCTACAGATATGTCTAATAAAGGTAAGTGCACACTTAATTCCTCTTTCCTGTTATTTTTTGCAATGACTCTCTCTCTCAATGAGGAGTATGTAATGTGACTTAATAGACTTTAAGGAAGGATGCATTAAGTCTTCTTTCCCACAGTAAATAAAAGAGCAAAATGCATGCATTGTGCCATGGTCCCTGTCAGATTATGACTTTTACTGGAAATTTTCCTGAACAACGGTTAACATTTTCAAAGATGCATTAGAATAACAGTGCCTATGAAGCTGCAGCAATCAACTAACTGTTGAAACCAAGTAATGAAAACTCTTTCTAAATCAAGATTAGGTTGCCTTGCCCTTTTAGCGAAATGCTGGTGAGGTATATTAAATGCCCCTTTCAGAGAAATCATCGAAGGAAGCATTTTAAGAAAATAAATATTTTTGGGTGTGTTTTTAAGAGATTATATAGATGTAAATTAGAAAGAATATTAATATTGTAAATCCAGTGTTATTGGTTTCTAACTACCATGGAATGATTTACTGACTGTTTAAAATAATAAAAGATTGTGTAAGCCACCCATAAGAGAAGGATTTTTATCAAGCTGTAAAGTGTATATTGTCTCAAATATGAAGAAAAATTCCTCCCTTCAAATTATTTCCAAAAGTTAAGCACAAGTCAAAAGTCTATACAGGATGGGGCAAAAGTAGGTTATAGTAGTTCATACAGAAAACAATATAGTCCTATATAATAAAAGCCTAATATGCAAATCGACTGAATGGTGGAACCACCGGTGGGACGACCGGTCGCTATGATGCGTACTGACCAACAGAGGGCAGACGCTCAATGCAGGAGCTGTCCCCAGCCTGCAGGCCCCAGGCCAACCAAAGTGGGTGCCAGCGGGGGGCCTCCCGATCACCCTGCCAGTCGCCCCGCAGATTGGCCCTGATTGCCAGCCAGGCCAAGGGCCCCTACCCATGCACGAATTTCGTGCATCGGGTCTCTAGTCATTAATAAATAATAATACATGAATAAACTTTTGCATGTTCACAAGTGTAAGCCTACTTTTGCCTCACCCTGTACTTATAGAAAAGTTCATTATATATGTCTAAATTATAATGCAAATTATTACCCATATGTTTCAGTTTTTGATAGCATTATTTAGATCAGAATTACAAAATAAGGAATAGTTAGTATAAATTACATAGTGTCTTAGTCTGTTTGGGTTACTCTAACAAAACACCACAGACTGGGTAGCTTATGAATAACACATATGTATTTCTCACAGTTCTAAAGCCTGGAAGTCCAGGATCATGGGGCCAGCATGGTCCCGGTGAGAACTTTTCTCCGGCTGCAGGCTTTTCATCATCACGTGGAAAGGGCTAGGGCAGCAGTTGGCAAACTCATTAGCAGAGCCAAATATCAACAGTACAATGATTGAAATTTCTTTTGAGAGTCAAATTTTTTAAACTTAAACTATATAGGTAGGTACATTGTTATTAACTTAATTAGGATACTCCTAAGTCTTAGGAAGAGCCACACTCAAGGGGCCAAAGAGCCGCATGTGGCTCGCGAGCCGCAGTTTGCCGACCACTGGTAGGGAACACTGTAGGATCCCTTTATAATAGCACTAACCCCACTCATGAGGGCTCTATCCTCATGACCTAAGCACCTCCCAAAGGCCTGCCTCCTAGTACCATCCTCTTTGGGGTTAGGATTTCAGTATGAATTCTGCAAGGGCACAAACATGCAGACCATTGCATGTAGCTACCGTACTTAAAGGAATTCAGAGTAGATTCCATAGTAGTTTCCTCTGGTTTGGAGCAGTATTGACTCGGAGGGTGGTAGCAATCCTTAGCCATAAATAATGTGCCTTTTTACTTAATGGAATTTGTTGACTATTAGAAATTTTATTAGTGCATTCCTGTCATATAATTATTTCCATGCTCTTGATATATTATTTTCTCTTTTAAACTCTAACCTCACGTGAGCAAAAAAGATAAAAGAAGCAAACAGGAGACATTTGTGTAACATGCTTTTAAGGTTGTAAGTAATTGAACTACTCAGCACCTCTCTTAGTCTTTTATTTACTCAGTAAGCACTTACTGAGTATGTCATAGGTATGAAAACATGCTCCAGTAGAAATTATGAAAGAATTAGGATACTTTCCGTGAGATATTTAATTACATATTGTGAATAAAACATGGTGTTTAAAAAAAACCTTCCTTATTCAGATTAGAAAAAGAAATGTGTGTGAGTGTGTTTATGTGTGTGTGTGTTTATGTTATCGAATAACTACTGTGTGAGTATTCTGTGTGAACTAGAGCAGAGTGTGGATGGACTTAGTACTCTAAGGAGCATCTACTCTTTGGATGAATTACACATTTGAACAAATGGTATGAAGCCATGAGCAAAGTGGACTAAGGAGGGAAAGTAGTAAGTGGTGTAGGGAAGGCTCTGAATGGAAACTTACGTTGCCGACCTCAATGTCATAGGAAGGAGCACTGAACTCAGTACAAGATGAAGCAGACAGACTTTATTGAAAAGAGCTTGTGCACTAGGAAGTGGACCAGAAGAGAGAAGTGACTCCCTAGGGGTTCTTGTGGATGGCTTATACAGGCGCCAGGGGTGGGTGTAGGGCCTGGAATGAGGAGGAAGGTGCTGTCCCACAGTGGTATTCTGGTGGCGGGTGATCCAGGGGTAGTCACAAGATGTTTTCCATGGTCAGTGGACCACTCAAAGGGTCTGTAAAATAATGCTTGCGCAAATGTTCTAGTTGTTTTAAAGATTAATGAGTTTATATATGTAAAGTACTTCGTGCACTGTCTGACTGAAAGTAAGCATACATAAGAGCTAACGTGTTTTATTTCCACTGTTACACAGCATTTTTTAAAATATATGTTTTATTGATTTCAGAAAGGAAGGAAGAGGTAGAGAGAGAGAGAAGCATCAATGATGAGAGAGAATCATTGATCAGCTGCCTCCTGCATGTCCACAACTGGGGATGGAGCTGCAACCCGGGTATGTGCCCTTGACCGGAATAAAACCTGGGACCCTTAACTCCCCAGGCCGACACTCTGTCCACTGAGCCAAATCGGCTAGGGCAGTGGTTGGCAAACGGCGACTTGCGAGCTACATGCGGCTCTTTGGCCCCTTGAGTGTGGCTCTTCCTAAGCCTTAGGAGTACCCTAATTAAGTTAATAACAATGTACCTACCTATATAGTTTAAGTTTAAAAAATTTGGCTCTCAAAAGAAATTTCAATTGTTGTACTGTTGATATTTGGCTGTTGACTAATGAGTTTGCCGACCACTGGGCTAGGGCAACACAGGAAATTTTTCATCTTAGATATAGGAAAACGTACATGAGAGTGCGTGCCTTAGTGCGTATGGATGGTGTGTGTCCCTGTGCCTCCCTCTCTCTTCCTGATCCCTCTCTCTCTCAACGTCTCTCCAAGTGTGCACTTAAACTTGAACTGAGTAGTGCACGCCCAGGGTTGGTCTTGGTCTGAGACCATAATTAGGTGAGCTTGGGTCCACCTAGTGTCAGTGTGCCTTAACTGTAGGTAGGTCAGGCACCAAGCTGAATGGCATTGTCAAGCCTCACAAGTCCAAACCTTAAAAATGAAAAATAATGTTCGACTTACCTGCTATGTGGTCTTTCATGCCATGCCGCTCCGTGCTCCTCTTTTAGGCCACTCTTTGGGTTTGGCAGAGAATTTCTCTTAAGGGTACTGAACCGAACTGAACTGAATTGAACAAGGGTCTGCCTGTCGAATGCACAGGAAAGCCAAACACTGAACATTGAGGAGAAATTAAAGCCATTTCATTGGTAGGGCACCAAGCAAGGAGAATGGGGAGCTGATTCTCCAGTTACATTAAGAGAAAAAAAATACACATATGGTATTTTTTTTTATCTCGTGGCCAACAATTAGGTAGCACATCAACAAAGGACACTTCGTTGCTTTTTCAAAATTGCAAAAATTCTTTTCTATTAAAATCAGTCTTTCTCAGCATTTGATTCCACTTGAAATTAAAAGTCAGTAGCCATTTTTTATCTTGACACATATAAGCTATATTCAAGATTTTACATAGAATGTTAACGATGTGTTAAAGGTTTAGAGGAAGACTATTTATTTTCATACGCGCTTCTTATGTTCTAAAGAGAATGCAAATCATTTTGTACTTAGAGACAGATGCTCCGAGAAATAAAAAAAAAAATTAAAACACTGCATAAAGATGTGACATTTTAAAAAGTTTTTTTCTCTTCCTCATTTCTATGTAGAACTAGTAAAATACCATTTAAAAGTGTATTTAGAATAGTGACAATTTAGATACAAGGATTGACGTGAATTATAGCAATTTGTTTTACAAACTCTGGCATATTAAAACGAATAATGTTTTCCAGTTCCTAGTCCTGGGTGGCACCTGGTACCTTATCCATGCAACCAGGACAAAGGCTTGTCTAAATAATTAGCGTCCATTGAAAAGGTGCCAAAGAATAATGGTATATAAACTCCAACTCTTGAAAGTCTATTTATACATCTTGAAATATAACCTTCTGTAAAATAAGAAATGGGATTTTGAGTTCAAGAAGTTATAAGTCCATTATAGTAATGTGTAAATTTGAAACCATCTGCATTTTTTAGTTTTTCTGTAGTACTTCCAGAACTCACATAACAAAACCACTTTTGCCAGCCAAAGAAATATCATGATCTATTTGAGTTTCTCATATGATTTTACTTATTTGGGAAGAAAAAAAAAGACTTTTCATTTTACAATTAGGAAAGTGTTGTGATGACAGGGTCGTGGTAGTAGGATGTGTGTTTGTCTTTTAAATTAGTATTTCCATGGGACTTAATGCTGATTGGTCATCTTTTAATATCACATATTTTAGGGCTCAAGTGAAGCTGGTTTGTATGATGCATTTTAGACTTAATGAAAAACCCGTGAAAACCGAAGTGAAACCTGCCAGCTGATTAACCAGGATTTTTTTCACAGCAGGAGCTCAGAACACATCCTGTCACATGAACATTTCTATTCCAATTAAATTTCCAATCAGTGTGCACCCTGTTGTCTCCCAGATGCTGCCCCTGTCTGGACCGATAATTATGGACCACAAGGAAGGACGGTCTCCCTAAATCCCTCCGTTCGCCTGAAGGCAGAGAAACTGGAAATGGTAAATACTTTAAATGTCCATTTTTCTTCCATAAAACAACAGCAAGGAAGGCCTCTCATCTTGGAGAGGATGAAGGCCTGGAGCCATTAGTTTCTTGAGGTGCTATTTATATGCAATGAAATGAATGGCAGTTTGGATTTAAATGAACTTATTCATGTTTGAGTTGGGCAGTTCATGTTGTTCACTAGCACAAAATAAAAATTAAACCTTTTGTCATTAAGTCGACATCCACATTCATCTGTTTCCTCCTGTGTATAAGACAAATGTGCTGTCTTACCGCGTAGAAGCCAAGGACACATGGACTAAATTATGACAAAGTATAGTAGACTTCATATGTCAGAGCAATAAGTGCAAGTAATACTTCCATTTGTTCAATTTTTTAAAAAATAAAAGGAAACTAAATCCTAAAGAACCTTAATAGTCAGGTATTACTGACTATTAGGAAGATGGTAGCAATATACAAAAGGCACACAAAAAAGCCCCGGGGAGAGTAAAAACATCGAGAGATTCTGTATGTAAAAGAAACTTAAGATGATTAAAAAGAAAAATTAAAAGTAAAAATGCATTTAAAACTGGTTTTTGTCCCGTTACTTGGGAGCTAACAGTAAAAATGTGCTATGTCTTATTTTTTTAATATAAAAATTGATACAGTGTTAGAGGCCCACAGCCTCTACTTTCCTATCATAATTTGTGGATGATAATGTTTTACATTTTAGGAAGAGTATGAAAATGCACATCTGGAATAAACACACATTGCCCTTATTCCCATGTTCATACCTTTGCATGGTCTTATAGCAGCACCGTTTTCATTGCCAATTTGAATCTTCTCTTTTATTCAAATTCTGACTCAACTCCGTCTCCCCTGTCTAGACTTTGCTAACTATTGTGGTTAGAGCCAATATCGCCTTATTTTGCACATCTGTACATCACTTTGTAGTTTCCTGTAATCTTTTCTGTATCTTGCTTTATCAACGAGCTAAAGCTTCGTCACAACAGTGTCCCATGTACCTACCACTGTTTAAACACCTGGTTTGTGCTCAATGAAACTTTCCGATCCATTGGATACTTGAGATGTCTTTTTGATATTTTAAAACTCTTGAGTATCTTTTGCTAACTTATACTCTCTTTTTATTTTTGGGTAAGATGTAAGTTCTGGCTTACGGCAAAGTTTACAACCAGTTAATATTAACATTTTCAAAAAAATAAAATGTTTGAGGTTTGAAAACATATTAATAACTAAAAATGGATAATTATTGGTTTTTAATGATGTTGGTTTAACATACATTTCTTTTTTTTTTTAAACATATATTTTATTGATTTTTTACACAGAGGAAGGGAGAGAGACAGAGAGTTAGAAACATCGATGAGCAAGAAACATCGATCAGCTGCCTCCTGCACATCTCCTACTGGGGATGTGCCCACAACCCAGGTACATGCCCTTGACCGGAATCGAACCTGGGACCTTTCAGTCCGCAGGCCGACGCTCTATCCACTGAGCCAAACCGGTTTCGGCAACATACATTTCTGAACATTCAAGATTTAATGCTAACCATTCGTCTGGATAAGGAGAAAATTATCCAGCTAAACACTATCTGGCAGCCTTTATTCTTTTACTTGGTTTAAATTTTTTAGTGTAATTTTCTTAGAGATATGATTCTTAGAATATGAGTTACTTGACTACTGAATCAGAATTCCAGTTTTGACTTTCCTTTTAGCCTAAGCAAATTATTTTTTTTAGAAAAATAAAACAGTAGTTTTACAGCAAAAGGAGCCCACATTCTTTGTAAATTCAGCTTCCCAGCTTTGATTCAAGATATTTTTAGTGACTATTCTGGAGAGCATTCCTTGTTTTCAGAGTTTGAAACTGTATTTTACTTAATAATTCCCCCCCCGCCTAAAATCCAAATTAGCATCTGTTCGCCCACTTATTTCCTAAGCTACTCTTCCTTTTTTGGATAGTTAGCTATTACTATCATAATATCTGTACCACTTTCATTTAAAATAGGTTCTTCTATTTTACTTGCTACTTTGTAGACAAATTCAACTTTATCATCCATTACATTTTTAACGTATTTTCTATTCAGTGATAGATATGGAAAATGTGATCAAATATTTAAGATGTATTAAAACTATATCTTTATTTCTTCAACTTCTGTAAATATAGTGCATATGATATCTAGAAAATGTGTGCTGTGATAAGATTTCACAAGGAAAAGGTGTTGACTGATTATGTGGTTATTAACTAATTACCCTACCTAGTGCAATTTTTAAGAAAGGCAGAGAGGTTAGAATTTGATGAAGGGCAGTGTTCTCAGGAAATCCTCTTTGTTTTTCTTGTCTAAGTAGATGATTTTAAATCAGAATCTCCTGGAAAGTGATTTCCAACATTGAATTCATTTTATTTTAATTCACTGTCTGAGAAAAAATGATTGCCTCTTTTCATGAATATTCTAAAAATGATTTTTTATATACAGATATTTTTATATAATTTCACCAGACTTATTTAGTGATATATTTTTTCATAGTATTTTTATAACTACTATGTGTCTCATCTGATCCTAACATTAAACTTATAAGCAGGTATGGTAAACATAGCAAATAGAAATACAGTTTATTAGTTGGCTTGAAGACACCTGTATGCTATCTATATTTTTGTACCTGGGAAAGATGCTTTTGGATACAGGTGCCATTTTGTTGGTATTTACTTTACCTCTTGCCATTTCTGTAACATTTGAAGAAAGCTGTAGTGAGCAATGCGTACCCGATGTCTGATGATAGTTAATGAGATGTTCTTTGTTATTAGGCTGGGAAGTATGTGTCTAGTATTGTACAGAAGTGACATTTTTAAAAATTCATCATCTAGACACAAGAAAACGTTAAGGACAGATATTGTCCAATTAATACATTTTTAAGGCTAAAAGATGACATTCAATAAATTATTAGAACCTACTTTATGATTAAACATAAATTACTTGCAATTTGAATTCATGAGCTTGCCTCACTGACATGCTATATTCATCTAGAATAAATTCACATTCAACAAAACTTTCACCTATGACTAAGTTTAACTCTAGACCAATTTACACTGTGGTTAACTGCATTTTGCAACTTTATTATTACTTGATATAATAAGAGTCACCATATATTGAATACCTTCTGTGATAGGTGTCTTAATTGCATTATTTTTATAAAATTGTTTTTATATCTTCATAATATCAATTATACACACAATGATTATATTATAATGTTCAGTTTAAAGAATAATCAACACATGTACTCACCACCCAGCTAAGAACGAGAACTTTTGAAATTGCCTGTTTCTTCTTGATACATGCTACAACATAGATAAATCTTGAAACATTAAGCTAAGTGAAAGAAGCCAGACACAAAAGCCACAAATTGTATGATTCTGTTTGTATGAAATGCCCAGAATAGGCAAATCCATACATACAGAAAATAGATTAGTGCTTGCCTGGGGCGGGGGTGGGGGTAGGTAGGGAACTAGGAAGTGCCTGCTAATGGGGTTGGGACTTCCTCTGGGAGGTGATGAAAATTTTCTAGAATTAGTGGGGATTGATACACAACTTTGTGAATATACTTAAAGCCTCTTAACTGTATACTAAAATGGTGAATTTTATGAGATGTGAATTAAATATCAATAATTCTATTTATAAAACAAAAAGTCACATCCTTAAAAATATTTCTAAAACTATTCACATTGTGTACTTAAAAAAATATAAAGTAATGGTGTGAAAACATGTCTGAGATTGTCCATAGAAACTCCATAAGATGAGAATATTAAAAAGTGAAAAGTTATGCCCAAAACTGGGAGAAAATATGTATAATACCCATAACGTATAAAATGCTAAATTACAAAGAATTGTACAAATCAATCAGAAAAAGACCCATCAACACTACTCCTAGGTATTTACCCTGAAGGAATTTTTACCCTTGTGCTGTGGTAGATATGTACAAGAATGTTCACTGCTGCATTGCTGGCAAGCAGAAAACCCCACTGCCCATCTTCAGGAGTATGGGCGAATAAATTGTGGCATATTAATATAATTATTACATTTGTCAGTAAAAGTGGATGCATTAATCTCATAGTAGCATATAACCACACGGATGAATAATAAAACGATACTGCAGGATGAAAAATTCAAGTTTCAGAAGGCGATCTGCAGCTTTTTTATGAAGCTTAAAAACAGCAAAACAAAGTAACATTAGGGATACGTATATGTGACAAACCATTTTAAAATAAATAGTATGGAAATTTTAGTATTGGCAGTTTTGTAATTCTAAGATGGATTCATGCATGTTTTATTTTATTGTCCTGATTTAAAATGTATGTTACATACAATATATGCTTTTAGTATACATCAAATGTTATATAATAAAATGTTTGGGAATATTAAACCAAATGTATGACAGCTGTTACCTAAAGGGAGAAGTTCAGGAGGGCCTTTTGTTAGGTTGCGTTGGTGGTATAGTGGTGAGCATAGCTGCCTTCCAGAAGGGCCTTTTGCAATCTTTTGTTAATTCATAATCTGATCTAAATATAGCTCAATGCTAAGCTTTAATATACTATTATAGCAATTTTAAAAAGCATGCAAAAGGTCTAAAATCTACAAAATAGGAAGCTGTGATATGTTGATAGTTTTAAAAAATCAGAACACTCTATATAGTGTAATTTAATTATTTCAAAATACATAATTTACATATATATTTATATATAGACTAGGGGCCCGGTGCACGAAATTCATGCACTGGGTGTGTGTGTGGGGGAGTGTCCCTCAGCCCAGCCTGCCCCCTCTCACATACTGGGAGCCCTCAGGCGTTGACCCCCCATCACCCTCCAATCACAGGATCGGCCCCTTGCCCAGGCCTGACGCCTCTGACAGAGGTGTCAGGCCTGGGCAGGGGACCCTCATTTCCCCCCATCACTGGTTCTGCCCCCAGCCCAGGCCTCATGCCTCTGGCCCAGGATTCAGGCCTGGGCAAGGGACCCCCCTTTCCCCCCCATCACCAGCTCGGCCCTTGCCCAGGCCTGATGCCTCGGCCAGAGGCGTCGACCCCCATCACCCTCCGATCACCTGATCGGCCCCTTGCCCAACCTGACGCCTCCGCCAGAGGTGTCAGGCTTGGACAGGGGACCCCCATCTCCCCCCGGTCACTGGCTCTGACCCCCGCCCAGGCCTGATGCCTCTGGCCCAGGAATCATGCCTGGGCAGGGGACCCCCATCTCCCTCTGATCGCTTGCTCCCCCTCCCCACCCAAGCCTGACACCTCCGACCCAGGCTTCAGGCCTGGGCAAGGGGACCATCATATCCCCCCAATCCCCAGCTCCGCCCCCCACCCAGGCCTGATGCCTCGGCCAGAGGAGTTGACCCTCATCACCCTCCGATCGCCGATCACCGGATAGGCCCCTTGCCCATGGCCTGAGGCCTCCAGCAGAGGTGTCAGGCCTGGTCAGGGGACCCCCAGCTCCCCATGGTTGCAGGCTCTGCCCCTGCCCAGGCCTAAGGCCTCTGGCCAAGGCATTAGGCCTGTGCAGGGGACCCCCAGCTCCCCGCGATCTCCCGCTCTGCCCCTGCCCAGGCCTAATGCCTCTGTCACAGGCATTAGGCCTGGGCAGGGCACCCCCAGCTCCCCGTGGTTGCAGGCTCCGCCCCTGCCCATGCCTAACGCCTCTGGCCAAGGCATTAGGCCTGGGCAGGGGACCCCCAGCTCCCCGTGGGATCGGGTCCCGGGTGACCGCCAGCATGCCCCCAACCCGCTCTCGCGGGCGTACGCCGCAGCCACCCCGCCGGCCCGCGTCCGGGTCTGCAGGCGGGATCGGGTCCCGGGTGAGTGCGGGCAGATGCCGCAGCCGCCTCACCCACCCGCGTCCGGGTCTGCCGGCGGGATCGGGTCCCGGACAACTGCAGGCACTCACACCCCTAACCCGCTCTCTGATGGCGCTGTACCATCCTGCCTGCAGTATGCAAATTAGCCGCCATCTTTGTTGGCGGTTAACTGCCATCTTAGTTGGCAGTTAATTTGCATATCACCGTGATTAGCCAATGGGAAGGGTAGCGGTCATACGCCAATTACCATGTTTCTCTTTTATTAGTGTAGATGCTATGTCCATAGCAAAAATTCAGAAAACTTATACATCAAACTGTTAATAGTGTTGGTCCCTAAAGCCGTGTTTTTCAAGGACAAGGATGTGGAAATTTGCCTTGGGGAACATTTGGCAATGTCTGGAGATATTTTTGGTTTTCATAAAAATTAGTAATCACTAACAAAAATTACATCTTAAGAGTCTGTATATGAAAATTTAAAACCTATTGCTAAGTAATTTGTGAGTTAAAAATATTGCTAATCAACATGGGAAAGATTAATATCACTTGTAATTAGGGGAATTCAAATTAATACACAATGTACTATTTCATATACAACACATTGACAGAAATTGAACTGTGAAAGCATAAAATGCTGCTAAGAATGTAGAAAATAGGAGTGCTTATGTCCTAATTGTGTGCATAAATTGCTTGGTACAACCAATACGGAGAGTTATTTTACAATATCTATTAAAGTTGACTTTATAAACCCTATGACTCCACATTTCCTCTTCTAGGGATATACTGTAGAGAAATTTTCACACAACTATACAAGGATATATATATATATAATTTCTTGTAATGAAAACCAAATTGGAGTAACTATAAAAGCCCATCAAACCAGGCTGGTGTGGCTCAGCAGTTGAGCATGTACTTATGAACCCGGAGGTCACAGTTCGATACCAGGTCAGGGCACATGCCTGGGTTGTCGGCACGATCCCCAGTAGGCAGCTGATCAGTGATTCTCATTATTGATGTTTCTCCTCTCCCTTTCTCCCTGAAATCAATAAAAAAAAAATTTTTTTTCAAAAAGCCCATCAATCAAGGAATGGGTGATAAATTACAACATTCATACAGTTAGATACCATTTCAAGTTAAAATAATTGAACTAGTTTTGCAAATAATATCGCGCAGTTATGAGATCATAACACTGAGGTAAAAATAAAAATATTGGTAAGATTATTCTTTTGTACTGTACTGTTCATGAACAATTTCAATTGCGTAAGAGTACATATTATTAGGGGATGCATGAATTAATGGCATCAAATCATGAACAGGAAGGATACACCAACCTTAGCTGTATCCTGTTTAAGAACAATGGAGAAAGCTTTTAACTAAGTCATCAATGTTTATTTCTTAAAAACATGCATGTCATAGAAATGTACACTTGAAACCTATATGACCCTATTAACCAAGGTCACTCCAATAAATTTATTTAAAAAAATATATATAAATTTCAAACTAATATTAATAAGTACTTAGTGTTAGCAAATACATAGGTGTTCTTTGTATTATTCTCTTTCCTTTATTTTTATTTGGAAAATTTGGAATATTTTTATGACTGGAGGCAAAGAACACCAGAAGTTAAGAATCATTATTCCATATTATTCAAGGCAAATATTTATAAGTGTGTAGACAGGGTAGTCAGATAATGCTAGACTAAGCCCTAGAATCACTTTTAAAGGAATCTTTCCAGATGTTCTCTTTCCTCCTGTCTCCTTCCTTCACTGTGCCCAGTCACCTGTGCATTTACCCGGTTTGTTTTGGCCATAGTAGATCCTGTATACACTTCTATTAAATTAGATATTGCACTAATTACAGTTATTTACATGTTATCCTCACTCTGAAGATCATACTAGCAGCTCTATCTTGTTTGGGTGTCCCTTTGCCTGACAAATAGTAAGCACTAAGTAAATACTTGGTAAATGAAATGATGAATGAATGAACGGATTCCAAAGGAGGAAGAAATTTATAAAGGACTATTGCCAATATTATACTTTGCCTATATTTTAGTCTTGTTATGATTGACACAGAATATGTTCTTGCCAGAATTCAACAATAGGGCATCAGTGGGGCCCTATGCATTAGTTAAGGTTAGAATTTGCTATAAATAACTGGAGAACCTAAAATAACAGTGGTCTCCATTAGAAATTTACTTCTCTCCCACCTAAAAGAAACCTGAAAGAAGATAATCCAGGACTGGCCTGGAGGTTCCACAGTGTTGGGGTCCCATGCCCCAACTATCATCTTTCTGCTCCCCCATCGTTATTGAGGTTGCTCATGAACCAGAATGACCACTTGAATTTCAGCAACCAACCAACCTCTTTCCCTCTCTTCCATTCATCTTCCTTTATGTTTCTTTTATTTAAGGCCAAAGAGAGGAGGAAAGGGGACAGGAAGTGCCTTCCGCTACCTTTGAAAGATTCCCCAGAAGGTCCTTACAGCACTTCTCCTTGTATCTCCTTGGCCTGCACATAGTCACATGGCCTCATCAAGCTGAAAAAACAGGGATATCTTTTAGCTGGATGACAATATTTCTAGCTAAATATTGTCATTCTGTTACTAAGAAACAAGGAGAGAATAGACATTGGAGTACAACTAACAGTTTCTGAATTTTTAATCAGCTATGGCTGCTAAAAGGAGAAGGTAGAGAAAAGCTTTTCAGAGAAAGCTTTTTAGTTTACTATTTATGTAAGTCTGCTCATAAAGAAGCCCAAAATTAGAATATTTTGTATGTAAATCAGTTTTCATCAACTTTTTTTTTAATGTATTTTTATTGATTTCAGAGAGGAAGGGAGAGGTAGAGAGAGATAGAAACATCAATTATGAGAGAGAATCTTTGATCGGCTGCCTCCTACATGCCCCACATGGGGATCAAGCCCACAACCCCGGCCTGTGGCATGTGCCCTAATCGAGAATTGAACCGTGACCTCCTGGTCCGTAGGTCAATGCTCAATCACTGAGCCACACTGGCCAGGCCAGTTTTCGTCAACTCTATTTTTGGTCTCAAGTTTACAAGATATTAGCAAAATCTCCATGCTTTAGAGTGCTACTTGTAGAAATTCATGTTAAATTAGATTTCATAGGATTTACTTGCTATTTTTCTCCTGCCACATCACATATTTTAAACCAGGAGAGAGTTTGGGTTTGGGTTCTAGGACTATGCTTATAAATTTAGGATCAGCTGAAGTGTTAGCCTTGGGAAGGGGGAGCAGTAAGGTGGTGGTGAAATCAGGAAGCTACTATTTTATAGAAAATTAATCCATAGTCAGCAGACTTTCTTTGTACATCTAATTCTGGTCACTGTTCCTGAGATTGATTCTTTTCCCTGGACTATGAAATAAAGTTCTAATGAAAAGTTTTATTCTTTGGAGATTTGAAAATTGCCTCACACAAGTCCTTTTCTTTCCAGGCTCTAAATTATCTTGGTATTCAACCCACAAAGGAGCAACACCAAGCCCTGAGACAGCAAGTGGCAGTAGACCCACAGGGGACAGTGTCTTTTGGAGGTAATATTAGGTATATTGTGTTAATCCAGCAATTTTCAACCGGTGTGCCGAAACATTTTTGAAAACATGCAGTACCTGTCTATGTAGTCATGGGCCTGACCTCTTTTCTCTTAGATTGTCAAATTAAAAAATGACAACAGCCAACATAATAGCCGATGGTGTGAATGAATCAAAATTATACCTACTTTTTTTGTCAGATGGCCAAAAAATATATTTTTTGGTGTGCCACAGGATTTTAATAATTACTTTATGTGTGCCATGAGATAAAAAAGGTTGAGAATCACTGTAATATCATCACAGAAAATTACTTAAAGGGTCATTGTGACTCATTTTTATTGAGTTCCTCTTCAGAAAGAGAGAGAAAAAAAGACAACATTTATTTCAAATTCCTCGATCAGTACTCTGAAAAACTCAGCTAAAATTCCTGGTTGGCAGTATCAGATAAATAGAAAAAGAAAAGGAATTCAGAGAAAGGGAAATATTGCAAGAGTGGAAGAAAACTTCAGGTAAACCATAATTAGCATGTTTAAAAAGATAAGCAAAGATAAAGAATTCGTGAAATAAGAGTAGGATGCTGTCAAATAGGAACAATCGGAGAACATTAAAAGAATGCTTGGAAACTAAAAACGTTGTAGACAAAATAAAGACCTGTGAGGGTAGGTAGATGAATAGGTCACGCTCCACGTCTAAAGAAGCATCGGGCAGTGCTGGGTAACGCAGGATGTGCCTCTGAGTCAGACCTTAGATGGAATCCTGTTCTGCTACTTATTTGTCAAGTGGCCTCGGGGATTTTAGCAGTTCACTTGTCATAGCCCCAGACTGGAAAATTGAGAGGATAAGAGAACCTGCCTTGTAAAATTCTGAGGGTGAAATTGCAAAGCACCCGGCCTAGCATAGAGAGGCTTTACGTAAACATTAGTTGCCGATAGTATTATTATTAAACCTCGGGTTCTTCCAGCTAGAAAAACTGTAAATCATGACATTGTCCTGTTTCAGAAAGGTTCTACTCATAATTTAAGGGTTGGAGGAATAGTTATGCCAGTGATATACATTTGCTTTGTAATTATCTTAACTGATGTACTAACTTCAGCAAACTTAAAGGAAGTTAAAGCCAGTTTCTTTTTATTTGAACTTATATTTATCTGTCCCTTCAGTTAATACTATTTTAAGGCAACTTTGTTATAACACATAGCTTCACCTTCCTATATGAGCTATATTTAGATGAGGTTAAATAGTTTCTTACTGAAACGTGTTCCATTTTAGATTTTGTCCAGGTTGCCCGAAACTTGTTTTGCTTGCAGTTGGATGAAGTAAATGTTGGTGCGCGTGAAATGTCCAGCATATTAGACTCGCAGGTAGAGTATTCCCTACAGAACTGTCTTGACTGTCTTGTCCTCAATGTTACGGGTCATGTGTGTGGGCTTTTTTTCATTTTCATTGTGTTTTTTCTTATTGTTGTTTTTAAATATATTAGTATTTGTATCGATTTCAGAGAGGAAAGAGAGGGAGAGAAAGATAGAAACATCAATGATGAGAGAGAATCATTGATTGGTTACCTCCTGCATCCTCCATACTGGGGATCGAGCCCACAACCTGGGCATGTGCCCTTGACAAGAATCTAACCCAGGACCCTTCAGTCCGCAGGCCGATGCTCTATCCACTGAGTCAAACCAGCTAGAGCTTCACTGTTTTTTTCTAAGTTATACAAATAATACATGCTTCTTGGATAAATTTACAAAATATAGATTAATTTAAAATCAAAAATAACATTTTGTCTTGATCTCCTCCATTGTTTTCTTTCTGCCAGACAGTCCTCAAACCTACAGAACCCACATTTGCTGAGAAAAAGCACGTACATGAAGTGGGGAATTCAGAGTACTTCGTGTGAGCATGCAAAGCTTTCCTAGCAGCTGCAAAGAAATAGTCATGCTCCAAATTAGTAATTAACTTCCTTCTTACCAATATGATTTTAGGGCAGATAAGCATGTATTCAGTCTGTGATACCTTGACAGCAAAAGCAAAGTGCTCATGGTAGTTGTGCAAGGTCTTCTGCAGGCCAGCAATTTACTGTTTGTAGCTTCAGATCAAAGGTTGGACCATAGTCATTGTATTAATTTATAAGATTTCCAAAAAAAAAAAAAGATTTCCTTTGTTGTATTGTACTTTTCAGCACATGGAAGATATCTCCATTAAATGTTGGTTTTTCAGTTTTTTTCCCTCAGATATCCTCAAAAAGAATGCATTTTACTTTACCACACTCACATGTAAACTTGAAACAAACGTCTCAAAGCATCACCTTTTCTACATCAAGGCATTCTTTTTTTTTTTTTTTTTTTTATATTTTATTGATTTTTTACAGAGAGGAAGGGAGAGAGATAGAGAGTTAGAAACATCGATGGGAGAGAAACATCGATCAGCTGCCTCCTGCACATCTCCTACTGGGGATGTGCCCGCAACCCAGGTACATGCCCTTGACCGGAATCGAACCTGGGACCTTTCAGTCCGCAGGCCGACGCTCTATCCACCGAGCCAAACCGGTTTCGGCGTGGCATTCTTATTTAATATTCAGTTCCATTTGATTAAATTTTTGGTTTTACAATTCACTAATGAGTTTGTGCCACAATTTGGAAAATACTATAAAAATCCTTTGGGCAGCATGGATGGACCTGGAAAATATTATACTAAGTGAAATAAGCCAGTTCGAGAAAGACAAATACCACAGGATCTCGCTTATTTGTGGAATCTAATGAACAAAATGCATTGACCAATAATAAGACCCAAAGCATGGAGGCATGGAATAGACTGATATACCTCATTGTGTGTGCGGGGGGAGGGGAGCTTGGGGAGAGGGGAAAGGAGGGGGAGAGACAAGGAGAGATAAACCAAAGAACTTATACATTTATATTCATAGCCCATGGACATGGGCAATAGGTAGTGAAGATCTGGGGGGGGGGGTGGCCAGGGGCTGGGAGGAGTGGAATAAAGGTGGGGGGAGAAATGGGAGATATCTGTAATACTATCAACAATAAAAAAGATTTTTTAAAAAATACTATAAAAACCATTGCTTGTCAAGCAACTCAGCAGAAACAAAAACTATTTCATTATTTTGTAGTATATTGTTATTTGAGTTAAACAACAGTAGAATACCTTGTCTGAAGTTTATCAATTGATCTGTGGTTAGGATGCTGACAGTCTGTAAAGGTGGGGAAATTCCACTATGGTTACCCCCTCAGTTATTTTGTCACACACACGTACAAAAAAATCAGATTTTATAATCCATCTGTTAGGGATGCTTTTTGCTTTCTTTTACTCGCATGTGTCCATTTTTGGGGTTGTCTTTTTCTTGATTTATTTCTTTAAAATATTTTTACTGGTGCATTATGGACACACAGTAAAGTACAAAACTCTCAATTGTACAACTTGATGAATTTCGGTTCGTGTCTCATGTGTAATCACCACTCAAAAGGCTCCTTCGTGCGAACTTTCCAGTCCACCGTGGCTCCCACTTTCACAATGGAGCAAACCACTCGTTTGATTTTTATCAGTATAGATTACTTTCGCCTATTCTTGAACTTCATTAGTAGAATCATGCAATATGTATTCTTTTGGAACTAGCTTCTTTTGCTTATCATTTTGTCTGACTCAAAAGATTTCTTGAGATACTGTCTTTTAGGAAGGAAGAATTGCTGAGTCATTATAAGTCAGTCCTACTTTTGTTTAGTTGACAAAAAACATTGGGTTTGAGAATAATATGGCATTTAGAACCAAAAATATAATTATCTTACTGTTGTTCTAATTATCATTGGTATATAAAAAATTTACATATTGCCGCACCTGCTGCTGGTCCAGAGTTACACACAGAAAAGGGAAGTTTGGAACATCCTAGCTCCCCTTAATATAATGGGTTTACCACATTCATTAAGTACCATAAACAGATTATCTTAAAATCACAGAGAGAATATGCTAAATTCCCTAATGTAGAAGTTTGAAAATTTAGCTTCTTGCTAAATCAGTTTAGTGGATTGCAATCACCATTTCAACAAGTGAAATAGAATAGAGTGGAAAATACCAAGGTGAACTGTATGTGATACTGGCTCATGATATAAATGATATTCTCACTATGTGTAGTAGTAAATACTTCATAGCCACTTCACTACACTCATCTGTAAAATAGTAAATATGTGTTGCACAAGTACAATGTGCATGGCATTGTGTTAGGTGTTTTGGTGCATGTTATTAAGATAAATAAAACTCTAACCACTATGTTGTACACATGAAACTAATTCAAAATAATATTGAATGTAAACTATAATTGGAAGGGAAAAAAAAGACAGGTAAAACTCCAGCCTATCCCTCAAGAAATTAAGGTATAGTGTAAGGAAATTTATGTACACAAATAATTATTGTTTAAAAATGCATTGTACCCTAGCCAGTTTGGAGCAGTGGATAAAGCGTTGGCCTGTGGACTGAAGGGTCCAGGTTTGATTCTGGTCAAGGGCATGTACCTTGGTTGCAGGCTCAATCCCCAGCCCTCATCAGGGGGCATATAGGAGGCAACCAATCCATGTGTCTCTCTCACATTGATGTTTCTTTCTCTGTCTCTCCCTTCTGCTTTCTCTAAAAAAATTAATGGAAAAATATCCTCTGGTGAAGATAAATAAATAATAAAAATAACAAATGCATTGTGTGAGCCCTGACCAGTGTCGCTCGGTTGGTTGAGTGTAGTCCCATGCACCAAAAGGGCACTGGTTCGATTCCAGGTCACGGCACATGCCCAGGTTTTGGGCTTGATCCCAGTAGAGGGCATGCAGGAGGAGCCAATCCATGTTTCTTTGTTACGTTGATTTTTTTTCTCTCTAAAAAAATCAATTAGAAAAACATTTTAAAAATGCTTTATGCGATAAGGCCATAATAATAAAAGAGCTTTGAACATTCAGAGAAGATTCATGACAGAGTTGGCATTTGAGTGAGTTTTGAATGATAAATAGGATTTTATCTGCTCAAGAGTTAAACAGAGAAGTATAGAGTACCTGCATGAACAACAACAAATATATATGTATAATGTGATGGTAAGCAGAGAATGATTTACTTTTTAAAAAGACAGTCTAGTACATGCAGGACAGTAAAGGAAGTTAGGCCTGAAAGGGTAAATATTAAATTAGAAGTGTGCACTTTACTAACAGTCAGGAACCATTAGGGAGAACAGAGACATCACCAAAGTAATATTTTAGAAATAATGATCTTATAATCATGTTGGTTATCTCACAAGAGGATGAAACTGCTGGTAGATAGTCTAGGTAGGGGACAAAGAAGAGTCCAAATATAGAATAATAAGTAAATAGAGGAGGCGGGTGTAGTACGGTCAGATAACTTGAGGAAATGCAACCATTTATTATATTTCCTTTTGGGATGTTCAAAATGCTTAGTAGCATATAAAGGCTATTGGAACATGGCAGGAAAGTTAATTTTTCCAAGTCTTCTATTTCTCTAAGATTGTCCTTGTTTTCTACCTTGCAATTATCTGTAAGAGAGATTGTCAGCTTTGCTATTTTTTTTGTTGTTATTCACTTGTGCATGAATTATTAATATTATCTTCAATACACAGTTTCTGTGCAGAAATCTTTTTAAGCCACTTGACTGTTATGTTACATTGTGTTTAATTAAAGCAAGACACAAGCTCAATTAATGTACTTTACTGGGTTTAGATAAACAATCTTGGTTTATAATGCCCAGTATCTTGTTAGCCTTGGAGACTATGTGCTTGGTTGGAGTGGATGTCTTTAGGGAATAGTTTATGTTGATAGCTCATGAAGTTGTTTTAATATTATAAACACACTCTTGAACCCTAACTGGTTTGGCTCAGTGGATAGAGCGTCGGCCTGCAGACTGAAGGGTCCCAGGTTCCATTCCAGTCAAGGGCATGTACCTTAGTTGCTGGCACATCCCCAGTAGGGGGTGTGCAGGAGGCAGCTGATCGATGTTTCTACTCTCTGTCCCTCTCCCTTCCTCTCTGTAAAAAATCAATAAAATATATTTTTAAAAAATAAACACACTCTTGGAATTTGGACTTTTAAGGAAAATTATATTGTTAAATAAGAATCATAAAGATGACAACAGAGTGTGTATATCTGATCATCACCTAAATTCTGTTATAACAACAATATAAGATTAAGTATAAATGGGTGAAGTTACCCCAGATTACGTTAACATTCTCTTTTACCCGATCAAATGACTCCTAAGCCTTGTCAAAAAGGATTTCTGTGTTAGTTCTCATAATCAGCATGTAACGTATAATTTTCTCTTGTATTTTAATGTTGACAGTTTATTGCCTGTGAGTCCTTAGAAGCAAATGATGTGGAAAGGCTTAAGCGTGAAAGAAATGATGCCTTAGAAGAAGTGAATGCACTTAAGGTAATCTCCAATTTAGCTTTCTTACATTTTCTCTAGAAAAAAAGAAAAAGGAAATTATCTTGTGTTGAATTCTCAAGTATTGGGGCTTAGTTTTATTTTTAATTAATGAATGTTAATATGAAATAGCTTAATGTCAATTTTGGTCAGTATTGAATATTAATGTCATAATTGCTATTTATTTCTTCAGTTGATCCTTAGAGAGTTAATCTTTTAGTTCACACACACTTTTCATTTATATTTTACAGTATACGTAAGATTCAGTGTGAACAGTGGTTTTTACTTGTAACTTTTGATTTGGCTACTTCTCACCCTTTTTATTTTTTCTCACATTGGTGGCAAGGATGAGGAGCCCACAAAACATGCCATGACAATTTTGGGTCCTCAGATGTTCATTGGGAAAAACATTTTCTCCCCTGTTCCTAGACATGCCTCTGGGATACCTTGGTATGCTAACATAATTTGGAATAAAGGCAAAATGATTTGAGGAAAGAAAAACCATATAATATATCCCAAATATACATTAAGATTTTGATTCTCTTTATATGTTTTCATTCTGTGTTTAGTAGAATATTAAGTTTCAGTTATATCCTTATTTTTATAGTAAGCCATTAATGTTTTTAAATCTTCAAGAAAAGCAACATAACTCCTTGATTTACTATTAAGTCAACATAGCTCTATATTTTAGTATTATTTTAAAGTATTGCCTTAAATAAGTGAACCTCTATTATTTATTTAATTTTTATTAAAGCAAAATCATTAAACTCATAAAAAGAAAGAAATTCCCTTGCTACCTTAATTTCTAAATTTCAATCTCTAGAGGAAGCCATTGTTAAACATATCTTATTTATCCTTTTGTAGACTTCCTCTAGATAGCCATTTGTATTTCTAAAAAATGAATGTATGTTCAGGTATCCCCAAAAAAGTATACACACTTTGAATACTAATAATTATTAATTCCAATGGGTTAAATCTGAAAAGAAGGGACTATCAATTGAGCTGTCAAAAAGGTATATGTATACATTTTGGGGAATACCATATATAAAAATATATTAACTATACATAAAATATATAAATATATGTTATATAAGTATATTAATATATTTTTAACTTTTACAAAATCATTTAATACAAGGTACACTCTTTTACAACTTGCCTGCTTTATTCTCTTTGTCAACATGTGTTGGGTTACTTTTCTAGTTAATATACTAGTACACAGATATGCCAAATTCTTTTTAATGGCTCTCCTATCATCACATGGTTCTGTCTTATGTTATTTAGCCAGTTTCTTAATGATGAATAGTTAGGCTATTTTAAGTTTTCCATTATTAAAATTAATTCCATCATAAATCGCATTATAGATATATCTTTGCATGATTGTGCAGTTGTAAAAGTACAAATGGAATAAATTACTGAAAGTGAAATTGTTTTCTCAAGGGATACAGACCTATTAAAATTTTATCTGTGTTAACAAATTCTCTATCAAAAGGCTTTAGCAATTCATGTTTCTTCCAAATGTATGTGAGCATTACTAAAGAAGTATTTTCTATACTTTTTATTATAAACTTAAAACCATTGTCTTTCCACATTTTCTGGTATAAATTTAGTTTTAAAATTACATTCAGTTTTAAAAATAGATTGACAATAGTTCTTTTACATCCTTGTAGAAAATATCTCCACTATTGGTTACCTTGGTAAAATAACATTTTTATAAAGTTTGTCTCTGTAGATACCATTAAATTTATGGTTCATCAGAATTTCCAGAGGATCTCAGATCTTCTTCATTCCCTTAATGTTTATCATTGCTAAATTTAGTGATACATTCAGTGACTATCAACCTTATTATTAGAATTGTAATTTAAAACTATACTTATGTAACATTTAAACAAGCTCCTCTGAGGAGCTGTTCAGTAAATCAGAATTCATATTTAAGCTTTATGAAATATAACTGAACATATCCTAGTGTGAAATTTCCTTTACCTCAAAACCTATCTATTGGCTGAGAACCACTTGTTTAGCTATATAAAAAGAGTATATACAGCAATAAATATTTTTATTTGTGATAAAATATTGTTTGTACTTAGTTATTCTACTTAAATTATGCACACACAAAGAAATAGACATTGTTAAATGAAGTTCATAGAGTGTGTGAGTAGTCTCTCATTGCTTCTCATTATCCTGTGACATCTCTAATCTTTATGTCTGATTTAAAGTACAAACAAAAATGAAACCAAGATAATTTGATGGTAATGTCTAATTTTATTTTGTGAGAATGATTTTTTAAAATATTTTTTAATTGATTTTTTCAGAGAGGAAGGGAGAGGGACAGAGAGTCAGAAACGTTGATGAGAGAGAAACATCGATCAGCTGCCTCCTGCACATCTCCCACTAGGTATGTGCCTGCAACCAAGGTACATGCCCTTGACCGGAATCGAACCTGGGACCCCTGAGTCCGCAGGCCAACACTCTATCCACTGAGCCAAACCGGTCAGGGCGTGAGAATGATTTTTTGAAGTGCTGTGGCTTTATTTAACTTAAAGCCTTTCTGCAGAGTTCACATTGGTACTGCTTTGCAAAGCTGAATGGAAATAGCTATATTTTCCATTTACAGATGCAAAAAACTAGGACAGAAAGAGTGAAGGTGACTTGCCAGAGCATAAAGGCATGGCAGCCAGCAGTCTCCTGGCTCCTGGTCTGTGGCAGATGCATAAGATTGCTACAGTATATTCATCTCCGTATACCTTCACTTTATCTCTTAGACGAGGATGAGCTGAAATATTCCACCAAGCAGATCATTTCTTACAGATATTGCAGTGTTGCCATGAGTATTTACTACTCAATTTAATCTCCAACCAATTCCTGTTCAAGTTTATAGTAAAATGGTTCCTAAATTATTCTTAGAATATCTGATTTGATCAATAAAATGTGGACTTATTTAATGATATACTTAAAAGTGAACATTTTAAGGTATATGCTCAGTTTTAAGTTCAAAGATGATAATATTTGGTGGCATGCATAATATTCTGTTTTAAGAACTACCATTTCATATTTTGGTTACACCAGTCGTATCTTAATTTTTATGGATGATCTTCCAAGAATAAGCTAAATTAGAAAAATGATATTCAACTCAGTTTCATGTCCTCTTTAATATAGTAAGAGAGACTTCTGAATTATAATAATGCTCTTCAATTTGGAAGCACTTTGACAATGATAGTTATTACCCAAAATTTAGTTAATATTTACATATTTTGAACTTGACTGACTTTGGACCTCAGATTCTGAGACTTTACAACATGTCTAAAGAGAAAATACATTTTCATCACAATTCTGCTGTAAATAACTAATTACTTTCATATGGTATTTATAATAAAAGGGTAATATGCTAATTAGACTGGACGTCCTTCCGGATGAAACTGGGTCAAAGAGAAGCCCGGGTCCCGGATGCCAGAGGGAAGCTGGTGCCGGCAACCAGGGGAAGGAAGGCCTACTCTTGCATGAATTTCATGCATTGGGCCTCTAGTATATATATATATGTGTGTGTGTGTGTGTGTGTATAGCCAGAAAAGTGATGGAATTACATTTTCAGATGGTAGCAGTGGCTATTTGGGGAATTTATAAATTTGAAAACAAAGTTCTAAGAATGATACCCATTCATATATTTATAACAAATTATTAATTTAGTGGTTTTTAAATATAGGAAAAATTATTTGAATCAGAAAGACAAAGGAAACAATTGACAGAAGAACTCCAAAATGTGAAACAAGTAAGTGCATGTATTGTCTATATGTGTTTTGTGTGTGTGTGTAAACATATGAGGTATAGTTGTAAAGCAATGATGCTGTATAACATCCTAGAGTTGATGTACTTGTCCTGAAGGACTGTTACTACTGCTCAAAAAATGATAAAACTTCTCTCAAATTACTTTCAAAACCAAATATCCATGGGCTGAAATGATCATTCTCATTGCTTTTCCATTCTTTTTTTTCTCTTATATTTTTCCCTTTTCATCTGTTACTCATACCTCATATTATTAAAGATAAAAAGAAACAAGCAATAAATTAAATAACCCTGCAAGACAGAGCATTTTTTACATTTATTTTTTTAGTAATAAAAGGTAAAAATTTAGGCCCTGACCGGGTAGCTTAGTTGGTTAGAGCATTATTCCGATACACCAAGGTTTTAGGTTCAATCCCTGGTCAGGGCTCATACAAGAAGTAACCAATGAATGCACAAATAAGTGGAACAACAAATCAGTGTTTCTCTCTCTCTCAAATCAATCAATAAAATCTTTTTTAACAAGTAAAAATTTATTTTCACTTTGCATCATTTTTCAAAGAATTTTAGGAAGCTTACAACAAAACAGATACAATGACATTATCATAAAACAGATATACAGATAACAAACAAGTAAAATAATCAGAGTAGAAATTTAAGAGAACATTGGTAGAGATCAGTGGCATCACCTGGCTTTGAATCTCCCCAACATCATCCCCCTGGAAAACACAAAGCCACTAGTGCAAATAAACTCAGCCAGGGCCCATACCTTCAATAGGACTGTGTGACAGAGGGCACCAGCCTGCAGGCACATGTAAAAATGTGCTTTAAACAACCAGACAAAGCTTTGCAGCTCGCTAGCCACTAGAACCTGGAACTCAAAGAGCAGAGCAGGTGGGCTTCAAATGCTAGAAAAGAGCTGGGAAACAGAGCAACTCAAAGTACAAATAGTCACCCCCAGAAAGAGAAAACGGAGCAATCGATGCCAAAGTCCTGAGCTAGGCCCCGACTCCGTGGTTCTCAGGACTCGAGAAAGTGTGTGTAACCTGAAGTGTCAGCCTCACGAGGCTTGGCTTCTCAGGGAGAATCATAAGCAGAGAAGAGGTGGTACTCCTGGGAGATGAGGAAAGGAAGAGAGAGGAGGACATCGAATACCCCTCTCCAGTACTGTGTGAACTTGAATCAAGCGGGGAAAGAAGGACTGGAAACACAGAAAGTAAAGAGATTCTTTTAAAAATGTGTGTGTGTGTGTGTGTGTGTGTGTGTGTGAGAGAGAGAGAGAGAGAGAGAGAGAGAGAGAGAGAGAGAGAGAGATTCTCCAGAGATCTCTCTTCTCAACAATGTCATCAGTTTGACTCAAATAAACTTTTATGAAAATTAAAAAAGGAGGGGCCTATGTAAGGGGGAGAAATAAGGATCTGGCATAAATGAAGGAAAATAAGACTTGTCAGACCTCCTCCATCTACCCCCTCCACAACCATCCACAACATGATCCATAGAGGAAATTGCACAGAAGAGGGTGCTGTTGAACCGGGAACTCTTTCTATGCAAGAAGTGGACTAGGGAAATAAATCTGTCCCCAAGATTACAAAACAATGGTAAAAATCAGGCAATATGAAGTAAAGCATTCCTCAGACCATTAATTAAATGTGGTCCTCTTCAGAACATTCCAAGCACAAGGCCAACCAAAACTACTACAGCACTCCAAACTCAAGTATCCTCAAGCAAGCATTTGGCATTAAGAATCAGAAATTTAAAAACTAAGACTAGAAATTGAACAAAACAAAAACAACCCTCGAAGAAATGAAATGAGAGTTGATAAAACTTAGGAAAGAAAAAAAAAAATTAGGAAAACACAAAATCATATTAGAAAAGAAAACTAAATTACAAGTTGCCCTCGGAAGAATGTACTAGTATTCAAATGAAAAGGCATGAAAGAAAACTAGAAAAATAACCAGGGAAATTAGAATGAAATAAATAAAAGAGTTTCTTGAAGTCAATAAAAGCCACTGGACAGCACTACTATTTAGAACCATAATCCAAGAAAACTTTCCAGACATAAAGGAAGACCTGAATGTTATTGGGTATTGGGGCCTGGAAAGATCAGCTCTAGAACATAAAGTAAAACTATGAGACTTTCAAAAAAAAGTGCCTCCAAGTGAAAAGATCAAATAGCTTACAAAGGCCAGCATCAACCTTCTCAATAGAGCATGTAAAGCAGTAGTAGAGCAACGTTTTCAAGAAACTAAAGGAAAGAAAGTATAAACCAAAAATATAGTACAGGGGCAAGCTGACACTCAGATGTCAAGGCTGTAGGAGCACGGTTCGTATAGTACACATGCATGGTTTCTCAGGGGAATTTAAGCCAACCTTTGGCAACCAATCCCCAAGCTACATAAGTGGCTGCAGAGTATATAATCATGACCCCAGTATTTGTGTTCAGTGTTTGACAGGCTAGCAATGAGTTGGAAAAGAATTGCAAACAAATCTTGAACTATTTTAAGGGTGTTTGTTTTAGGGGTATGGTCAAAACAGTCCTGAAACAATTTTAAGATGTATTATAGGTTTCAGAACATGGGTTGATCGTTGTTGAAGTCCAGAATCTCAATGAAAAAGCAAAGACATAGAAAATAGAATGAAGGAGGTCAAGAAAGAATTTTGTGGAATGGACTAGAATTGGAGGTATTGTTGTGAGTGCATAGTTTCTAAAATATATGTATATGTGCATATATGAATGTATATGTGCACATGAGTATATGTATGTATGTAGATAATATTTGTGTGCATGTGTGTGTGTGTGTGTGTCCATAGTACTGTCAACTAAGGAGCCAAGAAGCAAATATTCCAATAGCATAACCAAGTGCCCAGATTCCAGTCCCCACTGAAAGGAACCCTTGGAAAATGCCTGATTTCCGGTCTGGGGGAGGGTACGTACAAGATGAGCCTGGAACATGTCATACCAGAAAATAAGGAAGTCTTCACAGTGCAGGGAGCATGTCACAAGAAACCAGCTTGGAGGGGCTCCCATTGGCCAAATCTGGAAGTACTTGAGACCAAGATAATTAAGTACAGTAGTGAATTACAAACCATCAAAAAAGAAGTAATTCAGGAGTCCATACAATTTTATTTGGAGGAAAGGAGGGCTCTTTGCTTGTTATCGTAGGTTGAGTGCCAGCCAGTAACTGCGGAGTGGCTGTTAGATTTGGGAAATCGTCATTCTGCATCTGTTTTAGTAAAAACTTGGATCAGACAAGAATCATCAGATACTAAATCTAGGGAGAAATTTTGATGAAGAGCAGAATATTTACACATTAATGATTTTAATGTTGCTCTCTAGAAATTGCTTATTGTAAGCGGAAAATAGTAACTACACAGTAGTGAAATCAGACAACTCCATCACGTGTTAAAATTTGATATCAGATGGGCATGTGTGACTTCTTTTTTTAAATTTCCATCTTTTGTTTCTTCATTTAAAAGCAAAAATGGAACATATTTATTTTTAATGTTAATTCATTTGTGTGTGTTTTTTGTTTTTGTTTCTTTATTGTTGAACATATTACATAGTTCCTCCTTTTCCCCCCATTAACCTCCTGCAGCCCGCTCGTCCTCCCCCCCTCACCCCATCCCCTCACCACTCCATTGTCCTGTCCACTGGTTATGCATATATGCATACAGATTCATTGCGACAAGTGTTGGCAACCCTAGTGTGGGTGTGACTTCTAATGCGACACCTTGAGAAGGACAAAACAGCACCTTGTAGCATTATGGCTGAGAATGTATGACCTGGACCTGGCTAGGAGGAAACGCCAGACAAACCTAAAAGGAGGGACAGTTTTATTTTTTCAAAGGTGTGTGTGTGTGTGTGTGTGTGTGTGTGTGTGTGTGTTTGTGTATGTGTATGTGGCTGTATGCTTCAGAAATGCCAATGCTATAAAAAAAATAGAAGAAAGGTGATAAAAGGCTAGGTTCCAGGTTAAAAGAGGCTAAACATCTCTGAACACTAAATACAATACTGACCCTAGACTGGATCCTGCACTGGAATGGGGGAAATGCTATAAAGGATACAATTGCATCAACAAACAAAATTGGAATGCAGTGGATCAATGTTAAATTTCCTAAATTTGGTAATTATAGTGTGGTATGTAAGAGACTATCTGCTGTACTGAAGTGTTTAGGGGTAAAGAGACATGGTGTCTGTAACACCCTCAAATGGTTAAGAAAAAAATTAGGTGTGTGTATTTATTTATGTGTATTATCTATACAGTACACACATGTACATGTGTGTGCCTATGCTTGTGTCTATATAAAAAAACACTGCAGAATTTTGCCACTTTGCACCACTTCCATCCCTGGTCCAGCCATCACAGTTCCTGCCTGGGTTGCAGTTATCGCTGCCCACCAGATCACCCTGCTTTTACCCTGCCCCGCCCCATACAGGCAAATCAGATCACAGCGGCCAGAAACATCCTTTTAAAACTGAAGTAGAACTCTCCAGGACTTTCCATCTCATGCAGAGTGAAAGCCAAAATCCTGCAAGTAAATGACAAGGCCTCCAAGAGCCTCCTCGATCTGCCATCTTAGCCCCATCCCCACCCTCCTCTAATGGCAGTTACTTCATCGCTCACCACCCCTCCCCCTTCCCTCCCTAGGAATTCTCCAGCGCCTCTGACGTCACTGCACCATCACCCCACTAGCCCTCCAGCTCTCACTGTGTATGGAGAAGTTTGTTGGCGTTACTGATTGCTCTCTTACGTATTATAAACTTGTTACGTTACTGCTAATGAAAGAGTTCCGATGCTTTAGTGAGAATAACTACCTCTCCATTTTTTTCAAGGATTAATATACTTTTTCACAATGAGCAAAAGAGCCTTTAAAAATTACAATTAGAGCCCTAGCCGGTTTGGCTCAGTGGATGGAGCGTCGGCCTGCGGACTGAAGGGTCCCGGGTTCGATTCCGGTCAAGGGCATGTACGTTGGTTGCGGGCACATCCCCAGTAAGGTGTGTGCAGGAGGCAGCTGATCAATGTTTCTCTCTCATCGATGTTTCTAACTCTCTATCCCTCTCCCTTCTCTGTAAAAAAATCACTAAAATATAAAAAAAAAATTACAGTTAGAGTGTGTATACCTCTTCTATTAAAAACCTTTAAAACCAGAAACTTGAATTGTATGAAATTTGGCAAAATTTCTTTCCCAATTTTTGGTATCCCTTTGAAGATCTTGACATGAAGTAGTATGATACTAATAATTATACCATCTATACTAATCAAAGGGTAATTTGCTAATTAGAGCAGAGGTCTTCCGGATGACCTTCCGGACGTCCTTCCAGACAAAGCCACAGCTGCTGCTAAGGGCCCAGGCTCAGGCCAGCAGTGACGGCGGCAGTGGGGTAATGGGGGCGGTACCTTCCCCTGATCCACCAGGTTGCCTCCCGCAGAGGGATGCCAGACTGCAGCTTAGACAGGGGGCTGAGGCAGAGGCGGTTAGGGGCAATCGGGCCATCAGGGGAGCAAGTTAGGGGTGATCAGGCCAGCAGGGAGGCAAGTTAGGGTTGATCAGGCTGGCAGGGGGGCAAGTTAGGGGCATGAGGCATGCAGGCAGAGGCAGATAGGGGCGATCAGACAGGCAGGCAGAGGGGTTAGGAGTGAGCAGACAGGCAGACAGGTGAGCAGTTAGGAGCCAGTGGTCCCAGATTGCAAGAAGGATGTCTGACTGCTGGTTTAGGCCCGATCCCCAAGGGTTCCCAGATTGGAGAGGGTGCAGGCCGGGCTGAGGGACACCCCCCCCTCCCATGCATGAATTTTGTGCACTGGGCCTCTAGTATACTTATAAATCCTTTAAAAACATGGGTAACCTAATTATGAAAACATTACTTGATTGATTTTTCAATTTATTTTACAGTGATGATTACTAGTTCCTTCCAAAGGTAGAAGAAAACACAATTTGATAAATCTTTTGTTCACTCACTTGTGAACTTTTAATTGCACAATTTTGAGACACTGGCCTGATCCTAAGAACAGAATAATCTCCTCTTTTGAAGGTACATTAGCTATTTTAAATTATTTTACCTTTATTTAGTGTAGTGACCCCCCCCCCAAAAAAAAAAAAGTAATGAAGAACAAAAAGAGAGGGAGAAAGGGGGAATTGGAAAAAGGAAGGGAGAGAGAGGGAAGAAAGAAATATAACATGGAAGAACAAACTGTCAAGGAATGTTTTCCACTGAAGTATAAGGCACATTCCTTTTTTCACCCAGGCATGGCTACCAGAATACTTACTGACTCTTTTGACAAAATTGGCTGCGCTGTTCTCTGAAATCTAAGTATTTTTAATGAGTTCTTTGCCTTACAGAATAGTTCAACTTCACTGTTAAAAACCATAAGCACAATTTCCCATGAAATTACACTTCTTGTTATTTTTTTCTTCAAGTTTTAACAGCTTTTAACAGGCATGGACCGTCTTCTAGCAACTTCCTTTGATCAACAACTTTCTAAAACCTGCTCTCACACTTAAGTTGTTTTTTTAAAGTTCCTTTCAGCATCGTGTTATGACCTAAGGCAGCAATGAATTGGTGAACAGAGTCCAAAGCCAAAATAGTTAGCTTGTCTGAACCAGCCTTTGCCCTGAAGAAACAGGGGAAATTGTTCATTTGGCAACTTCTCTAGATTCAAATAAGCCCAGTTGTATTCGGCCTCACCTGTGCAAAGGTTGGGTTGAATACTTAAAGTCCTGCGGCAGAAAGTTAAGGTCCAATCAGCATAGGATTCCCTGTGGATAGTTGAGGTTGAACATGAACTTAGTTATAGCTGGTGCAGCTGGCATGGGAGCTATCTTGGTTTATGGATTAAGTAACAAAGGCAACTGTAAGGACAGAATAAATGTACTGTTTCTAAAAAGAGCAATGATATGTGATTACTAAAGACATATTCATGATTTTACACTTTCAGAGATTGTGTTTCTTTGTGCATTTATTAAAGAAACACTAAAGTCTCTAATTTTCAGAATTGATATGAGTTCCCACATTTTCTTCTTTAGTGATCTGAGCTTTTTGTAGTATTTCAGTTTAGTAAATAGCCTAGGATGTCAATCTCATCTTTAGAGGGGGAAAAAAAGAAAAAACACACATATATTTGATTTGTCAGTCTTTTCTGTTCTAAAAGGTTACTATGGTAAAATGTTCCTGTGTTTCCATTGCAGAGGGCCACTGGGGACCTCATTGGATTTCCGTATTTTCTGCAGTTGGTTGGCTTCATTAGAACTGATGGTAGGGTTCTGGGTTCTGTATGATGAGCCACTATTTTCTGGCTGTTCAGGACCACATTCAGCATTCCGTAATCAATTGTTTCAAGTGTGCCTGTAGTAACTTATAAGGGAGATGAGTTTTTAAACACACATGTCTTTGTGCTATCTATCTCCTTCTGTGATTTCTTCTTTTTTTAAACTTTTTTTAAGGTTCATTCTTAGTTAGATTTAACATACATATTTAGCAAGAGAATTTAAGCAACATTTATTTAATGCTTATTTTGTATGGATGCACTGGGAAAGCTAGATATACTCTCTACAAGGAGTTCTCAACTAGTAAGAAAAAAAGAAAAATAGAGCAAAACCTTCATTTTCTACAAAGCATTTCAGACTAAGTGTCCGGTAGGTAGTCAGTCATCACAGGCACGATTATATTCCAAAGTAGACATTACTCCCTATAATTTTCCTTATTTAACTAAAAATAAACAAATACAAATCTCTAAACTTGCATTAGGCAGTTGCTAAGAGAGCACCTTTCAGGGCGTATTTTAAACATCTCTGTTAGAGCAATATATTAATTTGGCTGACAAACTAGTAAATTTTACCCAAGGAGGAAGTAGTGATAAGGCAGTTGATACTATAAAATTCTTATCTTGGCAGCTTACTATGTGAGAAACACTTTCAGTATTCTTACTTCAGTATGGGACTCCTGACATTGTGTTACATGATTTATATTCACAAGCTATTTTAGAATTAAAAACAAGACTTCTCTAGTCCTACCTACCTAATTTATTTACATAAATAAATCACCCTTTTTGAAAATATCATACTTTGATTCGTCGTTATCCATGTTAGTTGCCAAAGATTGTGTGTGACCATGGTTTCAAATTAAATTGTGAATTCCCTCAGAAGTCTTCCCTATTGAATGCAGTTGCTTTCCTGATATAATTGCTAGTGACGTCCTGCCAGTCTGGGCCATATGCCTCTTATTTATCTTGAATCCTCTACCTCTCCTGCTTTTTCTTCTTCCCTTCTCTTATATTAACTAGTACCTGTTTCCGCTCCCCCCCATCATTTTATCAGATCTCTTTATTGCAGTTTCTATCAAATCTTTCAGCAATATTTTCATCTATATGCAAATTGCCTTTGTAATTTTCTCAAAGTTTTTAAACAGAAGTGTTTTGTGTTATCAAATCTATCTTTTGTGATTTCTTTTTACAAACTTTTCTTAAGGTTCATTCTTAGCAATAGTTCAGATACATTTTTAGCTAGTTTTCCTTCCATGTCTGTATTCACTTAGTCCATCTAAGAAATTACTTCATTGGGTGTATGGTATGAGATGAAGGTCAACACTTTATTCTTCTTTTCCCCAAATAGTTTGTCATCGAAACCACTTATTGTTTTGTGGTATCTCCATTATCATAGATTAATTCTTACATAATCTAGGATCTGTTTGGGACATCAGGTCTTGCCAGTTGCGTTGTCAATAAATATTTATTGGGTGAGTGAATGTTTCATCTAACTCATCTTTGGCCAGTACCAATTATTGTAGGTTTATATATGATTTAAATCCTTGAGCCATGTTCCACCTTCCTCTTTTCTTTCTCCTTGCTGTTGGTGGTGGTTTTCAACATTTGCTTACCAGTTCTTACTGATTATTTTCTTCCAAATCCATTTAAGAATATTCTTTATTATGTAGGTCTTATTATATCTAGATTCAAATTTAGAACTGTTGGTCAAGTTCCTTCAAAACAAAATCTGATAAAATTGTGATTTTAATTGGATTAAACCTCTATAGGTTAATATAGAAAGAATAATTTCTGTCTTGAAGTGAGGTTTGCCTTAAACCCCAAACTTCACATTAATTCTATAAATAGCCTTTGAGCTGTACCAGGCTTTGATGAACAGGGTTTAAATACTGATTATGAGAAGAAATTTCCAATACCATTAACAAACTAGAGGCCCAGTGCACAAATTCCTGCATGGGTGGGGTCCCTTGGCCTGGCGGCAATCAAGGCCTATGGGGCCACGGGAGGTTGGCTGTGGGAGTGCACTGACCCCCAGGGGGCAGCTCCTGCATTGAGTGTCTGCCCCCTCGTGGTCAGTGAGCATCATAGAAACTGGCTGGCCGGTCATTCCAGTTGTTCAGTTGTAACCATCGCTTAGGATTTTATATATATAGATGTCCCTTTTGGTACATTTTTTTACCAGAATTAAAGAAGTCAGAAAATAGGTTTTTATTTTATGTCATCCTTCACTAAACTAGAAAATACATGAACAAGGTTAAATATATTGTCAAAGCAGGTTTTCACTAATTAATACTTATATTGAGAATAAGATCATGTGTTAAAATTTACCAGATAGATGCACTTGTGTATCTGTCTTTGATTAGGGACATCTGTTTATAAACCAAGATTAAAAATTGTTTCTTTGATTTCCTTTGATGTTCAGAAGCAGAATTCAATTTTGTGCCTTTTGGAGAATGAGGCAGCTGCAGGTGAAGAAGTTGACAGCTCTTGGGAAGGTTAATTAGACCTAATTATAATTTGATTGACCTCCTTTTCCTCCAAAAAGCTTAACCAAATCTTCCTTTGCAAAGTGGGCACTTTACATTTTCATACAAACTAAAGATAATCTTTGTTTCTTGGACTTGCAAATATCTATCATTTTTACACATAAATTAAGTGCCACCACATGAATTATTGAATCAGAAATATGGGTGGGATTGGAAAGGACCTTCCAGATTATATAATTCTTTGAGCATGTACTCTATTAAATTATGATGGAAAAATGTAAATTTTAGGGAAATATATACTAGTGTGCATAATTTTTAAATCTTTTAAATTCTTAATCTAAAGAGAAAACAAGAAATAAAATTGTTAAACACGATAAAGTGTAACTGCCTGTTTTCAACTTTGGTATTTTTTACCTTTCATTGGTTTGCCATAATCTCATTTGCTTGATAAATACTACAAAAGGATTTTTGTTGAATTTACATATATAAAAGGAATTTAGTGAAATAATTTGCTTTATTATTATGTGGTGTTATTCATAGCATGCTTTATGATTGTTATTACAATTATTTAAATGAAATACAGTTCTATTAATATTCCCATAAACCTTTTAGAGAGAACTTTCCTATGAAAGCTTTGTACCTAATAAAGCTCTCTAGGGCAGTTATTGTAGTCCATGAAAAACAAAATAGTCATTTTCATTGATGTCAACTCAGTTATATCTCATATTTATATTAAGTGGAGCACCTGTTTATTTTATGTAGGGTTTTAACTCTCAGCCTGCATTCTAACTTGGGTAGGTAAGACACTTTCATTTTAGAAAATTAGGTAGTAAAATATTTATATTTTAATGACAGTTCAAGAGAGCAGTAGAAGATAGATACTAAGTGGTATGTGATTATTAATAGACCACAGATATTATAAAAGATAAAAGGAGGGGGAAATCATTATAAGCTGAAGTGGTCTGGAAAGATTAAAGAAGGTAAAATGAAGTAGGTTTTGAAGGATAGGGGAGAATTGGATAAAGAAGAGGGGGAAAGTGTGTATACCTAGTGGAAAGAATAATGTGCTTGAAAGCATTGTGGAGGTAGGAGAGCTTAATCTGGGGAAACTGTAAGTTAGTGCATTTGGATGTACAAGTCATATAAGAGGGTTGAATATGCTAAGACTGCAGAGACTGGTTTGGAACAAGTAGTGGAGAACCTTGAAGTATGGAAACGGAGGAAGTATTTGTCATGTCCCATGTACTTAGGCTTGTTACCTGAGGTGGGATTGAGCAATATTTCAGGAGGATTGGTGCTTCAGAAGTGTGCAGAGTACAGTAGAGTGACGAGCACAGTAGACAGGGGGATCACTTATATGATTTTCATAGTATCTATGTGTGATCTGGTAAAGACATGAATCAGTAATGTGGAGGTAAGAATGGAAGTTAAGGGGTGGCTGCAAATATATCATAAATGAAGACTGCACAGTGCTTAGTAACTGGTGAGTGAGGAGGTGGAGTCGTGGGCCTGATGTGTGCAGGGGAAAGGAGAAAGCACATTCCAAAGGCCTGTGTAAAGTTCTGTGGATTAATTTTCTCCCCCAAGTGTGTCCATGCTTAAGGGATGAGTTGGCAGGTTCATTTATGAATATCTCCAAATTACTTTGAGATCATCCATTGAGAAGACTCTGATACATATTTTACTAAAACCTATACCTAAGTTAAGGAAACTAGATATAACTTGCTTTAAAACCCTTTTCCTTCAACAGCCCTCTTCCTGTAGTAAACCCTAATCTTTTTCACAAGCTGTAATGGGACCTAGACCAAGAAAGGTTTTCCCGTGAGTGAATGTAGGAAGCTGATAAGAGAAGCAATCTTTTGAGCTTGGTAGTGTAAGTTACATTCCATTAAAACATATATCTCTTTGAAGTCTCCTTTTTCTCCTGTCATCCATTGACATTTTGAAAGATTTACTAATTAGCTTAAAAATTACAGAACTTCTAAGGTTAGTGATGCAACCTGCTAGCCTAATCACAAGCATGCAACTGCCATTTAAGGCGCTTTCCTTTACATTAGCAAGCCGTCACAGCTCATAACTAGAGAATAAAAGACTACGTGATTGTTGCTGACATTAAAGAAGACGTGTGCATCATGTTTGCAAACAACGTCTCTAAATTTCAATATTACTAATTGAATGCCTCAGGAAATTCCTTAATAAGTCATCTAGTCTAGCTCTCTAATCGCATCAGTGATTATGTATATTTTTCAGAATCAGTAAAGAGGAACGGGGGAAAAACTGTTAACAAGAACCATTAGTTTCTTTAACCCTCTTGTGAGAGTTGTTTTGACCGTATAAAGTAATGTCATTTCCTATGCTACAAATGAACAAACTAAGTCTTAGAGAATTACACCACCAGAATGTGAAAAAATTCCCAGACCTAAGATTCTGACCTAGGTATAGCTCATCTAATGCTAGTGTTTTTTTATTCTATATCGTTTTTTATGCCTCGTGGGGAAGAAATGCTATATGGCGGGAAACACATACCATATTATCTTCCTTCTAAGTTCCCACTGCCCTGTGTGTGAGTTTATAATGCCCTTTGTCTCCACACAATCACATAGCTAAGGTCAAAGAATGTGTAGCCTACAAAGATTTTCATTAGTGTGAAATATGTTTTCAAAGAATAATTTGGGCTGATCTTCCCTGAAGATTCATTGTGAAATTGTGAGGTGGAAAACATCCTTATTTTATGATGGGACAGTATGAGTTGAAAGTATTTCCTCAGTGTCACACGCGCGCGCACACACACACACACACACACACACACAAATTAAGTCAGAGATTTGATTTCATAATTCAGTATGAAGTATATTTGCTCATACTCCTTACTATTAAAAAGAGTAATACTTATGTCGATTATGTTGAATTTTTTGATTTACTATTACATCTTTCTCTTTTATTTTCTAACTTCCTAAACTGAATTACTCCTTACCTGATACAAAGTAACTCTGGGAACTGGCTACAGTGTTTACCCTGATGGGATTTCAGGCTCCTGGTGATGTATTGGGAAAATTCTGCCTCAATCGTTACTGCTAGAGAAGGCTTTATAGTTAGTTAGTTATTAGAAGATCACCCAGGAGGAAAGGAAATAGATTGATGGGATTCTGTATTGCTCAATACAGCACACTGCTGCTGTCTATTCTTTGCCACTTCCTCTAAGAGACATCATTTCCATGCACTAATCTTCTGAACAGCCATTCAGTGGGAACTGGGCTAGAACTTTGCCAAGGGGTCACATCTACCAACCTGACAGTTATACCTTTAACAAAAGAACTAGCATGAATTTATTCAGCATCAAAACCTCTGCATCTTTTACCACCCAGCTGCATTTCACACCGTATTGCCATCGCTGCACTGTAATGGCTCTATAAATTCATCCAGATTCTTCATTTAATTAACTAGCGTTCTTTGAGCAAAAAGAAAAGTGCTGCTTTTTAAAATTTATTTTTAAATCTTTATTGTTGAAAGCGTTACATATGCCCCCCCCCCATTGACCCCTTATAGCCCTCCCCCACCGCAGGCCTCCACCACTGTATTGTCTGAGTCCATGGGTTATGCATATATGCATACAAGTTCTTGGTTGATCTCTTCCCACCCACCCCCGCCTTCCCTCTGAGATTCCACAGTCTGTTCTATGCTTCTGTCTCAGAATCTATTTTGTTTAACAGTTTATTTTGTTCATAATTTCCACATCTGAGTGAGGTCATGTGATACTTGTCTTTCTCTGTCTGGCTTGTTTCGCTTAGCATACAGTGCTGTTTTATAAAGGAATAAAAGCTGCATGTAGTGAATGTGGAGCCAGATCATCAAATTACTTACTCTTCACTGCAGCTTTGAAGAATGCTCTGTCCTCTTTCTCTTCAGTGAAATATATATTTTTCTAGCTTGATTGAATGGAAAATGAGGGACGATACAACCACCTCAAAGGTTTCTGAGTAGATTGTAATGTCCACATCCTAAGTTCATGTAGAATTGGGCACTGATGATGCTGTCATCTGCAAGTGATTTTTGGAGAAGTAGCATGGCATAGTAGCTGAGAGCATGAACTTTGTAACTAGACTGCCTGGGTTCTGATCCTGGTTCAGCCACTTACTAGGTTTGTGATTCTGAGCAAGTCACTTAACTTTTCTGTGCTTCAATTTCCTGTCCATTAAATGAAGATAATAATTGTTATACCTCACACAGCAGCATGCAGATTAACTGAGTTGATCCTTGTGAGAGTAGTGCTAGCCATTGCCCTCGCTATTACCGCCTGTACGCACGGCACAGTGTGACGTGAAGTTAACTGAGCTGTGACACTGGTGACTCCTGATCACCTGGGCTGAACTAACTAGATGTGACCTACATAGCTAGATAAACATCCTTTTCTTTCCCCAGACATTTCTTTTTAAAAGTACTCTTTCATTATAAGACAATTACTTTATAAAATAAGAAAATAAAGTTCTGTGAATCAAGAGTATAGTAGGCGGAATGTTGGCCACATCTCTCCATCCTGCTCCCTGCTGCCATCTTTAGCTTCCAGAGCACTGTGTTCTCATCTCACTTTCTGCTCAGAAGGTGTCAAGACTTCCCCAGATAGAAGTTCTTTTGGAGAGCTCCAAGATGGCAGCTGAGTAGGTGGGTGTTACACTCACCTCCTCCCAGGACCAAACCAGAATTACAGCTAAAATATCGAGCAATCAACCTGAATAACCAACTGAAGATGAGCTGGAGAGATCTTCTAACCAAGGATTTATAGGAACCACATCGAGACTGGTAGGAAAAGGGCTGGCCCCCATCCCACTGGTGGCAGCTAAGATTCCAGAGGGATATTGCATCTGCAGAGGCTCCCCCTGAGGGGCGTGGAGTCTCAATCTCAAGCCAGCCTCCCTAGCCCAGAGCACTAGAGCCAGGAAAAGGCACTCACAAAACATCTGGCTGTGAAAATCAGAGATTCTGTCTTCCAGGGAGAGACGGGAGTCTATGAGACACAGGTACCCTCTTAAAGGGCCAATGAGGGTAGAGTAGACTAGAGTTGTGTGAAGAGAGACTGGGGCTTGTGACTCTGGGGAGAGAGCTGAAGGAGCAGCCACCAGGTTCCCTGAGCCCAGTTCCTCTCCCACACTGCAGATGCCATCTTTCTTGGGTGGAGCATTCCCCTCTCTGCAGCATCAGCCTGGTGGAAAGCAGTAGCCCCACCCACTGGACTCCCTGCGGAACTTGCACCTTGCTGAGGAGTCAGCTGCCTGGGCCAGGGTACAGAGATCTGGCAGACTCGGGGGGGGGAAGAGGGGTGTCAGTGTCTGAGTTGTGTGCATCATAGGGGTACCAGAAGGATAAGAGAGAGAGCAAGGGATGGAGAAACTATTTGAAGAAATAATAACTGAAAACTTCCCTAATCTGGTGAAGGAAAAAAACATGCAAGTCAGCAAGTGTAGAGTGAAAATATGATGAACCCAAAGAGGCTCACACTAAGATACATCATAATTAAAATTTCAAAGGTTAAAGACAAAGACAGAGTCTTAGAAGCAGCAAGAGAAAAACAAATGCTTATCTACAAGGGAGCTCCCATAAGACTGTCAGATGATTTCTCAACATAAACACTACAGGCCAGAAGGGAATGGCATGAAGTATTTAAGGTGATGAAAAGGAACTATAATCAAAACTACTTGACCCAGCAAGGCTATCATTTAAAATTGAAGGAGAAATAAAGAGCTTCCCAGACAAGAAAAAGCTAAATGAGTTTGTTAACCACCAAACCAGCATTATAGGCAACCAGAGGCCCGATGCATAAAATACGTGCAAGAGTAAACCTTCCTTCCCCCAGCTGCCGGCACTGGCTTCCCTCTGGCACCCAAGACCTGGGCTTCCCTCTGGCCACCAGCAGGCACCTGGGACCCAGACTTCCCTTGCAGCCCAGCTTTGTCTGGTCTAATTAGCATATTACGCTTTTATTATTATAGATGTTAAAGCACCTTCTTTTAGAAGAAGAAGAAAAACAAAAACACAGAGGAGCATAGTTAAAAGAATAAAATGGCAATAAATACATACCTATTCATAATCACTTTAAATGTAAATGAATTAAATACTCCAATGAGAAGAAGAAATAAGATGCGTATATATGCTATCTACAAGAGACCCACCTCAGATCAAAAGATACACAGACTGAAAGTAAAGGGTTGGGAAAAGGTGTTTCATGCAAGGCATGGTCCAGTCTCCAGGCCTTTGCACAAACTGTTCCCTCTGCCCAGAAAGCTCCCCCTTGGGAAATCTTCATGGCTCCATTCTTCCTGCAGATCTCTCATCAGATGTCTTCTCAATGAGATCTTCACTGGTAATCTCTATTTACTATCTCCCCAAACTCGAGTGTAAATTCTGAGGGGCAGAAGAGAGGATTTTTTTGTCTATTTTATTCAGTGCTCTATCCTCAGTACCTAAAACAGAACTTGACATGAAGTAAGTACTTAATAAACAGTTCTTGAATGTATGAATGAAAATTTGATCCTTAAGAACATATCCATATTCCCAACCCTCTCCTCACTTCAGTCGTATTTAGGCTCAAACAAAATCAGCATCCTGTAATATAATAGCTCCAAGAACATTAAAGTAGCCATGGCAATTGGAGCAGAAAAAATTCCATTGCTGAGGAAAGAAATTTCTGCATCAAGTAAAGAAAAAGAAATGGTTTACAGTATAGGACCCGCCATGTTAAATTAGAATGTGTCCCGGGGCGGACTGTCGTGGACCCAGCACCAAGGCATATTTTGAGAGAGCAAGTGGTTGGCCACCCCATCCTCTTCCCAGGTGGAGAATGGAGCGAATCCATAGTGTTGTTTGTTTTTGCTTTTAGTTTTTATCATCCGGTGGCAGAGTAAAATGGTGAACCGAGCATTAAGGTTGGAGTCAGGCGGGCGGGGTTTAAATTCTGGCTTTCGTCTGTGTCCTTGGATTATATAACCTCCTTGAGCCTCTGATTGATTATGTATAAAATGATTTTTTAAATAAGTTCTTTCTCCCAGTAGTGTTATAAAAGTCAAGTGAGAGGAGACCCATGAATCACCAGAGACATAACATGTTTAATAAGTGTCTTGTGAGCATTGCATCCTATCAAAATAACTATATATTTTGCTACTGAATTCTACCTTTTGGCTTAAATCGAAAAAAGAAAAGTAGCCATTAGACTGGTGTCTAGGAGTAGGCTTTGGCTCCTGGGGCATGAACCTGGAGAGGCCCCACATACTATAAACCTCTCAGCAGTATCTGATGAAGCTCCAAGGACCTTCCCAGAAGGAGCCTCACCACTGATGGAGTTTTCTGGAAGCTTACTCTTGTTATCTTCTGAACCAGTTCTTAGTCTCCTACTTGTCATTTTCAGTTCTCCTCTGCTTTCCTTACTTTCAGAACGTAATGCTACGTGTGCGAAGCTGGGGACCCCATACTGAAAAGCATCTCAGAAGCCAGCAAAGGAAAAGCAAGACCAGGCAGCATCATAAAATAGCATGAATATTAATTTTAAAATTGAGATGCGGGGACCATGTACATTTTAAGTTTTAGAATTATAACTTCCAGAGAGAGGAAATATTTTGTTTTAAACCACTGAGCTAATTTTGCGTGTGTGTGTGTGTGTTATTTTTTTTTCCAATGACATCCGTGTTGAAACCCTTAGGAAGCCAAAGCGGTCATTGAAGAAACCAGAGCCCTGCGCAGTCGGATTCACCTGGCCGAAGCCGCGCAGAGGCAGGCGCGCGGCATGGAAACGGACTACGAAGAAGTGATCCGGCTGCTGGAGGCCGAGATCACGGAGCTGAAGGCTCAGCTTGCTGATTATTCTGACCAAAATAAAGTAAGCAAAGCAGTCCCCTCTTCTGGTTACCATGGTTCCCTTGCCGTAGCCATGTATCCTGTTTTCATTTTCTTTTCGTCTGCACTTCTAAACTAGGTCAGTGTTTGTCTTCTGTTATTCAGCCACGGGGTGATGTGTCGTGATGGGGCAGCGTGAATGTTGTCAGCCTGCCCGTATTCAGATAACTTCCTTTGTTCGGGTCGTTGGTCAACATTGTACATGCAGCTCAGGCATTAAATCCTGGAATTATTGAACATTTAATTGATTATATTGTTTTTATTCTTTTGTTTCAAAACTTGCTAATTTGTCTTGTGGGGATGGGAGGAGAAAGTCTAGTGGTGGGTTTTGTTTTTTTTGATTAAGGCAACGGAGGAAGTGTGAAAGTTAAGCAATTTTGCCTAAGGCCCAAGATAGTTAACAGAGAAAACTGCGTTTGAATTTAGTAACCACTTTCCTGAATTTAGTGTTAACCATTTTCTTGATAATTTTACAGCCTATGTATGTATATATCCCTTAAAATTGCTCTTGAGTTTTGTCTGTTTATCAATTTTACATAAATAGGAAATACCTTGTATTTGTTTCTCTGCCTTGCTTTTTTCACTCAACATGTTTTTGCGATTCATCTGTTTAAATATTATAGCAAGTTTGTCTTTTCATTGCTTTGATTGTACACCATTGAATGGATACACAACAGTGTATTTATCCATTCTGTATTTGATGTACCACCCAATTGTTTCTGTTTTCTCATATTATGCATAATGATACCAAAAACATTCTTGTGTAGATATAGATACAGATATAGATATAGATACATAGATATGGATATAGATATAGATATTCTGCTCTCCATGTGTAATCGTTTCTCTTCCGTGCATAGCAGAATGGCTAGGTTGAATGATGAGTGTACAATCAGCTTTACTAGGTGATGCCCAATTGTGTTTAAAAGCGTTTGAACAGTTTTTACTCCCACCGGTTGAATGGGAATTACCATTTACTCCACATCCCTGTTGGCACTTTGTTTTCCTTTGCTTTTAATTTTTATCAGTCTGTCAGGTGTGATAATTAATCATAGTGGGTTAATTTGCATTTCCCTGGTTACTAATGACTTTAAGCTACTGATGTATGTGCTGGGATCAACTGGCACTGGCTCAGGAGAGCTGATTGTGTACATCTCTTCTCAACTCCATGGTTAGTGACATCAGGTTGGTGGCTTGAACACAGCCATGTCGGAGTTGTTTATACCCCCAAATGCTATAACCCAGGGCTTTGCCCACAGCCCTAGATAGCCTGTGGAGCATATGCTTATGTATTTATTAAGCTTTTGTGTTCTTATGTGAAATGGCTCTTCATATCTTCTAGCCATTTTTCCACTTAATTGTCTTTTTCATATTGACATGTAATGATATGTTCTGATTACTAGACCTATGATGTATTATCCTACACTAGAGGCCCAGTGCACAAAAATTCATGCACTTGGGGGCGGGGGTCCCTCAGTCCCACCTGCACCCTCTCGCAGTCTGGGAGTCCTTGGGGGATGTCTGACTGCCAGCTTAGGCCCGCTCCCCCAAGGGTTCCCAGACTGCAAGAGGCACAGGCTAGGCTGAGGGACCCTCTCTCTCCTCTCCTCTTACCCCCCAGTGCACAAATGTCATGCACCGGGCCTATAATATGTTATAAAATCTTCTGGATTTATGGCTGCTTTTACACCCTTTGGTGAATGAACAGGTGTTCTTAATTTTCATGTAATTAAATTTACCAGTCTTCCCCACATGTGTCTTTTTAGATGTCCTTCCACTCCCAAAGATATAAAGATCTTTCTTTATATTTGCCTCTAAAAGTTTTGATGTTTGACCCTCTGTCTTTAGTTTTATGGCATTGTAAGAGGTTGGAATCCATTTTATTCTTTCCTCTAAATGAATAACCAACTATGCCAGCACCATTTACTCAAAAGCCTCTTCTTTCCTAATTGACCTACAACATCTGTCATATATCAAGATTTTGCGTGTGTGGATCTTTTGGAGGGTTCTCTATTCTCTTTTATTGGTCTTTTTCTATATTCCTATGCAAATAATACACTGTGTTTATTACTAGATCTTTTACAGTAAATCTTGATCTCTACTCACCCTTCCTAGTTTTGTGTTTTTTTTAAGTGTGTTGGCTACATGACCCTTTGATCTTTTATGTGTAGGCCCAATTTATAAGTGCTACCAAAAAAAATTAGCCTTTTTACTGAAAATGCATTAAGTATGTAGAGTAATTTGGGAATAATGTACATAGTTCTGACTGAGTCACAGAAAGGTTAATTGCATTGTGGCCAGAGAATCTAGCCTGAAGAATAACAACACAAAGTGTTGATGGTTGTCTTAGGACTTACTATATGGGCAGTGTTTACAAATGTTCAAAGAAAGCTTGAAAAACATTCTGCGGTTGTTTGATGTAGTTGTGTTATTTTAGACCAGTAATCAGAGTCATTAATGTGAGTCATCAATTGTCCTCTAGTCATACTCATTTTTCAGGGAAGTGTGTGAAAATCACACGCACAGGAGCTTGTGATTAATGTTCTCTGTATATTTTGAGGTAATGCTTTTAGTTACATACAAGGTTGAAATTATGTTATCATCTTTTCATGAAAATGTTGTGATTCTTTAATCTAGTAATCTTCTCTTCCCCTTAGTGCTTGTTTTTGATTGATGTTAAAATAGTTACATTGACTTTCTTTTGATTAGTATTTACCTATGTATTTTTTCCATCCTTTTGCTTTCAACTTACCAATGTCCCTGTATTTTAATTGTGTCTATGGTAAATCACATGTAGCTGAATCCCTCCCCCACGTTTTAATAATTTTTTACCTTTAATTGGAAATATTGTTTCAGTTACACTCTTTTATTTGCTAATGCACTTGGCTTCATTTCCATCCTCTTAATTTGTGCATTTTAATTGTCTCGTGTTCTCTTCTTGTTTTTCATTTGTAGTCTTCTTATCCCCCTCCCCTTTCCCTCTCTCTTTCCTTCTTTCTCCTCCTTTTTTTTTTGAATTGGTTCAGATTTCTCCTGTGTTCTCCAACTCCTATTCCATGTTTCCATCTGCTGGTTCACAAGATATATACTCTTTTTCTAATTTTTGATGATTAGTTAAGAAATTTTAGCATTCTATTTTAACTTCCTATCTAATAAAAGAGAAACATGGTAATTAGCGTATGACTGGTACCCTTCCCATTGGCTAATCAGGGCGATATGCAAATTAACTGCCAGCCAAGATGGCGGCTGGCAGCCAGGCAGCTTGAAACTAACATGAGGCTTGCTTGTTTCAGTGACGGAGGAAACCAACGTTCCCCACCTGCTTTGCCGGCCCCTGAGCCTGCAGTTTGAAACATTGTAACAAATATAGAAGCTAAACAAAACCCCAGAAACCTGCTTTCAGCGAGCCAGGATCTCAGAGCTGGAGTTATACATTGTTTCGATTATAGAACCCAAACAAACCAGATACCTGCTTTCAGCAGCAGAGGCCTCAGAGCTGGAGCCAGAGCTAAAGCTGGCCCAGAATAAAAAAAAAAAAGAAAAAAAGGAGCAGTTGGGAGTTTCAGCCCTCAGCCCCTCACCCAGACTGGCCAGGCACCCCAGTGGGGACCCCCACCCTGAAGGGTGTGTGACCAGCTGCAAACAGCCATCATCCCCTCACCCAGGCTGGCCAGGCACCCCAGTGGGGACCCCCACCCTGATCCAGGACACCCTTCAGGGCAAACCAGCTAGCTCCACCCATGCACCAGGCCTCTATCCTATATAGTAAAAGGGTAATATGCCTCCCAGCACCGGGATCAGCGGAGCCGCGAGGCCTCTGCTGGGATCAGCGGAGCCGAGAGGCCTCGTGGCACCGGGATCAGCGTGACAGGGTCCAGCGCTCAAACCCCCTGATTGCCCTGCGGCTCTGTGTGTGACAGGGGGCAGGGCCACAACCTCCCTATCCGCCCTGCTCTGTTCCTGACAGGGGAAGGCGCCCCAACCTCCTGATCAGCCCTGCTCTGTGCCTGATACAGGGGAGCTCCCCAACCCTCTGATCGCCCTGCGGCTCCGTGTGTGACAGGGTGCGGCGCCCCAACCCCCTGATCGGCCCTGCTCTGTGTGTGTGTGTGACAGGGTGCGGCGCCCCCACCCCCCCATACCCCCCACGTGCCCTGCTCTGTGTGTGACAGTGTAGAGCCATAACCTCCCCATCGGCCCTGCCCTGAGTGTGACAGTGGCGGCGCCCCAACCCCCTGATCGGCCCTGCTCTGTGGGTCATAGAGGGCAGCGCCCCAACCCCCTGATCCGCCCTGCTCTGTGTGTGACAGGGGGCAGTGCCCCAACTCCCCTATCGGCTCTACTCTGAGTGACAGGGAGGAGCTCCTCAACCACCTGATGGGCTCTGCTCTGTGCGTGACAGGGGGGAGCTCCCCAACCCCCTGATCGACCCTGCTCTGTGCGTGACAGGGTATGGAGCCCCAATCCCCCTGATGGGCCCTGCTCTGTGTGTGACAGGGGGTGGCACTGCAACCTCCCCATCGACCCTGCCTTGAGTGTGTTGGGGGCGGTGCCCCAACCCCCCAATCGGCCCTACCCTGAGTGTGACTGAGGGTGGCATCGCAACCTCCCAATCCACCCTGCTCTGTGCATGACAGGGGGCGGCGCCCCAGCTCCCCAATCAGCCCTGCTCTGAGCCCGACCAGGGGCTGCACCTAGGGATTGGGCCTGCCCCTCTGCCACCCGGGAGCAGGCCTAAGCCAGCAGGGCGTTATCTCCCGAGGGGTCCCAGACTGCGAGAGGGCATAGGCCGGGCTGAGGGACCCCCCCTTCCCCCGCGAGTGCACTAATTTTTGTGCACCGGGCCTCTAGTAAATTATATAAAACTAATCACTAGCTTTCCCCTTCTTCTAAAAGTACTTTAGAACAAATTCAATCACCTCTTCCTACTTCATTTCTATTTGTGTCACTATTTTAGTTCTTTCTTGACTTTTAGCACCATAACTTAAACATGACTGCAATGTATTTTGTGCAGTCAACCTTTGTTTAGGTAAACCGCCATGCTTACCATTTTCTATGTGTAACAGTCTTTCTTTCTTCTCAGACCTTCTTGCTAGAATTATTTTCTTTCTTTCTGAAGTGCAGCTTTTAGAAATTTGTCCAGTGAGATTTCTTGGTAATAAACTCTGTCCATTTTTGTTTGCCTGGAAACATCTTTATTGAACTCTTGTTCTTGAAATACATTTTTGTTACATTTAGAATTGTGTTGCATTTAGCACTTACTTTTTTCAGTGTTTTTACTCCATGGTTACAGAAATCATTAACCAGTCATTTGTTTGAAATCTGTTGTTTCTTTGTAGATGATTTTAAGATCTCTTTATCGTCAGTGTTCAGCAGTTTGACTCTGAAGAGTCATGTGTTGACTTAATTATTTAGATTCATTGAGCTCCCTGAATAAAAATGCCCTTTGCCATTTTTTTTAAAACCATAAAGTGTTATCCTCAGCTATTTTTCGTTCATTCTTTTTGGTCTACCTTATGTAATTCAGATTGGATGTATGCAAGATCTTCTTTTCTCCTTACCTCTTTCTTTTATGTTTTTTATTTTTATCTTTCTGCTTCATTATAAGGACCTTCTTTACCTCTGTCTTCCAGCTTACCCATTCTCTTCTCAATTGTGTCTAATTGGATAGTAAGCCCATAAATTGAGCTTCTAATTTAATTATGATTACATTTTTATTTTTTAAGATTGATTTTTATATCATTGAATCTATTTTGATAGTTTCTTAATCCTCTATTTTGCTTTCAATTCCTTCTTAAGTTTTAAAACATAATAAGTATTACTTTACATTCTATATCTGATCACTCCAGTGTCTGTGGTTTTTATAGGTCTTACCTTGTAATTTGTTTTCTTCAATGAACTTTTCATTTATGGTAGATTATTTCTGAGGTCAGGTTCTTTTGGATACAATGTATGTGAGGATTACTTAAGATTTCAGTGTAGAAAATACCCCTGCAGAGAAGTTTTGTGTTTTCTTCTACCAGCTTGGGACCAATTTAAACTAAATTTTCAGCTTATGAATTTACAGATCACATACGCAGTATAAATTCTGACCTTAAACCTGCTTGTGGTTAGCACTTATTCAGGGGATACTTTTTAAAATCTGCTCCCCAGAGCCAAAGTCAAAACTCTCTTCACCTTGAGTTTGTTTCTTCCTAGTTCACCCATTAGAGTTCTCCCACCTGCCGTATGTGCCTGAGGAAGCCCCAAGCTGTAGGCCGCCAGAGCTCAGCACGTGCCCTCAGAGCACACTACGCTGCAGCCACTCTTACTCCAGCGTTCACTCAGCACTGCTGCTGCTCGTCCGCGTGGAACGCCTGCCCTGCCCACGGAACCCCTTACCTCCCTGCCAGCTCAGCTTCGTATCGGGTTGTGTAATATTAAACATAGGTGTCTAGCTTCAGGATTTTCAGTTTTGCCACACTGGTAGGGTTTTCTGTCAGCATCTGGTAAGACATGTTGCAAAACAAAACAAAACAACACTGTAAACTAATTTAAATGTAATTCATTATAGGAAGTAATAAAGTTATATGAAGCTTATCTCATCAAATTTGCAGCACCCGTGCAGTTTAACTGTTAAATGGGCCATTGTTTTTAAGTGCTGCCCCAAATCAGCCGGCCTACATAATAAAGAGAAAATAAATGATACGGCAGTGTCGGGTGCTAGTCCACACAAGCTAAGGCAGGCGCCTCTCCTGTGGAATGGAAGAAGGGCGTAAGACGACCTTTTCTGCTCTCTCCACCCAGGGAAGTGTTCAGGAGTTAAGAAAGAGAATCACGGTGCTTGACTGCCAATTGCGAAAATCAGAAGTGGCTCGAAAAACTTTCGAGGCATCCACTGAAAAGCTGCTTCATTTTGTAGAGGTAAATTTTCCTATTACGTTACTTTATGTCCATTTCTAAGAAATGGATAGGCAGCTAAGCTATATAGATAAATACTAGTGTTCAGTGGCTGGTGAAACAGTCTCTGTGGTCAAAACAGCAATACTAACAGAGTCAGATTTAAATTGCCTAGATAATGAAAAGACCAGCTAACATACAGGTTGTTAAGAGACATTATTAAGACAGGGTAACATGATCCCAAATGCATTCTGTGTGTTAATGAATACTTTTCTAAGAAAACTCTTGATATTCTATAAACATTATTTGATATTTACTAGTCATAAAGAAATGTTTGATGGTTTTATTTCTGAGTAGAATTACATGTTATTGTAATTGATCCCCTCCACCACCACCACAAAACAGAAATACCTTTTAAAAAATATATATTTTTATTGCTTTCAGAGAGGAAGGGAGAGGGAGAGAGAGATAGAAACATCAAGTGATGACAGAGAACCATTGATCAGCTGCCTCCTGCTCACCCCCTATTGGGGATCGAGCCCGAAACCCGGGCATGTGCCCTTGTTCAGAATCAAACCCGGGACCCTTCAGTCCACAGGCCGGTGTTCTATCCACTGAGCCAAACCAGCTAGGGAAGAAGTACCCTTTTAATCAACTGAGGCGGGGGGGGGAGAGCATGAAGGAAGAGGTGATAAATATTAATTAAGCAAGAAAAGACATTTTTTAAAACGATCAAACAGATCTTCACTATTTTCTTTGTTGACAGGCTATTCAAGAAGTATTTTCTGATAATTGCGCTCCTTTATCAACTTTAAGGTAAGAATAGTTGAGTGCCTCCTACAGGTATGGCCACAGATTACATTTTCATCTGGTAATTGGGACTAAAATACAAAAGTCTCTTAGGTTTAAGATGCTATGTAACTCCTATCCGATACTGTTCTTTAATGTCTTGTGGAAATAGACACAAGGATATGTCATTGTTGACCTCATCTCTGTGAAAGAAATTCCTGGAGATATTTAGCAAATCATTGTAACCTCATACTCTAAAATTGAATTCTGTAAAGAAATTAAGCATCCTGTATATGAATAAAACTCACTACCCTAGTCACTGCTAAAGGTAACTCTCTATCTAGCATATTAGTTGTTATGGCAAACAGAAGTTTATCAAACATGCCCATGCTATCCATTTCTTGCATTTTCAGCATTCAATAGACATAAATAAAAAATACATATTTGGAGAATACACCTTGATTTTGTTATTATTCATAGTTGGTTTCTGATATAAAGTTTCTTACTAGGAGCTACAATCATACTAATAACATTTATTTTTTTCAAACTGCAAGTTTATGGTCATTTAGATACATGATACAAAAGAAAGATTTCTGTTTGTGCATTTTCTAAGCAATTTTTTTCTCTCATCTTATAGTAGCTGACACTAACATTCAGCTTCTAGCAATGTATGCTTACAGAAACATAGGCAAATTCTACCTTATGCTATGAAAAAAGCAGTTTATTAAGTGAAGATAATTCACTGTATTCTTATTATATTTTAGGTTTCCACAGCATTTTTTTCAATTTAGAAGAAATCCTATAGTAGTACACTTTTAAACTCATTTTATTGTAATGTTTATTTCTTCTAATGAAGGAATTTGACATTTTTAATTGTTATCCATGCTACTTATGATGTAAGATATTTATGTGAATTCCGTGATAATTATTTTTAGTAAGGATGTTAAAATACTCAGCAATCAGATTCCCCTTGTAGGTGTGCCCCCTACCCGCACCCCCAAGGTCTCATCGTGACCGTGAATAATAATTCAGTCTGCCCTTGCCTTAATCTAGTTCATGAAAAAAGGATAAATTTTAAAAGTGACATTAAACAAAGTTTCACCATGTCTTGGAAAGTTAAACACTAGCAAAATTTGGTTCAGTCTTTTTTTTTCCCCCTTAGGGGAGGTCTAAAGGGAGGATCGCAATAGAATATTCATCAGCTTTTTGTTTTTAAGGAATTTTAAAAATTGATTTCAGAGAAGGAGAGAGATGAGAGAGAGAGAGAGAGAGAGACATCAGAGAGAGAGAGTGAAACATCAATGATGAGAGAGAATCATTGATCAGCTGCCTCCTGCATGCCCCCTACTGGGGATTGAGCCCACAACCCAGGCATGTGCCCTGACTGGGAATTGAACCATTACTTCCTGGTTCATAGGTCATTGCTCAACCACGGAGCCACACCAGCTGGGTCAGTCTTTTTAATATACTGTATCTTCGTAGTGGATATTTATCTTGGTCATTCAACACAAAATAATGGTTATTTATTTGAATTTAATAATTGATGCTTTAATTTTTCCTTGTTAATTAATCCCATTATGCTTAAGAATTATGCTTAGCATAATGACTTTTTGCAGTAAACAAACCCTTGCATTTTTAATTACATCTAAATGCATTTATTTCAGGTGACATTTGCATTTTTCAAAGTAACAGAAGTGCTCTAGGCTGTTAGGTTTAGGAGAAACAAATGGAAGTGCTTAAGAGATAATTTCACTAATAAATATACATATTGAAGTTATAGTTAATATTATAAGAAGTAATAGTAGATGCATGTTTAATAAATTTATGTTTATGAGCTTAACTTGAATTTTTACAAAATGAAATAAAAGGCTACATCATGTTAGCATAAGATAAGCACTCACTAAAAAAGTCCAACAAATGACTTAGGAGGTGGGTCATCCTTCTATTCCTTTTTATAAAATACTAGGGGCCCGGTGCACGAAATTCATGCACTGGGTGTGTGTGGGGGGGAGTGTCCCTCAGCCCAGCCTGCCCCCTGTCACATACTGGGAGCCCTCAGGCGTTGACCCCCATCACCCTCCAATCACAGGATCGGCCCCTTGCCCAGGCCTGACGCCTCTGACAGAGGTGTCAGGCCTGGGCAGGGGACCCTCATTTCCCCCCATCACTGGTTCTGCCCCCAGCCCAGGCCTCATGCCTCTGGCCCAGGCGTCAGGCCTGGGCAGGGGACCCCCAGAGCCCTCCGATTGCTGGCTCTGCCCCTTGCCCAGGCCTGATACCTCAGCCAGAGGCGTCGACCCCCATCACCCTCCGATCGCCTGATCGACCCCTTGCCCAGGCCTGACGCCTCTGCCAGAGGTGTCAGGCTTGGACAGGGGACCCCCACCTCCCCCCGATCACTGGCTCTGACCCCTGCCCAGGCCTGATGCCTCTGGCCCAGGAATCATGCCTGGGCAGGGGACCCCCATCTCCCTCTGATCGCTTGCTCCACCCCCCACCCAAGCCTGACGCCTCTGACCCAGGCTTCAGGCCTGGGCAAGGGGACCATCATATCCCTCCAATCCCCGGCTCCGCCCCCAACCCAGGCCTGATGCCTTGGCCAGAGGAGTTGACCCTCATCACCCTCCAATCACCAATCACCGGATTGGCCCCTTGACCAGGCCTGAGGCCTCTGGCAGAGGTGTCAGGCCTGGGCAGGGGATCCCCAGCTCCCCGCGGTTGCAGGCTCTGCCCCTGCCCAGGCCTAACGCCTCTGGCCGAAGCATTAGGCCTGGGCAGGGGACCCCCAGCTCCCGCAGTTGCAGGCTCCGCCCCTGCCCAGGCCTAACGCCTCTGGCCTAGGTGTCCGGCCCGGGCAGCGGGGACCATAGTGGCAGCGGGGGGGCGCCGCCATCGCGTGGGCTCCGCCCTTGCCCCTGCAGGACGCCTCTGGCTGAGGCGTCTGGCTCAGGCAGCGGGGACCCATAGCTGCAGTGGCCCCACAATCGTGGGCTCCGCTTTAGGCCCAGGCAAGGGACCCCTAGCTCCCGGGACTGCCAGCTTCAACCGTGCCCAGCTCCCATCGCTGGCTTTACCCCTACTTCCTGCTATCACTGACCAGGGCGGCAGAGGCACCTGATTCTCCGATCATGGCTGGAGGGCAGGGCAAAGGTGGCCCCAGGGCAGCCTTTGCCCTGCCCCCCAGCTCTTAGCTCTCCCCTGGGTTTCAGATCACTGTCAGTGGCAGGGGGCTTCTTCCTGCTTTCCCTTTCGCCTCCCTGCATTGTGCCTACATATGCAAATTAACTGCCATCTTGTTGGCAGTTAACTGCCATCTTAGTTGGCAGTTAATTTGCATATAGCCCTGATTAGCCAATGAAAAGGGTAGCGCCGTATGCTAATTACCATTTTTCTCTTTTATTAGTGTAGATGCCTATTTATTACACAGTCAAGAACTGAAAACAGAAGTAATGTTTCCTGTGAATTACTTCATTTATAGCTATAAGAAGACAATGTTCCCAGATGTAGAAATATTTCTGTACACATTTACAACTAATACAAATTCAGATTTAGCAAAGATAGATGTTATTTATTGTGTGATGACTTCAACTTTTGTTTTCTTGCCCTCGCAGTGAAAGAAGAGCATTGTTGGCCTCTCAGACTTCCCTGACATCGCTGGGAAGGAATGGCCGGAGCATCCCAGCATCGCTGGCCCTGGAGTCTAAGGAACTCGTTAAATCCGTTCGTGCCATACTTGATATGGACTGTAAGTTTTCAGAGTTTTTTCACTTTTTAAAAATAATTGATTTAACAAAACAAAAGAAAATTTCAAATTTGACAGTTTGACTGTGTTAGTTTGGCTACAGTAAAATTGATAGCTAAGTGATAAAAATCTTAATGCACTGATTGTAGAGGGAGAATATTTGTTTTATTTAAACTGCCCAGAATGGCTTCCAACAGAAGGTAACTGATTAAGGTGTATCTTTACTTCCATCCAAAGTCTCTTTGAGATGGAAGAATAAGCATAAACATAGGTCCTCAGCAGCACTGGAAGCCTGGAAGGGTGGAGGCAACATGGAGGGATTTTTAACAATATCAATAGATGGACCCCTGGCCGGTGTTGCTCCGTTGGTTGGAGTACCATTTTGTACACCAAAAGGTCGTGGGTTCTTTTCCCGGTCAGGGCACATGCCTCTCCCTTTATCCTGGGCCAAAAATAAATAAATAAAAATTAATTAATTAATTTAAAAATATATGTAGACATCAGATGGAGTAAGATGGAAGGTACAGCCCAGCTGAGTCTAAGACCCCAAAACACAATCAGTGTGAAAGACAAGATGCTGTAACAGTGAGTTCAGCAGAACCGCGGGGAAATCCCCAGGATCACAGGCAGGGAAAACTAGGCCGTGGGGCAGCCAGCAAGGTAATTAATTAAAGGGCTGACGAAGAGCTGAACCAGTTCCCTGCTCTTCAGGGCTGCTTGCTCAGGCATTTACTCCTCAGCGAGTCCAGGAGAACACCTCTCTAGGAAATGCATGATCTGCCAGGGCCCGAGGCACCTCTGAGCTGGAAAGAGAAGCGGGCAAGGCTCAAAGTAACTTCCAGCATCTCACAGGACACGCGGTCCTGCGGGGAGAGCCAGAATGACTGGACCGTTCCATCCTTTCCTCCTGCCATCTCCAGGCACTTCTGCCTCTTCGTGCATGTGGACTCCCTTCTTAGGTTTGTTTTCCTGTCTCTTCCCTTGAAGTCAATCAGCCTGCCGATTCCTTTAGTGCTGGCCACTAACATTTCACTATTTCTCTAGTTTGCCATTCTTCATTTTTCTGTGCTGCGGACCAGATATAAAATATATATATACATATATATATATAAATATATATGTAAGTATATGGAGATATAGATAAAATTCTATGTTGAATAAGTATTAATACGTTTTGAGTTATGTCCTAAGTAATAGATAGCTTGAGTTGGTGGAGAGCAATGTTCAAAATTCTTTCGGGTAACTTTTTCCTTCACTACTTTGTTCTAGAGGACTGGAAATGGTGGCTCTAATAGTAGCTGCTTAGTTTATGCAGTAGGGCTTTTTAAAATTTTGTATAACCTATTACCTTTTAAAAAAATCAAATTACATCTCAAAAAACCTGTAAGAACTCTTTATGTAAAGAAATCCTGTAGGTTTTTAAGGAGGGGATAAAAAATAACCACTCATAATATATGTGCATAAGCTCACAATTTTATATATCAGACATTTTTAAGTTAGAGTGGGGACAGGGTGGGGAAGTGTCGTAAATGTTTCCTTCCACGTCCTGCGTGGTTCAGGGTTCAATATCTGGAAGAGGAGCCGCACACAAATGAAATAGAACAGACAAGAGATAATTTGGAAATATTGGGGTACCAGGCGGGTAAGTCCAACTCAAGAGGAAGGACTTCCACCCGTGCTCAGTCCGCACCGACCTTTTATAGTCTGAGGTAAACAATGCAGTGGTTACCATAGTTACAGTTCTTGTGAGTTTCACCTGTTTTGATCATGTTTACACTCCCTGCACTTCCCTCAGCCCATTAGCTTCCCAGGTAAGATCTGGGGAGTGTTATAAGGCAGCCGTGGGCAAACTACGGCCTGCGGGCCGGATTCGGCCCGTTTGAAATGAATAAAACTAAAAAAAAAAAGACCGTACCCTTTTATGTAATGATGTTTACTTTGAATTTATATTAGTTCACACAAACACTCCATCCGTGCTTTTGTTCCGGCCCTCCGGTCCAGTTTAAGAACCCATTGTGTCCCTCGAGTCAAAAAGTTTGCCCACCCCTAGTTATAAGGTCAAGCCTAATTATGCTTAGAGGACTGAGACCTCTAAGCTGGGACTTGTTTGTGACTTTGCCAGGAGGTCAGTCCAAGGCTCAACCCTATATCAGTTTCCCACAGGGAAGCACCTTCACAGCCATAGCCCGGTGGACACTGCCATCATTCATTTTAATTACCTTCCTAACATTTACCTTTATATTCATCAAACATGGTTATTCAAAGAAAATGTCTGAAATCCAGCAGAACTTCTTTGAAGAAAAGTGAAAAATTCCCTCTGCACCTTTTATCCATTGCAAGGTTATACATACTTTGTTGTTTAAGACTAGCAAATAGTTTCTATGTTTTCTTTTTATTTAGAAATGTAGTTGCCAATGCTGGCATATTTTCCCAATACTTTTATATGATATATCTTTTTTTTTTATTGCTTAAAGTATTACAAAGGGTATTACATATGTGTCCTTCCCCCCCCCCCGCCCGCCCTTGACAGTCCCCTAGCCTCCCCTATCCCCCAGTGTCTTATGTCCATATATCTTTTTAAGTTTAGTAATTTAGATCAGCCCATTTTTCATTCTCTTTACACAGTAGCATTTTCTGCATGTGCAATGAAAAACAGAAACTTACTACCATGAAGTAGATCATTCAGCTTCAGCCTTCACCTCATTTCCGTGGCCATGGCTGTCTGGTTATTTCAAGTTATAATCTGAAATTTGCTCTTGGGTAATTGCCTCCACTATCTTCTTAATAGAAGGTCAGTCTAAGATGTAATACTGTGGGATTTCCTCGGAAATGAGAATACGATTTCTTGGGTCCGAGAGCTTAAGAACAATCTTCCAAAGAATGTGTATAAGACAATTGTGAACCTTTTTTGGATCATGGGATACACTAAAATCTGGAGGAAGTCCTCCTCCCAGAATTGTGCAATTATATCATTTCTGCATTCATTTTCAGGTGTTTATGAACCCCACCTTAAGAACCTGGATGTAGACTAGTAGAGACGGCCCTCTGCCCTCAGCAGAATACCTTAAGCATTTAAAGTAATTAACTTAATGCAGCTTTTCTCTGTGCAGAGTACTAAATAATTATTGCCTAAAGCTTCTTTCAATTTGGATACTTTTAAAATATGGAAGATGAGCGGTTTTCTTAATATAGAACATTTAATGTTATTATGGATTTTGAGTTAGAATATTGTCATCGCAGGAAACTGTGGCTAAAGGTCTGAGTCAGCATCTTTCAGTTGCTTATTGCTAACTGTAGGAAAACGTTGGCCTCTTCTGTTACATTACTTCCACTGAAACAGCATATAGACAGCACAGGCATTTTTAATCACTTTTTGAATCCTTGGAGGTGCTTATATTGTTCTCCATCAATATTTACGTGGCCAATATTGGAATGCTTTCGTGTAACCTTTATTTCAAATAACTACTTGCTTTGACCTATAATCTTTTTTGATTGACATCTAGATGGACAACCTAACTAGGTAACAAAAGCAGGAAGAGGCAGTTCTAGTTTAAAAATGCATAATAAAAGAATCTAGCTAGATAATCCCTGAGGAGGCCTTAATAAAAAGAGGACTTACTGGCTTCCTGAGTAATTGGTAGCATAAACACAGGCATTACCTTCCTTCAAGATTCCCATGGAAATGATTAATGCAATATCCAAATAGGGTAAAATCTTCAAAAGCAGCAGCAGTTACAGGCAGAGCCCCCGGGCTTTTCAGTACAGGGCAGGTAGCGCCTCAGAGAAGGAAAACACGAAGGCCACCTGTTCCTCCTTCTGCTGGAACAACAGTAGCAATGATGCGGAGCCCTGGCAGGAGGGCACTCCATTCTGCATTCGCATGTGAAGGGGCAATAAATAAAGTCAGAGACTGCCTGAGGGGTAGATAGACTCGTTTTTCTCTTTTATCTTTGTGAGTCGATGGCATTTTTTAAAAATACTTTTTTATTGATTTCAGAGAGGAAAGGAGAGGGAGAGAGAGAGAGAAACATCCATGAGAGAGAGTCCTTGATTGGCTGCTTCCTGCACACCCCCCACTGGGGATCGAGCCCACAACCTGGGCATGTGCCCTGACTGGGAATCAAACCGTAACCTCCTGGTTCATAGGTTGACACTCAACCACTGAGCAACACCAGCCGGGCTCAGTGGCATTTTTTAAATTCTCGGGGTTTGCACACATTCTGTCAAGCAGAAGGCCTACCAGGGCTTGGTCCTTCAGGCAGCCTAGACACACTTTAGATCTGACATGCCCTGGGCATCCAGAAAGCTTTAAATGCAAAGGGAGTTGACACAGCGGCTTCTGCACCTAGTGCCACAGTGCTCTGCACACCACCTCTGGCCCTGGCTTGCTCCTCACACCCCTCAGACCTCTGCATCATCCTTGTACACACAATGGACTAGTAAAAGCATATTGGCTGCCCCTAGCGGTGAATGTCAGGGCAACCAGGCTCCACACATCCTGTCAGAGGTCAGAAACCAATTCTGAGGACAGAGCTCTCTGCATTCACGCTTTTATAAGGAGAAATGCATCACACATGTACACACACACACACTTTATCCAAGCCCTTCTAAACAAATATGTACCAATGTGCGATGATGGAAAAAGTCCATGGTACTAAAGCTAGAAAATAGAGCTGTTGGGATTCAGAATAAACTCTGGGAACAAGATGGTAGTGATCTCAGGCCAAAACCTCCCCATTCTGCTCTTATACTTAGAAATGACATTTAAAATTGCATTCGTGTGTTTAAAAGATTGAAACCAAGAAAGGAACCTCTCCCTGCACCAAAACGGAGGGTGAAACTCTAAAGACAGGTGGGCTCCTAAGCTTCAGAGGCTCATGGAATTTAGATGAGCAGCTGGAGCAAAGGTTTCCACCCCTACGAGGGCCCAAACGAGGCCTGAGCAAGGAAGCAAGGAGTCCATAGAGCAGCGGTTCTCAACCTGTGGGTCGAGACCCCTTTGGCGGTCGAACGACCCTTTCACAGGGGTCGCCTAAGACCATCCTGCATATCAGATATTTACATTATGATTCATAACAGTAGCAACATTACAGTGATGAAGTAGCAACGAAAATAATTTTATGGTTGGGTCACAACATAAGGAACTGTATTTAAAGGGCCAGAAGGTTGAGAACCACTGCCATAGAGAATGCACTGTCTTTTCTTAAGTTACTCCTATGTTACATACTAAAGAAATAAAAAATCCCCACAGTTTAGAGCCATCCAATCCTGGCCCCTTATTAAATTTGAAAGTGAATTTCTCATCCACTACAGGTGGGAATATAACTGGCCACAACATTCTTGGGAATCAGTTTTACAGTGCATATCAGGAGCTTGTGAAATGTCTATTTGAAAAGTTTCTGTGAAAGTTAAAGAAAAAGTTTTAATGGTCATATATTTTAACCTAGTAAGTTAAAAAAAATTAATGGTCATATATTTTAACTTAATAATTACACTTACTGGTATTTTTTGCAAAGAAAATAATGAGAGGTGTGCATAAAAGCGCATACCTAAGTATTTTTATCACATCATTTCTTAGAATAGAAATATGGATGTTCAACTGTTACAAATTGGTTGCATAAGTATGTAATTCTTATTCAGCCATTGAAAATAAGGATGAACTTTTCTCCTACCAAGCAATGACCATCTGATTACATGTGTTTGCCTATGCGAGCCTCCTGCATCAATCAATTCAGGTGTTCCTGGCTGAAATTAGCAATATTTTAACTTTTAAATTTAGAAGGTCTGTAGTAGCTCATTAGAAGTGATTTAGGCAGATGGGGAAAGGTTTTAGGAGAAAACGGGGAAATGCATTTGAAGGCCTTCATAAGTTTTCTTTTAGATCCAAAACTCAGACTAGATATAACGCCTTCTCATTATACTTATTCCGGGTCTCAAAGTATCATTATTGCTTTTCTTATTTCCCCCACAGCTTATTTTTATTAACATGAATTTATCAAAGGGAGGGTCAGATATCTTTGGTGAAAGTCAGCTGGCCTGTTTAGAATGGGCATTATGGAATTTACTTCTCCGTAAAGTAATCATGCCTGCTTATGTATCTCCCTTCTCCTGGAATTGAGGAGCATGTTCCAAGCATCAGGGAATCGCTTATATGATTCTGATGCCATTAGAGAGACTAGTCCACCTGTTTTTATAAGGCAGACCTGTTCCCTGGAGAATTGATTATTCAGACCCAAATAATAGCCACTATAAATGTTGGTGGAAAATGCTAAGCTCATATATTAATCTGTATTGTTGCAAATTAAAAGTAGGTCACTGCTGTAATGTTCCATTAAGAAAGTATATCAGATTCAATCTTGGGTGATTTCTGGGAAAGAAACTATGCTTAGATTATTTAATTTTGTTTTAAATGGGAAAATTATTATTAGCTTCAAGAAAAATCAGTAATTTTTTTACTGGTACAACTTTATTTCCAGAAAACTGTATCACTTAAGAAAATGTAATCATTTCGATTCATTTCTTTATTCTTTCATGAACTATTCCTTGAGTGTCCACAGTGGGCCAGAGCCTGATCTAGGCACTGGAATAACAGCATGAACAAAGTCCTTGCCATCACATTGCTTAAGGGCAGAGATGACCAACAAGTTAGCAAATAAGTGAATAACAATTCCAGACAGTGATGACTGATACAAATATAATAAAACCAGCCGATGTGTAAGTGAGGATGTTACTCCTCTTTAGAGGGGTGGTATTTGAGCCAAGATCCCGCCTGGAGAAAATCTATGAGAAGAGCTTTTCAGGCCGAGTACAAAAGCCCTGAGGTAGGAGCAACCTTAACATAATTACAGGACAGACAAAAACCCGGGTATCTGATACATCGGAGCAAGCAGGAGAGTGACAAGAGAGGGCGGAGGTGGAGGAAGGGGCCAGGTCACACAGGGCTGTGGCCACCATCCTCAGGAGTTCGGATTTTCTTTCTGTCATAGGAGCCATTGATGGTTTTAAGCAGGAGGAGTAATATGACCTGATCTGCATTTTAAAAGATCATTGAGGTTATTTCTTTGAAACTGGACTGTAAGAGCCACAAGAGTAAAGAAAGCGGGAAGACTGCTTGGCTCTTGCAGTGGTCAACAAGGGAGATGGTAGCGTGGGCTCGGTTTGGAGTAGCAAGGAGCAAATGTTCCTTTTTAAAAAGAGATTAGTATTGCATCTACTAATGTGAGTGGATAACATTTGGAACACCTGAAATTCAATCCTGATGGTCAGACTTGATATCCCTGTGCATATAGGGCCCACGACTCCAGATGCACAAAGCAATGCTGTGTTGTCATCACAGATCTTAGCCAACCTCATGTTTCCCTATTTCTCCTTCGGCACAATAATTAACTGTTGGGTATGTGCCTTTTTCACGGAACAAACTCCTGAGAACTGAAGTGGTGAAATTGTTTAATAATACCACATCTGTAGTAAACTTAATACAGTTTATTATAAAGCCACCATATTTCCTGTATTTAGTGCACACACACAGATTTCTAGTGAGTAGGGATCCCAGAGCTACTACACGGTATGCATTTTCACGGAAGATCATTACCAGGAAAGTATTTCAGATACAGACTTTAATCACATAGACTGCCAGCAGCCGTAATAGAGGGAGGCTTGGCTAGACGAGCAGTACTTAATTCCTCCCACAGGACAGGAGTATGGTTGTCAAGGGGATTGCAGGATGGACAGCGTCTAAGATTTAATCTAGTAAAAGCTTATACACCTTAGGACTAACATGATGAACAGATCGTAACATAAAATGATTTCTAACGCAAAAGCAGAAAAAAATAATACTAGGGCTGCTTCAAAAACTACAGAAGGGCATTGGTGGTAAAGTCTATTAAATTATCTGCCTTCCAAAAAATGGAACTCCAGTTTCTTTCAGGATTAGAACTGACTGTGATAACAGGATGTCTAAAGTGTAGTTCATGCTGCAGTCCTGTAACTACCTGAACAACCAAAATGTAAATGATGCCAGAAAGAAACATCTTTCCTTCAAGGACTGAGGATGTCCTCATCCAAACAGAGTACATTTTGGGGGGTGAGTAGGATGGGTGTTCTCCAGAGGTCAAATGAGGACGAAGTAGCAACAGCTCATCTCAGAAAAGACAGCAGTGGGAGCCGTTGTGTGCAGTAACAGCTCGAGCAATAATTTAATGTGATAAACGAGTTCAATTTCGATCCAGAACTTTCTGCCTTCAACAACAGAATATGCCTATTACTAGGACAGATAATATATTTTGAAATCATAATATCATAGAGATAAAAGGTTTTTAAATTTTATCAGTTTTACATAAGGTTTAAAAGTACTATTTTACATCAATATGTCTGCACATCAGTAAATCCTGTGAGATAGGCATTATCATTTCTAATTTAAAAGCTAGAAAAAGAGCAAGGCTCAGAGAACTTAAGTGATGTACTTAAGTCACAGGCTCAGAGGCCAACCCCAGAACCCTAACACAGATCTTCTGATGAGTCCCATGGGTCCCTAGGGAATATAGTTGGTCATTACATCACAATTGAATTGGGATATTTTTTTTTCTCTTTGGAGTATATAACATGGTAGGAAGGGGGGGGGAGGGGCTTATTTATACTAAACAGTATCTTAGGTTTGATAAAATACGGTGACTTCTTAGTTACCTAAGTTTCTGGAGTGGGAATACAATCTTCATGACATTGTTTCAAGCACAGAGGGATCTATATTAAAGGGCTTTATAACATGTAAAGCACTATGTAAATAGATTATGTTTAGAGTTCCTTTTTTTTTTTTAATTAGAATCATTGACCAAAATTTACCTCATCTTAACTAATTTTCCTGACCTACATCTTCAGAATAAAGCACCAGCTTTCATTGGTTCAAAAAACTTTCCCAATTTTCCATCAGGTATAGAGGATACCTAACTTTGATGCATTAGTTTTCCAGGAAGTCAGATTGGCAGAGTACCTGTTTTTTTGTGTGTGTTTTTTTAAATTAGAAACTTCTCTTTGAATATTCTTTTTCGAGGGAGCATTTGTTACTTCTGAAATTTAAACCATCTTTTAATAGTTAAAAAACAAGTTAAGCATCATGGAAACCTCACAGTAAGAAATAAAAATTCCCTTTGGAATGATTTACAAAACAGTGCATAAAAAGGGAATAATAGATGCGCCTAGGTTAAAGACCTTCAAACCAAAGATACAGAATCAAGAACTGAATCTTTAATAATCTTTTTCAAAAACGTGTGACCTTATGAACTTATCCAACCAACATTTCCAATTAGATTAAGACGATTAGGTCTTGGGACCGCACAATGCTGTTGGTGCTTCTCATTTCTTCTCCCAAATGCTCATGAAAGTTCAAGTCAACGTAAGTCCATTCACAGAGTAAATTGGGAGTGAGAGAACCTGCTTCTTGCATGAGATCTTTTACATCTGGAGGTAATTCCTCATCCTCACTTTTGCTCCATTTATAAAATGGAAAGAATGAGCATCTGGGCTCATTATATTATGGGCTAAAATGGAGTAACATTTGTGAAGTTGTCTGTAGTTTTTACATAAAAATCAGTTCTATGTACCCTAAAGGCTATCTTCATCAAAACAATAGGCTCATTTTTAAAATTTATCTTAAAAATTAAGTATTGTTGAAAGTATTACAGTTGTCCCCTCTGTCCCCCCTTCATCCCACTCCCACCCACCCACCCCCAGGCCTTCACTGCACTATTGTCTGTGTTCATTGGTTATGCATATAAGTTCTTTGGTTAAACTCATTTTTTACTTGTAGGGAGGCAGAATAGTATAGGTTCAAATACAGCTCTACTACCCAATAGATTTGTGTTTTGGGATTTCTCTGAGCTCTCTGAGTCTCATTTTCTTCATCGATGAACATGGAGATATCACCAACTCATAGAGTTGTTGCAAGAATTAAATATAATACATCTGAAGTAGCAAGCTTATTAAAGATAATGTTTATAAAGTGATTCACATCTGGTAGGTACTCAATATATATCATCATTATAATTTTCATCATTCATTGTCCTGATGTAAAAGAAGTAGTTTGCCCTTGCAGTCTAGTCCGAGGGTAAACTATTCTCTTCTTCCCTGCTCTTCTTTGGAGGAGTAGGGGGAGAGCCGGAAACCTTGGTAGGTGGTGAAAGGTTTCTACTAATGTAGATTCGTATCATCTATCATTGTTAAATCACTCCACTGAAAACACATAGGAAACCATGTGCTGAAACCTTGAAAACAATTGCAAACCAACATTTCACTCTTTAAGTAGCAGTAACATTTGCATAGGAAACCCAGCTTCAACTCACATTTATTTCGTGAATATGAAGTTTAAAATAATAGAGAAGTTTAAGTCTAACTGGCAACCTCAAGGGCTCCCATTTGCAGTCTTGTATATGGAGAGGGAGGTCTTGCTGAACTCATATAGAAGGTAGAAATGCTCAGGAATGGGTATGAGTAGCCACCGGTTCATTGCAAACCTTTAAGCTACCCTTTCACAGGCATTCCTCCCCTAAGAGGAAGGAGTAAGCCATAGAGATACCTCGTAGAAGAATGTCCCAGCAGCGAGTGCAAAGGCCCCGAGCAGAAGAGTACCCGGTATGTTTGTGAAAAACAAATTGACATTTGCCTGTATCTTCCCAGTTGAGAAAATGGCCTTCAGAGTGGCGAGGCTAGAATGTTTCCCTGGGTGAAAAAAGGTCCCTCTGTTAGAGTAAGCGATACAAATGGCCTTCTTAGAGCTTTGATGAGCTTTGTGAAGCAACATCATGTTCTGCTGAGATGACTCCCTTCTGTCTTGCCCGTCTCTTTGACTCCTTCTATCCAATCAGAGGAATTTTGGGGGAAACATCTTAGATAAGATTATGTTAGAAGCGCTGTGGGTGAATATTCCTGAGAGAAGCCGCTGTCCCTCCTCACCAGGTGACATTGTCTCATTCAGTTTAGCATTCCCAGTGCCTATCACAGCGCTGGACACACAGCTGACGTGACTGTTTGATGAGTGAATTTGTCGTTGAGTTACCTCCCCCATAAATTCAGTAAGAAAGAAGGAAAGACACCCTTCCCTACTGTGGTGTTTTCCCTTCTTAGATTTCTGGGAACGAAAAGACAAGCATGACCTTTATTTGTTCACAGGGAAGCACATGAATGAATCCTGAGGACACAGAGATGAGTGTATTACATCTTGTAAATAGAAGGGACCTTACCACTCTAATATGAATGCTGGTTATTTCATAATTCTCTTGTTTTCTTCTTAATCTACAGAGCTCTGTTTAGTTTTATAGGAGACACGCTCAGTGTTGGCAGATGCTAAAAGCTTAATTGTCTGATTCCAAATGATATTGACAGAATGGACTCATTTGTTATGTCTCCATTTTCTACACATCACATAAGAGCGCAAACCTTTTATAACCTGACAGTAATTGAAATGCCTTTATCTTTTATTCGTTTTATTTTCAACTTCTTTCTCTGTAGAACCCTAGTGGAAACAGTCTTAACATTATTCATTCCTGTTTGGTGCATTGAATGCCTGGTACTTTGTACCTCATTACTAGCAATTTGTGAATTCTTTATAAATGCTTTTGCTAATTAATTCCTAATTGCCTTTTTGGACATACTGATGACAAAATGCCCAAAAGATTTGGTTTCATTTACATAACATATAAGTAGGAAATGGGCAAAAATTTATGCTCTGTTGCTTTTACTGTTCATTTCAGAAACATGGTATTATTTTAATCTAAACTAAGCAAATGAAAGCATTTCAGCTTCTAATGTCATTATTTGTGAATTAGGAAATTACATACCTGTTGAATTGAAACCTTCATTTCTAAAAAGTGAATTGATAAAAAGTGTAGGGATGCTCAATGGCCATGTACATTACTTCTCCCCTACGCCTATTCTCTGTGGCCTTTAATACATTAACGAGACCACATCACTCCTCGAGTCCAAACTCTCCATCTGCTTCCCATCACACTGAGAATAAGATTTGAACTCTTGACTGTGGCATAGGAGGTCCTCGTTCCTGGGCCTGACTAGCAGTCTGATCTCATTGTCTGCCACTCTTCCCTGCTTACACTCCCAGCCACATTGGTCTTTCTGTGGTTGTTGACATGCCAAGCTCATTCCCACCTCATTGCCTCTGTACTTGCCCTCCACCTCCTGGAATGGCCTTCCTCAGAACTTCATAAGACTCACTCTTTCATTTATTCATGACCTGTGTTTTCAAGTCATTTTCTCAAGGAGGCTTTTCCCAGCCACTCTAAACTACTAGCCCCCCTCATCAGTAAGTATCTCTCATGATTCCTCTACTCTAATTTGTTTTTCTAATAGCACAGATTGCTACCTGAGACGGTATTTTACATTCTGTCCCACTAGAAAGTAAAATACAGGAAGGCAAGGTTCTCACATATCTTCTCACCACTATAGCCCCAGAATCCATTACCTCAGTGATTCAACACGTGTTAATTGAGCAACTAAATGAATAAGATTCTGGAGGTAGATTGTATAGGACTGAACAATAGTTGAAGAAAGTAACAAAGAGGAGAGATCAAAACAACACTGAATTTTTGAGCCTGGATAACTAAAGGGAGGTAGAACCATCCAAATTCACAAGTAACCCAGATAGAAAGACAGATTTGGGAGAAAAGGCAGACAAGTTCTGTAGAAATGCTCATAGACATTCAGAGGGAGATTGAGAGCGAGGTCAGGATTGGAGATGGTTAGGGGATGATTCATGTAGTTCTGATAATTGAAGCCCAAATATTGTAGAGAAAGGATGTATCAGGAAAGAAGGAGAAGTCCTGTAGGGACAGCTCAGAGGAAGAGGGCCCAGATGGAGAGCAGTCAGGATGCTAGGAGTAGAAATGAAGGTAGATTATCGGGAGGTTAGAAAATAAAGCCCAAGGAGAAGAGGATTGCACGGAGGGGGTGGTAAGCAGTGCTAAATGCCGGTAACAAGAGGACAACACGTGAGACACAAATTGGCTGTGATTGTGAGCATTTGTGGCCGTTGAGAAATGCTTCCATAGACTGGTGAGAGCAGACATACATTTCACCAGCGCTGCCTTGAATGCTAGTGTAATGTTTCTTCGTGATTCGTAAGGCATTTCAGTATCTCTTAGACCTTCTGGTCATTTTGGAAATGTCAGTTATGTAACTCTAGTTTAAAAGGTGTAGGATTAAGGAAAAAGGTCGAGGAAGCTGAGCTGCATCTACACTGATCCTATAACATATGGTAGAAGTTACTTAACTTGAACAAATTCCCGCCTGTGCCCAGATTTCTGTGACGCTCGTGAGGGATGCAAGGTGCTCTGATAACTCTCAACAACGTGTCATTTAAGTGTGTGCACAGTTTTTTCTAAATTGAGAAGTGCTGAGATAGAAGGGAAAATGTTACTTAGGCCAGAGATATACAGGGCCCCCCCCCCCGCCCCCCACCTGCCAAAATGTATACACACTGTCACAGCTGATAGCTCAATTTTAAAAATGAAATGTATTTTAATAAACACTGTGTTTATAATTATTCAAAGTGTGTGTATACATTTGGGTGGACATCTTATATTTATTTTATTGTCTGCTGACATAAAAATGTGTTAAACTTTATTTTTGTTAATTTTGAAAAGATCTAAAAAGTGAATAAGCAGGAAAAATTGCTTGTAATTCACCACTAAGGGACCATTGTTTACATTTTGACTTAATTTTTTTCAATCCTTTATTTCAGTTTTTTAAAACTTTTGTGTTATTTCTATATAACGGGAGGAGTATAGTGGCCTACAGTATAGGTTCAAGACTCAGTTTGCCTGGGTGCAAATCCCACCTCTGCTTCTTGTAAGCAACATGAACTTGACAAGTTTCATAACCTCTGTGCCTCAGCCTTGTCACCTGTAAAATGTAGGAACAACTAATTCTTGTATAAGCTGATTGCCCTAATAGCCGGTCTACAAAGCAGTTCATCCCAGACTCTCCCCACCTTTCCAGTCTTGCCTGTTCTATATTCCCCCTGCGCTGGCACCTACATGGAAGACTTCGCACTCCTCGCGTTATTTTATCTATCATCCTCCTCATGTTCTGTACCTTTTTCATTCGTCTGGATATGCAAATACTATTTACAGATGTCATCTAGGTTGGGAGCCACCTCCATTCCTGGAGACTGGGCTAACACGAGCCACTGAGGAGCCCAGTTAAGGATTATACTTGTCCACAATGGCCCTGAAGTTGCATTGCACTGTGCCCCCACATTAAAGTCAAATATGACCTGGATCTGTTCTGAGAAAAAAGGATCATAAACTAACTAAAGCACTTGGTTGTCTGTATCAGCGTTATTATCCTAAAAAGCCATTAACCATGCAATGATAATCAAATCACTGGATGGGCTGTTAACAGTAATATGCCCCTTAGGGTAATTGCAACCCTGTGTGCAGTGTGCAGACTGTTGTGACAAAAACGGTGCTGAGATGAGGCTAAATGGGAACTACTTAAGTAATAGAGGACCCGAGGGAAAACAGTCTTCTGTTGTTTCCTTCAGGAAGTGGACAACATTTCTTTTTAGTGTCCTTAACGAAAAGGGAGATTAAGAAAGATGGCCTTGTTGGCCTCTTGGTTAAAATAATTGTTCCAGTAGCATCAAGGCAGAAAGAACCTGGTCATAAAAGATGCAGCTCTTCTCCTTGGATCCTTTATTGAAAACAAAACTAAGCTCTCAGTTCTCCCCCGTGGACCCAATGAGCCCCTGGGGTGTGACAGTCATAATTCTCCTATTTCCCAGAGCCACCCTTGACTTTGAGTGTTTTGGCACCCTCTTAATTACTCTCCACATTTGGGGCTCAGAAAAAAAATAGGGGAAGTCTCTATAATATTCATTCTTTGTAAGCAAGGTTTTTGTCCACCTTAGCCTTTACTGAAAACACCTTTGCTGTGTCCTGGTGCTGCAATTTAGGTTGTCATCCGAAGGTGGTACTGACAAGGCTCTGTAAGTACAGCGCTATGCTTTGGGTTGGGGAGTTTTTCTAAACATGAAAGTGCTATTGTTTTATGGTTTGAGTAGGCAGTGAGGTGACATTAACTTAAGGAAACAGACTGCCGCGAGGTTTTCAGAGTACCTTGCAGTAAATCAGCCTTCAGAGACTTCCTTAGGAAACACATTGGCCCTTTTTAAAAATATAAATGCAATTCACTGGACATAGTTAAATCATCTGGCTCTCTTTTCTAATCCAAGATAAGGGAGATGTGTCAGTATGTAATACAACTTCCTAGAGATTTGAACGAGAGCTGGGATGCTCTCCATCCCGCGGAGCTGCCAGCCTCGGGGTTCTCTGTATGTTCTCACTTCTTAGGAGTCAATTTAGGAGGAAGGTTGCATTTGTGTGGCATCTTGACCCAGCTCATCATCCTGAAGTTTTCTTTTAAAGAATGACTGATTATCTACTGCTTCACATGTAGAAGTGAACTTTTTGTTTGTGTATTTTCTGAAGTTTTGACTACCCCCTCCTTTTCTTTGGAGTAGAAACCACTGTTTGTTTTCTCTTTAATAAAATGCAATGACACAATTATATTAAAACTAGAGGCCGGTGCATGAAAATTCGTGCACTTCAGGGGGGTCCCTCAGCCCAGCCTGTGCCCTCTTGCAGTCCAGGACCCTTTGGGGATGTCCGCCTGCTGGTTTAGGCCCAATTCCCAAGGGGAGCGGGCCTTAACCAGCAGTCAGACATCCCTCTTGCAGTCCAGGAGCCCTTGCTCCTTACCGCCTACCTGCTCACTGCTCCTTACCGCTCAACTTGCTGCTCCTTAGCGCTGCCTCAGAGGCAGGAGAGGCTCCTGCCACCGCTGCTGCACTTGCCTGGCTTCTGACTGAGCGGCACTCCCACTGTGGGAGCATCCGGACCACCAGGGGCAGCTCCTGCATTGAGCATCTGCCTCCTGGTGGTCAGTGCACATCATAGCAACCAGTGGTTCTGCTGTTCGGTCGATTTGCATATTACCCTTTTATTATATAGGATAAGCTGTTCACTGGAATATTTGACCCTCTACTCCAATCACAGTTTTTTTAAAAATATTTATTTGTTGCCCTAGCCCCATGGTCGGCAAAATGTGGCTCACAAGCCACATGCGGCTCTTTGGCCCCTTGAGTGTGGCTCTTCCACAAAATATCACGTGCGGGCGCATGAACAGTGCGATTAAAACTTCATGGCCCATGCGCAGAAGTCAGTTTTCAGCCTGGGCAAGTCTATTTTGAAGAAGTACTGTTGATATTTGGCTCTGTTGACTAATGAGTTTGCCAACCACTGCCCTAGCCTATTTGTCTCAGTAGATAGAGCGTCGGCCTATGGACTGAAGGGTCTTAGGTTAGATTCTGATCAAACATGCCTGGGTTTTGGGCTCCATCCCCAGTGTTGGGGTGGGGGGGAGTGCAGGAGGCCCCGATCAAATGATTCTCTCTCATCATTGATGTTTCTATTTCTCTCTCCCTCTCCCTTCCTCTCTGAAATCAATAAAAATATATTTAAAAAAGACAAATTCAGAAAATAATGCCTTGTTTAACTATTTATATTTAAGTTAAAACTTCTGAGCTACTTTCTTACATCTCAAGGACTAAAAGTTTCATGAAACATACACATTTATGAACATAATTTTTTAAATGCTCAAAGGGAAATATTACCATTTTCCAAAGACCTGATAAATGTTCCCAAAACATTGCTGGGGAGTATATTTGCATTTGAGAACATAGCTTAAATATTTTATTGACAAAGCATTTCATTGTGTTTGTGTTATTTCCAAAGACCGTCAGTACCTAGATCAGTGGTCGGCAAACTCCTTGGTCAACAAGGCCAAATATCAACAGTACAACGATTGAAATTTCTTTGAGAGACAAATTTTTTAAACTTAAACTATATAGGTAGGTACATTGATATTAACTTAATTAGGGTACTCCTAAGGCTGAGGAAGAGCCACACTCAAGGGGCCAAAGAGCCGTGGTCGTGAGCCGCAGTTTGCCGACCACTGGCGTAGATCATAGCACACACATATATGTTTACCATAGACATATTCAAAGGATAAAGGCATAAAAATCTTGTTGACTTGCCATGTGACATGTCAAATTTCCCCATCTCAACTACAATGCCTAAGATGCTTCAGAAACTTAATTGGTGTTTAAAACAGTTTTGAGATTTCCAGATAAAAGGTTTCACACAAGCCCGCATTTTATTATCTGGCTTTCTGTCTAGTGGTTGCTCTTAGCACACACTGCATATAAACTTGCTTGAATATGAAGGTAGCACATTAAGACTGTGAAGAGGTCAAGAAGTATAGAAGTGTAATTATGGTTACAACTAATTATCATGTACGTTAACCAAGTATAATTACAAAGCAGTTCATTGTTAACTGTTGTTTAAACATTTGAGTAGAAGACAAACAAACATTGGGCTTCTGTGCTCTTCTAACTGCTGTGTTATGTGACCTAGATTTCAAGACTCCAGTATTTCCTGCACAAAACCAGTGTATTCCTTCTCTGCAACCCTACCCACTAATCATAAAATATGAGTCAGCTACATAGAGGCACTAACTGTGTACAGTTTTTAATCAAAACCTTTTATTAATGAAAAACAAGTACATGGTACTGTTATAATGCAGATGAGCTAATAAGCTATCTATAATTAAGAATCTAGAGGGAAATTTCTCAGTAGATAAATATTTAAAGACTCACCCTTAAGTTGTTTTTTAAATAATATGCTTTTTTTTATACATACAGAAATTTATTTCTATGTCTGGTGTAATCTTAGAATTCTTGGTAGGCAGATACTGTAATTCTAATTTATTATTGTACTAAACAAATATTTTCAATTTATTCTCTTCAAAGAATTTACTATTATAATCTCACTCTTTTTTTAAAATATATTTTATTGATATTTTACAGAGAGGAAGGGAGAGGGATAGAGAATTAGAAACATCGATGAGAGAGAAACATTGATCAGCTGCCCCCTGCACACCCCGTACTGGGGATGTCCCCACAACCAAGGTACATGCCCTCGACCGGAATCGAACCTGGGACCCTTCAGTTCGCAGGCCGACGCTCTATCCACGGAGCCAAACTGGTTACGGCTCTCACTCTTTAAAAAAAAAAAAAAATATTTACTCTGGGAAGCAAACAGCTATCCAGTTCTGTCACTGATAAATGATATGGCAGATTTAGCCATACTATAGCCTTTTCTCTTGGCTTAACCCTTAGGATAAGAAAGACTAGTTATAAAATTTTCCTCTGTAGCCCATCTATATTTTGATAGTGACCAGAGGTCCTAAGGTGACAATTATGCTATAACATCACCGTCAGGAAACTGGACAGAGTTCAGGTTCTTTACTGAACATACATCACAGGGTCAAGGCTTCCCAGGCAGCACTCTGGCCTTGACGGAAAGCGCAGCACTCATTTAAGAATTATGTGTCTTAAAGAAACAGGTCTATCCAAATTGGCTGTATAATAATCAGAAAATAAAATCATCCTTTCAACTCTATCTAAATGGCATCCAACGTCCATCTTACAAGTAAAATACTGACTCATCTACTAAACTTGGTGTTCCCAAGAGTACAGATGTTTGCATTATGTGGCAACACAGCTGAGTGATTGAATGTATTTGAATTGTTATCGTAATCTCTGAGTATTGCTGTGAATCATCCTTTTTTAGGGTCTGTTTTCTTTCTTAATCATACTGTCACATCTCTCCTGTTGCCTCCCGTCCTTTCTTCAGCAAATACTGATTAGTACCAACGATGTGTCAGACACTGGGTATTGATTGGGGGAGTAAACAGGCATGGCCTTTCAGAGGGTACACTTGGTGAGGGAGTAATTGGACTTCTTAAAAAGTTTAATCATATACTTATAAATTATGGTGAGTGTTCTAAAGAACAAGAATAAAGTGTTATGTATTTATTCAGTAAACAATCTTGAGAGCCTACTATATGTCAGGCATTTTGCTAGGTTCGTAGTAGGCAGGGATGAATGAGACATGATTCTGTTCTCAAAGAGCTTATGGCTTAGTTGGGAAAACAAACAATAAACAGGAAAATCAATAGATGAGTGATTTCTAGCTTAGCAAGTGCGGTGGCTGATGGTGATCGTGCACATGCTCTGACAGAAACAGAGGGCAGTCAGGATTGCCTGTCTGCTTGTTAAGCGACAAGACGTCAGGGGTCCCTAGGAACCAGCCACATGGCACAAGAAGATAGCATTCCAGGCAGAGGTCAAGGGCTGCCTGTCCCAAGGCATGAAAGGAGCCAGAATAGATGCATTTGGTGAGATGAGGAAGATTTCAGGGAGGATAAGCTTTGGAGAAATAAAACTTATTTTTGCGGAAAATTAAGTATAATTTGCCTGTGAAACATCTAAGTGGAGATGCTATTGGGAAGTTGCTTATATTAGTCTGGAGTCAGAAAAAAGGGCTTGGCTGGCCAAATTTGAGAGTCACAGCATATATAGGGTTTCTTAAGCTCTGAAAGTCACGGCGCTCCCTGGGATACAAATATACGTAGGGAAATGAGGGGATCCAAGCCTGTACCCTAGGAACATTGAGAGGCCCATATAGAAAGAAGAAATCAGACTTAAAGGAACTGGTCAGAAAGATGGATGGAAAGAGAAATGGCATGGTTTTGAAAGCATGCTTCTGAAGAGGTAAGTAATTATCATAGTAGATAGTAAATTTTTAAAAAATGATTCTCAATAATTGCAGAAGACTCCATATCTTTTTTATATTTTAGAACCACTTTCTCCAAAAAGTAGAAACTATCTCAACCAGGTTAACTAACTCATTCCACTCTCCCTGTAAAGCAAACTGCTGTGCACGGGTGATGTCTGCTCCCAGCAGCCTCTCACTGGTACTGCCATGCACTTAACTGCCACCGAAACTGGAAATGGCATCTCATGCATTCTGAGTGTGGTTTCTGCAAAAAAAAGCACACCTATACAGAATCCTAATCAGTGGGCTAATCAACCAAGGAAAGACTTTGACCTAGTAAAGATTAACAACTGAATATATCTTTATGTTTTGGTTTAAAGTAAAGTAGATAAATACAAATATATGAAATAAAAATATATCCACTACCTTATACCCACTATATATATGCTACCTTAACTCATGGTTGATCTTCTACTGTCACCAAGTATCTTTCTATCCAGTTCTAGCATATATCAGTTGATCAAAGATAAACTTTAACTCAGCCTATGTTCATCACTAAACTATATTAATAAGTTACTGAATAAATGGAATCATACAAGTATATTCCTCTTCTTTCATGGTTCGGATATCTAAGTACTGCAAACAAAGGAAAGGAGTCTTTCCATGGTTTGAATTTTCTAAGTACATGCACCTAGCCTTTGTATTTTTCTGCTTTAATCATACTGATAACTTTTAAGAATGTATTTGAGTACTCATTAAATCAAACCAACCTGATATTTCACTTTTATTCTTAACACATAACCACAGTTAAGGTTACTAAAGCACACCTCTCAAGGAGAAATGACTGCAAATGAAAAGGGTTTCCCTCCTTATTTTGTGAAGTTCTCTTTTCAATTAATTTCAGATCTTTCCCAAGATACCTAGAGGACATGAGAAAGAAAACTTTGTAATACTGTTACATTTTAAATATCAGCCCTTACTGCTCCACATTTATCTGCAAGCATTTAATTTTTAATCAATAATGATATTTTCAAATCTAAATTCCACATGTAGTAGAGTCACTAGTCATTGTGAGATGGCAAGTGATTAAAGTGGGGAGGTCATAGAATAGAGTGTAATAGAAGCCTGGGATCCAGTGGGGGGGGGGAATAGAAATGAAGTTTAAAATTCCCAGGGTTTCTCAATTATGTTCTTAAAGATAACTTGATTTATTGGATTTTAAATACATATATAGGATGTCCCCCAAAATATATACGCATTTTGAATGATTATAAAGTCAGTGTTTATTAACATACAGTTCATTTTCAAAACTTAAAAGGTTCGACAGAAATAAATTATGTTTTTGGTCAATGCCAGTTCTCAAACTGATGACCATTCTGGTCTGGGCACTGCTGATAACATGAAGCAATGGCATCCCGAACATCAAGAATCGTTTCATTTGGTATTTGTGTGCCCTTAGTTCATAAACTATTGCTGGTTTTGTACTGTAACCTTTATCTTTTATGTATTACCATTAAAAAAAATCTAGTGGCACTTCAGGATAAGTTTTCTTTGTTCAAAGCTTAGTCTGGCTTCACCCATTATTTCAAGCCAGTTAAACTTGAAAAGGAGTCCAAATTAAGTGAGTTATCAGCTGTTAGAGTGTGTATACATTTTTTGGGACACCCTATATTTGCATGTACACACAAATGTCTGATAACCAAATACACATTCATGGTCCCTGCCTATAGTTACATGACATTCCATTACTTGTGTGTTGCTTACAAGGCAGCTTCTATGCCAGTACAGTGCTTTAAGGCATGATTATTACACACAGAATCAGAAGTTAAGTCTTTGGTCCATCATATAGAAATAACAGGAAGACATATTTTGGCTCAATTATGAGCAAGAACCTTAGACAATTAGGCCTATCCAAAAACGTGAAGTCCTGTAATTGCCATCACTACAGAGCTTGGACAAATCCTAAAAGAGTCGTAGATATATTGGATGAAACTAGAACAGTGATGGCGAACCTATGACACGCGTGTCAGAGGTGATACATGAACTCATTTTTTTGGTTGATTTTTCTTTGTTAAATGGCATTTAAATATATAAAATAAATATCAAAATATAAGTCTTTGTTTTACTATGGTTGCAAATATCAAAAAATGTCTATATGTGACACGAAACCAGAGTTAAGTTAGGGTTTTTCAAAATGCTGACACGCCGAGCTCAAAAGGTTCACCATCACTGAACTAGAACTTCCAAGCCCTGGTTAGGGTTGAGGGTTCGATTCCCAGTCCAGGGCACATACTTGGGTTACATGTTTGATCCCCACCTTGCAGGGGCATATGCAGGAGGTAACCAATTAATGTAGCTCCCTCACATTGCTGTTTCTCTATTCTCTCTCTCTTTCTCTCTCTCTCTCTCTCTCTCTCTCTCTCTCTCTCTCTCTCTGTCTCTCTCCCCCCCCCCCATCTTCCTCTCTCTTCTACTCTCTTTAAATCAGTGGGAAAAGTATCCTCGAGTCAGGATTAACAAAGGAAAAACCATGGAACTTCTGAAATCCTTTCTATATGGAGGTTGCAAAGCATTTTGCACAGAAAGCAAAGGTCCTAGAGATCCATGAGGCTGAAATACAACCCAAATGCATGCTCCGATACAGGCCCATGTTTCCTAGAGTAAGGAGTGCCTTTTTCATATTTTGTAAGACCACTAGCCTAGTAAGCTCCAAGCCCTCAAGAGTTCCATCAGCTCAGAGGAGGCACTATTTTCTAGCCCTTGCACACTGAGGGAATGTCATTCTCAATCCAGAATGGAAACTTCTGATCTAGTTTTTGCCATCATCACAGGCAAGCAGTGGCTTAGTTTTTTCTCTCTTTCCTCGTCTTCCCTTCTATTTCCTTCCTTCCAACACTAAGTCTGAGTAAGCAAATGTAAGAACATGAATTAAATATTCAATTCAGAAAATGCTATTTTTTCCCTGGCTTGGTTAGGTTAAGTGTCGTCCCAGGCACTGAAAGGTTGCCGGTTCCATTCTTGGTCAGGGCACATGCCCAAGCTGTGGGTTCGATCTCCAGTGGAGGTGCATGCGGGAGGCAGATAATCAATGTTTCTCTCTCACATCAATGTTTCTCTTTCTCATTCCCTCTCCCTTCCTCTCTTTCTAAAAATCAATAAAAACATTATTTTAAAAAATGAAGAAAAGAAAATGCTATTTTGGATCCAACTTTGTCTAAGGAAGACTCAGTACCCTCACGGAGTTAGCAGTCTTCGGAAAGAGGGGAATAAAATAATTGTGCAAATTATCACAAAGTGAAGTGGAAGATATTACATATTGTATGAATGGTACTAACAGAGGGAAAATGTTTTAAAATCAGGAAAGCGTTTATAGAGAATATAGCATTTAAGATTTGGCCATGAGAAGTTTTAAATGGTAGTAATGGAACAAAAGGAAGTTGGAGTACATGGGAAATAAATGTAGACTGTCATAATTTTACTAGTAGAAACACTCAAAGAACTATGAGATGCAAGATTGAAACAGACATCTCATTATTTATCCAGCTGTCAGCAGCCATAGTCTTGAGGAAATATCTCAACATGAATTATTAACTCTATCTCCATTTGCACTGATGCCCTAGGGTCCTTCAGGATCTCAGACACACTCATCCTAACAAGCTTGGTACCTTAATATCTTAATTAACCTATCGCCCTATCGTCCGTCTGACTGTTTATGGCATCTACGGCAAGACTCAGTGTTTGCCCTGCCACGTCTGTCACATTCGAAACTGTGAAGTCAGACATTTGCTTTTTCCGCCTCCTCCATTCCTGGTCAATGAGATGTGAAGGACAGTCTGCTTAGGAACTTCTTTTCTTTTCAAATTTATCTTTTGTTGAAAGTATTACAGGTGTGCCCCTTTTTTCCCCCATCTCCCTCTGTACCTCACATCCGCCCCTCCCAGGCCTTCACCACACTATTGTCTGTGTCCATGGACTGTGCATATATGCATATAAATTCCCCAGTTAATCTCTCACCATCCCAGCCCCACCTTCACTCTGAGATCCAGCAGTCTGTTCCATGCTTCTATGTCTCTGGACCTCTTTTGTTTATCAGTTTATTTTGCAAGTTTTTAAGTAATAGATAAGAACAGTTGGAGCTGAGGCTGCCTCATTTTCCTCCTCCCTGCCTTCAGTATGAGATGATGTCTGTGGCCCTGGAGGCATTTCTGCAAATGGAGGGTGACAGTAAGGGTGCTAGGGTAGAAACATCGAAAGAACCTGGGCCTTGATGTTATTATTGAGCAAGCTCCAGGCTCCTTAACTATAAACTCATGTTCGCTCACCGCCCAGCTGGGTAGTCTGGCACTGTCACCTGAAAGCAGTCCTAATATGCCACATTTTCTCTAATTTTCTCCAAGCAATATTGCTTTTTTAAAAATCTGTAGCTGGGTCTTGCTTCTTGGATTGTGAATACTCAACAAACCATTGTTGAACATTTACTATGCACCAAAGACCATATTGTGTACCAGAAAATGATGCAGAGATAAGATATAGTCATCGCCCTCAAGGAACTCATGTTTTACATGAAGGAGTGATAAGGGCTGTGATAGAAACTGGTACAAACCACGGAAGTACCACCAGGCAGGGGAAGATGAGGTCTGCCAGGGAAGCTGGGGGAGGCTGCACAGAGGGAGCACCATTTCTGCTGGTGTAAGGTGTTTTTATTAAGTCTTTTTTGAAAATACATCTAATAAATCGGCTTAAAGACAAATATCCAAAATAAGTTTTATTTTTATGATTTTTTCAAATTTTACTGTAAGTAATGTGAGATCCTTAATAGATTTTCAGATAACCACACTTAAAAAAAATTTAAGACAAGAATATTAACAGCAAAATGCTACATGATTAGGAACTAGTGATATTTAAAGTTGCATTACTTATGCTGAGGGTAGGAAACATAAATAATCTTGATTTTATTTCATCTGGTCTGTGACGGCATATCGAAAATTGAATGTCTGTTGGTTGTCCACTACCCTGTTGTCAAAATCCACAAATAACAGTTGTACAAATATTTGTAAGAAAGTTCCCCTGGTGAGTACAAAGGTCTTACTTATAACAAGAACATTTCAAATATCTGCAGGATCCACTGAGCCATCAGCCTTCATGGGAGGCAAATTTCTATAGTCAGTCAACAACTATTTCTTGTGTGCCCAGTGTGCATGGGTGAGGCCCTGCTCTGGATCTGGTCACCATTCCATGTGTGAGGCCTTGGATAGTAGACACTCAACCAGTGTGAGTAGAAAAAGTGTTGAGTAGACTTTCTGATAGATCCAGGGTCTAGGCAGGCAAGGATCCAGAGGCACTGACGAGAAAGGCGACAGGCTGGGCAAGTGTGAGGGAGATTTTGACCAGCTCTATCGGGGATAGGCTTGGGTGAGAGTCCAAATCAGATTGAGAGATGGGATCTGGAGATTGGAGTCCACCATCTCCAAACCGCGTTACCTGCCCAACTTCACTGTGCCTAAATTTAACTTGCCATAATCCTTTTTATGTGTTCTCTCTCTTCTTTTGTATTAATGTGATCTATAATTATACACACACTGTAAGATCTAGTTTAGAGCAGTAAGCATTTTTCTCTCTCCTCCTCCTCCTCCTCCTCCTCCTCCTTCCCTCCCTTCCACTCTCTCTAGGAATCAATGAGAAAAAAATAGCCTCTATCCTTGGATGAGGATTAGAAATAATAATATTAATAACAAATAAAAGGAGTAACTGTTCTCTTCATGACTATGAGTAATGGTCTCCTTTTGTATATCATTGTATAGTGATATATTATCTAATAAGAGTCTCATGGTAACCCTATAAGCTAAGCAAGATAGATGAGAAAGTTGAGACTCTACAAGGTTACTTATCTATGTTATTCAGCTTATAATTGTGGAACATTACGTATAGAATTAGATGTTCTGACTGCAAATAAAGTGAAAATTACACTGTGTGATGAACTTCATATTCTTTAGAACACTGAAATTATTAAACACTCTAACTTGATGATTTTAATACTCTAAAGAATATTGAAATTATTCTTTAATAAGAATAACCCCCCTCCTTTCTTCCACTCAAAATGTCAAATGCTAGAAGTTAAATGTTTTTGAGTTTTTATAACAATTATACTAGCAGGTGCTTTTCAAATAAATTTGACTCTGTTTGAACTCTGTCTGCAGTTGATGGTATTGTCTTTCTGTATTTTATTCTTAGAATTTCCATTCTCCAGATTTCTCCTCATCCCAACACCTGCCATCAATCATGTGAACTTTTATTTTTTCATTCTTTTTGTCCAATGACCTTTTTTTTTTTTTTTCCATTTTACTATTCCTAACCATGAACCTTGGCATCAACAGAAAGGGTTCAAACTCCTAAATCTCCCACTCAAACTTCCCATTTGTCCAGCTCACTACAGGTTTATTGTCCTCAGTAAGATCTCCTGTTGTCCTCCACTGATGTTTCTACTTGTCTTCTCATTTGACCTTAAGTCCAGGGTCCATTGTTCCAGTCCTTCTTACAGGCTCCCTCCATTCACGTGGCCCTCCCTCCTTCCATCACAGCATTTAATAAGACTTCGGGCCTCCACAAGCTCAGTCACCCACCTCCTACATAATACACAAGTAGTGAGCATTGCTACAGCTATACAGCCATAGTTCACTAAATTGTACTACGTCTTTTAATGTGTAATTTTAATTATTTTAGAGTTTCTTATCTTACTAGAGGCCCATTGCATGAAGTGTTTCGTGCAATAGGCCTTCCCTTCCCCTGGCTGCTGGCACTGGTTTTCCTCCGGCACCCGGGACCCAGGCCTTCGCTCTGGCTGGAGCCTTCAGTCTTCGCAGATCCTGACGGAGCCTTCAGTCTTTGCTCCGCTGCTTCCCCCCCCCCCCGCATATGCAAATTAACCGCCATCTTGGGTTAATTTACATGCTCTCCTGATTCGCTGGTGAACGTAGCAGAGGGATGGTTAATTTACATTTTGTCTATTATTAGGTAAGATATGTCACTGCATCTGGTTCTGTTGATGGTTTTATCTTTTGACAATAGATTTTTTTTCTCATTTCTCTGTGCCTCATAATTCTGATTGAATGTCAAACATTGAAGGTACCAAACTATAGAGACTGAAACAGATATTATTAAACCCAGAAATGGGCCTGCCCTTTTCTGTCAGGCCATTAGTGTGTGGGAATTTTTCAGCCTCATTTGTAGGCAAGCTGGGATTGCATTTTGTTTCTAGAGTTCGCCACAGATTTCAGATTCCTCCAGTGTTGGTCTCTACTCTTCTTGTGCTTATGTGAGGCCGGGAGTGCTGGAGGGTTTTTTTCAGTATTCTTGCACCATCTTCAGCTGGCAGGAGGCCCTACATGCCTGCCTCTGCGGACATTTAATGTCTGCTCTCTTGCCCTCCCCTAGAGGTAGCCAGGTGTTGCTTTTTACACAGGGCAAGGTGACTGGTGAACATGGAGAGTGGAGGCTGGGGGAGAGGCTCTTGGTTTTTCCACTCCAGTCTCTGGTTTAGGCAAACTCTGTGCTCCAGCAGCGACAAACAACCCCACCTCCTATTGCCTAAGGCGGTTTCCTGCCCCTCTCCTTGTGAATGGCAAAATCTGCTTTGTACCAGGGCAGGATTCTAGATTTGGAAGCTTTCCTGCCTTCACCCTGCAGTGACTTAGTGTCAGTGCATGGTGAAGACATCAGCTTTTCCACCCCCCACCTCAGGACAAAGGTTCCTGCAGGCATGGCAAGGACTGGCGATGTGACGATTTCTTGCCCCTCTCCCAAGAACAGGTGGCTTTTGCCCCATATCACTCCGAGTCCTGTCCAGGGTGTGGGGGTCTCCCGCTTCTCTCCCCCAGCAGCAGCCGGCTATTACTTTATCTCAGAGGGGGGTTGAGGGCATCTGCAGGTGTATCCCTGTCCTCCCCTGCACCCCCATAGCAGTTGATCATCAACTATGCTCATGCAGGGCCCAGCCTGCAGATGGTATGCCTGCTCCACCCAGGAACCTGCTCCTGCGTGAGCTTGCGCCACCCAGGGGGCCTTCAGGTCTCCTGCCCACCCCCAGTCTTTCTTGTGACCAGAGAGCTGTTTAGGGAGAGCAGGCTTGTATCTAGGGCTCCAGGAATACTAGCCCATAATAAGGCTTTACAAATTTGTTAGATGTTTTCTTCTTACTCATTTTTATGGCAACACTTTTTCTTCCTGAGCTCTGCCAAGAGAGAAAGAGCTCATTTGCCCCATCTTTCCTCAGAGGGGCTTGTCGCCTTTTGAAATTCATTCTCCTGAGAGTCAGCACAGGTGAGCAACACAGTCTGAGTAACAAAAAAAATGTTTTTTTAAGTTGGGCAGCTTTTCCCCACATAAGGTGCAAGTTACTTTCTCTTGCAGCTTTCTTCATTTTAAATATTAGGTGCGGATCTCCTACTTCCTTTTTAAGAAACTTTCAAACAAGTTTAGTGTGGCCTGCAAAACCATGCATAGTCATATTTGCCTGTCACTCTAGCCCAGGGGTGGGCAAACTTTTTGACTCGAGGGCCACAATGGGTTCTTAAACTGGACCGGAGGGCCGGAACAAAAGCATGGATGGAGTGTTTGTGTGAACTAATATAAATTCAAAGTAAACATCATTACATAAAAGGGTACGGTCTTTTTTTTTTTTAGTTTTATTCATTTCAAACGGGCCAGATCCGGCCTGCGGGCCGTAGTTTGCCCACGGCTGCTCTAGCCAGATCTTAGATCACTCTCCTTCTCCCTCACTCACTGTGCTGCTCTAACAATAATTGCAGTTTCTCCGAACGCCAAGCTCTTCCCCACACCAGAGCCTGTGCAGGGTCAATCACTCCGCCTGCAGTGCATTTGCCCAGTCTGCACCTGGGTAACTCCAGCTCCTCCAAAGACCCTTCCTTGATACTACACCCCCTACTCCAAATGGTGCATAAATTACTTCCTCATTCTCTTTCACAACTGGACGGTAGGCCATTATCTGGGCCTATTGTCTTGATTTAATCAATCTCTTTAGTGGTTATTTAGATTATATTTGGTCCTTTATTTTTATAAGTAATAATCTTGTATAGAAAGCATATCTAGAGTATAAATTTCTAGAAGGACTTCTGTACAAAACAGTGCATACAGATAGTTCAACACTGTGGTGAAGAGTCTGGGCTGCCCCCTACCAGCAAGTGACTTAACCTTCCCCTTATGTGTGAGTTGAGGATAATACCAGTCCCTCTCCCCTCTCTTAGAGTTGGTGTGAGACTTACTGAGTTGGTACACATATAGAGTGTCTAGCACATAGCCTCTCAATATACATCAATTGTTATTATTAGCATTTAAGATTTTAGCTAGTTTCTACCCATAAATGTGTTATCAATTTAAACTTCCAACAGTATGAGAATGACTGCCTCTTCATACCCTCAACATAGCGTCTTATTAAACTACTTTTTAATCTGTGCTACCATGATGCTCCTAATAGTATAATTAGTATTTCTCTTACTAAGAGCGAAACTAAGCATATGTTTCTATGTTTAAGTGCATTTGAGTCCTGTGTCCCAGCTGTTCCTCATGTTTCACAGACTACTCCTATTGGTCATTGTCCTTTTTATTGCTGATTGTAGGAGTTCTTTATGTATCAGGGAGTTGTGCCTTTGTGCTATGAGTTAGTCTTTCATAGTAGTCAATACTTTTTCTTCATGATACTAATTCCTGTTTTTCATGATTTCTGTATTTATGATTACTTTCTAAAGCTCCATCATATCAAGGCCCATGTTTATTTGTTTGTCATTGTATATTGAGCACCAAGTAAAACGCTGAACACATAGTAAATGATCAATAAATATTTAATGCACGGACCAAATGTAACAAAGAGCATCTTGGTACATAAGTAAACTGGGAACTTGGAAGGGAACAATTTTGTATGAGAATGTGACGAGTTTGTTTTTGGATATGTGACATTTAGGTGACAACCAATGTTCTAAGTTGAATACATACTATGCTCTTATTTGGCAAGATACTCGCAAAGATTTCGGAGTCATCACCATGAAGTGTTTGATTGGAAACAGATCTCTGATGAAGAGACTGTTATGTGAGGGTTCACAAACACTTCCAATAAAAAACTATTTCAAGTGATTATAGTTGTTACAACAACTTCCGAAAAAATATGAAAAGAAAAGAAAACTAGAAGCATTATATATTTGTAAGTATAATGATATGGGGAATGTAGAAAAATGTTAATGCCTTGGAACAATAATTATTAATGCAAAGTGTTTAGCTAATATTTTATAATTATGCCCCAGTTACTTATTGTGAAGAAAAGAAAACTTTACTAATGGAAAGCTGAGTTTATTATATACATATAAGTGTGTGGAAATCAAAAGCGCTTTTATTATATAATGTAGGCTATTTGGATTATCAGTGTATTCTGTTTTTCAGTTTAAATTGGACATTGATTGTGTTTTCTATTACTGAAATACCACTGAGAGATAGTTACTATCAATTTAGTCTCCAAGTCTGTATATTAACTGCATGAAAAAGAAGAACCCATTCAGTCTTCTAAAAAGAAATGCTTATTTTTTTCAGAACAGAGACTTTATCCTAAAATAAACTATATATATATATATATATATATATATAATTTAATACCCAGGAATATCTTGATGGCTACAGTCATTGAATAACCATTTGACTTAAATAGATATGAATTGGTCCCTTTAATAAATCTGTTGTGAAGTTATAGTCCCTGGTCAATAATCATAAGAAAATAACTTGGGCAGAAATTTGATTTTGATGGCTAGTAGATGTGCCATTTCAGCGTCAATCTTGATTTTCAGATGAGCCTGTGGATTAAAAAATACTATCTTTGAACTATACATTTTTCTCCTTTTTATTAAAATCTATGAGTTGAGAAATGAGGAGTATGTATATAATTGTGCTGGACAGACAAATCATTTAGACAAAAGTTCTGGTCGTGTTAGGATGCCTTTAGGCTGGACATTTAGCTATCTTTGGCTTATTGATCAGAAATCCTGGTATTTGGGGCATTTTTGTTATGAAAACGGGGTTTTTATGTGTAATCATCAGATCCTTCGTTGCAGGTAAGGGCTTGTCACTGATGAAGGAAGTAATCTGTAGCAAAGACACAGAAAACATGGAGAAAATACATCTACTTAAACAGGAGCGGCAGCAGCAGCTTATCACAGCCTGGCTGGCTGAGCACCACCTGGCAGTGGGCACTGAAGGAGGCATATAGTGTCACTTCGGGGGATTTCAAGAAGCCAGTCAGTCCAACTGGTGTTGCTCAGTGATTGAGAATCAACCTAGGAACCAGGGGGTCACAGTTCAATTCCCCATCAGAACACATGCCTGGGTTGCAGACTTGATCCCCAGTGAGGGGCCTTCAGGAGGCAGCTGATCAAGGATTCTCTCTGTTGTTAATATTTCTCTCTCTCTCTCTCTCTCTCTCTCTCTCTCTCTCTCTCTCTCTCTCTACCTTTCTCTCTGAAATCAATAAAGATATATTTCTTTAAAAAATAAAAATTAATTAATTAAATAAAAAAGAAGCCAGTCAACTGGTTATGCTGAATTCGCAGAAGTGCTCATTTTCTACTTAAAATAGGAACATTTATTCCTTGAGAGAGAAAAGAAACTCCTAGGGGGCCTGTGTTTATCTAGGAAGGAAATAGTTATGAATTTTTGGACAGGGTCTTACTGTATACAACTTGTGTTAAAAGACTGGAGATAAAGATGAAATAAAGCTTGTTTTGTTTTCCTTCATTATGAAAATAACCTTCTGAGAGCTGTTCTCAAAGAACATCCTCTACAAAGCAGTGGTGACAGAGTAAGGTTTTATTTCATCAGATGGTTATGGTTCCTGCATTTTTGCTCAGACTCCTGCTGAGACTTGGGTAAATGGAAGTTAATGGTTTGTGGCTAAAGCCCAGTTACTTTCCTGCACATGGAGTTCGTTCTGTAGTGCGTTAATCTATCTTATACCCATCAAAGGAGCCATGATAAGCCAGTATCAAGGACTGATCTGAAAGGTCAATTAATCTTCTTAGCAATACCCAGGGATGGAGTAGAGGGATGGAAACCATTCTGTTCTAGAGGGTTCTAATCCTATATAATAAAAGAGAAACATGCAAATTAACCATCCCTCTGCTATGCTCAAGCCACGGCCTCAAGCCAGTCAGGAGCAAGTATGCAAATTAACCCAACTAAGATGGCGGCAGCCACGGAGCTGGAGCAAGCAGGAGGCTTGGGTTGCCCCCGGCGATGGAGGAAGCCAAGTTTCCTGCCTGCCCTGGCTGGCCCTGGGCTCCGCTCAAGGCTACAAAGTTTCAGTTATAGAAGATAAATAAATCCCTGATACCTGCTTCCAGCCAGACCTGGGCTCCACTCAAGGCTACAAAGTTTCAATTATAGAAGATAAATAAATCCCAGAAAGAAGAAAAAAGAAAGAAAGAAAGGAGAGGCTGGGAGCTTGGGTCGCCGGGGGGCATGGCCAGCCTGAAAACGGCCATCAGCCCCTCACCCAGGCTGGTCAGGCACCCCAGCAAAACCCCCACCCTGATCTGGGATACCCTTCAGGGCAAACCAGTCGGCCCCCACCCATGCACCAGGCCTCTATCCTATATAATAAAAGGCTAATATGCAAATTGACCATAACAGAAGACCAACTGGAAATGACTGGTCACTATGACACACACTGACCACCAGGAGGCAGATGCTCAATGCAGGAGCTGCCCCCTGGTGGTCAGTGTGCTCCCATAGGGGGAGCTCTGCTCAGCCACAAGCCAGGCTGCCAGCTGCCAGCACAGCAGTGGTAGTGGGAGCCTCTCCTGCCTCCTCAGCAGCGCTAAGGATGTCCGACTGCAGCTTTGGCCTGCTCCCTGCTGGCAAGTGGACATCTCCTGAGGGCTCCTGGGCTGCCAGAGGGATGTCTGACTGCCAGTTTAGGCCCAGTCCCCTGGGGAGTGGGCCTAAGCCAGCAGGTGGACATCTCCCGAGAGGTCCCAGACTGCGAGAGGGCACAGGCCAGTCTGAGGGACCCCCCCCCCCACCCCAGTGCACAAATTTTTGTGCACTGGGCCTCTAGTTGTAATACAAGAGAATGTGACTCCCTCAATGTGTGCCTGTTCTCTTGGTGTGATGAGACAAAAACATACTCTTGACAGAAACGTGGCCAAATAACTGCTTGCTTGCTTCAGTCTCCATCTCTTTTTTAAAATATATTTTTATTGATTTCAGAGAGGAGGGGAGAGGGAGAGAGAAACATCAATGATGAGAATCATCGAAATGGCAACCTCCTGGTTTATAGGTCAATGCTCAACCACTGAGCCACACCAGTTGGGCAGTCTGTATCTCTTTATAGCTAACTATTCTCAATCCCATGACAGACATGGAAGCTAAGTTCAGCCAGTTGTCTGGCCGTTTATGTTAGTGCATAAAATTCTTAATTAACAAAATATAATCCATTGTAAATCACTTTGGTAAGCTTTTAAACCTCATAAGGAATTCTGTCTTGTCCAAAAGCTGCTTTCAAACTGTGCTGATCCGGCATGCATGCTCCATTCCCCGTGGAGCTGAGTGCAAGGATACAAAGGGAGCCAATTAAAGAAACTTAGAGCCAGAAGAGTCGAGCAGAGGCCATCTTGCCCATCCTTCTGCCTCCAGGCAAAACCTGTCCCCTGCACCCAAAATTTGTACTTGAATCCGGCTACAGACATGCTCACCACAAGTAAATGACAAGCAGCTTATCTGTTCAGGACTTATGTATGATGTTCTAAACATGCTGAGTAGGAAAGCTCATCTGAATTATTTTAATTCCCCCTTTCTAGGACGTTATTTTGTTCAAGAAATGGTCTCAATCATTGTAAAGATGTGGGAGTCTGTGTCTGCGCCACACGAAGTTCTCTTTGTCATCGTATTGAGTGTATTTCTGGCTTCCTTTCACTCTAGGTCTACCTTATGGGTGGGAGGAAGCTTACACAGCAGATGGAATCAAGTACTTCATCAAGTAAGTACAAGCGTCTCCTCCAAGTAAGCAAGTTTTTCACATCTGGCGGGAACCTGGGAGTTGCAGACTAATCAGCAAAACCAAGACACCCTCTTGGAGGTTACAGAAATTAGAAACAAGAAATGAAGGCTCACCATTTTGACTTCATGTGATTTAAGTGCTAATATCAGATATCATTTGGGGAACAAAATTAAAACAACAACAACAGCCTAATAATAATTTTAAGGGGAACATCAAAAAATTGGAACAGGGTCATCATTGGAACTTAAATAGTGACCGCTTGGATTCACTTCTGGCTTAAGGTATTAATATTTGTGAAAAGTTAATCTAATGAAAACCCCACTTAAAACTTGTCAATAATAGTGCTAAAAATGAATATTCTTAATGCTTTCCAGTCTGCACAGTTCATTTACCTGCAAATACTTATTTGAACATTTGCCATGTGCCAGGCAGTGGTTCATGCCTTGCAAATTCCATAGTGAAATATACAGAGTAGATCCCTGATATCATGGAGTTTACATAATAGTGAGGAAAGTCAGGAAATAAGTAATTGAAGAGACAAATGAGATGGTATACGAACCAGCCTTATCTTAGTGGATCGTCAGAACACCCTTTTATGTGTACCTTATTCTCCCTGTTTGATAGATGAAGACAGTAAGAGCCTAGAGTGGTTGCCAAAAAATCCACAGCCACGAAGTTACCAACCCAGAGTAGAATCCATCTTCTGACTCCATGATTCTCCCTAATAGACTAGACTTGCCAAAAGAGACCTGTCTTTGAACAGAATACATTTTCCAGCTGCTGACCTGGTTAGCTTTACCCTGGACAAAGCAGTCTGGCAAACTTCCACTATGTTTGGGACAATTCTTTTCATGTCAGGTTTGGGTTATGAGGGCAAAAAGGGGGACTCCTGACAGACTCCTAAGATCCCAAGAGATGCCCTGAGTTTGTACTTTTTAACTAATACTTGTGCATTTGGGGAGAAGAGGGAGGTGTTCTTGCTGTCCTTTCAGATGTGCAGGTATTTTCCAAAGCAATATCCAGATTTTGGATTCTCAAGCCCTGTGACTTGACCCTGGTTCCTACATCTCCCTTCACCCCAGTTTTCTCATCATAAAATCGGGGAAATAGTACCTACTTTATAAAGTTGTTCAATGCTAACTAAGCATTTAGCATAGAACTTTGAACACAGTAGGTGCCCAATAAGTACTCAGAAATTTACAATATGGAAAAATCGTCTTCGTGGGGGGAAAACATGAAAAATAACGTAACCATTAACAGCATTGAGAATTCAAAAGCTTCATATTTGAAAATATTTAAGGAAAAATTAGGGGTAAACTTGTCAAAGTATTGTCATGATATATTTTTTCTTGTGGTCTCCAGCAAAAGGTAATTCATACAGCAAAGGTGTGGTTTGCAACCTGCAGAGGGGAAGGGGACTGGTGGAGCAGAGAACCCAGGAATTCCATGCGAAAATCACATTTAGCCCCTTACTATTCACTTCCAGAATCAGAGCTCCTCTGGAAGGGAAGTGTCACTCTGATATGCTGGGTTAACTATGGTTAGTTCTTGGACGATGGAATCACTGGGCTTTCGGGATGGCAGGAAAATGAAAAACCATCTTCAAATCTGCTTTGTTTTCTTTCTCATAATAACTTTGTAATGAATAAGGGAAAAGATATGGGGGTGGTGAAGGAAATAAGCATTTATTGGGCATTAGCTGGTGTTGAATAGCCAGGCATATGTTAGGTTTATTTTTTCTATGCGTCATGTCATTAAATCCTCCTAACAATGTGGAAAGTGGGCACCACCCGGCTCTTATTAGGATGGTATTCTGATGGTGGTTAGCTGCCGCCTGCCCTCAGCCATGCCTGTCTTCTAGAAGGTCCCCAAAGAAATGCCTGATCAAAGAAAGGCAAACTAGTATTCTTATTCACTGGGTTCTGAATTCAAAGGCATTTGGACAGTGGCAGTGAATGAGTGTGGACCCTGTGAGGACTCTTCGCTAAACTTAGCCTTAGCCGTCTGTCAGTGTATTCCAACCAAAAGGTGAGGTCAGAGCCTAACTAGTGTCAATGGAAGAAAGGATACGAAAGGGATAATCGCCAACTACCAAGGAAAAGGAGGGAGCAGGAGATGGCCAGCAGAGAGCGAGTGCGCCCCAAGGCCTGTTACCCAGCTGGCTCAGCTGCCGTCCTTTGCAGACGGAACACTGGCCTAGGCTGGGCTCCCTCCTACCCGAGGGAGAATAGCACCTGAGCAGAGGAGAGAAGAGAAGGAATACACAAGGCCTCCGACTGCCCTGAGATCTAACTCACAGTTCCTGTGGAAGGAATGGAAAGAGACACTACATTTATTTAGTGGACTCCGGTCTAGAAAATATACCCCTTAGAGCAGTGATGGCGAACCTTTTGAGCTCGGCGTGTCAGCATTTTTGAAAAACCCTAACTTAACTCTGGTGTCGTGTCACATATAGAAATTTTTTGATATTTGCAACCATGGTAAAACAAAGACTCATATTTTTGATATTTATTTTATATATTTAAATGCCATTTAACAAAGAAATCAACCAAAAAACTGAGTTCGCGTGTCCCCTCTGACACACGTGTCATAGGTTCGCCATCACTGCCTTAGAGTGTGCTTTGGAAGGTCATCAGTTGTTTTCTTTGACCTGAATATTGACTCATAAGGAAAGCAGGAAAGAGGTAGTAAGACAGATTTGTTCCCAAGGACAATGGCGGGTTTCATTGTCTCACCATTACAGTCTGAGGAACTGTGTGGAAAGGAGATTAAACCTGTCAAGGTTACACAGCAATAAAATCACACAGACCCAGGGTTGTCTGCCCCATAGCCACCCTGCCCCACCACACACACGCACACGCACAAGCACATGCACACACTGCACCTCCCCCATCTCCTTATTTTAATATAGTATGTTTACACGTGACAAAGAAGACATTTTAAACAGCTCTTCATTTAGGAAGAACTCTATTCATTTTAAAACAACAGATTAGAAACTTAGTTCTAAGAATGAGTACTTATCTCCTGGAGATCAGAAAGGTCAAATAATAGAGATAAGGAAAATCTAACACTATACCAGTTCTTCCTTTACCAGCCTCAGGGAGGAACAGGGTGCATACCAGGAACTGGGTTTGGGAGGAGGGGGGGTTGCTAGAAATTAACCCTATTCAAGCACCTACCCTTATTTTACCTTTATTCTTTATGAAAATCTTACTTAATAAGTGTTAATACTTCCCTACCTTCTTTCAGGGCACTGAACAAGCACAAATTATTGTGAATGTCAATCTTATACATAATACAGTGAGTTCTGCAGGGGGATATTAGGCTGTATAAGCTAGAATACAGAGACAGCGGTCACGCCTCTGCTCTCAACATGCCTGTCCATCCCCTCTCCCCACTCTTCATTTTTATCATCTACACACCTCACCCTCTTCTCCAGGAGTTTATTTGAAGAGGATAGGACACCAGATAATCAGACTAAGTTCAACTGCTGGTCAGTAGTCCTTGAGGTGTATCTGCAGGGGTTTGTGTGTGAGTCAGATACATTTGATGAGCTTACTTCTTGGCTCTTAGCTGCGTTCAGATAGATGATGCCGTCAGAGAAGTAGTGCCTGCATAAACAAACATCTACTCTGTGTCTTTCTTGGAACTTTGTTTTGTTTTTTTGCTTTTGGTTTGTTTGTTTGTTTGTTTGTTTTTAATCTTCATCCTCCCACTGCACCAACCAAAATTTGAGCCTGGATAGGCTGTGTTGGTTTTTGGGTAGGAGTGGTTCATTTGCCAGGTTAATGTACTTTGGAGACAAGGAATAACGAGTAATTAATTCAGGTTATTCCCTCTCTCACCTTTACTTGTGATTGAAATCACCCTCCGGAACACCAGAGTAGGTGATGGTCTGTGTACATATAGTCTTTCCCCTGAGATTGACATCTGTCACTGGCGTCCCAGAAATTGAATTGTTACCTCTGATGGAAGCCACGCCTCAGGCAGAGGAGTAACTGTCAGTGCTGTCCCAAGAATGCCCAGGCAGATATCGTCCTCACTCAGCATCCCCGTCCATCCACGTGTCCATTGCACAACTATTAATACTTTGTGGTCGTCTACTTAGGTTCTGACACAGGGGAAGAAAGCATTGCACGCGGTATAAACAAATTTATGCAAAGTGTTGGTGTTATGCAAAGAGCGGAGAAAACCTCAGCATATTGTTTGCGGATTCCAAAGAAATAACCCCCGGAGGACTGGCCGTGAAAGACACGGGTCTACTAGGGCTTACCTGTGCACCAGTGTCGGCTGGCCCGTGAAGTTTTCCATCATACAGGAGAGTTGGGGAGTGGGTTCTGCCACCCACACTTTCCAAGTACCGCGTTATATGGAGTACAGACAGCAGAGCGCACAGCACCTGCTGGTGGCTGTGCGACATCAAAACGCAGGCTGTTTCTCTGCAGCTGCTTACCGTCTGCGCTCACATCACAAGCAGTTTCTCTCCGGCCCAGCAGCTGGCCAGGCTCCCGAGGTGTCTCAGTCCCCTTACAGATGGCCTTCACCACATTCCCACAGGGCCGGAGCTTGGGGAGGGCCCCATGTTCTCACATACCCCACACTTGGCCTTGCTAGAGAGTTTCATAGAACTAAGAGCATGTGTATCTCTTATGTATGTATGTGTACCAATATGTGTGTGCACATATGTATACTGGCAGGGCCTGCTCACTTGATAAATATGTGAGCATTCAAGGGAAAATGTTCTTATCTTTTCCTTAGAGAGTTGCAGCTTTCTTAAATTTCATGACAAGTGTCAGTTGTTTGATGATGCTATAATGAAGTTATCTGATTAACTTGACCATTTTCCTACTTACCTTCTTCTCTTCCCTTTGAAGTTGTATACTAGTCCAGATCTATAGTGGTCTTTGGTACGACTCCACTTTACAAGTTCATGTACTTTATCTGTATGTTACATAATTTTACAAAACCATTATGAGGGTGATGTTTGATAGTGAAAGTGAATTTAAATATTATAAATTAGACAGCTGCTGCATTGCTCTCATTGTATTCTTATTTTTTATTGAAAGATTCAGACTTACAATGATCAGTGATCATGATTGTACTAATTGTCTATTGCTGCATAATAAAATTCTCCCAACTTTTGCAGCTTCAAACAGTAAATATTTTCTCACTGAGTTTCAGAAAGTGGGCCATCCAGGTGTGGTTTTGCCGGGTCAGCGTGGCTCTCTCTGGGTTTCTCTGGAAAGTGCAGTCAGGCTGCTGGCGGGGGTGGGAATTGCAGAGTGGCTTAGGGGGACCAGCGCATCTGTGCCAAGCTCACATGGGACTGCTGGCGGGCAGTCTCATTTCCTTGCCACAATGTGGCTCCATAGGGCCACAGGGCTGCTCACAGCATGATGCTCGCTTCCCCCCAGCAAGGGGCGAGAAAAAGTGAGAGCAAGAGGAACATCAAGACCAACACAACCTTCTGTAGCAAGTGCCTTCTATGACCAGTCTCAGAAGTGATGACACGCCATCACTCTGCCATACGCCATTGGTCACACAGACCCACCCTGGTACAATGTAGGCAGCAGCTACCCAGGTGTGAGTGAGGTCACTGGGATCTATCTTAGAGGATGCCCACCATGGTGCCATTTCACAATGCAATGCGTATGCAGCGTATCACGTTTATATGTCATCTATATAGCTGTATAAACAATACAAATCCTCCATATCAGATACTTGCTTCAAACATAAAATTATTATGCTTTGGTGATTTTTCAAGTAGGTATAATCATTTCTCTTTAAAAGTTACTTACACTTGGTTTATACCTCTCCCTCCACTCCTGTGTGCTGACATGCCTTTCTGTCAGATCCTAAAGTCTGAGGCGTCGCTGCTCACGCTATAAATCCTGTTCTCCATCCCAGAGGAAGCGTTGTACTTACAGTGTCAGTGGAATCTGGGGAGTCTGCGATTTCTCCATAAAACAAGTTTCTGTCTAGCGCAGAGAAAGCCAGTGGGTTTCAGCTCACTCTCTCAAGGGTAGTTGTTACGAATTCTGAGGCCACATTCACCTTCACTGCTGTGGGCCTTGATGTCTGCTGTGCAGCAGAGGGGAGTGAACAGGCATGTAAGACATGTGCCATAACTGTGCAGTCATTGGTCTTCTAGAGCATGTAGCTAACACAGGAACTCTGCCAGGGTGGATAGCAATAATGCAAATAGTAGGCTGGAGTAACAAACAATGGCAGCACCCCCCCCCCCCCAATTCTTATGAGATAGTATTTAAGTGCTTTGCTTTTATGACCCTAAAAGGATTTCCACTAGGCACAGTTCTTCTCATTTATCAAAAGTCAGAGTCAGACACTTTAAAAAATATGTAACTTTATTGATTTCAGAGAGGAAGGGAGGGAGCGATAGAAACATCAGTGATGAGAGAGAATCTTTGATTGGCTGCCTCCTGCACAGCCCCCACTGGGGATCAGGTCCATAACCCGGGCATGTGCCCTGACCGGGAATCGAACCATGACCTCTTGGTTCATAGGTCAACGCTCAACCACTGAGCCATGCCAGCAGGGCTATTAATGACTCTTAAATCATGGTCTGAACTGGGTTGGGATATCCTATTAGGTTGTTCCCAGGTAGGAAAGAATGTGGATCATAACCTGAATATGAATAAAATTGTCATTGTCAGCCTGCCATGCTAATTAAAGGGTTAAGTTACAGCGTGTTGTCTCATTTTTTAAAAAATAGAAAACACAAAGGAGACAAATTGGAAGTTATATTACCAATACCCTGGCTTTATTTTGCAAGTAGAGTCTACCTTTGGTAATTCTAATGTGATTAGAAATGAAGGCTCTGTGAGAAGGGAGAATGGAGAGGAAGGGACAGTTCCCGGATTGGAAATATAAAGCTACTATTTTTCTCTTCTAAATTCATGGCAGATTACTGTAACTCCACTTTAGTGGACACTGTCAGGAGCCCTCCTACTGAAAACCTCATTAATTCAGCTGCTTTGATTTTTGAGGAGTTAAGAAATACCCCCTGGCAACCCGCTAAAGTCTGAGGCTCACTTAATGGGGCGTCAGGGCAATTTCTATGCACCTAACCTGAGCCTAGATGAGGAGAAGGCATGTAGGTTCCTCACTATCTTTTGCATGTATGAGACCCTGAGCATTTTAGTAACAAGACTATAATGAAGGAAGAAATATGGACCTCTTTAAATATTTTTTCCCCAAATACTTCTTAGCTATGAATACGTTGTAAGGTATCAAAATCACTAGTTTGGATATAACCATTGGTGTGGCAACTGGCTTAGAATATCCAGTAACTAGTCCAGTGCCTGGTATGTATAGGGACTGAATAAATATTCACTAATGAATGAATGCAGTCATTGGCAATTTGGAGAAGCAACTGGTGAGAAAAAAATATATATGGGCTTTAGTATCAGACCGCCTGGATTCTGTTGTTTTTGCCTCCATTTTTTGAGTGTGACCCTGGTATAATTGGTATTATTTCAACTGTCTGTTCTTCCCCTTCTCATCCAAAAGCAAAAATAGTGGTTTCTATCTCAGGGTTGTTTTGAGAATTGAATAAAACAAGGGATGTAAAACCCTGACAAAATATCTGGCTCATGCAGAGCGATGAACAGATGTTAGTTCCTCTCCCTTCCTTACTTTATACTATAGCCACTTGCCAATGAAGGAGTGTTAAACGACAACCTTGGCGCAGCTGCAGATAGAAACCAGTGGCCACAGCCTCCACTTATGCCGCTTTCCGGCCAGTCAGAAGCCCTGTGACAGGAGCAGAGAGGGCGCGTGGCTCAGGAGCCTGCGACAGCTTGCGCTGGGTTTTCTATAAATATCTAGTAGGGGTAGCAACATGAAGCGCTGTGTGAGCAACTGTCACTTAAGCGAAAGGCCAGCCAGCTGGCTGGGGTGACTTGGAATGGCAAAGCCCACTGAAATGAATAAAACATCCAATCCAGACAGCGGCATCAAACTCTCTCCCCACCTAACCGGTGACAGGTGGAACTGAGGCCGGAAGTATGTTTGTCGCATCCCATTGGGATAATGTTCTTTGGAAACTCGTCACCTTTCTGGGGCTATACTTCTTATTTAGCCAGATGCAGAATTCTCTCTAACCCCAGGATCCTTTATTTAAATTTACCAGCAAATAGGAAGCTTTGTCAAACACTTTCCCTTAAAAATCTGGTTGCTGTATAAGTCGGCTAGGGCTGCCATAACAAAGTAGCCCAGACTGGGTGGCTTCCACCACGGAAGTGTATTTTCCCACAGTGCTGACGGCCAGATGGCCACCATCTAGGTGCCGTCAGGACTGGTTTCTGGTGAGGCATGTCTCCCTGGGGTTTAGGCAGCGCCTTCTCACTGTGCCCGCACATGGGCTCTTCTCTGAGAACTTACGGAGAGAGATTGATCTCTGGTGTCCTCTTCCTTCAAGGACAGTAGTCCCATTGCACCGGGGCCTCACCTCCATGATGTCACCGGAGGTCCTATCTCCATAGGTAACCACATTAGGGTTAGGGCTTTGACATATGAATCGAAGGGGGTGGGGCACAATTCAGTCCATAACAGTTCCTTCCCATAAGATCTCTAGCACCTTCCTTTTCTTCCTCCAATAATCTCCATAACAATGCAGCATATAGTCTTTATTTTTATACATTTACAAGTTTTCAGCAAATTGCAAGAATTAATTCAAACCCAGGCCTTTACCCTTGGGCTCTAGTCTTTAGTGGAAGAAACAGCTGGAGGGACGGGGAGCGTGGCAAACAGAATAATGGCTCTCCAGTGATGTCCACGTGCTACTCCCTAGAACCTTTGGATGCGTTAGGTTACATGGTAAAGGGGCATCAAGGTTGCAGGTGGAATTAAGCTTGCGAACCGGCTGACCTTAAACTAGGGCACGTCTCCTAGATTATCCAGGTGGATCCAATCTAATTACTTGCTTCCTTTAAAAGTGGAAGAGGGAGGCAGAGAAGAGAGTTGGAGAAAGAGATGGGGCAGTGAGAGCAGAGTCAAAGATATGCTATGTTGCTGGCTTTGAGGATGGGGCCATAAGCCATGGAATATGGGTGGTCTTGAAAAGTGAAAAAGTATGGAAATGTTATGGATCCCTCTCCCCCAGACAAGAATGTATCCTGGCCAGTACCTTCATTTTAACCCGGTTGAGACCCATGCCGGACTTCTGAGCTACAGAACTGTAAGCCAGTAAATTTATGTTGTTTTAACCAAGTTTTTGATAATTTGTTGCTAATACAGGGAGTTAGAGGTGGAGGGGAGAGAGTGATGGTGAACGGAGAATGCATCAGGCGTGGAACTGGGGATTTATATGTGTTGTCTCTTCACACACTATTGAAGCAGGTATTCTATGTTTTCTAGATTAGGAAACTGAGACTCAGAGTTCCAGTAGCTTCTCCAGAGACACGCCCATAACCAAGTTAGTAGGTACACGGGCCACCTGGGACTTCAAACCAGGTCTACAGTAGTCCTGTTTTGTAGTGTCTTAAAGCTCACATACCAGTCAGTGCAGGGATTCCTGCTTGAAGGAGGCTTCTTTTTTCTTTGGATGGTGCTTTTGAAGGCTTGTCACCTTCTAGCTCAGTGGTTCTCAACCTTCCTAATGCCGCGACCCTTTAATACAGTTCCTCATGTTGTGACCCAACCATAAAATTATTTTCATTGCTACTTCATAACTGTAATTTTGCTACTGTTATGAATCGTAATGTAAATATCTGATATGCAGGATGTGTTTTCAGTTACAAATTGAACATCATTAAAGCATAGTGATTAATCACCAAAACAATATGTAATTATGTATGTGTTTTCCGATGGTCTTAGGCGACCCCTGTGAAAGGGTCGTTCCACCCCCAAAGGGGTTGCAACTCACAGGTTGGCGACCCACAGGTTGAGAACCACTGTTCTAGCTCATGGCTCTACCATTCCCTAGCGTCTCAGTGTCCTCTGCATTCAGTTTGTAACCCCTGGCCCAGGAACAAACATCAATTCTCTTACCTTGCATTGTTGGGAACTAGTCACATGCTTACATGAGGCTGTAGTTGCAGCTGGGAAATGTAGTCTGTGCCTGGGCAGCTGCCTCCAGGTTACAGCTCTACAGTACGTAACAAATACACCAACTACAAAAGTCTGTATAATGTGTTTATTAGTGTATAATAGTCCAGTGTGTAGGTATCAGTGTCCCTAGGACATGTTCTTTGAGTTCTTCTGTATTTTTTGTCCTAACGTGATTGAAAACAGTGGCAATTTTTAAGAGTTACCAGAACTGTAATCTGTGACTATAGTGCACTTTCTTTCTTTGAAAAATTAATTGCATCAGCTTTGGACCCGGCATGTTTTGCTTCTATACAAAATTGCCAACGATTTAAGCCTCTGTATATATTTGAAAAATATAATTGATATTTCCATATTTTTTAGGAATTTTCTTTTCATTGTTCTAATTTTGCAAGTCTAATAAGGTAGCAATTGTTTTACATTATTGTACATAAGGAGTATTTTACTATACTTTTAGATTTTTGTAATATAATTCGATATCTGACCTAAAGATTTTAAGTTAAGGTCACGTGCCGCATAACAAAGTTCAGGTCAGTGCTGCACCACATGTGTGACGGTGAGCCCTTAAGCCTATAATGGAGCCAAAGATTCCTCTCACCTAGCGGTGTAGCTATTGCAGTGTCGTAGCGCAAAACATTACTCCCAGGTCTGCGGCGATGCTGGTGTAAAAAACGTTACTTGTTTGTGTACTCACTGTACTTTTTATCATTATTCTTATCCTTTCTACTTCCAAAAAAAGTAAGTTTGCTATAAAACAACGCTATGTTACTGCGGTAGCAGCCTCCTCTGTCTCTTGTTCACCATGTCCCCTGATGACACCATTTTCTCTGTGCTTGCTTTAATCTCGTGTTGTTTTGTACAGTAACCTGCTGTACAGGCTTGTGGCCTAGGAGCAGCGCGCTATCCCGTACAGCCTAGGCGCGCAGTAGGCTGTGCCGTCCAGGTTTGTGTACGTGTACTCTGTGAGGTTCGCGTAGCAACAGAACTTCTAACGACGCGGTTCTCTGAACATGTTCCCAGTGAGGCAGGGCGTGACTGTAATTGGGTTTTTTAATTTTCAAAAGATATCCTATGTATTTTTTAATAGAAAGTGCCATAAATATATAATAAAAATAAAATTTGTTTTCAAAACTTTGAAGATTTGGATGGGGTCCTGCTAATACTTGATTAGAGCCTCGCTGGATTTTCAAATTCCTAAGTACAGAATGCTCAGTGTGTTCTGAGAAATATCATTTTGATTTTAACAATATATTTTCAAAACTATGTAAGAGGGAAGTCTATATATCAGTGGGAATAAACCGCCTGGAATTTTCTCTTACGCATGTTTGGAATGGATACTTCATATTATTAATCTATAGCCATTCTCATAACCAGTATCTGGTAAGATTACATGCTGACTTTTTAATAATTTTATTGCCATGATTTGCTTTTTGTTCTTACCAGTTCATTTGTTTTAAGTTGGGATTTTTTTAAGTATAAATCTTTTATTGTCATTAGTACTTGCAGTTTATGGCCAGTAGTAAAATTTTCTAGTATTTTTAAGGTACTGGTGGCAAAAGCAGATTGAATTGACATATATTCACTTATTTGTTCTCATGTTCTAGTTCAGTGGTTCTCAACCTGTGAGTCGAGACCCTTTTGGCGGTCGAACGACCCTTTCACAAGGGTCGCCTAAGACCATCCTGCATATCAGATATTTACATTACGATTCATAACAGAAGCAACATTACAGTTATGAAGTAGCAACGAAAATAATTTTATGGCTGGGTCACAACATGAGGAACTGTATTTAAAGGGCCAGAAGTTTGAGTACCACTGTTCTAGTTCATATGAATGTTATATACTTAAGTCAGCTCACCCCCTGCCCTGGCTAGGTGGCTCAGTTGGTTGGAGCATTGTTCCATACACCAAAAGGTTGCAGGTTTGACTCCTGGTCAGGACACATACCTGGGTGGCAGGTTCAGTCCCTGGCTGGGGTGCATATGGGAGGTAACCAATGAATGTTTCTTTTTTTTTTTTAAGAATTTTTTTTTTAATATATTTTATTGATTTTTTCCAGAGAGGAAGGGAGAGAGATAGAGAGCTAGAAATATCGATGAGAGAGAAACATCGACCAGCTGCCTCCTGCATATCCCCCACTGGGGATGTGCTCGCAACCCACGTACATGCCCTTGACCGGAATCGAACCTGGGACCCTTGAGTCCGCAGGCTGACGCTCTATTCACTGAGCCAAACCGGTTTCGGCCAATGTTTCTAACATCAATGTCTCCCTACCTCCCTCCCTCCCTCCTTCCCTCCCTCCCTCCTTCCCTCCCTCCCTCCTTCCCTTCCTTCCTTTCTTTCTAAAATGAATAGAAACATATCCTTGGGTGATGATTTAAAAAAAAAAAAAAAAGATAGTGCCCCCCTCCCCCAGTAAAAGAGCATTGGAAGTTAATTACTTTGGCTCATGCTTCTGCAGCTTTATCTTAAACATGATTAAATAATACTTACAATCTGGTTAATTTCACAATGTTATATAAATAGTGCCATCTACAATGGAAAATTAACAAAAGGGCCTCTTTCATCACAGACAGTTATAAGAATGAATTTCTACAAAATGAGTAGACTTTTTATCTTTAAACCACTTTTCTCTTAACATGCTGCCCTAAATTTTTGAAAGAAAGCATCTTGCATGCTAGAAGGTAAGAAACACAAGGAGAGTCATTATAATGAAATTTAAATAATTCACTTACATTTCTCTGCCAGTAAAATAAAGCCTATTCTGTTAGGGTTTTGTTTTGTTTTTTAATAAACTCTAAATTATGTCTTGCAATTCACTATTATTATGGAAGAAAAACTCAACACAGTCATCTTCCCAAATCAAATATTAATGTTTTCCAACAACAGATTTGGCAATCATTCAGAGGCAAGTAGTATGATCATTTTTAGATTTTCAAATATATTGGAACGGCTGCTGATGGCTCCCCAAATCAGGTCAGATGCACTCTCTGCAGGCACATTTGCCAGCGGTACTGCGTGTTCCAAGGGAAGATGTTCACTTCACAGCCAGCCTCATCTCTTTTCCGGACCTCTACATTTTTCATACTAAGTAGCAGCATCCCACTCTATGAACCATGGGGTCTTTATTAATTAAACAGCATCAACAGGGCTGATTTATTTTCTCTCTTCTCAGTTGAATTACCAAGCACATAAACCAGGGAGCAAATATTTCGAATGCTCGTATGCTGGCCAAGCCAGTCAATCTGGGATGAGCTCATCATACAGAGCTCACTAGGACATAAAAAACTGAACAGTAAACACACAGATGCCCCATTCCATCATCATAGGAAGAATTCCAAGCTTTTCTCACAGTAATCAGAAAGCCCTAGTTATCCACCAAGCGAGCCACGGTCATTAAGGGAATGTGTACTCATTGCCAGGCACTGTCCATGCCTCACCTGGTTCAGAAGCATTGGCTCTGGAGGTCTTTACAGAAGACCCGGGTGAAAAGTGTGCTTGATGCGCAGAGCACTCTCTCTGCTGCTGAGGTTTTATTTTTTTTCTAGTAGTAGCTGTTGTAACTGCATTTTTGGTATTTAGGTGTGTGTTTTTAAAATGACCAGATGAGCCCAGCTAGTGGCTCAGTGGTTGAATGTCGCCCGTTGGACCAGGAGGTCACAGTTCGATTCCCGGTCAGGGCACATGCCCAGTTGAGGACTCAATCCCTGGTGTGGGACGTGCAGGAGGCAATCGATCAATGGCTCTCTCTCATCATTGATGTTTCTGTCTCTCTCTCCCTCTCTGAAGTCAATAAATATATATTTTAAAAAATAAAATAAAATGTACAGGAGAGCATACTGGGAGTATAAAATTAATTAATATTTTATGGCATTGTTTTTTTATCTGGAGTAATATAAGGTATTGATTCATTGCTAAAAAGTGTTTAATGAAGGTTATTGGCAAGGATGACTTTCTGATGGAACTTCCTAAGGTATTGTTCAGTCCATACCAACATTTTTTCTTAGACATTTTGCTTTTATTTTAAACTAGAGGCCTGATGCACAAAATTCGTGCAAGAGTAGGCCTTCCTTCCCCCAGCTGCCGGCACCAGCTTCCCTCCGGCACCTAGGACCCAGGCTGCTGGCACTGGCTTCCCTCCGGCACCTGGGACCCAGCTGGCTTCCCTCAGGCCGCCCACAGGCACCCTGGACTGCTGGCTTTCCTCCGGCCCCTGCTTTGTCAGGAAGGACGTCCGGAATGACATCCAGAGATGTTCAGTCTAATTAGCATATTACCCTTTTATTATTATAGATGGTCAGTTTAATGTTTGTATGTGGGCACTTATATTCAAAGCATGAGAATATAATTTTTTAAGTAAATTGGAAAGCATGCACCTGGATTTACCTTTAGGTCATTGTTCCCATTTTACCTGGGCAGTTAGAGGACGTTGTAGGGGAGGGAGAATTTATAGTCATTTAAATCTCTTCTTTGTAAATGTGCTGATAAATATTAAAGTATTTTAATATTTTAGAATTAGCAAAACTGTCTCATCAGGGTGTTGCCTTTAGCCCTAAACATGGACGATGCGTTCTCAGTTCCCCTTGCTGTGGCATTCACGCCCCCTTATGTTACTCTCACTAGTATCTATTTGAAACCACTTTCAGTTTAGGCAGCTTTGCAGCTTTATAAAGGCCTTGTGATGGAGTTAACCTGTGCAGAATCAGCTGCGATAGTAATTCAGACCCCGAATTAGAAGTTCCATTCAATCACTTGAGATAACAGTCATGTGGATCCCTGTCCAGAGAGGAACGTGTCTCTGTACCACTTACCCAGTCAGCGGCTGTGCAACTGACGACGTCTGGGCCTTCCCACCTTCACCTTGATTCTTAAACAGCCTAACTCTTCTACCCAATCGTGAACCCATCAGTGATCTTCTTCCATGGAAAAATGCACTTTTAATATGTAAACAGACAAGCTGAACAAGTTTTATAGGGGGATATGGATAGAATTTAGAGTATAGGGTTGAAAACAACCCAAACGCAGTAATGACAGTGAAAGTGACCATTTGTACTAAGTCCAACATTTGCAGTTACCGTCATCGACAGCCAGTAAAGCAAGTGCATTTTATGACAACTCCCACATCGTGTTCTGTAGAACACTAGCCCTGTGTGTGCTCGTAAGGGCACACTGGTTTGAGAAAGATTGCATACTCTTGGAGAGTGCGAGAACACAGGCGTATATTTAAGGTTCTGGGAAATCCTGGAGTAAAGAAACCTACCTAACTATATCATATCTCAAACTTATTTGACCATAAAATTCTCTTCTCACGTAAAGACCCTTGGAACACACTTTGGGAAATGTTACCCTGTAATGTAGGAGATCTGTCCAGAACCACAATCCTATTTAATACTCAAAGTGCCAGCCCAGGAGAACTTGCCCTGAGACCTGCTGCTGCTTCTGAGGTTGAGTTTGGATAGGATCGGGGTGGAGGAAACTGAGCTAGGATGGATAAGGGCAGTGGGGTGAACCAGGACCAGAAAGAATATCCAAGGAAAAGAAACAGATCACCCTAATTCCAGAAGCTTCTGTCTAGCACTCAGGCACTGTGCCAGTAGCAGTAGATTCAGGACACCCATCCAGCTGCAGGTGTGTCGGTTACAAGTGCTGAGAAACGCCACCCACCAGGTAGGGGTGCCCTCTGTGATGTTTCACCACCACCCCAACATGCCCTGCGTCTTGTGTACACCCTTCCCTACCTCTGCTTGTGACCTTCCGGAAATGACTAGTCATCTGTTCTGAGAACACATTAGGCCCCGTAAACTTGGAGAAAAGAATCCATTCCCGCCCTCCGAGAGCTTCATGTGCAGTAAGAAGGCCTAAAAATAAACACATTTTATCCTACGGCATAATAACGGGTAGAGAGGGGCACTGATGGGAGGAAGCCGAGGAAGATGTGGTTCTTTAGACGCAGTCGCCTAGGTTATCCCAGTGGGAGAGGAAGACTGTCGCAGAGAAGGAAGCCCTGGTGAAGCAGGTAAAAACAAAGCGTTTCATAGGATGGAGTACGTGTCCGAGCCAGGAGGCACTGGCTGGCAGTGAATTTTTAGCAAGTGAGCAACCGTGAGGGATTTGTCGTTAGAAAGACCTCTTGGCTGGAGTGGAGCATGAATTAGAAAAGAACTAGAACAGAGGCGGAGAGACAAGCCATTCAGTGACCCAGGCAGTAGCGTCGGAGAAGGAGAGGAAGGAAGAGGGTCCAAAGAGGCTGCCCCAAGGCAGACACAGAGCGTGTGGCTGGTGACGGTCAGGTAAGGAGAGGCAAGGAATCCACGACGACTCACTCTCCTGCCATTCTTGTTACCAAAGGAGAAAAACAGACATGGTTTTTGTTGGACCTTAAAACACATGTAAGACGTTACAAAGATTGGATCCGGTCCCACCTGCTTCCCATCCCAGGGACTGCAGTCGGTCGAAGCGGTGTCACTGGGCCGAGTACTTGCATGGACGGGTGGGGCAAGCTTCCAGATTGTAACTGCGTTCCTTGTTCCCCTCAAGTCACGTAACACAGACCACGTCCTGGATCCACCCGGTGGCGAGTGCGCTGAGCCTGTCCTGCTCCGAGGAGAATGAGGAGGACTGCCCCCGGGAGCTCCCCGACCGGAAGAGCTGATGGTTTTCTGCAGGAAGCTGAGCGCCGTGGTCCTCTCGCATCTCTGTCCCCGTGGACGGCTCTCAGACGCAATGTCCAAAATAGGAACGAACACACTACGTATTAAAGTTGTGAGATGGAGGCTGGATTTAGGCTACTTTTGTAAAACTTTTGCTATAACTGTATACATTCACAAGGTCAATTGCCACTACAGTAGTTCTGTAAGATTAATCTAGTCCTATATTTTGAAGTCATATATAATGGCACATTTATATTTTGTATACTTTTTTTATGTAGATGTAGATCCTTATAATTTTATATACAGCTCTCTGGAGTATCTGATACAGTGAGTTCTATAATTAGGACTTAGTTTGGACAATTATGTGAACATAGTGAAAGACTTCATTTATTTGGTAATTCACTAACCTTTCACATGTGTATCTTAGGAGAGTGATTTAAGCAAGCTTTGGGCTTTTTTTTTTTTTATCACCAACAACTATCTCACAGGCTACTGAATACAGCCTGCATTTGTATGGGGCTTTCTCATTTACCTAATGCTTTCCTGGCCCCGTGTTCTTTAAACCACCCAGCATGCCCAGGAGGCAGAGCCAGGGGGTGATTTCTGTTCTTGTTTGTCAGCTCTGGAAATAGTGGTTCAGAGAAATGAGGCACCTTGTCCTGGAACTGAGGCGCACACCTAAGTCTTCTGATCCTCTGCCCAGCCCTTTGCCCTGCACCCTGCTGTCCCGGCAGCGGGAGGTCACAGCCCCGCACGCAGGGCACCTGGGTCTGTTGATGCAGCTGAGCTCCACGCTGTGCTCTCCGGTGGCCGCAGAGATTCAGGAGGCACCTCTTCAGCTAAACGTGGCCCCACATAACCCTTCCTCCTTCCCCCTCCTCCACCCCCGGGCCCTCACCTGGTAGGAACATTGTTTTTGATGCTTCATCAGGCTTCTTGTAGCAGCTCACATTTTTCCAAAGTAAAGGGCCTGCCTCCTGCACAGGATCTGCCCTGCTTAGGGTGCCCTTGCCCGCGGGCACATTTGAGGGGCACTGATGAGAAGAAGGGCATCCAGGAACTCCTCTGCTGTCAGAAGAGACATCCTGGAACGCTTCCGCTCTGAGTTCAAGACTGACATTATTATTGCTGGTGTCGCCCACCAGCTAATTATGCTTTACCTCTTATTTTATCTTACTGTAAGGATGCTGGGCCATTTCTGGCAGGAATGAGCCATTGAGGTGGAGTGCTGAAGATTGTCTCTCAGTGGAGTGATTGAACCCGGGGCTGGAAAATGGGGGGAGGGAGTCATTTTCAATGTCCTGGGCATTAGGTACCAACTGAATATGAACGAGGTATCTATTCTTATCCAATGTTGTATTTTTAGGTACTACACTTCAAAAGGGAGTAAGAATCATTCATAATCAGAATACTTGTTCCCAAAGCATGCCTGGTAACAGAGAAGCTGCTGTGCATCACTCTGGCCTGTGCTTCCCACTTCCTGGGTGCTGCTTGCTGGTGGGTAAAAAGCAAAAAGCTTCTCAGGTGGCCAGAATTGAACAGCTTCTCTTACATTTTTGAATTTTAAAAATAATCTATTTCTATCAAAAATCAAGTAGGATGGAATTGAATGAAGTTAAAAAAAAAAAAAAAAAAAAGCCCATCGCACTTTCCAGAGGTGTAGCCGTCACTAATATTTGATGAGTATTTTTACTCAAAGGAAATAAAACTGTTAAAGCAGCTTTTCTCTGGCTTACTATATTGTGGTCCGTTTTGTTGTTGTTTTTTCATGTCAATACATAAACCGATGTAATATTTCAAACGTCTGCATAAAGTATCACTACCCAGATAACCCTTGTGTAGCGTATAGCCAGCAAGCTATTGATGAGCCCTTAGGCTGTCTTAAGTTTTCTGTTACTAACAATGAATGTCACAGTGAACAGTCTTATGTTCATATTCTTATATTTATTGTATCCTTTTCCTCACATACCTATGTTCTCTTGCGCCAATATGTCTATAGTGGGAATGCATTGATTAAGTAAATTATGTCAAAGATAGGTTCATTTTGATTTTGGTAGCTATTCATACATTTTCCTCATAAAAATAGGATCAATTCACACTACCACCAATAGTGTATGAGAGCTGCTTTTCTCTACATTACTGGGCTTTTTCTGGTGCTAAGATTGCCAATAGCTTTCTGATTGTTATTATGCTTCGAAGAGTAGGTTTCTTTCCAAAGTTGCCGAGGACCTGAACTTTTGTCAACAGTAGGTTTAGATGTCCTTTAGCAGCAGACACTGATTCTCTCTGTGGAGGGGAATCAGCAGGAATTAACTCACTGGGTGTCGAGCACATCATTACCCAAAAATATTTACCTTCCCTCTATCATATATATGATAGTCATGAGGACCGACTTTTAACAGGCTCGCTTGGGTGCGAGCCTGTGGTAAAGTGGGAAGCACAGTACAAACACACCCACAAGTGCTTTGGGCCTCAGTTTCCCCATCTGTATAAGGAGGCTCACAATCCCCTGCCTCTTCCCAAACCAGTTCATCTCAGCCACCATTTCCGGAGCACCTGCTAAATGCCAGACAAGATGTAAGGACTTGAAGTTACCATACGAAGCTCATAATCCAAAACCTTTTTTCCTTTGTTTTTTTTTTTTCTCCAAAACTTTTTATTTTTCCTTAAAGAAATAAGAACTTAGGGGTTTGTTTCTTTAGGAACCCCCGAAGAGACGCCCTTTATCACTCTCTTAAATTTGAATAATTCCAAAATAATAACACCCTTTGAGTCGAAATGAAAGAAAGAAACATATGTTTGTAGGGCCTCTCCAATAGTGAATGCAAAGCAGCTGTAAAAATACAGGGTCGAATGACACTTTCATACACTGCCTGCAAAATGAGAAAATATTATTCTTTATCTAGGGCAAAGGGGATGCTTATATTTTCCCAGCTACGTGAAATGCAGTGTTGAATTCTACACGGTATAGGACAGAAAGCACTGAACTGACATTAACACAACTTTCGTGCTCTATGGCATGTGACCTTCAAGAAGATGAAAGGAACTTCGCATTGTTGAGGCCTGTGGAGCCTCACTTTGGAAATAAAACACCCAGGATGTTTTCACCACAACTCTCCACGTGTCATCTCATTGTCTGCATGGTGATTATGTCCCTACCCAACGCTGTTCTGTAATTGCTCTCTTCACAGGGTTTTTACATTTCAGTAATCCTGCTTTTGTTAACTTTTGTTCTTTGACTCCTGGGTTGGAGGGGTCTGAGGGAAAGTGCAATCAGATTAATTGCTCGGATCCTCTATTCCCATTCCTCCGTCACCAGGTTTTTGTGTGTTTACCATTTCACCCTGTTTATTTTTTTTACATTATTTATCTATTTGTAATGACCTTTCTTTTGTTTATTGTCTTCCTTAATAATAGGAGCAATAATGCGAGTAAGCTCCATGAAGGTAGGGATTGGTGTGTCTTGCTCACCGTTGTATCCTCAGGACCTATGGCAGTGCCTGTCGCGTAGTAGGTGTTCAATGCATGCATAAGACTTAGTTCCCAGCTTCACTCTCCTGCCTTTGCATTTCTTCACTTAAACACGTACTGCACTGCTGCAGGATGCCTGGCACTTTGCTAAGTACCAGGGGTACGATGCTAAACAGACGTTGTGATCCTAGCCACCTTGTGATTTGCATTTTAGGGAAAGAGCATTCAACTTAAATTAGCCAAAGCTTGAACTTTCCAGCCATTTAGTGTCCTTTGCCTCAAGAGAGAGGGGCGGCCTCAGAAAGCAGAGGGGTGCGTGCTCTGTGAGTTTTGAGGGGCTGGCTCCTCGGGGTACTGGGCAGGATTTATGATTGGATCAAAGATTGGAGAGCACACAGATGAAGAGGAGCAACGAAGTAAAACCCCTGGTCAGGGGGAAGAAAGACCAAAATGTTGGTGGGACTCAGAGAAAAGGGCGTGGGCCCCACCTCCTGAGGCCACCGTCCTGGGTGTAGCCAAACCCCAATGATATTTGTTAGTTCTGAGCGCAGAGGAGACCCAGTCCTCACTGTACCCTGAGCTGGAAATGACTGTGAGATTTGTCTAGGCCGGCCTTGGGCAACTTCAGGAAGCTTCCTGCAGCCCAGTGTCCAAATTAGGAAATCAGGTTGATTTCTATGCTCCCAAGGGTGACAGGAGTAGCAGGAAGACCCACTGGCCCTGAGTCAGGATTTCCATTCAACCCACATGGCCTCTCAGTGAAACCCAGTTTGGACAGTGACATGAGGCCGTCCACACCCAGAGCGCCGTGGACTAGATAAGCCGCCCAGAGTTTAGCAGTGACTCCAAAGAATGCAGGGAACTGCAAGTTGGCTGAGGTTAGTGTTGGTCGGGATCCTTTATTTCCTGCTCCTGATGTTTCCTTCCTGGTGGGGGGAGCTCGTTTAGAGCATCACTTCTGGCCTGTCTCCGCCTCTGCAGTCTCAGGCAGTGCCTTCCATGCTCAGTGAGACTGGAATAAAGAGCAAGACATGTAGGCCTGGCCGGCGTGGCTCAGTGGTTGAGTGTTGACCTAAGAACCAGGAGTTAACGGTTCGATTCCCGGTCAGGGCACAAGCCTGGGTTGTGGGTTCAATCCCCCCAGTAGGGGGTGTGCAGGAGGCAGCCTATCAGTAATTCTCTGTCATCATTGATGTTTCTGTCTGCCTCTCCCTCTCCTTTCTTCTCTGAAATAAATAAAAATATGTTTTTAAAAAGAGCGAGATGTACTGTTTCTGAAACATTTCTTAAATAGATTTCTTTTTCTCTGCGCCACGCCAACATTGCCTGTTTATTTTTGAGCTCTTTCTCCTTTATTTCCTGGATCATTGCAACGTTGGCAATATACCCTCTTCCCTCTCTCCCAGCCCTGTCCTCATCAATCAGTGCACCCACCGTATTTGTCAGAATTATCTTTCCGGAACACAAATTTGATATGTTGCCTATTATCTGCCCCCTTCTACTTTCTCTCCAGCCTCATTTTTCATCCTCAACTATCACTCAGACTATTTTCTCTGTCTTAGTAACTCCTCCTGCCTCATTTCCTCATCAGATTCCTTCTCATCCTCCAAGACACCACTCTCGATTCGCCTCTCCTGTGAAGGTCTCGACGCATGCCGCCCTCCCCATGCCTAGCGTTGGCCGGCTAGGGACGCCACCTCTGCAATTTTCCTGCACGTCCAGCCCCTCTTCCCACTCAGGGTGGGGAGGAGCGGGGAGTAAAAACTTCCACCCCAAGAGGAGTTGCTGACCTGCTTGTCCAGACACGCACTGGGTTATTGCACTTATTTGTTAATTTATTTTTATCCAGTGAGCTGGGTTACTGAGTCTCAAAAGCTTGGCATCTCCACATCGTAACAAAAATCGGAGTTCTGGCTAAAGGCAACTACTATTGTATGTCACGGAGGCTGTCCCACTCAACACCAGCAGCTGGGCCTGTGCATCCGGCGGGGCTGGAGGGAAGAGGGGAGATGGGCCACTGGCTCAGCTAGTCTGTGGTTTCTTATTTGTCTGCCGTTGCATTGGGTTGTTTGTATCCAGAGGTTAACTGGGAGGAGCCACGTTCTAAAATCCTACCTCAGCCCCCACCACTGCAAAGCTTTCAATAAGGCCTCGGCCATACTACTAGAATATTTGCAATTACTTTGTACAGGAACGGGAGATGTGTGTCTCTTACTGGACGTTGAGCCCTATTACTTAGAGTCCACATACTGCTTTTCATCTCTTGCACGAGACACGGCATAGTAATCCTCGATATATGTTTCAGAATACATTTTTAAAAGTGACTTCTTATTTTCAAAAACTTTAGCTGTTTCCTGCTTCTGGCAGGGAAAAGGCAAAGTGAATGAAAAGAGAAATAGGCTGGGTGTGAAGCATGCCTACACTAACTGGTTCCAACGCTGGAACAATGTAACGGTGCTGCTGAGGAAGGCAGGGTGCGCCGCCCGTTTGGCCATAAAACAGCGGGCTTGCAGCGGGGATGGCAAAGCACGTGCTCAGACATTGCCGCTTTGCCCAAGGTTTTGAAAAACCCAACAGAATGATTCGGGTACGGGAGGGTAGATGAAGCCCAAAAGCAAAATCCAAGATTAGTGCTTGGCAAGGCAGCAGCCCTCAGACTTCCGTGCGTGTAGGTTCATCAGTCACGCCGCTGAAGAGCCGGGCAGGCCCAAGGGAGCCGTGTGTTGCCACCGCGCTCTGCAAGTGCAGAAATGATCCCGTCTGCAGCGAAGCCCGCCGGGATTGCTGCGCTGTTGCTGTCCCACCGTGGAGAGATTCATTTTTCATCAGCAAAATGTGGGGGAGGGAAAACAGGAAGACAAAGCAACTGGGTGGATAATAGTGTTACCTTGATGTATAGAACTGGCAGGTCAGGTGTTTCTCAGGGAGGGAATAGGGAAAGATGTTTGTGGGCAGATCCCGTCTCTGTAAATCGAGTCGTTTGATCATTCAGGGGAGCAATCCATGCATTTCATCAAATGCCAGCTTTTTACTTTTGCGTGGTGATCCCATAGGTTACATAGAGTTTTGTGATCACCACAAAAAAATTTTTTTAAAGCTCACACCAAATGAAATGCATGAAGTACATCTGTGAATAGTAAAAAGTGCTCAATACTAGTATAAGGAAAATCTGAAAGAAATCGAGTGTGCATGCACACACTGTGTGTATGTGTATATGTGTGAATATGGGTGTGTATATGTATATACCATAGGTATATACTAGTACATACACACACTTTGGAAGAAAGGAAATATTTAATAGACTCAGGTCAACAACATTTCAAGGATATGACCAGAGTAGTGGTTCCTTACTCACCAAGGGAACTCCTGGTATGAGTCATAGACTGAGAAGTCATGATGTTCTCTCAAGTTTCCCACTCTTGCTAAGATGGTTCATTAACTATGTGCCTTCTGTCTCTTTGACTATCATATTTCTGATTAGTATTTCCCCAATTTAAGGCTGCATCAATTATAAGACTCACCATTCGTTCATGTATTCCTAAATTTGAATAAAGGCATTTAAAATACGACATAGTGCTTTGAATTTTTGCGTTATGGCCCTTTATGCAAATCAAAGTTTTTTGAACATTATTATCGTGTGTAATGTACATAAAGGCAAATTAGATACAAACACACGGTGATGTTCCTGAAACTTCTATGTGTTCAGAATGGAACTCTTCTGAACCTCTTTTTGAATGAGAGTTGCTGCTCACATTTTTCACAGTGGCATCCTTCGTGCCATCAAAAGGAAGCATTTCTTAAAGGGGAACGCCACCCCTGTCTCTGGGAGTTGCCCCCAAGTCTTTGTCATCTACTCTGCAATTTTGATGCTAAGCATTTTCTTTAATCTTTTCAAAAGGATTTAATAGGAGATTTGTAGACAACACTCTGGATTCACATTCCTTCCTCAGACGGTCCTTAAACGCTTGACTCAGTGAAAATGCAAGGAGCAGGAGTTCGTTCCTGCCACAGATCATGCACACACAGATAAAGAACTATTTCATTATGGTTGCCTGGCCAGCATCATCGATTATAAGACACGTCTTGCGTTGTGTTTGGTTCCCCTGAGGTGAGTATTTGTGTGGATTAGGGAAAAAACAGTAGGGAAATCGAGGAACTGCTCAAAGTTAAGCAGAGAGGGGAAATTTTATTGCAAGCCTTCTGGAAACCCTTGTCTGTTATAAGGCAGCAATCTGGAGCTGTCAGGAGGATTACCTCCAAGAATCTAAAGGTCCAGAAACCATCCCAGAGAATTTGAAAATCATCATCTTATCTGTACCACGTGGAATACTCGGCCAGTCAGAAACCTGGCAGGAGCTGAGGCTGACCCAGATGTCCAAATACCGACGCTCCTTACAGACAGGAGGCGAGGTCCATAGGCAAGTGATGGAGGAGCCCCCAGAAACTAGCAGTAGAAGCCATTTCCGCTTGTAGGACTGAGGGGTAGGGGAAGACATAACGTTGCGGAGACCCTGGGAACTGGGTCACGGAGGAGAAACCCGGCGGGGGCTGCAGTGGGGAAGGACACAGCTGCTGTCAGAAAGGGCATCAGAGCAGGCAGGAGCTGACAGGCGGGGGTTGCCCTCCCTTGCCCTCCCCGCTTCCTCCCTGCTCCTGCGGGGGCTTCCCCTTGCTGGGAGGAAGGCTGACCACAGTGCCCAGCAGGAGAGCCCGGAGGCAGCCACAGGGCTCCACCTCCCCCTGGGCTGAGGGCGCAGCTGGAGGCTAGCGCGTAGGCCTGGTCCAGCGATGCCTGACTAGGATGCAAGCGGAGATCTGCTACCCAAGAAGTATCATCAGAATGAGTTCATAAACCACTCACTGCTTGGTCGGTAATTCCGCAGGCCCTCAGGGCGTGGGTGCTGCGCATGGATGAGGTGCACGTGGTTTTTACTCTCACGGAGCAGCCAGCCAGCAGGAGAGGCCAATAGACGCAGCAGAGGAGGAATCTAACCCAGACCCGAGAGATCAGGCAGGGCTTCTTGGAGGAAGCTCTGTCTACAAGGAGACTTCAATAGTTAGCGTTAGCCAGGTATGTGGGGGAGTGGGAAGGTGGCAGAGCCTCCTGAGTAATGGCGGGGAGACGAGAGAGCGTGATACAATGGGGTTCAGTGTAGCCAGAACATAGTTTCGGGGGGGGGGGGGGGCAATGGGAATGGCCTGCAATAAGCCTGGAGAAGTGAGCAGGTCAGATCTGAAAGGGCCTTGTAAGCCAAGTAAGAGTTTGGGCATTTTTCTAAGAACAAGGGTGAAGAACGGAAAGATTTGAAGCAGGACGATGGCACCACCAGATTTGTTTAAAAGCTCTCCAAGGTGTGAAGGGTGGATGGGCCAGGAACAAGGGTGGAGGGAGTTCCTTCAGAGTGGCCCCTGCTGTGACAGAGCCCGGCCAACATCCCTGAGCCTCTGTGGCCCACAGGACAGACGTCCTCGGGGCTGCCAGCCTCCCTCCCTGGACTGAGCAAGCAGTGGATGGCCGTGCTCAGGCTCTGGCAACTGTCCAGCAAGCACTCAGGATTCCCAGGAATGCTGCGATGAAAAGAAAACGCGACTGCGGTTGTTACATTTCCCAAGGGAATCTGCACAGTGAGCGGAGGGGAAATGGGCCGCTCCCCGGACAGGAGTGTGTGCGTTCCCCGGATTCCCAAATGGAGAGCCCGTCCTTCGCCGGGCGGCACGGGACCGCTGTCCGATAAAGATGAATTGATAGATGGCTGAGCAGCACTTTGCGTTGTTTTGTTTTCATTGTTGCAAGCGCTCTAGGACCGCAGAGGGAAAACTAAATTAATGCCATATGCCCGGCAAAATCCCTCTGACATCTCTGATTGTGATGGAAGATGACAGCAGTTATCAGAGCAGAAGGAACGTGCTCGAGTGGAAGGAAGTACCAAACACCTTTTGGGAAATGAAGCCCCTCCTGGCGCCCTCGGCAGCTGCGGGCTTCCTCAGGTGTGCCCGCCTGGAGCTGTCGGACGCCCGTCTAACCAGGACTGCGCCCTGATTCCAGGTGTGTGCCGCCTCCCTCTCCCTGGCTTATGCAGAATTTTAAATGTCGCAGTAATCCCGTTCCCCTCCCCCACCAGGATCACATGGAGTATCATTGGGGCTTAATGAAGATGAACAAATGATCAAATTCAGATGTTAGTGATATGTCACGTTGGAGGAATTACATCTATTCCACAAGCTGCAAAGCCTCTGAATGTTGTAGCACAACAGGAAATAAAACAGCAAAAGCTACTGTTTCGGAGTCTCTACTGTGTACCCACCCTGTTCCAAATAATTCACCCCTATCGCCTCATTTAATTCCCCTGACAGGCGATAAGGTGGGCATGATCACTTAACACATAAATTCAGATCAATTCATCGCCCTACTCAAAGCCACATGGCTGTGCGTGTGCGCCTGGCCCCCCACTTAAGCTATGGCCTTGGCATCGTTACTTAACTGCTGTAAGGCCCGTCTGCAGGGGGATATAACAGGAAGACCGAATTCCTAAGACCCCGGAGGACCACGTTAAATGAGATGTCGCGTGCGGCACCTGTCTCCGTGCAGGGCCTGCTCCCCAGGAATCACCCACCGCATTAGGGTTCTCCAGGGAAACGGCACCAACAGGAGATGTGTACAGGGTGGGGCAAACGTGGGTTTACAGTTGGGAGTACTCGAAACCCACAGGTTTATGCAATGGTGGCGCCTGAGAAGTCCCACCGCCCACAACCAGGACCCGGGAGGTGCAGTTTCAGTCTGAGAACCAGGAGACCCAAGTTCCAGTCCGAGCGCAGGAGAAAACCGATGTCCCAGCTCAAACACAGCAAAGAAGGATGCTGTCTTCCTCGGCCATTTGTCCTAGTCAGGGCTCGGTGGAGGGGATGGAGCCCACCCACATTGCGAGATCAATCTGTTTCACTCAATCTGCAGGTTCAAATGTTACCCTTATCCAGAAACACCCCACAGACAGGCCGGTCTTAATGTTTAAGCGAAGATCTGGGTGCTCCCTGGCCCAGTCTAGTTGACCCATAAAATTAACCATCCCACTTACTCAGTGGTGCCCTGATAGCAATACTGTTGCTATCGTTATTACTGTGCACTTGGCATTCTGTGTCTGTCTAGTCACTATCACATCCCCCTCAAACCAGAAACAGTCATCCGTATAATGGTAATGAAATCAAAAGCCACAAACCATTTTTTCTTTCCCATAGAAAAATTTTTAACATCTTACAGATTTAGTTCATGGCAAGGGTTCTAACTGCTTGGGACTGTTTCTCCTAAAACTCCTGGGAAAAGTGGGAATCTATGTTAGTAACTAAGAAATAGGGGAATGCCACAAATTGATCCCTAGAGCGCATGCACACACGCCTGCGCGCACACACACACACACACACACACACACACACACACCATACATACACTCAGCCTAATTAATAGCTTCTTTCTAGCCCTCTAGGCCAGGGCTGTGAGTGTAGGTAACCAGGCAAAGAAAAGCTTAGACTATAAATTAAAAGAAGCCATATCCTAGGGCTGAGGCATCTCGTTAATCTCTCCAATATCACACTAAATATCAAGAAAAAAAGTGTTTAAATATGAAAGCAAAAAGATATATCTATTCATACTTTAAAAAAAAATGTTCCAAGACATTTTCCTGGACCCAGACCTCTACCTCCTTTTCTGAGGTGCCTGGTTTTCCGCACACCAGCTCCATGGATGGGAGTGGAGCAGGAGAGAGCTGAGCTGGACATGCAGCCCGGCCACATGACCTTGAGCCAGATACTCATCTCTGAGCTCCAGGTGCTCCCTCCATTGGGCATAAAGCCAATTCCGCATAGCTCTTCAGGGAGTTAAGGAAAGTGCCTGATTCTGTGCCTGGCACTCAATAAGGCCTCCAAAAATGTGAGCTTCCTTCCCGCTCTCCATCTCCCACCTGGAGAAGGGAAAAAGTCATCTTTCCTTAAACGACTATCATTTTTAGATGACTGGAAGGTAGCATTTATTCTTTTATGTGTGAGGAGATAGCTAGAACTAAAGCAACCATCAAGTCCACTGGTTATCAAACTGTAATGAGCCTTCTTAGGAATTGTGGGGTGAGGAAGTGAGTTCAGGTTGGATTTCCACCTCTGCCCATACCTCCATTCAAATGGAGTTCATTTTACTTGCTTTTGTAACTCTAAAGGCTCACTATCCTATGAATAATGATAATATGGAAGAAGATCAAAGTAGTTCTATATATCAAGGTAATTAATTATATGCCTTCTGCCTTCCCCTACAATATTGAAGCCAAGATTCAAGTCATTTCAATCTATGAAGTATTAACATGACCCTGAATTGCTAGTGTCCCTAGCTGTCTTCCATAAGCAAGTATAAATCCTATTTGAAGAAAGAGATCATCGTCATAAGCCTTTCCCCCTGTTTTTATCATACAGTGTCCAGCACACAATCACAAGGAACAAGACACAATGAGAAGACAAGTCAAGAATCACAATAACCAAGACAAAACACAGAAACTAGAAAAGGGTCCAAGGAGTTCTCAATAATAGAATCACATATTAGTCATAGCCTTTAGTATAACAATGCTTATAAAGACAAAAGGCAAGATTCATAATTATGGCAAAGAAGTGGAAACTACAAAAATAATCACAGAGAAACTTTAGAACTAAAAAAAAAAAATGCAGTAACCAAAATTAAGAACTCCATGCTTGTGTTTAACAGCATCTAAACACAACTTAAAACAGGAAGATAGACGAAAATATCTAGAATCATGCAAGAAGGAACAAATGGATAAAAATATAAATGAGACTCAAGGGCCTAAGAAATTCACTAAAAATGGCTAACATGTGTAATTGGAGTCTTAGATTGAGAATATAGAAAGAATGGAAAAGAAGAAATATGTTAAAAGTAAAAGAATGAAAAAAATATATACCATGCAAAGAATAACTGAAGAAAACTAGTGTAGCTCAATTAATAAATCAAAATTTAAAAATTAGAAAATATTTTCACCTTGGCCAGGTAGCTCAGTTAGTTGGAGCACATCTTACAAACCAGGAAGGTTGCAGGCTCGATTCCTGGTCAGGGCTTATGACTGAGTTGCCAGTTTGATGCCTGGTTGGGGCCTGTGTGGGAAGCAACTAATCAGTGTTTCTCTCTCACATCAATGTTTCTCTCTCTCTCTAAAATCAATGAGCATTGTCCTTGAGTGAGGATTGGAAAAATAAATAAAAGAAAATATTTTAAAATGAAAGATCAAGAAAACAGTATGTAAAAATACGGGATCAATCTTACTGGAAATCTCTACTTTTAAATGTATGTATTGTAAAAGAAAAAAGACTAAGAGGCAATGAGATAAGCAATCATTTCAATAAGTAAGAAATAGGAGAGCAAATTATAATCAAAGAAAATAGAATAAAGGAGAAAAATAGTAGAAGGAGAAATTAAAGAAAGAAAGAAAACAAATTTAGAATTAACAAAGACTACAATTAATTCTTGGAAAGAGTAATAAAATCGATAACTGTCTACCAAGACTAAGCAAGAAAAAAGAGAAAAAGGAAAAAGTACCAATGTTAGGAAAGAAAAAAGGAAAAATCATTACAGATCTTATAAATATTAAAAAGAGTAAGAAAATATACCAATTTTAGGTTATTAAAATTAAAATAAAATACAAAAGCTTACATTAAAAACACAACTTTGCAAAACTAACACAGGAAAAGTAGAATAGTATCTGAATCATCCTATGGCATCAAAGAAATTGAATCCATAATGTAAACTTTCCTCAAAGAAAACTGAAGCGCAATTAGCTTCGCCAGTAGAGTCTACCAAACATTTAAGGAAGTCCTAGCCAATGCCACAAAAACTGCTTCAGAGACCAGCGTAACATGGAACACTCCCAAGCTTATTCTGAGGCCAGCAAAATCCTTATGCCAAAAACCTGACAAGGACATTGCAAGCAGCGAAAAATCACAGGATGGTTTCAGCCATGGAAATTATATACAGCCTATTAGCAAACCACATCCAGCAATGTTGAAAAGGATCAATGCATTATGACCAAGGAAAGTTTATTCCAAGAAACAAGATTGTTTTAATATTCAAGAAAAAGAACAATTAACCCACCACATTGACAAAATAAAGGCTAATTATCATATTCTCATTTTTGCAGAAAAGGCCTGTAACAGAAGTCATCTCCATTTTAGATTTTGAAATCTCATAACAAACTTGAAATAGAAAGAAACTTTTTGAATCTTATAAAGGGTACCTATAAAAAATCCACAGCAAAAAATTATACTTAGGGTGAAACATCCTGCAATGCCCCATCACTCAAGATTTCATCACGGACCTCAGAACAGCATACAATTTAAACCTTATGAATGGCTTATTATTTATTTCTGGAATTTTTCGTTTAATATTTTTGGACCATGGTTGGCCGCAGGTAACTGAAACCATGGAAAGTAACACCACGGATAAGAGGGAATTACTATACAAAAAAATAGTCGCCCCTACAAAAAATTCTCTTTCTCTGTATTATTTTCTCTTCAAAACTACATCTTCATTTTCATGGATGACCAAAAAAAAAAAAAAAAAAAAAAAGCAAGATAGGATCCTTCAGCATTTCCATAAGAGAACCCAAATAAAAAAGTTCGTTCCTCAAATCAAAAGGGACAAAAGAGAGCACACAAAGTAACCATTCACATGAGCCGCAGAGGCTGTGGCGCTCAGGAATTCGCTGCTGGCTGGAGCCGCCTTAGGCAGGCAGAGTGTTCTGCACATCTGGTCCAGACCTCTGCTGAGCGGCTGCCTCCCTCAGGGAATGTTTTGCCATCAGCTCTGCACCCCGAATGGCCGGCTTTCCCTCCAACGAGTTGTGCACAAGAGTAGGTTGCACACTCACTCATGGGGGATGATCTGCAAAAGGAAACCAGAGCGGCAGCATGTCCATGCATGTGCAGAACCCTTGCCCAGAAGATGACTTATTACATTAGGGTGATCAGGCTTCAGAAGGAACCAAGAAAATTCTTTTATGCTGCGAGGAACATGCACAGCCAAGTATGTGCTCAACTGAGCTCCTCCCTTGGTTCTTGCCAAAGGGCTGATGTGCTGGCTGTACTGCTTTTTGCTTTTTTTTTTTTTTTTTTAACTGCAGGGCTGTATGGATCCCATTTTTAGAATGCCAGACATATTATGACAAGTCTCAGATCTTGCAAGCCAACCCAAACCTGGCCGGGCTCAGAATTGGATGCTATGCCATCCGGGAGCTGGCCCCTCTCCCTCTCTGAATGGATTCAGGAAATGAGGGCCTACCATTGACAAAGCTCCCCCCACCCCCCAAGGTTATGAGGCTGTAATGAGAACACATCCAAATTCCCTCCACGGAAGGCTGCCAGGAGCCTGGAGGAGGAGGAGGAAGGGGCATCTAGAGAAGGGGCTGGCTGTGAGGGCGATGTGCGCCCTCCTGTTGACATGTCAGTCAGGGATATAGAGGGACTTAGAGAGGATGGGAGCCCCCGGGGGACATAAACCTTTCGTGACCATGTCTAGGACAGACAGACATCTTAGCTCTGACAGAAGAGCCCAGAGGACTAAATCATCACGGTGAACTCAGTGGTAAATGTGCCGGGCACGCTGTGCTGAGCTCTAATGCATTATCTCATGTAATCTTCTGGATGTCTCCATCACAGGGGCCTTTATCCCTTCCATTTCACAGATGGGAAAACGGGGGCTGAGAGAGGTTATGCCGCAGCAGTGAGAGTTTAAGTCACAACTGGACACTTCCTTTCCACTGAAAATAATTCGTAGCCTAACAAGGTGCGTAGCATACCATCATTAGCATTCAGTAAGTAACTACTAATGAAGAAGCGAATGAATGTTGAATAAGGCAGGTCAGCACTGGTTTAATGGAGGCCGGGCACCAATCAGCTGTGTGACTTTGGGGGATGGTTTGACTTCTCTGGGTCACATTTTGCTCACGTACAAAGAGGACTTTTGACTAGAGGCTCTCTGTGCTACATGACACGATGAATAAGTCATATGGTGAGCCAGCATTTAAAATTAGCTGTCCGTCTTGTCTAAACCAGAGAAAACGCACCTGAGTCTTTCTAGAGCTCCATGTGGCTTAGATGGAGAGGACACTGCCATTAGCAGAGGGGCCCTTATCACGGTTGCCACTCCATTCTCGGTGACCCGATCGTCCCATTTGTCTCCGTCAAGAGCACTGCAACCACTCCCGATTTCAAAGGACCCCACGCAAGGCTCCTCTCCTTCCTGGCAATGGCCATGCAGAGTCCTTTCCCACAAAAGGACTGCATCAGGACAGGAAAGAGCGCTTGGAATCTGCTCAGAGCAAATTGACCTTGAATGTTTTCAGACATACCTTTTCTCTCCTTAAAAAGTTTCCCGTCCCTCTCCCCTCCCTGGAAGTTGGGACTGAAAGTTACAACCCTCCAATCACATGGTTGGCTCCACAGGCCACCAGCCCCCACCCTTAGGTGCTATCCAGCTGTCACCTCATTAACAGAACAAAAGACACTTTAGGGCTCTCATCACTTAGGAAATTCCTAGGGTTTTAAGAGATATGAAGCATGGATTGTCCATGAAGATCATATATACATTTATGAAAAATATATATTTGGTCATTTGAGTGACCAAATATGTATGTATTGGAAATCACAATATAGCAGTAGAAACCCTCAAAAATTGGAAGCTATGTCAAATCACTCACTTTAATTCTACAGATGTTTATTGAGCACCTACTGTGTGACAGACAGTGTTCTGAGCCCTGACTCTATGGGAAGGAATAAGAGAGACAAGCCCTGCCCTAGCAGGTTTGGTCCAGTGGATAGGGCATAGGCCTTCAGACCAAAGAATCCCAGGTTTGATTCTGGTCTTTGGTTGCAGGGTCCACCCTGGCAGGAGGCAACCAATCAATGTGTTTCTCTCACATCAATGTTTCTCTCTGTCTTTCCCTCTCTCTTCCACTCTCCCTAAAAAAAAAAAAAATGGAAAAATATCCTCAGGTGACAGTTAACCAAAGGAGAGACAGAGACAGAGAGACAGTCTTTGCTGTCAGAGAGTTCACAAGCTGTCAGAAAAGACATTCATTAAAGATGCGCTGACTTGTGTGAGGAGCGTTTGGAAGGACACAATGGTGGAATAAGGGAATACAGGGTCTGTACTCTCAGAGACAGCTCACCTCAAAGTTCCACGGATGCCGACGATAAATGAACAAGGATGAGATGGTAGATGTTGTATTCCCCTCCATCACTCAAATTACAGATATTTCTTGCATCCCTACTACGTGCTGAGCACTAGGAGACAGAGAGAACAAAGAAACGATGAAGACTCTCTACCCCAAGACCTCAGAGTCCACTGGAGAAGAACAAAATAAATGGCAGAGATGCCCAGTTACATGATAAATCAGAGAGAAGAGGGGCCGGTGGATCTGCTCCCGAGGGGGCAGCGCAGAGCTCATCCGGGAGGAAGGAGATGCAGCCTTGGGGTCTGAGCTGCTCCCCTGAGCTTTTAGGCCATGAATGTGTGATGCCTGCAGTGCCGGCTGGTACTGTTAACAACTCGAGGCCTTGATGTGAGACAGTGATGCCCACGGAAAATAAATAGAGCTGGTACAAAAAACTTAACGTGTTCCAAAATAAAAGCATCATCTGCTGACACGTTCACACACGATGGAGTTTGCTCAGAGCAAGGAAGACCGCAGCAGTAAAAAGCTCACGTGGGTGATAGCCGGGCGACGGTCTGTCGCCTCTCCAGCCTCCTGTCCTAAGCGACCGGAGACCTTCCAATTCCGAGGCCCTTTCCAGTTTTCGAAGTTCCTTCATGTTCACATTTCGTTGGTTCTGCCCATCGTACAGGGAGGATCATTGTAGAGGGGTCCCTGGGCAGTGGATTTGGGAAAGCCACGCCCTTTGATGTCCCGCCTTTCTTCAATATGGGGACTATATCATGCGTGAGTGTGCTGTGAATGTTCATATACACCCCATTGAGCTAAAGCTCTGGATCTTAAACAATTTCCTTTTAAAGTCTTGTTTTGACGAGGGATTTTCAACAAGGAGGGTACAGCAAAATCCAAGAAGAATTTTGAAATAAAAATCTCTGGAGATAGAACCCATGTTTTTGTTAGTTTCTTGTCAATTCCATGAGCGATTTGGGGGGGGGGGGTTCAGTCCTGGTTAAATATAACTACTTATAAATGAGCCAGCCTCTGGTATGAAGTCAGTTCCCCAATTCATCAAACTTAAGAGGAGACAAGAGCGTTCAGCATCATCTTCTGAACGTACCGAATTCCTGCTTTGGGGTGGTTCATTTATTTCGAAAGGCATTCATTCCTAAATAAGCTAAAGAGTATGACTCGGAGACCAAGTGGCACACAGCTGCATCCAGGATATGACCTGCAAGTAGGCAGTGTTCCGTTAACAATGCTAGCATCTGCTCCGAGTTTTCAACGGGAAAGCAAGCATTTCCCAACTAATTTTGTCGATTCATTCTCTGGAGTATTATACACGCTATGACAGGTTCTCTCTCTCCCTGCCAATGGCATGGGTTGGCCCTTTACAGTTACTAAGATCAATATATAGACATATGTAATAAACATCTTTCAAGGGAAAAAAGACTTTGAGATGCTTGTGGCTTGGAGCCTGGGCACACGCAGCTCACATCCCATCCAAGCCAGTGGCCAGTTGCCATGCTGTTTTAGGTCCGCATCTGCTGCTGGTTAGCAAAAATTCCATTCACAGCTGTCCAGATGAATCAAATGTCCAATTAGCATTTCTTGCTCAGTGGCAGGAGTCTGCCCAGAACAAAAATTTTAAAACAGAAAGCACAACAGAACAGAAAGTTTTGTTCACATTCTTGCTGAAAACTGTGCTCTGAATTCTTGACTGTCTTAGGACAAAAAAAACCTGCAGGAAGCTAACAAAGTCCCCCAACAATATATTTTCCTCCTAGATACACTCAAGTTTAGAGACTTTCAGTTCTATATGTATACCTTTCTGTTGAAAAGACCAATCTGGCCCTAGCCGGTTTGGCTTAGTAGATAGAACATCGGCCTGGGGACTGAAGGGCCCCAGGTTCAATTCTGATCAAGGGCACATGCCCGGGTTGCAGGCTCCAACCCCAGTAGGGGGCGTGCAGGAGATAGCCGATCGATGATTCTCTCTCATCGTTGATGTCTCTCTCTCTCTCTCTCTCTCTCTCTCTCTCTCTCTCCCTCTCCCTCTCCCTCTCCCTCTCCCTCTCCCTCTCCCTCTCCCTCTCCCTCTCCCTTCCTTTCTGAAATCAATAAAAATATTTTTTTAAAAAAGAAAGAAAAGCCCCATTCTGTTCTTTCCTATTTCTCAGTTCCAAAGGACCATCAGCATCATAAGTTTGTCGTTCACTACACATGGAAGATGGTGTGACCTTCCGCTAATAAAGCCATCTCTTGTTTTCAGTGTAAACTTCTAAGGTGACAGACAGGAAAATGGGCTCAGCCTAATCTTCAGATTTCCCTCAGTGTTGGTAACGAGGATTGATCTTGCGCGTATATGTTCAAGTTTGTGAAAGTACTCAGCAAACTACCTAGAGTTCTAACTCAAAGGCTCAGGGTAGAATAGCCCAAGAAGCTATTTCCTCCATCATTTGAAACCTTGTCAATGGTTTCCCATTTCACATAAAATAAAATTACCAAGGCCCAGCATAATTTAGCTTTCAGCTGTGTCTCTGCTCTCAACCTCTGCCTCTTTCCCCTTGGACCATATGCCCAAGAAACACTGGCTCAATTTCAGTTCTTTTTCTCAGTAAGTCAACATCTCCTCTACCCCAGGGCCTTTGCACATGCCGCTTCTCCTGAACACTTTCCCCACCCCTATCTTTTGCCTTCTCAGATTTTTTCCTCGATCATATCCATCTAGCCCAGTCTTCCTCCTCTTATAAAGCCTTTCCAATTCCCTTCTTTGCTTCTCTATACCACTTATCACAGTTTGTCATTTATGTTTTACCCTAGAGGCCTGGTGCATGAAAATTCACCCTCAGCCCAGCCTGCACCCTCTCACAGTCTGGGAGCCCTCAGGGGATGTCCAAAATCTATAATAACCACTACCATTTGTACAGTCTGGCCTCCCTCTGCAGGAGGCGACTGGGTGGCAATCATGGGACAGCACTGCCCCCATCACTCCACCGTGGCCTCTGCCCAGCCTCCCTCTGCAGGATCAGCTCAGTGCCACCCCCATCGCCCCTCAGCCGCCGCTGGTTGCTGCTGCCACCCCCCCCCCCCCCAATCGCTGTTCCCTCCCTCTGCCTGCTGGCACACGCCTTAGCTGGCATGGCACCGCCTGCTCACCAGCCTCCCCACACACACCCCGCCAACTGGTTGTTCTGCCTTTTGGTCGATTTGCATATTACACTTTTATTATATAGGATGTGTGGATTTTTTGTTTTGCCTTCATTGCTCAGTGGAAGAAAATCTCCAGGAAAGCAGAGCTTAACACATTGTAGACCAAAGTTTTATTGCTAGCTTTACCCAATAGCCAGATAAGTTTCTAATGAACAAGTACAAAATATGCTTTACATAAATGTTAAAGGCACGCTTTAAAATTAAATACCCATTGCATTTTGAGTTATTTATTACACGTTCTTACAAGCTAATATCTTTTTAAAGTACGATACTTTGTAAAACACTGTGTAATATGAAACAAGAATTCTCGTGATCCATCCGCAGTGTGTTAAGTTAGTATTTCCAGTGCCTAGCACAGAGCCTTTTACTTACTAGCATCTCAATAAATTTCAGATATCTGTAAGAATGAATGAATGTGAATCAGTATTCTATTTCACAACGAGACCTAATCATGCTTTACAGTGAGACAAACATCTTTCTTTTCTCTGTCACTAGTTAACAAAACTCTCTAAGGAAGTTTTTCTCAATAAGGACTTTTCTCTGTAAGAGGAAGTAAAACGTTTTAAACAGACTTAAATTCTATAATAACAGCTGCCATGTGTACAATCTTTGTAACTCACAAAACACTTTCTTATACATTTACCATTATTTTCCCGATATTATAGGGGTGGGGGAAAGTCCGGAACTTCTGTTCTTTCTTAGTTGCCCATATTCACAAAATAATGCAGGACAGAACTAGGACTCTAACCCAGGTGGCCGGCACTCACTCTGCTGGCCTTCCCTCCGCCGGCCTCCTGCCAGCCTCATTACTCTCTCTGTCCTGCAGTCAAGTCACTCCTGCCAAAATCTGGAGATGATTTTCGGAGGAATTTACCCTGCAGGAGAAATATCGTTTGACTTAAAATTTGATTGAATGTGCAGCTAAATTAACACGCTGGAGAAAATCCATTTTCTAGCAGCAGCTTCAGTATGCATGTTCAACAATTACCAAACACAAAACCATGGAAATAGAGCCCAGGACAATGGGAGAAGCAAAGTAACGGAGGCCATTCTCTCCAACCCGGTGGAAAGCCCACTGCTATCCAATTAAGGATGGGGGCGGGGGGACACCCATGTTTTTCTTCTCTGGAGACAGGTGTGCACACTGCCTAATGGGAGTGCCCCCACAGAGCTGTTCCGCTCGCTGTCACTTCCCCATGCCAAGGCTGATTTTTATGACAAGCCTCACTGTTAACGGTGCAGCCCAGATGTTCCCATGGCAGCATGTAAGCCGTGGCTGCAGAAATCGGCTTCCCCTCCACAGTCACGCTGGTATTTAAAGCAGGGATTACAAGAGCAAAATTTAAAGTCAGCCAAGTTTTTTTTTGTTTGTTTTTTGTTTTTTATGTAATGACTGTACTGTTTTTATTTAAATACTTAATACATTTTTAATTATTTATTATTCTTTAATGTTTTGTTCAAACAATAAAGATCAAAATTAAGAAAGAGAACAGGACCTAAAAGTGTAAAAGAGAGAAGGGATGGGGAGAGAAGGGAGAGGTGGAGAGGAGAGGAGGGGAGACGGAGAGGGGAAGGGAGAGGGGGGGAAGAAGGAGGGGAAAGGGAGGAAGGGTTGGGAGGAGAAGGGTAGAGAGGAGGTGACTGGAGGGGGAGAGCTATGTTCCAGTGTCTTATGTTATTAATGAAAATAAATTCAAAGATTCAATTTCTTTTTCAATATTAAGATGCTGTGTAATTACAGCATTTCTCATTCCCATCAACTTCCAATTGCCTTCCCAGCATGCCTAGGAAATTTGAACCTATTCCAGGGAAGAAGTCTAATCGAGATGTAGCTGCTAAGGTCATAGCGAAGGAGCTGCTCACAGCAAAGTCAGGGAAGACCAGCATATGCCTCACTGGGAGACCTGCTGTCTCCGTATCTGCTTCCTCAGCGGTTTTCCTTTCGCTTGCAAAAGTTTGAGCAGAGGGCCATGCTGCCAGGCCAAGCCTGTGTGAACACAGTTGACTGTTGCCCTCAAATGCAACCTGCAGACAGTGTCATCTGAAGCACAGTCCGTAAGGTTTCGAGTTCTTATTGTGCTGTAGACCCGTTAGCATAAATGGCAAACAGGTCACAGGAAGGGCGGAATGACATTTACACTATCAAATCAAGATGTTTCTTTTTTCTCTTGCCCATCACTCTTCAGTATCATTTGTAATAGTGTCAATAATTTACCTTTCACTTGGTCAATATAATCAAGACACACAGACATGGACACACACATATCCCCCCCCCTCCCGCACCCCCCCCCCCCCCACACACACACACAAATGGTGACAGAATCAACTCAAAAGCCAAGTGAAATTATGCCCTTGGCTCAAATCCTCTTTACCACGACTCAAATCCCTGCTTCTCTCTCACCAACTCAGCCTTTTCCACATTCTGCTCCTGTGGTCCTCCAATCTCGGAGATACCTGATCCAAATATCTATACAAGGCTCACCTCAGGCCTAATCTCTTAGATGCCTGAGAACCCAAGGAAATCTAAATAGATATTGAATATCAGCATTTGTGTTGGTTGCTTATATACAGAAGATCTCATTAAAATTTTTCAAGTAGCCAGTCTCACATTGCACACTTTTTATAAACACAGAAGTTGAAGTTTAAAGAATGACTTGCTCAGAGTGACAAGAGTAGTCAGTGGTGACACTGGCGGGGAGTTCAGACCCCAAATTCCATGTTCCTTCCATGGCAACACAGAAAAACTCTGAGGCTGGGGCTGCAGATACCCCTGCTGTTTAGGCTGAGAGGATATAAGCGGCATTGCTTATTTCTGACCAGCATCTTATCCCTTGGGGTCCTACTGCTCCCCTACTCCATGAGTTCCTTTGGATATGGAAAGTGTTGATTCTTTTTTTTAAATCTTTATTTTTGAAAGTATTACATATGTCCCCTTTTCCCCCCATTGACCTCTTCTTGACACACACCGCCCCCCATCCCAGACCTTCACCACCCTATTGTCTCTGTCCATGGTTTATTGAATATATGCATACAAGTTCTTTGGTTGATCCCTTCCTACCCACCCACCCTCCCCCACCTTCCCTCTGAGGTTCGAAAGTCTGTTCCATACATTTTGTATTGGTTCTTCTCTCATCATAGCCTCTCCTCCTCCAAAGGCTGGGTATGTGTGTGTTTCAAGGTCGTCCAAGCCTGGCACTGCATTCCTTTGCAAAACTGAATGGCCCAAGGGGTGGGCATGAGAGCCAAGCCAGGTCAGTGAGCACGCAGCTCTGGCACAGAGGGGAAAAGCCCTCCTTGCCCACTGAGGTTGCGAAGCTGGGACAGTGCGATTCAGGAGCTGCTGGGAGTTGTGTTCCCTGGCTGCGGGGAGGAGCTCAATCTGCTGTCGTTGAGAATAAGGCAGGAAGCCCAGATGGCAAGCTCTTTCGTTTCTTTGCGCTTCTGCATGTATGGTTCTCCGCATCTAGAACACCTGTTTTGCTTTTCCACTCAAAAACAGAAAAAAGATAGCTGACGCCTCTCGCATCTCAGCTGTCAGTTCCTTTAGGAATGGTGTCCTGTTTCCCCATGTTGCGTTCGATGCCCCTGCTCTGGACTCTCTTAGCATCTGTACATCCCTGTGCTCACACCTGTAATTAAAGTTATCACACAGCATTGCAATGACTGCCTACTGTCTTTCCCACCCTCTACCCGATGCGCTCCTCATAGAGAGTGAGTGTGTGATGGTCATCATCGCGCTCACATCACTTAAGAAAGTAACAGGTACATAACAGGTGCGCATTGTTTATAGAAAAGATGGGTAGTAGTGGATTTTAGTTGGGTCTTTGTTCGAAAACTATTTCTCAAACTCTAGAAGCTGTTGGCAGTTATCCTCCACAAAGAAATAGAGGAAGAATTATCTCCAAAATTCTGGGAAATTCCAAATTCTTTGAAATACTCATGGTTAATTCTAGAACCAGTGGAAATTATAGGCAGATATATATTGGTCAGTTTTGTTAAATGTGCTTCTGCCCCATTTTTCCTTTCCTTATTTCTAGACTCTAGCTACAAGTATACTAGACCTTTCACCATGTCCTTCTATCCTCCTGTTTTTCATGCTACTCTCTTTTTATATGGGAGGTTTGAGTCTAATTGCATAAATCTTAAACTTTATCTGGAAACGTAGATGCCAGATAATAGCCAAGGAAATGTTTTAACTTGTAAGAATTTGTCTGTATACTGTAAATTAATGAAACTATATGATGCTGAGGTAAGAATAGAAAAATATATCCATATAACAGAAAAAAATCAAAAATTGATGGTTATACTATGTTTATTATATACTATAAATAAAAGGCATATCACCTAAAATAAATGGCAGGTGAATTAAAGATTTCAAGATGCAAACTATCATAATATTGAAGTAGACAAATCCTTCCTAGGTAACACAGAGTACGAACAAATAACAGATTATCTGCATTAAACAAAAATATTATAGGGCAAAAGAGGAGTGTGAGAAGGTAAACAGGTAACAATAAACAGGTAAATAATTAACTGGGAAAGGTATAAATGGCAGACATTTAGAGAGAGAGGGAGACATATATATAGAAAGAGACAGATACACACTCATATATACATATGATTATATATAGGTGTATATATCTAGAGAGAGAGAGAGAGACAGACAGATAGAAACAAAGAGACAGCGGGACAGAGAAAGACCTCTAGCGTAGATCAATAGAAAGATAAAAAGACACACTATCCAATAGAGATGAGAAGGACTGAGGTCATTGATGAACCACAGATGATCTCCCCAGCATGCTGAGCCCCCGCTTAGAATGTGAGGACACGGAATCACTGACACGCTGTCTAAATCTAACTTTTTTCAGGCTTTCTATGTCATTAAACCTTAATGAGAAGAGCCTGATCAGAGAAGAAGTCTCGCTTATTAAGCTCATTTTTTGCTCTATTTTCATTTCATAGAGAGATTCATATTCAAAGCCCGCACAAGAAAGGAGTGCTCATTCTCCTTTATGAAGTAATATGCTTGTTTTGTTTACTTTAAATTGGGTTTAAATTAGGCCTCAGAAGGAGGGAAGTCATTAAAATCCTGATCAGTGAGGTTGGCAAGTTGTCATCCGAAAGGCCTGTATTATTTCCTTTATAGGGTTCAAAGAGAAATAATAAATGCCAAAAAATAAGATTATGGTTTTGCTAGCTGTGCCAATTTATAATGTTTTCATCAAATTACAAACTCATAAAATTAGAAAGATAAAGAAAAGCTTCATTCTTGGTAGGTAGACTTGTTGCCCCACTTAAAGTTTATAAAATCATAAAATTAGAAAGATAAAGAAGAGGTGAATTCTAGATAGGCAGACATTATGTGTTTTCTTCTAGTGTTTGTGAAGATACACACATGTGAACTCATAAACACATATGTGTGTGGTCAAATTAGTATCACACCTTGTGCATAAATTTTTATCCTGCTGTTTTCCACTTACTCTGCTATTATTACCATTTCTTCAGTCATTGAATATTACTTGGAAACAAGATTTTTTTTTAATTTAAATGGCTACATATGCTCCATCATAGACTATACATAAATCACCATTAATTAGAAGTCCCCTGTTTTCCACCAATCACCATTTTAAGTAATGGATGAGAATTAACCATGTTTAAATATAAATTTGGGCTTCAATATCTCTTTAGATTTTTAGAAATTGAATCTCTATATTCAAAGAAATGCTAATTGTAAAGATTTTAGGGTACTTGTGAAAAGTCCCCCATGAAATGTCTTACTGTGCGACTCCATGCGAGGGAATATGGGCCAGGACCTCACCTCACCCTCACCAGCCTCGAGCATCGTTCATTTCAATCATGCCAATTTCTGTGTGTCCTTTGCACATTTTTATGTCAGTGTTCGTGTCTGTGTAATTAGATATTTTTCTTTTTAATTGAAGGCTACTTGCCCTTCATTTTGTTTGTTTACTAACGGATTTCCCAGTTTGTCATACACCTTTTAATTTTGTTTTTGGTGTTGGCGACAAACTACTTACCATTTTAGGGGGTCAGATATAACAGCCTCTTTTTAATGACCTCGCCTGTTGCTTTTATACTTTGTCTCATCTGTCATTAATTAGTTTACTATCTGCCAATGCTTTCTCCTTGTTTTTAAATTTCAAAAATATTTAATCCACATGAAATCCATTTGCTGGGAAGTATAAAATAAGAATCTAAATTGAGTTTTTAAAATAGTTTTAATCACCTCAATATTAGTTTTTGAACATTCCCTACCCTGTTGTTTGTAAATTTTCTTTCATCAGGCATTGAATTTATTCGCTCTTCAAAGCTCTCCATTCTGTTTCACATATCCCCCTTTTGCTTTTTTGCATCTTACCTAAAAATTAAGGTGGTTGGGTAATTTGTTTTGATATCTGATGGCTCACAAACATTTTAATACTTTTATTTACATTCTTTCACTATGTCTTCATGTTTATTCTTTCAGATGACATTCAGAATCCATTTAAAAAACGTCCCCTATAATTTACCCTCCCACTGAAATCATGTGAGCCTACAGATTATTTGGGGAATGCTTGTTTTCTATACCCTAGTACTTGGGAACATAGTTTAAATCTGCTATTTGCTATTTTCAAGTTATGTGACCCTGGCAGATTATTTGACCCCCTTCTAGCTTCATCTCCTCCTCTGGACTCTAAGCTCCATGAAGGCCAGGCCATGGTGCCCTCATTCATTGTGTCTCTCCACTGTGGCACAAAGTAGGCACTCAGTAAATATCCCGCCCTGCTGGCATGGCTCAGTGGTTGAGCGTCAGCCTATGAACGAGGAAGTCATGGTTCGATTCCTGGTCAGGGCATATGGCCGGTTGCAGGCTCGATCCCCAGTGTGGAGCATGCAGGAGGCAGCTGATCACTGATTTTCTGTCATCATTGATATCTCTATCTCTCCCTCTCCCTTCCTCTCTGAAATCAATAAAAGTATTTAAATAAATAAATAAATATCCATTGAGCATGAATAGATGATTGGGCAAATCCATCTACAGTCTATCCAGAAATATTATGAGGCTATAGATTATGAGACCCAAAACATAGAAAATACAACGTGTTCAATCCAGTTAAACTCAGTCAATGAGCTGAGCGATTTTCTTTCCAGGCACCTCAGACTAAAACTTCATCAGGGTTCTGCTCATCCCACACCCAAAGGGGCATCTCATAGTGGGAGGAGCTTTGGTGGGACAGGGTGCCTGATCTGCAGCCTTCCTTCTGCATTCATTGGGATTTGCTGGGACGGAATGCACCCCACATGGACTCTGGTCATGACCCCAGGTCCCTTCTGCATCTGCAGGCATGCTCCATCCTGCCTTGCCTTCGACCGACGGGTCCACACAGGTCATCCTCCTGAGTTTTAGTATCATAGAATTGTACACTTGAAACCTACATAATTTTATTAACCCATGTCACCTCAATAAACTTAATTTTAAAAAAACAATAAAAATTAATTGATTGGTTTAAAAAATAACAAAAATAAAGAACAACCTCCATCTTTTTTCCCCTACAAAAACAAAAGGCCTTAGATTCCAAGACAAACACCTCTGGCCTGAATCTCAAGAGGCTATTTGGATTTTTTTTTTTAAGGACAGAAAAAAATAATTTGCCTCTGTTCTAAGTTCTTTGTGTCTTCCTTTAATGAATGCTCTCAGAGGCTGAGAAGTCGAAGGAGACTGGATCATGGTGTGAAGGGAGGAAACAAACTTTAATACGCATGTTTCCAATCTTCGTTTATCTAACAAAAGTCACCACACGGACACCCACTTCCTCTCTACTCTGAGCCAAAGAAAAGGGAGCAGTGGTTCTAGTTTCCGAGCCTGAGGGTGGGGAGGGAGGCTCTATAGCAGATAGACATGTACGCGTCCGTCAATTTCCAAGGAATGCGCTTCAAAGTGAGTGGGGGGGTGGAATTCAGCCAGGAGACAGCTCTTCCAGGTCTTGGCTCTCCTACAGCATAAGTAGCCCTGGAGGCAAAGGAGAGAAATAAAGGTCGTCTCACCCAAATGGAATTATTGGTGGAAGCAGGACCAGCATTAAGCATCCAGAAAATTGTTTACATGCAGTTTCAATTTGATAAATTTGACCGTGTGAAATGAATGACAAAGACTGTTCTGTCCCCATGGGTCCTACGTATTGGACAGTGAATACATTTTAACTTTCTAATGAGCGAAGCCAAATGAATATGCCGCCAACCTGAAATGACTTTGGGATTGTCAGAAAAGTGAACTGGGGAGTGCAGGGTCCTGCTTCTATTCATTAATCAACCTGAGGTGATTTAATTAAGTTGTCCTTTGAGCGTCAAGAAGGTGAGTTGAGACAATGAGGCATAACTTGAACAAAATTCTCCAGCAACTACAAGATAAGTAGGGGTAAAGTAGGGACCTTTCCAAGATAAAAGGAAAATGCAATTCTTTCCAACCATGCATTGTCTGTTTGGGACTAACTTGTGGAAAAACAATTAGACTTACTTTGGGTTCTTGTTCCGCAAGGCAGAATTACAATTATGTTTTAGGAGGGAAGGTTTTTTTAAATATAAGTTTACCCTCAATTCTCCCAGGTCACACTAGCATGGAAGGAGCAGGGAGGGAACCAGAGAGGATGAGCTGAAGGTCCAGGCAATAACCCCAGTGGCTCGGATTGAATTCACATCCCCAGTAGAATTATCAGCCCTTACACTCTCTGGTCGCCTAGGACTCATTCATTGGCTTCTTGCTGCAGGCTTGCCTGGCTGTCTGTTGTGACCAAAGTGTGCCACATGGTGGCCTTGACCATCAGCTCTTCTTTGCCACCTCGGCTGTATCCTTAACCTCAAGGCTGTCATTGCACTAGCTTGACGTCCTCCTGCCGGTAAAACAGGGGAGGGGCCTCCCAGCAATATTATAACTTCTTTACAATCAATAAAGTGGAACGTGCGGTGATTTTGTTTCCATGTTTGTTTTGTCAGCAGGGCAACCAGATACCTTGGAAAGCATTTCGCTATCCCCAAGTTTTCTTTGATAATGACTTAATCTTCCAAGAGCAGAAATGCATCCGAGGTCAGCCACCTTCTGCAAGGTCTGCCCTGATTCTCCTCCTCGCTCCCCGCCTTTGGCACGCTTCCACCCTCTATGGGCTGGGAAGGTGCCTTCTGTTGGCCATGCTCGGTCTGCTCTGCGCCTGATGTCAGGTGACGGGTTTGGGGAAGCGCCAGAGGAATAATAAACACGGGTTCACACTGGCGCGGGAGGGCTGGTGGTTCCCGGTGATCTCAGGCTGCTCTCCAAGCTGTTCGCTGAAGCTAGGAGGGGGACAGCGTTCTGAGTGAACGCCATCCACACACCACCTTCCCAGACTCATTGCTGGGCCCTGCCCAGCTGTCAGCTTCTCTCTCTGGGAAGCGATGGAAGAAGAGGTGCAGCTACATCCTTTGGAAACCTTTGACTGTCTATCTGATCCTGGCTTCCTCTCATGAGGCAGCCAAACCGAATCCCCCAAAGCTACACATGTCAGTTATGGCCTCTTCGTATTCCTGGGATCAGGGCCACCTGAGGACACCCCCTCAGGCTCTGGAAAGTGATAGATTTCAAAACACACCCAAGTGTGTGCACCCAGCCAGGCTGACGTCCTCCACTCCCCACACAGACCTATGAGGACCTGCCTCTGCACCGGCCTCCTGCTCTGTCCTCCGCATGAGGTGCACTTCCCATCCCTGCGTGGCTTACCTGCTGCCAGTGCCAGCTCAGGGCAGCCTGCTCCAGGAAGTGTCCGTGATTTCCCCATCCAGCATGTCTAGCTCACTTGGCGCCCATTCTGTTATCTCTTTGGACCCTCTCTCCTTCCCTTCATTGTAGGTACAAATGTACATGCCTTGCCCGGCCGGCGTGGCTCAGTGGTTAAACATGGACCTATGAACCAGGAGGTCACAGTTCGATTCCTGGCCAGGGCACATGCCCAGGTTGCAGGTTCAATCCCCAGTGTGAGGCATGCAAGAGGCAGTCGGTCAGTGATTCTCTCTCATCACTGATGTTTCTATCTCTCTCTCCCTCGTCCTTCCTCTCTGAAATATATATATATTTAATGTACATGCCTTAACTCCTTCACTGGACTGCTGGCCTCTTTACAGCACGGACAATGACTGGTCCACCTTGATTTCCCACCAGGTCCTCAATGAATGAATGAAGGAGGTATCACCCTAAAAGCTGCCGGTTTCCCAGCGCCCAGCGAAAAGCTACTCGCCTCTGTTTCTCCTGGGACACTTCCTAAGCCAGCTTCTTTCCAAACACACTAATTCCTGCTGCCTTCCGGCTCCCAGGACCTCCCTACTGAGCTTTATAACTCAGGATCAGGGAGAGAGAGTGCTGGGTTCTTCCCTGGCATGTTCTTCCCACTAACTCACCTCACACCACCGTGACCTGCAGGCAGGGAGAGGTGCTAAGCATTGGCCATAAACAATAGCTCCTCCAGGCTCCCCCATTTCCTCTCCAATGTGAACCCATCACAGGACCTCGGTCCAGTCACTTTAGGGGGAACCTTGAGCCCCCCATCCCTCCATGGCTGTGCTAGCTTCTCAGGGAGGCGGGTTGGCTCAGTGGAAAGTGCAGCAGCCTGGGAGTTGAAAGCCCAGGTCTCCTCTTGGCTCCCTGTGACTAATTTCTTTTTTTGTTGTTAATCCTCACCCAAGGATATTTTATTTTTTCCATTGATTTTTAGAGAGAGTGAAAGGCAGGGAGGAAGAAGGGGAAGGGGGGAGAGAGAGAAAGAGAAAGAGAGAGAGAAAGAGAGAGAGAGAGAGAGAGAGAAAGAGGGAGAGAGACATTGATTGGTTGCCTCCCACAAGCACCTAGACTGGGGCCGGAGATCAAACCTGTAGCCCAAGTACACGCCCTTGACCAGGAATTGAACTGTTGACCCTTCAGTAAGCAGGCCACTGCTCTAACCATTGAGCACATCGGCCAGGCCTGACTGATTTCTTGAAGAGCCATTTGTCTCTTCTCTGTGAACTCAGATTTCTTCTCTGTGAATTCAATCCGTGCCTTCCAAATTTTTTCCAGCCTCATAATCCTTTGTTGTAGTGCAGTCTTACATGGAAACGAAACGAATGCAATAAATAAAAGCAGAGCTGCCCTGACTGAAATGAAAATGGGTGTGGCTTGCTCTTTCTTGCTTAATTTCTTTCCCCCATTTCTCCTCCACCTGCCCCTGGGAGAGCCCCGTGGAACTTCCCATTGCCCTACGGGGTAGAGTTTGAAACTAGAATGAGACCTCTTCATCTGAGTTTCTAATCCCATCATGTGGACATCGCTGACCGCCCAACACTGAGGGGAGTTGAGGGCAGCACAGGGTCATTACGGGCGAGAAGAACCTGCCACCTGCCCAGGAACCTTTCACCTACCTGTGTAGACAGACCACGGACCAACATCCCGGCCTCCCTGTTTAAGGGGAGGAACCGTCCTTTAGTCGCCCCTCATGCTCAACACTTAGCACGGTGGCTGATCAAAGCTGTCATGTCTCTCTCACCTCTGATGACTGTCAGGAAGTCTGAGTTGCTTCCTCTGCTTCTTGTAATGAAGTATTGAGTTCTACCCGCTTAATATCTAACTTAGTGTTTGTGTCTCCATCTCATCGCCATGCTGCAAGATGCCCGAGGGCACGGATAGTATCTTACTCATCTCGGCATCCCCTCAGGCAGAGTTCAGAGTGAGCCCTGGGTGGAAGGTTGGGAGAATCCGCCCAGAGGTGTTAAGAAAACAGCCTAAAAGCCACAGCAGGAAGGTTAAGTGGGCAGAGGACAGTACTTTTTAAAGTTGGGTCAGGCTAGAACACAGCACCAGACTCGGGTGGGCAAAAGGAAGCCTCAGGAAGGTGTGGCTCAGGGGTTGAATGTTGAGCTGTGGACCATGGTGGGTCACAGTTCAATTCCCGGTCAAGGCACATGCCTGGATTGCAGGCTCGATCCCCGGTGTGGGGCATGCAAGAGGCAGCCAGTCAGTGATTCTCTCTCTCATTGATGTTTCTATCTTTCTCTCCTCTCTGAATCAATAAAAATATTATTTTTTTAAAAAAAAAAGAAGGCAGAACAGTGCAGAGGTCCTAAGTGCCAGAAAGACCTTGGTTCTGGTGACCAGCTGGGCAACTTCTCTGCCTCAATTCATCCTTTCTCAGTTTGAGTGGAAAGTATTACTCACTTCACAGGATTCTTTTGAGGATGAACAATCTAATGCATTTAGAGTAGTCAGCATGGTGCCCGCACATAGCAAGCACTCAGATGTTAGCTATTCTTATATCATAATTTTTCTGTGCAATGCCTAAAACAGTGTCCCAAATCCGTGTCAATGTCTCAGAAATATTTGGGAGGACGTTCCCTTTGGGGGCTGTGAAAATAGCTATAGTTGGGCAGTGTCTTAGTTGCTCAGGCTGCTACAACAAAATACAGGATTGAGGAGCTTACAATCAACAGAAATTTATTGCTCATAGCTCTGGAGACTGGAAAGTCCCAGATCAAGGTGACAACAGGGTAGCCTTCTGGTGAGAGCACCCTTCCAGCATATTCCTAGCCCAACGTTGTCCTCAGCAGGTGAGGAGGGGCTTGGGGCACTCTCTAGAGCAGCCGTGGGCAAACTACGGCTCGTTCGGCTGTTCTATCCGGCCCGCGGAGCCGAAAGAGTAGAGGGTTCTCTTGCTGTTTACTTTGAATTTATATTAGTTCACACAAACACTCCATCCATGCTTTTGTTCCGGCCCTCCGGTCCAGTTTAAGAACCCATTGTGGCCCTCGAGTCAAAAAGTTTGCCCACCCCTGCTCTAGAGTCTTCTTCATAAGAGCACTAATCCCATTCATCCATTCATGAGAATTCCACCCTCATGACCAAAGTACCTCCCAAAGACCCACCTCTCCTCTCTCTCTCTCTCTCTCTCTCTCTCTCTCTCTCTCTCTCTCTCTCACACACACACACACACACACACACACACACACACACACACATTCCTCTTCCATTTCCAGGTTTCCCTGAGGGAGAATGCTGCAAACAATACGTTGTAGTGAGCACTCTTGCCTGTGTTCCTCCTGGTGATCCCTGAGCTGCCGTGGGGGAGGCGTCTCATCACTGTTTCCCTGGAGAAGCCCGTGGTGGGTGCTTGGGCTGCGGAAAGCCTGGAAGAAAATGTTGTGCGTGGATCGATAAAGTAACTGTTATTACTGTGGACGATGGACTACAGGCAACAGTGTCCTAGTTCATACATTCATGCCCTTGCATTTATACTTCCCTGGTTTTGTTAAGCTGAATCCATCCTTTACAGAGTGAAAGTGAAACCACTCTGTCCCCCTTCAGGTTTCTAAACTAAGTTCACTTTTTCTGTTAATAAAATCTGTATGACTGGCAGGTTACACTCATGCTGAGCGACTATTCCTCCCTGTGCTAAGATGACTACTATTCCTGTGATTCTACATTGTTGGCAGAATTAAATAAGCTCTTACCGGGAAAGTGCTTACACTAGTGTCCTGCTCTATTTTAACAGAACAGCAAGCCCTCAATAAATATTATTGGCCATTCGCATTCCTGGTATTTCTGCTTGCCCACTGTAGTCTGAATTTGGTGAGCCAACCTGAGGGAAAGGAAGCCACCACATGTGCAACAGTTGTTAAAAGCTGTTCATGAATATTCCAGCTCCCGTATCTTCCTGGCACCAGGTAGGACTGTACCTACTCAACCACTGTGGTTGGGTGGGGCCAGGTGACTAGTTCTGGCCACTGGGCTGTGAGTAGAGCAGTGCATGTCACCTCCAGGCAGGAGCATTTAACTGCTGGTGGAGGACCCACCAGAGCTCTGTTGTCACTCTGCGAAGGAGACCACCTATGTTTCAGATAATGGTGGCTCCTTCTATCTCGGTCCCCAACCGAGAACAAGATGAATGGGAGTCCCTGCCCACCTGCCATGGATATAGAACATGAGCAAGAGGTACTAGTCAATCTTGACTCTTCCAAGCCATGGGATTTGGTTTGCTTGTTACTATGACTAACCCTAGCCTAACCTGACTGATACACACCAGTAACTTGATTGTCGAAAAACAAACTATTGTGTTGTGAGGGCATTGCCAAAGAAGGAAACCGTGGCTTATTGGTAACACACAAAGGCTCTTTGCCAGTGGTTGTTTCTGCCATAGCATTTCCAAGAGAAAATGTGGGAGAAGGAAAAATAAGGCTCCTCCTTCAAGTATGCTCATCTCTGGGCTCCCAATGTTGTGGTCCCTGCTAACATTCACTGAGCGATAAGATGGCCAGCCTCCAACATGTGCCTTATCCTCAATTTGACACTCAGGGTCACCAACCCAGGCCACTCCTTCAACGTGACTGTTCTACCTACTGGTTTCATTCAGTACCATCTCAATCATCAGAAATTTTCGAACAATATTGAACATCAAAAGAAAGGAAAAGGGAGTTTCCAGCCCTTTTAAAACTTGGTTCCTTATGCAAATATGCTCAACCCCGCCCAGCAATCTTGAAGCTCTCTACACCTGGGGAATGGGTAGCTTTGTCACGCTACCTTAAAGGTGTCTCCCAATTCCCACGAATCAGCATCACCCCATCTCCTGCTAAGGTGTGTGGGTAGTTGCCCGAAATCAGGCCAATGACTATGGGGAAGATGTTCGCTTGCTGCCTCTGGGGAAGAAGCATTTTCCTTAAGTGAGACCTGCCCAAAGCGTTCGATGAAGCAGACACCACCATGGAAGGCATTGCAGAGGGATGTCCTACATCCTGGGGACATTGCTTAACTGCTAAATCAAACTACCCCTGAAGTGGTTCAGTTAAATGCACTTTCTGTTCAAGCCACTTAGAGTAGGAGTTTCTGTTACTTGCAACCAAATATATTATAACTGACGTACATCTAATAACCAGAATGACGATACTAGCTGTATTACAAATTCACAGAGCAATTGGGAGTAAAGCTTAATGAGGCATGTACAATTGCTTTGTAGGTTTTATCATGCAAGTGTCTGTTGCTGAGAGGTCTTCCCTTCAAGAGACAGACTTGGAGAGGATCTTAAAGATGTAGAGGATTTAGCCCTAGCTGGTTTGGCTCAGTGGATAGAGGGTTGGCCTGTGGACCAAGAGTCCCAAGTTCGACTCCGGTCAAGCATGCAAGAGGCAACCAATCAATGTGTTTTCTCACATTGATATTTCTGTCTTTCCCTCTCTCTTCCACTCTAAAAATCAATGGAAAAATATCCTCAAGCGAGAATTAAAAAAAAAAAAAAGATGTAGAGGATTTATTATCTTAAGAGTTGGAATTTTTTCTTAACAGTTTATCAGGAAGGTTGAATTTTTAATATATGAATTGAACAGAATAGGAAATGTGGTCAATACTATACAAACTTTTAGAAGGAAATGATTTGCATAAAACCTGGTGCTCAGTGCAGAGTTAAGTGCTAAATAACTGTTTTAAAATTTTCTTTTTAAAAATAAGTTAATCATGCAGGCACAAAATTTAAGAATTACAAAAGTGTGTAATGTAGAGCCAGTCTCTTTCCTTCCTCCGACCTCTCAGTCATCCAAATAGCTTCTTTCAGGTTCTGGTCATGATTCCAGAGTATTCTATACATTTACAAATAAGTGTGTTTCTCTATATACACAGTCATTTACAAATATACATATATTTATATTTTGTGTACATATACAATGACAAATATATGTCATATAAACGTTAGCAACCCACACACACTATCCTGCTCCATTTTATTTACTTTTTTTTAGATCACAATGGATCTTGAAGGTCTCTTCATATCGGCAGCTACAGAGCTGTCCGTCCATCTCGTAACAACTACAGAATTCCAAATGCAGCCCAGCCGGAATTTATGTTCCCATGTATTTGACCGGGTTTATGGTTGGGCATTTAGAGTTTCCCATCATTGCTGATGTCAGTGATGCACAATGATTGTCCTTCTGGGGCGACATTTCACAGAAGTGGGAGCCCATCTGTAGAATAAATTCCGAAGTGGTGGGAACTGCTGATTCAAAGGGCATATGCAGAGTAACTTGCATGTTTGAATTCATGGATGTTAAATTCGGTACATTCGTGGGAAGCCCCGCGGGGCGCCAAAGCAGCTCTCCAAACCTGCGGTTATTGGGGTGAGGATTGCGGGACCGCAGGGCGAAGTCCGGGTCCGGCTGGGAGGGGCGCTGCACGCTCTGCCCCGCCGGCGGGTCTGCAGCCCCGGGCCCACCCCTGCACCCCTGCATCCCTGCACCCCTCTACCCCTCCACCCGGCGGGGACCTGCGTGCGCCCCGCCCGAGCCCTGGACCCACGACCCAGCACGTGCGATTCCGCGTGAGCCTCCCGCCGGCGCGCAGATGGGGAGTGCGCATGCGCCTGCCGCTGGGAAAAGTAGGTCAGACTCCTCCTCTCACGTGACCGCTCCCCTCAGCTACCCCGGCGCCTCCCCGCCTCCCCGCCTCTCCGCCGGGCGCAGTCGGGATGCGCTCTGCAGCCAACGTGACGGGGCGGGCGCGGGTGGGGCGGGCCGGTGCGCGAGCGCCTGGCGCCCGCGAGGATTTGCCGGTTCTCCTCCCTACGGAGCCCTGCGCTCCGAAGGCGGGCGGGCGGAAGGGAGCGCTGCGCGGAGGGCGTGGGGCTGGAAATGAATGGGGGGGAAGACTGCACATCCCTGGCGGTGGGGTGGGGGCGAGGGAGGGGGGCGCCGGCTGAGCCCCCTTCCGCGCTGTCTGAAGCCACGCTGCCTGGAGGAAGAGAGCGCGGGTCCGTCTCAGGGTAACCGGGACCACACCGATCACTTGCAGCCCCGTTTGTATACAGTGTAACTCAGACGTTCGTGGAAGCAAACTTGTGAAAGGAAATGGAGAAGAATGTTAATGGTTCGTGGAGCTTTGCAGGGATATTGGGCAGGCCCCGTTTCTAATCCCCTTCCACCCCAGCCTCAGCCCCCACAAAGACACTCCCCCTAGAAAGTTTTTAAGCAGATTTCTCACCTTCCCCAAGAGATTCCGGAGATGCTGGTGGTGGGTGCCAATGGGGGCAGGGTAGGGTGGGGGGAGCTGAAGGCAGCTCTCAATCAACTGAAGCCTGAGATTTTTGTTTCAGGGATAATTTTAGTTCTTGTCCCTCCCCCTTCTGATTTTAACTTGTGGCACAAAGGACATTGTTTCAGTGAGTTACAATCCAGTGGGAAGACTGATAGGCAAAATCAATGGGTTATGATGCAACTAGAGACCAGATGCACAAAATTCTTGCATGGGTAGGGTCCCTAGGCCTGGCCAGCAATCAGGACTGATCTGTGGGGTGACCTGTGCCCCTGCTGCCACCACTGCCGGAGGTTGCCTCCCACAGCAGGGTGAACCAGCAGGGTGATTCTCCCCCCCACCCCCCACTGGCACCCACCTTGGCTGGCCTGGGGCCTGTCGGTTGGGGGAAGCCTCAGTTGGTGGTCAGTGAACATCATAGCGACTAGTCATTCCACCTGTGGTTCCCTGGTTGGGTCGATTTGCATATTAGCCTTTTATTATACAGGATGGGCTACCAGCCCCTTGAGAGCGGTGCGTCCAGGTGTTATGTAAGCACCATGGAGGTGGCGGTGGGACAGCCAAGTGCAGGGGTGGGTACCCTGAGTCCTGAAAGCTAAGTGGGAGTTAGCTGGCAGAAAAGTAAGGCGAGGGGGTGGGAAAGTGTTCCAAACAAAGGGAAGTGCTAGCAGTTACATAATATTTCCCTCAAGGAGTTCTTTACTATAATTGTCTTAGCTGCACATATCGTTGGAATGTATATTGTTTCCATTCATGTTATTCTAAGCCAGTCTTTAGCATAATGTACTTGTGCATAACGCTTTCCCCCTCTACTTTAAGTAAATTCCAGGAGCAGGATTGCTATGTAAAAGATACAAATATTTTGTAACTTTTGATAAAACATTGTAAATTATTCTCAAAAAAAAGTTGTACTGGTTTGTACCAAGGTGGCATTTAAATATCTATCATTCAGGCAGTAAATAGTCCATTATTTTTTAAATATCTTTATTGATTTCAGAGAGGAAGGGGGAGAGAGAGAGAGAGAGAAACATCAATGATGAGAGAGAATCATTGATCAGCTGCCTCCTGCATGCCCCCTACTGGGGACAAAGCCTGCAATCCGGGCATGTGCCCTTGACCAGAATCGAACCTGGAACCCTCCAGTCCACAGGCTGATGCTCTATCCACTGAGCCAAACTAGCTAGGGCAGTAGTCCAAATCAATGAAACCCGATAAGATTAACACTTGATTTACTAGAAATGCCATAAATCATGACATAGCATTTCTGATTTGGGGACTCAGGATAAAATTCTAATTGAATTTGAGTTTGAAACACAGAAACTATCAGATCAATGCATTTAGTCCTTACAGGGAGCCCCCTGGTGTGCCCATGTCGGGGGGGTTGGGGGGGGAAGAATAAGGGTGAGACAATCTAAAGCGCACCACATGCCTGTCTCTGGTTGCTCCTTTCTTACTGTAAACCAAGGGCAACTGAGAAAGTAACTCCACACAAGCCAAGGCGAGCCCAGCCATTCCCACACCTCTGCCTAAATGTCAGCACAGCCACAGAATCAGGCTGAATTCCCAAGAGGCCACTGTAACCTGCAGGAGGAAGGCTGGTCATGTGTTTGGGAACAGAGTTCCAGAAACTGACAAGTTTCCCAACTCAGTGTCTGCTGGCATCTATACCTTCGAAGAGAAAGCAATGCTATGATGTTCAGACGGGCATTTAAGCTGGTGAAAAAGGTGCCAGGGTTAAGCAAACAAACACAAAACCAACAGCAGTTTGGTGATTCCCAGAGGGAAAGGGGGGTGGGGGGAGGTAGCGGAGGGTGTAGAGGGTGAAGGGGGTGAATGGTGACGGAAGGAGATGACTTGGGGTGGTGAACAGGATACAATATACAGATGATGTGTTATAGAATGGTACACCTGAAGCCCATGTAATTTTATAAACCAATGTCACCCCCAAAATTCAGTTTTAAAAAGAGACATTTGAGAAAGTGGTAATTTAGGTAATTTATATGGACGATGAAAGCAGGATTTTATTTTATTTTATTTTTTTGCCTGTGTTGAGCTAGGTCATTGAAGAAAACTGAGCCTGGTGCCGTGATGGTTTTGCGGAGGCGTGGCTGTAGTGCATGCCCTGGTTGTTCTCACATCCATTGTGCACCTCTGTAAGGAACGACCTGCTGCAGAGCCTGGATGTGAGGTGGGGCTTACTTCCCCTCAATTTCAAGGGCTGTCCTTAATTAAAGTAACAAGTCAGGGTAGTTCCATTGTCCTTTTATTAAAAGAGTTAGTTCAGCAAGAGCACTTAGAAGAGGATCGGGCGCATGTTTAGTGCTCAATGAACGGTTATTGTTGTTATTACTAGTGTAACAATGAGTGGTTCAATTAGAGGAAGCCTGGACTTGTTTCCATGGTTACATGATGCCACTTTTTCTCCTTGGATGGGGGTGAAGAAGCATGTGGAGCTATTGGTGCCCTCTCTCCACCTTGTGTGGCACTGGCAATAGATGGAGAGGAATATTTGGTATCCATGTTCTTTGTTAAATCCCTGAGGTACAGTCTAGTATGACAGCACTGAAAAAACAAAGGTGTGATACCATTGACCCCCCTGGCGGCCTGATGTAAGAAAACTGAACTGGTTTGCAGAACTGTAAGTTAAGCAAGTTCTAGCCTTCCACTCCTTCAGACTCGCATCTCCGTGGCTGCATGTGGAATTTGTTCTCATTGGGCTCCAGAGAGGAACATTCAAGGAGAGAAAGATATTCAAAGCATAGAGAAACGAAGAATTTCCTGTGTCCTCCGGAAGTCCAGCTCTTGGAGCTGAATAAGCAAGCCTTCTGGAGGCTAACAGAACTGACTCAGTTCCTCAGCTCCCTTTTGCTACAACTGGTCTACCTGCATCGTGACCCTGTCACCTCACCTTCTGAGCTCCAGTGCTCTTGATCGGCAACTGTGGCCAAAGCCACAGGCACAGGGCAGGGCTGCTGTGAGGATCAGAGTAAAGACAATGGCTCAGTGGTTGAACGTCGACCTATGAACCAGGAGGTCATGGTTCGATTCCCAGTCAGGGCACATGCCTGGGTTTCAGCTCGACCCAGTTTGAGGTGTGCAGGAGGCAGCCCATCAATGATTCTCTCTCCTCTCCCTTCCTCTCTGAAATACACACACACACACACACACACACACACACACAATGATGTCTCTAAAGTGCTTGGCACCCTCATGTGGTTCCTGGCATCATAGGCATTATTTTCTTAAGGAAAAAAAAAATAGGTGCAAATAAGCAAGAACCTACTTTTCTTCATAGTTTCCGGTTATTGAGAGGAATTCAAAGGGAATCAGACTAAATTTGGAAGCTCAAGCTTGCCTGTTGGTGAACGGGGACGCCAGCTCGGAAGTGGCCGCTTGTCTACAGAGGAAGCGCATGGTGCGCACAAGCACGAAGGCACAGGTGGCGCGCCCCCAGGGAACCAGAGAAGCCCCTAAGCTCCCTTTGAGCATCACAGTAGCAGCAAACAGGTCGCTTCCCTGGCAACCTGGTGAAAGGACGGGCCCTCTCGGGTTGAGTTGCTGCTGCAATCTGGCACAATCCTTTTCAATACGGGGAAGTGGATTCAAACGGGATATGCAGCATTTACAAGATCTCATATTCTTGCAGGACCTAAGATTAGTGATACAAAGCAGGTGGCTGTAAACTCTACCCTAGTTATTATTGGGGAGGGGAAGAAAATTGAGCCCTTTATAAAAAACATTAACCCGTTAAAGTCTTGAACTTGCTCGGGGCAAATTCTTACATCAACCTGAGTGTTCAGGAAAGTGGAAGCAGGCAGGCAAGCAGGAAGGGAGGGAGGAAGGGGGGAAGGAAGGGGGGAAAGGGGAAGGGAAGGGGAAGAGGGAGGGAAGGGAGGACTGCCTATGCTCACACTGAAGAGAAATAAACTATATTAATTAAGCCAGTGCTGTGTAGGGATGTAAGCAGCAATGACCCGTTGTACTTCTGGGCCCTGCCCTTAAAAGGAAAGATCGCTTTGCCTTTTCCTTGCCTTGTGTCCGGGATGCGCATGGAGGCAGCAGAGAAGCAGTGATCTTGCGTCTGGGAGTGGAGTGTTGTCTTGAGAACAGCAGGGCCACCTGCTCGTCCTGCGCCGCCCTGATGGACAGCTATGTGAGAGACACACTTCCAACCTGTCGGAAGCCCTGTGCTTTCGGGGTCTCTTTATTATAGCGTCTTGGATCCTAACGGATAGATTTCCTTTCAGACTTCAATCTGAAGTCCTTAATACGGAGACCAGCGTGCCTGCCCCATAGGGAGGCTAACACCTAGCTCAGTATCTGGAACAAAATGCATTCTCCAAACATCCACGCCCCACCCCCTCGCTTCAACCAGCACCGGATTTTCGCACCTGAAAGCCCTAAGATCAGGGGCTAAGTTTGAATGGGAATCTAAATACCTGTCATTAGGAAAGGTTTTCTTAAAAGGATAGAATCACTAGGTACGTATGTCAAGAAACGTCTCTCTATATTTTTTGACATCAAAAAGGTTCCAATTTGGAACCTTTGTGGGCAGGATTGGTTCGCGCCTTATAGCTGTCATTTGTGGCTCTCCGTGCAGCCTGCCCCTTGACTGTCCGCCCTCCTCCGAGGGCCACAGGAGGCGCCCACAGACCTGCAGTGGCAGGAGCGCGCTGGGTTCGCCCTTTGGTGGGGCCACTCTTTCTGAGACAGGTAAGGCCTGTGAAGGTCGCCCCGCTGTCAGGGCGTTGAGGAAACTGGGCAGCGGCCAGAGCCATGGTTAGGAGATTCGTGGAACAGTGAGCAGAGGCCTCATCCTGCTCAACACCCACCAGGGGGGAAAGGCAGCCAACCGCGTTTACCAAGGATGAGACAGGTGCTTTGCACACATCGCTTCCTTCATTCCTCACCAGGCCCTAGGAAACAGTCATTATGGCCCCCCGTGTTATTGCTGAGAAAACTGAGTCTTGGCAGGTTTGACTGTTTGTGCAAGAATGCTGCACGAGGCCGTTAATGAAGCCAGGCTCCCTTCCGTGTCACCGTGTGCTAAAACCTCATGTTCCTTCCTCCCCCTCGCACCGCCCCCACTCTATCCCCTCCCCCAGGCCCCTGACATTACGATAGAGATGTGAGCTCTGGATTAGGAGTGAAGGGAGGTCATTCCCATGGCCTTGGGCTCAGTGTCCCCTCTGAGAACGGTGGGGTGCTGGAGTTGAGCTAGAAGATCTGTCAGGTTAATACCGACTCCTGCAGGAAGAGGGTGTGGGACCTGCGGCTGGTGCGGGAAGGACCGGGCGCTGCACAAGCCGTGCGTTAGGCGGGCCTCTCTGCTCCATTCTTCGCCTCCGTGCACAGCGTGGAGGGCCACCGCTTCCCTGGATTCCAAAGGAAGCCAAGGGTTAGTGCTTCGTTCATTAAATATGGATTGAGCACCTTCTGGATGCCTGACATCGTGCCTGGGTCACAGTGATGAGCAAATAGATCTGAGGCCTGGCCTCACTTAAACGGGGGTGCAGGGGGGACTATAAACAAACAATTACACATTTTTTAAAGTATTAAGAAAGAAAGAAGACTTTAAGGGAAAGACTTTAGAGGGGGCCACCAGGGAGGCACACACGGGAAGGCGACCTTTAGGCTGAGCCATTCAGGCTGAGAAGGAGGCAGGAGCTCTAGGGAAAGTGGCAGGAAGAGCACTACACAGAGGGAACAGCAGATGCAAAGGCCTGGAGGCTGGAAAGAACTTAACAGGTTTGAGGAGCAGAGGCTTGAGTAAGTGAAGCTGGGAGCATAATTAGGGGCCAGAGTCCGCCTGGCAGGGCTGGAAAATGGTGGTGAGGAGTTTAGATTGTAACTGATGTGCAACAGAAAGCCAGACAAGGATTTTAAACAGCCAAGAACAGTGATCCAACACCCCTCCCTTTTTAAATCCTGTGCCCTCTGGGGTAAATTGTTTTGAAGTAGAACATATATTCGGAAAAGTCCACCTATTGTAAGCGTTCAGCTCAATAAATTTTAACAATGTGGAGATCACTGTTTAACTAGCATCCAGATCAGGAAACAAAACATGACTCCAAGCCCGGAATCTCCCCTCACATCTCGTTCCATCCATTCATCCACCCCCATCTTATGCTGAAGCAGGCCTCTAGCAGCTTGTGAGCGATGATGGCCAGATTTTCAGGAATTTATGAGCTGGTTGTTAAACAGCCGCTATTAAAATTAAGTCTGGCTGCCCAGTCGGCGGGACTCAGTGGTTGAGCACCTTCCTATGACCGGGGGGTCACCATTTGATTCCCAGTCAGGACATATGCTTGGGTTGCGGGCTCTGTCCCAAGTGTGGGACATGCAGAAGGCAGCCCCACCCTTGATTCTCTCTCATCATTGATGTTTTTTTCTCTCTCTCTCTCTCTCCCTCTCCCTTCCTCTCTGAAATCACTAAAAATATTTTAAAAAGAAAGAAAAAAGTGCCTGGAACATAGCTCACTAAATATTGGTTGAAAAGCTAAGTAAATATGGACTAGACTAGGAAGGTCCGAGGAGAGTGGAAATCAAGTATAGCTGGACGTGTGAAGTCCTTTTCGTCCTGTATTCTCAGGTGGCAGCAGCTGTGGGGGCTTTCACATGTGTATGTGAGCGAGGTGCTGGAAAGATCACTGGGCACACAGAAAAGGGTAGTAAGTACTCAGAATTCACCACTTCCTACTAGTCTTCTACGTTGTACGACTGTGTGTGCTCTTGAGGTCATTTCCATCTACTGTATCTTTCTGGTGGAAATGCCACATAATGTTTTGCTACAGCACAACTTGTCCCAACTCGGCGGTAAGAGACATGACGTTAGTAGCTAGAAATTGGCCAAGTTAGGAGTATTTACACCAGGGAAGTCAGCCAGTACTGCAAATCATGACTTTCCTTTCAGGAGAGCCAATTGTTGAACATTGATCAGTCCTGCTCCCCAGAGTAGGCGCTACTAAACCGGCTTCCAGACCCGTGGAAAGTCTGGGTACAGGACAGACTCTTGGGGATCTGATCCCTCTGGCCCCACCCACACTGTGTGTGTGAGACTCATCCATGTCCTGGTGTGTAGTGGATTCAATGAGGGGAGAATGAATAGCAGGGTACACGGATGGGAGAGGTGGACACCAACAAAGAGGGACTTCCGGCCAGATTTTGCTTTGGGGATAATATCTGAGAATGGAGTTAGAAAGGGGAGGCGGAGCTTTGGGATGGAGCCCAGTGTGATTGGCCCTGATCCTGACGTCAAAAAGGGTCACAGCTTTGGGAGAGGTTGTAGGACCTCCATTGCGGTGGGGGAGAAGGGACAGGACTGTTTGGAAGGTAAAAATGCTTAAGCAGGGGCACCAGCTAAAGGATTTGTAACCGATAGTTAGAGGATTAGGTGTGCAGGAAATGAACGCATGGTAGAGGAGACGAGGCTTGTAGACTAGGCAGATTGTAGCCATGAAATTAAGACGCCCCTACCTTTGTAGAAAAAGCAGGTATTATTGTAGATCCCTGGTTTCAAAGACTTCTTTGGTTTGAAACAGGAGGGGGAAGGTGACTAACACACAGGAAGAGAAAGGGGAGTCTTCTCTCCATGATGAAATTATGCTGATAAGATACAGGGAGGAGAAAACCTGGAAAGGATTATAGAGAGGAGGGCTGATTTTTTCCCCAAGGTGCAATATTCAACAATATTCTGAATGAGTTGAAAGATGAGGAGATACTTCCATTCTTTTGTGTTGTTCATCCATGCAAGCGTATGTTCCAAGCAGTAGGCTCGGCGTGTTTGATGAAGAGGCAGTGTCTGAGCCTGGAACTTCGCTTTGACAGTCACAGTCTTATTTGAGTGGCTGGGAGGGAGAAGATGAGGCATTCAGGAGGCGGGCAGGATGGGGGACACGCACAATATAGAGCAGAGGCTAAAGCCGCCCTCTGCCTTCCCTCCGTGGGGAAGGAAAGGTATGCTACGTGGGGCGGAACTCACTCTCCTTTTCATTCTTAGATTTTTAACTTGCTGGTATCCTCGTGTTGGACTGTCTGGAGGTCACAAAAACTAGTCTCAAGGTAAGTTCTAAAACTGGGCAGCGTTTCTTACAGACAGCCCAAGAACCCCACAAATCAGAATAACCTCTATGGTGGGCTAAACTTTGTGCCCCCCAAAAAGATATGTGCAAGTCCTAGCCCGCAGTACTGGGGAATGTGACCTCATTTGGAAGTAGGCGCTTTGGGGGTGAAATGAAGGATCTCCAGGTGAAATCCTCCCATGTTTAAGATGGGTTCTCACTCGAATGACTAGGGTCTTTGTAAGAGAAAGGAGAGGGGTGTTTGAGACCCACAGGCAAAGGCCACGTGAGGAGACTGGAGTGAGGCAGCCGCAAGCCAAATGCCTGCAGCCACCAGGAGCTGGGAGGGGAAAGGAGAGAGTGACCTCTAGACCCTGGGGGGCAGTGTGGCCCTGCTGACACCTTGACTTCCGACTTCTGGCCTCCAGGACTGTGAGAGAAAAGTTTCTGTTGTTTGCAGACACCACATGTGTGATATCTGTAAGGGCGGCCCTAGGAAGCTGTACCCTTTGTTAAGAAGGCAGAAACTAGCCCGGCCAGCATGGCTCAGAGATCCAGGTTCAATTCCTGGTCAGGGCACATGCCCAGGTTTCGGCTCCATCCCCAATGTGGGATATGCAGGAAGCATCACATCAGTGATTCTCTCTCATCATTGATGTTTCTATCTCTCTCTCACTCTCTCTTCCTCTCTGAAATGAATTTTAAAAAATACATATTTTTTTAAAGGCAGAAATTAGGCCCTACGCTGGATTACCAAACAAGACTTTCCAGCAGCAGGCCCAGGCCTCCGAATCTTAATGAACTAACTCCTCTAAACTGTGCTCAAGTTTGACAACTACTGGTAAAGAGCAGCTGAGTATGGCTTCGTCTTTCGGGACTGAAATGGCCCAATGTTTCAAGATTCTTTTAAAAAATAAAAGAAAGGAAATCCCATAGACTGTCTGCCATTTTCTTAGCAAAGAGCCCAGGCTTATTAGGCAATGATACGAGATACCCAGATTACTGGTTATTGGAGACTTATAATCACTTAAGCGTCGAGTGTGTAGCAACTGGAGACATGGCGACGGGTCTAAAAACAAGCTGACGGGTCTCATTGGACAGGAACCCTCTCTGATTCAGCGTGTGCGGAAACTCACAAGGAAGGGGACCTGAATGGCCAAGGGTTAGTCTAGGCGGGTAAGCAGAAACCGCGCTGAGAGGTAATGGAGAATCTGGGAAGCCTTGATAACAAGCCTGATTAACCTGCAGATTTGGATCAAAGCTGACGTGCAGAGGAGGAAGCGCCAAGCTACTGATCTGTGACTGATACCGTTCACTCCCTCAAAGGTGGGCAGGAAAGAACAGCCGAAATGTGAGAGTTGGGGGAAATGATGCTTAGGCAAACTGGTCAGCACCTGTGTTATTTTTTAAATATGTTTTTATTGATTTCAGAGAGGAAGGGAGAAGGAGAGAGAGAGAAAGATCAATGATGAGAGAGAATCATAGATCAGCTATCTCCTGCAGGCGCTATACTGGGGATCGAACACTCAACCACTGAGCCACGCCAGCCGGGCTGATCAGCACCTTTAGGTGACCCAGGCAGATGACTCTGAATTTTGGTGCTGCCCCCATGACGTCTATACAGTCACACCTTCAAATAACTGTCCAATGTCTTCTGTGTAGTGAGTAAAGTCTTAGGCATAGTGAGGACCATCCAGAGGGAAGAACCACACCCCAGGCAGCAGAGGGGGTATGGATATGAAAGCAAGAGTTTCATACGTTCATTTCCTGCACACCTAATCCTCTAATTTTTCTGAGGACATCAGGGAGGTGTCACCGAAGAGTGACAGCTGAGCCGGGCCTCAATGGTTGAGACCGACATTTATCACATGAGCAAAGGGAGGGAGCATGAAATGTGAGAGCATGCAAACTCACATTTATTGAGCTACTACTTTGTGCCAGGCACTAGCGTTAGCCCTTTATGTGTATGCATGCACTTAATCCTCACCTGTGAGCTCCATACAGTTACTCTTCTCATCGTATAGTTGAGGAAACTGAGGCACCAAGAAGCCAAGTGACTTGCCTGAAGTCACCCAGCAAACAGGTGGTGGAGCCAAGCTGGGAGCTCTAGGCAGCTGCCATTGGAACACTGCCTCCTGCTGGTGGGATGGGGTAGAGGTGGAGGGAGGTGTTGGGGTAGGAGCCAGAAATGAGTGGATTGATGCTCAACTGGGAGGCGTCATCTACTGCATGAGAACATGGGTTTTATTTTACGTTTCGTGCAGAGACACTGAAGGCTCCTGAGCAAGAAGATAAAATAGAATCAGTACTTATTTATCTATCTATTTATTTTTATTGATTTCAGAGAAGAAGGGAGAGGGAGAGATAGAAACATCATTGATGAGAAAGACCCATGATCAGCTGCCTCCTGCACGCCCCCTACTGGGGATTGAGCCTGCAACCCGGGCATGTGCCCTTGACCAGAATGGAACCTGGGGCCTTTCAGTCCACAGGCCCACGTTCTATCCACTGAGCCAAACTGCTAGGGCAGAATCAGTCCTTTTGAAAGATAATTCTGGTGTACGATTGGCTAGAGATGGGAATGAAAGGGAAGTGCACAGACAGCAGTCAGTAAGGAGGCTGTTGGAATCCCCCAAGGGAGAGCTGGAAAGTCTTAACAAAAGCAGTGACAGGACCAAGGGAGAGGGCATTTCTGAGATTAGTTAGGCTCCGTCTTTGATGTTAAATATTGCGTTTCGTTCTTGAAACGTCACCCGGGGGGATGAGGAAGAAAACAGGGCCAAATCTGCAGCTTTTACCCGGATGACTGGTGAGCTGATGCCACTCAGGGAGGGAGGAATAGGAAAGGAGGGAGAGGTGGTTTCTTTGAGGGTAGGAGGCCAGAGGGATTATGTTAAGATTGTGTTGCAAAGAGAATTAGATTCTCCGATATTTGGGACCTGCTGTGCGGCTGTGACATCTAAGCTTACTGAGTTGGGTTAGAAAATTGCACGAGCCGGTCCACACTTTATATTTTTTATTTTCTGTGTAGGATGATGGTTTGATATCTTTAAGATGTTCCTGGCTGGGGCGGGGGGAGGGGGGAGGGAGGGGGAGACTGTCCCTCTCAGGACTAGGCAATTCTTGGAGACAGCCAAGGGCTCAGCTGGGAGCATGCCTCCCACGGGCAAACTAGCAACCAGGGGCCTTTCTCTTCCATCTGGCCCTTCACCCCAGGAGGCAATATTCTTCTGCCTTCATCACCCTGGGGCCAAGTACCAGGCAACAAGGGACCACCCACCAAAATGATCCAAACTGGCCCATCCTAAGCTGTTGTCCTGCCTCGCCTCTCCCTCGGAGACTCGCAGGAAGGCCTTGGCCCTAGCTCTCCCTCTGGTGAACTTTGCATCGCAGAAAACTGACCAGCCTGTGGTTCCGACTGTGTACCCTGTACCTGGCGTTCCTCTCCCATGCCCCGCCTCCCTGATAGACTCCTACTCTATCTTCAAAGCCTTCCCTGAGGCCTCCAGTGAAGACTTCTCTAAGCCCTTCAGGCAGAGTGAGTTCCTTCCTTGTCCACACTCTGTTTTTATCTATCAGTGAGGCACATCACACTGAGACAGGCATCTGGCTGGGCGGCTGTCTCCTCGCCTGACTGCGCGGAACCCCAGACTTCTCTTCTGCTGCACGTGGCCCCGCAGAGCCCTCCACCCGTGCCGTGTGCATTGAGAAGAAGGGGAGGAGGGTGTGGTCTCCGGAAGGCAGACCTGCTGAAAGCCCATCCATCTCAATGTTCCCTGCCTGACAAAAACCAAAAAGCATGAACAGATGGGGAAGAGGGTGCTAGGAGCCTAGTAAACGCGGTGCCCAGCGCTGTGCAAAGACCAGCAGATGTGAGGCCTGGGAGACGTGAGGAGTGAGAACCTGTCCGTCAGCATGAGTGAGAAGATCTGAAACCACCTCAGGACCTCCCTCCTGCCTCTCTCACCCGGGCTCCGAGTCTCAGAGTCGGGAATGTCTAATCCACACAGGTGCTCAGCCGGAAAGGGGTCACAGGGAGGCGGAGGGCACCCGGCTGGTGCTGCCTGATGCCATTAAGTCCGCCCAACTTGCCTCTGTCCGTCTCCATGCCAGCGAGAAAGCTCCCGGGGAGGGTTTCCCTACAGGGCAGGGAGCACCCTGTCCAGCTGGCACACAGTTTTAAGTATTGCATGAAGGTCAGCCTCCCTGGCATGCCCAGCGCTCCTTTCCAAAGCCACACCAGCCTGGCTGCACATGGTTTGTGCCACGTGTCTGAGTTACACCAGCTGCTTTGGTCTCTAGTCATGGAACCAGTTACCAAGGTCCCAACAGCGACGCCCACTTATAGCACAAGGTTGGCCAATCGCTTATGAGATGGCTCACGTGGAACCGGGCCCACTGCGAGAACGCATGTGAGATGGTGACAGTGTCTAGGGGTCAGAACCTTTGGGGAGGAGGGCACAGTGAATGGAGGCAGCTGGCCCTGCGTCGTCACCAGTGGAAGGCCATTGTTCCAGTGCTCCCAGGTCTGCAGGATGCCTTAGTCACGGGAGAACTTGGTCCAGGACAGCATGCATTCCTTTAGCAGGTTTTGGGCTCGTCCTCTTTGCCTGTTTAGCTTAACAGTAAATTCTCATCACCTCAGGACACCTGGTCTTAGATTTTCTTTGCACCTAAAAGGGCCTGCCATGTCCCCCGGAAATGATATTCCAGAGCGCGGTTCATGTAAGTTGATTTTGCGAAGCCTGATCGACCCGGATCCTAAGCAAATGGAAGACTAGGTTCTGAGTCGTGGCAAGTCCTTGTCTCTACAGCTCAGCCACCTCTAGCTCAGCTATATTTACTGGATCTGCAATCATTTTTAAAGGGCTCATTAACCCACAAATTTGATTTCTCATCTCTTAGTGAGATACAGGAAATGGGCATCCCTTCCCTACTCTGGCTAAGGGGCTATTTGGAATTTGCTGTATTTGATTTTTCATTGAACTTCAACCTTGGATTTATTTTGGAGACTGGGAACAGTGGCTGCCCTGGAGAGAGAGGGAGAGAGAGAGAGGAAAAAAGGGTGAGAAGAAGAGAAGGACATGTGTGTTTGGGTGGAAAGTAGCCTCTAACATCATGGACTAAGTTAACAGACACGAAGGCACACAGTGGGAGCATCTCTACGAAGGAACAGAGAAACCAGAAAATGCAAAAGTGCCTCCAGTTAACCAGCCCTCACATTCCTTAGCCCTTCCCAAGGCGTCACCTCACTTAGTCCTCCTGGCAGCCCTACAAGCTGGAAAACACAGGCATTCGTTTATATTTCACATACAGGACACTGAGGTCAGAGAGGTTTCCATGGTCACAGGATAGGGGCAGAATTTGAACCTACCTGTACTGCATGGAGGTTAAGAACACACGCTCTGGAGTCAGCACAGCCAATTTCAATTCTCAGCTTCTCCAGACATTGGCTAGCTAGAGGGCCATGGCTAGTCACTAATCTCTCAGGGCCTCACTGTCCTCATCTGTAAAATGGGGATAAAAATGCTACATACCCTATGATTGTAGCAAGTAATACAAGAGATAATACATTAAGGGTGTTTAACACTGTGCCAGAACACAGTTAAGCACACAATAAATGTCCCTTCTTCTCCTTTGTGTGATCCTATATAATAAAAGCATAATATGCAAATTGACCAGTCAGGGGCGGGGGGGGGGGGGGGGGGATGGGCCAGGGAGCAGGCGGCACCAGGCCAGCCAAGGCATGTGCCAGCAGGCACAGGAAGGGGATAGCAATGGGGGAGGGGGGGAGGTGGCAGCAACCAGAGGTGGCGGAGGGGCGATGGGGGGGGTGCAGGGGGCGGGGCCGTGCCAACCCGCACTGTCCCCTGATCAGCTACCCGGTCGCCTCCTGCAGAGGGAGGCCAGACTGCAGTTTAGGCCCACTCCTCACTAGGCGGAGCAGGCCTAAGCCATCAGGAGGACATCCTCGGAGGGCTCCCAGGCTGTGAGAGGGCGCAGGCCAGGCTGAGGGACCCCTTGAGTTCACGAATTTTCGTGCACTGGGCCTCTAGTTATTTTAATAATAGTAAATACCCACATGTGTCTGGCCCCAAACCCAGTGCTCATTCTGCTGCAACCCACTGCATTCATTGATTTTTTTCCCTTTCCCCTTGCCACCTATATTCTCCTTTTCTTTCTTTCTCTTCTCCAGTTTCCTTCACCTTCCTTCCTATCACACATCAGTAAGCACACACACACCTGCCTCACTACACTGTATCTCCATCTGTCTGAGTCTTTCCCACTGACGTTTACTAGAGCCGCAGGGACTCAGAGAAGGGCGAGGAGAGCCTGCCATGGCCTCTGCGTGAGTCACCCTTCGGCGGAGAGCTCAGTCTTCCCAGCTCGCGTGTTATTGCTTTCGGTTTGCCTGTTCCTGCCCCGAGCCCACAGGTCGGAGCGTCTCCGGTAGTTAAGCGAGTTAAATGTAATTTCCCTGTTTGGGGTTTCAGTTGAGTTTGGAGGTTACAGGAGGGACAAGCTGCGTTAGGCGTAGCCAGTGAACGGCCATGTGATGTCTTTCACTTCGGAATTAATTCCCTGGATCAAGTGCCCTTTCTGGCAACAAGATAAACAGGTTCCACTAGAGGTTTGGCGGGTTGGCTTGGAAGCCCTTTAGCACCACGTTCACCTCCATCCACCCCAGGCCCCGGCCCTGGCAGGAGACAGTGGCGGGCATTGTGTGCTCGCCCAGGCTTCACACCCACCGGGGACCTGGAAGACAGACGCTGTGGACACTGCACAGATCTCTCCGGAGACCTGCAGGGCCAGGCCAAGAGGCTCCTCACGCCTGCGCCCAGGGGCTATGGAAAAGGCTTCTGTGCCCACCCTCACCATTCAAACTCCTGAAACAGGGCAGGTGGAAACCACTGGCTGGCAGAGGCTTTGGGGCCATGTGGGGCTGTGCTGGCATCTCTTAAGCAGTTGATTCTGAGAAGCCTTTCTTCTACAGCCATTGCTGTTTCTAGAAGAGTTCCACGCCCTGGGCGCCTTTGCTGTCCTTCCTGCCCTCCTCCATGAGCCCAGTGAAGGGCTTCCCACTGACTTGTCAAATTTTCTAATAATGTGTGTTAGTTTGGATTTTTTCCAAGAAGGAGATTTCTTTGGGCTTTATTTTTATTGTTGTTGTATTGAAGTCTGATTTACAAACAGTGAAGTGCTCAGATCTTAAGTATATTGTTTAATTGGTTTAGACAAAGGTGTACACGCTTGTGTAACCCACACTCCTCATCGCCCCAGAAAGTAGCATAACTTTTTGAAGTAAAACCCAGAAAATAAAAACAAAAAATGTAAAACCCAAGGCCATTCTCTGTGGGTCTTTGATAGAAGTACCCACTTCCATTTCACAGAATTCTAGCGATTGCATTAGCTAAATGAGTAACTCGGCTTTTAAATTTTTTTTTTCTTTTTATTGAATTGATTGGGATAAGGCTGGTTAACAACATTCTACAGGTTTCAGGGGCACAGTTCCACAGCACATCATCTGACGCTGTATTGTGTGCTCACCACCCCACGTCACTTAGAGCGTTACTTCCCGTTTGGTCGTACTTTTCAAATGGGGGCAAAACGTAGAGGCCACTTGATCATGTGCCCCTTTAAGGGGAAACGGCAGCTCAGAGAGAGAAAGGCAGCTGCTAGAAGTCACTCTGCCTGGGACACCCTGCCCCCAGGTGGCCCTCCTGGCCTCCTGGCTTTCAGGTGCCTTCTCTCCGGGAGGCTTCCCTCCTGGGGCTCCAGGGAAGTGGAATGCACCAGGACTCCGCTGTACCCCATCCTGGGATGCAGGCTTTACAGAGGCCTGTGTATTGCAGAAGAGCTTTCCGTCTCACTGACAGAACATTTTCGTTCATGTGTACCCATTCCTTCTTGCAGGTCCCCCTCCCCCCACCCCCACCCCCACCCCGCCCCGCACTCCCCAGATCCTGCCACCACAGTCTCAGCGGGAGATGGGGGGAGTGAGGGGAAGACCCTGCCTGCCTGGGCTCTGCAGGCCTGGATGCCATGACCCGGCCCACCGGGGTCAGGAGGGGGCCCCACCCACGCCGGGGACAGGGGTCCCCAGAGCTGCAGCGGGCCAAACGGACAGCGGGAGGTGCTGCTGCTGCTGTGGCAATGAACGCGGAGATCTCCTGTAGGGATCGTTTACAAAAAATCATTTTAATGACCGTGCGGACCTCTTAACTCGAGGCCATCTGCACTCGCCTGGAGCAGATACTCCTAAAACGCCTCTCAGTGTCTGTGTGTCTCTCCTGCCTTCATTCAATTGTGCAACTGTGTGTCCCTGCTCAGACCCCGCTGGCGGCGTGGGAAACAGTTGACAGCGCTCCTTCCCGCGCTCCCCCCGCCCCCCGCTCCCCTCTCCCGGGTACTTTTTGTATCTTATGAGAACTTACAGTAAGGAGCTATTTTGGGTGGTTGAGGGAGCGGGTCAGGACAGGGAGGGGCCAAGCCCGCCGGGGCCAGGAGAAGTATTCAGAGGAGTATCTAACTTCCATTGATCTACACTTGTCCTTCGCCAACTTGATTGCTCCTGGGAACCACGGGGGAGCTTTAAAGACTAATGATGCCTGGATGTCAGCGCGCAGGTCTGACTCCGTGATTCTGGGATGCCGCCCGGGCATCTGGGTTTTTAAGCTCCCCTGGCTGAAAACCACTGAAGTAAACTCCTCCCTCCTCTTCCCTCTCCGACACAATCAGATTCTCGGTCCAAATCCTTGGCCCTGGGGATTGGGCTCCTATCCCTTCGCAACCTGCCAGCTCCGCACGGTCCCGAAAAATCCGCGCGCGCGACCACGCCAAACACGCCGCGGCGGCGGGCGGGGCGGGGGCGTGGCCGCGCGGGGCCCCGCCTCCTGTACGCCTATCGGCGAGCGGTGCGGGCCCTGACGTCACTCTTGTCAGGGCCGCGGCACATGGGTGGCCGGATGCGCTGAGCCCGGCGCTGCGGGGCCGCGGGGCGCAGGGGAGCAGCGGCCACCCGCGCGGGGAGGGGGTGGGGTGGGACCGCGCGCGGCCTCGGGTGCTGGCGGGACGGGGCCGCGTTGGCGCGGTGTCTTCCGCCCTTCTGCGATCCTCCGCATATTTTGTCTTTTTTTTTTTTTTCAATTTTAAACATTTTGCAAGGCGGTGGGTTCAAGACAGGTGAGAGCATCCCGCAGGTCGCCGTCCAGGAGCCGGGGGGCACTTGGCGCGCTCTCCGGAGACAGGCTGCACTGGAAACCTGAAAGTTTTTGGCTTTTATTTTTTTATGCAGATGCACTTATAAAGATATAAGTACATTTTTGTTCTTCCCTTGTCTCCAAGCGAGTACTTTTGGCAAAGGACGGAGGAAAAAGCCCAGCAGCATTTTGGAGGGCGGTTGTTGTTTTTTTTTTTTTTTTAAAGAAAAATATTTGCATCGCAGTGGAGAAAATGTCCCGACCGCTCCCCCTGAACCCCACCTTTATCCCGCCTCCCTACGGCGTGCTCAGGTCCTTGCTGGAGAACCCGCTGAAGCTCCCCCTTCATCCTGAAGACGGTGAGCGCTGCCCTCCTGGCTGCCCCGCTCTGGGAGGGAACGACGCTCCTGGGGTCCCCCTCCTTCACAGGGCACCCCCCTCCCCGCAGCTAGCTGGCTGGAGCATCCATCTCCCTCCGTTCCCAGGGACCCTGGCCCTGCTTTAATGACATAGAGGAGCTCACCCATCACCCCACCTCTCCTCGAAAAATGGGGACCCCCCTCACCGTGCAATGTTTAAAATAGTGCTGGGGACCCGGCCCGGCCTCCCTGGGTCCCGCTCCGGCTGCGCGGGTGGGAGATGTAACTTGACAGGTCAGTGTTTCCCTGTCTGAGGCTTAGGTGCCCGCAGGGAGAAACCGCCCGCTCCAGGGCAGAGCTCAGGCTGGGGGAGGAGAAATCAGGGGGCTTGCTTCCAAAGGGGTGGGGGCCCGAATGGGGGCCTCACTGCCGAGGCCGAGTATTGGGATCATATATTGTTTCTGTTCTTAGCTCGGATTTGGAGCTCACGAGGTGTGCGCGGAGACCCTAGTTCTCCAAGTGAAGAGTAATTGAGAAGCGGGGGAGGGGGGGAGCAGGCGGGGGGGGGGCGGGGATGGGGTGAGGGGTGCTGTCTCTCAGCGGGAAGCCGTGCACGCCTCCAGCGCCGACACTCGCCCGCTGCACTTTCTCGGTGGGAGGGGAGCGAGGAGCAGGCTCACGTGTAGCCGCGCGGGAGCCTCCTCTGGCCTGAGCCCTTTCCCGGTAAGTCCCAAACCTTCCCCGCGGCCTTGGCTGCAGCGGGACCTGACGGAGGGGTCAGGGGTCGCTCAAGGAGGCGCTGAACCCAGCTGGTGCCGCCAGGGATTTGCATTTGGGCTGATCCCAGTAGCAAATGCAGACCCTGTGTGGCTCCGAGTGTAAGGTCCAGATCCTTTGGCTGCGAAGAGCTTGGGCATGCTCGCATCTTCTTGCATCTTCTTTCCTGACAGGGGCCAACCTGTTGCATTGCACAAGTTGAGGGGTTCCTTCTTGGTCTGCAGAGCACAGCTTTCCACGGAACTCGCCTTTAAGGAGTAGCTCTTGGCAGGGAGGTGCTGCCTGCAGTCTTTTTTGCATCCGTGGGTGTTTTAAGTCAGATTCTCAGGAGATGAGACTGTAGAGGATTAGAATGGATGGCGGTGGAGGCTGTGTTTCTCCGAGGAAGAAACTCAGAAGCCAAATTCCTTAATCCCAGATTCCACCGGCGCCTGAGTACTAGACTTGGCAAAATTCTGAGCGCTGGTTACAGCCCTCCTGGGGGGAGGCCGTGCTTCCAGGTAAAAATTGCTGCACACCTCCATCATAGGGATGCCAGGTGGCCACCTTCTCCGTTAGCTGTGCTTTCACAGCTTGTGTACGTGTGTAATTTCTGTGAATCAGGTCATACTTATGTGTTTAGGGGAAGAGGCTGAAAACACTTTGTATTTTAAAAAAAAGAGAGAGAAAAGAACACTCGCTTTGTAAAGTCCAGCGTAGCCAGTGGATTTAGAAGCAAAACCTGAGCTGAGGCGGTGTTCGCAGTTGTCTTCTGTGCCAATACGAGGCGTTGGTCAGGTTCCTTCCGGCTTAGAGCCTCCGTGTCTTCATTATAAATGGGGGTAATCACGATTTGCAAGTTGGTTCTGAGAGCTGGGGAGCTAATATATGGAAAGAACCAGGAATGTAGAAGGTGCTCAATACACGGTTTCAAAGAAGGGTGGGGAGTCCCTGCTTTAGCAGAATTAGAGTCACCAACTCCCCGGCTTTCCACGTCCGAACGACTTCATGTTGTTACGGTGATGACTTTCCCGGGTGCTAAATCATACCTGGTTATTGCCCTTTTCCTTAAAAATCCCAGCAGTTTTATATAACTGCAGGTGTTACTTCCCCACTGTGGATTTAAATGATTTGCCTCCTCAAATAACGCCCCAAAGACTGTGCCCTCTTGTTTACGTCCCAGAGCAGTCTGTCTCCCTGACCCAAGGACCAGCGCTTTCTTTCCAAAGTAAATAGGAAGATATTGGAAAACAGGCCAAGATCCATGTCCTGCCTGAACTTTTAACTCCAGATCCACAAAAGCCGGCGGCCAGACAACCCTGGTGTTTGTGACCAGTAGCTTTGCAGCAGAGGCCGGGAGAGGTGGTGAAAAAGCCGCACGTTTCCTTTGTTAAAGTCCGACTCTCCCCTTTCCCCGCAGCGTTTCATAAAGACAAGGACAAGGACAAGAAGCTGGACGATGAGAGCCACAGCCCGACCGTCCCCCAGTCCGCCTTCCTGGGACCCACCTTATGGGACAAAACCCTTCCCTATGACGGAGACACTTTCCAGTTGGAGTACATGGACCTGGAGGAGTTTCTGTCCGAAAACGGCATCCCCCCCAGCCCTCAGCACGACCAAAGCCCGCACCCCCCGGGGCTGCCGCCCGCCTCCTCCGCTGCCCCCTCCGTGGTGGACCTCAGCAGCCGGGCCTCTGCACCCCTTCACCCTGGCATCCCGTCCCCGACCTGCATGCAGAGCCCCATCAGACCAGGTAACCTCTCCGAAGGCTCTCCCTCCGGACTCCAGGCGGGCAGGGGGGCTAAGGGAGAGGTGGGGAGGGAGGGTAAACTTCTTCATTGGGGGACTTAGCTCGCTCTGAAAGAGGAGCCTCGTACAGGGTGGGGCAAAGGTGGGTGTACAGTTGTTCATCTGGAAAATGGTGCGGGGATGAATAAATGCTCATACAAGAGTAAACCCCGTTTGGCGCGCTCACCACTGAGCACCTGCTTTTGCCCCATGCTGTTCCACCCCCAGCAGCCGTGGTCCCACTCCAGTGAGTGTCTGCATCACCTGGGGAGTCGGCTGAATGCAGACCAACCCTGGAAATGCTGGGTTTTCAGGCCTGGGGTCAGGGCTCAGGAATATGCACTTTAACCAGCTCCCTGGGGGATTGGATGCAGTTGGTCCAAGGATGGCAGTTTAAGAAACACCAGCTGACAGGTGGTGATTTGGAGAATTCAGGATCCCTCTCATCTCCTGCCCCTTGTCCGCATCCCCCAACTCCCCGGATACGAGGCTCTTGCTCAGTGATGTGTGGAGACTCTATAAGGCAGTGGTTTACTTATGTCCACCCTTGTCTGGCCTAAAGGGAAAAATGATGTGAGTTAAGGGTGTGGGGCAGAGAGCCTTTTTATCTTTTCATCTCGCGTTGTCATGACTGAGAAATGGGCTCTCAGACCCCTCTCCTAATAAGCACGACTTAGCCTTTTTCAGCACCCGGCCCCACAGTTCTCTCTTTAGTGTCCCTCTAGAGCAGTGGTTCTCAACCTTCCTAATGCCGCGACCCTTTAATACAGTTCCTCGTGTTGTGGTGACCCCCAGTTTCATTGTTAGAAATTGAACATAATTAAAGCGTAGTGATTAATCACAAAAACAATATGTAATTATATATGTGTTTTCCGATGGTCTTAGGCGACCCCTGTGAAAGGGTCGTTCCACCCCCAAAGGGGTCGCGACCCACAGGTTGAGAGCCGCTGCTCTAAAGCAAGTTGTCCTTACATTTCCTTTTGTCATTTTCCTCTGTCTGAGCACACTGAATCCACTTTTATCAATGCCTGCAAGGCCGCAAGGTCGGCTGTAAATGGTGTTGAAATATTACAAAAACCATCCCCTGAAATGGCCAGGACTTCAAAACCCACTGCTGAGCGCTCTGCTACACACACGGGTAGAGGCAGCTGTGGCTCCGTGACTGTAGCTCCCTGTAGTTCAAAAATGAGCAGGAAGAAAGGCCGTGTTTTGTGCACAGGTAACCAGGAACAAAGATTCAGCCAGCTCCATTGTCAGGAAGGCCGCGGAGCCGAGGCCTTCGCTGCAGGGGAGGACAGAACGCAGGACAATGGGAGATTGTGCTGGAGATCATTCCTGAACCCCGCGTCCTCCATGCGGCACGGGGAGAATCTCTGTGACACACAGAGCAGGTTTAAAACGAAGGACACGCGGCAAAGGAGGAAGAGCGCCCCCCTGCCTTGAAATGTTAGTGTTGGGGTTAAAGGTCTCCCATTCATAGCTCTCTGTGCCGGCCCCCCTCCTCCAAAACCTACTTGGAATGATAACCCGTGGCTACTGGCTGGCATGGAATTCAGTCTTTACCTCTGACCGCCCAGGAGGCTGCGGAAGCTCGGGAAAACGCTCTTCTATGTGACCCCGAGCCCCTGGTAGGAGGCGCGCACAGTGCCGCTGTCTTCAACTTCTTCCCAGGGACAGACAAGCAGCAAAACAAACCACCCTTCAAAGTGGCACAAAACCGGGAGAAGGGGGCAGAGCCCCAGTGGGAAGGCACCGCTGTGCCTCGGGCTTTCTGCTCTGGGGAGTGGGACGTGCCACTTCGTAGCCCTGTGGCCATTCACAGGGACAGCCTCTCGGAGCCTGTTTCCCTTCGTGTAGAATGACAGAGCGTCTAGCTCAGTGGTCGGCAAACTCATTAGTCAACAGAGCCAAATATCAACAGGACAACGATTGAAATTTCTTTTGAGAGCCAAATTATTTAAACTTAAACTATATAGGTAGGTACATTGTTATTAACTTCATTAGGGTCCTCCTAAGGCTTAGGAAGAGCCACACTCAAGGGGCCAAAGAGCCGCCTGTGGCTCGCGAGCCGCAGTTTGCCGACCACGGGTCTAGTTGATTGAGCTGTTGTGGAAAGTGGAGGTAAGGTACATAAAAGGTGCGGCGACTGGCGCAAATGTTCTGCTCACGAGAGCAGCGATGACCGTTGTCATGTGTGTCAGCTTTTATCCTTTAGTTTGATCCCTGTCTTCTGAAATGCCTTCTTAGAGTAATGAGGTACAGTATGCAGCTGCTTCGTCTGGGGAGAACTCTCAGGAGGTGTGGACCAATCGTTATTGGAGTGGGGTGCTTGAACCCTACCACTTACAATCAACCCTCTGCCAAATACCATGTTAGAAATACTGTACGTTTTCCCAGGAGGTCTGCAAATATTGGGCCCCACACCTTGGTTCATTAGGGTCCGTGTTCATCAATGACTCAGGAAGCCGAGGTGCCCCAGTCCGATGCGCAGCCCATAGCTAGGACTCCTGGTTTCAGCGCTGTCACTGGTTAGGCTGTGGGGGGAGGAGAGGCACTAGGACCAAAGGGGACCCTGGGGTCTATACACAAACTCTTCGTTGACACGTCATTTTTTGATCATGGAAACACACTTCAAAATAATCTCCTTCTTTGAATTGAAAACACAATGATATTCCTAACAAAAAAGGGAAAAAATGAAAGCTCTCCTTCAGATACCAGATGCAGATGAAATGCCCTCTGCTGTTGATCCCTCCAAAGGTCATGGTACAAACCAGAGCTCTCAGGGGGTGGGCCTGGCGCAGGGCTCCTCGTGAGCAAACTGACAGAGGAGAGCGCTCTCCATTGTCCTGTGTCATCGCAGTGGTGGCCAGGGTGGAAATGCCAGGTGAATCTTGAGGAAAATAAATCCTCAGAAGGGAAGGGCACAGAGGTAGCCTGGAGCATTCTGGGAATTGTGTAATCTCAGTCTAGAGCAGGACTTCTCCACCTTGGCCATGCTGCTGTTGTAGGTAAGTCTTCGTTGTGGGGAACTGTCCTGCGCATTGTAGGAAATTTAACAGCACACACACACACTCACACACACACACACTCACTCACACACACACACACACACACACTCACGCACACACACACACACACACTCACACATACACATTCACTCACACGCTCTCACACACTCACACTCACTCACACACACTCACACCCTCTCACACTCACAAACACATACACACACATTCATAAACTCACACACACACTCATACACTTACCCACACACACTCATCCATCCATACACACTCACTTATTCTCACACATACTCTCACACTCGCACATACACTCTCACACACACACACTTAGATACTTCTCCACACACACTCACTTATTCACACATACACACTCACACACACTTATTCACACACACTTATTCACACACACACACACACACACACACAAACTTCAGCTGTGACAAGTGAAAATGAATCCAGTCGCTGCCAGGTGTCCCCTGGAGGCAAAATCACCCCTGTTGAGAACTGATGTAGACTTTCCATGTGGACAGCAACCTGGGGCCTGAATTCGGGCCCTGTCACACACGTGGATGCTTTTGACCCCCTGTAATGCTCTGTGGCCAAAGTCTGGAGAATGTCAGGAGACATTAGGTTTCAAGAAGAAATGTAATGTTAATAGAGCACAGGTGTACACTTTTAGTTTATAAAGCATGGCATCGGTGAACCAGGAGACATTTTCAGAGCCATTTTATTAAACATTCGTTTTCTGCTGTTGCATCTTCCGCGTTATGCTGGGGAGCACGTGGCATTAGGGCTCTCTGTGTGGCAGAAAGGAAACGCGGCCAGGCGGTAGCACATGGGGCATTTCTAGGTCTGCCCAAAGCATGTCTTGGAATGACAAGGTGAGCATTCCTGTGAATTCTCATACTATCGACCGTGACTGGCCCCCACCCCCTTTCCTATTTGGCACACCCGTCCTTATTCCTCTGTCTAGCTCTCTGATCAAGAAATGAATCAAGTGTCTGGAGAAATACACTTTGCCTTGAAGAAATGATCCAGGGACCCTGCACCCTCCTGTGGCTCTGGGGTGCCGTGTGAACTTGGGTTCACAGCTTCCTGGGCTGACATCCTAATGAAAGAAGAGGAGCGGTGGTTGCTGGATGCTCTAGCACCTGCTCAGGCTGCTCGGTCACCTGGGTGCAGCCTCCTGGGTGTCCCAGGCAGCAGAGGCAGGAGTCGCCCAGACCACATGGGTGATTGTGTTCCAGGTGCCATCAGGGGCGGTACTTGGAAGTGCCGGGTCCTGGAAAAATAAGAATCTGTTTGCCCGGAGGATGGAGCGGCTGCTGTAAGGACAGCAGTCCCTTTAGGGAAAGTCGTCCACAGCAGACAAAGGCTGAGTTATTTTTAAATCGCATGCTGTAAAGCCAGAGTTGAAATCGTTTCCTCTGGTGGTTTTTCTTTGAATAGCTTGGGGGTGTCCTGCCCTGGTAGACCCATACCCAGCTGAGGGTTGAGGATCCTCCCTTTCCGGGTCTGAGCACAGAGAGCGGGTCAGGATGAAGGCCGGCTACGGGTGATGAGAAAACCCTTCCATGTGGTGGGGGGGGGGGGGGGGGCGGTGGTATAGGGGTGAGGGGAGCATCAGGGAGCACCCAGCGTGCCCATGTGAGACAGAATGGGCGTGGTTTTGCTGGCCTTGCCTTGGGAGAAGGTCTTGGCCTGGAAGGAAAATGCTGGCCGTGGGCCTGAGTAATGACGGCAGGAGGTCGTGTGCTGGTGGCTCTGGGATGAGGGGAGGTCCTGCCTAGGCACAGCGTTCTCTTGCTTTTCCCAAACTCTGGAGATGAAGCTTCTCCCCGTATGTGCAGCGGCTCATAAATTTTCCCACCAGCATAGTGGTGTCCGCAGGCGGCCTGGGGCCGGAAGGTGGCTGTGTGCTGTGCCTCGGGGAAGAGCCTCAGGACCCAGGATGTCACCCAGGGGAGGGTGTCAGCTTCGTCCAGGAGGCAGGCAGACTTCCCTCTGTCTCCTCTAAGAGTGTGTCTTCGCCACCAAGCACCGTGGAGGATGGGCTTGCCCTGTTCTCCTGGCTTTGTCGTGCTGTGGCTCCTAGGACAGTGGTCCCGGCCTCTGGCAAGAGGGATGTCAGATGGGCATGGACAGCAAGGCAACTCGGTTGTTAAGAGCGTAGGCGCCCAGCTGGGGTGGCTCAGTGGTTGAGCATCAACCTATGAACCAGGAGGTCACAGTTCGATTCCTGGTCAGGGCACATGCCTGGGTTGTGGGCTCGATCCCCAGTAGGGGGCGTGCAGGAGGCAGCCGATCCATGATTCTCTCTCATCATGGATGTTTCTCTCCCTCTCCCCTCCTCCCTGAAATCAGTAAAACTATATTAAAAAGAAAAAAAAAAGCGTAGGCTCTGGACCCAGGGACTTGGGCTCACATCCTGGACCCACACTGGCCTTGTCTGTACGTTTGTGTTGATTTCTCGACCTCTTTAAGCCTCGGTTGACTCATCAATAGAATGAAGACTGTACCTAACCCCTCCCCTGGGGTTCAGCAGGGCTCAGTAAGGTAACTCACCACAGAAGATGGTTCGGTGTGTGGCACACGGATACTCCGCGCTGGGAGCTGTCCTGGTGATGCTAGGGGCATGGCCTAGGGAAGAGAATGACTGTGTTCCCAACCCCTGCCCTTCATCTGGGATTTGAGTCCAGTCCCCTTCCCTCTGCAAAAATAGGACATGCATTTTTTTCCCCAGCATGCCCAATATTCTGTGCAGCCTGCTTGACTTTTCTCCTTCATTCTGGGCTGGAACAAGTCCCTCCCCTGATGCTAACCCAGCATCCTCACTTCTGGGTGAGCGCCTCCCGATCTGCCAGGGTGGAACCAGCCACGCGCTCGGTGCCCAGCCGCCCTCCTCCCCTGCCCCCAGCTCTCGTGAGAGCCCTGGCAACCCTGGCCGCCTGCCTGCCTGCCTGCCTGCCTGCCCGTGTGCTGCAGGCACGTGGCCATGCCCTGTGGAGCTCGCCCAACTCCGGGTGGCCTGCTGGCTGGGCTTCCGCCCCTCCCCCACGCCGGCTTCTCTCCCCAGGCTCCGCAGCAAGCCAGCCAGAAATTGTAACGCTGGCCCTGGCATGGGAAAGCTGAGCTCCGGAGGGCAGTTCGGATGCCAGGGAAACCTGCTCTCTCCAGCATCCTAGCCAGACCCCAAACTTGGCCCTCTCTCCTGCCCGTCTGCCCGGAGGCCCTGTCTTCGCCGCGCCGCTGTGGTGGGCAGGATTCCTGTAGGCCGGCTCCTGCCAAGGGTCTTGGCAGAGCCTCCCCGTCCAGCACTGTGACTACCAGACTCGAAAAACAGCAGCGTGCAGACAGAACGAGGTGGAGGAGAGGGAAGGGCGGAGGAGGTGGGGAGAATAGAGGCCTTGATGCCACCCTAAGGTAGAAGGCAGAGGAGGAAAAGACAGCGGTGATTTATTAGGTTTTTTTCCCCGAAACCTCGCTGCCAGCCAGCACTAATCACTTTTACCCAGGAGTCATTTTTTATGTCTCAGCAGTGAGAAGAGAGGGAAGAGGGGAGGTGGTAGGGGAAGTAATAAGATTTTTTAAAACAAATAAAACATTGGAAAAGAATATGTGAGAGAGGGACGGGGGCACAGGGCCTGTATTTGACTCTGTGATGGGAATGGGTGAGGATATTTCTCATTTACTACCTGGTATAACATCTGGAATCGTCCCAGCAAATGTCGACCTGAAACCACTAAGCCATTGTTTTGGAATAAACAAAGTTCCTTAAGACAGAGGTGCCTGCTGGCTCACCTTTCACAAGGTCCATCAGAATGTCCTGCGTTTGAGACACTGTTCGCCTCCGGGCAATAATATAGCGACCTGTTAGAGCATAGGGTGCGGCAAGAAGCAGGCTGGCTGTGCGCCCCACTCCGCCATGCTTGCCTGGGTCTGCGGCAGGTCATGTAAACGCTCGGAGCTTCTGATTTCCCATCTGGAACTTTGGAACCATCATTGGCCTGCCTCGCGGGAGCGTGGAAGGTCCCGTGAGCCAAGGCGCGTAGAGCACTGGGTGTGGCCCCGGGCGCACACACACAGGAAGTGCCCAGTCACAGCCGCCGCGGGAGGCATCCTCGTACCACCTGATCCCATTTCTCACGGGAGGCCCTAGCACCAGAGTCTCCGTGCTTTTCCCTTCCTAGCCAATTGCAGCGGTTCTCAACCTGTGGGTCGCGACCCCTTTGGCCGTCAAACGACCCTTTCACAGGGGTCGCCTAAGACCATCCTGCATATCAGATATTAACATTATGATTCATAACAGTAGCAACATTACAGTCATGAAGTAGCAACGAAAATAATTTTATGGTTGGGTCACAACATGAGGAACTGTATTTAAAGGGCCAGACGGTTGAGAACCACTGGATTAAGGCCTTTGCTCAAGCCGTTTACGCTTCTCCTCTGCTTCTCTCCCTACGTCGTGTCTGCCCCTCTTAGCCTCTGAGGTTTAGGTCACCTCGGGTCGCTAACTGGAATCTTCATTCATTCCTCCTCGCTCATGAGATTAAAAAATCAAACAAAATGCAGTTCAAGTAAGTTCTTGATTAGATTTCCCCATGGCACATTTGCCAATCAGTCAATCAATCAACGTTGCTGTTGCATTTTTAATCATAGGCATCAGTCATTGTACCTGAAGGCTGTAGAATGGCCTTGGGGATAAATAACTGGAAAGGCATGGGATGGTGCTGGGAGGGGAAGGCGGGGAGAAAGGTCTCGTGCAGTTCCTCCTCCTGCTGGCCAGCAAGACCCAACATAGGCATCCAGAATAACAATGCTCCTGCCCCCAAAGGGTCCTGTAACGGGCAAGTCCTTGCTCTTTCGGAACCTGCGCTTTCTTGTCTGCAGAGTAACATCTTTGTCGGGTTTGTGTGAGCTTTCTCGAGCTGACATGCATGAAGGGTCCAGCGTGGCGCTGGCACACAGGAGGCCAGCCTCTGCCACAGGTCAGTTCCCTTAACTTTTCTCTAGTAAATGACACGAAGGTTAAGAAGCTACAGAGGAAGTGGTAGGAGCAAGGAGCCACGTGGACAGTCCCCAGAAGTGGTGTTGGCTTTGGGCTGCACCCTGGGGAAGACAGACAAGGGCATGATTTGGCTGCTGGTCTCAAGGAGTTGACCATGGAGTAGGGAAGATAGAACGTTTAGGTAAAAGGAGGAATGACAGGGCAAACTAGCATGTTCTCGGTGCCATACAGTGAGTACAGGTTGGCCTCCAGGATTTGTTGAAAAGAGGAGAGTGAAAGAAAGTGAGTGAAAACTTGCAAAATAAATAAGGGAACCGTGCAGACAATGAGATCTGCCAGACCTCAGAGGAAGCAGCCACTGCCCAAGGCAAGAGTGCCCCGGGCGAGGCTCCTTGGAAGGGATGGGCCTTCAGCTGGGCCTGGCCTGAGAGGGGGAGGAGCCAGAAGGGTGAGTGGGCCACGGTGCCCCAAAGTTGTGGAAGCAGGAGTGCCCACAGGGTGTTTAGGGAACAAGGTGTAGATCCAATTTGGCTGGTGCAGAAAATTCACCTGGAGGAGGCAGGGAGGTGAGTCCGGAGAGGTGGGTGCCAGCCAGGCTGGCAGCTTCGGGAGCGCCAGGCTCCAGCGCCTGAGCCCGGTCCAGCAGGCCACAGGGAGCCCTGGAAGGGTTTTGAGTAGGGAAGTGGCCTGTGGACGTTTCCCCTTGGGTTCAAGGTTGGATTGGAAACATTTTTAGACACTTCACAATAGTTTCCTCTGGCAAACCGGGACTTCCTTATTATTATTGTTTTGAAAATAAATACTCTGCCCTGAACATCAAACAGCTTTCCAAAACACAGTGTTCTAATGATCTAGACAAAGTAATGCAAAAACACAGGGTTTAGGTTTCACTTATAAAGCCCATAATTTGGGTGATTGGGGGAAACACTCTTTGGCAAGAAAACCATGTGAGGGATTTGAATGGTTCCGAATTTAAAAGCCTGAAAGCAGGCCTGGTCTCACAGGAGTAGAGAAATAGATTTTCATAAACCCCAACCCATTCACATTCATCACTTTCAAATGCTTCTATTTTATAAAGCTCATGAAGTTTGCAAACAAGTATAAGGAACAGATTTCTGTGAGTGTGTGTGTGTGTGTCTTTGATGTGTGTACGTGTCCATATGAGAGAAAGAGAGCGAGAAAGCAGGCGTTACTGCCTCAGTGATACAGATAGTCCTTGGTTATGAGGACTAACCTGCCGCAGGAATATCAAGCTAAAAATACTTAGCTACGTTTCCGGCCAGCTCATTAATTTTACTCCTGAGAGACAAAGGAATCATTATTGCAGTTTTGCATTCTTGAGTCCCGACCTTGTATGTGTGGCTTCCTTCTTCCCTGGAACGGGAACTAATTGCATGTCGCTCGGAGATACGGTGGCTCTGGGGGTGTGAGTGTTCTCTGTTGGGGAAAGGAGCGTTGAGGGAGGACACGGGTTCTTGGGGGAGGGTGGGGGCTGCCGAGCGGCCCAGGCATGACATGATGTGCTCAAGTACCTCTGAAGTGGGCTCTGCCAGCCAGCCAGGCGTACAGAGAGCCGGGGGAGTTGTCATGACCCAGACCGGTTCACTCAGATAACAGGTAACAGTGGACATGTGCAATCTCACCTCCAGCTATGCAGAGCAGACCGGGACAGGAGTGTTGGCAGAGTCGAGTGTCTGTTGGGGGAAAACCACACAGTCCTTGTTTCTGTCCAGTTGGCTTCTGGTGGATACACACTCCATGACTTCATGGGAAGGTTCCTGAAATGTCTCCCTCCTTCTCTGACTTTACCAAATACTGTTATTGTCCCAACTCGCTCCCTCCCCATCCAACTCATCCCGGGCACCCGGCCTCGGGTTCCGTCCTGAGCAGACCCACGGTTCCCCAGAAGTTTTGTTTTTGGAAGTTTCATCTAGGGTTTTGCTTTGTGTGTTTGTTTGTTTTTTTTCCATGAATGATTTTTGGAAGATGCTTTGGAATCTGGGGCCTTATCATCAGAGACGGCTCATGGCTAATTAAACCCACTTCCCTCTCCAATCTTGCCGGGGAGACCCGAGATTCCTGAAAGCAATGAGTGCATGCTACAGAGAGATGCTCGAGGGAGCCTCCACACTAAATCATCTGTGACAAAATGTTCTCTCAGGAAGTGGGGTTGCATAAATGGATCAGCAGAAATAAATGCTTTGGCAGAATCTCCTTGAGTGGGAAAGAGCAGCGCTTTCTTTCCTAATTAGCTCTGGGTAGCAATGTGCCTGGATGTCTTTGCTGAGAAACCCAGGTGTGGACAGGGGGGCCAACAAGGGAAATCTCTGCACTGCTCTGTACGTGCTGCTGCCCTGAATGGAAAGAGTTAAACAAGGCTGTTCATTCATGCGCAATAAATGCCTCTTGAATTGGATCGAATGGGAAAAGCCAAAGCTTGCTTGGGGAAGGATGCCACCAGGCCCTGACCAATGGGAGGCCATGCTGTAACCAGATGAACCAGATCATCTGGCTGAGCAGTAAGCAGATTACCGGGAGCGGAGCTCGCCGTACCCAAGACGGGCAGAGTGCTAAGGAGCGTGGCCAACAGCTAAACTCCACCTGCCCTGAGCCCTGGAACAGGAGACTTAAGTCGCCTTAGAGTGGAGTCATTATGCCGTGGCCTTGAATTGATGAAGGAGGCTTTTACTAGAGAAAAACAAAAAAAACAAACAGGATGGTGGTCAATACCCTCATGTCATTCTCTCACTTTCTTCTTGACTCTCCCTGCAAGAAGGAAACGTGGCAAGGCGGTCTCCAGGTGGGAAAGTGGAGCCTTCCATCAGAGTGGAATGGAACCAGGAGGAAACTGAGGAAACAAAAGTAAATTATTTGGCCCAGGCTGGTGTGGCTCAGTGGTTGCACCTGTGAACCAGGAGGACATGGTTGGATTCTCAGTCAGGGCACGTGCCCGGGTTGTGGGCTCCATCCCCAATGGAGCATGCAGGAGGCAGTTGATCCATGATTCTCTTTCATCAATGATGTTTCTATCTCTCTCTCCCTCTCCCTTCCTCTCTGGAAGACAAGTGTGAAGATAGTTTTTACACAGAGGGGATAACTGAAAGTTGTTTAGTTAAGAATTGGTTTGAACCTGACATGACCGTTTCCCAACCAGATGAGAGATGAGGAGTTCTTGGCAATGGTCTTGATACAGTCTGTTATGTGATGTCCATATGGGTGAGGCAGGTTAGAGCTTTTGAAGGTACACCAGCCCAGCATTAAGGACAGCATCAAACTAGGCAAAATTTTCTCCTCTCAAGAGGGAGGTTCGAACCTAGCTAAAGCTCCCTCAGTGTATTTTTACATCCAATCAAATGTCTCTGAGTTTTATAAGAGAGTGCACACACACCGTGCTCCTAACTTTAAATCAGTGAAATGCATATGACATCATAGCAGTACCCATGGGGTGTGAAAGCGGGGATGGTGCTAAGCATTGGCTGTAAGAGGCTGCAGGACATCAACTCATATTAGAAACGATGCTGGTTCGGGAATTGAGTCCGCTCCCAAGAGGCTGAGTGGTGGCTGCATTGCCAAAGTGTGTGTTCTCTTTCCTTCCCCAGCTCTCCCTTCTGATTACAGGCAGCTTAAAATACATGTGGGCATATCTCAGTGGCCAAAAACCATGGAGATCAGGATGAAATCATTCTTAAGGCAGAAATAGCAAGCTTTCACGAGGATATTCAGAGAAACGCAGTCCTAATAGCACCAGCACGTCACTGTCAGGCCCTCAGGCACTAAAGTAGGTTGGGTTTGGAGTCGGAGGTCTCCTGAGAAGCCAGGATACTCGGACAAGTCACGTACACTCTGAACCCCTCGTTTTCTCCCCTGGAACACGGCAGCCTGTTGCACAGGACGTCCTGGGGGTTAAATGACATTGGGTTGGCTAACCAGTGAGCCGACCTGGGTCTGGGCCTGGGCAGAGCTGTCACCCAGCCAGCTTTAATTCCGAGTGAAAATCTGGTGTTTGAATACGCTTTTTCTAAGATATACTTGCAGTTCAGTTTTTGGAGTCGCACTTCCAGCTTTCTGAGTCGCTGGGCTGAGTCCTCGCGAGGTCCATGGTGCTCCCCGGATCCACTGGGACATTACAGTCCCAGCGATGCTGCTCATTAGAAGCATAACCCTAAGCAAGTCATCCGCCTGTCCAGGTTTTACTTCTTCATCTGTAAGGTGGGAACAGTCTGTGTCCTTCTCATTTACCAGTGTGTCATAATGTCAAATAAGATAGCCTATTCAAAAATTGGCCAAATAAAAGTCCAATCAAAGTATAATCTGGGGCCCGGCCGGTGTGGCTCAGTGGTTGAGCATTGACCCAGGAGCCAAGAGGTCACAGTTCCATTCCTTGTCAGGGCACATGCCCTGGGTTGCAGGCTCGATCCCTAGTAGGGGGCGTGCAGGAGGCATCCAATCAGTGATTCTCTCTTATCATTGATGTTTCTATCTCTCTCTCCCTCTCCCGGCCTTTCTCTGAAATCAATAAGAACGTATTGAAAAAACTTAAGCTGCAAAGCAAAAGACATCTGACACCTTTTGGGGGAGAAATGCAACAGCATTAAATGTAGTTATTTCTTTTAAAATGGTCTTCGTTCTGAATGGGAGCCACTGGCTTCTGGCTGGTGTCCAGCCTTCCAGGGAGCCCTGAAACCAAGTTATCCGGGGGAATCATCGCCCCAAGGCTTGGATACTGTAGCAGTGGTTTGTGAGCCGGACAAAATAATTTTAAACAAGAAAAGGAAGACCCCCAAGACCCCCCGCTCAGTCTTCTGATGACAGCTTTTCTGGAAGGGCGTGGCCAGCTGTGCACCTGGGCTGCGCCTCTGGGTGGCTGCTGGCAGTCTGTAGGACCAGCCCCGCTCCCCCACGGCTCGTCGATGGACTCTTGGTGCTCAGATTGTCATCTTGTCCGACGGAGGCTGGGTCTGGGCACAGAGGGACCACCTCCGTGCCGGGTGCGGGCTGCCCTGACAGAGCAGGCTGCCCTGACAGAGCAGGCTGCGAGGATCCTCCAGGACTTGTCCTTCCCTGGGCACAAGGTCAGGGACACGGGCCAGTGCTCCTTCCTGTGTCTTGGAGACGTGTTTTTCCAGCCCCGGGCACGTGCTGTTTTGCTCTCTGAGGGAGGCTTATCCTCGTTACCTTGACAGAGAGAGTGGAAGAAGGGCGGCCTATTGATTCCGCTCCCTGGTCACAGGACAGGAAGTGCGAGGTTGGCGGAGGCTGTAATTCCAGCAGTGCCCGTCGCATCCCCATGGGGCCGGCAGCACACAGGCTGGGGGCTCGCTGCTCCAGCCACAAACCACAGAGCCTGGTGGCCATGGCCAGCGGTCACGGCTGCGGATTCCCTGGAAACCCTGCCCTTGGAAGGAGTAGGTGGCTGTCCCCTTCTCCCCCCCACCCCCACTCAATGCCCTGTGAGCCTTGCTGTTTGAGACAGAAGTGTCACCACCTCCTTCGAGAGGCCCTGGGGGGTGTACCAGTCTGCTCAGGGCTGGGGATGGCCTTCAGGGACCCAGGCTGACGGCCCGATGTTCTGAAGGCTGTTTCTCTTCACCTTTGGAATGTGCTCATGCGGATCTCTCCCGGTGATGTGTGTACTCTTCAGATGCTCCTTCCTGTCAAGAGCGCTTGAGGAGGAGGGGCCTGGTGCTTCTCACAGCTCCCCCAACATGCTGCCCACAGCCAGCCAGATGCCCCGGAGGCCGCCGCGGCTTAAATCCATGAACTGCACCAGTGGGAAAACAACAGTGGCATTTTACTGAGCACTTACTATGTGCTCCCTGGCATCCAGGTGGCCGTGACAAGGAGTGGGTCTGGGTGGGTGTGGTGCAGAGCGGGGCAGTGGGCTCGAGGTTACACAGGATCTGTGGACAGTCTCTCACGGGGAGTGGACCTGACTTCCTCTGCTTCTGCGGTTTCCTCCCGTTTCCCCTGGCTGCACCTGAGCTCTGCATCGGATTAACTTTCCATTATCCCAAGGCCGGTTAACCGGTTTGCAGATTAACCCTGGGGAGGGCTCGCCTGGGCCTGGGAGGTGCCCCTGCTCCGTAATTAGCTGGTTTGGGCTGATTGCCTGCCCCTGGTCAGGGAGCAGAGGTGCAGTGTCTTCTAGAACTTTCCACTCCCTTCAACCAGAGGAGCCCGTTGGCCCATGAAGTCCTGCAATCCCCAGCATAGTCCTTAAGAGGTTCCGAAGCCCCACCGGGTCCTGGTACTCTGCCCCGGGCACCTTTTGGGCCCAACACACTTCCCAAGTTGGGAAGATGGGGTCGGCTGGAGGACACAGGGAATGTGAAAGTTAGTGATTAATATGTTGAAAGGAAGCCCCAGGAGCAGGGCAGCAGCTCTCCTTTCCTCCTCAGCCTGTGGACCCCCCGCACCACACCCCCAAGTGCGGATTGACAGGCTGGAGACGCTGAGCAGCGGGTCCCTCCTGAGGGCAGAGGAGGCCACGGCCCCAGTGGCAACGAGGCAGGCGTTGCCTACAAAGCGAGCTCCTGGCGGCCCAGGCCGTCCCACGTGATTACTGGGGCTGCTCTGAGCCCCTCCCCGTGGCTGCATGGGTTCACAGAAAGTTGACTGCATTTGCCAGGCCCCCGTGGGATGAGGGAGTAGAAATAGGCGAATTTGCCACACCTCCCACCAGACCAGAATGCACGCAGTTGAACCTAGGGCTCGCTCAGACTGCTGCACATTGGGAGTGATCTCAGGGTTGTGAGGAAGGTTCCCTGGGTCCCGGGTTTGCTGCCAATCCCGAGAAAGTGTGCACGAAGGACTTCGGTCCACGGGCTGCGAGAAGGAGCGCGCACTCGCGTGGGATCGTGCTCCACCGGTTATTTTTATGTCTGAAGCAGCGTTCGCCCGAGCCAGGGACATGTCTTTTCCTCTCCCCCTCTGTTCTGCCTTTGCATCTGGCAGGCCGGGAACGCCTGGCCTCGGCACAGCCGAGCGTGAGGCCTCTGCGGTCCCTTCCCGGCCAGGGCCAGGGGTTTCCTCGGGTCCTTCTCGCTGGCTCACGTTCTCCCAGGGCTGCCGGTGCGTACAGTCCATTTTATTAGCACAGAGGATCTGCCTGGACTGCCTGGCCCTCGCAGTCACGTGGCGAGCAATGTGCTCCCCGGCTACGCCAGCCTGCAGCTCTCTGTGCAAAACACAGCCGCGCGCCGGGCGCTGGGCCAAGCTTACATTTCACTTTGGAACACGCTTTCGCATCGCTCCTGGCAGAACATCCACGGCGGCGTCTATTTGGGGAGTAAGTCGGAGAAGTGTTGTTTCCCTCTCCCGAGTGTCGAGAGATGGGACCTCTACAAGCCACCCGACCTTTTCCCATGTCACCTGCAAGGTGCCCAGTCGGAAGGTGATCCAGCTCCGGCTCCTGTGGCAGCCTCCTCTGCAGAGCCCCCGCCTCCCTCCCTCCCTCCCTCCCTCCCAGCCTCTCCCGTTTCCCGTGCGAAATGAGTAAACACACCCAGGACCGCCCGCTCAGGACAGAGAAACTCAGGCCAAGGTAATAACATCAAAACCAAAGTCCTGGAGCTCCTGAGTAAACGAGTTACCCTCCCAGATAAAACAACGCCGTGGTCCAAACCTCTCTTTCCAAAGATCTAAGACTTTTCAGATGCTGGTCCGAGGCCAGGCCTGGGAGGAAGGAACTCCGGCGAGCCTCCTGCAATGGCAGGCTCTGTGCAAACAAACACGCGACTCTCCCATTCAGCTTTCCCTCGCCGGCCTGTTTTTATTTCTCTGGCCATTTGGTAGTGGCCTCCCCGCTCCAGCCCTGCTCCCTTCTCCATCTCCCTTTTCTCAGGGACCCAGCTGATCGGTTCACCTTCAGGAAAACAAGTGTCTCGTTTCAGAAAGAGGAGGCGGCGTGGTTTACTTCCTCTGGTGTTTCCTCATACTCGGCCCTTTGCAGGTGGCTGCCTGAAGCTGGGCTCGGGGTTGGAAATAAAGTTGATTTTAGCATTTTAAACCCTGCTTAGGAAAGGTCAGGATGGTTAGAAAACAAAGATTGATGGGAACAATACTGACTTGTCTTTTCTCAACGAAATAGACCCCGCTTGTAAGAACCACTGACAAACTCTTCCTCCCCCATCACACCAGCCCACAGATTCCATAGGACCGCCGGAGTGCCAAGCCTTACTCTGATTCTAGTGTTTACTGCCTTGGATTGTTGCATTTGCTGTCAGTACCCCCCAGCCAAGCAGCGACGAGTCAGGATTTAGAGGAGTTTTTCCAGCAAAGTGCATATGCCAGGCTGCTGCTTCTCGGGATGGGCCGCCCCGGAGACCCCCACCGTAGCCAGGCTGCCCAGTCCCTCGGGGGCTGGGATGCAGATTCCTGTCTGTCACCTGGTGATGCTGTTGCCTGCTCTGCTTAGGGAGGTGACAGAAACCCAATCCCACCTGCCTCAAAAGCCTGCTGGTAATTAGCTTTAAAAAAATAATGCCAAGTTGTCACATGGCCGGGAGATACACAGGCTCCGTGTGTGTGTGGGGAGGGGGGGGGCAGGAGGAGGGGGGAAGAGTGCTACTTCCCAGCCTAACGCTGTTGCAATCTCATTAGTCATCCCTGGGGAGGTTAGCTGAAGTTATGGAGGGGTGAAAGTCATCCTGCTGGGTCAGAGCGGTCTCCAGAAAGGACAGAGACAGGGTTGAAGTTCAGAACTTTGTTTGAAACTCTGTTCCCCTTCCCCTTATCCGCCAGATTGGTACTTTTGGGGGGGCACATTTTCTTTTCTTTTTAAAAATATATTTTCATTGATTTCAGAGAGGAAGGGAGAGGGAGAGAGAGAGATAGAAACATCAATGATGAGAGAATCATTGATCTGCTGCCTCCTGCATGACCCCCAGTGGTCGAGCCCTCAGCCTGGGCATGTGGCCTGACCAGCAATCGAATCGTGACCTCCTGGTTCCTAGGTCGATGCTCTACCACTGAGCCACGCCGGCTGGGCAGGTTTTCCTTCTTGAGGGACAGGAGCTCTGGCAGATGATTGAGATGGTCTGTTGTCAGCCTCGGGCATCCGGTCTCCATGGTGCATTATCCTCGTCGTGTCTTAGCCACGGTTAATATATCAGCCCTGGCTGGTGGCCATTTGCCACCTGACAAGACAACACCTCGAGGCCTGTGCCCCTGCGCTCCGTTGCGGAAGAGTCCAGGGGGTGCAATTTCATTTTATAACTAACTGATGTCTTTGTACGGCATCAGTTAGCGTGCAGACCGTTAGCGTGCAGCATTCACTGTGTCTGGCCTACTTTGAAAATCAGTATGTTCCATGGTTGGACCTGAGTTGGGCTGATCCTCTTGCCAGTGTGAGTACTTTCACGCTGCAGGATCTTTTCATTTTGCATAAAACTGGTGAAGGTCGGGGAACTGCCCCTCTGGGTGCTCTCATCTCGGTAGCTGCCCGCTGGCTCTCCGCACCACACTGGGAGGTTTCTCAGAGGCAGGGACTGAGGAGGCTTCTATCCAGCACTACGCACATGCACTACACTACGGTGGGTACTTACTTAGCATTTGTTATTGCATTTATTTGGGTGACATTGGTTAGTAAAATTATATAAGCCCTAGCTGGTTTGGCTCAGTAGGTAGAGCGTCGGCCTGCGGACCAAAGGGTCTCAGGTTCGATTCCAGTTAAGGGCGCATGCCCAGGTTGGGGGCTCAATCCCTAGTAGGGGGCGTGCAGGAGGCAGCCAATCAATGATTCTCTCTCATCATTGGTGTTTCCATCTCTCTCTCCCTTCTCCCTTCCTCTCTGAAATCAATAAAGACATATTTTTTAAAATTTATATAGATTTCAGGTGTGCAATTCTATAGTACCACATCTGTATATTTATTGTGTGTTTTCCACCCCTAGGCATGTCTCCTTCCATCACGATTTGCCCCCCCTTTACCCTCTCCTACCTCCCCCTCCCCCTCTTCCCTCTGGTAATCAGCATGCTGTTGTCTGAGTCTGTGAGTAGCCCCCTTCCTTCCCTCTGACAGCTGTCAGTCTGTTCTCTGTACCTATGAGTCTGTTTCTATTTTGTTAGGTGGTTGATTCTGTTCATTAGATCCCACCTGTGAGTGAAATCGTATGGTTCTTGTCTTTCTCTCACTGGCTTACGTCACTGAGCAAAGCACTCCACAGGTCCATCCATGCTATCGCAAAGGGCGTATCGGGTGAGTGAAATGACAAGGACCTTACTTTCATTAGTATTGATTTTTAAAAATATATTTTCATTGATTTCAGAGAGAGGAAAGGAGAGGGAAAGAGAGAGAGACAGAAACATCAATTATGAGAGAGAATCATTGATCAGCTGCCTCCTGCACGCCCCACACTGGGGATCGAGCCCGCACGCCACCTGAGCATGTGCTCTGACCAGGAGTGGACCTGTGATCCCCTTGTTCACAGGCTGATGCTCAAACACGCCGGCGGCCGGGCAGTATTAATTTTGAAAGAGTTCCTGTGCCACCTGATGTCGTCAACGTGGTGCATCTTTGCCAAGGGTCGTGATGGCGGGACGAGCTTTGGGGCTGGGTGGTCTCAGGAGGCGAAGTGCAGACAGGCCCCTGCTGAACTGGGACGGGTCAGGGCTCCTCTGAGGCTTCAGTGAGCTGCTCTCCCACATGAACATGTCCCTGTTTTCTGATCGGTTGTTAATAGTCAAGGAGGAAGGGTGTTTTCAGACAAAAGGATTAGGTGCGTACAAACACAGGTGCATCTAGCCCAGCCGGTGTTTCGGGCTCGATCCCCAGTAGGGGGCGTGCAGGAGGCAGCTGTTAAATGATTCTCTCTCATTGATGTTTCTCTCCCTCTCCCTGAAATCAATGAAAATATTTTAAACACACACACAGACACACAAACAAATACAGATGGATCTTGACACAACTCCCCCCACCCTTTTTTCCAGCCTTGGTGACAGGGATGGAACTGGAAATTGGTAGCATGTTCCAGGATCACCTGTAAAAGTTCTTAAAACTCATCTCACACCTTAAGTGGGACTTTCACTGAGTGCGTAGAGAACATCCGTGGTGTGTGTGTGTGTGTGGTGGGCGGGGGTGGGAGGAGTGGGGGGGATGCCGATAAGAAACGCCGGCTTCCTTTGGTTTGGCTGGCAGAGGCGGGAGTTGCGTCTCCATGTGGCTTTTTGGAGTGCAGGCTTATGCAATGGCACTCCTGCCCGTGCCAGTCAGAGGTGGGGCCACTGAAACGGGCACGGCCCTACCCTGGGAGGAAGGCAGGGCTCCCAAGGCCCACGCCCTGCGCATAACCCCCGCCGAGGCTATGCTGCTGGTGGGCCTGCCCTCGGGCTTGCTGCGCGGGCAGCAGCAGGTCAGGCGCTGGGACGGGCTGATCCGGGGATTTGTGTCCTCAATCCCCTGGCAGAGTTCACCTTAAGCCCCTCCACGCTGTGTGCCCACCCGGAGGGTCTGCCCTTCCCACGCGCTGCTGCTCTTCATTTCCTGCGTCTCAAAGGAGCCATCTATAGGGGAACCCATCCTCCTACCGGCCAGACACCGAGGCCTCGGGCAGAAGAGGGCAGAAAATTATTCAGACCACTGAGGCGTTCGAAAATCATTTTGAGAAAGATTTAAAATCTAAAAAATAAAAATACATAGCACGTGCCCTTCTTCCTACCACCCAGGTTAGCAATTTGGCATATTCACCATATATATCCATCTAGACATTTATTTATTTATGAATTTACACATTATTGGCCAATTAAGGTCCTGAGCAACTTTAAAAAAAGAGAAATGGCCCAGCCAGTGTGGCCCAGTGGTCGAGCGTCAACCTCTGAACCAGGAGGTCATGGTTGGATTCCCAGTCATGGCACATGCCCAGGTTGCGGGCTTGATTTCCAACAGGGGCCGTGCAGGAGGCAGCCGATCAGTGGCTCTCTCTCATCGTTGGTGTTTCTCTCTCCCTCTCCCTTCCTCTCTGAAATCAATAAAAACATATATTTTAGAAATAAATAAAATAAAAAAGAGAAATGTATTCACTAACTCATAAGGCTGAACGGTGATATTCCAAGTCTGTTTTCCGAGGTCTTCATCGCTCCCTGTAGGAATCAACGCGCCTGTTGTGCATGCAGTTAGAAGGCAAGGCCGCCTCCCTCAGTAGAATGCTGAGTCCCCTTTGGTTGCACTTCGTCGGGGGCGGGCAGGCAGCTCTTTGCACAGGTTCCGGGGGTGTTTCCCTTGGAATGTGGGAGGAGTATTCCTTAGCCCTGGGAGAAGCCGCACCAGGGTGGCCTTTCCTGGGGGGGGGGGGGGGGCAAAGAAACACACACAGAGGCACAAAGCCGACCTCAGAGGAAGGGCCTGGAGCGCCCGAAGGCCTCAGCCGTGTGCTGGGACACCGGCTGCCCCAAGGGCTGCAGCTGACAGGGGCACCGGTAGGAAGGCTGTCCTGCATGGTGGTCCGGGCCCTGAGATTTTCCTACCATCCTCTTTTTTGTTCTTGTTTTTCAAGAACACCTGTGGCCACATGTGCTTTCTCTCCCAACGTGAAATCCTAAGAACCTGGCACTCCACCATGCGCACCAAGTTTTCTCTGAAGAGAAAGCCTTCCCCCAGCCCTGGCCAGTGTGGCTCAGCTGGTTGGGCATTGTCCTGTGCCCCAAAAGGTTGCCGGTTTGAATCCCAGTCAGGGCACATCCTGGTTTGCAGGCTCCATCCCCAGTAGGGGGGGTGGGGGGTGGGGGGGGAGGGGTACAGGAGACAGCTGATCAATGTTATACTCTCACATCAATGTTTCTCTCTCTCTCCCTTCCTCATGCTCTCAAAATCAGTAAAAACAGGAATTTTTTTTAAAGCATGCATGATTTTATGGACAGGCCGGCCACCAGCTCTGCATTTGGCCATCCGTTGGATGAATGGAGGGAGTGGGAGGAGCTCACTCAGGGTTCACCTCCCTGTGCTTTTCAGAGACATGCTTGGTGCGAGCTCCTCACAGATTTGAAGCCGGGGGAGAAGGTGGTCTTGGGAGCGGGTGTGTGAAGCGTCAGCCCAGGGCATGCGGCGCCACTGGGTGAACACGAGTTCCCTTCCCCTTCCTGCGTCCGAGGCACAGCACGCTGTGGGAGAGGCATCAGCGGTCTGGAAGGCAGACATAGGTCTGTGTGAGGATGCCCCTCTTCTCCCCGGTGAGGGCCAGATGCCGGCTGCCCGCTGAGGACTCGGGGAGTGTGACGGCTCCCCTCGCGGGCTGCACTGCCCCGCCCCAGATGGCGAAGCCTCCCTTTTGACACACCTCTTGGATCTGAAAAACAAGAACCAAAAAGAGGATGGTAGGAAAATCTCAGGGCCCGGACTCAGACATGTTCATCGCGTCATTGCCCTAGCTATTTAACAACAATAAAAAGTAACGAGAACCACAAACAAACAGACGTTGGTTTGGGAGTGCATTTATCCATTTGGGCAGCAGACATTGACTGAGGGCCAACTGTTTACCAGACACTGAACTAAATGTTGGGAATTCAGATAGAAGGAAGAGGCCAGCCCTTAAACACGAGAAGCTTACCAATTGCAAAGAGATAGATAAATAAGAGTATATGGGGCCTGGCGGGTGTGGTTCAGTGGTTGTGCGTCAACCTATGAACCAGGAGGTCACGGTTTGATTCCCAGTCAGGGCACATGCCCGAGTTGCGGGTTCAGTCCCCATTGTGGAGAGTGCAGGAGGCAGCCCATCGATGATTCTCTCTCATCATTGATATTCCTATCTCTCTCTCCTTTTCCCTTCCTTTCTGAAATCAATAAAAATATATTTTTAAAAAGAGTACATTGAGTACGTACCAGGTGGAACCAAGAAGGCCAGAATGACCTGCTCTGAATGAGATGTAATGGGAAGGTCAGAGGCAATGATGAGCTGTGTCTTGAAGAATGAGCAAAAATTGTATTGATAGGAAGCATACATTTAAGTGACTCACTGAGGTCTTTCTTGACTGATATGAAGAGTTCTTTGCGTTGTAATACTTTAAGCAATAAAAAAAAAAGATTTCTTTGCCATTAACTATGCTCAGGAAATAATTCAGATTATTTGTAGTGTTGAGGGACATGGGATTAGAATAAAAAGAGGGGGAAAGAGGATAGAAAGAGTATGTGTGGTGGTTAATCTACCAAGTGACTAGCTCCCTCCTACCCAGATGAAGGAAGCTTTGCTGCCTGGGGGGGCCTGGGCTCCACACGCCCAGGGCGGCTGTGTCGCGTGTCTGAGATGTGGTAATATATTTAAAGAAGATATTGGGAGGTTAGAGGCAGATAATTGATAGGACTTGACAGTTGCTGTGGCAACACACCCACTTCAAGAAAAGCAGTGTTAGTGGGAGGGCAGGAACACTCATGGCACTGCCCCGGGCTGCCCTAGGCCTCACACGGCTTGTCCTGGGCCCCAGGCGTGGGCAGGTTGGGAAGCACAGACACCCCACATGGCTGATTGCCGCCCGCCTTTGTGGAATTGACTCTGGCGTAAGATAAGGAGATGCCTAAACCAGAGCAAAGACAACAGGGAAAACGGTGCGAGGAGGAGGCGGGGGAGGTCCCAGCCAGCATCGCCAACTCCACTCAGGAAAACATCTGCCCAGTGCTGTATTTTCATAGATTGGATGACCCTGGGTTTCTACGCAAAGAAAAAAAAAGTATATGGCTTAAATGTGTGAAAACTTCCCTTTCTAACTTCAACAAAGCATGCTTTGGGTATAAATAACAGAGTAGCGAAAGGATTTGGGCTAATGAAAAATTGGTTTTGACAAGTTTGGGCTGAAGCGCTGGGTGATTTCCTCTGGCCCGCCACCTTCTGGCAAGTTAGAGGTATGACATGTGAAAACTCCCCTCCTGTGTGGGTGGTGCGTTTCCTTACAAGCCTGAGTGTATGAGCTACTGACATCCACAGGACTAGGGACTTCCTCCAGACCTCAACCAGGGCCTCACGTGAGAATCATCAGTGGATCTTTTCCTTTTTGAGAAAAAAATTACCCCAAAATATTTCATTGTGAATGTAGTATATGATCATCTAAGACAGTGATGGCGAACCTATGACACGCGAACTCATTCTTTTGGTTGATTTTTCTTTGTCAAATGGCATTTAAATATATAAAATAAATATCAAAAATATAAATCTTTGTTTTACTATGGTTGCAAATATCAAAAAATTTCTATATGTGACACGGCACCAGAGTTAAGTTAGGGTTTTTCAAAATGCTGACACGCCGAGCTCAAAAGGATCACCATCACTGATCTAAGAGCTAATATGCAAATGGTCATCACGCCCTCGCATCCTTGCACGGGACTGGGGGACCTGAGGCCATGCCCCCTGCCCGCGGGGCCTGACGGGGGACCTAAGGCCGCGCCCCACTCCCCTGCGGGCTTGATGGGGATGGGGCTGACTGGGTCTGGGTCTCGCACGATTTCGAGGCATACGCGGGTGGGCGGGGACTTGACTCTGGGCCCTGTGGCACGCCCCAGACTCGGACAGGAGGGAGATTTTCATATACATTTTACTAATCTTCTTTCATCTCTGACACTTCTATTATAGAGAAAGGGCAAATAGCAATATTAAAATATTTCCTCTAATTCCCTTTTAATGTGCACGAATTTCATGCACTGGGCCACTAGTTTTAAAATAAAGTCAGAACTGAGTGCACAGTACCGCTTGAGTGCCAATATCCCACTCGCAGACTTAACTATTAATGGTTTCTTAGATACTCTTCCAGGCATTTTCTATGTGTATGTAAGCATATATATATTTAGTAAAATGTACAGTTCTGACTTTATTTATGTTACAATGACCATATGTATAAAATGTACATAGGAATGTGGTAATGTATGAATATACATTCTACATAATGTCATGCAACTTGCCTTTTTTATATAATATCTTTTGGACATGTTTTCCTATGAGTACAGCTTCATGAAATCCTATTGTCTGGATGTGCCATAATCTATTTAACAAGCACCTTTAGCTTGTTTTCAGCCTTGGATGCCATTCTTTGCAGATTCGCATGGCATATCTAAAGTTTAAACCCTTAGATGTGGAATTCCTAGATGCCGGATCAAAGGGTGCAGGCTCCAAAAGAACGGTGCTAGTTCAAACGCCCACCACGAGTGTGTGAGAAGGCTCTGTCCCCTTTTATTAAACAAAAACCCAACAAGAAACAAAATACAGGGCCAGGCCCCATGTCCAGTGCCTCTGATGAACGCGGAAGAGCTGCTGAGCGTCTGTGTTGTTTAAAAGCTCCACAGTGGCCCTGGCCTGTTTTTCTCAGTGGTTAGAGCGTCGGCCTGTGGACCCAAGGGTCTCGGGTTTAATTCCCGGCCAAGGGCATGCACCTCGGTTGCAGGTTTGATCCCCAGCCTCAGTCAGAGCATGAGTGGGAGACAACCAATCAATGTGAGTCAATGTGTTTGTTTTTTTCTCTCTCCCCTTTCCATTCACTCTACAAAATCAATGGAAAAAATATCCTCAGGTGACGACTAATTAATTAATTTTTTAAAATAAATAAAGCTCCACACAAGGGTGGGATGTGACGGCCTTGGGAGGAGGGGACAGTGAGGGGACAATGCTTCATGATGAAGCCTTGGCTACGCCCTTTCAGACCCAACGGCAGGGCTTCCCTTACCGTGGTCCATGGGGAGAAATGGAACCCTGTTTGCTCTGCGTTTCCTGCTAAGCTGCAGGTCTTCCTTCACACACACACACACACACACACACACCCCTTAAGTGAATCCGTAATTTTTTTTTTTAAGTATTTTTTTTAATATATTTTATTGAGTTTTTACAGAGAGGAAAGGAGAGAGATAGAGAGTTAGAAACATCGATGAGAGAGAAACATGGACCAGCTGCCTCCTGTACACTCCCCACTGGGGATGTGCCCGCAACCCAGGTACATGCCCTTGACCGGAATCGAACCTGGGACCTTTCAGTCCGCAGGCCGACGCTCTGTCCACTGAGCCAAACCGGTTTCGGCAAGTGAATCCGTAATTAACATACGATCATAGTAAAGCTCCAAGAGCCAGAGAAGTAACACCTACGTACAGTTGGGTACTTTTAAAAAATATATATTTTTATTGATTTCAGAGAGAGGAAATGAGAGGGAGAGAGAAAGAGAAACATCAATGATGAGAGGGAATCATTGATTGGCTGCTCCCGCACCCTCCACACTGGCGATCGAGCCCGCAACCTGGGCATGTGTCCTGACCGGGATTTGAACCGGGACCCCCTGGTTCATAGGTTGATGCTCAACCACTGAGCCACGCCAGCCGGGCCAGTGGGTACTTTTCTCATGTTTCTGTATTGTTTAGTCATCCATTTCTTCTTATAGCCATTTAAGAAAGAATTATTTTGTTTCTTTGGGTGTTGCCTCGGATTCCATTGAAGCTGGTACAGTTCGAGTAGATGAAAAGTCAAAAACTGCTCTTTATCTTATTTCAGCATGAAAGTCCCCGGGCTGATACGCAACTTGCCAGTCTGGGGATGGTCTCCTTTCCTTTGCTTTGTAAGCCTCAATAGATGATTGATAGATAGATAGATAGATAGATAGATAATAGATAGATAGATAGATGGAAAGGGAGGGAGGGAGGTAGGGAGGGAGGGAGGGAAGGAAAGGGGAAGAAAATGGACTTTTGTTCTCCAGAACACCTGTTCTAAGAACTGCCCATCTTATGCAGCTATTCTGGTAGTTGACCTTCACAACCTGTTTCAGACAATGGTCACTAACCTTCAGGGATCGCTTCTCTTGAGGTCATGCCTTGCCCACTTCTGTGGGTCCCTGTCTACTGAGCTGCTGCCAAGGACAGTGTCCCCAACTGGGAAGCATGTGACGCCTCTACCTGCCCCCCACCCATCTAAGACCATTTGTCTCCATCTAACTTTTCCTCCTTGAGGAAGCTGACTGCGCCCCTCCCCCCTTATTTGCATGTGCCCTGCATGCATATCTTCACTGTGGCCTCCCTTCCAGCCACTCAGGCCCTGATTAGGTAAGAGGGCCTGCCTTCCATGAAGGAGCCTGGGGTTAGGAAGTCTGAGCTGATGGGGTCGGGTTGATCAAAACACTGGAATGGGAAAGGATTTCAGAGGCGGTGCAATATTCCGGGTCCACGGAAGCGTTGCAGCGTGTGATGGGATTTCCCTTCCCACGCATGGTCCCGCTGGGCACTTGCTTCAGAAGCTAAAGGAGAAAGCATGCAATCAAGTTCAGATCCTGCACAGTGTTTGATACTGGCTTAGCGCCTGGCTCCTGTGCACCCACGAGGCACACAGACCTCACCTCGTGCCTGTGGAGCACAGAGCGGATTCCGGTCCCAGACAGATTTCTCCTTAGACACACCAGCAGGGGCCCGGCGGGTGTTGCTCAGCAAACCCCAGTGCAAGCTGGAAAACTCCCAACTCTTCCAGAATGACGCATTTCTAAGAAATTGAGTGCTGTTCCAGTGTATGTTAGAACTGTGGGACCATCGGCTGGCTTAGAAATGTGCCTGAGCCCAGCCGGTGTGGCTCAGTGGTTGAATGTCAACCTATGAACCAGGAGGTCACGGTTCGATTCCCGGTCAGGGCACATGCCTGGGTTTCGGGCTCGATCCCTAGTGTGGGGGGTGCAGCTGATCAATGATTCTCTCTCATCATTGATGTTTCTATCTCTCTCTTTCTCTCTGAAATCAATAACAATATTTTTTAAAGGAAAAACATATATGTCTTAAATGTACCTGCGTCTCCCCTCTTCCCCCACCAGCGGATTTAAGAAACCGCTCCATCGTTACTCCTGGTCTAAATCAGTGACTGGAAGCTTTTCTCCTATGTGGGTGGGACTTGAATTTATTTGAGAAAACCTGAGTGCCCACCTTTTTCCAAATTTTGGTTTGCATGTGAGCGTGAAAAGCAGGCGCATGCCCACTGAATGTTGATTCAGATTACAGATGGCTATAAACTCTCTACATTGCTCCATCATCTTCCCTTTCTCTCTGCCTCAATGACTGGTGCCCGAGCTCCCCCTGCTTTATAATGTAACTCCTCCCGTGACACCTCGTCTCACAGGTATGAGCCAGTGGGCACGACTAGCCTCGTGCAGTGAATTCATGAAATTAGTCTGCCTTGTAGCAGCTGCCTGGGCTGCAGTATTAGGCCATTACTCACCTTCCCCCAAATGAGACGCTGGGGGCACAAGTCCATTTTGTTTAGTTACCAGCTGACTTCGTAGAATTAAGTTGATTTTCCCCCCAGGATCCATATCCCTGATTTAGCATAATCCCCCACCCGCCCTCCTCAGGCAAGTCCTATTGCCTAGCAACACTTGTTCAGTAACCTTTCTGAATGATCATTAAGGAAGATGGAGAAAACGTCCCCATTCCGTGTTATTCACACAGCCCATGGCACAGACCTTTCTAATTGCAGGTGGTCCAGGGGGTCTCTACAGGTTTTCCCCTACCATCCTCCCTGCCTCCATAGCCCAGGCACCGCAGACAGACACTCGCAGGACCAAGAATAAAAAAAGATAGACCGTGGGAACTTGAGGTTTGGTGCACAGGCAGCAAAGGGAAAGACCTCTCTTAGGCTGGGTTGCTCAGCATCTCAAGATGCAGACACGCCTCAGAAAATACTCCCACAGAGAAGGGAAAGTAGGCACCCGACGTCCCGAGAAGCGTGTAAGCACCCCGGGGTCCCTGCCCGGGTAGAAGCGGGTGCTGCTGCGTGAGGGAAATCGCCGGACACTAGCCGTTGGCATTCCTTCGGCTGGTGGACATGAGTGGGTGGAGGTGGAAGTGTAGACAGGGCTTTGGAGTTCGCCTTAATTTGAGTGTGCTCTTCCAACTATTTGTACTTTTTTTAAAAAAAAACATTTTTATTGATTTCAGGGAGGAAGGGTGAGGGAGATAGAAACATGAATGATGAGAGAGAATCACTGGTCAGCTGCCTCCTGCACGCTCCACACGGGGGATTGAGCCCACAACCTGGGTATGTGCCCTGACCGGGAATCAAACCATGACCTCCTGGTTCACAGGTCAATGCTCAACGACTGAGCCAATCCGGTTGGGTTGTTCATAATCTTATGGGCAAGGTATTGGCAAGGACTTTGCCTGACATGATTTCCCATCTAGTTTGAGAATAGCTATTGCTTCAAAATTATAGTCACTTAATCTGATAAATCTTCTAGGCTGGCATATGCCAAGTGCAATGTGATACAGACATTAAATGTAAGGGACGTTAGAAGTTGTAATCGACCCTGGGACAGTCAGGAGGAGGAAGGCTTGACTTGGACTTGATGGACGGTCGGCCTGGTGGAGGTGGAGAGGATGTGAGGGAAGAATGTCCAGGGAACAAGGCAGACCCGCTTGGCGGGAACAGAGAACACAGGATGGGAGCTTCAGAGTGGAGGTTCTCGGGCGCCAGACAAGGAGTGTGGTCGGGGAGGCGGTGGGAAGCCATCGGCCACCGTTGATCATGGTAGAGATGTCCTGGGAAGAGCAACCTGCTGGCCGTGTCGGCAGACAGGACTGCAGGGCAGGGAGACCAGTTCGGAAGGTACTGCAGTTGGCCAAGTCCTCCGTGGACGGGCCTGCCCTTGCCCTATGACCGGGATCTGAACCACCAAGGAAAACCACGGAACGTCCGGGAACATGTATTGCTAGAGTCCGAATGAGCCTCTGCTCTCATCCCAGACTGTCATCCCAGGATTCACTGAAGCCAGGGATTCCCACAAATTCCCACAGCTCTTGGGGTGCGGGGGTTCTGGCCCGGGGTTCATTTCTCCCTCCTGCCTGAGAGGTGTGTGGGTGACTGACAGGATGGAGAAATCGTTCCCACGCCCCAGGAGACCCCGAGGAGAGTGTGGTCACTGGGAGTCTGGAGGCTGAATATGGCTCCGAGATGCCCGCAGACGGAGGCAGGGATCGCGGCGCACAGAGCCGGCAGGGACTCTGTGAACTTGGGTGAGAGAAGGGCACGGGGCGCTGGCCAGGGGCCAAGGCCAGGCAGCGTTGGAAAAGCGTGTTTACTTGTGGGCGCGCAGCTTGGAGACGCGCACAGGAAAGCGTTTCTGTGGATCTCCGTGAGAGACCGCACCACCACAGACACACCTGAATGCTATTCGTGTTCATCCGGAAGCTCGGGCTTTAAAACAATCCTGTTTTTCTTCCTATGTTTGTTTGGCTTGGTGTGGGGGGTGGGGGCTGGGGAGAGGAGGAAGGGTGTTGTTCGGGCGGAGCGCGGGCTGTTTGTTCACCGTGGGCTCCTGGCTTCTCAGTGGATGCGAGGACCCTGTCACTTACCCCGTCCCCTGCCCCACTCTCTCCTCTGTGTTCAAACGAAAATTTAACTTTGCCCGGAGGAGGGCAGTCAGCTTAATCATCCGCCGCGGCGGCACCTCAGAAAGTGCGGGTTTCCGATGGCCGGGCCTGCACCTTTCACCAACTCAGACAATTAAGGAGGCCCCCAGGGCCCACGTGGTGCCGATTCAAGGGGTGCACGTTGGCATCAGAAAAGGAAGGAGCCTCTGAAATAGACTCCAGGGACGGGCGAGGTTGTTTCTCTGCTGGAGAAGAAGGCATCCCCATCCTCGGACGCCCAGTGAATTGCTCAGTGGCTCAGTTTTGCCATAGGCAAGGGGTACCCATTGGCCTGCTTCTAGGGACGTCGGAGGGCAGAGTGAGGCGGCCGGTGGGGGACACATAGTCCACCCAGGGCCAAGTGAGCATGGACATGAAAGCAGCAGCCCCCCGCCCTGCTCCTCTGCGGGGTGACTGTGCCCACACCCCAGGGGCTCTGAGGACGGCCTCGGACACACGCTGGACTGGAGCCTCCACTTGAACCTCCAAACGTCTCCTGTGGCTTGGCCTCCGGTGTGTGGACGCGGGGAGCTTGAAATGGTCACTGGCTCTCACAGCCACTGTCGCCAGGGCAGCCTAGGGAGGGACTGGGCCTCTATGCTTTCAGGACCGCCGAAGCACAGGGGAATGCGAACACTCGGAGCCGGTGGGCAGCTGGTGGGACGTGACCGTCTGTTTCCCAGGCCTTCCCCTCACCACGCATTCCCGATGGTACAAGGAAACGAGGCCTGCATTCTCCGCTGCAGTTCCATACCTGCGGGTGTGTGTGTGTGTGTGTGTGTGTGTGTGTGTGTGTGTGTGTGTGAAGGACATCGCCTCTTGTTTCCCACTCACAACCCTCCATACCCACTTCAGGGGGCCAGTGTTGCAAGCTCTGAACTGTATCTCATGCAGGCCATAGGCTCAGGCACCGGGAGTTCATTTCCGGCCCATCTGCTGCTTCTCTGTGCCCTGAGGTGCTGGGGCAGCTACCGGGAAAGGGGACAGGGAGAGGGGGCTGTCTCGGGGCATGGTGAGAAGTCAGGGCCCACGCGAGCTCTGACCACAGCTGGAACGTCTGCTGCATCCTGTGTACCTGACTCCAAACGTCTATGGTTTGAGCTCCTCTGGTCTCACCTCTCAGTTCCAGGAGGTGGGTTTCCTGCTGACACGCTGGCGTGGAGCGTGATGATAAACGCGCTCGGAATGAGAGGCCGGTTAAGCCAGCCCCGGCGCCTGCCAAGGCGGGAGCTGCTGAGTCACGTCCGGGCACCACGGGCACCTGCACAGTCCCAGGGCAGAGGGCTTGTCCTGGACACGAGGTCACACGGGGGACGTCACAGGCCTCACTCGGGCTGCAGGTGGAGGAGAGTGGAAGCCAGGGGAGTGTGTGAGGGGAGGCGTGCCCCCACAGCCCTGGAGGGGCCCTCCCACCTACTGCCCATCCCACCCAGCCCTGTGAGATGATATCATTTCCCCACTTGACAGACGAGGGAACGGGACTCTCCCAGCTGGAGTGACAGGCCCTGGGCCACAGAGCTGTTTAGGGGCAGAGCCACGATGAGTCCACATCTGTCTGCACCTGCTGATGAGCCATGCATCTCAGGGCAGGTCAAGGTGGAGGGACGAAGGCCAGAGCAGAACCTCAGCACAGAGTCCCAAATGCCTTTCTTCACTCGAACGGGCCAAGCAAGCGTTCCTGGAAATACTGATAATGTAAGGGCATGGGCGTACAACTTGCCTCCCTGTGCCACGCCCTTGGAAGCCAGCTTCATAGCCCCCCTGAGAGACTATGTGAGACATCCTCTTAGCCAGGAGTCCTCCCCCTCCCCCAAGAGGCAGGTCTCAGCCATCAGAGGCTTTTTAAGGGCACATGTTGGGTTGCGGGCTCAGTCCCCAGTAGGGGGCGTGCAGGAGGCAGCTGATCAATGATTCCCTCTCATCATTGATATTTCTCTCTCTCCCTCTCCCTTCCTCTCTGAAATCAATAAAAGTATATTTTAGAAAAAAGAAAGAAGGAAGAGAGGAAAAGGGAATGGGGTGCTGGTTGCCTATAACTTCCTGAGGGCTCTTGACCATGAGGCTATTCCTGCCTTTTGGGGGGGACTACCTGCTGCCCAGGAACATGTGGATCTAGAGAGGAAGGGCCTGCAGGGTCCTCCCCTTTCTTCCTCTCCTGCCCCTTTGAGGGGAGCGAAGTGGATGGGAAAGAGCATGGGCTGTGGGTGGAATGGACCGAGACTGGACTGCACCTGGCCTTCTAGCTTTCTGGCCCCACCCCCATTTCCTCGTGCAGAAAGTGGGGGGGCACCTACCCCCTGCAGTGTAGACTGAGGGTTCAGTGCAATGGTCTAGTTAGGCGCCTGCCCAGGCCCCCACCAGGACTCACTTGGGTGCACCAAGTCCATTGCTTCCCTCAGGCCATTTCCATGATTGAGAACTTGCATCTTATCCCGACCAGCGTGGCTCAGTGGTTGAGCATTGACCTATGAACCAGGAGGTCACGGTTTGATTCCCGGTCAGGGCACATGCCCAGGTTGCGGACTCGATCCCCAGTGTGGGGTGGGCAGGAGGCAGCAGATCAATGATTTTCTCTCGCCGTTGATGTTTCTCTCTTCCTCTCCCTCTCCCTTCCTCTCTAAAATAAATAAAAATATATTATTTTTAAAGAAAAGAGCTTGAGTTTTGTAGTCAGAAAGATGGTAAGGTTAGTCCCTGTTTCTTCTACCAGCTGGGCAGCCCCAGGCAAATGATTATTTCTGAACTTGTCTTATACTATTCCTATTCTTTATTTCCACGTCTGGAAAATGGAAATCCAATGATTCCACCTTCCTAGGGCTGTGGTGGGGATTAAATGAAGTAATACATCGGCTGGCGAGGCAAGGGCTCCGCCCAGACACTATGGCTGTGACTCAGGGTGATTCCACCCGGGACTTCACGCGTTCACCCCTTAGTAAAGGGTAACAGATGGGCCCCTTCCATTGCTTGCATACTGGATTGAACTGGCCTATAGTTTTACCCGTGTTTCTGTTGACAGCGGTTACTATGCAGAGAGAGGTGTTGGAAAAGGGCCGCTCAGATCAAAGCGATCTTTACAGCAGGCCGTTCAGTCAGTGGTTTGTGCTGGAGTCCTGGACAGCACCCACTGGGCACCGTCTGAGGCTGGTGCACAGGAGGGGTGCGTGTGTGTGGGGTGTGTGTGTGTGTGTGTGTGTGTGTGTGTGTGAGATCCGTTGTTGCCTTAATGTCAGCACAGCAGCATGTGAGGCTCGGACACTTGGAAAGTAGGGGCGTCTGGACGGATCACCAGCTGCTGGGGTTCAGGGGACGCCTCCTTTAACCTGTGCCTGAGCGTTTTCTTTCTCATCCTCTGTCTTTCTCTTTATTTCCCCGTTATGTCCTTCTTTCCTTTCTTCCTTCCTTCCTCACTCCTGCCTTCCCTTCTTTCATTCTGGTGGTTCTTCGGTTTCTCAATTCCTTTCTCTCTCTTTCTCTCCTTCCTCCAGCCCGCTGCCCCCTCTGGTCTCCTCCCGCTCCTGTCCTCCCCTCTTCCTTCCTGAGCCTTCTCTCTTGGCCATGTTTGGCATAGCCCCCAAGCGTATTACATGCAAAGTAAGCAAAGCCCATTTTTTGAAAATCATGTGTTTTTTTTCTGATTTTTAAAGTAAAAGATACGATAGATAATTTGCAAAATATAATAAATGAAAAGAAAAAAAGTCCCGTTTCCAACAAGTGTCCTTGTTGGGACCTGGGAGTGTTTATTTCCGGTGACCCCATCGTTTACACGGAGCTTCCTCTCCGTGTGTGCTCTACCTCAGGACCGGGATGCCCCTGCAAACAAGACGAGGTCCCCATCCCATGGAGCTTCCGTGTGAGCGGAGGGAGGTGGTCAAGAAATGTCAGACACGAAAGATGATTCTGGGTGGAGACAAGGATTGTAAGGAAATGAAACGGGACGGTGCCGGGGAGCCAAGGAGGTGGCATTCGAGCTGGTGTCTGGATGTGTATCAGATTGGGAACATTTAGAAAATGAATATTTAATTCCGAGGAAGTGCATTCTCGTAAGTGTTGGTGCAAGTGTAAATAGATGTGACAGTTTAGCAGAACGTTTGGCAACATAAGACGCACATGCCCGTTGCATGAGCAGTGCCATTTCGTGGAATCTTTTTTACAAAAGTGCTCACATACCTAAGAACCCGTTCGTTGGAGAGTCATTGGGGAAATGTACTGAACCTTTGAGAAGAACAAAGGCGTTCTCTTCCTTTACACTAACACGGGAGATGTGCCTGGTATATGGAAAGCGTTATGGAAGACATACGGTAGTCATAGTGTGTCTGTGCAACAGCCAAGGTCTGAAAGGCTCACACAGGTAGTTAAGGGGGACCACCTCTCGAAGGGGCAGCAAGATGGTTGGGGGACAAGGGAGAGGATGGCTCCATGACCCATTTCTGCATTTGTTTAAATGTTGCAATGAGCATCTTTGGTGATTTTTTAAAAGTTATGCAATGATGCATTCTCAAATTGAGAGTTTTTACATTACAATTTTGCAAACCCACAGAAGGTAGGACAAAAAGTAAAGATCCTCCTCCCCATTACCCAGTGAGACTTGACATTTGGAATAAGGGGGGTGGGGGGGATGAGTCCAGCCAAGTTAATTCAGTAGAAAATGTGGATAACCAAGGTGGTGAGAGGGTAGCTTTGGGGAGAAGGGGGACCCCGCTGTGTTGCTCAGGTCCTTTGCCCTTTGCTGTTTTTGACGCTGAGGAAGCCATGGGCCTCGTCTGGGGTCCAGTTCGGTTTTCCCCATTCTGCAGGGAGGGCTGGCCTACGTCCATCGGGAGAAAGGGCTGGAGAGAAGGAATGCCGAGGAAGGCTCTGCCTGACCGGGAAGTGGTCTTGTCAGAATGCCCAGGGATGGACGTCAGAGACCAGCTCACCAAGGGCCACCGTTAATGAGGAGCACTCTTTGTAGAAGCTGGACTCTGATGTAGGGACCACGGTGAGGGGGGTGGGCATGAAACAGATCAACCACGAAAGACCATGAGTTCTGGTAGAGGAGGGTGTGTGTGTGTGTAAAGCTTAACATTTATAAAGCAATAAAGGAGATCATTTTACTACTTTCAATATAGCATAACAAACAGAATACTGAGGTACTAGGGAGGAAGTCAAAGTAACTTGGAGCCATTCGATTTAGGAAACACTAGTTAAGAGAGGCTTGCAGAGGGTGGGAGAAGCGTGTGCACGCCTGTGTGAGTGTGCGTGCGCTGGGGGAGGAGTGGGGAGGTGGTCATAGAGATGGGGCACCGGGTAGCTGTGTTATTAAGTTCAAAGAGAAATTCCAAAGGGAAAATAAAAGCCCCGTTTGACTCAGACATGGTTCGTTTTCTGAGGCGATGTCAAGAGGCACGAGATCAAATCCAGCTCAACATGACACGGTCCAATCCAGAGCCCAGCTCAGCCTGGCTAATGCGACATCTCCATCCTCTGCCAGCACCTGGGGGGCCCTTCGCTTCCCCTTTGGCAAACAGGAGACAGAGGGAGCTCAGCGAGGAGCGGGGGCTGGAAGGTCACCCAGAACATTCGTTTTGCAAGCTCCCCACCAGGCCTTTCCAGGAGACAGACGAGCCCAGTTTCACAGTTTTGCTAGAATGCAAGCCCCTGGCTGCGCACTTCAACCTGGGGTGAGTTTTAATGAACGCTGCAGGGCACGCACACGCTGCCCAGCCACTGGCCGAGAGGAAGAGGAGGAGGCGGGCCGCGCAGAGCTGAGCCGTGTCCACCCCTTTATCATCTGGGCCTGAAAGGAGCGATTGAAAACTTCAGGCAGCACTAGGAGTGAGATTCAGAGCTCCCCACGTAAACAGTGCGGTCCGTTAGGAAGTTCATTTCACCAGTGAGACGCGCTATGAAACTCAGGAACCCTGCTGTCCAGTGGCACCAGAGCGTTTCCGGGGGTTAGCCTGTAGGACCTTCAAGTGGAAGTGAGTGAGGCTGTCTCCACTGTGTCCTTCCTACTTTGTGAGATGTTCCTGGAGCCTGTCCCCGGGGCCCGTCGTCGGCGTGCGTGCGTGGGTTATCACAACGGCCTGGGAGCTGGTGTCCCACCCCAGCCTTGCCCCCTTCAGTCCATCCCTCATGCCACCTGAGTCTTCTCTCCAAAGCTCAGCTCTGCGCCCCCTTCAGTGCTCAGAACCCTTCACCGATGTCCACTCAGGGCCTTTATATCACCCCGCTGCCCACCTTCCTGCTCCTAGTTCGCTGACACCTCGCCCCTCCACGTGTGCTCTGATTCAGTGCTGCAGCCACCAAGCCTGCCTGTGGTTCCTCAGAAATGTAACCATCTGTCTTGTGTTTATGCCCAGGTTCCCTTTTCAGGCTAATTATCTTTTGTCTCAAGATGCGGCTATGCCAGGTGTCATCTCTAGGAAACGTCCCCTAACCTCCCTGTTATGCACTGCTGCCCACGCACTGCTGCCCACACTCTGGACGCACGTGAGGTTGGCATCCATTCGGGCACCATCACTGTGTCCTCACTGGCTAGTTATTGGTCTGGTTCCCTGATTTGCCTGGAAAACCTTGAAGGTAACAGTCATATATTTCTAGCCATTGTACCTGTAGCACCTGGCATGGAGCAGATACATGGATGTGTTGCAAAAAAGAATGAACACAGGTGTTTGTTTGTTTTTTAATATATTTTTACTGATATCAGAGAGGAAGGGAGAGGGAGAGAGAGATAGAAACATTAATGATGAGAGAATCATTGATCGCCTGCCTCCTGCACGCCCTCTACTGGGGATCCAGCCCACAACCTGGGCATGTGCCCGGACAGGGAATCAAACCCTGACCTCCTGGTTCATAGGTCGACTGCCAACCTCTAAGCAATGCCGGCTGGGCTGAACACAGGTATTTTTTAATTTAGTTTGTGACCACGTGTTTGTGGGTCTTGGTTGTGCACGATCTGAGTAAAGTCCTGCTCAGTGGTGCTCCCAGGAACATGAGGGGATGAATAAGATGAACAGGGTTAGGGTTGGATATCAGTAACATGCAGACTTGTCACTCACCTTGAAGCATCTCCAAGCTGTGTCTACTGGGTCTCCCTGGGGCAGTGGTTCTCAACCTTCTGGCCCTTTAAATACAGTTCCTCATGTTGTGACCCAACCATAAAATTATTTTCGTTGCTACTTCGTAACTGTAATGTTGCTACTGTTATGAATCATCATGTAAATATCTGATATGCAGGATGGTCTTAGGCGACCCTTGTGAAAAGGTCGTTCGACCGCCAAAGGAGTCTCGACCCACAGGTTGAGAACCGCTGCCCTAGGGTGTTGATGAATTGAAACTCCCGTGTTGTTCCAGGTCAGCTGTTGCCGGCGAACCGCAATACACCGAGTCCCATCGATCCCGACACCATCCAGGTCCCGGTGGGTTATGAGCCGGACCCAGCAGACCTCGCCCTGTCCAGCATCCCTGGACAGGAAATATTTGACCCTCGCAAACGCAAGTTCTCCGAGGAAGAACTGAAGCCGCAGCCCATGATTAAGAAAGCTCGCAAAGTCTTCATCCCTGAAGATCTGAAGGTAAATTGGAACTGGTAACCAGGCCGTGGGCAGGTAGAGAGTGGGAGGCTCAAGAGGCGGATTAAAAGGGTGACCCCGGGAAGATCACACAAGCTGGTGAACAAAGGACTCTTGATTTCTGATCCTATTTCTTGGCATGTGACTCTCAGCAAGTTGCTTCCTCGCTGGGTGTCTTCTGAAACATGCCTTTCATGTCTCGATAATGCCCAGAAAGAAGGAGCGATAAAATGTTGGAGATATTTGCAGCCCATGAAGGAGGCAGTCTGCAAGGAAACACATGAAAGGCCAATAAAATCAAACTATAACCTTTCAAGGTTGGAAAGAGAGAACATCATTGGGGAAGGGCATCTTGGCCTCCCAGTCTTCCAAGGGAAATGCCCTGTGGGGATTGATTGATAACTAATTGCTGTCCTTTCCCGGAGGGCCTCGGGGAACAAGAGCTGGAGACAGGACCCCTCTCCACATGGCCAACCTCGGGTGACCAAGGCGGGATTTTGTTAAAGAAGCTGGTGGGTTCCTGACACTATTTCTTTTAATGTTCACTCTGGACCTCAAATAATGATCACTTGAATATCTCAACAAAAGGTTAATTCCAAGTTGGTTTTTCTCTGCTGTGTTGAAGGGACACATTATTTATAAAGGAACGTAGGTTTATCTTGGGAAGTCAGATGCAACTTAAAATTATTCTGACACATTTAATGAACCTTAGGGAGGGAATTCTTTAAAATGTTGCATGTCCACTGGCATTAAATTAGAACCACTTTTGAGTAGCTGTTGCTTAGACTTGTGTGTTTATGCTTCATTGCAAGCATATGGACAATGAAGATATGATTATCTACATTCAAGGTATTGGCACCAAGGGTAATCCATTAACCCTTTCCTAATGTCTGACCCCCATCTCTCAGGCCTCAGTCTGGTTCAGATGGAGTGTGGCTCCTTGGCTGGGAAATGGGAGTTTGGGGCCTTGTCCTGGGACTGGCTTAGACTCCTTACCTCTACTTTTCCATCCAGAAAGAGCATTGGAGGGGAGGTGTCTGGCAGAGTTGAATCTCTGCTGTCATCTCCGTACCTGAGATTACCTGGAGGGATGCAGAATTGTCAGGGCTGAGCAGACCTCGGAGATGCACTAGACCAAGCTACCCTTTTGTAGTTGAAGAAATGGAGAAGCAGAAAGTGAGATAGGTGAGCACTGCTCACTGCTAGGTAGAGGAAGGCCTAGCCTGGTCCCCGAGTCTCCTAGCTTCCACACAGGTCACTGTAGCGCGTTGCCCTCGCAGGGGCTACAACAGGGGATCCTGGGGGACAGACCAGGAGCTGTTCCCCTGAGAATCAGAAGAGGAAAGTGCATAGTAAAACACCAGAGCATCTAACCTGGCCAGGGAATTGCTGCTTAGCCTACGACGGGGTGTGAAGGGGCACCATCGGGTTAGGTCCCTGGGCGAGTAGGTATCTTCTTTGGACTGGATGGTTTCTCTCATCCTGTGCGCATAGCCGTCCGGCTGTGTTTCAGAGCTCATCTCTTATACTAAACCCAGGAGCCCGTGCGGCGTGGATTTCCTTTTGAATGGAAGGTAGTTTGAAAGGATGCTGCCGAGTAAGAGATGTAGCTCCCAGCCAGACCTTCGTAGGGTCTCCAAATTCACAAGGTCAAAGCAGAGGGCAAGCCTACCTAACATCCCAGGTAACCTTGGCAACAGAGAGACCACGTGGAAACCTTCTGGGCTGGGATTCCGCATCTCACTGTTGTCAGAGCCAGGCCTGACCTTTTCCCGCGGCAGGTGGGAGCGGGCAGCGACATCCTCCTGCCACGTGTCCTTGGATTTCTCCAGTTGGGAGGAAGCCTCGGGCCGCAGACCATGCGCTCGTGGGAAGCGGGAAGCTCTGATCTTGGGTGGGTGGGAGACCCGACTGTGGCCCCAGCACTGGATGAGCAAACCCACTGAGTGAACCGGCCTTCCCCACCGCTGCCCGCGCTTCCTCCCTTGAGCCAGGCGTTTGGGTCAGCATGCGTCCCCTGGGAGGGTGAAGGGGTGGCACACTGGGGCTCCCAGCTGAGACTCTGATCACTTTGATATCTTCATACTTTACAGCACCCATTCATTCACTTGACACATATTTTTCACTTGAGACGGAGAAGTTGGTTGAGTGAACTGGTGACTCCCTGGGCCCTGTGATGCTGCTGTGTGCCAAGCCCTGTGTCAGGGGCTGGGCATGCGGAGGTGAATTGGTCCTGGCATTGTTTCTTACCCTCCAGGCACTTCTAGTCTGGTGAGAAGGGATGCTGGCCTGGTTGGAGGAGGAGGCATCAGGAAGATGATGGGAAAGGACTGAGGGGTCGGTCCTTGCTGGGTGAGGGTGACTGGGCAGCCAGGTGGCATCTGCCCCTGGGGGCGGAGGAGAAGGGGACAGGGGATGTGGTGCCAAATGTATCAGCCCCTCAGTCTCCTGCAATACAAAGGGTGGCAGCCTGGCTTTTCTCCGCCAGGACAGCCCTGCATCATCCCTGCCTTCTGCATCCTCCCTCCATTCCTGTCCCCATGCCTCGCCTTTCCTAACCCATCTCCAGGTGTGGACGGGGGAGGCTGGGGGTGTAACCACCTCAGAGGTGAGAGCTCCCAGAGACAGAGAAGTTGGTTGAGTGAACTGGTGACTCCCTGGGCCCTATGATGTCACAAACCAAGTCCATGGCCTACACCCCATCTGTCCCCCCAACACACACAGCTTCTACAGTATCCCAGGGGGTGATTCTCACATCCTTCCGCACCTCGTGGGCGCCTGTTGCCCTGGGTGCAGGCTCGGACACATCCTAAGTCAGCGCCTCTTTTGAATGACCTTGGAAACCACACTCCAAGGAGCAATGAGGAGGCTGGCAGACCTCCTGACACACCACGGGGAGGGGGGTGCAGGGGGGAATTGGGGTTTACATCAAAGTAACACAAACAACTTGGGGCTATACCAGAGGCTACACTTGGGCCCATTCAGCTCCTCCCAGCCTCTCTCATCCACAGGCGTGGCCCTCTGCTTCCTCCAGCCCCCTGCTCCCTTTTGGAAGCAAAATAACAAATCCCACCAACAGCCGTTGCACACCTGCCCAAGCTAACTCCTCTCTAAGGACAGTTCTGGTAGCAGCCAGGACGAAGGTCTTTTGTTTTCCCAGTTTGTTACATATCATCATGAAATATATAGAAAGCTGAGAGCGCTTTGTAAATAAAATTCCAGCTTGTGAAAGCCACAGAGGTGCCTGCACACGCTGTCCGTCTCACACCTCCTGTCCTTGATTAGGGCGGGTGTCTGCTGAGGGTAAGGGGCAGGTATGGGGGCGGGCCACTGACCTTGGACCTGGCTTACAGCCTTGGCCCCAACCCATGTGACCTCGTCCAGTGCCAGCTGCCTCTTGGAATCCTGGGGGAGGGTGAGAACTGGCCTCACCCACTTACTCTGGGTGGCATGTAACTGCACCCAGGCTTGCCAGGGTCCAGAGCGATTTGCTCTTGCCAGTTGTTGAAAAGAGGGGCGGGGGCAGGGGGAGTGGCAAAATGCACCAGGTGGCACCACGGATCAGTTAGGAAGGTCTAAAAGAAGGCTTGCCAGGAGTGTTAGTCTTCCCAGGAGTGTTTTCCTTTCTTCTGGCAGGAGGAGCCGGGAGGGGGGAGGGGGAAGAAGGGACAGCTTTCTTGTTGACCACAGTTAAACATTACTCAGGCTAATTAATGCACAGAGACCCTTGAAACAGGAAATCAGAGTAAATTATTTAAATGCTAGCCACCACTATGAGTATGTTGATGTGGTGACAGGTAGAAGTTTGGTGGGTTTTTCTCAATTTCTGTTTTTCATTGCCAAAATGTGCATGCTCATTGTGTCATATGCCAACAGTTCAGAAGGATATAAACTAAGAAGTTAAAGATCCCACCTTTCTCCTTGGACCCCTCCCTCGAATCCTCCTCTGAAGGCATCACTTTTCACAGCTTGGCATCAATCACTCTGGGCCTCTTTGTACAGATACATAATATTGTGATTTTTTTTTTTAACCAGAGTGGGATGAGGCCACACACATTTATCTACAGATTACTGTTGTTTCCACCCACATCATGGTATATCATGGACATCTTTCTGGTTCGACTGGATTATCATTTTTAATAGCTGTAGAGTATTCGCCATCATTATTTAGTTATCAAATCTCTTACCAATAATTACGTTCCCCTCCCCACTTCTTTCCTGTTGCAAACGGTGCCGCAGTAAACATGATGCCTGTGTCTATGTGCACAAGCATGCAGGTGGCAGCAGGAGGAGACATTCAAGGTGGAGTAGCTGGATCAGTAGTATGTGCATTGAAAATTGACAGATGTTGCCCAGTTGCCTTCCAGCGATATTGTGTCAACCCTAAATCCAAAAGCTTTTGAGGCTGGGCCAGAGTGGCTCAGTGGTTGAGCCTTGACCTATGAGCCAGGAAGTCATGGTTAGATTCCGGGTTAGGGCACATTCCTGGGTTGTGGGCTTCATCCCAGTAGGGGGTGTGCAGGAGCCAGCCCATCCATGATTCTCTCTCATCATTGATGTTTCTCTCTCTCTCTCTCCTCTCTCTCTCTCTCTCTCTCTCTCTCTCTCTCTCCCCCCCCCTTCCTCTCTGAAATCAATAAAAACATGTATTTTTTAAAAAGCATATGAGTGCCCATGGAAGAGAAGGGTTCAGAAACTAACGATTTCAGCAAAAAGAGTGGAGAAATCTGGAATGCCATTTAGGGTGTGCGGGGCGCCCCTTGCTTTCTCTCAGCCTCCGACCTCTCCTCCCGGGGCACATGCCCTGCTGGGCAGAGGGTAGGAGCGTGTGGTGACAGGCCGGTCCCTGCTCCGGGAAGGGAGCCATGGCCCACGGACTCCACTCAGGGTTGCTGAGACTGTCAAGGAAGGAGCCGCAGGTTAAGTCTCCTGGGCTGGTGCCTGGGCGCAACCCCAAGGCCCGCCAGCCGCCCCCGGCAGGCCCTAAGCTCTGCCGAAATCTAATATGCTGTTTCCTTTCCCTTCTGCACCTACCGAGCAGGATGACAAGTACTGGGCAAGGCGCAGAAAGAACAACATGGCAGCCAAGCGCTCCCGCGACGCGCGGCGGCTGAAGGAGAACCAGATCGCCATCCGCGCGTCCTTCCTGGAGAAGGAGAACTCGGCCCTGCGCCAGGAGGTGGCCGACCTGCGCAAGGAGCTGGGCAAGTGCAAGAACATTCTGGCCAAGTACGAGGCCAGGCACGGGCCCCTGTAGGACGGTGTGGAGGGGGCTGGCTTCGGACTAGATGGACACTGCCTTTCCCGTATGACAGCACCACACCCCGCCCGCCCTTCCCGACGTCAGCACTTTACCGGAGGCGTCAATCAACACAGCTGACTCCCGCTGTGGCGTGTGCGCGCTGGGCGCACGGGCTTGAGCGCGCGCGCGTGGCCAGCGGTGTGCGTTCCTTTGCACTTGCCATTTCCAGAGAACCCTGTCATCCTCTTTTAGCTCCCCAAACAGAAAGGTGCCATGTTTTTACTGGACTATGGAGACCTCCGGCGGGGTTTCCTGCCCCTCTCCTCCTCCCCACTCCTGCCCTTTCCACGCGGCTTCGTGGCCGCTCTTCCCTGCTCTGCCAGGACCCTGTGTTTGGATCCACCGAAAGGGCCCTGGGAGAACAGTAGCTCTCAGTTTCGAGACCCGTCTGTAAGTTACCCGTCTGTAAGTGCCAACACGGTGCACAAAAGAACCCAGCGCTACTCCGCGCCCTCTTCAGTCGGAGGTCGCTTTCCTCCTCTTTTCAGTTTGGATGATCATCGTCTTCGCTTTGAAAGTGCTGTTTAGATTAATTAGATCCCATATTTACTTACCGTGCTACCCACTGAGTTTCCTGTCATTCCGCCCACCCCGGATCCGTAAGAGTACTCTCACAGACCACAGAGTGTGTGTTTGCACTGTCTGTACCTAAAGCAATAATCCTATTGTACGCTAGAGCATGCTGCCTGAGTATTACTAGTGGACGTAGGATATTTTCCCTCCCTGAGAATTTCACCCTCTTTTAAAAAACAAAAATGACAGCAGTGCATTTGAGCATGCCCAGAACATCCCCACCCAGGACAGGGAAGTAGAGGGAAATGGCAGGTCTGAGAAGGAAGGGCTACTTTATCAGCATAGGAGCCAAAAAAAGAAAGAAAGAAAGAAAGAAAGAAAGAAAGTGCATTTTGGGAATGGCTTTTGACATGGATATGTTTGGTTTTGTTCTCTCCCTTCTCCCATAACCCTCCCCCCTCACCCCACTTTTATAGTTAACTTTTTCCATAGCCCTCTTGATATTCCCAACAACTCCATTAAGATTCAGTTTCCCCCGTTTTTTGTAATATATATATTTTTGTGACTTCTACCTGGCTGTTTTTAAACATCAGTTACGTTAATGAGTTGGTGTTTTGTATGACCCCTTTTCCTAGCGGCGCCCTTTTCGAATGCTTCATAAATTAATGATTCTGGAGCCTGCAGCTCTTATCCTGTTTGCTTTTGAACGTATGTGCTTTTATAACGTGGACTTCTGAGAAATGAATGTAAAAGACACTGGTGTATCTCAGAAGGGGGTGGTGTTGTCACAAACTGTGGGTAATCCAATCAGTTTAACTGTTTACTATAGACCCAAAGGAGAGATGATGAAATTGTCTAATGTTTATACAGAGTAATTATAGGAAGTTCTTTTTTTGTACAGTATTTTTCAGATATAAATACTGACCATGTATTTTGGAAGACATATATTATATAGAGCAAAGAGAGAAGGATAACTAGTCCATGTTTTGAAATTATATAGCAAAGATATATATATATATATATATTCATCAACGTTGTACAGAGAAGGGCTTGGGGGTTTTGATGTCTTTAATATTGTAAGCCTGTCACCGACACATCAGCATGTTTTCTGCTTGGAAATTTCACCACGGTATCGAGGCTCGCTGTGCTGAATCCCGCTCTAACATATAGAAGGAGATGTCTCGTTTCCTAGTTGGTCTCAGAAAGAAGTCAGTGAACGTCACCCAAAAAGCACAAAATGGATGTTAGTCAAATATTTATTGGATGCTACCGTGTTTTTTAGGGAAAGCATCTGCCACAAAAATGTTCCCTTCAAAACGATGACTTCCTGGACTGGAATATCACTGCACACGCCCCGCGCAGCGCAGTCCTTCCCGTGGGCACGCGCGTCGTAGGCAGTTGGCGGTCGATGTCGGTGCTATGTGTGACTTATGGCTTGATGGATGTTCTGACTTTAAAGATAGTTCTTCCGTTTTGCTCCGTTGTGTCATGTCAAGAGATTCTGCTGTTATTACAAAGAAACACTTTGTGCTGGATTAAAACACCCTTTCCTCTGTGAGATTTCCTAGTTTCCTGCGTCTGGAGTACCTGATTCTTTAGTGACCCGGTGGGCTCCTGGTCAGCCCGCCAGCAGTTGTCTCGTGGTGTTAGAGTCTCGAGAAACCCTGCTGGGCGGGTATTCCCACCAGGTATTCATTCGGTCTCAGGCGACAGAGGACAGTGAGCGATGGAAGAGTGTTGGAGCTGAAATGCATTGCTCAGGTGAATCACTCACAACAGAAACAAGCAAGACCTTGGGCGATCTCAGGCAGATCTGAAGAAGCGATATTCAGTAAGAGACACAAGTGAGCCAGGGTTGGCCTTTTTATCGGAAAAGAGGCTCATTGCCATAATTGTTAAATGGCACTATTCTCTAAAGCAGAGACAAAAGATATATGTAAGTGGTGACATGTTGAAGGGAGCGTACCCCGGACCACCCAATCCATTGATGTATAAAATGGTAGCGCCCCCCCCCCAAAAAAAAACAACAACAAAAACTGCATTTGAGTGCTGGTCTTTCTTGGAATTAGATTGTTTGTATCAAATGAGCATCACAAATGTTTTCTGCAGAAGAAATAAAATGATCATAATAAAACGTACTCTTTCACGTGCCAGGAAAGGTTTCAGAAGCCTACCTCATCTTCAACAATTTTAAACTTTGGAGTCTGCACAGGTGCCTTATATGTAGGTCATTGCCACGGCACACACGTGAGCACTCGCTCCTGGGCTCGCTGCCTTCCGCCCAGGCCAGTTACCTGGGAGCGAGGCAGTTCTGCTAAATGCGTGGGGGGCCGTGGCCCAGTGTGGCGTGACTCCAGTCCACCGGAGTCGGAGGAGTTCTGCAGACTGCAGCTATTCTAACAGTCCTGCTGTCATTTCCCCCCTTTCCTCATAAGCCTCTTTCAGAGATCAGTTACTTGGCCATTAACAATGAAGCCCAGTTGTGGCGTGCCAACATCCTTTAGACACGATTTGGAATGAGTGGTCCAGGGCTTCCTGCTGAGGTCCCATCACCATTTCTTCGGCCCAGACTTGCAGAGAAAGGCCGGAATTGCTCATCCTGTCCCGCCCATGCTACCTGTGGCGGCAGGTGGGGGGCGGGCGGGCTGTCAGTGCCCCTCTCCTTCTCTTGAGGAAGTGGCTGCCTTGCCCCTGCAGGCGTGGAGGGCACCTGCAACACCGTCGCTTAGAGCAGAAGGCCCTGTGTTGGAGGGGGGTGCAGAGGCGACTCTGGCGTGGGCTGCGCAGGACGCTGTACTAGGTATCCCAGCGCTTCCTTTCAGCTCGCTGGTCTTGTGAGGGAGCTCAGAATAATTCTGCGTGTGCATTGACAAGGTCTTGGGTCTGTTTTTGTTTTGTTTCTTTAGCCTGTTTTTTAATGTATTTTTATTGATTTCAGAGAGGAAGGGAGAGGGAGAGAGAGATAGAAACATCAATGATGAGAGAGAATCATTGATCGGCTGCCTCCTGCACGCCCCACATTGGGGATGGAGCCCACACCCCGAGCATGTGCCCTGACCAGGAATCCAACCGTGACCTCCTAGTTTGTAAGTCGACTGAACCCCACCTGCTGGCAATAATACCATTTTTTAAAAAATGAGCACAGCCTTAGCCTCGATCTTGATGAATTGAACTTGGCACAAAAGTCAGTACATGTCACAGAGGGCCAAATGTATATAGGGGTGTGTGTGTGTGTGTGTGTGTGTGTGTATGTGTGTAACTATTTAAGTCAAGACATAAAAATCTTTAATTTTGGAGCACCTTACCAAACATCACAATAATCTACCATTATCTTTTTGGCAACACCACAAAGATTGCATCCGCTAAACAGGTAAAAGTTCACAGGAGGTCGGTTTAATTGTGTACCATGATATGGGCCGTGTTTATGCTGTTCAACGCAAACCTTTATCTGTTATCCTTAATGTTTAATAAACTTTGAATTTTTTTCCTTTCTTTCATGTATTTTTGTTGACAGTCTGCTAGAAATGACATTCTGTTCCCAACTCTATCGCCAAGAGAACATTTACAGAGATTAGTTACATAGATGATAAAATACTACTACATCATTAGCGAGACATAAACATTTTTTGCATATTTATGAGCCAGACCCGGTGCTAAACACTCCCATGGAATATTCAGCCCTATGAGGTAAGGGACAGCCGTTATTCCCGTTTGACAGAAGACAAAATAGAAGGTTCGGGGAGGTAAAGAGTGGACCGAACATTACACAGGTAGAAATGACTTCTCATCCGTTGAATGGGTAGTATTTAGAGCAGGGGTGGGGAATCTATTTTCTTACAAGGGCCTATTTGGATATTTATAACATCCTTCGTGGGCCATACAAAATTATCACCTTAAACATCAGCCTGCTACATTTGGTCAAACATTTAATTAACTCACCTCTAATGCTTTGGCAGGGCCAGACCCAGTGGTTTCCCGGGCCTTACATCGCCCGCGGGCTGCACGTTCCCCACCCCTGATTTAGCGCCACGGCGTCTGTTTCAAACTCCCGCCCAGCGTCTGTTTCCTGGGTGGATATACAAGAATCATTGGGGAACATACCACAGGGTATAGAGCCAGTGATGCTGACTCGGTAGAACTGGGGTGGAGCCAGGAAGTAATTCTTTAAAGGCCCAGCTAACTCCCACGTGTGGCCACGAACCAGGAGCCAAGGATTTCTAGGCTCAGCCTTAATTCGAGTTCATGGCCCTTGGTGGAATCCACGTATAAGCTCCAGGAAGTCCGTCATTTCCTGAAAGTGAACGCTGTTTTCGTGTATACCTGAATTTATTTTTTCTTGTGGAGTCCCTCTCCTCCCCTCCCCCTTCCCGCCCCCGCCCCCCTTCAGGAGTCTGGGATGCAAGATGGAATGAAACCCCGGATGTATATAGGAAGGCTGATGTCAGAGCGGTTCCAGCCCAGGCAGCCTAGCAGAGCCACCTGGGGAGGCTGCGGTCCCGGCCAAGGAACTCGGCGTCTCTGGCACGGGACCGGGACTCTGCGGTGAGGAGCTCCAGGACTCAGATCTGTCACTTAGCAGGTATGTGACCTTGAACTGCTACTACACATTTTGGAAGCTAAATCTCCTGTGAAATGTCTGTGAAATGCCGTTCTCACCGCCACCCTTGAGGGCTGTGGGGAGGAATAATGACAGAACCAACGCGCAGGTGCCCGCTCGTCCCAGGCCCGCAATCAACAACCTCGGAGGGAGCCCAGAAAGGAGAATGTGCCCGGAGCACTTTTTCCAGTTCAATGTTTCAGACCATTTGTTCCTTCAAAAAGGACGGAAAACAGGTCTCTTGCTAAGGAGAAGGAGCAGGTGGCTGGTGGGGTGGGGAGGGAAGTTGGGGGCAATCAGGTTGGCAGGGGAGGGCAGTTGGGAGCAATCAGGCTGGCAGGGGAGCGGTTAGGGGGCAATCAGGCAGGCAGGGGAGCAGTTAGGGGGTGATCAGGCTGGCAGGCAGGTAAGCCGTTAGGAGCCAGCGGTCCTGGATCAGGCCTAAACCGGCACCTCTTCTCCCATGTAGATGGCAGCCCCTAAGCCACTTCGAGCTGGAAATTCTGAAGCCCCTCCTGAAAGTGGGCCCCAGGATATAAGGACTTGGCGACCTGTGATCTTCAGCATGACCCTGCCGGCCAGGCCTGTCGGGGATGGTGCCCCCAGCCTCAGTCACAGGGTCCGCTACCAGCCAGGTTTCTTCAGCAGCAATCAATGCTGTGCTTTCTCTCGGTGATCTCCTGGGACTGAGAAGGGGGTGGGAGGAGGAGGGAAAAGGGTGGGTCTCCTCACGAACCCCTCACTCGCGGAGGATGCACTCAGGGGAGGAACACAGTGCCCTGCCACGCGACGAGGACCCCCCCCCCCCCCCCCCGCCCCGTCCGTCTGGACAGCCTGGCACCGCCGAGCATTCCCTCCCCTGTAGCTCAGGTGGCCTTCCAGCAGCCCTGTGAGGTGCTCGGGGTGGGATCAGTAAGGAAACTGAGGCAAGCCCTGTCCAAATGCAGAGAGGAAGGGGGCCGTATTTTGACAGCCCTCATTCCCTAAGGGGGTTGTGCTGACTCCAGCCCATCCGCGTGTCTCCTGCACGCCTGGCAAACATACCCCAACTCCCTCCGAGATAATGAATGAGTTTTGGATAAATTTGAATAAATAAAAGCCCCTGACAGGGTGCTGACTCCCCAGCCCTCACCCTGGGGCTTCTCTCCCCACCACCCCAGGGGTCAAAAATGATGGTCTGTTGCCTGGCCGGCATGGCTCAGTGGTTGAGCGTTGACCTATGAACCAGGAGGTCACAGTTTGATTCCTGGTCAGGGCACATGCCAAGGTTGGGGGCTTGGTCCCCAGTAGGGGGCATGCAGGAAGCAGCCAGTCAATGATTCTCTCTCATCATTGATGTTTCTCTCTCTCCCTCTCCCTTCCTCTCTGAAATCAATTAAAAATATATTTAAAAAATAAGGACTATGGCCTGTGAGGGAGGGGCCAGAGCCTAATTGAATTCCTCTGAGCTGGGGCTGCCTTTCCTAAAAGGAATCTGCCCCATCTTTAGCCTTTTTCTCCTTTTCTGAGTGTGTCTGTTTGTAGCTTTGAACGTCCTTAAATGAGTGACCTTTGACCAGGCTCCTGTGGCAGCCAGACACGCCCTCCCTGTCCAGCCCACCCCACCCCACCTTCCATATAGCATCACAGAGAACCCAGCACCCTTCTCTCAGCCCCCCCGCCACCCCCGCCCCCTGCTGCTCCCCCAGCCACAGAGGGAAGTGAACACGCACAAAGCCTTCATGAAAAGGTCCCCTTGAGAGACCAAAGTGCCTTTCTTCCTTTTGAATGATGATGAATCTCAGGAATAGAGGGAAAGGCAATGAAAAGAGGAGCCAGGAAGGAACCTTCCCTGTGGCCTCACCGTTCTCCATGGGAAGCTTGGATCCGAGCTATTTGTGCACTGAAATGGCCATATTCTCCCTCTCCCCGCTTCTGTCTCTCGTTCCTTCTCCCCTCCCCTGCTCCTTCCCTCTCTCTTTCCTTCCTTTCCTCCTCTGTGGTTGAGGTGGAGGGATGCGGGTGAGAGGTGGGAAGAGGGGAGAGAGATGCAGGGCCCAGGCAGGTGGATGGGACAGGAGGAGCCCAGACTTCCTGGCCCCTGACTGCGACCTTGTAAACACCCCAGTTGACCCTCTTGCTCCCCATTCACCAGTGTCTGCGTGAGCAGGAAGCCGGTGCTCAGACGCCCACCCCGAGGCGCTTTGAGGATCACACAATCCTGTTGGAGTCAGAGGGCGCCTTGGGGCTGTTTCATCTGGTAAAGCCTTTGATTTTCAGATGAGAACGCTGAGGTCTGGGGAAGGCGAGGGATGTGCTGCCTGTGGCACAGCCAAGTGCAGCCGCAGCCGCCCCTGCCGCCCAGGCCCCGCTGTCCCACGGGGCGCCCTGTCCCCTGTGGACCCAAAGGGCAAAGACGCTCAGATCCTCGCTCTGCAGGGAGAAGGGGAGGCCCGAGAGCCTCCCGCTCAGCCCACTGCCTTCCAGGCCTAAGCTCGGTCCCTAAGGACCCAGTCCTGCCCATTCCTCCAGACACAGTGAGATGCCACTTTCCTTTTGAAATCCTCTCCGGAAGGTCCCCTGGTTGGAAGCAGTCACACCCCCCCCACCCCGGACCGCACCCCACTTCCACACACGCTCTCCATCTGGCCCTCTCTCTGGTGGCTAACTCCCTGCCATGTGGTATAGACACACATGCCCCCGGCGGAGCCCTCACAGATGTCAGCTTCTGGGAGGCACACTGCGAGGCATCCGAAACTAACCCCAACTAGGCCACTCCCTGCCGTCTTCATTCTCTAATGGGTTTTTGTATTTGCATATTCTTTTTGCAAAGATTAAACAACAAAGAAAGGAGCTAATCTTGGGCTCTTTCATTCAACGTGACCTCTTTGCGTTAAGAATTCAATCCATTCAGCCACAACTGTCCAGGGCAGCTTATTTCTCCGCCTCCTCTTTCTGCAGGTCCTGTCTGGGTGGAGAAACTCACAAGGCCTGGGGGGAGAGGGGCTCACTTCTGGGTGCTGGCATTTCCTGGGTGTCTGCCTGGGAAGGGACCCTGCTTTGTCCTTCAGAGCTCTGTGTGTGGCCCCGACTTGGCCTCCAGGGGTGAGTCCCCACTCCCTGCGGCCACCTTATCTACCACCCGCATCTATTTTGGTCCTTCGTTCCTTCCGGCCTCTGCATCTCCCTGGGCCCTGGGACCTGCACCACGCTGGAGCCTGCAGGTCTGCCAGTCGGACTCCGGCCCCCTCACCTGGACGCCCCCCTCAGCCCGGTACCTGCTGCCCTGGGGCCACGCTGAGTGTGTGCTGGGCCCTCTCAGGACTCTCTAAATCACCTCCATTTCCCAGGGTGAGTTACCCCATTTCCCTATCTGGGTGCTCCTAACCCCTGCTAAAAATCTTTCCTCCTCTCCTACCCCAACAGCCCTGATCTTGACATTGATTTGGGAGCAGAAATATCCACATCTGCCCCGCCGGTGTGGCTCAGTGGTTGAGCATCGACCTATGAACCAGAAGGTCACAGTTTGATACCTGGTCAGGGCACATGCCTGGGTTGTGGGCTCAATCCCCAGTAGGGGGCATGCAGGAGGCAGCCGATCAATAATTCTCTCTCATCATTGATGTTTCTATCTCTCTCTCCCTCTACTTCCTCTCTGAAATCAATACAAATATATATATTTTTTAAAGTTTGTAAACCAACAAGACCCTTTTGAGAAAGTAATGACAACCATAAAACCTCTCCCCAGAAGAATCCACACGTAAAACATTCTTTTCAATATAATTTTTTTTTTTACTTTTTTACTTTTTACAGATGAGAAAATCAAGGACCAGAAAAGATAAGGGACTTATCCAAAGCCACTTGTCTGGGACAGTCACACCTGGAACCCTGTTGTCTTGACTCGCATCCTGTGGCCCGTCCTCCAAGCCTGGCAGAGCTGCTAACGTGTGGCCCCTGTCACGGACGGACACGGAGGCTGCAGATAACCATCGGAACCATCCCGGGAACTGGCCCGGGGAGGATTCTTAGAAGGCAGGAAATTGCCGAGATAATAATTCCCTGGGCTGCAGGGATCGGAGAGCCCAGCGGGCGTTTAAGTCCCGAAATCGAGTGACTACTCCATTGCTGCTGAGAGCTAGGCAGTAACATACAAAGCGAGTGTTCAGGAATCCACAGCTAATTGTAATCACTAATGAGTTCATTTCCAACCTCCTGGGCACAAACACCGAGAGGCAGCAAAGCGCTGTCCCTGCATCTAGGCTTTTTGAGGATAAAGTCCCAGGGCGTGCAGGCACTGGGATGCTGGTGGAGCCTGCTGCTCTGAACGGCTAAAGCAGAAGGAGACACAGGTTCCTCCTGCTTCACCCCCCTGGGTCCTGCAGAGGGAGAGGGGGGAGCGGGGAGGAGGAAGGAGCAGAGAGTGTGGTGTGGGAGAAAAGGAATAAGCCACCGTTCCCTAACAATGCCAGGGTCTTCCCGGCCTACACGCTCTTGCTCCGTCAGTTACGTCACCGAGACGGCCGGCACCGGGAGTGATGGCGAGAAGACCTGGAGAAAAGCAGTGGTATTCCCTGTGGCCAGCCTGACCGGGTCTGCCTTCAAGAGCCATGAGGACGAGTCCTCAGGAAAACCGAACAAAGCCAGACACACTCACAAAAGGACAACTTAGTCCCTCTGGGGTTCGTCATTAAACACGCGATGTCCAGGAGGAAGAAACGGTAAGCCAAGCAGCCTAGTCCCCGCCACCTCTCCTGCCTGGCTCCTCACAGGACACAGGCCCCTGTGCCCCTCGGACTGCCAGGAGCTTCATCTCCACGCCAGTGGCTGCTGCTGATGGGTGGGATGATGGAGACACTGTCATGCTCGCTCTCCCCTTTGGAGGCCCTCCCTCCTTCCCTCCCCACCCCTGCAGGCACCTGGCAGGTTGGCCTGCAGTCTCTCCTGCAGCCAGGAAGGCGCCTCTTCCGTGGGGCTTCTATTCCTAGACGCACTCCTTCCTCTGTGCTTGAGGACGCTTCCATTTATACAGCTATTGTGTGTTCGCCATGTGCTGCGCGGTCTCCCCGCCTCAGAGCGGGGAGCAGCTGGGTTCCTTCTGCACAACTCCCCTGCATTCTCCCTGGCACCCGGAATCGCTTAGCGAACCAGATTTCCTGTCTTCATCGCCTTGGAGGCTACGAAGCTCAGAGCCAAATCTGTGACCCATCGCCAGCAATTACAGACTCTCACAAGTAATCTAACATCTAGGCTCAGCTCTTGTTTTTCCTCATTCTGCTTGTCCTTCACCCTGGTTTTATTCCCTGCTTTAGAAAGAATGTCATTGGGCTAATTTTTTAAAAATATATATGTATATGTATTTTATTTCAGAGAGGAAGAGAGAGGGAGAGAGAGATAGAAGCATCAACGATAAGCGAAAATCATTGATCGGCTGCCTCCTGCATGCCCCACATTGGGGATTGAGCCCGCAACCCGGGCCTGTGCCCTGACCGGGAATGGAATCTTGACCTCTTGGTTCATAGGTCAGTGCTCGACCACTGAGCCATGCCTGCTGGGCTGGGCTAATTTTGTTGCAAGTGGGTAAACTCAAAATCCTCTCTGAAATGGGTCATGATACAAACCAAAAGTAAAGGGTATTCCATAAACATCTCTGAAATTTTCCTAATAATCTTGGAACTTTCAAGGGAAGGGAAGCTCAGAGACTTTCCATGCCGTATCCAAGGTCATGCAAGGTTGACCTTGAAGAGCCAGAAGTCCGAGCTATGTCCACCTGACTGCTGGGCTCCTGCTCTTGGTAGTCAGAACTGCTTACAGTTAGCGAGTGCTTCCCATGTACCTGGTTTTACGCTCAGTGTCCTCCGTGTATTAACTCACTTACCCTCACAACAACCCACAACGAAGCAGCCACTATTGTTACAACCATTTTCCAGGTGAAAAAAGCGAGGCCCCAAAAGACCCAAGAATCTGCCCAAGGTTGCTCAGCGTACTGAGATTCAAACCCAGCGGCCTGAGCTTTGAATTTGTGAACCCTTTCCAGTTTCTCTAATTTACAATAGAGATAAGCATACCAAAAAGAAAAGGAAAAAATGCTAATTAAATGTTTGAGTTCTTTCGAAGGCCCAACTGCCTGGTTATATATCACAAAGGCATAGCCACTGACAAGTCCATGGAGAAATGGGTGTCTGCGACAAGTAGGTATTTCTGAGTTTCACAGTTCTTCGAGGAGCAGATGGATTACAACCACAGAGTCTGTGTGCAGTGCTGGGTTTAAATGCCAGCCTGAGCTCTGAGGGGAGGGGGCGAGTTACCTAGAGCCCAGCGCGTGGAAAGAAAAGTCTTTGCAAAGGGCAGCGCTGCTCACTGGCGCCACCTGGCAGTAGAGGTGCGAAATTGCTCTGAGAATGACATCTACAAAGTGAAATTCCTGGAGTACAATGTATTAGGCCCCTAGCATGTGGAGCGCTTAATAGGCATCCCTTTCTTTCCTACCAAACCTGCAAAGAGATATCGTTATTTTATAAACGAGGAACTCGGAGGTCAGAGTATTAATCGACCAAGGTTAATGCCAAAGTCTGGGCTCAGAGGCAGAGCCTAGAGCAGGGGTGGGCAACCTTTTTGTGAGTGCGTGCCAAAACCAGCAAAATCTCTGACTCAAAATTCTTCTGTGTGCCAACCCTAATTTTTTGAGAACAAGTTACGCCTACTTGATATCTCTTAAGGTGTACGTATGTGAAGAACCTTGAAGAAATAATAAAATTCATTCGAGCGACATAAACACAGTATATGATGATGAAAAATACATTTATTTTTTAATGTATGCATGTTATGTAAAATTATTTATTTATCTCAGATGCACCTACACTGAATTTATCTGAAAAATAAAAAATTCAATATTAAAAAAATTGTAAATGGAAGATTATAAGAGAGGGTTTCGCATGCCAGCAAAAGTTACTGGCGTGCCATGTTTGGCACGCGTGCCAGAGGTTGCCCACCTCTGGCCTAGAGTAAGGCAATGGACAGAATGAAAAGAAAAGCAGGAGAAATGGTACAAGGAGGAAGAAGGCAGCATGCATAGGATGCCGCTGGGATGGAGCAAGGATGCCTGGGGCAGCTGGTGTGAAGGCTGGGTCATCCTGCTGCCCCATTTTCTCCATCCTCACAGGCATCCTTTATCCTGCGCCTTCGTCCGTTCACTTGACTGTTTGGACCATTGCAGTGGTTTTCAAATTGAGTTACACAGAGGCACACCCAAGCTTCATCCAGCATTTGATTCAGTTTTAAAAAACTGGCCAACTCACCATTTGGGAGGCTGTAAGAAGATGAGAGAGAGGCCTCATAGGTGAAGCCTCAGGTTCCATACTCCTGTTTCAGCCACAACCACAGCCTCATTTTTATTTCTCTTATCTCTTGGGGTTGCTCTCACAATTTAGTTTTATGGAGAGATTTTGCTTGACCCTGCCCTGGTCTACTGCAACATTGCAGGGGCAGCCCTGGCTTGCCACTCTTCTCCCCAGCAATCCACCCATATGCATCATGCTGAGTGCCTTCATCCCTATGTTACCTCCTCCTGGCTCCAGAATATCTGTGGGCTTTTCCTCAGCCTCTGGACAAAGGTCAAGTTGCCTCAGCCCAGCCTCTGGGGCCTCTTCCATCAGAACGAAAGGAATAGAGTGATGCCTTCTGCTCTGGAGTATCCTTAGTGCATGGTGAGCACGCAGTAAGTCAATACCAGCTTACATATTTGACTGTTCCATTTTTTTGTTTGTTTGTTTGTTTTTGACTGTTCTTTAAGGGAAGCTTTGCGTCCTCCCAGCCCCTAGAATACCACCTTGTGCCTAGGAATAGTATCCCATAAATTGAATGACACATCCCCCTTCACAGCCTACTTCCTGGTGCATAGCTAGGCTTACAACTGGCAAAATGACCTGGGGATGTTTAGGGAACTCTGTTGTCTGGGAAAATACCTACTTCTGGTTGGCCTGCAGATCTAACTGCTGGGATGAGCTCACTGAATCCTTGAGCACTTCACCGGTCACATGGATCTTGGTGCCCCCTTGTGGCCAACTGTCACCATGCACAGGTGAACATAAGTATCAGTGGGCATGTAACTCTGAGCCAAATATCATGGCTAGGGAGGCATTTTCCACGGAGTAACTCATTTATCCTCACCACAGTCCTCTGAGGGGGCCACAGTCATTTCATAACGGGATCCAAGTAACAGAGCTCACAGATGGCTAACAAGGGACTTGAATCCAGGCTGGTGAGCCTGGAGCTTTGCTGTGGACCCCGAGGCGAACGGCCATGAAGCATTACGGTAGACACAGAAAGATACAGTAAGAGGCGGGGCTTCTGGAATGATAGAGTAACAAGCTGGGAAGACTCCCTCCGCAGCCAAATAACAGTTTAACGGAGAACATTATTTACAATAGCCATCATTTAAATTCTGTGGAAAGTGTCTGAAGGGTATGCAGCAAAGGAGAAACATTCTTTCAAGAAAATCTAGCCCGGCTGGTGTGGCTCAGTGGTTGAGCATTGACCCATGAACCAAGAGGTCACCAGTTTGATTCCCAGTCAGGGCACATGCCTGGGTTGTGGGATTGATCCCCAGTAGGGGGCGTGCAGGAGGCAGCCTATGGATGATTCTCTCTCATCATTGATGTTTCTATCTCTCCCTCTCCCTTCCTCTCTGAAATCAATAAGAATTTTTTTTTATAGAAAGTCTCAATAAAAGCAGCAAAAGTCTATGGCAGTTGTCGGCAAACTCATTAGTCAACAGAGCCAAATATCAACAGTACAACGATTGAAATTCCTTTTGAGAGCCAAATTTCTTAAACTTAAACTATATAGGTAGGTACATTGTTATTAACTTAATTAGGGTACTCCTAAGGCTTAGGAAGAGCCACACTCAAGGGGCCAAAGAGCCGCATGTGGCTCGTAAGCCATAGTTTGCCGACCACTGGTCTATGGCATTGGAGTCATACTCTATTCCAGGCCCCTCCCACCAGCTCCACATGAAGGAATGTCTACACAGGACCTACCTGTGCAGCCAGGGGCTCCTGCTCCCCTTATGTCTCCCCTTCCTCACTAACAACCACCTGCAAGTGCTACTCCAGGCAGGGTAAGGGTAGGTCCTGGGGCCCCAGTTGCCCATGCCCCAGCTCACTTGCAGGGCAGAGAGCCCATGCTGGGGGATAAGTGGAGAAGACAAGGGGTTTCCACATCCCCACGCACAGACAGGAGGCCCCTCTGGGAATTGGGGTCTCTGCCCCAGCTCCAGGCCAGTGGTGGAGGGGTCCGGCCTCATGGGAGGGGCCACACAGAGGGAAAGCCCCAGCTCTGCGGAGGGCACTGGCCCTTTCACACCAGCTACCTGCAAGAATGAATGGACAACTTCACACCCAAGAGCAATGATGGAAGTGACAGCAGTCTTCCCGGAGAGCAATGGGTTGGTGTCAGCCAGGTACAAGCAAAATGTCGGAGCAGCCAGTTTCATAGAGAAAACCCGGAGAGAGAAAGCCAAGAAGCGCTCCCCTTGACGGCAGTGAGCTCTGGAGGTCAGGAGGCCGTGCTAGGCTGCACCCTCCGGAGGGGAGCGGGCAGGGCAGGGTAAGGACAGGACAGAGAATTTTCGGGGAGCTGGAGAGGACGTGTTTAGGAGTGGGGAGGGGGGAACCAGATCAGAATGGCTACCGAGTGAAGGGAGAAAGTGTGAATGTAAGGAGAAGTGGAGATAGACAGTTTGTCTGAAGTTAGGGGCGTGCAGGAGGCAGCCCATCAATAACTCTCTCTCATCGTTGATGTTTCTCTGATGTTTAGCTGAGTTTTGCAAGTCTGTCAAGTTTTGAGGGTGGGATGCTTGTCTGGAATTAGCCATTGGCAATAAGAAGAACCTCCTTAATGTCCATCAGAACCCAAGCTGCGGGAGAGGAAGAGTTCCCACGAAGGCCAAGAGGTGTAGGAGGTACACGGAGGAGTGTTTACGGATTAGATCAGTTTGCTGATCCCTTAGGGGAGTTCTCGGTGGGGAGTGGTTGGGGTTGGGAGGGAGGGAAGGAGAGGGGTTGGTTACATGGGGGGATATATACATATATCCTCTTTTGTTTAAAAAACAGCCTTAGCATTCATGATTGTTAAATAACTTAGTAACTAACCTAACATAACTTGCTAATGACACGAATTTATATGTATATAAAAATAATCTCCTGCCCTAGCCGGTTTGGCTCAGTGGATAGAGCGTCGGCCTTCGGACTGAAGGGTCCTGGGTTCGATTCCGGTCAAGGGCATGTGCCTTGGTTGCGGGCACGTCCCCAGTGGGGGGTGTGCAGTAGGCAGCTTATCCATGTTTCTCTCTCAGCGATGTTTCTCTCTATTCCTTCCCCTTCCTCTCTGTAAAAAAATCAATAAAATATATATTTTTTAAAAAATCTCCTACTCCTCAATAAAATACAGAGAATCCCACTGGCCTCCGATTTTGTGTTACTTCATTTTCCTAGCATTCTACATGGCTGCCTCTGTTCTCTTAGCCGCCTGGGGCCCTGTTGGTGGCTTGTGGCTTTGCTTCGGCTCAGCCCAGCTGGAAAACAAACCATTAGGAAATGCATTTGGGCCTCATTCTGTGCCCAGCAGACACACACAAGAAGAGTATCTGTTTCATGAGGACCTGGGGAAAGGTGAGAATTCTCTGGAAAGAAGAGCAGGGGAGCACCAGAGAGCTGTCGGCCACGCCCACACCTTCCATTGTTCCTGTCCCCAGACCACATCTGAGTCAGAGCAGCTGGACCAGCAAGGCCCCTGGGGAAGGTATTGTGAGGGAGACTCTCTCTCTCGCTCTCTCAGGTGCAGAAGGGTTTTGTGTTTTTTTTTGGGGGGGGGGGGATAGCGGCCAAATCAAAGGAAGAGCTGGGGCCTGGGCGGTAATGAGAACAGGTGAGGGTGATGGAGAAATGGTTCCAGTGACCACGGGACAAAGGCTGTGCTTGTCCACATAAGGCGGGCTGCCCGTCCGTGGTCAGAACCGCGGCCAGCCGTCTGCTGCCCTGAATACGGGACAAGGAGCCACCTGCCCTGACCCCCTTTGATAGCCTCCGCAGTGGCATTCGTGGGGACCCCGGGGACTCAGCGACTCTTCCTCCTGCTGAGAGATGCTTGGCGCCCTCCACTGGGGCCTTGTCTGACGATATCACATCGATTCATTAAATGGGATAATATGTCCCGCCTGCCCAGCACACAGGACGGCCGCTTTCCATCTGCCTTGTTATAAAAGTCCACTAAAACAATGGGCAACCCATGTTGCTCTAAAAGAATTGGGGTGGGGGGGGGGGAGGGAGGTTGCCCCGCCAGTGTGGCTCAGTGGTTGAGCGGGTGTTGTGCCCAGAGTTCAGGGTCCCCAATAATCCACCACCAGGGAGCCTCTTCTGATGCAAAAGCAAGGAGTCTTTATTTATTAATCAATCCTAGGATTGGCTCCCAGCCTCTGTCCGACGCAGCGGTAAGGCGAGAGAGCGTGTCCCAGGAGAACAAAGGTTATATAGGGCTAGTTATTTGGGTGGGCTTAGGGGGTGACGTGGGTTACAGAGATTGGTCATTTAGGTCAGGGTTTTTCATCAGGGTCTTACAGCACAAAGATCAGGAAGTGACCAGCACATTCTGAGGCTTGGGCCATCCCCCACTATAGCCTTATCAGGACCTTAGCTGCATTCCTGGAGCTTCACTGGTCCACTCAGGTGGTGGTTGGGGGAGTTAGGTCAATACCGGCATTCTGGTGGTCACTCAGAAAAGGAGGGGGCTTGGGCTGAGGGCCCAGCCCTACAAGGCAAGATAGGGGAGAGGGAGGGGAGTATGTTTCTGCTTTGTCCTTTCACGGGGACCTCTGAACCAGGAAGTCACCATTAGATTTCCAGTCAGGGCGCATGTCCAGGTTTTCAGGCTGGACCCCCAGTGTGGGGCGTGCAGGAGGCAGCCCATCCATGATTCTCTCATTGATGTTTCTCTGTCTCTCCCCCTCCCTTCTAGTCTCTCTAAAAATCAATGGAAAAATACCCTCAGGTAGGGATTAACAAAACAAAACAGAAAGGTTTCCTTTAAGGTGTGTCATGTCACCTGGGGCTGGAACCTAAGGAGGACTTTAAAGCCCTGTGACACCCACCAAGGCTCCAAATCTTCTGTCTGGGGCGCCCTTTGGGCACACAGGCTGCTGAGAGGCTCTGCAGCCCCGGCTGGAGACAAAGCCAGAGCAACACGGTCCGACGCCTGGCCCTAAGGTCGGCACCAGGGCCAGGTGCGAGCTGAGAGCTCGAGCAAAACGCGTGCGAGCCGGGCTCCGGGGCCCACTTCTGCTTCCCCCAGGAAGGGCATCCAGGGTGGCGGGAAAGCAAGGAGGCAGGTGGGGGTGCACAGCCAGCGGTCCTCCCCTCCCAGCTCCCACACGGTGGAGGAGAGTGAGCCCAGAGAAGCACCAATATCAGGCCCGGGAGCCCAGCCCTCCTGGTTCTCGTCTGGGCCCCGCAGCCCCAGGTGCTGCCCATCCCGCCGTCTGGCCCCGCAGCCCCAGGTGCTGCCCATCCCGCCGTCTGGGCCCCGCAGCCCCAGGTGCTGCCCATCCCGCCGTCTGGGCCCCGCAGCCCCAGGTGCTGCCCATCCCGCCGAGGCTGCGAACAGGCGGCGGCGGTCCCTGCGCCAGGCTTAGCGCAGGGGCCTGGCGCCGCCGCAGCGTCCTGGCTCCGGAGCAGAACCCCGGCTTCTCTGTGTCGCCAGGAGCGGCCCTGAGGGTCAGCCGGCAGGTGGGGCCGCAGCGCCGTGTCCTGATGCAGCCGCCCCAGGTAACACGCCCAGGGCCCCACACCTGAGGGCCAGGCGGGGCCGGCACAGGGGGATCGGCCCGCACACCGCTGGGCGCGGAGACTCCCAGGCGTCCTAGGACTCCCAGGCCGCCAGAGAAGGAAACCCGGGCGTGGCTGAGAGCCCTGCATTGGCTCGGCTGAGAATTCAGCCAGGAGGGGGCGGGGGATGGAGACCTTGATAGCCGTGAAGTTCCAGACGTGAAATAGGGACCCTGGCTGAGCCCCACGCGCTCTCCCGCGTCCTCTGTGAATAGCTGTGTGTGTGTGTGTGTGTGTGTGTGTCGGGATCCCTGCGAGGCTGCAGGTCCCTGGATGGCGTGTTTTGTGTCCCATGCATCCCGGCTCCCCCCAGCCCAGGGTTCGCACCCCTAGCTGTGTGTGACCGCGCTCTGCAATGAGCAGAGCTGGAAACGTGCTCCCCTGGGCTGCGCCCCCTCTTTCCACGGCTTTCCTCTGCGCACCCCTCGGTGCTGTGGCCCCCAGTGACCTTTCTCATTCTGTTTCTTTATCCCTAAAATGAAGGCGGCGCCGGTCCCCGGGGTAGCGCGGGGTTAAATGGGACAAGGTGTTTGAAAGCCTTCTGTGCCCCAGAAAAGGCTGCGAGGTTTTATTTTGGAAAGTCCTTGTCTTTCCGGAGAGGGACTCCTGCCTCCTCCTAAGCCAGTGGTTCTCAACCTTGGCCGCACACTAGAATCACCTGGGAATCTTTTTAAAATCCTGATTTCTGGGTCTCATCCTCTGGAAATTCGGTTTCTTTGTTATGGGGCGAGGCCATAACATTAGTAACAAAGAAACCGAATTTCCGGAGGATGAGGCCCAGAAATCAGGATTTTAAAAGGATTCCCAGGTGATTCTAATGTGCAGCCAAGGTTGAGAACCACTGACCTAAGCCCAGCTCTGGCTTGTCCACACAACTCAGTCCAGCAGACACTCGCCGTGTTATTACCGTGCCGGGCATATGGCGAAGGGCCTCACCTGGATAATGCGTCCTGGCGATGTGAGGAGGTGAGCGGAGGCTTGTCAGAATCCTCAGCGAGAGTGCTGTGCGGCCGGATGGACAAACTGCTGGGGTGGGGATGTGGCCCTCAGGAGGCAGACATCAGGGACGATGCCTTTGCTTGTTGGGCATTGGAAGCCTAAGGCAAGCCCTAGCCAGTTTGGCCCAGTGGATAGAGCGGCAGCTTGTGGACCGAAGAGTCCCTGGTTCGATTCGGATCAGGGCACATGCCCAGTTTCGGGCTCCATCCCCAGTAGAGGGTGTGCAGGATGCAGCTGGTCAGTGATTCTCTCTCATCATTGATGTTTCTCTCTCTCACACACTCTCCCTTCCTCTCTGAAATCAATAACAATTTTTTTTAAAAAAGAAAGAAAGAAAACCTAAGTCACAATGGCCTGAACAGGTTGTTGGGGCGCCTAACCAGGAGGTCCAGGGTTAGGTGGCTTCAGGGTTCGACGGCACAGTGGCTTCACCGCAGCATCCGGGACTGTGTTTCTCCCTTTTCTGTTCTGTCGTCTACAGTGATGGCTCACCCCCTCGGGGTGTGGGATGGCTGCCAGTGGCCAGCGGGGCTCTGAGTTTCCTTGTTCACAATGAGTGGGTGGGGCAGGAGGGCACTCACACACTAAAGGTCATGACCTTGACCCCTGTCTTAATTCGTCACCCTACCTCCTGCAACTCGGGCACATGTCCTTGGCTGGAATCAAACCCAGGACCCTTCAGTCTGCAGGCTGATATTCTATCTACTGAGCCAAACTGGCTAGGACTTGAAAGAGTGTTTTATAACATACAACACAGATCCCCAGACACTATCTCATTTCATTGTCACAGCCGTTCGGTGGGTGCTTTGATTATTCCTAGGTTGCAAATTAAGAAAACGAGCCCCAGAGTGGCTGTCAGGAGCCTCACAGCTGGGAGGGGGAGACGCTGGGTGCAGATGGTCTCCTTTAGCCTGGGATTAGCCCCCTCAGTGCAGTTGAAGAAGAACGGGCTAGTGAATTCCTGAGATGGAAATACGTACGTAAGTACCCCTTGGGTTTAGTGTTTTTGTTTTGCATTATTCGCTTTCCTGTTGAGAGTTGAGCTATTCTGTGCTCTTGTAGACCTATGAAATTTTCCATAATAAATAGTTAAAAAAAAAAAAAAGAGTAAGGTGGAGTTGCTTGGTCAGCCCTGGCTAAATCAAGGGAAGGTCAGGTCCCAAGGAAGTCAGGTGATGAAGGGTTTGGGTTTCAGCACTTTAAGATTTGACTTGAAGAAGAGAAAAGAGACCATTTGGGAAGAATTCATAAGAAAAATCACGTGTGAGCTCAAGCAGCTAAAAAAAAAAAAAAAAAGGCCCAGAGGAATGAGTTGTTCCCTCTGGGTTTTATAGTCTCTTGCCAGATCCTTTATTTATTTATTTTTTTAAAAATATATTTTATTGATTTTTTACAGAGAGGAAGGGCGAGAGATAGAAAGTTAGAAGCATCGATGAGAGAGAGAAACATCGATCAGCTGCCTCCTGCACACCCACTACTGGGGATGTGCCCACAACCAAGGTACATGCCCTTGACCGGAATCGAACCTGGGACCCTTCAGTCCGCAGGCTGACGCTTTATCCACTGAGCCAAACCGGTTAGGACTCTTACCAGATCCTTTAATTATCCTTCAATTCTTTTTCTCCCAAATCTCATTTCCCCCAGACTTAAATAAAGAGCAGACGATGCTTCTTAGAAGCCTTGGGCGAGGGGCCTTTCGGAATTTACTTTTGCCCGGGCGCAGGTCCTGGCTTATCGCCACTTCACGGTGTCAGCTTAGGTTATGGCTTACCTCCTGGGAGGTCCACTTTCTTCAACTGTCATGGGGATTCCACCACTTACCACCCAATGGCCTCCCAAGAAAACTGGACAAGAAGGCAGGAAGGCCCTTGGAAAGGTGCCAGAGCAGAATGTCTTAGCCTGGGAGATGTCATTTGTAGAGCTAACCTGGGTGCATTAAGAACGATGGACAGGGCTGGTTTCAAAGCTGCCACTAAGGGAATGGTAGTCCTGGGGCATGACTACCCACCGTGACCTGCTCAATTAGGAATTCATGATCAGACCCCTGTGAGGTTACTGCCAAACACCTCTTTTCTCATCCACAAATGCCAGGTGAGGAGACAGAGAGGCCAGAAATGCATTGAGGGGAACCAGGAGGCAGCAATGTCAGGAGGCCAGGGTGGAGGGGAGGTTTGCAGGGAGAGCAGAGAATGCTGTCAAGTGCTGGAGGGAGGATAAGCATGATGGAGGCCAGAACACGGGTGGTAGAGCAAGGCCCACAGAGTGATGGGCTTGGGGAAGAGCCTTCGATGGGAACACGGCCACCAGCCATTAACATGGGCCGGGAGGCCTAGGTGGCGTGGCTCCAGAGGTTGAGCATCGACCTATGAACCAGGAGGTCGAGGTTTGATTCCCCAGTCAGGGCACATGCCCGGGTTGTGGGCTGGATCCCGCCCAGGGTGGGGTGTACAGGAGGCAGCCGATCAATGATTCTCTCTCTCATCGTTGATGTTTCTATCTCTTTCTCCCTCTCCCTTCCTCTCTGAAATCAATAAAAATATATATTTTTTAAAATGGGTTGGGAAGAGCTAAGTAAAAATTCGACCCACTTGTATCCCAGTGCCCTGATTTCCAGCCAAGGGCTGTGTCACATTCTGATGAAGAGAAATGGGTGGAAATGGGACCCAGCCCCAGCTGATCGCTGGGTTCTGTGCTGGACCCTTGAGGAGACAGTGTCACCACGGCCCCTGGGGGCTGATGGCATCATCCCCTCCTTCCAAAGGAGGGAATCGGGGCTCAGCACGGCCGAGGCTCTGCCGTCTCCACTGGTTGCCAGGTCACACCCCCAGAACAGATCTCCGCAGGTCCGCCCCCGGGGCTCCCCACCTGCCCAGAGCCCACCTTCTATGTCTCACTGGCTCAGGCTTCTAAAGGTAGAAGAGAGACGTGGGCCAGATAGAGGATACGATTCCCACCACCGAGGCCTCCAGTGGACACGTTAAATCAATGGGCAGGAGAGAGATGACTCGGCACAAAGAAGCTTTCTTTTTTAAAAAAATTGTTATTACATTTATTTATTTATCTTTAATCCTCACTCGAGGATATTTTTTCCATTGATTTTCAGAGAGTGGAAGGGAGGGAGGGAGAGAGAGAGACAGAAACATCAATTGGTTGCCTCCAACAGGAGCCCCCACCAGAACCAGGGATCCAACCTGCAACCCAGGTATGTACCCTTGACCTGCAATTGAATCCATGACCCTTCGGTTCTCAGGCCAATGCTCTAACCCGGGGGTCCTCAAACTACGGCCCGCGGGCCACATGCGGCCCGCCGAACACATTTATCCGGCCGCCGGGTGTTTCTGCCGCCGCTGCCTGTCCTGCTTAGCAGCCGACTCGTCCCGGGCCCGCAGTGCGCACGTGTGGAATGTCTGCGGGACAGTGACCTGGCCCCCTGTTTACAAAGTTTGAGGACCTCTGCTCTAACCACTGAGTCAATCCAGCCACGGCAAGAAGCTTTCTTTTAAAGGAGTAAAGGACCGCCAGGGAGGGGTGGGGTGGGCAGGGGAGCAGGGTCAGCCAGGGGACCTCAGCTCCTTCCCAGCTCCTGAGCTGCAAATCCCCACCCCGAGCAACCAGACCATTCCGGCCCCTTTCAGTCTTTGCGATCGGCGCTCCTTTGTAAGTTACTGGTTTTACAGTGTGTCACTGCCCTCGGAGGTTGATGGTCACGGTACTGTCATCTGCATTTTAAAGATGAGCAGACTGAGACTCAGGGACTTGCCCATGACCTCGCTGCCAGGGCTCAGGGCTCAGACGCTGGGATCTTTCTAATACCTGGGAGGGGGATTCCACAGGGAATTCCATCACTAATAACAACCCCCCACACATGTGCCTGTGGGTGTGTCTCTGTTAAAGGAAAAGTGATTCTGACACTTGTTAAAGATGGCAGGGCAGACTGTATTGGGCAGTGGCGGGAGCTGGGGGGGGGGGGCGGGGAGAGTGGGGGCAGACTACTGCATTCCAACAAGGACCAGTGGGGATTGTAGCCACGGAGCAGGGAGGGGGTCGTGGATGCAGAACTAAGGGGAAGCAGCCGGGCCCGGGGGATTCTGACTGAAGGCCGGCCAGAGACATCAACGGAGGGGATGAGGCATTTCATTCGCGGTCAAGAATGGGGGAGTTTTCACTCAGCTGACTCAGCAGGATTTTTGCTAAAACTGGACCAAACAGGAAACGGACAGAGCCCCAGGTCAGGGACAGAAAGAAAACTCAGGAACCAGACTCACGTTTGATCAAAGGCGAGTCTTTGCGCTCATCACCTGCTCAAAATACTCAGGCCAGGGCCTCCTGCACCAGGTGGCTCCCTCCCGGGCCTCTGAGCCCACCTGCCTCTGCTGGACTGCCCTTCCCAGCAGGTGTCAGCCTCCCCTTCTCACCCAGGCCTTCCCCATGTGGCCCATCTATGCGCTCACGTCCACCCCTCCCCCCACCTCTTTCCTGATGAGTTTTTCTCCTTGGCGTGCATCACCATTTAACACACTATACGTTTTCTTTATACATTTGGTTTATTGTTCTGCTTCCCCCCAATGACAGCGTCCCTCCTGGAAAGCGGGGATTTGTACCTGTCTTGTTCCCTGTTGTATCCCCAATACCTGGAACAGCACCTGGCCCGTGAGAGGGATTCATTGTTTGTTGAATGAATGGGAGGCCTGAATGCAGGTCTTTGTAAATAACCCTCAGATCTTGATTATCTATGTCAACAGCAAAGGATAATAATCCGCAATGATGAATGATCCGTCCAACCCATTCATAATGCACTTTGCCACCCATTGTTTCACTCTAATCCAGCAACACAGGAATGAACCTAGAGGAACGAGGACCTATTTGCCTTCCAAAAGCGTTCTGTGTGTTGTGTGGTTATGATGGGTGACAAAAGGGAAAACGGGGCCCAGAGATATTGGGACAAAAAGCCCACCTAGCGTTCAGAGTTTGCTGTGGAAAAATTCACATGCCTCACCCCCCGGAATAACAGATGAGTGCTGTACAGACATTATGTATAACAGGCCCTTAGCAGGCACTCAACCCATGCCAGCTGTTGTTATTGTTACTATTATGTTGTATTTTCCCCAGCACTCCTCATGCCGTTCCTGAAACCTGCCAGCTTTTCCTCTGCCGGGAGGACCTCTGACTCCCCTGGGCAGAGTGAATCACTCCCTCCTCCAGTACAGCACCCGACACAAACTCTGTGATTGTGTTGCATCGTAATTGCTCATTTGTTCCCAAATCCTCCTCCCCAGAGGCTGTCGGAGCCTGGAGGGCAGAGACTTACCTTATCCGGGATTGTATCCCCAGCCAGGATCAGGTGGGTGGCACACCCCAGGATTGGTGAGAATGATGGAGGGGCTAAAGGTGGCCCAACAAAAAGGGAAACACCTAGACACGAGTTTCTCCTTCATCCCCCCTTGTCTGGGAGGCTAGGAAACCCCATTTCAAAGGGACCTGACCCGCGTGAACGAACAGGGTGCGTGGTTCATTCTCCAGGGCAGAGAGACCCACGGGGGTCCCTGTGCACCGTGAGCCTCTTCAGGGCTCCCCAAGCAGGAGCTGAATCCAGACTGGCATCTGCAGGAAGCAAGGCCCCTGGGTGGAGAGCTAGTTCAGTCAGCATTGCTTTCTGCTGGCCTGTCCACACTGTTGCCGTCACTGGCCATGGGCATCTGGGTGGTGAGCAGATCAGCAAAAAACTCGCCAAGGCCTCAAATCCAGATGAAGGGACTGGGGACAGGGAATTGGCTGGTTCCAGCCATGGGCTCGGGTTTTGTCTTTTTTAAAATTGTCATTATAGCATCCCCAATGCCTCGACCAGTCCCTGGCACATACTTGATACCCAGTTGACATTTGCTGAATGAATGTGCGATGCAGGGACCCCAACGAACCACTGAGGGTGGGTCTGGAGGTGCTTATGTAATGACAGACGGTGACCAAATTGCTACCTAGAATGTGGGTCCAATTACAGCTTTTCCCCCTTCCTACCCTTTCTCCATCAGGTGCCCAGCCTGTCTCAGGAGATACTGACTATTTAAAGAGTGTTTGAGCCTGGCCGGTGTGGCTCAGTGATATTGAGCAGTGACCTATGAACCAAAAGGTCAGGGTTTGATTCCAGTCAGAGGCACATGCCCGCCGGGTTGTGGGCTCAATCCCCAGTGGGGGGCGTGCAGGAGGCAGCGGATCAATGATTCTCTCTCATCATTGATGTTTCTCTCTCTCTATCTCCCTCTCCCTTCCTCTCTGAAATTAATAAAAATATATTTTAAAAAAATAAAGAGCATTTGTTACAAAAGAGACGAAACCATTAGAAATCCCGTGGGGACCACAGGCCTTGGGGGAGTTTGATCCAGGGCCACTGTAAAGAGCTAAAAACTGCACAAGAATTTTTTTCGAAGCGTGCTCCTCAACTGCTCCTCCGGTTGTTTCCGTATGAAAACGCTCTGCAGGTGGGTGGGCTGTCCCCGTAATTTTAAAAGCTTGGCCACATGGGAAGGAGCTAACCTTTGTCTAGTGCCAATCCCAGGGCAGCATGCATGCACCAGACACTCCTGGCTTCCTGTTTCATCCTACGGCCGCGCTGGGAGGGGGATGCCCTGCCTCTTTGCAGATAGCAACCGAGGCTCAAAGGTGATGAGAAGCTCGCCTAAGCTCACCCAGCCCATCTGCCACAGGCTGGCTGGTGCCACGCCCACTCAACACCCGGCCCCCAGATGGGATGCAGAAAAACACTAGTGATTTTTGATTTTTTTAAAATTTTTTTTTAAGAGAACCAGATCCTTTTGCTCAATGCATTTTCCTGACTTTTGCAGGGACATTTGATGGGGCGTCCGAATTTGGCCTGCTCCAGACGGCAAGGGGGCCTGGGACCTCTCCCAGAGATAAGGTAAGGCTCCAAAGCGGATTTTCCCATTAGGCCTGGCAGGTCTGTTTCAGCCTAAGCACTTCTGGCTGCAGCGAAAGTCAGAGGGATAATGAGCTGTGTGGGAGGATGAGCGCGTTCTGTCGTGTTGAAGAGGCTGCCGGTGAGAACAGCTTAACGCCCCTCCCAAAGCAGCTACACGTTACATGGCTGGGATGGAGGTGGGAATGGCGCGGAGCATAGAGCATGTTGGCACTGTCTGTTTGAAACAGCGAAGGCCGCCTTGGCTGGGGTGGCTCAGTGGGTTGAGTGTCGTTCCCCCAAAAGGGTGCCGGTTCGATTCCTGGTCAGGGCACGTGCCCAGGCTGTGGGTCTCAATCCCCAGTGGGAGGCGTGCAAGAGACAGCTGGCCAAGGTTTCTCTCTCTACCCCTCTTATCTTCCCCTCTCTCTAAAATCAATCAAAATACATTTAAATAAATAAAACAGCAGAAGCAGCAGAAAGACATGAATGCAGCGATTCTAACCTTGTGAAACTAAAAACATTCCCCGGGTCCTCTGGGGAACCTTCCCGGGGCTCCGGGAGGGAGGAGGTGAGCCGTGGCCTTCCGGGTCAGTCTCATTGGGAGAGCTTTCCCGTTCCACTCCTCACCGAATTGGCCCATGAAAAGAGTGGACATAACCCTAGACACCAAGTAAACATGTGGAGGTTTGGAATGAGAGGAGGTATTATTTTCAAAGGCCTTCCTCAGGGTAAGTCCAGTAATAAACCTCTGACCCAGGAATTGCACTTCTGAGAATGAAAGGAGGCTTGAGGCTTCCTGGATTCAACCCGGCTCTGCCACTTTCCTCGTACAAGGAAACAGCCCCTTGGGTGCGTTTCCTCATCGGGAAAATGGGGCCATGCAATGACCTACCCATTGGGTTCTTTATAAAGATGAAATGAGGTGATCCATGCACCTCGCACGGTGCCCGCTAGAGGAAGCCCTCGATTGCTTATTATTGCCTCGAAGACCCCGTCCTACGCACGGACACAGCTATGCCGCAGTGTTCCCTGCTCATAAGAAGGAAAAATGGAAAACAATATAAAAATCCAGAGTTGAGTGAATGACTAAGCGAAATAAGCTGCATATATCCCGTCCAGAAAGCCGATGGGGCCTCTGAAAATTCCGGCTATGAAAATGATATAATGATAGTTGTAAATGCTTATGATAAAATGAGTAAGAAAAAAGGCAGTATGTAAAACTGCATGTATGGCATATTTACAAATGTATAAAATACACAACAAATCCCATAGGTAGGGGGGAAAGATTGCCAGGAAATACATGAAAATGCATTGGGATGAGTGCACTCAGGGTCACTTTTCGTGTTCTATTCTCCATTTTCCAAAGGGTTTTATATATTTTAGAGTCAAAATATATGCAATGTTTAAAATGATGTGAAAGTTGGTTGTTGAGTATCATCTGCCTTAAGGCCCAAGAATTGCAGAACTGGGTGCAGTTTATTGTATTGTGTTCAGGAAGGAGGACAAGAGGGAAGGAGGGTGGTCAAGGTCATTCCCAGGCTTATCCATTCTTGATCGTTGGTTCTCTGGAAGCTTCTGTAAACGAGCTTTATTTGGGACCCACTGATCTTTCCACCCCAATTTCTCACCAACGTTCCTGTCTTCGCTACAGATGGGAGGAGACCATGCTCAGAGGGCTGGACGTGTTTATTTTTATTTTTTCAAATATTTTTTATTGATTTCAGAAAGGGAGAGGGAGAGAAACATCAATGATGAGAAAGTCATTAATCAGCTGCATCCTGCACGCCCCCTACTGGAGATCAAGCCCACAGCCTGTGCATGTGCCCTTGACTGGAATCAAACTATGACCTCCTAGTTCATAGGTCCATGCTTCACCACTGAGCCCTGCCGGCCGAGTATTGGATGTTTTTAAAGCAGGGAGTCATGCTCAGATTGTCTTAGGAAGATAACGCTGATAGTGTGGAGGATGAGCGCATCGGAGGGGTGTAACCGGTGGCAAAGGTACAAACAAGGAGGTGGCGGCAATAGTCTGGGCCTTGCAGTGAGGAGGGAGGTGAGGAACCAGACCGGGGAGTTGTGACTGGGTGGAGCTGACAGCTCTGGCTGACTGGCTGGGGCTGGGAGTGTGTGAGGCAGAAATCCAGGAAGGATGGATGAAAGGCCTGGTGTGTGCGTGTGTGTGTGTGTGTGGGGGGGGGGGGGGTGGGAGTGGGGGGGGTGGTAACCAAGGGTAATGGACTTAGTTTGGGGCCATTGAGTAAAATGTGCCAGCGGCATGTGGGCTGTTGATGGGAGAGGCCTGGCCTTCCGAAGAGATACTGATTGGGAAAGTGGTAGCGATAGTGGACATTTGCTCTAGACGGAGGTGAGGGGCCCCTGATGGACCCCAGAGCGGGATGCTGGGCAATGACCACGCCTCACGACACTCCGTCCTCGAAATCAGATGCCACGGCAGTTGCCTGAGGGCTTATGGAGGCTCTGACTGCAGAATCGCGTTTCCTTTTCTGGGAGCTTGCCCGGTGAATTTTCAGATCCAATTGTTGGATGCCTCTGCTTTTGCCGACTGAAAGGCGTGGTGTGCGGTGACTAGGAGGCTTTGGAACTGGACAGACCTGGTGCTGGTCCTGGCTCCTGACTCTGTTTCCTACTTGGCAGGAGGGAAAGAGTGACGTCTAACTCTCAGAGCTGTCAGGCCTGCGGTGCGATGCACGTCTGATTGGTAATTTGAAAGCCTGTAACCTCAGCCCGATGGCGTATTATAAGCCAAAAGGCCATTCTTGAGAAAGGCCCATCGTTTATAAAAATGACACCCTTGGGTCCTGACTACTATATTTTAAACTGGAAATGTGTGTTAACGTTGGAGCTGGCTCTGGCATTCCAATTAGTAGAAAGTGGACTAGAAAGTTCTAGATGACAGGGCACATTTGTTTTTCTTCCCACCATGACTTTTCAGAAAAAGGCTGATACATGGATTACAAATCCAGACAAGCTCAGGCTCTCAAAAATGCATGCTCATGTTCAGTCATCTAGCTTAGACACGGTGGAACAAATCCAAGTAACAATTTTATTCTGTCTACAGCACACGTTTTTACATACATTTTAGTGGTTTTTGTCAGTGTTACAGTTGGGCAAACTTTAAATGAATCCACAGAAGTTAATATATTAAAAGTAAAATATACACAATAAAACAGCAGGCAATCCGGATGTTGAGATTCATGCAGGTGGGGTGAGGACGGAGGACCTCACCTCTGTAAGAGTCACCAGCAGATATCAGTTCTGTCCCTCCTCCCCATATAATTCACCGAAATTGGAGAATTCTAAACACACACACACACACACACACACACACAAAATAAACTCTCTTTGAAAGCCGTGTCAGTACAAAAATTCAATACAAGCCTAAATGTATCATCCAACCAACAGTTCCATTGGTCAGACCTGTTACTCGGAAGCAGTCACTGTCGGCACCTGATCTAAAGGCAAGGCTGTCTCATTCATTAAAACACCAACAGGAGATTAATCAACGAAGTAGCTAATGTGTTAATCTTAATATAAGACACTGAGGGAAAACCAAAGGTAATATTTTAAATACCACTCCACTAAGCCAGGAAATAACCCATGGACTACAGATCCATGCTTTCAGTACTTTCTACCTGAAACGGAAACAAGTGTATGGGGAGATATAGAAGAAAGGTAGAAATGTGAATTTACGCCTCTAATTCCACAGTTTAAAAATGAGCATAAACTGATAACACAGAGCGAGGTGACAATGACGACACTGTCGGGCACCCTAGAGGCAACACCGTGGACGGTAACGCCTGACGGGAGTTTCAGCAGATGGCCAACCACCGACACCAGAGCACAGGCAAGGAGGACCCTGAAGGGAACAGGGCGAAGGCGCAGAGAAAAAGGGGCCTCTTTTGAAAAAGTTAATGGATATCAAAATATTTCTCCATCATCAGTAAACCAAACTAGTCAAGGCCGTGGCCCAGAGCAGCCCGGAACTCGGAGTCAGGGTTTGGCAGAAAACGTCTGGAAAACTGCGGTTTTTAAAAATTGGCAATTTCTCCGGCCCCGTGAAACCATCCGAAGAGGCACAATGTTGGTTCGCCTGTGGAATGTGGACGGCTTGCTGCCAGAATGCACATGGGCGGGGACCCGCAGAGATGCGTGTCCATGGAACTTTTTCTTTCTTTTTTTTTTTTAATGTACAAAAAAACGAAGTTACTGTTTAAAAAAGAACCATGTTGTGTCAGGATAAAACATGGTGAAAGTAGTGTAAGTTCTGCCCATGATTCTTTCCGCAGCTGATGGGAAAGTGATAGAAACGAGTTTCTCTTCAAAAGGAAGCTTTGCTGTTGCACTGACTTCCACAACCCGACCTAGTGATTTAGAAAAACCCATGTAGTAAAGTCTGTAAAATCGAAATACAAAATTCTGGTTTGTAAACATCAGTTGGCCAAGTCTATCCAGAGTCCTGCATGACAGTGGAATGGAATGAATAATTAGTTCACTACCTTAACAGATTCGTCCTGGAACACTCCAGAACATAGCATTGATACTTTCACAGTAATTATAGTCAGACTATATAAAGAAAGTCAGTGCATTTGTCTTTTTCCTCCTCCTGTGCAATAGGCAGCTCTTGCCCCTCTCCCAAGTGCCATCGCTGAAATAATACTGGTGCGGACACCTGGTGCCGAACAGTCATAAATGGCGCACGAAGTCTGTGGGGCTCCGGTAAAGATACTTCCAGATGGCGTAGTAGTGCACGGCGGCGGCCGTGGCCACAAACAGGTGCCAGATGGCATGGGCGAACGGGATGATGCCATCGCTCTTGAAGAAGACCACGCCCAGGCAGTAAATCAGGCCCCCGCAGGCGAGCTCGTGAAGTCCCTCCGTGTTGTTCTGCGGGCAGAGGAAGCAGAGGGAAAGTGTGGATGTTACGGAGGTGACAGCTACAGAGGGTCACTTCAGCCCCCGCTCTGCCTCCTGATTCTAGACAATGAAGTGTCCCTGCACAGGCAGCGTCCCGGTCTGTAAATTGAGTCTCTCGACATCGACCTGGATCACCCTTTGGGCGACATGTCTTGACCCAACCCAGCAGTCAGGTCAGGGGTCCCCTAGTGCAGAGCAGCACATTCTGCAGATGGTAACCGCATCCAGACATGGCAGTTCACTTTATTTATTAAAGTTGTTATTGATTTTTAGAGAGAGAAGAAGGGAGAGGGAGAGAGCAAACCATCGATGTGAAACATTGCCTCCCACATGGCGCCCCACTGGGGACCGAGCCCACAACCCAGGCATGTGCCCTGATGGAATTGAACCGGCAACCTTTCGGTTTACAGGACGCTGCCAAACCAACTGAGCCACACCAGCTAGGGCACGGCAGTTCACTTTAATATAGAACAATCCTTGGCTTTCATCTTCCCCTTTAAAGCTTTCTTCCTACTAAGGCGCCCATGCCACTCCATTTGTAACCTACAGTCTCGCCCGAGTTTTCACTTCCTGTTGTCCTCAAGCCCTGCTCTACACTGATTGCTTTCCTGAGACTTTCCCTGCCTGTCTGAGTTTACGACATCCTTATGGCTGACCCAGGAAAGTCATAACCAGAAGTGACCTCAGAGGTGGGGATCATATAGTCCCACACACTGTCTAACCTAGATGTGGCCAGGCCTTCTTGTCTTTGAGCGTGGTGCTTCCTAGCTTAGCGGGAGGTAAACAGACATGTATGATCTGGCACAAAAGGAGAAACTTTAGGCCGCTCTTGGTTTTCGAGGACCTAGGCCCAGCTTCAAGATTAAACTGTGTTGTACGAATGAGAAGGGGACAGAGCCAGGCTTAGGAAGTTGACAAAACAGCTCAATCCCCTGGATTCCCGGGACCAGGAACAGAAGGGTCTTGGGTCCTGCAGGGTTGGTGGAAACCTCACCAGATGGTGGCAAGGCCTTGGAAGGGGGCGGGCATGTGGGTGGCCGAGAGGCCTGGGCGCTGACAGCTGTGGCCTTTACGCCTTGCAACAGGTCCTGTGGCCAGTTGAGCAGTGAGCACAGGCAAGTTCTAATGCAGCCGCCTACTTGAACGGGCCCACGGGCCCAGGCCAAAGCAATGGCAGCACCCGATGACCATGCCCTAAGAACCAGGCTTTGCTAAATGTCCTCTCAAAATAAACATTTTATTAGAGGTATCACTTTATATCCCAGTTTATTACTTCCAGAATAGCTATAATAATAAAAGCGTAATATGCTAATTAGACCAGACATCCTTCCAAACATCCTTCCAGACAACCTTCTGGACAAAGGAAGCCGGGGCTGCGAGGGAAGCCTGGGTCCCGGGTGCCTGCCGGCAGCTGGAGGGAAGTCAAGGTTCTGGGTGCCAGAGGGAAGCTGGTGCCGGGAGCTGGGGGAAGGAAGGCCTACTCTTGCATGAATTTCATGCATCAGGCCTCTAGTTTTACTATAAGCTCCTTATCTTTAACCTGAAAACACATAGAAATAAAGAAAACAGAAAGAGAATAAAAGAAAAACCAATCATGAAGTAGTAAAGTATATGAATCTTGGGAATGTCATGCTATAGAAAACTACAACTTTTTAAATAAAATTAAATTTTGGGGGGTGACATGGGTTAACAAAATGACATAGGTCTCAAGTGTACAATTCTATAATACAGTGAGTACACATGTCACGCTTGATTCTAAGTTCTGTGGGGGCAAGTGTGAGGATTATCCTGTTTGATTGTAACATTACCACTTGTAAAAATGCCAATTAAAGATTGAGGCTGATAAAAATACTGGATAAACCTGCTCTGATGATACCCAGGGGGAATTTACTTCTCTGGTGGTTGATGACCTATCTTCATAGACCTTGCTTATTACATTGTTTGGGTGTCCTCAATCGCCCTCTAACTCTAGGACCTTCAAGACAGATTTTCTCATTTCAGTCCTTCACCTCCCTCGCCAGTCCCTGTTGCCTTTAGCAACTAAATTATGTGCATTCTTGGCGCTAGGGAATTGTCAAGCCATCATATACCTCCTATCTCAAAGAGCATATTTTGTTACATTCTCTTAAGACAGATTCTCTGGAAAAAAAACAAAAAACAAAACATAGCTAACCTGTAACTAATTCCTAAACCATTATCAGGTATTTTTGTGACCAGAACTATGTTAGTAAAACTACATTGCTATAATGTGCCTGGCCCTAGCCAGGTAGGTCAGTTGGTTAGAGTGTTGTTTCAATGCTAAGGTTGTGGGTTTGATCTTGGTCAGGACACATACAAGAAAAAAACAATCCTATATAATAAAAGGCTAATATGCAAATCGACTGAATGGCAGAAAGACCAGTTGCTATGATGCACACTGATCACCAGGGGCAGATGCTCAATGCAGGAGCTGCCTCCTGGTGGTCAGTGAGCTCCCACAGGGGGAGTGCTGCTCAGCCAGAAGCCCTGAGCTGGGCTTACGGCTGGCAAGCACAGCGGCAGTGGCAGGAGCCTCTCCTGCCTCTGCAGCAGCGCTAAGGATGCCTGACTGCTCCCCGCAGGCCTAAGCCAGCAGTCGGACATCCCCCAAGGACTCCTGGACTGTGAGAGGGCACAGGACAGGCTGAGGGACTCCCCCATAACCCGCCCCCCCCCCCCCGCCCCGCCAAGTGCACGAATGTCATGCACCGGGCCTCTAGTGAATGCATAAATAAGTGGAACAACAAATTGATGTTTCTCTCTCTCTCTCCCTCCCTCCTTTTTCATTTCCCTCACCCTCTCTTCCTTCCTCTCTCTCTCCCTAAAATTAAGAAAAAATTGTGCCTGTGAGCTCAGGAGTAAAATTATAGGTACAATTCTGACCATGGCAGGCTGAGAAGAGAATTCAAACGAACTCATTGTGACTTCCTCAGTTAACACAGAGGCTAGTGCAGAAATGTAGAGGGTAGGACACTGGGGTGCAGAAGCTAAAGGCACAGTAACCAGCTGGATGGGATCGGGAGGTTGTAGGGATTGGGAGGGTGTGATCACATGTGTTTGTTTCAAGTTGACAGCTACACATAGGTTTCTCAGTGGTAATTTGGTTTGAAAGGAAGTTCAAAATGAACCAAACGACCTTTTAAGGACCTTCCAATTCTTAAGATTTAAGAAATCAGTAATTTATATTTTCTTCATGTAAGGAACTTCAGAAGGTACCCTCTTCCATATATTTCAGGTTGAGACACTAAGTGATTCAAGAAGAAATACCCACCTTCACATAATCTCACACTTGAGTGGGGTGAAGAGAAGAGTGGGAGTGAGGGTGGGCGAACAGAAAGGTTACCCAAAAGAAACAAACACAGAAGGTTACCACCGGGGAACAAACACACCTAAATGTACAACTTTCCCAAACGATATAGACAGTAGCCAGTACAAGTTCCTGGCACTTTGCAATTTATATATATTTTTTCGTTTGAGTCTCTAGTTAATGAACATATCATAACGTCAGCAAGAAAAACTGCATATCTCATCTATGGACATGTAAAGAGTCCTAGTGAGTTAAAAGGAAATAAGGTGAAATAAGTAAAATTATGAAGCCATTTCTTACCATTGATGTCACCACCAAGGCTGGAGAGAAGCCCATTGTGAGATAGAAAAGGAGCTCAACCAACTTATACCTGCAGGATGGAATGCAGTTCATTTAATGTGTCTATTCCTACAACACTTAAACCATTTCCATATCAGTTTTTTCTTTCAAAAATCCAGTAACCTCAAGTAATCAAATAAAATGTATTACCCCTGTAGGAGACTAGTAGGCCTCTAGCTGAAACTTCCTGATTGAGTAACAGTGACCTAGCATTTCCTATAGGACTGACAAGGCCTCAGCCGCCACATGCCCCCTGGAAAATGCTTTCCGCCGGAACAGTTACTGTTGGATCCAACCCACCATGCCCGTTCCCTCCCAGTTCCAGAGGGCCTGCCCGAAGTGCCACTGCCACCCATTGCTCTAAGAAACAAATGAGGCAGATGGGCAGAGATGCAGCTTGAGCTGGTTTCTACCAGTGGCAGAGGGAGAGTAGCCCTAAGAAACAAAGGGTGTGTATTTGTGTCTCGTCATCTTGCATCTTCACACCAGAATTCCAATTTGTAAGGCTCATCATCACATCAGGCTACCAAAGGTCTGGAACGTCAGAAATTGTATTGAAACTGCACTTACATATTTGCCTAATCAAACTAGACCGGAAGCTCCTCAAAGGCAGGGGCCATATTTATGTATGTTTGGGTTGCAGGGCCTACAACAGTGCCTGGCACCAGGGAAGGTACTCCCTAACACCTGCCAACCCGAATGGCCAAGTGAGACTCGCCTCTCATTCTCAGTGTTTTCTACTCCAAGTCCACCGTGAAGGAACCCTATCAGGGAACTGGGGAAGAGGGGTTTGCAGGTATGGTTTACATTAGGAAGTCTGGAATAGGAGAAAAGATAGTTGTCTTACTTTACTTCCTATTTTGTTAAGAACATAAATTAGGTGCCCTAGCCGGTTTGGCTCAGTAAATAGATTGTCGGCCTGCGGACTGAAGGGTCCTGGGTTCAATTTCAGCCAAGGGCACATGCCCAGGCTGCAGGCTCAATTCCCAGGAGGGGGCGTGCAAGAGGCAGCTGATCAATGATTCTCTCTCATCATTGATGTTTTATCTCTCTCCTCCCTTCCTCTCTGAAATCAATAAAAACATATTTAAAAATATACAGCATCTCTGGAGACCAAATATACATTTTTTAAAAAAGAATATAAATTAGGGATTTGAGTCCAAGAAGCAAACTGTTTCCTTGGATTTATATATACTGCATAATACCACTCAGAATTGCTAATTCTGGGGGACAATGCATTTACGTGAATTTCAGAGTTGGAGAGAAGCTAGCAAAAACTACCATTGTCTTCTGAAAAGGGAAAATAATGCTTTGTGGTAAACAGAAATTATGCTAAACTCTGAGAACCATTCTACCAACCACAATAGATAAAGAATTTAATAAACTGTGTCCAGTGACAATGATTTCTTAGTTGTGAGCTTCCCAAATTCAGACATATGCAATAATGAAGAGCTGTGGCCTAGGAACTAGGACACTGGGGCCCCAGTTGCAGACGAGTCACTAATTAGATGTATGTCCTAAATGTTCTCGTTTTTTAAGCATGAAGCTGGAATAGATGACTTTGAGGTCTTCTCTAGAGTGCAGGTGCTAAATTTCAATCAACTTTCCTTTTTATATTGCTTAACACTTAGGTCTATGCCTACGAATAATGAATTAATAACATGTGCCCCATGGTTAGGATATAAAGGGTTTAGATGCCCTTCCAAACCCCTCCTTCTCAGGGAATCTAGGTTCCTATCTAGGTAAGTGCTGTGCTGGGCACTTAATATCTATTATCTTCCATCTTCATAAGAACCTTGAAAAGTAGTTCTTTTTCTCCCGTGATGACTGTAAGTCACAGGGGATAAGGCTGGTTGCTCATGAGGCCAGTCTTCCTGAGCATGTGAAATGAGGTCCTACTGAGTCTCAGGGGCAGTCACCTTGTCCCTCACCTACACCTGGCCACCCTGGCCACTCATTTCTTCCCGCAGCAATCTGCCCACCGATGATGAATGCCAAGCATGGTTCGGAAGATTTGTTTAAAACAAGATATTTTCTCTTTATGTATTTCTACTATTTGGAAGTGCAGAGAGAGAGCAAATTGTGGAGATAAAACTTAGGCGGTTACTTTTAAAACAATCAAATGTAAATTATTTTCTCTTACTTTTCATGGTAGAGAAATACATAAATGGTTCCTCCAGCTGCCATGAGCCAGATAAACCAACGCATATGAGATGCCAGGGGTCCAAGTTCACGGAGATTTAACCTAAAAATGTAAAATGACAACAAAGAACAGAGGTGATAAATGAAGGGAGCTCGCAGAACCCATATTGTCCTCCAGTCTTACAGGTGGGAAAGCAAGTTCAGGGATAAGGCCAGGAAGGAGAGGCACTCAACAAGCCAAGGAGGCGTTTGGGGAAGTTGGGTAACATGAGTCACTCAAAGATAAAATTGTCAGCCGACCTTTAAGACTCAGAATTACTTCCAACGTGGTTTAGAAACAGAAGTTACTAAAAGGAGATACGTGGGTGTCCCAGCACACCTGGGAGGCCCTAATAAGGCAGGCTGCTGTGAATTCTGCTTGCCTTCCTGTTCTGACGATGTATTTGAGAGCAGATTACTGACAAAGCTTAACAGGAACCCTGAACAAAATCCTGACCGGGGATCACATAACCGCAGCAGATACCTAACACACAGACCTGGCGTCTCCACTATCACCCTCTCTTCCAAGAGAGAACATGAGAAGAATTTCCCCAACATATATTATAGATGACATTTATTAGAATTGTACCGTGGGCTTTTGTGAGGCCTGAATGTTAAAATGCTGCAAATACATTTGTACTAATTTCCTATTAAGGATATGAGAGGGGGAAAAAAACCCAACATTGTTCTGATTGGCTAGTACTGTAAAATTAATACCAAATGGAAAAAGTATCACCCACGTATCAAAGATGACATGTGAACAACTATTTACTGTAAAGATGTGATTCCTCAGCCTACATTTAAAATTGTCACGGACTTACGTTAAATTGATGTGCACTTCACAAAAGCCTTTAAGGGTTCTCTCTCCAATATAATGCAGACCTGTAATTTAGTAACAGGTGCTAGAGAGAGAGAGAACACTTCCTTTTTACTCCAGTAGATACTTAGATTTCTCGTGCATGACGGATGCTGCATGAGCCAGAGTCTAGAGGCGGCTGTTTCTAATGACTGCTGTAGTCGATGGCATGATGTAAATTTCTGAGTATTTAAAACTGGACCACGTCTTGATAGGGAAAACGAATGTTTCTTTAATTACAGTTTTCAAAGCAACAAAAGATTCTATCTGACCTCAATACCAAAAGGGCAGGAAGATCAAGGAAGTTGATCAGAGTACCAGATATTTTAAATAGCGAATACATTTGGCTAGTTCTCTTACTCATACATCTAAAGAAATGCATTCCATATACAGTAGTTACTGTGCTGTGAAGTACTGAAGACAAACAGTATACATTTCAAAACTGAGCTTGTTTTCCTCATACATATTTTAGCATTTCCACTCAATTAGATGTCTAAGTATTCTGAACAGCAGTAGAGGTATAAAAAAATAGAGAAGGCAAACGAAATGGATTTCAGAAGTGAGGGTGCTACTTAAACCCAAGTTCACAACACTTCTCTTTAATGATCCAATGCCAGACATATATTCTGAACAGCAGCAACTTCCTCCCCTTCAAATCTGCAATCTGACCCAAGTAGGTCAAGATGGAAAAATAACGCACATATGTATGTGTGTTGCGGGGAGAAGGGTTGGGTATAAGCATGGGGCCGGATATAGGGATAGGAGGAAGGGGAGAAAGGTCTTGGCAATTCTAGTATAAAAACACAATTCTTCAAAAATAGAAAGACTGTATCTTACCATGGCGCATAAGATGCAGCAATGAAGAAATAGATAACCATTCTATCACACATGTGGAAACATTGCTCCACTGTCCTAATGGGAGAGAAAACCAAGTTAGTTCCCAGATCATATGCAGACTGGAAGTATGGGTTATCACTCCAGTCCAGAAGATCCTAATTTAAAAGGGCTAGAAGCTGGGGGTTGAGGATGGAGGGAAAGAGGGGTTTTTATGTTTTTTGTTGTTGTTTTTTTTAACTCCTTGGATGACTATGATTCCTAGCCAGGTTCGGCCTTCCTAATTTTGCTTTCTAGATCAGCGATTTTCAACTAGGGTGCTACCAGAATTTTTAAAACGGGCAACACTTGACTATTTAGTCAGGGGCACTGACCTCTTTTCCCTTAAATTGTCAAATAAAAAAATGACAACAGCCAACACAATAGCTGTCTGGTGTGAATGAATCAAAACTATACCTACTTTTTGTCCGATTGGCAAAAACTATGTTCTTTGGTGTGCCACAGAATTTCAGTAATTAGTTTATGTGTGCCATGAGATGAAAAAAAAGGTTGAAAATCGCTGCTCTAGAATTGTTATGCACCATCACAGCAGGTAAAGTCAGACCTGAAATTTTATTCAAGATCCTCTACCCACCTCTCTGACCCCTCACTCTCCTCACATGTAAGATAGAAATAATAGCATCTCTACCGAGTCTGTGTGAGCATTAAATGACGTAACATAGTCATATGTTTAGCACAGGACATCGTAGGTACTCAGTGAATGATAATTCCCTTCCCTCTTTTACTTAAACTAAGATTACACTTGGATATTTAAAAAAAATCAAGGCAGAGCAGAAATGCCCGTGTGGGTGACAATTCTGGCAGTGCCATTTCGCGGTTCAAGAGAATCTGGTTTCTGTTGCACCTTCCTCTCCAGCCCCTGGCAGGGAGGCCCTGCCTCCTGACGTATGGCATCTACAACTCTTTATTGATTTAGAAATCTAGACATCAGAGCCAAGTCAGCTGAGGCAACCACAAGCGTGGGGCTTGCCAAGAAGATAATGAAGTGCTCTGGCCTCTGGCTCTGTGATGGTGTGTCCTGAGCAGCCAGCTCAGGTACTGCTGATGCCTCGTGCGAGTGTGTCTACAGCTCCCTTGGGATTCGGTGCTGTGGTTTTATTTTTAAGCCCGGGGAGCTGTCCCCTTACAGGCAAGGTAGCAGACTGCATCCTGCCGGCAGTATTGTGAAGGATGGGGTGAAAAGCACCTTGGGACTAGGAGTCAGAAGCCCTGGGATGATCAGATTCTGCAGGGATTGCTGACTCGAGCAAGTCAGGCCACATCTCTGAGCCTCAGTTTCTCCAGGTGAACATTAGCGGGTTTGGATTAGATGATCCCTCAGGATCCATCCAGCTTTAAAACTCTATGACTTCTATGATTCCACATGCAAGGAAACCAATAATATATCATCAACCCCAGTCCTGCTCTTAAAGAAAGCATGTCTTTTTAATATTGGATTGTTTGAACAGTTGGAGATATTTTTGGACATTCTGTAAAACAAAAAGATATGTTCTGATATTATTTTAAGTCACTCTAAGTCTGCTCTGAATTCTCCTTTTTTGGAGAAGAAATTTTGCCTGTTGGGTTGTGCAGAATCTATCTCATAAGCAACTAAATGGTGTGCTGCTCCCTTTGTGTCCCCCCAAATCAGTCCTTCACTCAGAGGGGGAATGCTCCCATGTCCATCTCATTGGGAGGCTCAGGGCCAGAGTATTTTTGAAAAGTGCCTGGCAGCTAATAGTAGCAAAACACAGGAATTATGTCTGAAGCCCACACGTACACAGGACCTAATTCGGAAGCTGAACTCTGCAGGACAGTGGCCCCAAGCTGCCGTGTACCTCCTCACATCTCACAGTCCCAGAGTCTTTTGTAATTTTCAAATCACTTCCACATGCATTATCTCATTCAGCTGTCACGATAACCCGGTGAGGAAGGCATGTCACCCTCACTTTAGTGATGGAGAGACGGGGGCTCCGTGAGATCCACAAGGTGACATCGGCAAGGCTAACCTGGCAGTGCTGGGGCTCACAGCCAGCCGCTGCCCCCCAGTTCAGTGCACGCGGTCACTGCCCCGCGCCAGCAGCGCCCTGCAGTGCCTTCTTAGAGTGTGCTTACGGCATTGGCACATAGGTCTCGGGATTTTAGCTGTTCATCCTGGGGAAGCAGTACCACTTGTTGGTTTCTGAGCAAAGGCCTGCGCTGCTAGATACGTGAGGGTCCTCAAACCTGCCCAATCTGTAGGAAGCTTCCTAAGTAATGGGATAGCATTAAAGTCTGCAAGGTGGGTCCTAGCCAGTTTGGCTCAGTGGATAGAGCGTCGGCCTGTGGACTGAAGGGTCCTGGGTTTGATTCCTGTCAAGGGCACATGCCCGGGTTGCAAGCTCAATCCCCAGTAGTGAGAGTGCAGGAGGCAGCCAATCAGTGATTCTCTCTCATCACTGATGTTTCTGTCTCTCTCTCTCCCTCTCCCTTCCTCTCTGAAATCAATAAAAATATATTTGTTAAAACAATAATAGTAAAGTCTGCAAGGCAGGAGAATGTCTGCTCGCTTGCTGCATCTGGCCTACACATGCCGTATGGGAGGCTGACCTGAATCAACTATTCCGACCTTCTGAAGTAGCGAGCGATCCACTGTACCTTAGGTGGCTCTTTTTCCATGACACCATGTGAAATACTGTGGAGACGATGAAGAGGGCACAGAGGCCCAAGCCATAGATCCATGCTGTTATCTTCTCCCAGCAGTCGTCTGACAGCCGATGGAGGAGGGCGCTGCCCACGATGGCCGGGACAATGAGGAACTGAGGGAAGGGCACAGCAAAGTGAATATCCCGGCTCTTACCGAACTAGACTGTGCTACAAATACGCAGGATTACCAGGGATAACTTTTTTTTTTTTTTTTTTAATAAGGGAAAGTTTATTTAGAAGAAATGGGCTCAGGAAATAAGTTACAGAGGCAAAAGAAGGGCCCTTGGAGCTTAGGAGAAGGAGAGAGGCGAGGAAACGCGCCCTGGGGACAGGAGTGGGAGAAAGGCACGGGCATGCTCCATGGAGAGCCGCTACCACTCAGAACATACCAGGGTACTTTAGAAAGGTCGCTTTAGAACAAACACTTGCCTTTCTTGGGTAATCGGAAGGAGAGCTGGATGAAGTAGTCAGTTGTACTGGAAACAGGTACTGCTATTCAGAGCCCAGGAACTGTACACAACTTGACTTCAAACAAATTTTAATCTAATGGCACATGTACGCCGCCTACCTATTGTACTAACACTGCATGAAATAAATTACACTCGTCACCAAAGGACTAAATTGGTCTCCTTTTCTGTTGCTTGTCTTCAGACTAAACACCATTTTTCCTCTAAAGCCTCACTAAATGTGACTTTCAAAGGGAATAATGAAACCACAGAAAAGGGAAATGTATAATGACACAAGAAAAAGGCCAATGTTAGGCCATTAATAGAAAAACTATGAAAATGCATACATATTCACAAACACTACACCGAAAAGGAAGAAATGCACCAATGCATTCATTTATTTCTGGGTAGTTTTACTTTCCTTCTACATTTTTTAGTGTTTTCTAAGTTTTTTATACTGAGCATGTTTTGCTTTTATAAGAAAGAAAAAAAATTAAGAATTTAGAGATCAAATTAGCTCTTTCTTCAATAAGAAATAACATCTGTGCCCTGGCCAGTGTGGCTCAGTTGGTTGGGTGTCATGCAGTGCACCACAAGGTTGCTGGTTCAATTCCTGGTTGGGGCACATGCCTGGAGTTGCAGGCTTGGTCCCCAGTAAGGGGCATGCAGGAGGCAGCCAATCAATGTTCCACTCTCATATCGATGTTTCTTTCTCTCTCCCTCTCCCTTCCCTTCTCTCTAAAAATCAATTATATATATTTTATATATATATATATACATATATATGTATATATATATATATACATATATATGTATATATATATATATACTTTTTTTTTTTTAAGAAATATCATTTGTACTGAGGAGCATAGCCACTGTGGTAACAGGGAAGGTGTGTCTACCAGTTTCAGGGGATCATTTAGAAATAAAAAGCACCTTTATCAACCAAATGATAAAGGTCCTTGCCAAATGAACACAGCTGACTATCCTGAAAAGGCGATCATTTCATTCCAGGGCGACAGTCTTCACAAATCGTTTTCTCTGGTTTTCCTATGACTAGGGTGCTTACTATTATTCTTTTTAAAGACCTTCTCAGAGGAAGCGAGTCCAGGATGGACAGAGGAGACTGTAGGTCAGAGCACTGGACATGCTCACAGTTTCTGGTGACAGGACCCAGCACGGATACTCTGGTAGATAAGGTCACGGGGATGGGTAAATCCAACTAATGGGGTGGAAAAGTTCCTTGGGAGAACTGCCCCCGCCTCCCTGCAAAGCCTTTTGGGAGGATGAGAAGGCAGAAAACGCATACTCACTGCATGTGTGTAACAGTTAGCAGCATGTTCATAACAAGTTGGTTTGTAGCGGCCATTGGCTGGGGCCCGGTGGTTCATGAACCTGTAGAAACAGAAAGACATCATGTGAGAGCAGCTCAGAGCGTGTGAAAAACAGTGGGTAGCCTGCCCATGGTTGTTTGGTCTATTCTAAACAAAGAGGCGGCTGCTGGAAACACCTAGTCACGGGAACAGAGCTGAAGCCACAAAGCAGGTGTACACTGAGCCCGCAGCAATGATCCTAAAGCAAATGCCCTAGTTGATTCTTTCAGGTCATTCAAAAGAAACACCTACCTACCCAAAGCAAACAGAAACCATATCCACTCCCTTCAACTGGTACCTCTCACCGCCACCCGCCCCCCCACCCCCCCCCAAAAAAGGCACAACCAAATCTTAACCGTTAACAGAAAGCAAACCAAAGGGATTTCTCTAAACTTTACAAAGTCCAGTAATGGCCACTAAATGAAAAGGGACACGATGCATTTGAAAGGTTTCTATTTTTGCTCTCAAAATTTAGAAAGCTTTATACATGTAGATCTTTAAACCCTACATCCCATGATCAGCCGGCCTGTCCCACTAGTTTCTCTCTGTGGCATTATCTGTTCCGGCAGCAGATAATAAATAAGTGACACCTGGCTGCCTCAGGCCACCTAAACAAGAGGTACGTCTTCACCCGAACCCTTCCTCAATTAAAGGAGTTTCCTTCAAAATCCAAATGCATGACTCGTAGTGGAAACCCTGGCTCTAAAATTCAAATATACACACAAATGTATGTACCTAAGTTATCAAAATCTGTGCCACACAGACCCATATCCCATACTTCCCTTGGGGCTAACTCTGTGGCAAGCACCCAGGCAGTGACAAGCATGATCACTGCAGCATTCTTCCATTTCATTGTGTAGGTGAGGGTCCCCCAAGCCCCACCCACACCCATGCCAAAGGGGTTCTGGTTTAGTCTGTCTGTCCCCTGGAAAAGGGAGATGTAAACTCAGGAATATAAAGCAGCCGCCTGAACGAGAGGCAGAGAAGCAAATGGAGGTCCAAGAACCCGGCAGCCTTCAGGTCTCGGGCCCCCGCTGCGTTCCTGTGCTCGGAGCCTGCGAAGCATCAGCAGGCTTTGCACAATAAACTATCTTCGTGCTTGAGCTAGTTTGCGGGGAGGGGAGCGTGGACTTGGTTGTTTGCCACTAGGCACTCTGACTAGTCACACCTTATTAATGAACACACTGAAGAATGGTACCTGGCTGAACCAGAGGGCAGAGCCAGGTGGCCAAAAATAGGCTAAAACGCATGGTCAAGCCATTCCAAACAGTGTCTTGTTTATGAACAAAAGACTGGCACTTTCTCCCTGAATTAAGAGGGGCCATTGTCCTTGGAGCAACTAAAAGAAAATACAATGGCAGTCCCTCGTGACCCCACAAAGGGAAAATCCACAGGGGAATGAATTTGGGAGCGTGAAGGCCCGCCAACGGGTTAGCTACCTAACATGGGTGTAAATACATACCCATCGAATGGAATTCACCAGGTGGCTTGGAAACCGTGTAAGAGAAACATGCAGTTAGCAGCTTCAGAATGGATCCGAGCTATGCTCACACATAAATAAATCTTTTCTCCCCTGATGATCCTTTAAATAATTTTACTAATTTCCTAAGGGATGGGAGTGTTGCTATCCAGCTCTTATTTGTAAAAAGGAAAATAATGACACTCTTGGGACGAACACTTTCTCAGTGTCCCCAGCATTCAAGGATCTGCCACATCATTTCCCTGAGACATAACAACAGAGCTAGAAGCCCCACGCCCTGGGAGGAACTGTAAAGGGTAAAGGGCAAGGCTCCAGGATGGATGCAGAGGCCAGAGTAAAATCGGGAGTGCTCTGTGGAGGGCACAGTAAGTAGGGTTTGCCCACCCACCAGTAGCCCCACCATAGCTGCAGACTAAAATAGCAATTTATATCTCTGGCAGCCCAATCTAAAAATAGTCAGACCATTACACAGCAACCGGGGTAGACTTTCACATTTTTCTGCTAAAAGCCAAGAAGCTGGTGGCCATGCTTGTCACAGCTCAGTCCCTGCCCACCTGGGATCACTCCGGTTAAAAATAAACTCAGGAGTTGTGGAGAAAAATATCCCACCCATGTGACTTCAGGTAGGCTCTGTTACGGACAGAGCCCAAATTGGGCAAGGGGCACAGGTCGGAGAAACTGCAAAGAGCAGATCACTGTCTGGGGCGCAGTGGCACAGAGAGCACCATTGTTTAGATGGGAAATGCACAACGCCATTTTCCCACTTCTCCCTGATCTGCCAGGGCACAATCTAGCCTGCTTAAGAAATCACTCCCAAGGCCCAAATGATGTAAAATGCCAATCAACTCCCCCACACTGAGCAATCAATCCATGTGTCTCTGTCTCTCTCCCTCCCTTCCACTCTCTCTAAAAATATCCCTAAAAATGGGGCCCAGCTGGCATGACTCAGTGGTTGAGTGTCAACCTATGAACCATGAGGTCACGGTTCGATTCCTGGTCAGGGCACACGCCCGAGTTGTGGGTACAATCCCCAGTGTGGGGCATGCAGGAGGCAGCCAACCAATGATACTCTCTCATCATTGATGATTCTCTATCTCTCCCTCTCCCTTCCACTCCCTTCCTCTCCCTTCCTCTCTGAAATCAATAAAAATATATTTTTTTAAAAATCAGTGGAAAAAAAATATCCTCAGGTGAGGATTAACATACTACTACTATTACTAATATCACTTCAGCCTCCCCCCCCCCCCACCAGAGCCCTCATCACATTTAGTAAGATTTTTAAAATGTGTTTGTTATTTCATCTTTCCCCACTATAATGTGAATCCCGTAAAGGCCATCTTGTCCACCATTTCACTTCCAATCCCAAGCACAAGGCCCAGTTTATTGCTGGAGCTTAATGAATAGGTGCTGAATGAACAAACAGAAAGACAGACATTGCAGCTGAACTGTTTTATCTTAACAGAGCAATATCCCACTGTTACTGGTTTCAGTGGGGATGCAGCAGGTTCTGTATGTAACAAAGAGAAACAGACTGTCTTGGAGCCAAAAGAACTCCGACTCTCGCGTAAAGAAAATTCTTAAAGGCCCAGACCATGGACATTCCAAGGACTCCTTCAACATCACTTGATGGGGCAACATAAGCTGACCCCTGTGCACAGTCAATTAAGAGTTCCCCTTTATGAATGAGCGTATTGCCAGAGGTGGTGACAGTGGCAGGGGACATGTAACTTAATTATTAAATAAGGGAGAAGGCAGATATAAGGACACTACCCAGGCCTATGATTCAATGCTCTGAGAACCTGTGCAAAAAGGCAACGGGCAATCCTGGAAGACTTCCTGGTGCCTTCGAATAAGGTGTTTTGCCTCACACTCCATTTGCGTGGTCCCAAGGCTGGGGCTGAGGAAAGGGGCATCCTTTCCCTTGCTTTTCGGTTGCAAGGCTGGAGAAATGAGGATGCACCAAGAAGACACAGTAGGAGCTGCTGTGGGTCCTAGGCCTCTCCACTGTACCCATACATGTTGCAGGGTGCGCAGTGGGACAGACGCGGTGAACTGGCAGCATGGGTGATAAAAGGGACAAGAAATTGAACCTTTGATCTGCCCTTTCCCTAGCTGTGTGACTAGGCCAAGTTCCCTTTTATTCTTGAACCCCATCTGTTCTTCTGGTCAATGAGTATAAAATTTGTCTTCCAGGGTTATAGTTGAGGACTCGCTGAGTAATATACAGGGTGAGCAGAAGTGGGTTTAGAGTTTTTTGTATGGAAAAAGACATGTAACAGGTTATGATTATTACAAATAGCTTTACTAACTCAAAAAAAAATGTCATTCACAACTGTAAGCCTACTTTTGCCCACCCCTGTACAAATACCCAGCCACTACCTGGCAAAGGTTGGCACTCGCTGTTAACAGTTATTCTGATCAGTCAGAGATGCTTTGAAAGGGAGAGAATGATGGGGGGCAGGGAGGAGAATGTAGGGGGTGTGGGAAAGAACTCAAATGTACAAGTGATAAGGCAAAAGAGATACAATATGCCATGTCCCAGTGGAATCTTTCATGCCGTAACCTTTCCTATGGTAAGCCATGCGTGCATAAAGCCCAACTTCGGACGGCAGGCTAAGCGTCCTCCCAGCCCTCCTCCACAGTAATGGCAGAACGCTGCAAGTTGATCTGAAGCGACAATGACCGCCAAGTTTCCCTTATGAACAAACCAGCAGGGTGTTCAGGTTTTCTTGTAATGTAGGCAGAGCCACAAGCTATGGCTTAAATGAAATGTGTTTACTGAGATCAAATGCTCTCCAATGGAGTCCTGATAAATCTATCAGGAGGAGCACATGTGTTCAAAGAGAGGGTGCCCTTCCCTCTTGTTCCTCTGTAATTTATCTACCGTAACCACCCTGAATGCTCAAAAGCTATATAAATGAACGTGGCTTTAAATGCTAAGAGAACAGTACTCTTAACATTTCAATGTGTGACCACAAAAGCCAGGACTTTTTGTTGTTATTATATTACTTTTTACTTTCAAGCTTTATTTCTAAGTTCAAATTGACCCTGAGAAATATCTTTCCAATCTAGTCTATAATACAAAAACAAGAAATTATGGGACCACTTAGTGTTCAAAGAAAATCAGGGTAGTCCTGGTCGGATAGCTCAGTTGGTTAGAGTGTTGGCCTAATACACCAAGGTTGTGGGTTCGATCCCCAGTCAGGGCACATGCAAGAATCAACCAATGAATGCATAAATAAGTGAAACAAATCAATGTTTCTCTCTCTCTAACAATCAATAAATTAATAAAAGAAGAAAATCAGGGCATATCTAGATGTCATCAAGAAAATAACTGTTAAATAGTCATTGATATTGTGTAGCCACTGGGAACACGACAGAGTCTGGGCCACATCAACAGAAAATGATTGTACTTTTCATTTTTAAACGAGTAAAGCAGACCACACAATCACATTACATCTACGACAGATTAGAGTCCAGCAAAAAGAAAATAATTCATTCAGGTGAGATAGATGAATCCTAAACGAAGTGGATTTTTTTTCATGTCTCTTAACACTGTTTTAATGTTTGTGCAACCAAGAGTAAAACAAGCTCAAATAAGGAAGGGGAATTTCACAGAATATTGCCCCTGTTCTCTGCAAACAGGAAAAGCACAGACATGCAGAAGTAAACCAAATCAAACAAACCCCATGCACAGGGCTTCGACAATCATGCCCGAACCCAGGTTGCAGTCTCCGTGAAAAAGCCCCCCTGCCTTCATTCCTGACGTCAGGGTCTAAAGCCAGAACATCATGGTTCCTTTTCGCCTTTAGAAGCACCGATATGATGTTCCCACTGGGGGAACAGTGCCAGGCATTCAACACCCTGAGGGACATTTCAGAAGTGAATCCAAGTCTTCAAACTGATTGTCCTTCCGCTAGCACAGTCCACCACAAGGCTTCCTTCCCATGTTTTGGCTTCCAGAGCCGGGACTGGGGGAGGAATGAAATCAGCTTGATGGGTGAGTGGGCATGGAAGGGTTAGAAAATCGGAAATAAAACAAATGCACTGAAAATGTTTCAAAGAAAAGGTTCGTGCCTAAAACCTCCACAATAACCTCCTTGGAGGATTCCAGGCCTTCCTTTCCTTCTTGCAAATCCCGCCTGTCACTAGCTTGCTGGCTGGTGGAGGTCTGGGAATGGGAACAGCGGCCCGATTCAGACAAAGAGACGGAGAATTACCACAAACACAGGGGAGGTGAACTTTCACCCACTTAAATGCCGAAGAATAAGAGAGAGAGAGAAAAAAAGCCAGAGCTTCCTCTGGGAACCACGGGCCAGCCTCCGTCCATGGCTCGGTGGCAGGGACCCAAAGCCCGGATTAAGGCCACGGCGCCTCCACCGGCCGGCCGGCCTGCTCCCCAGCTCCCCAGTCGGGGAGCAGCCTGCCATCCTTCCGGTGGCGCGCCTCGGTTCCTCCTCCGCCTTTCCACCGCGGGCGCCCCAACAGCAGACCTTACCACCACCCGGGTGCTAACTGGACCCTTCGCAGTGCCCCGAAGAGCGCCGCCCGGGGGGCGCTAAATGAGCCTGAGAACCTTCCAGGCCCTGACAGCGCCAGGCAAGCTCAATCGGTGGAGCGTGCCTCAGTTTCCCCGTTGCCAGGGCGTTTGCAAAGCACCGAAAAGGCCCAGCACCCCAGTTGTACGGCAGATCTCGCTGCAGGGCGCAGCAGCACCGGGAGCCCCGCAGGCTGTGGGGAAAGGGGTGACGGCCAAAGCCAGAGTCTGTGGGCCCGGGGGCGGCGCCTGCGATTGGGGTTCGGGTCTCAGAGCAAGCAAGTGCCCCGCCTGGATGGGGACCGGGGGAGGGGGGGGATGTTAAATCGGATGAGCAACGGGGATCTGGAAACCAGAGGTCCGCAGATCGCAAGGGGTGGGGGTGGGGGGACCCGGGTCAGGAACCAGGTCCTGGTCCGCCGAGGGAGGAGATCGCCCAGCGACAGCAGGGCGGGGAATCCCCGGGAGCTGGTCCCCGGCCAAGGCGGATCTACCGAGGGATGGATCCAGGTGGGGAGCCGGGACCCACAGGGGAGGAGGTGGATCTGGAGCCCGCGCCTGGCACGGGCTGGGGAGCCGGGGCTCCATCCCTCTTACCGCTGGAATCGATTCTGGAACCTCATTGATCCTCCGCTCCTCCTCGCGGGCCGGGAGCTCCGTCTCGTCTGCGCCGGCGGCCGGGCGCGCGGCCCTCATGGGCTTGGGTTGCTCCGGAGGCCGCCCGGGTGCACCGCGGACCGCTCGGCGGAGCAGGGCCGGAGTGGGTCAGGCCGGGGGTCGGGACGGAGCCGGGGCCAGACCGGGCGGCTGGGGGCGGGAGGGAGGCCGCTTAAACGGGCCCGGCACCTCCCGCCTCCCGCCCCGGCTTCTCCGCCCCTGAGCCTCCGCGCCCCGCCCCGGAGTCCGGCTCCACCCCGCCGGCCCGCCCACCTGCGTGCTCCCCGGGCCGCCGGTGCATGACGGCGCCGGGCGGCCAATCAGCGCCCCGAGCGGCGCGGCGGCAACGCTGCCATTCATTTCTGCAGAGCCCGGGCGGAGGGGCGGGGCCTCGCGGCGGAGGGGCGGGGCTGTGGGGAGGAGCTGGGTCTGGAAGGGCGGCGCGCTTCTATAAAGGGTCTTGTTGGCCCGTGAACATAGAAGAGGCATAGGGGAGAGAAGAAGAAGTTATAGAGGAGGAGGTGGGCCAAAAATCTTATCGGCAGTTGTGAAGAAAGTAGCAACAAACGAGGAACCCCATCTATGTTCCAGCCCTGGCTCGGAGTCATTAATTCATTCTGCATCATTCGTGTCTTCATCCTGCCTTTTGTCCCTTCATCATTTTGAGGGTCAGCTTCCCTATGTGCGAGACTCCGGGGCAAATAAAAAAACCTTTCCTTGTCTGTCCTGTGAGGAACTTAAAATGGTCTTACTCAGATTCTTGAGAACCACAAACAAAACAAGGATGTCCTCTACAGGAACCCTTTCATGTTGTCTTCCAATTTTTTTTTTTTTTTAATCCAAGCAGTTTCCAAATAAAATAAAAGTAGTCTTCAATCAGGGTCCTGTTGCTGAACCTAAACTCAGAAGGCTTGCTGGAAGAGAGGTTCAACGGAAAGTGAACATGCGTGATTTCTTGATCCTTTCCCTTATTCCTGGAATTTAAGTGTGTTCCCCTCCAGGTAGCCTGTTCACAGGCTTCCCTCCAAACCCTAAACTGGAGACTCTCAAGGGGACATAAGGCCAAGCCCTTTTACGAGTGTTTACTATGTGTGCAGTGGAGCATTTTTGCAAAGCCGGGAATTCTTTCACTCATAATTCTAATTTCCTTTCCTTTAACACCTTCTAAATGGCCTGATCTAGAAGGGTGTTCACCAGGGTTATCTCATTAATTTCCCCCCAGAACTCCAGGAGATAGGCATTATCTTACTCATTTCACAGATAAAGAAGCTGAGAGGTTTAGAAACTTCCCAAAAGCAAAACTAAGATTTATACCTATCTTTGTCTAATTTTTAAGCCTCCAAATCTTTCCAGTACAAATCTTTTCTAACTGCCTATCCCTAAGTTTTAAAGTAGTATATCTCTTTAAAAAAACAAACACAAACAAAAAACACCCACACAAACAAGATTTGTTATGGGGTGGGGCCACACATTAGTAACAAAGAAACAGAATTTCCGGAGGATGAGGCCCAGAAATCAGGATTTAAAAAAGATTCTCAGGTGATTCTAATGTGCAGCCAAGGTTGAGAGCCACTGAATTAGAGGAAGGGGTGCAGGAGAGAAGGACGTCTGGAGATGGATTTTGAAAGAGATGATGGGGCATGACTTGGCATAGCCTTTCACATGGGGAGAAAAGCTTGAACCAAGAGGAGAACTGATCAGTGTGGAGAAAATTTATGAGAGGTTCCTTAGGGTTAGAAACACCAATCTGGATGGTATTGACCCAAAGGAAAAAAACAAACAAAACAAGTGAGATACAAATCAGATTAAATCGATAGAATATAATATGTCGATCTACAGTGGTCTCTTCCACAGAAATGCAGGAATATTAACAGAAAGTGACTTATTTAAACAATCTGATCACAAATTCAAATCAGCCTCATTGTTGGTGAAATGCTACCCCCAAAGTAAAAGCAAGCCTCAAAAAATAGCAGTACAAGAAACAGCTTTGGATTGATTTTTTTAAAAAAACCTGCCACATTTTTTTTTTAGCGACGTGTCCTTTTAAATCTGTTCCTGAGGAGGAATCCCAAGTATGTTTGCAAAAAAGAGGAACTAGATTCAACTTTCGAGATTAGTGTGTGCAGTGGAACAAAAGAGCGTGGACATTTTTTTCCGAATTAGCAGGATGTGACATTTTTGTTGAGCTCAGAGATATGGTTCTTCTGACTGCAAAACTGCAGACACACATTTGCGCGGGCACAACCTGCGCCGAGAAGAAAGTATTGGTAATGGAGCAGATGCCAACTCAGAGGCAACTCTTGGGAGAACACCTGCTCCGTTCACTGAGGGACACAGAGTTCCTGGACAGGATGCTGACCACACTAGGAAGCACTTGGAACCTAGTTCTCTGGCTGTCATCATCCAATCAGAAAGTAGCAGCTCTGCTCCTATGGTTTCAGATGCCCCAGGAAGGTTGCCTGAACTTCTGGTTGCAAGTCTTGTTCTGTGGCTGGAGTTCAATTGGTCTCTTTACAAAGATGACCAAGTAAAGCATTATGAAAATGGAAGTGCTCCCAGCCTTGCCTCTTTCCTGGAAAAAAAAAAAAATGCTGTCTTTCTGTACTTAGTCTTTTGTCCACATTCCATGATGTATGGTCTGAGTGTTTGTGTCCCCTCCCCCCAGTATTAATATGTTGAAATCCTAATGCTCTGTGTGATGGTATTAGGCCTTTGCGAGGTGATTCGGTCAACCACCAGCCTCATGAATGAGATTCATGCCCTTGTGCAAAAGAGGTCTGAGAGAGTTTCCTGGTCATGTGAGGACACGGGGAGAAGCCAGCAGTCTGCCAGCAGGAAAGAGAGCCTCCACCAGAACCTGGCCTTGGACATCCAGCCTGCAGAACTGTGGGAGATAAAGTTCTATGGTTTATACGCCACCCAGTCTGTGGTATTTTGTTACAGCAGTTCAAAGAGACATAGACACCTGACCTTTGCGGAGTACCTGTCTCTTCATGCCATGGTCCTGGATTTTCACGATGAAAACAATGGGAAGAAAAAGAGGTCTGGAGAGAAAGGACAGGCCTTGGTCCGTAGGCTATATTGATCTACATGATGAGGATAAGAGAAAAAATCATCTAATTACCAATAATACATTGGTAAAGGTATTCTGTGAGGTGGGAAGAATGTAGCTAAGTAAGAGGATTTATGGAATTGTGAGGTATGAGATGACTAGGAAAGGGATTGTGAGAAGGTTTGCTAAGAGTATGAGTTGGACACCCTAATATTTTCCAAGAAAAGTTTAGCATCCTTTCTTTATTATTCTTGGCTGTTTGGTTGCATTTATTTGAAAGTAACTTCTTTCGGAGACTGGGCCAGATGGAAGAGGGATGTACAGTAATTACACAGATTCAAATTTTTGGTCTTGGAGCCAAACATGGTCTTGGAACTTTTACATCTATTAGCCCATTTTATCTTTAAAACTATCCTGTGGGGGCAGATAATATCATGCCTATTTTATAGCTGAAGACATGCAAGCTTAGAGAGCTTTTGTGAGTTACTTAAATTTGTCAGTGTAAATGAAAAGCCCAGGTTGTCTGACCCCAAGTCTGGAGATTTTCCCCTCCAGTCCTTCCTGGAGTTAACCTCAGCTCAAATTCCTTGTGTCTGAGACATGGATTTCTTCCCCCTAGAGGAAACATAAACTTAAATGATTCTCTGGAAACATAGACAGCCCTAGCTGGTTTGGCCCAGTGGATAGAGTGTCGGCCTGGGGACTGAAGGGTCCCGGGTTTGATTCCAGTCAAGGGCATGTACCTCAGTTGCAGCCTCCTCCTGGTCGGGGCATGTGCAGGAGACAACAAATCCATGTGTTTCTCTCACATTGATGTTTCTTCTCTCTGTCTTTCCCTCTCTCTTCCATCTTCTCTAATAATCAGTGGAAAAATATCCTCGAGTGAGGATCAAAAAAAATAAATAAATAAGTGAAGCAGTAAAAAATAAAAACATGGACAAGTCATGTCAACTATTACTAAAGTTCTTGTGAATACGGAAAATGGAATTACTCTGTGCAACACTTTTAAACACCTGTGTCTCCTAAGTCCTACATCCTATGTGAGCTGCCATATTTCTTTCTCCCAAACAACCCCATTTCCCGTCCAACATTTCTTCTCCATGCCGGCGGGGAACACCCTCCATCTCCAGAGTCGCTCTGTACATTTTCTCACAAAAAGAAATTTGGTCTTTCTCCTTTGGCTTCCATCATTTGCATCCCAGCAATCACCCTGCTGAGCAAAACCAAAGGCTTTCCTGGGGATCCTTGTTCTTCAGAACATACAGGAAGGGAAGGGGTTGAAAATAACTAATGATGTATTGTTTTTCTGTGTCACACATTTATTCAGTGAACACTTATTGAAAGTCTCATGAGCACACAGGTGCCAGATACAAAGTTGAATGAGATCCCCTATTCTCAAGGAACCTCCAGGCCCTGGGAGAGAAAAACACTGACCATAAATCAATGACTCTTTAGTGGCACATAAGACTCTCTAATGTCATTAAGGTGGGGCAGGGAATGGGGACTTTGAAGATGTGTTATGCCCAGATTTCAAGATCCCCAAAAAACCACCAGGGAGCCAGCCGAGTCCGATGCAAAAGCAAAGAGTCTTTATTCGAGCTAGCTCGGCTCCCCCACCACACTCACCGACATAGCGGCAGGCGGCAGAGAGAGCAAACTCTGTGTGGAAAGGGGTTTTATGGGGGGGTTGGAATAAGGGGAGGAGAAAGGACTGTGGGCCCTGCCAATTGGCCAGGCGCAAGTCGGTGTCTTGTTACACAGGATGTGGTCATGTCTATGGCATGCACTTCCCTAGATTGTCATTGGTTAGTTTAAAGAAATCCTGGGTGTGGCTAGCAGAGGCTTGGGTTTCTGGGAAGAAGCTCCTTGCTGAGCACATGGCTGCCCAAAAATGGAGGATCCAGGGTAAGATGGAGGGTGTAGCCCTTACCCTGGGGCAAGATGGAGGGCGTAGCCCTCGCCCTTTCAGATGAAATGGCATTGGGACTTAGTATCCAGTGATTAGATGAGAGAGAGTAAACATGTAAGAGATAAAGAAGTTGACATGCAAATGGGAGAGAGCATAACATATGCAAAAGCCATAAAGACCTGCAATTTTACATGATGCAATGGAAGTCACCTGTGAAGTAGATGGAGATGGAGGAGTCAGAAGAGATGTCTTAATGAAAAGAATAAGATTCATTTTAAACGGCAGCATGTCCATTGCTGGCCAACAATGTCCTAAGACTTAGTAATATTTAAGCAAGTTTCAAATTCCTGTTTTTATGCTAAATCTTTGCATCTTCACACCAGTAGTACAAAATTTTGGTTGGAGAAAGTTTTATTATAAAAGTTCTTATGGAGCCCTGACCAGTTTGGCTCAGTGGATAAAGCATCGGCCTGGGGCTTGAAGGTTCCAAAGGGTCCCAGGTTCGATTCTGGTCAAGGGCATGTACCTTGGTTGCGGGCACATCCCCAGTAGGGGGTGTGCAGGAGGCAGCTGATTGATGTTTCTCTCTCATCGATGTTTCTAACTATCCCTCTCCTTTCCTCTCTGTAAAAAATCAATGAAATATATTTTTTAAAAAAGTTCTTATGGGATTTTGAATAAATAAATGAATGATCTTTAAAATTGTTTTTCTATTACAGTTGACTTTCAGTTTATTTTGTACTGGTTTCGGATGTGCAGCACAGTAATTAGACAATCATATACTTTACAAAGTGATCCCCCCAATAATTCAAGTACCCCCCTGGCAGTAGACATTGTTGCCCAGTGTTATTGACTATATTCCCCATGCTGTACCTTACATCCCCGTGACTGTTTTGTAACTACCAATTTGTGACTGGGTGAAAGGGGAGAAGGGATTAATAGGACTAGTGAATCTTTGTTAAGCATAAGTTCCTATGCCAGGTACTTTTGAAGGTGGGAATTGCAAAGAAATCTGGGCATGGAAGGTCTCTATGGAAACCCCTGCACTAAGAGACTTGAACAGCCTAAGGCCTTGTCCCTGGGACAACTCAGCCCCCTTTTGATTTCCTGTCGGAAAGGCTCAAGGCTGTCTAAAATAATTTAGTTTGTTCTAGCCAACACCTGACAATAGGCCTCTGACCTTCCTTTCTTAGAGCATTTACTAAAAAAAGAAACTTACAATTGTAACTCCTTCCTCTGTTCCTTTGAGATGTATATGTATCTTCTACAAGGCCATGGTGTCTTTTCTCAAAGACCCATAATCCATTCCTTTGAAATGTGATCCTCAGTAATGATAGGGCCTCTGCCTTCCATTCTCTATGTGGGGGACAGAATCCTGCTTCAATAATTCACAGCTAGCAGACATAGCTGGCTTCATCACATTTAAACTAACCAACCCTTTGTCATTTTTCACTTCCCTTACTCTACTTGAACTCTGGCTCTACTCCCTCCCCATTCTCCCTTTATGTTTTAAAAAAACTTATTATTTTTAAAATATACTTTTATTGATTTCAGAAGGAAGGGAGAGGGAGAGAGAAGTAGAACCATCATGATGAGAGAGAATCATTGCCCTGGCGATCGTGCCCGCAATACGGGCATGTGTCCTGACCGGGAATTGAACCATGACCTCCCGGTTCATGGTTCATAGGTTGGCTGACGGTCAACCACTGAGCCAAGCGGGTTGGGCTCATTCTCCCTTTAAACTCACCGCCACCTCTGCACAAATTGGAATGGAGATGAGCTCTTCCACTACTGTCAGTAGTTACTGACTACAACGGGTTTTCTTCACTTGACTGAATGTCTAGCTTCGTCTCTCCAAATTAGACAAGGCATGAGCCAGGTCTGTTGGTCTAGCAATCCTGTGATGTTGGCTTTCTCATCCTTATTTTGAAGATGAGGAAACTGATGGTCCTAGAGGTTAAATAACTCGCCCAGTATCATGTTTGTAGTTCATTAGTATTTGAGAGACAAAATGACATGATTATTGAGCTGCAGGAAACTTTAGGGTTCATCCTCTTCAGCCTTCTCATTTTACAGAGGATTCTGAGAACCGGAGAATGTAAATGTTGGTTGTATTTGTTGCCATTTTGTTGTTCATATTTTTGATCTTTTTCTTTTTCTTCTTCTTCCTTTTCTTAAAGAATATCTTTCAACATTTCATATAATACTGGTTTGGTGATGATGAACTCCTTTAGCTTTTTCTTGTCTGTGAAGCTCTTTATTTGCCCTTCAATTCAAATTATAGCTTTGCTGGGTAGAGTACTCTTGGTTGTAGGTCCTTGCTATTCATCACTTTGACTATTTCTTGCCACTTCTTTCTGGCCTGCATAGTTTCTGTTGATAAATCAGCTGACAGTCATATGGTCATTCCCTTGTAGGTAACTAACTGCTTTTCTCTTGCTGCTTTTAAGATTCTCTCTTTGTCTTTTGCCCTTGGCATTTTAATTATGATGTGTCTTGGTGTGGTCCTCTTTGGATTCCTCTTGTTTAGGATTCTCTATGCTTCCTGGACTTGTAAGTCTATTTCTTTCACCAGGTAGGGGAAGTTTTATGTCATTATTTCTTCAAATAGGTTTTCAATATCTTGCTCTCTTTTTTCTTCTGGCACCCCCATGTGAATGTTGGTACACTTAAAGTTGTCCCAGAGGCTCCTTACACTATCTTCATATTTTTGAATTTTTTTTTTTGTCCTCTTTTTGGGTGTTTTTTTGCTTCCTCATATTTCAAATCATTGATTTGATTCTCAGAATCCTCTAGTCTACTGTTAAATCCCTGTATATTATTCCTTATTTCAGTCAGTGTATGCTTAATTTCTGACTGGTCCTTTTCCATTTTTTTTTTTTGAGGTTTCTAGAAGATTCTTTAGTAACCTTATAACCATGGTTTTGACTCTATATCCAGTAGTTTGCTTTTTCATTTCTTTCATTTGTGACATGTTTCTTTGTCTCCACATTTTGGCTGCTTCCCTGTGTTTGTTTCTATGTATTGGGTAGAGCTGCTATGTCTCCTTGAGTTGGTAGAGTAGCCTTGTGTAGTAGGTTTTCTATAGGGCCCAGTGGCTCAGCCTCCCCAGTCACCTGAGCTGGGAGCTCTAGGTGCACCCCTTTGTAGTCTGTGAGCAGTCTTGTTGTAGTTGAGACTTGGTTGCTGTTGGTGTCACTGGGAGGAATTGACCTCCAGGCCAATTGACTGTGAGGACTAGCTGCAACTACAGTGGGAGAGCTGCTGTGCAGGAGACATCCCTATGGAGCAGGACTTGCTTCTGTGAGGCTTTGGTGCTCACTGTGTCTGCTCCTTGAGTGTGTTGCTTATGGATGTGAAGAGTTGTAATTTGATATGGTCTGACAGTGACCACTGTGTACATTGGCTCTTCAGTCTTCAGGGAGGTGCAAAGTCAGCCACTGCCTGGGGCAACCCAGCAGGAGCTACAGAAAGATCTACAGATTCCTCCTCTTTGTATTGGGTTTGAAAGTGCCCAGATGAGGCCCAGATATAAAGCAAGGCAGGCTGGTGCTGGTGCTGGTGCTGGGTCTTGGACTTTTTATTGATAGGCTTTGGTCTCTCTTACCCAGCTGCAACTTATTTGAGAGGTTTTAGCCTGAGCAAGGACAGGCCATTAGTATGCAAAAGCTGCTGCACAGAGCTTGGGTGAGGTTGTAAATTGGTTGAGGCAGGGTCTTAGGGAATCACCAGGGTGGAGCAAACAGAAATGGCTGCCAGTCAGCCCTGTGGCCAGGGAGGTCCCAAGATAGGCACAATGATACCTGGGAGTACCTCCATCTGGAAGAAAGCCACCCTTGAGTTCCTGCCCCTGATGCCAGACCATTTAGTTCCTCCTCATATGTGCCTGTGTTCCCCAGAGCCTTCCCCTGGTGCTAGAACTCAGAGGAAGCAGGACCTTGTAAGTTCAGTTCGTGGTGCCAGCCTTTTAAGAGGAACAGCTGGGTTTCCAGCAGCCTCTGTGTCAGTGAGCCCCAGTCTGCACTGGTTTTTACAGCCCGTAGTTCTTACTCCCTGAAAGGACTTCTCTTCCCAGCTCTGGGGCCCTGAGCTGGGGTTCTGGTGTGGGGCTGAGACCCCTTGCTCCTCCGGGCGGCCTCTGCAGAGGCGATCTTCCTCCCAATTAAAAAAGCTGCACACATGGGTGCCAGACCAGCTCATTCCATGCCTCCACCTCCCTGCCAGTCTCGGTGTGCTTTCTTTACTTCTCTAGTTGTAGGACTTCCATTCAGCCAGCTTTCCAGCAGTTCTGGATGATGGTTGTTCTGTATTTCACTCGTTCTGTATTTTACTTGTCATTTTGATGTGGTTGTGGGAGTCGGCGAGTACAGGCGTTTACTTACGGTGCCATCTTCAAAATGGAGTTTTGTGGCTTTAATGAGACACAGAACCTTTCTGAAGTTGGGAAAACCCCACAAATTAATATTTGTAAGGATGGTATGATTCATTTATAAACAAACCCACCGAAAAGATGAAACTAAATGTCAAACCCTCTGTGTCTTGTAAACTTCACTGTATCAGAGAGAGTCACACAGTTGGCCGGCTTTCTAGCTGATAACCTATCTGTTCCTTGTTGCCAAGTCAGTTTCTCCCCAAACAATCCAGTTAAAGTTCCCTGGACAGAAATCACAACCCTTTTTGGGTGTGGGGAGGAGGCCATCCAGGCCCACGTTGGCAGGGAAGGGAAGGTTTGGAGAAGCAGAGTAACATGGGAAGACTGCGAGCCAAGACCATACAGAGTGAAGCAGCCCAGCCGTGCGTTTCTGCTGATGTGTAAACAGAGCCATTGAAAAATAGATGGGTTTACTGATAAAGAGACCAGTGTTGACTAATTACTGAGGACAAAGGAATGGGAGTATTTTCTAGCAATAACTGTAACTTTGTAAACAGAGATGGAGTGAGGGAAATTCTGATAACATTACCTTTTTCTTTACTGACTGGCCGAGGGCCACTGATAAAAGCAATGGTTTACACAGGAGCCCCAAGAAACGCTAAGCTTAAGAAGAAAAAAACAGCGCTTCCTGTTTGCACAGCCTGTTCACATACTTAGTGAAGAGGCAGCCACAGCTCTGCCTGGAGGTAGGAGGCTGGGCAAGTGTTCTGTTATTGGCCCTCCCCTCCCCCACACTCACTTTATAAAGGAAGTGGTTAAGCTTCAAACACATCAGAGACCAGTTCAAGGTCAGGAGCTAGAACTCCAACAAGGAATTCTTTCCTGAGCGGAAAGAGACCCTGTGAGGAGCGTGAGGTCTGAGCCCACAAGCTGAAGGTTCCAAAGGGAAACGCAGGCTTTGAACAAGTGCACGCAGGTTCACTGCCAAGAAGCCACACTTGGTTGAGCTCACACAAAGGTCAGTTTATCATAAGCTGTCAGTTCACAAAGCCCTAAGGCAGGAAACACAAGACTGCCAAGCCCCTGGGAACTGTTCAGCTGAAGGGAAATGATCTTTTATTTATGTCTCTCCCTCGGCTCCTTCTCCTGTTGTTGTTACTGTGTTTTCCTCCGCAGAAGGGCTTCCTCTGCTGGCACAGGCTTGTCCATGACCTAAAAGCTCGCCCCATCTCTGAGTCTTCAGGACGCCCCATCCTGCCCCAGGGAGACAAGCATTTCAGCACCGAGGGCACAGGCACAGACTGCGGAGACAGGTTGCCTGAGTTTGACTCCTGGTTTATCACTTCACTGTCTCTGGTTCCAGTTTCCTCATCTATAAAAAGGAGTTAATTATAGCCTCTACCTCATAAGATACTGTGTGAGAGGTAAATAAAGTAAGGTCTTTAATTACTCAGCACAGTGATGTCACATACTACCAACTCAATAAGGACAGCTGTGTTATTGTTTGAACAACGCTGCTGTTTACAGCCCCTGCTTGAGTATTTCCAAGTCCCAATTTCAAAACCTCCGTGGAGAGGACCATGGACTGAGTTCACCCTGTCTCATGCATCCACAGGTAACCAGGCTTTCTGTAAATTGATCCAATCACTCCAGGCTGGAGGATGGACTTTGGTAGATCGAACTTAACTGACTCAGCCACCATTTCGTCCGAGGCCCCATGTGTGGGGTGATTCTTTTAGAGCAGAATTTGTTCTCAAACATTAAATATCTCATTTTAATAAATGCTTGCAGCCCCAGGATGGTAGCCATCTGCTCTTTCTTGCCCAATTTGGGCCAGATAGATAGGGAATTCTTCCCAATCTCACCCCAATTATATGATTTCCGACATCCCAGAGACTCGGGTATCTGGCCTGCATTTGTCACATGACTACCGCAGTGTGTAAAGCATCATGGTCTGAACTGTACTTACTGTAAAGGTGGTGATGGTGGGGTTGGGTCAGAGGACGGGACATGAAGGAGTAGATTGTCTTTCGACGCACTTAAGATCTGGTGGACTTCACATGATAACTCTAAACCAAGGGAGTGTGTGATAGAGATGGTAATGGAGGCGTAAAGTATAAAGCCTCCATAGGAAAGAACAGATACAGTCTGTTTGCTGTTTTGTTTTGTTTTTTGCATTTTTTTTTTTAATTTCAGAGAGGAAGGGAGAGGGAGAGAAATAGAGACATCAATGATGAGAGAGAATCATTGATCAGCTGCCTCCTTCCTGCATGCCCCACACTGGGGATCGAGCCTGCAACCCGGGCATATGCCTTGACCAGGAATCAAACCATAACCTCCTGGTTCATGGTTTGACGCTCAACCACTAAGCCACACCGGCCAAGCTGTCTACTGGGGTTTTACTTATTTATTTATTTATTTTAAAAATATGTATGTTTTTCATTTCAGAGAGAGGAAGGGAGAGGGAAAGAGAAACATCGATGAGAAACATCAATCAGCTGCCTCCTGCACACCCCCTACTGGTGATCAGCCAGCAACCTGGGCATAGGCCCTGAACAGGAAACAAACCGGTGACCTCCTGGTGCATGGGCCAATGCTCAACCAACTGAACCACATGGGCCGGGCCCTGCTGGGGTTTTAAAGAAAGTCTTCGGAGAAAGTCAGTTGGCTGGATAGCAACGATGGGAAGATACTGACCAGCCAAGGTGAGTAAAAAATATATTCCATACAATTTAAGTAAATATCATGATTAAGCTTTCAGAGGTGAGAACGTATAGAGGCCATGGGAACCACAGTTAATCCTCTGGTTTTGGTTCAAGCATAGATTACTGACTTCATGAAGAAGAGTGTTGTTGTGCAGTGGTTTGATAGGATTTCAAAGCCACTTGTTTGTGACAAAAATGGAGTTGTGTTTAAGAGTGGGGTTGTTTTGATCTAAGAACGAAGTTGTTTCTGCATGTAAAGTTGTGTTGGTATCAGCGTGAAGCTGTTGTCAGGGTGGATCTGCGGTTGCTGAAAAGCTCAGCTGCTGAGAGGCGTGGCTGGGGGTGTATCCATAAGAACACGTGAAGAAGCAACTATGGCGAGAGGACATTTAGTCTATAAATACCCAGAGTTTGTGAGGCCCATCTGAGAGAGTTGGGTCTGGGCAAGGCTTCCCTTTGCAGATGGAAATAGCTCTCCTGAGACCTGGGGGCATTAGCTCCTGCCGTGGTAAGGTGATTCTTTACAGGCGGTGGTGGAAACCATGCAGTGGCCCCATGAAGGAGATCATCTTGCCCATCAACACTGGCACTGTCATTCCCTAGCAACTGTGTTCTAGCAACAGGGGGACTTTTACTTTTACGTTCGCGGATCTTGGTCGTTTAAGCCAATTCTCCTGAAAACCAACTCATAGAAAGACACAACTCAACTGAATTTGAACTCCAGTCCTTTCATTTCCCTTTGGCTGGAACAACAGTGTCATTAATCTACCATTGGTTTACAGTATTATTTCTTTATTGGCTTACGAGGAGACATTATCCTATATTGGCTTTTGGAATTATTGTTATTCTTGCAGTGACCCTGTGTTAAGTAAATTATTGGTAAGGACAAGTTTAGTCTCTGAGCATAAATTTCCCTCCTGTACAAAACAAATATGTTCTGTGTATAGAAACATTGGCATTGGATCATGAAGGACTTTGACGCCAAGCTAAAGAGTTGCTGCTTGGCCCGGCTGGTGTGGCTCAGTGGTTGAGCATTGACCTTTGAACCAGGAGGTCACAGTTTGATTCCAAGTCAGGGCACATGGCTAGGTTGTGGGCTCAATCCCCAGTGCGGGGTGTGCAGGAGGCAGCTGATCAATGATTTTCTCTCTTCACTAATGTTTCTGTCTCTCTATCCCCCTCCCTTCCTCTCTGAAATCAATAAAAAAATATATTTTTTAAAAAAGAGTTGGTGCCTGATTTCATAAACAAGTAGTACCTACAAAAGACAAATAATGAAATAACTGCTACCTAATTTTTTTGTTTGTTTTATGTGCTTATGTTTTTGCCTGCACGTGTTGTAAAAGTATGTCCATTTAAGTGGATCTTTCTCCCAGCTTCTGGGAGATAGGAATTATATAAGAACGAACGTCGCCCGAGTATTCACCTTTGTACCTGCCAGGTGCTAATCTAAGCATTCGACCTGTTTTATGTCCTCATAATAACCCTCTGAGGTAGGCGTTATTATTCTCATTTTACCAGGGGTGAGGGTGGCACTGAGCAGAAAACAACCTGCCTCAGGTCACCACCTGGAAAGTGGTAGAGCTGATACCTGAACCCAGGCACACTGCTATGTCACATGGCCTCCCACTAGCTCAGAAGTCCTTCTCCAGCAACCCCTCACCTAACTCAAACCATTCTGGGCTTTGAAGAAAAGAATGAATTGCAAGCTATGCACAGGTGATGCTTTTGATAATCAAAAAGACATGAGAGGTACCCCTGCTGGTTTGGCTCAGTGGATAGAGCACTGGCCTGCAGACTGAAAGGTCTTGGGTTCAATTCCAGGCAAGGGCACATGCCCAGCTTGCGGGCTCGATTCTCAGAAGGGGGCGCATACAGGAGGCAGCCAACCAATGATTCTCTCTCTTCATTAATGTTTTTCTCCCTCTTCCTCTCTGAAATCAATAAAAATATATTTTTTAAAAAAGACATGAGATGGAGGAAACCTACTTACCTATGGCCTCGCTGGCCATGGGTAGCCTTTCTCTGGATGTGAGAGATAAAAAAGCGCAGCCTCGACCCAGACTTGGAAAATGGAAGAAGATCCCTGCTTCAAAGACCAGATAGCAATTCTCTAAAGGACCTTAAGCCCTGAATAATTTATGCAGTGACTCCTTCGCCTCTCACATGAAGCTTTTACTTTCAAACCACAAGGACAAACAGGAACACAGGTGTTTTCTTAGAATCACCGAGTGTCTGAGTTGGGAGGACTTCTTTTTTATTAAAATGTATTTTTATTGATTTCAGAGAGGAAGGGAGAGAGAGAGAGAAACATCAATGATGAGAGAGAATTATTGATTGGCTGCCTCCTGCACGCCCCCTACTGGGGATTAAACCCAGAATCCGGGCATGTGCCCTGACTGGGAGTCTAACTGTGACCTCCTGGTTCACAGGTTGATGCTCAACCACTGAGCCACACCAGCCGGGCAGAGTTGGGAAGAATTTTAATTGCTGTTCATCTCCACTCCAAATTCAGTCCTTGGATCCCTCACCTCCACGTTCCCATCGGCCTGAGCCGTTCGCAGCTTTTTCGTTTCCACTGCCCCACACTTGGTGAATACTGGTCCGTGGCGGATACATTACCGCTGCTGATGAGAGAGGGCAGTTGGGGGGTTGTGCACAATTCCTGGCACGCTAACTATGTGCCAGGCCTTTCTCTTCCATTCCAAGTGAATCAATAATGCAAATACTTAGGAGGGATGCTATTACAGAGACAGACTTGATTGTATTCTAAAGAGTATTTTAAAAGCCACTCATGTGCAAAAGTTGGCAGCTTAATTATTAATAGCCAAAATGACCAGTCACACTCCACTCTGCTGTCCTTCGTACATAACTTTTGTTATGTATGTATGTATGGGTGAAGTGCTGACTTCACCCGTGGTTGAAATCAGCCAGTGACTGCGAGTTCACCATTTCTGATTCATGACTATCTTGGCTAGTTTTACTGCCAGCAAATTCTTCCTTTTATTCAGTTGAAAAATGTCTCCAACTGGAACTGGTTCATTATCGCGCTGGGATACCCATTTGTCCCCTGCTCGGCGTCTCCTAGTGGTCTTAGAACCTGTCCTAAAATTTCACAATGTTCTTCAAGTCCTTCACTCCCCTTCTATTTCCTGTACTCAGCGATGACCTACCCTGGGACGTGCTAAATGCTCAGAAATTGTTCGCTGGTTGAATATCTCTCCCTGTACAAACCAGTGGACACGAATGACCCAAGTTCTCAATTCCACTCTCCCAGGATCTTATACTTGTCTTCGAGCCCCAGTCTCAGAGGAAGGGGCTCGTCCCTTCTCTGAGGGCTTGTTCGTCCATTTGGGCTCCGCATCTAATCTTCTTTGGCCAATTCACGGACGTGATCACTTTACACATAGGAAACAGTGTCATTCCTCTTAGGTAGAAAGAATTTTCCTTCCTCAAAGGATAGTTCACTCTGAGCAAATGCCCCATTTTAGAAGTTTGAGTAGTGAATCTCATCTTCATCAAGGAAACTACTGAGTCTTCCATTCATCTGCTGTGCTGTATTCTTTTGGATTTTTTTTAGTTTTCTTTTTACTGTGCAGTATTCTTTCTTTCTTTCTTTCTTTCTTTCTTTCTTTCTTTCTTTCTTTCTTTCTCTCTCTCTCTCTCTCTCTCTCTCTCTCTCTCTCTTTCTTTTCTTTATATATATTTTTTATTGATTTCAGAAAGGCAGGGAAAGGGAGAGAGAGAGAGAGAGAGAGAGAGAGAGAGAGAGAGAGAGAGAGAGAGAAACATCAATGATGAGGAAGAATCATTGATCCGCTGTCTCCTGCATATCCCCTCTCTCCCCACTGGGGATTGAGCCCACAGTCCAGGCATGTGCCCTTGACCAGAACCAAACCAGCTAAGGCTACAGTGCTGTATTCTTAATTGTAGTTGCAAATCAGAATTATCTGGGAGCTTGAAAACTCCTGGTGCTCAGGCCACACCAATGAAATCAGAATTTCAGGGTGTGGAGGGAGGAACCAGGCAGCAGTATTTTTGTATTTTTAATTTTTATTGATTTCAGAGAGAGAGAGGGAAACATCCATGAGAGAGAATCATTATTGGCTGCCTCCTGCGCGCCCCACACCTGGGAACAATCGGGCATGTGCCCTTGACCAGAATCGAACCTGGGACCCTTCAGTCTGCAGGCTGATGCTCTCTCCACTGAGCCAAGGCAGAATCCACATTTTAACAAGATACCCTGGTGAGTCCTATGCACATTCAAATGGAAAAGAAGTGGTCTGGACCGGACTCTAGAGTAGGAGTCAGCAAACTAAAGTAGGCCAGATCCAGCTCCCCACCTACTTTTGTACATAAAGTTTTATTAAACCAGCCACACCCATTTCTTTGCATGTTGTTGTCCTTGGCTGCTTTGGGGCTGCAATGGCAGAGTCAAGCAATTGTAACAGAGCCCCTTCTAGCTGACACAGCCTACAACTTTGCTATCTGGGCCTTTACAGAACAAGTTGGCCAACCATTGCTTTAGAGGACGGAGTGCTGACGTCCAACCAAGAAAGCCTGCCTGGGCTTTGGGCAGGGTGGAGGAGAGGACAAGATGTATCTGAGCAGGCCTTTTATGTTCACTCATGCCAGGGTCCTGCCAGATGAGCCTGCCATTTCTAACAGGATTCATTCTGGATATATTCTCCAGAGAAACAGACGGGCCAGCACAAACCCGCCCTCAGAATCGTGCCCACGCGCAAGCAGACATTTCATGTCATTTAAATGATGTTGCAGAATCCCTTGACGAATGCACCGTTGCTAAGTGTCTACTGGAAAAACAGGACCGCATGAATCAGGAAGATGAGCTCCGCCTGGCAATCAAAATAATCTCTTCCATTCTCCTTCACCTCCAACTAAGAGGGTTTCTACTTTTCTTCTTCTCTATAGATCAGCTTGACTACATCTTTTTAAAAAAAATGTGTGCCTCTTATATGCATAAACCACTGGCCCCCAGCTGGAAAAGGAGAACTTCCTTGGTTTGCCCAGTAAAGGAGCATGTGGAGCTGACCTGCTCTACAAGGCACTTTTGCAAGATCGCTGGCACAGCCTGCGTTTCAGTCTTTCCTCTGCAATCATGGGACAGAGAGAAGCGAGCCAGCTCATGGCGATATTGCTCTGTGATCTTACTCCAATGGATACTCACTTTTTAAATAACATATATTGGTAGGTCAAATAGTTTTAGGAAATCTTGCATTCAACATAAAAAGGGTTTTAGAAATATATGTACATATATTTTTAATTGATCTCAGAGAGGAAGGGAGAGGGAGAGGGAGATAGAAACATCAGTGATGAGAATATCACTGATTGGCTGCCTCCTGCACGCCCCACACTGGGGATCGAGTCTGCAACCAAGGGGAATTGCCTTGACTGGGAATTGAACATGACCTTCTGGTTTATAGGTCGATGCTCACCACTGAGCCACACAGGCTGGGCTATAAACAGGTTCCCTTATAGTAGACTTTCTCAGAACCTTGAACACGCCAATGTGCAGTGAGAGTCTCTAAGAGATTCATTCATATGCATGATTCCCCAACTTTATTTAAGAACTAGAGGCCCAATACACGAAATTCGTGCAAGAGTAGGCTTTCCTTCCCTTGGCTGCCGGCACCAGCTTCCCTCTGGCGCCCGGGACCAGGGCTTCCCTTGCAGCCCTGGCTTCGTCCAGTCTAATTAGCATATTACGCTTTTATTATTATAGATGGAACTGTTGCCCTAGCTGGTTTAGTTCAGTGGATAGAGCGTCAGCCTGTGGACTGAAGGGTCCCGGGTTCAATTCCAGTCAAGGACACATGCTGGGTTGTGGGCTTGATCCTCAGTGTGGGGTGTGCAGGAGGCAGCCAATCAATGATCCGCTCTCATCATTGATGTTTCTATCTCTCTCTTCCTCTCCCTTCCTCTCAATTAAAAAAAAAAAAGAGTGGGACTGTTTTGTATCAGAAATTTCATGGACCACAGTTGAGGACATGGTGCATTACCCTAACCAGTCTCCTTTGGAAGCAGACCCAGGGCAGCTCCCCCACACTCCTTCACTGCTGCCAAGAAGGGAACTTGCACAGGGCTTTCTTGCAGAAGGAATGGAATGCAGAGTTTACACTCTGTTGCCTTTAGTCCTGATTTAGAAATACTGGTGCCAGCTGTCCTGGGCGGAGGGACGGAGGTCGTCTCTGAGCAAGGATGGCCCAATCAAAGTGAGACAAGACCCATCAAGTCTGGCCATGAGCCAGGTCTGTTTCCCAGGGCGGCGGGGCGGTGAGGGTGAAGGGACTCTCCACTCTCCGGGGGGCTCTTGGGGTTTCATGCCACATCTTGCATTTGATACACAGGGTGGGGTGTCCCAAAATAAAGTAGACACACTATAACAGCTGAGAGCTCAGTTTTGAAAATGAAATGTATTGTCATAAACACTGCCTTTGTAATGATTCAAAGTTTGTGTGTGTACATTTTTGGGGGACACCCTGTATATTTAAAACTCCAGTGCCAACAAACAACACTGACAACCTTAAATCCCTCCCAAAAGAAGCTCAGAATGCCTCCGCTTAAAAACTTTTTAGTGTTTGTGTAAAATAAAGGTAAAAAAAAAATCAATCTCAGTGCAAAGTTACTTTTGATAAAAACCATTTTCTAAGTTAAGAAAATGCTGAAGAATCAGACCCTAGCTGGTTTTGCTCAGTGGGTAGAGCATCGGCCTGTGGACTGAAGGGTCCGGGGTTCGATTCCAGTCAAGGGCACATGCCCAGGCTGCGGGCTCCATCCCCAGTAGGGGATGTGCAGGAGGCAGCTGATTAATGATTTTCTCTCCTCATTGATGTTTCTATCTCTCTCGCCCTCTCCCCTCCTCTCTGAAATCAATAAAAATATATTTTTTAAAAAAGAGATCAAACTCAGGATTCATTTTCCACAATTCAGTTACAGGATTAGAATTCGTGTTATCTCTAACGTCTCGAAGGAGTTGGCCTTGAACTCTCACTGAACTTAAGATGGAAAGGCTCTTTGGCTGGTACACTGTGGGAGACCAGACAGACTTTAGCAGAATTCTTGTGCAGCCCACTCAGCAATCTGACTGTTCCTAACTTGTGTAGTTGAAGGTTTACATATGCATTTGCTCCCATTGGTGGAATATGACATGAGGAAGTGCAGAAGGCTGAGACTTGAGCCTAGCATGCCAGACCATTTCTGACTTGAGGGGCTGACTTGCAACTTAAAAATCCCCCCAACACATCCCAGTGTTTAAACCTTGAATTTCTTGCTTCAGGTCTCAAGGGGTCTCTGCCCTTGGTTATTAAATAAACAGATTGATATGGGTGAAAGATATGCTAGGATAGTGGTCGGCAAACTGCGGCTCGCAAGCCACATGCGGCTCTTTGGCCTCTTGAGTGTGGCTCTTCCACAATATACCACGTACAGTGCGATTTTAACTTCGTGGCCCATGCGCAGAAGTTGGTTTTCGGCCTGGGCGAGTCTATTTTGAAGAAGTGGCGTTAGAAGAAGTGGGGGGTATCAGTCGGTCGGGCCACGGGAGACGTGGCGCAGGTGGGCCGCGGGATACACAGTGCAGGGGAGGTGCCAAATATCAACAGTACTTAAACTATATAGATAAGTTAATAGCAATGTACCTACCTAAATAGTTTAAGTTTAAAAAATTTGGCTCTCAAAAGAAATTTCAATCGTTGTACTGTTGATATTTGGCTCTGTTGACTAATGAGTTTGCCGACCACTGTGCTAGGGGATGGCCACAGAGGACACTTTTATTTAGTTATTCATTTATTTAAAAAATATATGCTTATACTACATATATATATATATATATATATATATATATATATATAAAATTGATTTCAGAGAGGAAGGGTGAGAGAGAGAGATAGAAACATTAATGATGAGAGAAAATCATTAATCAGCTGCCTCCTACATGACCCCTACTGGGGATGGAGCCTGCAACCCGGGCATGTGGCCTGACCAGATTTCAAACCATGACCTCCTGGTTCATAGGCTGATGCTCAACCACTGAGCCCCACCAGCTGGACATGGAAGACACTTTTAAAATAGAGCCATAAAACTTTAGAAGAGATTTTTCCAGTTGTGAGAAACTTTCTTTACAAAATTTCACAATTCAATAATCTAGAAGAGACTGGTTGTGCAACTGATTATTGGAAGCTCTGGTTACAGGAAGGCGAAGTTGGAAAGAATCTTACTATTTTTTTGGTGGCCAAACTTTTCATTTCACAAGAGAAGGGCCAGCGAGGTACAATTACAGCCTCTAGTCAGCCGTGGGCAAACTACGGCCCGCGGGCCGGATCCTACCCATTTGAAATGAATAAAACTAAAAAAAAAAAAAAAAAAGACCGTACCCTTTTATGTAATGATGTTTACTTTGAATTTATGTTAGTTCTCACAAACACTCCATCCATGCTTTTGTTCTGGCCCTCCGGTCCAGTTGTGGCCCTCGAGTCAAAAAGTTTGCCCACCCCTGCCTAGGTCCTCTAGCTGTTATCTGCGGAGCCCACTTGACTGCTTCCCGTTCCTGCTTCCAAAACTGAATGAGTTGATCACTAACTTAGAGATCAAACAGTGTTCTGGCAGGACTGAGGTCACTTTATTGCACAACTTCCTAAGAGATGGGGCTTTTGCGCTATCAGTAGCCGCATGAGTAAATGTTTAAGGGGCAGAAAGGGAAGTTCCTTGGGAACTAAACAACCTGGAATGCAGGTGGGGGTTTCCATCTGCGCTTGCATCGCGCTTGTTCTGGGCAGGTATGGGAAGTGGAAGAATTCACGTTAGGCCTGTCAGGAACTGGCCTTGGAATGGCCCCATGTTCTCTCTCGGGAAGATCTGTGCTCTATAATGGAATATTTTCCTCTTCACTGAAGTTTGAAGAATATCTGCCCATCTCATAGAGTTGCTGGAGAGAGCACATGAGCTGCTCATATCCAGTCTTAGAACATGGCCTGGCACTTAGCACACACTCAGGAGACTTCAGCTATTTTGTTGTTGTTGTTGTCATTTTTCTTTTGTTATTTTTTTTACTGTCTTTTTGTTGATTTTTATTTTTTTTAAAATAAATTTTAATTTAGAAAATGTCTAAATATATGGAAAAGTTGAGAGAATAGTTCAATAATCACCCAAATGCTCAACATCCAGAAATGACAACTGTTAACATTTTGCAGTATTTGCTTTATCTACATACAGGGCAAGTGTATGTGGATATGTGAACCTTTTCATTTTTTTTTTTTTTTTGCTAGAATTTTTGAAAATAAGTGTGAGACATCATGACACTTCAGCCCTACATACCTCAGGTTTCATGCTGTAAAAAGGGTGGTCTCCTTCATAACCGTATCATTATCATCATAAGAAAAGGAATAAGAATTTCCTAATAACTAATTTCTGGTCCATAATCTGATGTTCGTAATCGCCCATTTTCTAGTATTTTTTGAAACAATCCACTGAACGTTCACATAAGGGGTTTGATATCTCTTTAGTCCCCTCTAATCTAGAACAGTAGCCCACCTTGCCTCTATTTCCCCGTGGCATTGATGTTTTGGAGTAAGAAGGCCAATCATCTTGAGGAATGTCTTACATTCTCTCATTGTGTGTTTGTGCTGTTATTTAACTTATTCCTCTGTCTGGCATATTTCCTATAAAATGGAAACTAGACTTAAAGGCTTCATTATATTTAGGATAATTATTCTGAGCAAAAATACAATGCTTCCTAGTCCACGCAGAGTACTTCATATCGCATTACTGTTCTTTGGGGAGGAGCATCATGTCAGGCTGTCAACATTAGGTATTATTATCATCAAGAAATAATACAGTACTTAAACTCTCTTCAGTGGTCTTTTAATAAACATGCCCAGGACATGGTTCCAAAAAGGAAAGTTAATCTCTGTGTGCAGTGGTGGTGATGGTGGTAAAGGGGGCATGGGGACAAGACAAACCAACCAACCAACCAACCAAAAAACCCCTAGATCGCTGATTTCCATGCGAGATTTTGGATAATTCAGTATCTAGGCTGGTTATATTGAGTGTCTCCTGTCAAATTTGGGGTTAAAATTTCAAAATTTATTTCAATTAAGTAAAAAAATTTCCAAGTCTTGCTATTGGCTAGAGATCATGCCAGACACTAGAGTGGGAGACAAAGATGAACTTGAGTGTTACAATCTAGTGACTTCTCAAAGTTCTCTAATACTGGCTAAAGGGAATGGCTCTGTAGTTGACCCTTGAATAACATGAGTTTGAACTGTGTGGGTCCAACTACCTGTGGAATTAAAAAAATAAATGCCTGTACTGTTTTTGACCCATGACTGGGAGATCATGAATGTGAAAGGCCAATTAAATGCATCAATTTATGTAGGGGACTTGAACATCCACAAACTTTGGTGTCTTCCGGGGATCTTGGAACCAATCCCTCCGGGATGCCGAGGGGCAACTAAGTTTTTGGGGAGTCAAAAGTTAAATTTCAAATGCGCAGAGTGGGGGGTTGGTGCCGGTAACCCCTATGGTGTTCAGTGGTCAGCTATTTACTCTCATCAAGGCTATTGTTTGTAGGTTGTAGGATCCATATTGATTTACTTAATTTTGTTCTTTAATTATTGTCCAAGTGCAAACAGAGGTGGAACCAGGGGATAACACAGCAGACAAGGCCATCTACAGAAGACGCTTACGAGGATGTGGTTATATCAATTCAATGAGTGATGTGTTTGCATTCTTTCCACTCACCCACTCGGCATCTGAGAAACCACCTCAGGTCAGGAAATTAGCTTGGAGTAGACATGAGAAGCTAATGTTTATTCAACAGTTTCTGCTTTGTTTGAAGATCAGTATTATTACTATCTACTGATTTTTTTTCTCCACGTCACACAGATGGGGTCAAACCCTGGCTTCGCCTCATAATAGCTGTGTGCTTTGGACAATTAATTTCACAGTTTCTATGGCCTTTAAAAAAATTGTAGTAAGATACATATAACATAAATTTTACCATTTTAACTGTACAATTTAGTGGCATTAAGCTTATTCACAACATTGTGAAACTATCACCACTATTTTCAGGTCTTTTTCATCATCCCAAACAGAAAGTCTGTACCCATTAAAGGATCACTCCCCCTGCCCCCCTCCCTTCAACCTCTGGTGACCTCTATTCTGTTTTCTGTCTCTATGGATTTGCTTAGTCTAGATCAGTGATGGCGAACCTTCTGAGCTCGGCGTGTCAGCATTTTGAAAAACCCTAAGTTAACTCTGGTGCCGTGTCACATATAGAAATTTTTTGATATTTGCAACCATAGTAAAAAAAGACATATTTTGATATTTATTTTATATATTTAAATGCCATTTAACAAAGAAAAATCAACCAAAAAAATGAGTTCGCGTGTCACCTCTGACACGCGTGTCATAAGTTCGCCATCACTGGTCTAGGTACTTCATGTAAGTGTTGTGAATAAAAAAACGGAATGTGTCCATGGAAAGGAACCTTACAGGGTGACGTGATCATAAATTACTAATTGGGGAGGTAGGTCATGGTGAGTAGTCACACCCCAGGCCTGAGACTTCTTTCGTGAAAGATTTTAAGCCAGCCCTGTCCATTTTTCTTGTGCACCTAGGTGAACACACCTTTGACATACCCTCCGGAGAGCGCATAATCTTGTTAACTCTCCTGTAATCCAACCCCTGCCTTGCTTCTTCCCATCTCCATTTAATCTTCCTTACTTCATCTCAAATGCAGCGTAAAAGAAGCGTGAAACTGTCATTCTCCAGAGCATTAGCGATCTTGCTCCCTGGCACATGTTGTCAGTTTGGCTCAAATAAACTCTCATAAAAATTCTCTACAGGTTTGGGCGTTTCTGATGTTGACAGTGGAATCATGTACTTATCCTTTTGTGTTTGACTCATTTCATTTCGCATAATGTCTTAATGTCTCATCCATGTTGGAGCATGTATCAGCACTGCATTCCTTTTCAAGGCTGAGTAATATTTCAGTGTATGTAGGTGCTGCGTTTTGTTTATCCATTCATCTGGCGGTGGCCATTTGTTTGCACCTGTTGGCTTTTGTGTCCATATCTTTTAAAGGGGCCAATACATCTAGTTCACAGGGTGGTTGTGAAGAGAACTAGAAGAAGGCCTGGAGCATAGAAGGTGGTCGCTTAATGTTGTTTTCTTCCTTTCTCCCTAGTGCAAAAGTTCACGTATTTCCTTTAGAACTTCAGTAAGGGTCTGTGATGAAGAGGAGATAATCATTCTTTTCCTTTTCCTGTGCCCTTTTGGGTCCTCTATTACAATTTCTCTTTTTTAAAACCATATTTTTATTGATTTCAGAGAGAAAGGGAGAGGGAGAGAGAGACAGAAACATCCATGTGATGAGAGTCATTGATCGGCAGCCTCCTGCACGCCCCACACTGGGGATCAAGCCCTGCAACCCGGGCATGTGTCCTGACCGGGAATTGAACCATGACCTCCTGGTTCATAGGTCGATGCTCAACCACTGAGCCACGCCGGCCGGGCACAATTTCTTTAATTAATGGCTTGGCTCTTTAAATTATTTAGTGGAGGAAGTACCCTGAGGATACGCTGGGGTGTAGGAAGAGGGTACAGAGGGGGACAGGATAAGGGTTAAACAGAAACACGAATTCAGTTGGTTATATGTTGCTAGGCCTAAGAACATTTGTTAGCTGAAGGATTTTCTAACTTTTTCCAAAACAGCAGTGGAGCCTCACGGAGATAGTGATCTTTGAAACCTGACCCTGCCTATTGCAAAAGCCTCAAGTGTTCAGATCTGGGCCACCTGGTCTGGGAGATGAAGATTAATCTCCCTTGAATCCTTTTCTTTCTAGGGCAGATGCTCCCCTGCCCACACCCACCCACGCTGCAGTAGGAAAGGGCAAAGGCTGTATTTTCCTTCTGTAACTTAAAAGAATATGTATTCCAAAGGATCCCGAGAAAGAACGTATTGAATCTTGGATCTGCAGGGTTCAGAGTACGCCACCCCATAGTACGTCCCTCTGATGTAAGGATTGTTTTAAGCCACGAGCAATTGAGGAAAAGCAGACCAAGAAAAACTCCCTGCCCTTCCCCCGCTACCAGGACGGTCAGGATGATTCTTAATCAACAGAGACAACTTCAGACTCCTACCAGCTCTTAGCTGACACCAGAGGTACCTACCCAATTAGCCCTCATTTTCCATAGTCTCCCCCATAAATTCCCCTCCCCACACTTTGCTGCCCCTAAAAACTCAGTCCTTTGCCTTGGTCTTGTCACTTCTCTACAGATTTGTTGTTCTTTTGTGAAGTATATAAGCTCAAATTCTAACCATGATTTGAGCTCCTTATCACTGAATACTCCCGTGTGTATGCACGATGCATGTGTTAACAAACATCTGTTTGTTTTTCTCTTGTTAATCTGTCTTTTGTGAATCTCATGGTCATGGCCCCAACCAATGAACCTAAGATGAATAGAGGAAAATCATTTTTTTCTCCCTTAGCAAATTCTTCCTGTGTAATGTAAATGGTATATCTTTAAAAGAAAGAAGCAGAGGGGATTTTGAGATGAGAGGAGGAGACAATGTGACCACAGAGGCAGAGATTAGAGCAGGGGTCCTCAAACTTTTTAAACAGGGGGCCAGTTCACTGTCCCTCAGACCGTTGGAGGGCCGGACTATAGTTTAAAAAAAAACTATGAACAAATTCCTATGCACACTGCACATATCTTATTTTGAAGTAAAAACACAAATATAATATTTGTATTTGCATGTGGCCCGCGGGCCGTAGTTTGAGGACCCCTGGATTAGAGCGACGGGCCATGAGCCAAGGACTCCTGGAGCCACCAGAAGCTGGAAGAGACAAGGAAGGGATTCTCCTCTACAGCCGCTCCTACAGGTCCCTTGGCAAGTTCAGTATTGGCCCAACTAAGGAGTTTTGCTCCGAGAATGGCAGCAGTGGTCCCCAGTTTGGTTTATCTTTTAAACATTGTATTGAAGTATATAGCAAACAGCGCATATATGTCCACTGAATGGATGTTTAGGAGCTGAGCACACCCTTGTAACCAGCACTGAGAACAAGAAACAGAACATCCCCAGCTCCCCGAGAATCCCATCACTCCCCGCTTTCCTGCAGGAATGCCTATGCCGCAGTGTGTTTACCCAGTCTACCAACAAGAGCAGGTGTCCAGGCGTGCACAGTAAACACCACAGGTGTTCAGAGCAGTCGGTCAAGACTAAGCATGGCAGTGGGAAGGCTCTTCACCGGGTGCTCTCTGGAACAACCTACAGTTTATATATGATCTACTTGTGTGGCATCATGGGAATTTGCCTTCTGGTTTGACCCAGTCAGTTCCCCTGCAAAGAGGAGTCAGGCTGGAAAGACAGAAGGACAAGTTAGAGCCAAGCCTCCTCCGTCTTCTCTCCAGTAGAAGCGTCATTACCAGCTCGTCACTCAGTGGAAACTTTAACACCAGAGGAAATGTTCCAAGGAAGTAGGTTTTGAATATGGGTTTGGTAGGAGTCTTTGGAATATTCATATTCAAAAAGCTTACTAAAGTCTGTATTGTGTTGATTTTCATTTCCCTCTTGAATGTACCATGAAGGCTCTTTAAATATTTGTTCCTGTGAATCGTATTCCAACAGTAAGGTGGTAAGATTAAAAAATAATTAAGTTCACTCTATGGGGCTTAACGATAAATGTCATTACTTTCTAGCCACCTTTGGTATTACATCTCCATGCATGTCAATATATCAAAATGTCAAACTGTGAAGCTTTTGGAATATACTTGAGTAAATGGTGACCTTTAATCTTGTAGGCACCATTGGACATCACGCATTTTGGTGAATTCCACATAGCAGTCTGTGACTTCAGATTTCCTCAGTCAGAGGATTGCAGATCAGTGAGCAGTTGTAGGGTTATGTTTTTCCTCTGTGGACGAAAGGGGCCACATGCTGACCCGACAAGCTCAGGGGAGGCCTGCATGGCGGTCTTGCAGACTCAGAGACCTAAAGTAACCACAAAGGATGGTCTGAAATTAAACTTTAACTAAAAGCAGTTATGGTGGGCAGTTACGTCCTAGGCCAGTATCTTCACTGACAAGGTCAATCTTTACCTTAACTGAGCCTATCTGTCTTTTTGCATCTATGATAACACACCCTTGAAATGTCTGGGTAACTTGTAACTTCCCCTTTTCTGGGGCCCCTGGGGCACAACCAAATGTGCTGGGTGCCAGGACAGATACCACAAATTCCTTCATATCATGTTGATTGATCCTGCACCCACCTAAGTATGTGTCCATCATTTTACTTTTTATCCAATCCCAGGGGTTTCCCCTGCTTTGCTTTATCCCTCCTCCTTAATCTATCACCAATGAATTTCATGTAACCCACCTATGTCCCACCTTTGATTGCAAGTGTATAAATACAATTGTAACCCCGCCATTCTCCAGAGCATTATCTTAATTCATTGAGGTTCTGCTTCCCGGCATATGTTGACAGTTCGGCACAAATAAACTCACAAAAATTCTTTACAGGTTTCAATGGTTTTTACGTTAACACCTCCAACACAGGGACACAGACGCTTAAGACATTAGTTCATGGGGTAGGAGTAGGTGAGGAGAGGATAAGCCAGGCAGATTTCAAATAAGTCCAGATCATTACAAAAGGCCCACACGAAGAACAGTGTTTCTGTAGGCTTGCGTTGAAAACAAAATCTTGTTGACAGTTCCCAAGATCTTTATCTGGCTCCTCACCGAAGGGAAAACCGTTTGTATATGCACTACCCCACAGGGCGGCGCTTGCTCTTGAAATGAACAGGAGGAGAGCTGGATTTGCCTGCTCTCTCAACATCCACACTTGGGTATGTGCTCCCTGTTTTTATTTTTATTTATTCATTGTTAAATATGCTTTTATTGATTGATTGAGAGAGAGAGAGAGAGAGAGAGAGAGAGAGAGAGAGAGAGAGAGAGAAGCTGCCTCCTGCATACCCTCTACTGGGGATCCAACCCCAACCCTGGGCATGTGCCCTGACTGGGAATGGAACTGGCGACCTCTTGGTACCTGGGACAACCCGTAACTAGCTGAGCCACACTGGCCAGGCTGGGCATGTGCTCCCTGTTTTCAGCTTGTGCATGTTTCTCTTTTGTTCCTCCTTCTTCCTTCATATGAAATAAAAATTAATGCAGTGTGAACTGCTTAGTCAGTGAGCTGCTTAATCTTATGTTTTGAACTTGGACTTCTTTTCTCTGGGCGCAAATCAGTACTAAAGCTGAGAGTAATGACTCAATCTGGCATCTGGATGTTCTATTACGGACTGTCTCTAACTGCTCCTCCATCCAAGCAAGCAAGCAGTCACAATGCATGGTCATAGGCATTTAATTAGTCTTTTTTCTGATGATGCTGATGTGCCCCAGATGACATCCACTCGCATGCGATCAGAAGCTGACTCACTGGTCAATGGATGATTCCTCGTAGCTCTAGCTCATCTGCACGTCATCTGGGTTTGACTCATCTCTCCGAAGCAGTCATTGGACCCAATTTTCTACAGCTCAGTCCTGGATTCCTTCTGTTCAAACTTACCCTTCTGAAGAAATTGCAAAGCCATCTGGCATATGCTCAGTATACGTGGTTTACAGGGGTCTTTTATGAGTCAGATCAAGGGATGAAAAGTTGGCTTAAGGGTGCCCTTCAGAGAAGCTGTCTCTGAGTCTCAAGATGAGGTGAGTCTTCCTGTTAGAAACTCTCATCCCACTTAGTTCTTTTTCTTTTTTCTTTTAAATACATTTTTGTTGATTTCAGAGAGGAAGGGAGCGGGAGGGAGAGATAGGAACAGCAATGATAAGAGAGAATCACTGATCAGCTGCCTCCTGCACGCCCCCCACTGGGGCCGGCAACCCAAGCATGTGCCCTGACCAGGACTCAGACCGTGATCTCTTGGTTCATAGGTCGACACTCAACCGCTGAGCCATGCTGGCCGGGCCCACTTAATTCTTTACAATTTTAGGATAATTACAATCATATTTATGGAGTTAATTATGCAATTACTTGTTTACTGTACTTCTTCACAAATAACTCTTTATTTAAAATCTCAAATAAGTCGTTTAATTATCCGAAGGTATTTCATTCATATTTTTTTTTACAGTTTCCATTCAATACTATTTTCTATTAGTTTCCAGTGTGCACCATAGTGGTTAGACAATCATATACTTTGCAAAGTGTCCACTCCCCCCCCCCCCCCCCGCCCCGATCTCCAGTACCCACCTGGCCCCACACACAGTTGCTACAACATTATTGACTATATTCCCTGAGCTGTACTTTACATCCCCAAGACTGTTTGCAACTACCAATCTGTACTTCTTAATCCCCTGCCTTTGCCACACAGCTTCTTACCCCTACCCCCCCGCCCCTCTGGCAACCATCAGTCTGAAGAACTGCATCTTTTTTAGAAATTATTTGGCTATACACAGGGTTTTACAAAGTGCCTAGAGTACAGTAGGTGCTCAAAGAGATTTCTTTAATAATTACTATTATTACTAATAGTATACCATGAATATTACTACTGGTAGTAAATATTTGTAGAGCTTTGACAGTTTACAAAGCACTGCACAAGACCTCATTATAGATAGGTCTTAAAAACATGGTGCTGAGTGCCAAAGAAACAGTACAAGCTCTATTCCACAATATCATTTGCATATGTTTAAAGCCCCTGAACACACAGATCAGCTCTCTCCAGACTTTAAGGGTCCATCCACATCTAAGCACATATAATGAACATATGAGAGAGCCAGGGGGAGGAGAGCCATGGTGTAAAGAATAAATTGAGAAACTTAATAAAATTAGAGGAGAGTGAGGCCTCAACAGACAAAGGGTATTCAGACACTGGGAACAGAGAAATATGATGATCTCAACCCTGATCTAAGGGTACAAAGAGAGAGAAGGGAACAATTTCCTAGGCTAAATTTTGGGGAAATTTAAAGTAATTATTTGTGCCATATTTTGAGTGCATTTAATTTCTCAAATACCTGATTCTTGACTCAACATCACTGTACTCCTCTAAAATCATCGTCCTTTTCTTCTCCTCTTTTTTCTCTCCCCCTACCTTCCCTCCCCCTTTATCCTTTCTTTAGCTCATACATTCCCAAAACATCTTTATAAAAAAGATGATTGGCCCTGGCTGGGTACCTCAGTTGGTTAGAGCACCGTTCCCATACTCCAAGGTTGCAGGTTTGATCGCTGGTCAGGGCACATACAGTCCAATGAACGCATAAATAAATGGAACAACAAATCAATGTTTCTTTCTCTCTCTGAAACCAATCAATAAAATTAAAAAAATATATTACCCATATAGCAACATAGGTGAATCACAAAGCATAATAATGCTGAGTGAAAAAAGCCAGACTCAAAAGGCTAGATACCATATGATTCTGTTTGTCTGACATCCTGGAAAGGTAAAGCCATAGGAACAGAATTCGGATCAGTGGTTGCCACAGACTAGAGTGGGGGAAGAGGACTGACTATAAAGAGAGAACATTTTGGAATGATGGGAATTTCTGTATCTTGACTCTGATGGTGGTTACACAACTGTAATTGTAGGCTAGGGCTGCCATGACAAAATACCACAGACAGTATGGTTTGAACAACAGAAATGTAGTTTTCTCTCAGGCTCGAAGCCTGAGATCAAGGTGCTGGCGGGTTGATTGCCTCTGGGGCTGCTTATCCAGGCTTGCAGATGGGCCCTTTCCTGCTGAGTCCTTACATGGCCTTTCCTCTGTGCACGCTCACTCCTGGCATCTTTTCTTCTTCCTATGAGATTAGAGTCCCACCCTTAATAAACTCATTTAACTGTAATTACCTCCTGAGTAGCCCTATCTCCAAATACAGTCATATTGAGGGTTAGGAGTTTGGTTGTGCACAATTTAGACCATAATGACAAGTGCCTAATAAAACTTCATAGAGTTGTGTACTTTAAAAGGGTGACTTTTACTTGATAATAATTATACCACAATAAACAAAAAATAAATGGATTATTTATGTACAAATTATACTGTACAGTGCAGTGGCTGGTTTGCTCAGTTGGTCAGAAAGTATGGTGCTGATAAAATGGTACTGTACATTTAAAAACAGACACCAATATGTTTCTATGGGTATCCAGGAAAATATAACTTGTTTGTTGTGTAATCCTCATTTCTTTAAGGAGGAAAAAAAGAAACCAGAGACACCACCTTGGCTTTGGTAGCACTGAATGAGTTAAATGTATCCTTGAAGTCGCCTTGTTTTTGAGTCTGTAATATGGTTAAATAAATAGAACAATTCGGGGCAGGCAGTTCTTGCAGAAGAGAGCTGCAAATGTAGGCTGCATTAGGACTCCACGAGGAGTCTGGTCTGGAATAGCCGATGGGAAAGGCTGCAGGTAGGAGTGGTAGCCAAGTTCATAGTTTTCTGGGTAACTTGTTTGGGGGCCAGTTGAGGTTAAACTTGAAATAATTTAGGGAAGATTTGGGGGCCAGCAGTCTGGTGATGTGGAAAATGTGTGGACTTGATGGCTAGACATGGGTTTCAATATTGGCTTCTCCATATATTACTGTGGGAAAATTATTTGATCACTGTGGATCTTTATTTCCTCTTCTGGAAAATGGGCTACTCAAGGCTAGCATGCAGGGTGGTCATGAGGATTTGAAATAAGGAATGTAAAACCCCAGTGTGGGGATCTGGCACTTGGTAGGTACTCAGCAATCTGTAGCATTTAATATTCAGGATGCTCAGGCCTGTGGGGCCAAGGACTCTGATAGGACCCTGAGAGCTACTTTGGAGGCCACTTGCTATGTCTAAGGGATGATGGAAGACTTTTTGCCCCCCGCCCTATAAAACCCAGAGCTGCTTTCTGGAACATGCTGTTAAAATTACTTCCCTTATTATGAAAAATTGAGTACCTGAGGAGCTGGGGATTCATCTTCATTCACCCAAGAGTATTTGGCCTCTAACTCAGAAAGAAAAGGTATTTCTTCTGCCTTAATTGGGGTTTCCACAGGATCCCCCAGAGTAGATAACAGTAGCACAGTTATGGTGTGGATAACATCATGGAGAGTGTTGATTAGTAAGTCCATTGCTTGGTGTGGTGGAAAGTGCTCTGTGTTAGGAAATAGCCTGGGCCATTGATCTGTGTCTCTCCCCGCCCCCGCCCCCCCCCCCCCGCGTCCCCCCCTCCCCCCGTCCCCTCCAAGTAGGTGATTTGAAGTAAAGAATTGTTCCTTTTTGAGTCTCATTTTCTGATGCTATGAAGGGAGGATGTTGAGTTAAATGACTTTTAAGGTCCTTTCCAGCTAGGATATTCTAATAGGCTATGGTTTGAAACTGTACAAGGATTTTAATGAATCGATTGATTTATACAAGGCTTGATGTAGCCTTTACTCTGTGTTGAGCCTGGTGCTATGGTCTGGGAGTCAGTGATGAACAAGCCAGGCATTGGCCTTTCCCAGCCTGAGCTTGCATCTCTATGGCAGTACTACCTGTCTGAGGTCAATTCCCACTTAACACTTTTTCAGGGACATAGAAGGCATGCTAACTCCATTTGTGGGAGGGCCAGAGCTGGCAGTGTTGGCATTGTGGGGTTTGGTTCTTGCAGAGCCAGGTTAAGCAACAAAAGAAAATACTTAAAAAATTTGTTTATTGACTTAGAGAAGGAGAGAGAGAGAAAGAGAGAGAGAGAGAGAGAGAGAGAGAGAGAGAGAGAGGTGCTGTCCCACTTATTTTTATATTCATTGAATATCAAGCTACACGTAATTCTTGCATGTGCCCTAACCATGGACTGAGCCTGCAATCTTGGCCTATTGGAACGATACTACAACCAACTGAGCTACCTGGCCAGGGCCAAAATAAAACACTTGTAAAGTTTGGGAAGAAATATATGAGATACAAAAAGTACAAATAGAAGGAAAGTTCTTAACTCAAGTTTAAAATAAATTAAATTTACAGGTACACAAGAAGACATACAGGGTTTATAACCATCTGCCCTGCCCTTCTGCTCAGTCAACAGGGATTACATAGTCACAAACTAACAATAGTCACACAGTTGGAAAAGGACTGAGTCTCCCTAAGATCTCTCCACCTGACAGTGCCTTAATGCCAGTGATGTGGTTGGGAACCAGTGACATCATCTCTCACACTCCCCACGCTCCCCTCCCTTTCCTTTCACTTTCTCCTTTGAAAGTAGGATGTGCCTTATCTAATGATGAACCCAGTCCTCTAGCCATAGTCCATAGTTCTTTGATTTACACATGATAGACAATTAATAAAATATAAATAATACCTGACTTTACAACAGTCCAGGTGAAAATAAGCCAGGAGTTTTAATTGGTATTAGTTAGTCATGTGATGGAGCTGCCAGGAATACCAAGATCGTCTTGGGCTGTGGTACCTATAAGAGAACTCTGTACTCTGTGCTGGGCAGACACGTTCAGCAAACATTGTGTCCCATTCTGGCTATCACATTTAATGAGCGATATCAAAATTGGAGACTGTCCAAAGAAGAGTGAACACATGGATGGCAGTAGAGCAAAGTGGTTAAGGCCATCTACTTTAAAGTTAGATGGACTTCCCCAGACGGCATGGCTCAGTGGTTGCGCATCAACCTATGAACCAGGAGGTCATGGTTCGATTCCCGGTCAGGCCACATGCCCAGGTTTGGGGCTTGATCCCCAGTGTGGAGTGTGCAGGAGGCAGCCTATCAGTGATTCTCTCTCATCATTGATGTTTCTATCTCTTTCTCCCTTTCCCTTCCTCTCTGAAATCAATAAAAATATACTTAAAAAAAATAAAGTTAGATGGACTCAGGTCCAAGCCCTGATACTTAACCTCCCACACTCTCAGTTTTCTCATCTATACAGTGGAAGTAATGCACAGTACCTACCTCATGGAATTATGGCAAGGATTATGAGGAGGATGGTAAATTATGATTTACATTGGAAGGAATTAGAGTTGTTTAGTTGAAGGCTTAGGAGTGAGGGGGCACTGTGATGGAAGTGAATGAGAGGTGATGTCTATCTTTAGATACTTGAACAACTGTGATTGGGAAGAGGTACTGGGCTTATTTTGGGTAGATTCATATAATTAGAATTAGGTGACAAAGTAGGATTTGCCAAGAAGATAATATTGCCTCAACATGTGGCAGAAACTTTGACAGCATTGCTTAAAAATGAAATTCAAGATCACAGACAGTGTTCATGCAGATGCCGATGTCCATGTCTTAGGAAGGTACAGAGGAGAGTCCGGCACTGGGCGAGTGAGTTTGGGCTCTCAGGGATTCTCAAACTTGACTGCGCCTCAGAATCTGGAAGTAGAGCTCAGGGATCTCTAATAAGCACCTGAGGTGGTTCTGATAAACCCGGCTTGCGTGGGCAACGTAGACCCACTGCACTAGAGGATCGGTCCCCTTTCACCTGTATTAGGCTCTGATGGGATTCTGGCAGGAAGGTGCTTCAAGCAAGGAGACGCGAAGATGAGAAAGTGCCAAACATATTTTGGATGCATTTGGTTAGAATTGTTAAAGAGAAAAAACCACAGCCCCCAAATGGCATCACGTGTGCTAAAATCTTATGATATCAAACATATATATGTTAGTCCTCACCAGAGGATATTTTTCCATTGGTGTTTAGGGAGAGTGGAAGAGAGAGGGAAACACAGAGAGAAACATCCCTGTGAGAGAAACACATCAATTAGTGGCCTCCTACACGAGCCCCAACCAGGGCCCGGGCCAGGTAGGAGCCTACAACCAAGGTACCTGCCCTTGACTAGAATCCAACCTGGGATTCTTTGGTCCATAGGCCAATGCTCTATCCACTGAGCAAAACCGGCTAGGGCCCAAACCTAGATTTAATACCTGACCTATTTGCTGTTTGAACCTCTCCCAAAAATGTGATCTTAATCAACCAGTCTGGAATTTTCTGGTCTGTCAAGCATCAGTAAGGTAATCTGTAACATGGGCCCTTTTCATCCCCCAAAGAAAGAAGAGGCAATCTGCATGTTTACCCTCCCCCCCCCCCGCCTCCCCCCCACACACACACACAAGAAAAGGTGATATCCCAGCACCAAACATAATCCCTTCTTTTCTTTTGCTAATAGCTCCCTTGTCCCACCCTCTTCCTATAAAAACCCTCTGTTTGTACAACCCATCAGAGCACCTTTGTAATTACTAGGTGGGAGGCTGCCTGATTCATTAATAGCTTAACAAGTCCAATTAGATCTTCAGGTTTACTTGATTGAATTTTGTTTGTTCATCAGATGGGAGGTGTTAAGTAGAAGAGTGGATGGGAGTGTAGTCGGAAAGAAAGTAGGGCCAGTTGGTGGAGAGCTTTAGATGCTAGGGGAGTTTGGAGGTTACCAAGCAAGGTTCCATGACAAACATAATGCAAAGCTAGCCACAGACATTTCTCATTCTGGAGGGTGAGCTAAATGATGAGTAAAGGCAATTGCAGACACAATATTCTCCTCCTCTTAGAGTTCACCATCTTGGAACCTGTGCAATTAATCGTCACCTTCTGTTTGCTTCATTCCAGAGCTACGCATAGACAATGTGTAGTGATGGATTGAACCATAACACTGATGTTCTTTTCCCCTCCAGTGTGTGGAGAACAAAGAAGGGCTTTCACTTCCATAGTTCTTCCAAGTAGTAGAGGCAGCATCCATGGGTCTGCTCAACTGCAGAGCAACAGTTTCAAGATCACAGTCTCGATGGCATCAGAGGTGCCAAGTTCAGAGTTTTCACCTTCAGGGACAAGTTCATCCCCTAAGTCCAATCCACTGAATTCCTTAACGTCAGCGCTCTTGTTCTTATCTCAAGGCAATTCTTAAATTAATGAGTTGCAGCTATTAGCTCTGTTGAGTAGAATGCACAGTCACAGGAGGGGGAAATGAGGCCACCAGGGAGAAGCAGCTCGGTGTTCTGAGACAGCAGGCAGAGCCAGGGACCAAACTGGTCACACGGACCAGGACCAATTTAAGCTGAATAAATGCCCGGAGGCAGAAAAGACCGTGGGGCTGGCAGAAGCTATAGGTTTCAAGGCTTGCTTTTCTTTCCGAGCAGTGGGATTGGGGTCAGTCCTGTGGAATGAGAGTAGAGACCCCAGCCTTCCAGGGTGTAGGGAGCCTGTGTGAAGATCCTAGGACCATTCTTTTAGGTTGAGTTCGTGATGGTTTTCCCTGCAACCTGGCTCTAGGGCTGGGCTAACACATGATTTGCTTGGTCCTACTTTTGTGCCTTCATGAAGACAACCACTATATTCTTTTCTTTTCTCTTTGTTTATATATATATATATATATATATATATATATACACACACAAAGATATATATATATATATATATATATATATATATATATATATATATTAGTAGCCTGGTGCATGAAATTCATGTACATTAAAAGGAAATTAATTAGAGGAAATATTTTAATATTGGTATTTGCCCTTTCTCTACAATAGAAGTGTAAGAGGTGAAAGAAAATTAGTAAAATGTATATGAAAATCTCCTTTCTGTCAGAGTCTGGGGCACACTGAGGGACCCAGAATCAAGTTCCCGCCCATCCATGTGCACCTCAAAATCGTGCGAGACCCAGACCCAGCCGGCCCCACCCCCGTCAAGCCCTGCCAGTTGGGGGGCACGGCCTCAGGTCCCCCAGCCCTGGCACGAGGGTGTGAGGGCATGACAACCATTTGCATATTAGCTCTTGATTATATAGGGTTATATAGGATATGTATTGGAAAAAAATTTATAGACTATTTTTGAGTTTGGGATGACATTGGTTAATAAAATTATACAGGATTCAGGGAGATAATCCTACAACCCATCATCTGCCTATTGTATTGTGTGTTTATCACCCCAACTCTATTCTCCTTCCATCACCATTTGTCCCCCCTTTACTTTCTTTGACCTCCCTCCTTGACAACCACTATTTTCTAGAACTGTCTATCCTATATGAGCAACATTCCCAGGCAAACCTATCAACATTTGCATCTTTTCATGGAGGCACTATAATGATATGCTGAAGAGTTTGGGAGTTGGATTGGCTTCCTAGGGTTGCTAGGAATACAAAGTACCTAAAACTGGGTGGCTTCAAATACTAGAAAGTGTCTTGTAGTTCTGGAAGCTAGATGTCTTCAGGCAAGGTGTCAGCAGGGCCATGGTCTCTTGGGTGGCACGAGGGAAGAGTCCTTTGTCTCTTCTGACTTCTGCTGCTTGTCCTCAATCCTTGACATTCTCTGGTTTCTGGATGCTTTACTCCAGTCCCCTGGCTGTCTTCTCCATGTGTATCTCCATGGCATCTTCCCTCTGAGCATGTGTATTTCTGTGTCCAAATTCCCCCCCTTTTTTAAAAAAAAAATTTAAAATTGATTTCAGAGAGGAAGGGAGAGGGAGAGAGAGATAGAAACATCAATGATGAGAGAGAATCATTGGTTGGTTTCCTCTTGCATGCCCCCTACTGGGGATTGAGCTCGCAATCTGGGCATATGCCCTTGACCAGAATTGAACACGGGACCCTTCAGTCCATAGGTCGACACTCTATCCACTGAGTCAAACCAGGTAGGGCCAACTTTTCCCTTTTTATAAGTCATGTTGGATCAAGGCCCATCCTAAGGACCTGATTTTAACTTGATGACCTCCTAGAGACCCAATGTCCAGATAAGATCCCATTCTGAGGGGATTAGCACCTCCTCATATCTTTTTTGGGGGCGGGGGCGGGGGGTTATCCTCTCAGTAAGTGCCCCTGTTGCCCCTGGTGTACAATCTGGTAAGTGTGCCTTCAACCTGCAGAGGAGTTGGAATTCCTAGCTGGATCACCGGCACCAGCTTTTGCTATTCACATTAGCACTCACCATTTGACTCTTCTTTCAGAAACATGATCATTGCTGAAAATCCTCAGGCTTCTCACGGGAAAGGGCCTGGCTAGTTAGAATGGCCTGTAGTCACCTTGGTACCACTTTGGAGCCAGGCACCCAAGCAGAGGCAGTGGGAAAGCCAGCAGTGGGACCTCATGCATGCCTAAGTGTCCTGGCACCGGCCTGGGTGGAGGGCCAGAGGCACACAGTGAGCTGAACAGGAGAGGCCGGCTGGAAGAAAGGTGTGCTCTGAGAACAGAACAATGACCTTCCCATACCCAAAGCCCCAGGCGTGAATACTCAATGGTTGGGAACACAAGGACAATTGGAGTTTGTTCTAAACAGCGGTTTGCAACCCCTTTGGGGGTTGAAGGACCCTTTCACAGGGGTCGCCCAAGACCATCGGAAAACACATATATAATTACATATTGTTTCTGTGATTAATCACTATGCTTTAATTATGTTCAGTTTGTAACAATGAGATTGGGGGTCACCACAACATGAGGAGCTGTATTAAAGGGTCGCAGCATTAGGAAGGTTGAGAACCACTGTTCTAAAATCAAAACTGGTGTGATTATAGTAGTGCAGTTAAGGTGGAGTTAAGGTGCTTAAGTATTTAACGGTGAAAATCTCTCCCAGACTTCTGGTCCCAGGGCCAGATCTGCTACAACAGATTCTTGCTAACACGACCCAAGCAATGATACTGGTGAGGAGCTCTCCAGTGGTTCTGTTCAGCACACTCATTGGTTGAATTTTGGGATGCACTGACTTTCTCCAAAGCCACCTCCCTCGGTTAAATGTCCTTCCATTGCAGGGTAGAATTGCAGAGGTGCAGGATTCCTTTGATTTCTGTTTTCATATATAATTGATTTTAGAGAGGAAGGGAGAGGGGGAGAGAGACAGAAACATCAATGATGAGAGAGAATCATTGATCGGCTGCCTCCTTACATGATCAATCCATTGAGCCTGCAACCTGGGCATGTGCTCTGACCAGGAATCGAACCGTGACCTCCTAATTCCTAGGTCTCCACTCAACCACTGAGCTATGCCGGCCGGGTGTGGGTAGCACTTCATTGTAGTTGAAGGAACTCTGGTTTGGGATCAGGGGACCTCAAGCCTAGCCATCATTTTCTTTCAGTTGCCCCATGGGAATTTGGACTAATCTTGTAACTGCTGTTTTTCAGAGATAATGGCTGCTCTTTAAACTACCTTATAATCAGCACACGGTCTGCATGGCAGCAGGGGCAGCCACGGTGACCTCTTATATAAGAAGTTACAACATTTCTTTTTACCTTTGCTTTTTCTATGCGTCCTCATTTCTCTAGGCAAATTGTAGATGGTCACATTTTACTTACCTTGCACACAGTAAAAACCAGAAGGGAAAAGCACATGGTGATTTACATGTGCACATGTGTACAGACATACATTCATACTCTCTCTCTCTCTCTCTCACCTTTAATTAAACAGCTACACAGCCAGACCAGATGGAACTACATCTCAAGATACTTTACATGTAGGCAACCCTCTTAGACCCTTCCGCAGAGCTTACACTCTTATTTTATGTGCAATTCTAACAGAACTTGTTTATCTAACTTCCATGTAGAATAGAAGCAGCAAACAGGCAGAACAAATATGGGATAAAGGAGGTGGATATGTGGAGAGCATGAACTTCTGAGTGCTGAATGCCCAGCCACGAGGCAGACAAAAAAAGAAATCAATCTGAACAGAGCAATCTGGGGCCACTGAGTTTAGGGCTAATAATTGTTGGACCTTCATGGATCCCAGCTTGTAGTGACGCAGCGAGGTCTGATCCCTTCTGTTTTGGAGGATGAATCATCCGGGAGACTAAATTAAGTTCTGTCTCTTCTGTTTAGAAAGCATGGACATGGGCACTCTAGCTAAGGAAGAGTTATGTCTAAAATGTTAAAAACTTTCAAAAAAGACTTGGCTCCTGAGAATCGTGGGGTTGGAAAACACTGTAATCATAACAAAATTACAATTTATGGAGTAAGCATTTGACAGTAACTGTCTCCATTGAGCTGACCAGCTCGATGTGGCCTCTGCTCCCCATGAATTGAAGTTGGTGAGCTAGACAGAGGAAGTCGTTTTGTCATCCCAATGTTAGATGGATCTTATTATTCTTTCCAAAAATATAGAGAAGGAAGTTAGAGGTAAAGAAGAGAATTTATCCATTGCTACAATGATCCCATGTCCAAACATTCTTCTGACTTCTCCCCTTCAAGCAAGTCCCTGTATTTCCCACCATACCTACAACGTTCCCTCCCTACTCCATCTGCTCCATCCTGCCCCACCTCACGGGTCCAGGGCTGTTCCTGTTCTTCAGTCTGGCTCAGTGCCACCTCTTCCACGGAGCCTTATGGAAACTTTAGTTGAAACTGATCTCTCCTCTAACCTTCCAAGGGATGTTACTGATCTCTCTCTCTCTCCCTCTTGTACGTTTCAATTTCTATCCTATATTACAATGGGTTTTTTTTGTGTGTGTGTGTTTCTTTTTCCCCTTTAAATTGTGGCTTCCTTCTCTCAATAACCTATAAATTGCTTGAGGGCAGAATCTGGATTTGATCCATTTCTGTGTCTCCATTAGCACCTGGCATAGTACCTTACACAGAAAGGGTGTTCGATAAACGCTTACTGAATGGCTACATGAATGAATGCAACCAGCCAGTTATTTGCCCTTTGCATTTGCCAAGGCTACGGTGTTAACACAGAGAATTGGGGATTCGGGGGGAACATGACTTTATTGATGGAAGCGTTCATGTGGAAAATTAGCACTCTGACTCCTTTTCCCTGAGGACCGTAACAATTTTCCCTCTTCTTAAAATGTGGGGCCTACGCGTGGCGGCCTCTCTGAAATGAAGAGAAAGAAGCCCTTAAACATCGCAGCGTGGCCGTGCGTTTATGGCTGTAGCTGCCTTACCGGTTCTTAACAAAAAGCTGTCGAGCAACACCTTCTATCTGTGCGACATGCGGAGTTTGGGAAGTGCTCTAATGGACAGCAATTTCTTTTGGCTGTCACAGCTCAGTGTAACGGCAGATAGGACAGTGTGATTATCCTGGCTTTTCAGATGAAACATTTTACTTTCTAAATCTCTAGGCTTCCGTTATTGCCTTTAGCGAGGGCCTACAGTTGGTTGTGTGTATTTTTTGGAGTCACTACTCCGCTGGGGTTTACCAGTGAGTTGCATCATCCACAGCGTCTCGAGTGGGAAGGCCTGGGGAAGGGACTTGGAAAGCCTGGGTTCTGGTACTGACCGTGACCCTGAGCAAGTGCTATGCCTTCCTGCTTCTCTTTGCTGTTGCCTTAGGCGAGCTTATGAATTTAGAAGTCAGAGCAAAAGCCACCCCTGTGAGCCACGAGGTCAGAACGGGCATGCCAGCTCTGTTCCCTGAAGAATCATTGTAACTCTTGGCACGAACACTTGACATTTTTCAAGATGGAAAAATACGGAAAGGAGAGCCTATGAGAGTGAGAAGTGAGCCAGATCTGCCATCTGGTCTCCCAGAAGCAGCGCGAGAGAAAACCAGCTCGTGCTATTCATTCTCTGCTACTTTAAGCACCCCCCAAACAGCGCTGCAGCCATGATTTGGAATGCTGTGTTATGAGGGTGCAGGGATACACTAGGTAGGGTCATATGTCAATACACTTATTTTATTTAGAAAGTGAAAAAAAGTACCAGTGTATACTAGTACATACACTATGGTTATGCATATGTAAAATATACATACAATTGGCAAAAATGCAACAAAATAGCACAGTGACCATCTCTGGGTAATGCTATTGTGGGTGATCCCTGTTTTCTTCTCTACACTTTGCTCAAAGTTCCCTCCAATGAGTAGGAAATCCTTTTGTAATCAGAAAAATATTTATGAATATTAAGCAAAACAAGCATGTAATTACACTAAATGCTATTGGGGTAGTTAAAATCATCATTTCTTTCTTTTCTTTTTTATAGTTTTCAAGTTTACCCTTACAAACATGTATTAATTTAGCCCTAGCTGGTTTGGCTCAGCAGATAGAGCATCGGCCTGTGGACTGAAGGGTCCTGGGTTCGATTCTGGTCAAGGACACATGCCTGGGTTGTGGGCTTGATCCCCAGTAAGGGGGCGTGCAGGAGGCAGCCAGTTGATTCTCTCTCATCATTGATGTTCCTATCTCTCTCTCCCGCTCCCTTCCTCTCTGAAATCAATAAAAAATATATTTTTTACAAAAAGAAGTACTTGATTTAAAAACAAACAAAAGAACAAACATGTATTAATATTAGAAGGAAAAACAGTCCCAAATTTGCCCACCACAAATTCATTCTCTCCTTTTTTCTTTCTAATGGAACCTGAATTTTTTTTTTTTTTTTTTTTTTTTTTTTTTTTGGTGGTGGTGGGGCGGGGGGAATGTCGATATACCAGCAAAATTTTGTATCTTCCAGGGTTCCTTACAGGTGGGGGTAGAGTAGACATTTGATTAAGTTCTAGCCAATGATACTTAAGTAGGAGTTGCGTGGGTCTCTCAGCTGACTTGATTGGCATGTGCCCTCCTATTCCTCTCCCTGCTGGAACTTAGACGTAAGGTTTGGAGCTGCAGCAGCCGTTTTGTAAGAAGAAGACATCCCCAAGGATAGAGATCATGAAGTAAAGCTGGCAGAGCAGAATAAAGGTGCCTGGGACACTGGGGACATTTGGGAGTCACTACCAGGCTGAACCATCTCCCTCCCAACTTCAGGCTGCGGGAGAGAGAACGAAGTCCCATCATGTTTTCGCCACTGTGGTTAGTGTCTTTTGTTGGTGATAGCTGAGCCAATTTCTAAGTAATATATCCACTTAAAAACAAACAAAGAAAGAACTTTTTAATTCCTAATCACTGCGACCAACTCAAAACAAGGTGTCTGGGTGTGGGGGGGTGGGGGTGGGGATGAGTCAATTGAAATTCACTTTGGATGGAAATAAAAGGCAATGTTCTGCTACACATTAAGGACGGTCTCCGAGGCTCCAATAAATCAAATCTGGTTCACATTGTCGACGTTCCAGGCACAGTGGTAAGTTCATTATTTTTACATTTGGGGACAATAAGTGTGTTCATACAGCCTGGCAACCAGGGAATCAGCGCATCGCCATCTGCCTGAACTGAGGCCATTTGTCACGGAAGATGCTTCTCCCAAAAGGTGCAAAACAGACCTGCCTTGAAGAAGCACCCACGTGGGGACCGTTATTGGAAATGTCAGATGGAAAACATGTCCGGAAATGGGGAATGTGCAAGCCTCCTGCGCAGGAAGAAGACTCACCCCTCTGCTCAGCCTCCTGGGTCCTGAGCAGCAGCGATGCCACAGCCACAGCAGCTTTTCAGAACAAGCCCCCCTGTCACTCACTGCCTCATTGTTCTACAGGGCCCGGGCGGGAGAGAGAGGAAAGACCAGGAAAGAGGAAGGGTGCAAGGCCAGAAGGCCAGAGCCAGAAGGGCCTTGGAGGGCTGTCCATTAACTTCAAGACTTTCTTTTCGTAGAGGAGCAAGAGAGGGTCATGCCTCCCAGGAAGTTAGCGACTGGGCCACCCCTGGAACCTGGAGCAGCAGCCCCCTGGTTCTGTGCCAAGGCGAATGGAGAATGAGGAATGTGGATGCACCCGAGTGCAGAGTCCTCATAGACATTGGCAGTCAAGGAGCGACTTGCAGGCATCTTCCTGGAGGTTCAGTAGAGATGTCTCCATAGAGGAAAGAGTAAACAGCAGAAGAGGAAGTGAGGGTGATTTGAGTGGCATGGGGGTGTGGGAACCTTAATCAGAGTACGCCGGACGTTCAAGGCCAATCTGCCATACGCAGGCGCAAAAGCAAGGACACGGCAATCTTCCTGTGTGCACTGCGCCGGTGTGCCTTTCTGTAGCCCAAGTATTGACGTCACTGTTTGGAACGAAGCCTCTTTTGTCTGAGTCGGTATAAAGATGTGTTGCGGCCCTGGTTGGTTTGGCTCAGTGGATAGAGCATTGGCCTAGGACAGTGATGACGAACCTTTTGAGCTCGGCGTGTCAGCATTTTGAAAAACCCTAACTTAACTCTGGTGCCGTGTCACATATAGAAATTTTTTGATATTTGCAACCATAGCAAAACAAAGACTTATATTTTTGATATTTATTTTATATATTTAAATGCCATTTAACAAAGAAAAATCAACCAAAAAAAAATGAGTTTGCATGTCACCTCTGACACGCGTGTCATAGGTTTGCCATCACTGGCCTAGGAACTGAAGGGTCCTGAGTTCGATTCCAGTCAAGGGCATATGCCTGGGTTGTAGGCTTGATTCCCAGTAGGGGGCATGCAGGAGGCAGCCGATCAATGATTCTTTCTCATCATTGATGCTTCTATCGCTCTCTCCCTCTCCCTCTCTCTCTGAAATCAATAAAAAAATATACATATATTTTTTTAAAAAGATGTGTTGTTGACCAGCAGGTGCGTGCGTGACTGCTTAGTATGGCTCCTGTATTTGCGACTGTATTAGCAAGGGCTAATACTGGCTCCTATGTTTGTAGGCTCCTATGTTTACTGTAACTGCTTTGTAAGCTACTTTGAAGAACTGTTTTATCTAATGGCTCCTTGTTAGCAATGGCTACTTGGTCTGCAATGAAGACTCTCCTATCGCCTATGACTTCTCATGTCTTCTCCGTCTAATCCCCGGCGTCCATGATGGTCCAGTTCCTGGCAGAGAAGGACCTGGGCACCCAACAGGGGGCCAGGATGGGCAGAGAGGCAAAGGACTCATATCTGCTCATCCAGTTTCTCAGCCCTCCCCTTGCTGTGCCTGTGGAGACGGCTGAGTGACATCTGTGACATCACCTCGGCTGCTTCATACATGACCATGAACCGGCTGCATTTTGCTAGTCCTCATGTGAAGGGACATCAGAGCAGCCCAGCCTCCTCCCTGCTGTGTCTGGGACAGTTGGTCGCCACAGGAGAGTAATTCCCACTTCACAACTGAAGCAAAATGTCTTCCTTTTCCCAACAAAGTCATCACCAAAGGATGGAGATTTTCCACTATGTTCAGTCTCCAGCTGGGACTGTGGGAAGCTGAAATGGACATACAAGACACTCACCCAAGACTCAGCCAGAAAAGGACTCAAAAGAAATGAGTAGGAGCTCGGCCGGGGTGGCTACGTGGTTGAGGTCACGGTTTGATTCGCATTTGGCACATGCCTGCGTTGCGGGCTCCATCTCCAGAAGGGGGCGTGCAGGAGGCAGCTTATCAATGATTCACTCTCATCATTGATGTTTCTCTCTCTCTCTTCCTCTCTGAAGTCAATATATTTAAAAAAAGAAATATATATATATATATTAAAAAAAGGAAACGAGTAGGATTTCCAAATTAACAGAACAACTTACCTTGGAATCTAAAAAGAAAAAAATGGATCAAGGAATTCTGCCAAAACATCCTTGGCAGTACAGAGATCTAGTCCAAACTGGGAAGTTACTACTTTTCATTTTATATAAAAAAATATTTCCTAGATCAAGTTCCTAGATGGGGTTCCCATCCCCACACATCCAGAGCAAAACCTGGGGTCAGGAGATCGGCGGCTGGAGGCAGCACGGTGGAGTGTGAGAGCGGTAGTCTCCAAGGTGAGGCGCAGGGAGCCCCACATAATGTACATGTAGTTTATAAAGATTTGCCCGTGTTTATATGTAATGCACGAATCTACACTTACTTAAATGCATGTATTATTTACATATATATAAGTGTATGCTTATTTCAATATACATGTACACTTCTTTAAGTACACACACAGGTGAATACTGAAAGTTTCCTCACTGAAAGGAATGCATGCTCACAGGTATTTGGAGTTCACTGGTTCAAAGAATGGGCTTTAGCGTCTGAGCTGCCAAAAACATATAAAATAGAGAAAATGATAGCACCTCCTAGTAGTGAGGATTCAGAAAATATTAGGCAAAGTGCTTGGTAGTTTTTCCTGCTATTTGACCATCTTCCTGAGCACAGATCTCACATCTGTCCTGTGGGTTGCGTATCCCCCGGGCCTGGGCAAGGTCTGCACAAAGTATGTGCTTTATAAATACCTGTTGAATGGATGGCTGGCAGTCGGTAGGTCCATGTGGTGGCTTCCACACTGATGTAACTCCACCTGCATCTGTGCTGCACAGGCAACAACAGTGAAGTACAAGCATGATAATGGCGTCATGATTGATTCACGCCCTGTATAAAACCAGGCAAATCATTCACAAATGTAGGCAATTTATTTTTAGTAACAAATGACTGGCAGCACTCCTCCCAACTGATGGGGACTCACCAATGCGCTGTCCACTGAGCACATGCATGACGACCCATATGCTTCCATGAGTCTGAACCAACTGCTATCACCAGACTGAATTCCACCTTGTGATCTAATCTGACTGGGGGGCATGTTTACACATCTATATATGTAAAAGCCTAAGTGACCGAATGACCGAACGACCAGTCCTCTGGTCGCTACGATGTGCACTGACCACCAGGGAGCAGATGCTCAATGCAGGAGCTGCCCCCTGGTGGTCAGTGTGCTCCCACAGTGGGAGCACCGTTCAGCGAGCTTACCAGTCGGCGGTGGAGGCAGGCGCAGCGGGGCCGGGATGAGCAGAATGGTGTGGGCTCCTCCCCAGCCGGCTGCCGCTTCAGGCACTGTTACATCCCTTGGGGGATGTCGGACAGCTGGTTTCAGCCTGGTCTGTGGGGATCGGTCTGAAACCGGCAGTCCGTCATCCCCCAAGGGGTCCCAGATTGCAAGAGGGCACAGGCCAGGCTGAGGGACTCCGCTCATGCACCAGGCCTCTAGTTACTATATAAACACTGCTTCTTTATAAAACCCAAAAGGGGAAAAGGAGAGAAATGAATGTAAAGTTTAAGAGAAGAGACCTAACTTCAATAAAGGGAGACTTTCTTTTTTCCTTTTTTTTTTTTTTTTTTAAAATATGTTTTTATTGATTTCAGAGAGGAAGGGAGAGGGAGAGAAATAGAAACATCAATGATGAGAGAGAATCACTGATCGACTGCCTGTGCACTCCCCTACTGGGGATCGAGCCCGAAACCCGGGCATGTGCCCTTGACTGGAATTGAACCCAGGACCCTTCAGTCCGCAGGCCGACGCGCTATCCACTGAGCAAAACCAGCTAGGGCTAGGGAGACTTTCTTGATGACGAGAGGTGTTTGTCTTGCTGCTATTAAAGAAGCCATTGGTTTCCTTGTGTGGGTCTGGTTTTTCTCCTGAGCATGGTTATAAAGACTGTTAAATACACAAACTCTTCTCCAAAACTCTATCCTAATATTAGCTTTTCTCCCCCCCTCCCCTACACACACACGGCAAGCAACTTTTCCCTGATAAATTTCTACGATAAGACTGGCTTTATCGATTCTGACAAACAGTTCAGATTCCAAATTCCACGGCCACGTTTCTCCCATGGAGCCGCTCTCGGGCAATTCTAAGCCCTCGGAGGAGGAGCATGCTTTTCTCTCTCTTGGTCCCCTTCATCCTTCCAAACCAAGTCCTCATCTTTCTGGTGTTTTTGCAGCTTTGCAGGCCTGCAGCTGAGGCCACCAGGCTGTAGCTGTGCCAACCGAGAGCCAGCAGATCCCAGCAGATGGCTGGTGTTTAATTCCATCACAGTTGGATATAGAGAAGCCTTGAACAAAAAATAAATATGGGCCCACAACTTCTACTCTCTTGGGAGCATGTGAAATAGATCTTTCTTCTTCTTTTTTTTCCTTAAAAAATACATTTTTATTGATTGAGAGAGAGAGAGAGAGAGAGAGAGAGAGAGAGAGAGAGAGATGAGAGAGCTGCCTCCTGCAGGTTCCTTACTTGGGATCGAGCTCACAACCCCGGGAATCGAACCAGCAACCTCCTGGTGTTCGGGTTGCTGTTCAACCACTGAGACACACCAGCTTGATGCTAGGACCTTTCTTAATCCCTGTGTCACCAATACCTTATCTGGAAGGTCAAAGTCCAAATGCGCTGTTAATATAGGGGGAGATAATAAATGTTCTCTTCCTTTTCCATTTCAACCACTACTGTTCTCAGGGAAGATGAAGCAATGGGAAGAAGGCTGTCCTTGATACTCTTTATTTTATTTTTTATTTTTCTGTCCTTGATACTCTTTACAAAAATATGTTTATTGATTTCAGAGAGGAAGGGAGAGGAAGAGGGAGAGGGAGAGACAGAAACATCAATGATGAGAGAGAATCATTGATCAGCTGCCCCCAGCACGCCCCCTACTGGGGATTGAGCTTGCAATCCGGGCACATGCCCTGATTGGGCGGTCCTTGATACTCTTGTGAGATACTGGACTGTGTCTGCCTCAGGTTCTCGGAGAAGTTTCCCCTAATCGAGGGGATGTGTTATTCAGTGTTCCCCCAAAGTTAAAGCAGTGAGAGACAAAGCACAGTCATGTGGGCTTTCCGCCTCCAGCATGCTGAGTCACTCTGGGATTGTCCGGATTCTGGGCAGCTATGGAACTAAAGGGTAAACTCGGGACTCAGTCAGAATCCCTGGGTTCTGCTAATCACATTTTGTCAACCTAAAGGTTTTATGCAAGACAAGCCGAAACTCCCCCTACACATTTTCAGGCAGATGAAACGATGGTGTGGCACTCGCTGAGTGGGTTTTGAAGTTACTGTGGGCTATCAGGAGGGACTTGGATATTTTAGGGCTAATTCTGATTTTTTTTTTCTGTGTGTGTTTTTTTGCTGCAACCCCATAGGTTTGCATTGGACCCTAACATCTTTTCCTTGTGACTTACCCCTTGTGCCTCTTTATAGAACAGAGCTTCTCACTCCTGTTCCTCGTAATTACCTTTGACCTATTATCTAGAAAAACAAGCACTTTTCCTCCTAAAGATGTTTCCACTCTATTCCATCTTCTTTGGAAACACAACAAAGGGTTGCTCTGCTTTGCAGGATCTGTATAGGAGGCAACCCTGATAAAGCTGGCCCTTGTGGCTTCTGCCCAGGGCCCAGTCAGCATACCATCCATTGCATCCAAAAGAACCCCGTCACCACCCCCAAAGGGCCTGGAAATGTTAAGCCTCCCACCAGTGCTCTAAACATGCCCTTTAGTCACTGTATTTGTTTGCTAGGATTGGCCTAACAAAGTTCAACAAACAAGCGGAGTGGCTTAAACAACAAGCATATATTGCCTCAGAGTTCTGGAGGCCGGAAGCCTGAGATGAAGGTGTGGGCAGGGATCTGTTCTAGGCCTCCCTCCCGCCTTCTGGTAGTTCCTTGGAAAGTGGTCACATAACTCCGTACTTCACGTGGCGTTCTTTTTGCATATGTGTCTGACTGGTCAAGATTTCCCCTTTTTTCCTGCCTAGGGCTCTTTCTAGAGCCCTGTCTCTTACCTGCCTGTGTTCGAAAACGTTGTGATTTATTTCTTATTTTGGAAATCAAGCTCTGACTCCCAGTGGAATTACTAGTTGCACAGCTGTGACATTCAAGCTAATGTCTTCAAACCTGGTGGAGCAAATTTCCAGCTAGAACCAAGAAGTTACTTTGCACATTCAAACACTGCCTTATGTCTGCTTCTTTATGGGCTTAGGATACTCTGTTTTGCCTACTTTTAACTCATTATTCTCCCATCGGGCATAGTTTTTATGAAAGCAAATGCCATGTTTGGCCTAATTTGGATGATAGCTGTGAGAAGGACACAAACAAAATACATTTGAATCGAGGGAAGGAAGGGAGAGAACGGAGATTTACCAGGAGTCTGCTACCCGCCTGATGCTTTTTATTCTTGTATCATTGAACTCTCTGCTCACCTATGCGATAGACACACTTTAAGCTAGTTTGGCGATAAGGAAATGGAGGCTCAGGGAAGCGTAGACCACACAGCTGGTCCACGTGGGAGGCAGGATTTGAACTCAGTTCAAGATGTGAGCCTCCTGCTCTTGGCTTTTCACCGCTGTTCAAGAACAGTCACAAACCCATGTTTATTCCCCACCATCTCTCTCCCCGGCTAGAATTGTGTATCTGGGCAACTGCCCAATAATTTCTGTTAAATAACCAAGTGGTCTTTCTGATTTTCTCCTCTGAATAAAATGACCATGAGTTCCAGCAGAAGCAAAATAAATCATTGTAATTTGGCCAGGAGAGTGGGGTAGAGTGGATCAAGGCAGGGCTTTGCCCCAGAAATGCCAAGCTCGAATCTCCTTCTATCACTGCCTGCTATTGAGGCTTTTATGTCTCACTTAGCTTCCTAAGTCTTTTTCTTCACTTTAAAATGAGTATAATGTTGCTCAACTAGCATGGCTCAGTGATTGAGCGTCAACCTATGAACCAAGGGTTCACGGTTCGATTCCATGCCTGGGTTGCAGGCTCAGTCCCTAGTGTGGGGCATGCAGGAGGCAGCAAATCAATGGTTCTCTCTCATCATTGATGTTTCTATCTCTCTCTTCCTCTCCCTTCCTCCTTGAAATCAATAAGAATAAATAAAAATGAGTATAATGTTAACGTTGGTGAACGTTTCCAATAATATACATAAAGTATCTTGCCTATGGAAGGATTTCAACAAAATGAAAGCCACTGTTGTTCTATTGGCAGATACAATGAGAATAAGAAGGGACCGAGTCACTCGGAGGCCTCCTGCACGCCCCACGCTGGGGATTGAGCCTGCAACCCGATCAGGAATTGAACCGAGACCTCCTGGTTCATGAGTCAGTGCTCAATCACTGAGCCACGCCAGCCTGGCAATGGAACTTAACCTTCTTGATGAGAAGAATGAAGGGGAATAATATCACAATCATCATAACAGCTAACCCTAGGTGCTAAGCACCCTCTCAAGTGCTTTCCGTGAATTAGCTCACTGAAACACCCCAAACAGCCCGCAGGCCCTACCACTAGCCTGGAGCCACCTGGGCTAGCCCTGGCCACACAGCCTGTTTTCTGGCTGGTCACACAGCCAGTAAGGGGAGGAGGCAGAGCTGGAACCCAGGCTCTAAGCTTTGTCGATTACCCACAATGCTCTGCAGTTACTGTGTTCCCATAGTGGCTCGCAGTGGGAAACAGGTGAGGAGCCTGTATGTATAGAAATAATAATAACATAAAGTCTGCAAAGGTTCCGTGGTTGATGGGCAAAGGAAGGATTCGCTAGGTAGGATAGATTTGAGCTCATTTCATTCTTCATCACACACACACACACACACACACACACACACACACACACACACTATTGCAGTCTCTTCTCAACCCCCTACTCAAATGCCAATCTCTCCTAGAAGTTGCATCATCGGGAAGGTACCAGTAAGCAGCTTTCCTGTACAACAGCATCTGGGGAACGTGCCCAAATGCCGCGTTGGGTGTCTTACCTTAAGGGTTGCTTTCTCCACAGAGGGCGCCGAGGAAGCAGACACTGAAACGGGGGCTCCCACTCAGGTGGCCCAGCAGGGCCTGTGCGCCGCGAGGGCCGGAGCCCCTGGGGGAATGGCTTGTCCAGAATGTCCTGTGCCCTCTCCCCAGGACCCCGCAGCCAGCCTCACACCACCGTGCTTTTCTTCCCTAGGGGAGCGGGATTTCCAAAATGAAGGTCGGGTCCCCTGGCCCAGGGGCCCCCTGGGGCGCTTTGCTGCATCACCACCAAGCGGATGGAGGGCTGGGCATCCAGTGTGGCCTCGGGCGTGGCCTGCGTGCTGGGGTCCTTGCCTCTGCAGTCGTACAGCGCGCAGGAGACGAGGAATACCAGGAGCAAGATGACGTAGCTCACGACCAGGATGATCAGGTTCAGGGTCACGGGGTCCACCTCCAAGTAAAACGCCATGGCGTCTCTTGCGGTTGGGAAGCGGGTTTAGAGAAAGGCCGCAGGGCCAGTCTCTTTGCAGGAAAGGAACCCTAGTTCATTGCAATAGCTACGTTGGCTCTGGGGTAAAAATACATTAATCCCCCGGGCTCCGGGAGACCTCCCAGAGAAAAGCTGCTCGGTTTAATAACTTAAGCTCTTGCTGTTAATACGATGGCCGCGGAGACACAGATGCTGTCTCTCACCAGTTCAGTGGTGCTGAGAAAGAAAGAGGAAAAGAGGGGATCGAAGGGTTACCAGAGCCTGGTGTCCATACAGTCCACCCTCCAAGCAGGCAGTGTGGTGGGCAAGGGTGAGTGCCGTTAATAAGCACGTTATTAAAAGGTTGGATTGCCCTGGGAAAACTGTGAAGTGTGCTCACCTTTTATACGAGGGAGGTTTAAATGCCACCTTTTATCTATACATGGAGTGACTGGGCAATCAGGACCATGGGCTTTGGGGAAAAATGAGTTTAATAGGAGGAGCATACCTAGGGTCTGGCGTTTTCACTCATTCATTATTTGTTGGTTTTTAAAATTCATTAATTCAGCACTACCTGGTTTGGCTCAGTGGATAGAGCGTTGGCTTGTAGACTGGAGGGTCCTGGGTTTGATTCCGGTCAAGGGCACCTTGATTGCAGGCTCAATCCTCGGCCCGGGTCAGGGCATGTACGAGAGGCAACCAATCGATGTGTTTCTCTCACACTGATGTTTCTTTCTCTCTCCTCCACCCCTCCCTTTATTTTTAAAAATTAATGAGAAAATATTCTTGGGTGAGAATGAACACAACAACAAAATATTTAAATTCATTAATTCAAAATACTTTTTTTTTTGAGCTCTTCCTATGTTCCAGGCACCTTGCTAAGTGATAATAAGAGAAGCATTTAGTCCCTCAGGGAAGATAGACATTAGACAAATAATCACACTGTTTAAGAACAGTGGACATACATGTATAAAGGACAAGGAGAGGGGACCAGGACAGTGTGGCCCAAGGCAGGTCAGAGAAAGCTTCCACAAGGAAGAGACGTGTAACCTCTGACCTGAAGGACAGGCAGAAGGTAGCAGGTGAGGACAGGCAGGGAAGAGTCTTCTAGCCACAGGAGCAGCATTTGTGAAAGATCCGAGAAGAAAGAAGGCTGGAGAATTGGGGGAACTGAGACAAGCGCAGGTGACAGGAGTATAAAGAATGAGGAGCCTGAGGGGAGAGAGGTAGGCAGGGTCAGACCGCAAAGGAGCTGGTGGGTCCTACCAAGGACTTCACTCTTGATCCTGGAGCAATGGGAGGCCATTGCATCATGTGATGCAGGGGAGTGATACAATCAGATTTGCATTTTATTCATTTATTTTTTTTTAAATCTTAGCCGAGCTTGTTTTTAAAAAATATGTTCTGATTGATTTTTAGAGAAAGAGGAAAGGAGAGGGATAGATGAGACAACGATGAGAGAAACATCATGGATCGGTTGCCTCCTGCACGCCCCCTACTGGGGATTGAGCCCACAACCTGGGCCTGTGCCCTGATGGGGAATCGAACCGTGACCATTTGGTTCATGGGTGGACACTCAACCGCTGAGCCACACCTGAGGGCGGATTTGCATTTCAAAGAGATCGCCTTGGCCACTGTGTAAAGGCAGGAAAATAAGCTGATAGAAGATAAAAACACAGATGTTCCTTGATTTATAAATCATCACCCCCCCCCCCCTCAGTTGTAGTCCCGGCCCAATAGTCCTGGATGCAGCCAAGGTCATGGCAGGACTCTGTGCTCAGAAGGGCCCCACACTTGGGTGAATGCTCTGCTATCACCATCCTGAAATTTTTCAGAATTTTTTATTTTGCACTGGCCTCACAAATTACGTATCTGGCCTTGGTCTCATCTATGTATTCTTGGCCAGACAGGGCTGTTTCTCCAAGAGCTAATGGGACTCTTTTGATTAAAGGCCAACACTCCCAGAGGTCTGCCAGTTTCTTATCCTCATTAAGCCGAGCAGTGTAAGGCCAGCTTCCTTGGGAGCCTAGTGTGCGGGGATGCTGTAGAAAGTTCTTATTGATCTGGAGGCCCTTTTCAAATAATATATTCCATGATTCTGTGGTTCCGGACTGACCTGTGGAATGACACTCAAGAAGATGAATGGTTCCCAAACACCCCAGGATGAGGGCCAACCTCACTGGAATCCATTGGACTTCTTAGGAAGACAGATTCCCAAATCAAACCAAGATCTATTGAATTAGAATTTGGGGGACTAGGGTCTGGGAAGCTGCATTGGATCATTCTGATAGGCAACCAGGATGGAGAACCACGGCTGTAGAAGTGGGTAAGAAGGATGTGTAGGAAAATGGGCCACCAGAGCCTTGGTTGGCTGCCAAGAGATGTCCTGGAAGGCGTTCAACACAGAATTCAACTCAGTCTGCGTTCTGAGTCCAGTGGTTCATTGGTTCACTTTGTCAAGATAATCCTTTTCCTGGTGGCAATTCACATTTACCAAACTCCTAGGAGACTGATGTTTAGCACAGAATGCCAGTGCATCAAGTTACAGTGAAAAATACAGCCATCACAGGCCAGGAGGGCCCGGACTGGAATGATCACAGCTTTTTCTCCCTGGAGGCAGATCTGTCCAGCCTGTTTATAATCAGCCGGCTTCTTGGTGAACATGGGATCTCAGCGAGTGGACTTGTCGGGTGCTTTTCGCACAGAGCTCCCGGGTCCCAGCAAGGCCTTTAGAGGCAGCGTGTGAACCAGTTCACTACTTCCTGTGGCCCACTCTGAACTCTAGCTTCTCGACTCCTACCATCAGCTGGTGGCTGTACGGCACAGGCTCTTCCGTGTAACAGTGTTTTAGGAAAGTTCTCTGACGGCTATCAATAGATGCCACAAGGATTTGCTAAAATTGCCTCTGAAATGAGAACTACATACACTTGAAATTGAACTGGAGTATGCGTGCGGCAGCTCTGCTCTGTCGGGGAGTTTCACGCTGGTTCCAGGTTTCTCCGTGCAACAGCCAGAACCCTCCCTCGTGGTGGCTGGTCCGGTCTGGCCTCCTCTCGTCTTGCATCCTCTTGGTTCTGCTGATTCCCTCCATGCTGCCCCAGGATATCTTGTTCCAGGCCATTGTTGTTTGGATGGTATCTTATTACTATCTGCAGAGCGTTTTTTTGTTTGTTTGTTGTTGGTGGTGGTTGTTGTTTGGTCTTTGTACCTACCAGTGCTCAAAGGTTAATTTAAGTTGAGCCTTGTGGAGGTTTTGCTTCCTTTCAAAGTGTTTGGTCAAGTGCTGGCTATTTGTTTTACGTCATTACCCCCAGGGTGGCTGCTTTGTTCACATTGCCTGCCGACCTCGCCACAGCAGCTTTCCTTTTTTCAGGAACTTTCCTCTTGTGCCATCTAGTGGCCAAAGCAGAGACTGCTAAAAAAGAACAAAACTTGGTAAACAAATTGGGGCAGTCATTTCTAATCAGCGGGCGAGGGTGACATGGGTAAGAACAACCAGCCACATTTCCGAACAGCCCCTGAGGTGGTTCGTTCATTCACACACTTGTATTGTGCACACACCATGTGCTGGCGGGAGCGAGGTGCGTTGGAGCTTGATGATGGGATCAATACCGAAACTGCTACATGCCCAGTGTTAGCACCAGCGAAGAGGAATCATCAGCCCCATCGCAGGAGTGAGAAAAGTGAAGCTCAGAGAGGGGATGGAATTCTAATTTGCTTGTTCTCACTCCCTTTTCCCCTCTCACCTGTCCATCTCTCTTTTCTACTGACTGAAACATAAATTAAATATCTACAGAGATTGCCCTGTGCTATGTGCTCTCAGGCATTCAAAACCCAATCAGGCCCTGGCCCGTTTGGCTCATTGGTTAGAGCAGTGGTTCTCAACCTTCTGGCCCTTTAAATACAGTTCCTCATGTTGGGACCCAACCATAAAATTATTTTCGTTGCTACTTCATAACTGTAATGTTGCTACTGTTATGAATCGTAATGTAAATATCTGATATGCAGGATGGTCTTAGGCGACCCCTGTGAAAGGGGTCCACCAAAGAGGTCGCGACCCACAGGTTGAGAACCGCTGGGTTAGAGCGTCCGCCTGCGGACTTAGGTCCCGGTCAGAGGGCACGTACCTGGGTTGCAGGTTCATCCCTGCCCCGGTTGGGATGAGTGCGGGAAACAACCAATAGATGTGTCCCTCTCACATCGATATTTCTCTCTCTCTCTTGGATTAGTTACATTTGAGATGCTGTGGAGACAGTGGATTTCTGGGTCTGGCTCTTAGTAGGAAGATCAGTGTTGCAGCTGCAGATTTTGAAGTTACCACTATACAGGTATTATTCACAGTCATGGAACTGGGCGAGATGACATGGGGAGAAAGTGTAGATAGGGAGGAGAAGAGGGCTGAGAACAGGCCCAGCGTTCTCCAATATTTAGAGGCTGAACAGAGAAGAAGGAGCCAACAAATGAGACAGAGAAAGAGTGGCCAGGGAGGTGAGAGGGAAAACGGGACATGGTATCGGGGACGTGAGGGAGAAAGAGAGTTTAAAAGGGAAGTGGCCGACTGGGTTAGAGGCTGCGAGGTGATGGGGTCACATGGGAATGGAGAACTGGCCAGTAGTTGTGAGACCTTGATGAAAGCGGGAGTGTTTCATGGAGGGGTGGAGGAGGGGGATGCAACTCAGAAATTAGACTGAGAAAAGAATGGAGGGTAAAAAAAAAAGGTAGAGATGTGAGCATAGGCAACTTGGAGGAGTTTGGCTGTGACAGACGGCAGAGAAATGCAAAGTAGCTGGAGGGCAGCGTGGGAGGGAAAGATAGTTTTTTTGTTTTTCTCTATTTAGATGAGTGATACTGAAACATGTACATCAGCCAAAGGGAACACTCCAGTTAAGAAAGGGCGATTGATAATAGAAGAGAAAAAGGAAAATTGTAGGAGCAGGTTCCTTGAGCAAGGATGAGATCCAGGAGAAACATGGGAGGATGGGTCCCAGGCAGGAGCAGGGACGTGTCTTCCCTTGTGTCAGGAGAGAACAGAAAGTTAATGGGCATAGAGCGGCTTTGGTGGTAGGAAGATGAGATTGGTTTCATCTGTTCCTGACGTGTCCCCCCCACCCCCCCGCCCCCACCACCATTCAGGAATGAGTCAAAATCATTAGCAGTGACCAAGGGACAGAAATGTGTGGTATGTTCGAAATGAGAAGGTGTTCTGAAATATTTCTTTTGGGGAAAGAGAAAAAAATGTCCTGGCGAAGTAGGGCAGGATTGCTGGGTAGTGGTACGTCCCCACCGGAGTTTGTTGTGAACTTAAAGTGAGATGTTGGGTTCCAAGCAGACAGAGTCTGGTTAAGCAAACTGGAGCCATAATCAGGTGTATAAGTCAGGGGTGTGAGGGAGCAGTGCAAAGCTTGGAAGCTGTGTGAGTAGGAGAATGAGGACATTGGGAGTGTATGTGTGTAGATAGTTATAAAGGGTGGACGCCATGCAATGGTGGGCCCTGTGTGGTCAAAGAGAGCTGGAGTAGAGAATTAGAGAGCTGTCCTGGGGGGATTGGGGGTGTGGAGAGGGGCAGGACTGACATGATTTAGGGAGGACCATGAGAGTGTGTATGGCTGACGTGGGGCGAAGGGCCGTGAAAAGTCCGCAGGGGCAGAGTATTGTTGACATTGCCAAGAAGCATGAAATTGCACACGGAGAAAATGAAGTGAGCGGAACGCTAAGGCCCTGGGTGCGAGTGGGGTGGTCAGGGGGTTGCTAGATGACTGTAAGTGAAGTGGTGTCTGGTGGTCAAGTCTGATGGCATACATGTCCTTCCCAAGGGTAGACACACCAGCTCAGGCTTTTGATGGAGAAAAGAGAGAAAACAGTATGTTTGGAAGCAACAGCCTGGGGTAAGGAATCACCCACCTACACTGCAGGCCCTGAAGTTGGTTATGGAAGTTTATTATATTGAGTACACATGTTCGTTTCCTGTGGCTGCTGTAATAAGCTAACACAAACTTTGTGCTGGGAGCAGTGCAGGGTTATTCTCTCACCGTTGCAGAGGCCAGAAGGCCCACGTAAAGGCGTTGGCAAGGCTTCCTCTGCCCAGAGATTCCAGGGGAGCGTCTCTTCTGGTCTCTCACCTTTTGGAGCCGGCCTGAGATTCCTTGGCTTGTGGTCTCATCACTCTCATCTTCAAAGCCAGCATCTTCACACATCTCTGCTCTCTCTTCGTGTGGCCTTCTCTGTGCGTGTAAAATCTCTTTGCCTCAGTCTGATAAGGACGGATGTGGTTACCTTTTGAGCTCACCCAGATAATCCAGGATAGTCTCTCCGTCTCAGGATCCTGAATTAACCGCATCTGTGAAAATTGCCATATATGGTAACAGTCACAGGTTCCAGGGATTGGAGTGTGGCCTTCGTGAAAGGCCATTTTTCAGTGGACCACATGGAGTCTGGGAGGAAAAAAATCAGCTTTTTTTTTTTTGCCCTGGGTGATATGGCTCAGGTGGTTGGACATTGTCCTATGCACCAGCAGGTTGCTGGTTCGATTCCAGTCATGGGCACATGCTCAGGTTTCAGGCTCAATACCTGATAGGGGGCGTGGAGGAGGCAGGCAATTGACGTAATGTTCTCACATGGATATTTCTCTCTCCCTCCCTCTCACTTCCTCTGTCTCTCTAAAAATCAGTAAACTATTAAGAATAAAAAAAATCAGCTTTTGTTTGAGAAGGCTGATGGGGAAACACTGTCTTCAGGGATGGTCGGTTTTCAATAAAAATAATGCTAGTAACAGCAACAGTAATACTAATTTTTTACCTAATAAAAATTCTTGACCTAGAGTCTCAGACTATATGAACAAAAATCAGGGAAGGAAAAGATGAGTAGAGCTCTGCTGAGTTCATCTTAAGTAAGAAAAACTCAAAAGATGCCACTTCTTAATTTAGCAGTTAGCGAGAAAGCCATTTTTTAGCTTGCTTTTGAAAGTACCGACAATGAAATGTTACAAAAAAAATAAAAATAAAAATAACTGCACAATCCTAGTCCCCCGTGTTTCAGGAGAGCAGACTTCATCACCCCCCTTGGCTGCTTTCCTTTCTCCTGTTTCTTTCCCCTTTCTAGTTGGAAATGTTCAGACCCGTGATGACATTCCGTGTTTTCTTATCTGCATATCAGACCATCTGGAGGCATTCTGTATTCTCTTTGGCTTTGGACTCTTTAGAACCTGTGATTAGAGTCTGGGCAGATAAAGATGCCGACTTTTCCCAATTTCCTATGTAGGGTTTATGAAACGAGTGCGTTCACTTGTTCTGTCATGTGGCTTGGACTTGGGAGGACATGTGTGGATTTCAGATGCATCTTTGGTGCCAAGATATAGAGGATGTTCAGAGGCAACTGAAACTTTGATGGTGCTAATTTTCGGGATGCCCAAAGCAACCCAGAGGGAGATATGAGCACCAGATGGAATAACAGAAAACCCCCGTGGCTCTACATCCAACAGATATCAAGAATGGAAACCTTCCCTACACCATCTTCACATCGTCCACTTTGTGTCAAGCCTCTATTGCCTCCTGTCTTGGCTACTGCAACTGGCCTGTCACTCCATCTTTCCCATGGCTCTCCGCCCAGGCCAGGGATGGCGAACCTTTTGAGCTCGGCGTGTCAGCATTTTGAAAAACCCTAACTTAACTCTGGTTCCGTGTCACATATAGAATTTTTTTGATATTTGCAGCCATAGTAAACAAAGACTTATATTTTTGATATTTATTTTATATATTTAAATGCCATTTAACAAAGAAAAATCAACCAAAAAAATGAGTTCGCGCGTCACCTCTGACACGCGTGTCATAGGTTCGCCATCACTAGCCTAGGCTATTCTCTACACACCCCGAGTGAACCGTTTTAAAAATATATATTTTTATTGATTTCAGGGAGGAAGAGAGGAGAGAGAGATAGAAACATCAATGATGAGAGGGAATCATTGATTGGCTGCCTCCTGCACGCCCCCTACTGGGGATTGAGAGCCCCAGCCCAGGCATGTGCCCTTGACCGGAATGGAACCTGGGACTCTTTAGTCTGCAGGCCAATGCTCTATCCACTGAGCCAAACCAGCTAGGGCCCGAGTGCACATTTTAAAACAGTCAGTCAGACTGTGTCATTCCTTTGCTCAGAACCTTCCAGTGATGTCCCATTTCCCTCCAGGAGAAGCTGGCATCCTTACCTCGGCAGGAAGGCACCTCACAGGTGCCCTAAGCCACCTCCGTCCTTTCATTTCCAAGCGCTTCCCCCTCACCTGGTCTTTTCCAGCCGCGTTGGTGTCCCGGGGCCCTGCAAACCGCTCAGGATCTGAGCCCCTGCTTTCTGTCTGCCTGGCGCGTTCTTCCTCCCATTTGTCTGCACAGCGTGGCCTTTGACTTCCTCGGGTCATCGCTAAAACGTGACCTTGTGAGAGAGGCTTCCCATGACCACCCTTGTGAAACAGCCAGGCTCCCTGCCCAGGGCGCCCCCTTCCTCCTTATTCTGCTTCAGATTCTCCGTCACTGGCTCCCCTCTGACACATGCTAAGCATGGTCACGCCTTTTGTGAGATGTATGACACCCCATGAGATTGTCACCTTCGAGATGGCATGGGGTTTGTTTCATTCACTGCTGCAGCTGGCAGCTGCCCAGGACATGGCAGGTCGGATGTCCTGAATGTGCATCTGGATGTACTGAATATAGAGGGATGAATGAACCATTCACGAAGACGCCTCTTGCCTTTCTTCATAAAGTCTCAAACTGTTTCTTGTGAGATAATGGTGATGAAAAAGAACCTCCTCAACAAGGGATTACAGAAAATCCTATATAATAAAAGCATAGTATGCAAATTGTCCCCTCGACTGGGAGTTGTCCAGGAGTTCAATCAGGGGGCGGAGCCAGCCGGGGGAAGGGAGGGAGTACTCGGCCCGCAGCTGGCAGCCTGCAGCTGCTAGGGACCCTACCAGTGCACAAATTTCGTGCACTGGGCTTCCAGTATTCTAATGATAAAGGGCCTAGACTAGTGTTATAGGCTGAGCTGTGCCCCCCCTCCATTTAGATGGTGAAGGCTTAACCTCCAATACTTTTTAATTTTTATCTATTTTTTAATTTATTATTGATTGATTGATTGTTTGATTGATTTCAGAGAGGAAGGGAGAGGGAGAGAGAGAGAGAGAAACATCAATGATGAGAGCAAATCATTGTCTCACACTGGGGATTGAGCCCGCAACCCGGGCATGTGCCCTGACTAGGAATTGAACCCTGTAAGGTCTCCGAATTTAAATGGCCCATGCCACAACTAACACTTTATCAAACAACCTAGAATTTCTAAGACTCCATAAAAACTCAAAATATAGCACTCCTTGTCACCTTAGTTAGTAGTAGTTCAAACATAAAGGCTTTTAAAAATATCTGGAGGATTGATACAACTTATGAAAAACTTTCAGATGAGGAACAGAATTAGACACTTGTGTTAAGGTGACAGGCTAGAAGGAAACACTGTTTGGCTAATTAAGATCTCTCTCTCGTCTCTCATTTTTCCCCTCTTTCATTCATCAAACATTCTTTGAGAACCTATTTGATTTCAAGAGCTTCCCTTACCCTGGCTGGTTTGGCTCAGTGGATAGAGTGTCAGCCTGAGGACTAGGACTGAAGGGTCCTGGGTTCGATTCAGATCAAGGGCACATGCCCGGGTTGTGGGCTCAATCCCCAATGGGCGGAGTGCAGGAGGCAGCAGATCAATGATTCTTTCTCATTATTGATATTTCTATCTCTCCCTCTCCGAAATCATTAAGAATATATTTTTAAAAATGAAACAAAAAGAGCAGCCCTCCATTAGGCATTTCGTCCATGTAATCTTTCAGCTCTGTGGGACTGTTCAAGAGAGCATGGTCTCAGCCCCTGGTTCCACATTTGGAAAGAGTTTAAGAATTTCCTGTCTCCTTGCTCCCTCTTATGGTCTCTTGGTCTTTCCTTTCTTCTGATCCTTTAACACTTACTTATTGAGCGTCCGGCCTGAGGCCAGACTCTGGGTTGCCTTCATTTCCTCAGCGCAGGCAGCTGCAGTCCCCGTCCCCGACAGTAGAGGGCACCAGAAGACCACACCCTGACAAGGCTGTGGGTGATGGTCCAGTTTTCCTTCCCACGCGGAACAGGAAATGGACAAGTGGCTTTTGGATGATAATGGGAGTTTCCTCATTTTCCATTTCTTTGTATCACCAGTGACATTCTTTGGCAACAACTGAAACAATAAACCAATTTTTTTTTCTCCCACGTGACCACTCCCAGTTTGCCTCAATCTCACTTCTCTCCCCTCTTCATACTCTGTCTCCTTGTCCGTTCCCAGGGACTGTTCGCATGACCGGAATCGAACCCGGGACTCTTTAGTCCGTAGGCCGAGGCTCTATCCACTGAGCCAAACAAGCTGTGCCGAACCAGTCCCGGGTTCGATTCGGGGGTCTGCTCTCTCCTCACCTTAAGCTCAGTTTATCGGAAGCCTGAGAAATGAAATCACCTGGGAGGAGGATGGCCTCTGGATTCCACGATGTGCTCAGAAGGTGTCCTGTGTTCGTCTGAGGTGCAGTTTGACAGATGCATAATTTAAATGGCGTGGGAGTGGGTTGCCGGGATGAACTGTGGTTCTGCTGTATTGACATTATTTGCCGTCTCCTGTAGGCGTGGCACTGCCAAACATGTGAGAAGAAGAGAAAGGGGAAATGGTTTGGGCCAGTTATCTCTGGCTGCTATGGAAAATCCAGAGCCCAAAGCTGTCACAGCCAGAAACAACAGTTTCCTTTTTTCCTGGTGGGGATTCTCCAGTCCGCACAGAGCCATGAACTCCTGCGGATATGGTCTAAGTACCACGCATTTCACATCCAGCCAAGAACCATGAGCCATACTTTTATTTGTATTGAATTTATTGGGATAACACGGGTTAACCAAACGATACATGTTTCCGGTGCACAATTCTACAACACATCATCTCCACGGTGTATTGTGTGTTCAACACCTCAAGTCTCTGTCCATCACCATTTATCCCCCCTAAACCCCTCCCACCTCCCTCTATCTCCCCACCCCCACCCCCTGGCAACCACCACATTGATGTTCATACTTTTTAGAAGACATGGAATGTTAGAACAAGAAGGAACAAAGATCACCTAGTGCGAGTGCGATCCACTAATTTTATGAACAGAAGCCCAGAGGCCAAAGGCCACTCAGCCTGCGGGATCTTCATTTCCCTCAGTCTGAGGCTTTCCCCACCTCTGCTCTTATTGCTAGCTAAAGTCACCAGTCCGGGACATTGTATTTTCATAGGTTAGCCTGAGGCTGAAGGTGGATAATTCTAATCCGAAATATATAGTATTTCTTTCTTGCAGAGAAACGCCTCGTGTGACCTCTAACCAAGAGAGGGCACCCTCTCAGCAGGAATTGTCCCTTCTAGACCAGTTTACAGTCAGAAAAAGTTGGCCAACCTTAAACAGATCACCGGAGATGGGAACTACCAATGTAGGCTTGACAACCTGGTATGTACCCTCAGGTGGCATTTCACTTAGGGCTGGCAGAAGCCAGGCTCTGTCTACTTGGCCCAGAAGACTGAGACCCATTTCCTCCCGAGCCTGTGTACTCATGCTGGCCTCTGCCTGAAGTACCCTTTCCTTTCCTCCTTTACAAAACCCCTGACCATAAGTCAGAGTCCTAAATTGTCCTCTTCGCTTTTTAACCTCCTGTCCTCTGCATTCCAGAACTCCTCACATCCCGGGATTCGAGCACACATTATCCATTGTTTTCGTGTGTCTCGGTGTCTAAACTGTGACATCTGTAAGAACTTGGATGGTATTATCTGTGAGTCTCAGTGTCTTGCCCCAGGGGAAGCACATAATAAATGCCCGACAAGTGTTGGTTGCATATGTGAACACACAAATCCATCCAATTACAAATGTTTTATACTAACTAAACTATCATCATAGATGGGAGAGATTATTTGAAGAAGTCTTAAACCAATAGCCTAATTGTTCTTGCTTTTTCTGCCAATGTACAGTGGGGCCTTGACTTACGAGTATCCCGACTAACGAGTTTTTCGAGATACGAGCCGTCTCTCAGCCGACTTTTTGCTTTGAGTTGCAAGCTAAAATTCGGGTTACGAGCCAGCTTCAGATATCCCACTGCTAGTTGGCGCAGCAAATGTCACAGTGAACGCCACAACATCAGCCCAGCATCATGTGTCACACTCGTTCACTTTAATGATTTGACATACGAGTAATTTGAGTTACGAGCTCCGTCACGGAACGAATTAAACTCGTAAGTCAAGGCCCCACTGTACTTTAAAGCCTGTACTTTCCATGTATAGAAATGTAGGCAAAAGAAAAAAAAATGACCATTATCCCAGATATACAAAGAACTCTTAAAACCCAACATGAAGAAAACCAACAACCTGGTTAAAAAATGGGTCAAGGATCTTAACGGACACGCCTTCCCAAAGAAGATACACAGGTGGCAGATAGGCCTGTGAAAAGGTGCTCCACCAGGGAAATGCACACCTGAGCAACAAGGAGATACCACTTCCCATCCAATAGAATAGCCCGCATCTGGGGCACTGACAACACCGACCGCCGGCGAGGATGGGGGCAACGGAAAGTCGTTCCTTGCTGGTGGGAACACAGCCTGGCACAGCCACTTGGGGAGATGGTTCGGCCGTTTCTTAGAAAACATCCTCTTACGTATGACCCAGTAACCGTGCTCCTTGGCATGTCCCCAAAGGAGTTGACAACTTACATCAACACAGAAACCCTCCACACAGACATTGATAGCAGCTGTATTTATAGTTGCCGAAGCTTGGAAGCAATGAGGAGGCACTTCAGTAACGGATCCATTCAGACAATAGAGGAGTATTTGGGAGTGACGTCACCAAGATGGCAACATAGATTGTTCCTGACCTCACTCCCCTCACAGGAAGCACAACTGACAACTGTTCCTTGGATGAGACACCACTGAGAGAACCCTGGAACCTGGGGGTGAGGCTGAAGCACCCCTTGTTCCGTAGAGATGAGACAGTCCACGTGAGAACAGGCTGACCACACTGCCCCTCCCCCACAAGGCCCTCCAGGGGAAAAGCGGAGGGGACACAGGAGCATCTAGCACCCCTCCAGCACCATGTGGATCACTTCTTGGGAGCCCCCACTCTGGTCTTGAAAGGGGAAGTTGTCGCGGGGCCTGACCACGCTGCTGGCGGCCTCGGGCACTGACTCCCCAGCCCACGGCGGGAGCCCGGTGCAGGCTGCCACCCGCCCGCCACCCCCGGCGGCAGCAGCGGCGGCAGGGTGGGGTGTGTGCCCTCACCCGAGGAGATGGAGGAGGAGGCGATCGCCGGCGCCCCCGGGAACGAGATGGAGGACGTGGACTTCCTGTCTGGGCTGGAACTGGTCGATCTGCTGGACCCCCAGCAACCATACTGGCCCCTGGGGGGGGGGGGCTAGGACTGCGCCCTCCATCTTGCCCTGGGTCCTCCAGTTTTGGGGCGGCCACCATGTGCTCAGGAGAGTGCCTTCTTCCCGGAAGCCCAGGCCCCTGCTGGCCACGCCCAGGATTTCTTTAAACTAACCAATGACAATCAAGGGACATGCGCGCCAGAGAGATGACCACATCCTGTGTAACAAGACCCGACTCGTGCCTGGCCAATCGGCGGGGCCCACAGTCCCCTCCCCTGCCCTTACTATAAAACCCACAATCCCATCAGGCCTCGCTCTCTTTCGGCCACTGGGCTTACCGTTGTTGTATCGGTGAGTGTGGTCGGGGAGCCGAACTAGTTCAAAATGAAGGACTCTTTGCTTTTGCATCGGACTGACGGGCTCCCTGGGGGTCCTGGGAACCTTGAAATCTGGGCACAACAGTCTCACTCCATGGGATTGCAGGGGAGTCTGCGTGCTGGACCACTAGGAGTCTGTGTTGGAGAAGAAGGAGAGACCTCCAACAGCTGGCACGGAGGTCTTGGCCAACAGAGTTCCTACCTGAAGAGCCAGTCATAGTCCCAAGTTGGTGGTGCTGTCTGGCCAGAGAACTAGAGATTCAGTGCAACACACAAACAAACAAAGAGTTATCAAGCCATGGAAAGACATGGGGTGGGGGAGGAAAGGTGAACAGGCAGAACACTCTATGATATTGCCATTATATATTTGTCTTAACCCATAGAATGTACAGCACCAAGAGTGAACCCTGAGGTGAACTATGGACTTTGGGTGATGATGATGTGTCAGTATAGGTTCATTAAAAAAAAAAAAGAACTGACATTCTGGTGAGTGATGTTGATAATAGAGGCTATACCAGCCGTGGGCAAACTACGGCCCGCGGGCCGGATCCGGCCCGTTTGAAATGAATAAAACTAAAAAAAAAAAAAAAAAGACCGTACCCTTTTATGTAATGATGTTTATTTTGAATTTATATTAGTTCACACAAACACTCCATCCATGCTTTTGTTCCGGCCCTCTGGTCCAGTTTAAGAACCCATTGTGGCCCTCGAGTCAAAAAGTTTGCCCACCCCTGGTTATACACATGTGAGAGCAGGGAGTAAATTATATAAGAAATCTCTGTACCATTTGTTGTAAACCTAAGACTGCTCTAAATAAATAGCCTCTTCCCCCTCCTCCTCCTCCTCCTCCTCCTCCTCCTCCTCCTCCTCCTCCTCCTCCTCATCTAGGTAACATTCAAGCTCTGCCACACACTTCCTGTGTGACCTTGGGTGTTACTTAACCCCTCTTTGTTTTTTAAAAATATTTTTATTGATTTTAGAGAGGAAGGGAGAGGGAGAGAGAAATAGAAACATCAACAATGAGAGAGAATCACCAATCAGCTGCCTCCTACACACTCCCTCCGCCCCCGCCCCCACCAGGGATTGAGCATGCAAATCCAGGCATGTGCCCTTGATTGGAATCAAACTGGGGACCCTTCAGTCCACAGGCCGACGTTCACTGAGGCAGACCAGCCAAGGCTCTCTGGGTTTCAGTGGCTTCATTTGTACCTTTTGGGGATTCTTTCCATGTTTGCTCTGGGTCTTTCTAGCACTATTTGAAATTGCATGAAGGAGGACTCACAGACATGAATGTTTATTCTGAGGAAAAAAGGGAAGTATTGATAAGAGTCATCCTTTTCAGGCTTCCTCTAATTGCGGTACACAAGAGATAAATGTGCACAGACACTAAAAAACAGAATATGCTTAATTTTTTAAAAAGCTTGTTAATTTAGAAAATAATCAGCTGAATTTCATCCAACAAATCATGACTCATTTTCTGTTTAAGATATTGTATACAATATTGAAACCTCACTTTTCCTCCTAAATAAGTTAGCGTCTGTCCATACAGCCCAGCTGTAGCAGATGTTCACTGAGTTCATCATTGGTCATCGGATTGAGTCCACAGAGACTGCTCCCAAGGTCATTCAAAAAGACTCCAAGACAGCCCTTGGGGGACAAGGTGTTTAACTGATAACTCAGCATCTCACCGAAAGCTGAGCTCTCTCCCAAGGCCAGAGTGAAGGAAGAGGAACAAAACCAGAACATTTGATCTAAAATCAACAAAGGGTTGCAAATCCCCCCAGGAGAATCTCTAAGCCCCACTGGGACCTGGCAGAAGATCACATGGACTGTTTGTGTGTAAAGATGGGAGGAATACAGCTTGGCTTTTCCAGAGATCGCCCGGGGCAGGAAGGCCAGCGATGGTGGGGGGTGGTGATGAGGGAGGTCGGGGTGAGGCCTGTAAGTCAATTCAACACAGGGATTTGACAACAGTGTTGCTTTCCAAACTGAGAACCTCTGAGTCGACTTCATCCCTTCACTGTCATTTACAGGCCCAGCCCGGGGGGCTTCCTTGGGCAGTGGAAATCTTAGTGGAGGCTGAAGGTTTTTACTTCCTATTGAGATGGGAATCTGAGAGGTTGCAGAGGTAATTAATGTAGACATCTCCAGGAAAGCAGAAAGAATTGCTTGGATGTAGAACCCCTCATTTGGAAATTGTCTAGGACCAAGACAAAATAAAAAGTTGGGGCGGGGGGTGGGGGGGTGGAGAGGAAGGGGTTGGCCGTAGCCATTTTGGTTCAGTGCATAGAGCATCGGCCTTCGGACTGAAGGGTCCCAGGTTCGATTCCAGTCAAGCACACATGCCTGGGTTGCAGGCTCAGTCCCCAATAGGGGGAATGCAGGAGGCAGCCAATCAATGATTCCCTGTCATCTTGATGCTTCTATCTCTCCCTCCCTCTCCCTTCCTCTCTGAAATCAATAAAAATATATTTTTTAAAAAGGTGGGGGAGGGAATGTCCCCCTCCACCCCTTTTTCTCTTGGGCAAGTTTAGTAGTAGATTTAGGCATCCGGACTGGGGAATAAAGCAGAGCACCCTTTTCAGGTCTAGCCAATAATAATGCTATAATTTTGCTGCTCCCCCCACAGTCATTATTGTAGTTCAGATTTTCTGACCTCAAGATTTCATTTCATTAAAAATTTTTTTTTATTGATTTCAGAGAGCAAGGGAGCGGGAGAGAGAGAGAGATAGAAACATCATTGATGAGAGAGAATCATTGATTGGCTGTGATTGGCTGCCTCCTGCTTGCCCCACACTGGGGATGGGAGCCTGCAACCCAGGCATGTGCCCTGAGTGGGAATTGAACCCCAACCTCCTGGTTCATAAGTCAACGGTCAACCACTGAGCCATGCCAGCCGGGCAATATTTCATTTCTATCTCCTCCCACCCCATCTTTCTAAAGCAACATATCTTTTTAATCACTCTGATTTTCATCAACTTTTGCTGGATCTCCATCCTTCAGGTTAAAGGCAGAACATCTCAGGCATGTGAGGACCTTCTGAATCCCAACGATGCCTGTTTTTTTTTTTTTTTTAATTTTCTCCTGTTGATTTCCCCACATATCAAGCTTCCCGTTGTTTTCTGGGCAGTTGACAATTGCTCATGGGTTCATGCCCTTACCTTCCCAGAATGCCCTTTCCCTGCCTCCTGTTGCCTTGGTTAAACCCCATTTACCCTTCCAAACTTGCTCTGGTTGTCACCTTCTTTTGAATTTTTTGCATCTTCCCTAGCCAGAGTCCTTTGCTACCCTTCATATTGTCTTCCTATTGTGTACACACAGGCCTCCATTCTGGTTTTCATTTCTCTTTCGTTCACTAAATAATGACCACTTGGTATTTATCTTTGTGACCCTGCCTCCTAGCCAGGTCAGTCATGTAACAGATGGGAAAGAAATATTTGTCGAATAAATGTATTTCTTGGTACTTAACTTTTGGTCTTGATAAAGTGGGAACGTTATTTCATACTGGCTCCATACTGGGGAAAATTAATGCCGAAGGGAAAAACACTTAAGGGATCTTTCCTTTGAGATCCAGCTCCCTTTTGTCTGAACTTTTATTCTGATGGCACATCACTGGTACTCTGTCTCTGTGTTTCATAAACATGGGCCTGCCGTAGACACAATTGTTTAAGAAGTGGAATGCCACCATCATAATACACTAAGAGAACACAATATTCCTGCATGGGGCCCAAGCAAAAGCTAAACAAACCAGACAATGGTAAGATAAAGTTAAAGACGACGAGATAACATTCAGGGATATTTGCCGTCGTGTGGAAGACCTATTTCTCCATTGTGTAGAAGTAGATCATTTATGGGTAACCCAAGGGTCAGCTGTGCGGATGACCCAGTCCCCTCGCCTTCTGGAGTCAACCTTGATTTTCAATTCCAAATAAGAGTGGGTTGTGGGAGAATCCCACCTGGGGATTTTTGGTGGACTTTCCGTGCCCATGCTGCAGTGTGCTTCCTCAATCTTGGTTTCTGCTGTTTTTCTTTTCCTCTCTCACTGAAGCTCTGCAGGACTGAAAGGGAGTATAGCCTAGCACCACATAGACAGCAACTTAAAACGGAACAGGAGCCCTAGAGGGTTTGGCTTGGTGGATAGAGCGTCGGCTTGTGGACTGAAGGTCTCAGGTTCAATTCCACTCAAGGGCACATTAAATTCTGGGTTGCAGGCTCGATCCCCCAGCCAATCAATGATTCTCTGCCATCACTGATGTTTCTATCTCTCTCTCCCTGTCCCTTCCTCTTTGAAATCAATACAAATATATTTAAAAAAAACACATAACCACAGAACTGAATAGGAGATATCATTGTCCTAAAATTCCTGGCTACTGGTTGGTTAGATGAAGGTTATATAGATGGCTGGCCTCCCTTCTTGTAGTTTATCTATCTTCGGGTTATCTGTAATCCCTTCCTATCATCTTCCCTCGGTTGCCTGCTGAGATTCAAAGTTCTAATTTTTACATATGCTTCGAGATTATAGCCTGAGGTGGGGTGGGGTGGGCATTCACAAGGAGGTTCGATATAATGATTATTGTTTTTCCTAAATAAACAGCTTCTCCTCTAATCTGATGCTACTCTGCAAGTGTGCAGAAGAGACCAGTCTGCTCTTGCTCTAAATAGTAGTTTTCTTCTGGATCACTATGGAAACAGTTGCTTTCCAGGCTCAGAATTTTCTAGAGCCCAAAACATGGAAGCCCAGAATGTCTGATTTGGAAGCAATATTAGAACTCAGCCAAATAAACTATATCTACGTGTTTTCTTTTCTTGTTTTCTTGTCCATATGCCCACAACCCAGGCATGTACCCTGACTGGGAATTGAACTGTGGCATCTGGTTCATAGGTCGATGCTCAACCACTGAGCCATGTTGGCTGGGCTTTGAAAAAATCACTTTGGCTATTGTGAAGCCATTTCATTTATCTCAAAAGTTCTGCTTTGTAGCTGAGCATTTCCATGTATAGATCATGTGCTTTGGAATCTAAATAAACCAGACACCACCACTTTATTAGCTGTGTGACAGAGGAAAAGGCTATAACTTTAAAAAATATATTTTTATTGATTTCAGAGAGGAAGGGAGAGGAGAGAGAGATAGAAACATGAATGATGAGCCCTAACCGGTTTGGCTCAGTGGATAGAGCGTCAGCCTGCAGACTGAAGAGTCCCAGGTTCGATTCCGGTCAAGGGCATGTACCTTGGTTGTGGGCACATCCCCAGTAGGGGGTGTGCAGGAGGCAGCTGATTGATGTTTCTCTCTCATTGATGTTTCTAACTCTCTATCCTTCTCCCTTCCTCTCTGTAAAAAACCAATAAAATATATTAAAAACAAGAAACATCAATGATGAGAGAGAATCATCAATCAACTGCCTCCTGCACGCCCCACAATGGGGATTGAGCCCTGAATCAAACCTGTTGACCTCCTGGTTCATAGGTCAACGCTCAACTGCTGAGCCCGCTGGCCAGGCAGGCTATAACTTTTTTTAAGCCTTATTTGCCTCTCATGTTAAATGGGGATAGTAATACTTTGCTTATTGGGTTTTCTGGAGGATTGGCTTTCTAATTCATGTAAAATGCATGGTGAATAAGACCTTTGTTTCTCATGACCTTCATTCTCAAGATTCTTCTGCCCTTTAGAAGAAAATCAGGGAAACACATCAGACATGGCATACCCAGGGCAATGGCGGCCAGTTGTGAAGCCAGTCACAGGTTTGGGATGTCCTGTGCAATGTTGGGGGAGACAGTGGTGGGCAAGAACTCCTAGAACAGTACCAGGAAAAGGAGAAGAAAGTGGTGTGACCAGTTCTTGCTGGAAAAGACATGAATAATTTACATACACACAGTCTTTGTCCTCAGGGACTGGGACTGGAGGCCAACTATTCAATAAGATTGTTCTCAAAGACCAGCACAAATCACTTTAGTTCCAGCAATAAAGTTTTCCAAGTGTTTCATTAGACTTCTCTCTTCCCTGGTGAAGCATTGCTCTTGATTGCATAGGAATAACAACATTAAGAACATTGTGTACCTTGTTTTTCCTTCTCTTCCCTGCCTCCCTTCCTTATTCCATCCCTCTCTGCCTTCCTTTCTTTTCCCCTCCCTCCCTCCTATCTTCCTTCTTCCTTTTCTTCCTTCCTCCTTTCCTTTCTTCTCAACTTACATCTCAAACAGTTAGCCCCTAAGCATTGGGCTTGTTCTACTTTTCCTATTACTGGAACTAAATGAAGGTTTGAGCAGTGATCCATGTTCCTGAATGGGTATCATGTTCTTTCCTCTCAGATACACTCTCCACTGTGTCCAATCATCTCTCATTAATATTCACATTGTCAGAGTGTAATCTCTTTCTCCTTTGAAGCTCTCCTTAATGTTCATTGTAACCTACTTCCAGCTGGTTAGAATTAATGGGGAGATATCCAGGGTAAACCTTGTCTGGTTGATACATTCTTTCATTCAATTAACTATAGATAAACAATGCAGGAGCACAGTGGTGGTGGCAGGAGTTTCTCCCACCTCCACCTTAGGCGGGCCATAAGGAGCGAGGGGTCCCGGACTATAAGAGCCCTGGACTGTGAGAGGGATGTCTGACTGCCAGCTTAGGCCCAATCATCCTGTCCTAAGCTGGCAGGAAGACATCCCCTGAGGGGTCCTGGACTGCAAGAGGGCACAGGCCAGGCTGAGGAACTCCCCCAACCCCTGTGCACGAATCTCGTGCACTGGGCTTCTAGTATAAAATAATATTGAACGTCAACTCTAATTGAAAAACGAAAACAAAACAAAACAAAACAAAAAACAAATTAGGAAAAAAAGACAGGAGGAACAGCATGAGTGAAATTTCTGAGACAGAAAAGAACTTTGTATGTGTGAAAAACTGAAACATGACCAGTGTGGCTTGAAAATGAAGCATAAAGACAAAGAGTGGCCCAAAGTGGAGTAACAGAGGTAAATGGGGACCAGAGATTAGATCACGGAGGCCTCTGGGGGTAAGAAGTATGAGTTCTATTTTGAGTGCATTGGGAAGACATTGAAAGGTTTAGTGGAAAGGCGTGCGGTTATTTTATTTTTATTCCAGAAAGAGTTATTTCAGTTTATCTGTGGATATAGATTGGAAGATCAAGGGAGAATGCTGGAAGCCCAGTATAAAGGCTCTCACAGGAAAGAAATGATAGTGGGGTGAACCAGGGTGGTAGCAATAGATAGCAAAAAAGTGGGTGTGTATCCCGTTGACGTTGGAAGCATAAGTGAAGCAATGGATTTGGGGTTGTGAGAGAGTGTTCAAGATGGCTTTCAATTTCTAGCCGCTTATCAAGAAGAGGAAGGTATGGGAGAGGAGTGGTTTGGTAGTTAAACCAAGTTAAACCAAGAGCTCAGTTTTTGAAAATGTTCAATTTGATTTGGTAGAGAAATCCAAGAGTACAAATCAAATAATTTTCTAAATCCTGAATTTAGAGGGAAGCTCAAGGCTATGATGACAAATTACAATTCCCTCAGTATATAGATGGGCCATGTAAATTGGATACCAACCAAAATTTAAAAAAGGAGGCTCCCAAATACCAAGGATCAAACAAGATACAGGCTTATTTTTTCATTCATATGATGGCTTAGAAGTAGGTGGGTGGCTCTAGGTTAGGTTGACAGCTCCACTCCACAAGGTCATTTTGGGATTCAGTTTACCTTATTGATTTGTCATCCTCTTGAATGATCTTCTTCTCTAAATGGCTCACTAGCCAATGGGATACAATGAAAACCAGAATTGCCGAGTGTCATAGAAGCCAATAAAGAGGGGAGTTCCAGCTGGCCAGCATGGCTCAGTGGTTGAGCATCAACTTATGAACCAGGAGGTCAAGGTTCAATTCCCAGGAGGGCACATGACCAGGTTGTGAGCTTGATCCCCAGTGTGGGGCGTGCAGAAGGCAGCTGATTGATGATTCTCTCTATCATTGATGTTTCTATCTCTCTCTCCCTCTCCCTTCCTCTCTGAAATCAATAAAAATATATTTTTTAAAAAAGAAGGGAGTTCCAATAAAGTAGGAATGGCTGACTGACTTAAATGCTACTTAAATGCTCTGAAATCAACTGAGATGAGGACAGAAGTGTGTTTTTTGGATTTGGCAACATGGAGATTGCTGGTGACCTGGACAAGAGTAATTTCTGTGTAGGGGTAGAGATGAAAATCAGAATGTAGCAAGTAAACAGTAAATTAAAAACAAATAAGTGTACACAATATTTGTAGGCAACTCTAAAACAAATGAAAAAGTACAGAAAACTGGACCAGCAGCTGGAGGGTTATAAGAGTTCAAGGGCGTGTTTTTTGTTTATTTTAATGGGAGATGCTAGAGCTTGTTTTGCATAAGTTGACAGAAATACTCCAATATAAACAGTGACTTATGATCCAGAAGAGGGAGGAAAAGACCAAATGGTCAAAGTCGCTGAGGCAATGAGACCCAGTGCACTTCCTGAGCAATTGGCCTTTGAGATGAGAATGGATACGTGGGTGTTAACTGGCAGAAGGAGATGAAGGATGCAGTTAGATCTGTAGATTTGCTAATGGGACTATGAGGGGGCTCCCATGGGATGGGAACTTTCTGTGAAGTTGGAGATGGGGTTCTGGGCTAAGAGTGATGGGGCCTTAGAGCTGCTATGGCAGTTGAGGGTGTGCAGGGAATGGCTCAGCAATGACATTTGAGGGCAGCTATGAATGTTACGGGAGAGTTGGACAGTGTTGAGAGAGTCTATTGGAGATTTGGGGTTGGTTGTCTTGAGTGAAATTAATCTTCCTGCTTGTGTGGACACAATAGCAAGGGGCGGATTTGCTTGGTATCGAACCTGAAGTAGCCAGATGTGTGTACAGAGAATACATCCAAAAGCCTGCCCGGGAGTCATTTCCCTCCCTAGTTGGAGTGAAAGCAAGGCCGTTCTCTGCTTCAGTTTCTGAGAAGAGCAAGAAGGGCCTACATCTTAGGAAGTGCCAGTGTACTAAGGGGAGAGCCTGTGGATAGCTTGTATGGAGAGCTTGTGGGAAGTTAGACATTAGACTTGACCCTGAGTGGAGTATGTAGCTTAGGTCTTTTTACATAGATCGCTGGCATTTATTTGAATAATGTAAAATAGAAGATGTAAAAGCACCACGGGACTAGATAGGCCTCCTTCTGGAAGCATATTACTGAAGATAACTTGATTGGAGCAGTGACTAAAGTATAAATCCAGCTGCTCTCCTGAATGTGCACCAGTAGCACAGGTCTGCAGCAAGGATCCGCAACCTGTCTGTGCAGCATTATGCCCACCTTGCAAAGGGGAACATCAAGATTTGAAGAGGGTAAATCATTTGCTTTAGATCACAGCGTTAATAAGTTATAGTTGAACCCCAGGTCTGTGTGACTCCAGCTGTTAGCCACTGTGTTCTAAGCTTCACTACAGTCAAGAACTACTTCTTGAGCACATTTGCAAGGGATTAGGCTAAACACTGTGGGGAAGAGAAATGTTAATCAGACATACTATATGGCCTTGATGATATAGTTTACTAGGAAAATACTAATCCCTGTAATGCATGGGAGACAATGGCGGAGTGGTGGAGAACTTAGCTATTAGAAAACGCCCTGGAGGTAGGTGTAGCAGAAGTCAGGCAAGGGAAAGGGGTAAGTGTGGCCATGCTGAGCCGAGAGGATAAGAATAGAGAGGAAAGAGGCAAGTATTCCAGTTGGCAGGCATAGCTGGAGCAAAACTATAGAGGTGGCAAAGGCAAGGCATTTTGGGGGAAAGTTAGATAGCCAGTTTGATTGGACAGTGAGTATAGGTGTGGAAGTAGAGAGAGATGCTGCCGAAATATACAGTGAAGATTTAAATGGTGTGAGTAACCATTACAGCTAACATTTGCCAGGCACTTAATATGTGTCATTAAACATCGTTACCTCACTGAAAACTTCGAACTCACCTGTGGGATTGATATTATCCTTACTCCCCGTTTTTAGAGATGGATAAAGTGAGACTTAGCCAAGTAATTTGTCTAAGGTCACATGGAGAGTGGTGATAAAGCTGGGACTCAAACCCACATCCGCCTAATATTAAAGCTCATGTTTCTTCTTCATGGAACTATAAAGTCACCCAGCAAGCACTGCATTTGGCACCCAGTGGGCTCGGCATCACAGCCACAGTTTTAAACCACTGGTGACATCTTCTTTCTCCCTGATTCGTACCGGTCTGTTGTATGTTGTCATTTCCCTGTAAACTTTTAGAGGACTCTGGGGGAAGATATGGCCCTAGTTTCATTCCAGTGGAGAAAGAAAAAGAGAAATAAAAAGTGAGTCGAGCTACTCTCCCCTGAAGAGTTGTCTCTTCTCCCCCAACCATGTGAAGGTTAGATCTTCGCATTCTTTGTAAGTGAAGGGACCCATCCATCCTTAGACTCACACAGCGAGAACAAGTAAGGGGATCATTCCCGGAGGCTCTGGATCATGTATCACTTGAGTCACCTTTGAAAAGGAGGGAGACACCGTGTTGGCTTTGACACAGGGTTACTGATTTAAGGTGACGAGACATCTGGTGGGCCAAGTGTGGCCTTTCTCTATGCCTGGTAACTGGCATCATGATGGATAGTGCCATCGTTTACTCTGACATTGTCAGAGTTTGGATGATGCGTGAGATGACCACTTACTGAAGTTTGAGCAGCCAAGGAAGTTGGAACAGTTCCCAGCACCATCACTTAGGGTGAGGTTTCTGCACTATAGGAAGTTGTGACCGGAAGTCCAGACCCTATGGTTTTTTGAATTCTCTTCCTTTACAACCTGGCAGAGTAAAAAATGCCATAGGGATGGGGACCCTACCCATGAAACCCATCACTGCCGGTGTCCTCGCCTGCTCCAGAGACGATGACGTATTGGAGGGATGGACCCAGGGAGGTGGGGGAGGAGAGGCTGTCCTCATCCATGAAGTCAGCAGTTTGGGGAGTGGAAGGATATGAGCTGAGAATTTTAGTCTCGGGAGATCCCATTGAAATCGTAGTCATCACAAGTTGCATGAAGGGTAATAAAAATTATGCCTTGCGGTTGGAAGACTCCTTAATGAGGCATTTATGACCCCCCCCCTCCCGCCCCAGGAAAAAAAGTACCCCTGTTGGAAGAGTTATCTGTACCCACTGAAGTTTCTAGAAATGAAAAAGTAGCCCAGCCGGTGTGGGTCAGCAGTTGAGCATTGACTCAGGAACCAAGAGGTCACCAGTTTGATTCTCGGTCAGAGCACAGACCCAGGCTGTGGGCTCGATCCCCAGTAGGGGCGAGCAGGAGGCAACTGATCAATGATTCTCTCTCATCATTGATGTTTCTATCTCTCCTTCTCCTTTCCTCTCTGAAATCCATTTTAAAAATATATTATTTATTTAAAAATGTATTGATTGATTTTAGAGAGAGGAAGGGGGAGAGAGAAACACTGATTTGTTTGTTGTTCCACTTATTTATGCATTCATTGGTTCATTCTTGTATGTGCCCTGACCAGGGGTTGGGCGCACAACCTTGGAGTATTGGGACAATGCTCTAACCAACTGAGCTACCTGGCCATGGCTTAAAAAATAAGAAAGTATATAAAATATTAGCTATCTTGGGTTACCTCAGAATGTGGCATAGTTTGATTTGGAGGATATTATTTTTTCATGCAATTCATTCAGAAGATGCTGGGCCACTGGACTCAGGGCTGAGGCTGGGAGAAAGAGAAGCCAGAGTGAGGTAATGAATGTTGCTCTTGCTCATAAAGTTCACCCGCACCATCCAGTACAATGCACCACTTAAGCAAATATTTTTAAACACCCTAAACAATACTGTATATTGTTTGTGGAAATGTTCATATGTAACGAAGGTAAAAAACCATGCATGGGAATGATGCAATCACTCTTGAATACCACTTAACCTTAAGGAGGGAGGGAGGGAAGGAAGGGGCTGGGCTGGGCTTGCTGTATGGGAAGCATTTTATCCTGCGCTGGGCGTGGGGTGGGTGGTGGTGGTGCTGAAACAAAAATGGCAACATTTCAACATCTTAATCTACAAACGTTATCAGTGATATTATTTTCTGTACTTTTCTAAATGTTTAACATACTTTGTAGTTAAACACAAAAAATCCTACAACCGCTGTCTGAGGAAGGTGGGGTCTATTAAAATGGATGGCCCTTCTGAGATGACAAAGGCCCATCAAACAAGTTGGTGAGGAGGAGGAGAGTTGGAAGGAGGACTCGGGACAGTGGAAGGGGATGAGGCTGGGGCCTTGGGTGTGTGTGTGTGACAAAGTCTATAGGAAAATTTCTAAGTATGGGTTGACTATTTTATGAAAAGGGATGTCTCTATCTAATAGAAACCTCTCCATCTAACTCACATACATGGCCTGGTGAGAGCTGTTGGTTTTTACACTTGATCTTAGCCAAAAGGCCGAGAAGCGATAGAGAGAGAGAGCTGTTGGTTTTTAAAGTGAGGGGCTGCCAGGTTCTTACCTGGATGACTCTGGTATAGAAAGACAGCACAGGAAGTTCAAGGTTGACAGCCCACACAATTGACACAGTGGAATCAGGAGTTGAGAGCAAAAGTTGACTAGAAGGATTTCCTTTAGTCTCTTGAGCAATTCACAGACAATTGGAGGAGGACTTCGGGATTTCACAGGGCAGCTGGTAAGTGAGAGTGGAGCCCTGGCTGGTGTGGCTCAGTTGGGTGGGGGTCATCCCATGCAATGAAACGTTGCCAGTTCAATTCCCCGTCAGGGCACATGCCTGGGTTGCAGGCTCAATCCCTGGTGCAAGGTGTGCAGGAGGCAACTGATGGGGGGTATCACTCTCATGTCAGTGTTTCTATCTCTCTCTCCTTTTCCCTTTCTCTCTCTCTCTCTCTCTCTCTCTCTCTCTCTCTCTCTCTCTCTCAAAAACAGAGAGGGAGGGAGAGAGAGAGAGAGATTGAGAGGATCTTCTCTAAAGCTTAGGGTCAGGGAGACTTCAGAGGACCCTGGGTAGAATGATTGCTCACACTGGGGAGGGGGGATTTAGAAAGCCTTTAATCACAGTCATTATGAATGAGACTCTAGGAAAAGATGGGTGAAATTGAAAAAGTCCTGTGGGGGGGGGGGGTAAGGAAATGTGAAGGAGAGAGAAGAAGAAATAAAAATGGGAAAAAAGTGCATCCATGGGAACAGAGGGGAGGTGTGTGAGGCCCTGAGGTCTCACTAAGTAGGACCTGAGTGAGAAGCAGGCCACTCATTGGCTGAGAACATCCCAGGTCCTCGGGGAACCATGGAGCAAGTGGAGCAGTGGTTCTCAACCTTCTGGCCCTTTAAATACAGTTCCTCATGTTGGGACCCAACCATAAAATTATTTTCGTTGCTACTTCATAACTGTAATGTTGCTACTATTATGAATGGTAATGTAAATATCTGATATGCAGGATGGTCTTAGGCAACCCCTGTGAAAGGGTTGTTCGACCGCCAAAGGGGTCGCGACCCACAGGTTGAGAACCGCTGAAGTAGAGGCTGCTCAGCGTCTGGTGCACATCCATCGCTTCTCAGGGAGGCGGCAGCAGGATTCATCCAGATTCTTGCTTTATCCTCCCTTTCAAACTGTGGTCCTCCAGGAATCTCACAAGGAGTCCTCCTGCAAACACACTGGGCACTTTGGCCGCATTGCTGACGTATGATCACAAAAGAGAGTGAGATCCCTGGTCCCTTTAACAGCACAGGCAAGAAGGTAGTAATCTGGACGAGGCAAAGGCAGGGAGTACTATTTTTTCATCTGCTGCAGTCACTGGCCCAGCATTGGTCTTTTCATCAGCTATGTCTGGTGTTAGCTAGCCGAGCTTCATGGAGCAGCTGATTTCCTTGCCTGGGAAGGAGTGAAGCCCTAGTAGGTGGGGTTAGGGGTGAGATGGTGAGGACGGGGGTGGGAGAGGGAGGAGGAAGGCCCTGGGGAAGACTGCAAAGGAGGAGGAATGAAATGGGTTTCTTGGAAATGGAATTGCTTCCAAAAAAGAACAGGCTGATGTGATGAGAGCAGAGTAATAAAACACAGGCAACTCAGCCTGGATGGCGTGGCTCAGTGGTTGAGCATCGACCTATGAACCAGGAGGTCACAGTTCGATTCCCGTCAGGGCACATGCCCAGGTTGTGGGCTCCATCCCCAGGTCCCTAGTAGGGGACAAGCAGGAGGCAGCTGAGCAGTGATTCTCTCTCAGCATTGCTGTTTCTATCTCCCTCTTCCTCTTCCTCTCTGGAGTCGATAAAAATATATTAAAAACAAAACAAAGAACCCAGATGGCTCACATTTCCCTGAAAGTGGAGAGCCAAGCAGCAACTGCATTTTGACCGCTCCCCAGGCCCTGGGGGAGGGGGCGGTGAGGAGGGGGAACTTTTCTTCAAAGGCTCCCCACTGACTCTACAGCAAAGAGTGCAAAACCCTGCAAACAGAGCCTTCCACCTCCCTGCCAACATTGTCCCTTGCAGACCAGAGGCGCGGGAGGTCTGCTCAGCCCAGTCCCCCTTCCCAATCCCCCTCATTCCTGGCTTCACTGAATCATCTGGCTCAGAGGACCTGTCCCACGCTTGCCATTCATTCCCTTGCTGTGCGGAGTGGGATCAGAACGCGAGTGGGGTCTCCAGTTTCACACAGCTCATGCCGAGCAGCCTTCATCCGATAGCCCTGTTTCAAGGAGTCCATGGTGGGATTTGACGTTGGATCCAACAGCTTACCCCGCCCCCCCCACCCCCCACCCCCCCAACACACTCCCTCCTAACCCTTCCTTTTGGTGGCCCTCCTAAGAGGATCCCCAGAGCTTTCTGAAGCTTGTACCAAAACACAGTTTGACTTCTCGCACTGTCAAAAGACCACAGCGTCTGAACACTGGCAGGGGCAGTCTGTTTCTTTGGCAGCTGGAAAAGAGGGGGCCGGGTCTCTGAGAAGAAAGCGGGACCTTGATTCCAGGCTGAGATGTCAGTGGGCCTGGAGGACTTGGCCCCATGTCATCCCAGACGCGTCCTTTGCGCCTGCGAACAGCAGCGGGGCAGTTCCAAAGCAGAGGTGGCGATGCAAAGGCGACGGTGACCATCTCACAGGTCAGCTAAAGCCAAGCCCGAGTTGGGGAGGTGAAAAGAATAAGAAAGGGCAATTATTACCCTGGCCGGTTGGGCTCAGTGGATAGAGTGGTGGCCTTCAGACTGAAGGGTCCTTGGTTCTATTCCGGTCAAGGGCACATGCCCTGGTTATAGGCTCAATTCCCAGTAGGGGGCAGGCAGGAGGCAGCCAATGAATGATACTCTGATACTCTCTCATTATTGATGTTTCTCTCTCTCTCTCTCCCCCTCTTCCTTCTTCTCTGAAATCAATACAAATATATTTTTTAAAAAAGAAAGGGCAATTATGTAACTTCCCCACGTTAGCTGGAGTCTGAGTCTGGGCACTGGTCCCTCCACAGTCTCTCCTTCTTGATCCGAACGGGCTCTGGGTTTCCTAGTCCTGGATGCAGCTTGGTGGAACACAACCTCTCCTTTTTTTTCTTTTTTATAAATCCTTACCCAAGGATATTTTTTCCATTGATTTTTAGAGAGAATGGAAGGGAGAGGGAGACAGAGAGAAACACCAATGTGAGAGATACACATGTCCCTGACCAGGGCCAGGAGCCTGCAACCGAGGTAGATGCCCTTGACTGGAATCGAACCTGGGACCCTTCTGTCTGCAGGCTAACACTCTATCCAGTGAGCCAAGAATTGTATCCCCAATGCCAAGAATGTTGCCCAGGCAGACTGCACATATTATTTAGTAAGATTCTGTTGGATGCATTTTATTCCAGCACCAAATCTTCTTTTATATAAAGTACCTGTTAGAAACCTTTCCTGAATTCCTTATAATTTTTACTCCTACCCTAGAGATAAAAGACCACACTTAATTTAAACTTCCCTCGGTGACTCAGGGCCCAATTCCAACCTAATTACCCTGTTATAAGAATGGGTAGCTCTCATCAGACATGGTTAAAATGTGTGTCTGTTTGCTCCTATCTGCCCCTCTGCTAAATGGCCTCAGAATGTTTTGAGTTCTTCTCTTTAATTCATATTGTTTTCCTGTATCCTCCTTCAAGAGTAAGTTGTGGTTTTAATGTTTCCCTATTCTTTAGGCATCTACTGTAACCTCCTGAGTTCATCTACTGTAACCTCCTGAGTTCTGGTTTGCTGCTTTGAGTCTGTGAACTGGAAGGGCCCCATCTAGTGGGATACAACTCCAGGCCTTAGAGACGTGGTTTTGGTTTCACCTCGTAGCTTTATGTACCTACTAGAAGCCCAGTGCACAAAATTCATGCATGGGTAGAGTCCCTAGTGGCTGCTGGCAGGGGGCACCTCCCTCTCCCTGGAAGGGCCTCCCTACCTCTGCCGCCACTGCCACCACCCCCCCTGGTCGAACTCCTGGTTGAACTCCTGGTCAAACTCCCAGTTGAGGGGACAATTTGCATATTAGGCTTTTATTATATAGGATTCCTGGACCAGCTGATTAACCTCCGTGGGGTTCCATGTCCGCATCTTTAACACAGGACTAAAAATGCTCCCTGGCATATTATGAGAGAAGAACTGGCAATGTTAACTGATACCTGCCTTGGCTCCCATGTGTACCCTGACCAGGGATCGAGCCCACAACTAAGGTATGTGCCCTGACTGGGAATTGAACCCACAACCTTTTGGTGTATGGGATGACACAAACCAACTGAGCCACCAAGCCAGGGTAGTACTTTGTTCTTTTTGATGCTATTGTAAATGGAATTGTTTTCTTAATTTCTCTTTCAGGTTGTTCCTTAGTGTGTAGAAATGCAGCTGATTTTTGTGTGTTGATTTTGTATCCTGCTACTTTGCTGAACTCATTTATCAGTTCTGACAGGTGTATGTGTGTGTGTGTGTGTGTGTGTGTGTGTGTGTGTGTGTAATCCAAAGGGTTTTCTACACATAAAATTATATCCTTTCCAATTTGGATATGTTTTATTTCTTTTTCTTGCCTGATTGCTCTGGCTAGAATTTCTAGTACTATGTTAAATAGAAGCAGTGAGAGTGGGCACCCTTGCTTTGCTCCTGATCTTAGAGGAAAACATCGTCTTTTACCATTGATGGGATGTTTGCAGTGGGGTTTTCATATATGACTTCAATTATGTTGAGCTAATGTCCTCCTATTAGTAGTTTTTTTAGTGCTTTTATCATGAAAGGATGTTGAATTTTGTCATGTGATTTTTCTGCATACTCAGATGATCACGTGTTCCCCCCTTCATTCAGTAAAGGTGGTCTATTACATCAATCACATCGATGTCTCTCTCTCTCTCCTCTCTCTCTCTCTCTCTCTCTCTCTCTCTCTCTCTCTCTCTCTCTCTCTCATCAATACACATATCCTTGGGCGAGGATTGTTGTCCACATCAGAATATATGGCTGGCAAACCCAAGGTAGTAATCTGGTCCTTTCTTAGCCTCATCTTCGTTTTCTGTAAATATGAGAGGATTGCATCAAACCATCGCTGATGCTCAGATTAGTCAGATATTCTCAGATTTGTGGGTTTCTCATTTCGTTTAAGCTCTCTATTGACTACAGAAATATTTCCACTGGACAATAACATTCATATTACCCATTTTCTTTAACTTTATTCCTCAGCATGGAGGGTGAAGCCTTGCTCATATTACACACCCAATCAGTAACTACAGAATGAACATTTATTGAATCTCATTAATATACCCTCTGGCATATTGGCTTTGCTTTAACCCACCAACCATACAAATTCGCTCATGCCACTATTCTACTTAGCAACCGCTGAATGGATTTCCATTGCCTACTTAGGGAATGACATCTAAACGCCTTCCAGTGGCATTTGAGGACATTCACAATCTGGCTTCATCTACATAATGCTGCAGAGCACCATGCGCAGATACGATGTCAGCCAGGAAGCTTCGGAAGAGAGGAAAAACAGAAAGTATTAGTCCTACTTCCTGCCCCTCTGCCCCTGTGCAGCAGCCACATGAAACCACTTACTGCAGTTTCACGGTCCCACCCATCCATTTTGAAAGTTCTGGCTGCATATGAGTGGTGTATTTTTACAAATTTGATTTGCATCTCCACTAAGTATGGAGAGCTGAAAATTTCCCATATATTTTAAGTAAGTTATCTTCTTTGCTCTGTGTGTGTGTGTGTGTGTGTGTGTGTGTGTGTGTGTGTGAATTGTACGGGTCTTTGCTTTTTTTTCTTTTTAATGTGGGCATTTCAATGATTTGGGGCTTATATTTGATTTCTGGCATATGACTGATGTAATTTTTATGAAAAATCCTCTTGTAAGCTTATCCCTCCATTCATTTATTCTTTTCATCATTGTTTCATAATGTTCCTTTTAGTCTTAAATATTTTAGTTGGTATAATCTAAATATTTTCTGGAAGTATAACATTTATTTTCTCTTAACTAAAAATATATACACTATTGATCATGTGTGTTCTATGTAAATTATTAATCTTTTTCTCAATATGTCTGTGCAACTTCTACTAGTTTACCAAATGTATACCTTATGGTGTTTATGTGCATTTAATGAAGTTAACCGTTGAAATAATGAAAAATTGTGCAATTTGGCATTTCCAGTTTCTCTCGCTTGTCCTTGTTTTTACTTGATCTGTCGCTAAACTTCCTTCAGCTCATAGTTTGAAAGTTCATTATTTTTATTTCCACTTGGACTGTTTGGTTGATCTTGTTGTCTGTAAGCTAGTTGCTGAATTTTTTAATTCCTTGGAAAAGCTTATTGGAATTTTAGGGAAAACAAAAAAGATGTAGACATTTCTAGACCACTAAAGGTTTTAAAATTTTACTTATTGTAGAAGTAATTTCTCTGCTTCCACTTAACTAGATAATTACTAATACCAATAATTTCAATTTCATTTAGGCCACTTTAAAAGTACGTACTCTTCTAGGTCGGGGGTAGGGCTAGACCCCGCATGACAGGTGTATAGCCATGCTCCTGCCTCTCAAGGCACTCTCTGCTTCACTATGGAAGCACAGGGAAGGTAGTGTATAAATGTTATTTATTTTATTTTTTAATATGTATTTTTTTTATTGTTGATAGTATTACAGATAGCTCTCATTTCCCCCTCGTTACCTCCGTCCTCCCAGCCCCTACACACCCCCCAGGTCTTCACCGCCCTATTGCCTGAGTCCATGGGCTATGCGTATAAGTATGTAAGTGCTTTGCTTTATGTCTTCTCATTCCTCCTCCCTCCTCCCCCCGCCCGCCCCCCCGGCCCCCCCCCCCCCGCCACATCGAGGTATGTCAGTTTGTTGCAAGCCCCCATGCTGGACTCTTAAGTGGCCTCTCCTTTCTTCTTTTTAGAAATATTTTATTGATTTTTTACAGAGAGGAAGGGAGAGGGATAGAGAGTTAGAAACATCGATGAGAGAGAAACATCAATCGGCTGCCTCCTGCACACCCCCTACAGGGGATGTACCCCCAACCAAGGTACATGCCCTTGGCCGGAATCAAACCTGGGACCCTTCAGTCCTCAGGCCGACGCTCTATCCACTGAGCCAAACCAGTCAGGGCCCTTTCTTCCTTATACTTTTTTTGTAGTTGGATGTTCTCCACTAAGTTTTATAATCAGATTAATTAAACATGTATTTTTATTTCTAAAAATCATTCCCGAATGTTGTCTCACTCAGGCAGGCTCTTGGTAGACATTTGGCAACAATGTCCTCCCCAAGGTCGTCTACCCCAAGATGACAAACCCTAGGAAGTGTTTGGGAATGCAGCTATCATGGTTTCCCATTACAAATCCACATCTCAACAGATAGTCTGGCTGGGGTAGGATGGATATTACTTTTTTGGGAATAAGTCTGAGAGCACAGGTAATGGCGGAGACCATCTCACCTCTACTAAGGGAATGCCTTCAGTTTGTTATTTTGTTGTTGTTAATTCTCACTTGAGGATATTTTCCCATTGATTTTTAGAGAGAGTGGAAGGAAGGGGGAGAGACACACAGAGAGAAACATCAATGTGTGACAGACACATCAATTGGCTGCCTCCACACCTGCCCCAACCAGGGCCGGGGATCGAGCCTGCAACCGAGGTACGTGCCCTTGACTGGAATCAAACCTGGGGACCCTTCAATCCCGGGGCCGACACTCTATCCACTGAGCCAAACTAGTTAGGGCTTGAACGCCTTCAGTTTGGAATCTCACAGCAATCAATATAGTGGTTTAGACTTACAATATTCTTTAGTTTATTACCGGCCTTCTCTTGGTTCCTCAACCAATTCTAACTTTAAAGGACATTAACCTTTAAAGTATGAATATGTATTCATACGGTCTCAGTTCTATTTCAGCCACCTTGATCCTTGGGAAAATGGGCTTTTTCTGTTTGGTTCCTCAGTCCATATCTCAGCTTTAGGTCATGACCTTGGATGCACAGATTTAACATCTAGGCTGTAGGTTAGCCCTGGACCACCAGCATATTCTTAGCTCTGGTGTATCTTACAGCATCTGAGGGCTTTTCCTTGGCTTTGCTTTTGCTCCCATGGCTTCTGTTCTTCTATCCTGTCCTCAAGAGTCAGGGCAGCACGGGGGTTTAGAGTATGCAGTCAGGAGCCAAATCTTTGACCTCTAATCTTGGCTTGGCCATTGAGGAACAGTGTGATCATGGATAAGCTCCTTGACCCCTCCAGGCCTCAGTGACTCATCTATAATGTGTGAATTAAAATAGTTCCTTCTTCAGAGGTGGTGTTAGGCTTAATTAGATGATTCATGGAACGTTCTTTAGCACAACATCTGTCCTCAATGAACATGAGCTGTTATTTTTTTAATATATCTCAATGTCTAGTTTTCTTCTGCCTTTCATGATGTCCTTGTAGGGCTGATATCAGAACCTGCTAAATCTCCATTCCTTGCCACACCTTCACCTCTTTTCAGCAGGATGCAGTAAAAAGAGCATGGCCCTGGCCAGTGTGGCTCAGTTGGTTGGAGCATCGTCCCATGTACCAAAAGGCCGTGGGTTCGATTCCCAGTCAGGGCACATATCTAGGTTGTGGGTTTGATCCCAGTTGGGCATGTACAGGAGGCAACTGATTGATGATTGATGTTTCTTTCACACATCGATGTTTCTCTCTCTCTTGCTCTCTCTCTCCCTTCCTCCCTCTCTCTCTTTTTAAAAAGCAAACACAAACAAAGACAGAGAATTCACTTTGAAGTTAGAGGCATCTGGTTTGGAACTGTGGTTATACAACTGACTGCGTGACTCCTGGCTCATGATGGCACTCAGTGTCCCAACGTCTGTTTCTCACTAACAGTCAGAGCAACTTAAATAGCTTTTTATGAAGATGAATACGTGTCCTCATGCCTTCGATACCAATTATCAAGATGTTCTAGCCATAGTAGATGATCAATGAGAGTAAGCACCACACACTTTCCTTGTTTCTGAATTTCTTTAAGATTTTACTCCCTAGGTCACCCAAACTCCCATCTGGAATCAACACTATACTCCTCCCACCTTCTTCCCCTCACCAGAAAACCCATATCTTTAGGACTCATCCAAAGATAGATTATTAGGGTATTTAAAACCTGGACTTGAATTCTATTTTTCCCCCACATGTATGCTGGGTAACTTTGGGCAAATTTAAAATTTCCTGACATTCTATCTTTCTCTTTTCTAAAATGGAGATAATGATATCTACTTCAAAAGGTTGTTGTGGGGATCCAAATAAATTCACCTATTCACTAAATTGTGAACAACTACTATGTGCCAGTCATTATGGTAGGTACTGGGATTCCAAAAGTGAGCCAGCTACATATTGCATTTATATGGTGTTTAGCACAGTGCCTGGTATACAGGAAACTTCAATCTATAATATCTGCTATCAGTATCATGGTCGTCACCATCATATCTGTACTATGCTACATACACACAGAATAATTCAATTACATTTTAAGACCTCTGGTCTCAATCAAAATAAATAAATCCTTCAGTATTCTTAGGAATCACGGGGGTATCCCTAATCCAAATGAGATCATGCTACATATAGTAAAAATCCATAAGTAAGATAAAGAAGTTATTCAAGTAATTCCAACATACAACTGAGAATCATTGGTGTAGAGTCTCCTGTCATGGAGTTAGGATTTGATGGAAAGGAAAGGCTAGTCTGGATAATTCTAAATAAAAAAATAATATTTTTAAAATTAAGTGATTGAACAGTAGCATGGATAAATGTGGTAGATCCACACAATGGAATACTATATAGCAAGGAAAAAGAACAAATTACAGCTTGTTAAATATAAATGCAAATCTTACAAAAGTTATGTTGAGCAAGAGAAGCCAGACACAAAAGAATGTATAGTGTATGATTCAATTTGTATGGTGTACAGGCAGACCGAACTTACCTATGGTGAAAGAAGTCAGAACAGTGGGTACCTCGGGGGGTATGTATTGATTGGAGCAGGTTTGGAAACTTCTGGGTGGTGGAAATGCCCTGTGTGTCTGTCTGTCTGACTCTCTTTCTCAGAATCTTGATACATTTTACACATGTAAAAATATAGTTATTTACTGAAGTTGTAATATTAAACTTAATATGTGACATTTAATGTAAATTATAATATGTAACTATATGTTTTTTCTTTTCACTTGTCTATTTACTTTCAGTTTATAATTAACATGATCTTGTTTTCCAAGTGTATTTTTGGTTTTTCTCTTCCTCCCTCAAGCTTCTCAGCAGTAATTCTGGGCAAGAGGATGCTCCGCAGGGTGATGGGGAGAAAGCAGTGGAGCCGATCGATACAAACACAGTCTTGGGCTTAACGTGTCAATAAGTTAAAGCGGATGATCTGTATGTGGGTAACTGCTCATTTTATGAAGCTGTTAGGATTTTTTTCCACTGGTGTTGGCAATACAGCGCTGGGGTGCCTCACCGTGGCCCAGAACTAAATAGGATAATGGTACTTATAAGCGTGTCTACCAAGTTACTCTTTTGGGTGGATGATAATGGCCTTGGACGTGTTAGAAATGCAACAAAGATAAAGATAAGTGAGGGGGAAATTCCAGACCTTGAGCACTTTCCCACATATAAATTTTGGCCTTTGTCTTACTTTTCCTTCGATTTGATTGACACCTGAGGGGGTAAGGGATGGTGCTGGCCCAGTTTCCTGTCTCCTTCTGATTTGGCTTTGGGCACGGGCTGTGATGGTGCCTGCTCCTTGAAGTTTGAAAGAAAGGAAGGGTGATTGTCAAAACACTGTATTATAAGTGACCACGTGCTCTGAGAGTTCACTCCCCAGTGGGCCCACAGCCACGGGTGGGGAGGCGCAGAGGAATCAGCTGCAAGATCTGTCACGCAGAGCAGCGATGTTCAGCCAGTGTGTCGCGGGACTCCTTATTTTACTTATTTATTGTTTATATATTTTTATTGATTTCAGAGAGGAAGGGAGAGGGAGAGATATAAATATCAATGATGAGAGAGAATCATTGATTGGCTGCCTCCTGCATGCCCTGCACTGGGGATTGAGCTCGCACCCGGGCATGTGACCTGACTGGGAACAGAACCATGATCTCCTGGTTCATAGGTTGATGCTCAACCACTGAGCCACACCAGCTAGTCTGTCGCAGTACTCTTTAAAACTTGCAATACCATGACTATTCAGTCATGGGCACTGACCTCTTTTTCCTTAGATTGTCAAATAAAAAAAATAATGACAACAGCCAACACAACAATAGCCAGTTAGGGTGAATGAATCAAAATTATAACTTTTTTTGTGTGTGGTCAAATAGGCAAAAAAAGGTATATACATTTTTGGAGTGCTCCAGAATTTTAGTAATTAGTTTAAGTGTGTCATGAGATGAAAAAGGTTGAAAATAGCTGATGTAGAGGGAAGAAGCAACTCAGAGAAGGTATAGAGGTAAATATAGTTCTTTCTTATTAAAGAGAGGGAGAGGGAAGGAAGAAGCAAGAGAGAGAAAAAGAAAGGAAGAAAGAAAGAAAGAAAGAAAGAAAGAAAGAAAGAAAGAAAGAAAGAAAGAAAGAAGGAAAGAAAGGAAGAAATTCTACAAGTACTAGTAGGGGACAAGTGGAGCAGGAAGGTAGGAAAGACAGAAACCAACTGCTAACGCATAGTTACTTGACAACCTCCAAATCATAATTAGGAGAAACTTCCTGGCCTCACATTTTCCACATAAACACTCGGGCGCTGGCAGAGTTAATGGGTCCCTGACTACTGCCCAGAGCCGCCTCTGGCCCAGGCCAGCAGCGATTGACGTCAGGGGCAGAGTGTCAGAGGACTGCGCTCTGCTCCGCTGCGCTCCCCTCGCTCGCTCCTGTTTATACGTTTGACCCTAACCTTTCCCAGATGTGCAGCGTTCCTCCATCCAAACAGGGAGTTTCGACAGCGAGCATCGTGTGCTCTCCAAACCCCAAACCCCATCCTGGGGCCAAAACAAAAGTCCAGAAGTCCAGGTCCCTGAGTTGTCGAACTGGACGTGAGCGCCAGAGTGCCTCTCGGCTGTGGGGTGTCCCCCGCTGGAGGCCTGGATAAAGGGGTTTCTGTCCTTCACGGCTGGTTATCTCATGCCTCATGTTGTTCCTTAGCATCTGGCTAGCCGGCAGCCTCTCTTTGTCTGCCTGGGGAGGGGTGGGAGTACCCCGGCAAGCAAGGGCCTTTGTGTTGGGGCTCCAGCCCTCTCCGCCCTCTCCAGCCTGGACTCCCCCCTTCCTGGCTCCAGGCTCACACACTGCTTGCGGTTGTACTGACACTTCTGGGTGACTCATGGCCCTGTGGCTTGTTGCACTTTGTTCTGGCTGCTGGATAGACTGCTCCCCTTTCCCCTTTATGGCTTGGTGGACACTGAGTCCTCCTTCCCTTCTCAAGGCAGGACAAGCTCCCCGTTCTTCTCTCCCCCCTTTTCCTGGAAGCCTTTTCTCAGTCCCTTCCCTGCTCCTTCCTAGTTCACATTGGCTGTTCCCTGCATAGCTCCACTGCCCGGCTTTATACGAACTCCTAACCTTATGCTTCATGACACGACTGTGTTTACTGTTCTCTCTCTGCTTGACGTTTGAGTGCATTTTCATGTGTCTATTTCTTCAACTAGACCAGCCGTGGGCAAACTACGGCCCGCGGGTCGGATCCAGCCCGTTTGAAATGAATAAAACTATTGAAAAAAAAGACCGTACCCTTTTATGTAATGATGTTTACTTTGAATTTATATTAGTTCACACAAACACTCCATCCATGCTTTTGTTCCGGCCCTCCGGTCCAGTTTAAGAACCCATTGTGGCCCTCGAGTCAAAAAGTTTGCCCACCCCTGAACTAGACTGTAAGCCTTGTAAGAGCAGGGACCCTATCTTGCCCGTCTTTGGACCTCCCATGTAGGACTTAGCCTGGCATCTAAAAGGTAGGCAAGAGTTTGTGTTGAATGAATGAATGCATGAACAGGCCCAAGGAAATGAGGCTGGTGATATAACAGAGGGCAGGGACTGTGATGACTTTGGGAGAGTTGGTATTGACACATTAGCAAGACCTTGTTACCCCTGATGAAGGACAGCTTAGGAAAATAAGCACAAATGTGCACAAGGGGGGACAATGACTGCTGCTGCTACAGGCCCTTAACCCTGTCACTTGCTAAGTGCTTCACCGATAGTATCTCCTTTGCTTCTGGCCACATCCCTTTTCCGAGTGGCAAGTGGCGAGGGGTTCCGTAATCCTTGTTTGTTTTCTTTCAAGTTTCTAGAGGACAGGATTCTGTAGCCTGTGTTGGAGGCACATTGGAGACCTCTCCGCCCTTTGGAAAGCTCCGAATCCCTTTGCTCCAAAGCCAGTGTATGATCTGTTCCAAAGCAGCTGAACAAAGGATCATGGCTTCGACATTCCCTCTGTGCCTTTCATGAAATCCCAGCGTTCCCTCCCCTCTGCACTGAGTTAATCACCCTCCTTCTCCCAAACCTGAGACCCCTGATGGAAGGCCAGATCCCTGAGGAGCTAACAGGGACCACCAGCCGGGCCGAATTAGTCTGCCTTTGCCCAGAAGGTAAGCTCTTAAGAAAGAGCTACTTAGGGAGAGATTAATAATGGTGGCAGAGTAAGTGGATGCTGCAAGGACATGCTCCCAGGAATAAAGTGGAATTACAACTAAAATACAGAAAAACTTCCTGAATAATCAATGGAAAGCTTGCAGGAGAGAACCCTGATGTCCGAGGACAGAAAGTGGAGACCGCATAGAGACTGATTGATTTTGTATAATGTAAAAAAAAAAAAAAAGCTACTTATATCTTCAAAAACCTACATACACTTCACACTATACTTCCATTTGTGAGAGAGGCGATTGAAAGTTGTAGCAAAATTCTCTATCAAAGAAGAAATGAAAAGAGGGCTGAGGAAGCCCATGTAACAACGTGTCTTCCTACCATCTGAGTTGGGTCTGTCTACCCATGGCCTCTCCTTCTCCTCCTCAAGGAATCAGACCCCAATGGACAGAGCTCAAAGATAGCAGAGGACAGATGTAGTCACCATCTGTCACTTCAAACTCTCCTTTTCCCAGTGGTGTACAAACATAAAGATGCATTCAGAGCCCTGGCTGAGTGGCTCAGTTGGTTAACGCATCGCCCTGATACGCCGAGGTTGTGGGTTTGATCCCTGGTCAGGGCACATACTGGAGTCAACCAATGAATGCATCAATCAGTGGACCAACAAATCAATATTTCTCTCCCTCATCCTCTTTTCCTCTCTCTAAAATCAACAAAAAAATAAAAAGAATATTTCAGGACCTAATAGCAGCTGGGAGGCTGGGGCACTCAAAGCACCTACTGGTTATCATTTCAGTAAGTGGAGTTGGGGGGAAAGTCCCCTCATCCGACTGTTCCCTGAGAGGGGAACCGGAAGTGGTGATACCCTTTCATATGATCCAGAAATCCTTCTGGCTTCCCGCTGGAAAAGGAAATTCCCACAGGGAGTTTTCAATGGGCTGGCCCTCTCTTGGGGTACGTAGATATCCAATGTGAGCAGAGTTAAGGGCTAAGTAGATTAGCCCCTTCAGAGTTGCTCCGAATTCATCATTATGGAAAATAATTTGTAAAGTTTGTAATATAATTAGGTGGTGTAATTATCCTTCTATAATTAAATATAACTATAAAATATGTAAAATAATTTCTAAGTTATGCAAATAAGGGACAAACCAGGACTTGAATATTCTGTTGTTCCCATTTTTCTCTGCAGCCTCCCTGAGAGCCGCCTCCCTGAGGTGGGAGAGAGTGGCTTCCCAGAGCCATGGGGATTTTCCCAAGGAAGCTGTGCATCTGAGAAGCCAGGAGCGCCTAGGAAACGCCTATTATGAATCAGAAACAAAAGATGTGTGTTTTGCCAGAGTTAGAATGGACGGGGCAGTGAAGATTACCTTCTCTCTTTTAATTTAAAACTCTTTGCTGTTTTTCTTTAAAACGAATACCAATGCCGGCCACAGAACTTCAGCCTCTGACCATTTCAGATCACGGAGAAAGCCTGGCATTCATTTAAACTTTCATTAGCCGGTGTTCCCAAGGAGATAGAGGCAAGCGAATGATGGGAAACAGTAAAATGAATCCTCAGCCAAATCAGATAGAGGAGGAGAAGGGAAAGAGCCGAGCACACACACTAAACTCCAAAGGGTGGGAGGGGACCGGGGGAAGAGCAGCTCTCCTATTACTTCCCCAGCAGGAAATGATCGCCAATTTCACAGGCACATGGGAGAGTCAAGTCAGCGCTCGGTGGTTCTGATGAGAGATTTCATTCTTGGCACCTCAGAGTTTGCAGAAACCATTCCACTTCAATGGTTAGGAGGTGGGGGAACACAATAAAATTTTTTAGTGCTGCTTTAGGGACTACAGTCCCCTGAATTACACCTATACTGTGCCTACTATGTGCAAAGTATAGGCAAGGCATTTGTAGGCGTGAAGATGAATAGGCTACTGGGCCTTCCATCAAAGGGACCCCCAGTTCTCTGCAGGGATATGAGCCAAAGAGATGAGAAGGGATGTCATCAAACTGGTTGTTGTCTTAGGTCAGTGGTTGGCAAACTGCGGCTCGCGAGCCACATGCAGCTCTTTGGCCCCTTGAGTGTGGCTCTTCCACAAAATACCGACTTCTGCGCATGGGCCACAAAGTTTTAATCGCACTGTACGTGCACGCCCGCACATGGTATTTTGTGGAAGAGCCACACTCAAGGGGCCAAAGAGCCGCATGTGGCTCGCGAGCTGCAGTTTGCCGACCACTGTCTTAGTGAGTACCTCCTGCCTCAAGGTTCTGAACTGCTACATAACTATAGGTTCATTCAAAAGCCAACCAATGTGATTTCCCCAAATTATAGTTTGTCTTATCTGCTAATTAAGATTCAACTTCTTTATTGAATATAGGACTATTTATATTTTCTATATCTTATTTAGTTTGGAAACTGTATTATTTGGCATAAATATATTTATTCTTTTTAAGGAATTTGTTCATTTTACCTAAATTTTCAAGTGTATTGGCATAAAGCTAGTTATCATATTTTTTATATTGCCTTTAATATTTGTGTTATTTGTAACAATGTCCACTTTTACACTCCTGGTATCGGTATATTTTCCCCTTTTTTATTGAGAGAGATAGGAATTATTAAAAAGTGAGATAAACTGAGATAAAAACTTTGCTGGTAAAAATAGATCCAAGTTATTAGCAATTACATCAAATGGATTGTCTTTTATTATTTTATTTATTTTTTTAATCCTCATTTGAGGATATTTTTTCATTGACTTTTAGAGAGAGTAGGAGAGAGAGGGGAACAGAGAAATATCAATGTGAGAGAAACACGTTGATTGGTTGCCTCCTGCATGTGCCCCGACCAGGGCCCTGGCCGGGGAGGAGCCTGCAACTGAGGTTCATGACCTTGACCAGAATCAAACCCCGGGAGCTTTCAGTCCGTAGGCCAATGCTCTATCCACTGGGCCAAACCAGCTATGACTCAAATGGACTGTCTTTTAAACAAGAAAGGGAGCTGTGGCCCATGGAAGTCTCATGGAGGGGAAGTAATTGACCCCCTGCAACATGGTAGAGAACCAGAAGGGAGGGAATGGGTGACCACTGTGGATCCTGGGATGGGCCATATCCATGATCTAGCATTTACTTTCCCTTTTGCCTGCTGGGACTCCCTTCTGGTAGAGCCCAATGCCTTCATGGTTAGGGAAGTGATATTACTATACATTACAGAGCGGCCATTTTGCTTGTGCTTGGTAATAAAGGGATTGCTTTGCGTCCATTCTTGGAGTGATGAGTCTTTGAGACGCAGATGAAGTGATGTTCTGAAGAGTCTTCTACAAAAAAGCAGATCTGGTCTCAGATGGTGGACCGAGGGGATGAGGAGCAGACAGGATGAACCTGTGCCTCAGATGTTCTCAGAACTACTTGGGGTGAGGAACCTGATAAAAGACTGGGCTTCCTGAAGCAGCAGGAGAGGAGGTAGACAAGTTATGATTTGACGTTAAAGGACATTGCGACCCTCTGTCGGATGGAGGACCAGGACCTTCATGTTGCACTATTAGCTCTGAATGCTCGTTTGTGGATATCACTCCACGTGCCTGCTGACCACACATATCTGCTGGCTCCTTTTGCATGAAGGGCTCCTGAGGGCTGATCTCTTGACCTTCAGCCACTTGATTCGTTAGCCCCCTGACTTGGGTGCTTGGCCATCACATCAGTCGTTAACATTGGCCTCCGAAGTGGGCCCGGCAACATCGTAGTAGCTTCACCTTCCGAGAGGCCTCAGCAGCACGTGTCCTCAATTCATCTCTCCCAGGCCGGGTCTGAGGTGGGAAACAATGAAAATATGTCTGTTGATTTCTTGAACTCCCACTTATTTATTCTTGCAGAATAGGCTTCTTTTCTCCCTCAGGGCTGATGAAACCTGCCCCGTCTTTCATTTTCATCTGAAATGATGCTCATTTTTCATCCTCCTCTGAGGGACCGCTGATTGCTGTTGGGTCAGTGAGCTCCCAGAGGGGATACAATGGAGGCTGAGGCTATTTTTTAAAAAATGCCAGAAAACCTCCCACTATGTCTAAATATGGCCACAGGAGACCTGGGTTCTTTAATTACATGATTAGTCCAAATTCAGTAATTACTCAGAGAAGCTCTGTGGAGTGAAGGATATGTGAGCAATTCATAGGGCCTTTGCCTGCCTCCTGGGCCACTCTGCAGACCTCGTAAATTCCTACAAGGACAAAAGCAAGCCCCCCTTCTCTGGGGACAGGCCCCCTTTGCTTCTCCCCTGAGCAGTGACTCTCAGAGCCTCTGTTATGGCCTCCCTGGAACTCTGTACATAGCAACCAGGGCGTGAGGTGAGCAGTTCTCTTCCCATTAAATATGATGCCACCAAGCTGTTCCTGTCAGTTACTGCCATTAAAATGACAGCTGTTGGTCAGCCCCTGGTGGAAAGAGGCAACCTCTTCCTTCTTCTTGCTTCCCCCAAATACCGACCTTTTCCCTCCATGCCGATTAGAAAGTGCCCGTGCTGACCCAGAGAGAGTGACTCAAGCAAGTTCCCAGGCACAGCCCAGCAGGCGTGGAGTGCTGAGCTGGAGGACGTACTGTGCCAGGTTCTCAGGACTCAGCTGGAGTTCCACCCTGCCCCCCCTCCCCCTATCCCGAGGTTGGGCTCTGCAGGCAGAGCTGTTTCTTCCTTCAGAGAAGTACTGCTTCAGGAAACACCCCTCCCCTGGGACAAGCCTGGGATTGCCATGGAGGAAAGGAACAGGCAGATGTGTGCATGCCTGTGTGTGTGTGTGTGTGTGTGTGTGTGTGTGCATGCATGAATACCCATGCGCACATGCTCTTGTGTATGTATGCACATTGGATTCTTATATGTACACTAGAGGCCCGGTGCATGAAATTTGTGAACAGGTAGGGCCCCTAGGCCTGGCCAGCGATCAGGCCCGATTGGGGCCTTCCAGCTACCGGTCTAGGCCTTCCTTTATTCCATGCCATCCCCTGGTGGTCAGCGCACGTCATAGCGAGTGATCAAACTCCCGGCCTCTCAGCTGAACTCCTGAGGGGATATTTGCATATTAGGCCTTTATATATATAGATTTAATGGACACGTGAATTTCTGTGCGCACCACTGTCACGTGAGTAGTGTGTTCGCAACCAGGGCCCTTCAATCCCCTCTCCTCTCCTCTGTGCCTTTCCTTACCACAAGGTAACCTCATGATTTATTTCATTTGCTTTATTTTATGTGTCATTGTGGGTATGTACACAGCAAAAAACAAATGGACAAAAAACACATAAAAAAAATCCAAACCAAAACAAACCAAACAAAAAACTCAACAAACAAAACAAAAAGAAACAATTGGCCAGACTTTTGGCAAAGAGGATTGTTTGCAGATGGGAGCAGTTCCTCTTGGTTTAGTGGAGGCCTTTCTTCCTGGAATCCAGGTCCCGAGGCCCATGTAATAAGACGACAGGGTTCCCTGTTCATGTAACAAACTCTGCCCCACAGCCCCACTGCCCACCCTTGTCTGGGAGGCTGAGTGCTCTGAGGCAGCCCGTTAATCCTACCTGGTGAGCATAGAATAGTAAGTGGCAAAAGACAATGGCTTCGGACTGTATTTTAAATCAAACCCAAGTGCCTATGTTTGCTCCAAAGCTTTTTTACCTGTAATAATGTATCTTTAAAACATCTTAGATTTAAGATCTCATGATTCTTCAGAGAGTCACTGACGCAATCACGTTAACCCAATCTCCGTCTCCTGCATGTCTGGAGGTATAATGAGATTTGGAGTCAGGCTCAAATCTTGAATCGAGTTACAAGTAATGTAACCTTAGATAAATTAATGAATTCTCAGTTACTTCATCTAGAAAAAGGGGGAAACAGTCATACCTATCTAATAGAGCTGTTGTACAAATTAAATGAAACTTACCTGTGATCTTTTTTTTCCAATTGATTTTTTTTTTTTTTTTTTTTTTTAGAGAGAGGGAGGCAGAGGGAATACAGAGATAGAAACATGGATAAGAGAGAGACATGGATTGGCTGCCTCCTGCATGCCCCCTACTGGGGATTGAGCCTGCAACCCCGGCATGTGCCTCGACTGGAAATCACACCAGGGGTGTCTTAGTTCAAGGGTCGACATTCAACCACTGAGCCATACTGGCCAGGTAACCTGTGAAGAGCTTAATGCAATACTTCATAGGTAGTAAGTGCTCTGTTAGCTATTTTTATTTTCCCCTCCCTTCTCCCAGCTATTGCTGGTGCCAAATCTCTTCTACCCCTTGTTCTTGCCTCCCTACTGTGTTGATTTCCCAGGGCTACCGTAGCAAAGTACCACAGTTTGGGTGGTTTCATACAACAGAAATTTATTCTCTCGCAATGCCTGAGGCCAGAAGTTTGAAATCAGGGTGTCAGAAAGACCATGCTCCTTCTGAGGGCTCTAGCAAAGAATCCTTTCTTGCCTCTCCCATCTTCTGGTGGCTCCCGGCATTCCTTCGCTGTGGCCACATAACTCCAATCTCTGCCTGCTCTGTCTTCACATGCCTTCCTCTCTCTGTTTCTCCTGCTCTTGTAAGGGCGCCGGTTATTGGATTTAGAGGGCACACCAAACCCAGTATGATACCATCCTGAGATCCTTAACTAATTACATCTGCAAAGACTCAATTTCCAAATAAAGTCATATTCTGAGGTTCAGAGTAGACCTGAATTTTTTTTTTTGGGGGGGGGGTGTAGGTGAGGGAAGACAATAAAACCTATTATACCCACCAGCCTAGGCTTCTCTCTTTTTAAAAACATCTCAAAATTTGCACCTGTCAAATTCACTTCTCCTGTTCTGTTAGGATTTTGCTCACTTTTCTCCATCCTCACTGCCATGACTTATGGCAATATTCACCTGTCTAACTCTACACCCCCACAAATTGATACTGCTTTTTCTCTCATCTCACTCATATCCATTCTCCACACTGTCTCTGGGGTGGACTTTTAAAAGTATAGACAGGTCTGATGGAGAGTTCTGTCTTCTCAAAAACCTTTAGTTCTCAGTTGTCTTTAGGATAAAATTCAATATCTTAGCCTTCAAGGGTCTTCACAGGTTGGTCCCAAATGGCTTTTCTGATATCCTAGCACATCCTGCACTAATCGCCCTCAAATGTCCCAGCCCACTCTAAACTAGGTCTAAGGGACAGCCTCTCCGTTGCTGCAGCAGGACGGGCTTGTCCCACGGTATGATCTTGGATTTAAGTGGAAAGTTTATTGAAAGTTCCTTGGAACAGACATTAATTCAGGTATAGGTGAATGGAGGGAAGTTGGAGGCCAGTTCCAGAGAATGTGGGTGTTCAGAGCTAGTCACCCCAAGATGTGCATCTGTGGCAATTTTGCTTCAGGCTCAAGAGGAACTTCTGCCCCCCCCCTTTAATTTTCTAGAAGAACTTGAATTAGGGACCTTGCCCATAATAAGAGAGTATAGCCATAATCTCTTTTTTGCCCACCTATATATGGCAGGGCAAACTTCTATTTATTAAACATCTGCTCTTCTTATCATTCTGTGATGACCCTTTGCCATCCCTCACTCAGAATGTCTTTGTTACCCATGTTCCCTTTCTGTCTCCAAACCTCTTGTGCATGTGGGGTCTCTGACTCCCTCACATATGTGGGGTTCCCGTACATGTGTCTGTATTCCATTTGGTTATTTCCTCTTGCTAATCGGTCTCATGTCTACTTGAATGGTAGACCAGCCAAAGAGACTTGAGGGTAGAGGAAAGTTTATTTTCCCCTCACAAGAACCTGTGTCAAAGCACAGGGCTTGAGGGTTGAGTTTGGTTCCATGAACAGAGAGAGAAGCTATAGAGCCAAGGAGATCAGGGTCGGGTTTGGAAAGGGCAAACAAGTTGAAGAAATAGTTGAGAATCTGGCATTTGAGCTGAATGAGTGCAGTGAATCCATTCATATATTAGAGGCCATCCAAGTGGCCTGGGCTAGGCTGGCTTGAATCCCTAGGGCAGGGCGGAGAGTGCATCCTATGGTCAGGCTCCACAGATCTCTCTGGACACATGGAGCGCAGAGTCCAGTGATCTAATCCTGGTGACTCTCTGTTCTCTTGCGTCGTTGTTTGTTCTGTGGGACCGAAGGCACTGACAGCTCCAGGTCACAACCTGTGTTTGTAGCTGCTTGTGCTGTGGTTTCCTAAACAGCTGGGCAGACGGAAGAGCTGAGCTTTCACTGTGTTTGCGGATGTCCAACCCTGTTTGTCTTGATTCTTGCTCTATTGCACGTCTGGTTTCTGAGTCAGTTTGGAGCCAGGCTGAGCATGAATCAGGAGACCAAGCTGGACTTGATGGTGTCTCAGGAGTTCCATCTCTGATACTTTATGACTCTGAATCCAACCAATTAGCTAAATGAAGTGGCATTTTCTCTGCCTCTCTGATTTGGCTGATACGCTCAATGCATGACTCTGGCTGGATAGCTGATATTCTGTCATTTTTTTTGGCAGAGGCTGCAGCATAAGGAAGTGACTCCAGAAATGATTTACCAGGCTTCCAAGATATAATCACTTCTAAAACCCATGTTGTAATTTATTATAAAAACATTTTTTTTCTAGCAATTTCCGAAAATTAACAGACTCAGAGGGTTTCATTGTTTGAGTAGGCATTGGGGATAACTATCTTAGTGCAGACTGGGTGGCTTCAACTATATTTCTCCCAGTTTTGAAGGTTGGAAAGTACAAGATCAGGGTGCCAGTAGAACACACGCCGGGTGAGGCCTTGCTTCCTGGCTTGGAGACAGTCACCTTCTTGCTGTGCGTATCCTCAAATGGCTGAGGGAGGCCCTTTCTCTCCTCTCTTCTAACAAGGGCACTCATCTCATCCATGAGCGCCCTGTCCTCATGACCTAATTACCACCCCCTCCCCCCCCAAGCCCTACCTCTAAATACCATCACATTGAGGATTAGGCTTCCCTTTGTGGGGATACCAATGTTCAGTCCATAGTAGGAAAAGCTGAGGTGCAGCACCGTCAGATCCCCTGCAAGGGGTCCCCAAGCCAGGGAGCAGAGGGCTGGCTGGTTTTCGATGCAGGACTTTTTCCTCCTGTATCAAGATCGTGATTCATTCTGATTATTTAGATGATACCGTTTCCTACTCTCAATCCTGCCTTGACTATGTCTTCCCCTTTCACTTAAAAATAGAAATAAGACCATTTATAAGGACACAGAGGAGCAAGGTATGTGTAGGCAAGCATCTGCACGTACATGCACACGCTTTGGAAATGATAAATGGATCTAAGCTAAGCAGCGTTCTGTATCTTGCTTGCTTGGTCACATACTAGTGATACACCTTGGACGTTTCCCCATGTCACGATATAGAGACCCAACTCTCTTTAATAACAGAGTATGCTGTGAATAATGTTTCACAGTACATGCATATATATGTCATAATCTAAGTATTCCCCACGGACAGGTATTTGGCTTTTTCCCTGACTTTTGCTGTGACTGTAATGCTGCTGCGAACCGCTGTGTGCATTTGTGTGTTTACATTCGTAAGCGAGTGTCTCTGTAGGTTGAGTTCCTATAAATGCAGCAACGGACATAAAGACGTTGTGCATTTTGTACTTGGATAGAGATCGCCCAGTGACCATCCAGATGGGTTATATCAGTTTTTATTCCTACCAATCAGTTTATGAGAGTGCTTCCCTCGACCTTGCCCTCCACATGCACCACTAAATGACTTTAGAGATGAAAATGGTATCCCTTTGTTACTCAATACGCATTTTTTAAAAAATGACCAGAGTGGTTGCGCATTTTTTCATGTTTATCACCATTTTAATTTTTCTCAGATTCATGTCCTTTGCTTTTTTTTTTAAAAGGATTATTTGTTAAGTGCTTTTTAAAGAGTTTTTATTATAAGGATATTATTATTTTGGTGTCAAATGTAATGTAAGTATTTTCCAAAGCTCTCTTATTTTAAATCGTTGCTCATGGTATTTTTGCTATTCACAAGTGCTTTTATTTATTTATTTTTAAAAGAAAGAACTCTATATATATATATATATATATATATATATATATATATATATTATTGATTTTCTACAGAGAGGAAGGGAGAGGGATAGAGAGTTAGAAACATCGATGAGAGAGAAACATCGATCAGCTGCCTCCTGCACACCCTCTACTGGGGATGTGCCCGCAACCAAGGTACATGCCCTTGACCAGAATCGAACCTAGGGCCCTTCAGTCCACAGGCCAATGCTCTATCCACTGAGCCAAACTGGCTAGGGCCACAAGTGCTTTTATTGTCACGTTTATTATTCTTTTAAATGTGTGGCCTCTGGCTTTTGTACCTTCATGACAAGGGACTCTCTCACTATAAGATTAATTTGAAAAAGTACCTATGTGACTCTTAGTACACTCTAGTTATTTTAAAAAGTGTTGGTTCTTTCTTACACCTGGAATTGATTTTTGAATAGGGATTAGGGTCGGCATCTAGCTTTATTTTTTTTTAAATAGCTTTGTAGTTATACTAATACCACGTAATCAATATTCAATGCATTTTCCCATTATACTCATTTGTACATATTTCTCACTATATTTTCATATGTATTTATAATATTTGTGTAGTCTTCACACTCCCCTGATATATCTGTCTTTTCAGCACTAACACTAGTTTAAATTAATGTAGCTGTGTAACTTTAAAAGTAAATTTGACTAATGCTCACTCATTGTTCATCTGTTTCAGAATCTCCCTGACTAGTAAACACTTTTATGTAATGAGATAAATTGTTTCTGTAACGTGACTGGGTTTGACTCCAGTGACTTTATAGGTTACTTTAGGGAAATTCAATTCTTTTCAACATGGGGTCTTTCAGTCTTCTGTGTCCTTTAGATGAACTTCAACATTGTAAAATAAAGGTCCCAAGTATTTCTAATTAAGTACAATCCTATTTTAATTGTTCATTAACTATTGTAAATCAGACTTTAAATCTTTCATATTTTGTTGTTGTTATTTACTCTATTCTCTTATTTAAGAAAATGTTTTCCAATCACTTTTCTGAGACTTTCCAAGTATAAAGACATCATTATAAATAATGATCATTTTCCCTTCTCTAATTTTTTTCACTTCTAAATTATTTTTTGTGTGTCAGATGCATTGTAAAGTGTTTCCAGAAAGAAGTTACATAAAGGTACTGCTAATGGCCTTCCCAGCTTTGTTTTTCCCTGTAATGGGAATATTTATAACAGTTTACCATTAAGCAGGTAGCACAGTTTAAGATACTATTGTTTTTCATCTTTAAGAGGTCTCCATTATGACTTTTAAGCATCTATTGAAATGGGACTATGCTTTTTGACTCTTTGACTTATTAATGTGGTGACTTACAAGAACAACTGCTTAACACTGAATTGTCCTTGGGTTTCTGAACAAGCCTCAGATGGTCCCAGTATCCTATCTAATAAAAGAGAAACATGGTAATTAGCATATGACCACTACCCTTCCCATTGGCTAATCAGGGAGATATGCAAATTAACTGCCAGCCAAGATGGCGGCAGGCAGCCAGGCAGCTGACGCGAACAGGGAGGCTTGCTTGCTTCAGTGACGGAGGGAGCCAAGCTTCCCCGCCTGCCTTGCCGGCCTCTCAGCTGCACTCTAAGCAACATTGTAACAATTATAGAAGCTAAACAAAACCCTGGGCTTCAGCCAGCAGGACCGCAACATTGTTTCAAATACAGAAGGTAAACAAAGGCCAGAAACCTGCTTTCAGCAATGGAGGTCTCATAGCTGGAGCCGAGCCTCAGAGCTAAAGCTGGCCCAGAATTAAAAAAAAAAGGAAAAAAGGACAAGTTGGGAGCTTCAGTCACCCGCCAGCCTGAAAATGGCCCTCAGCCCCTTACCCAGACTGGCCAGGCACCCCAGTGGGGACCCCCACCCTAAAGGGTGTGTGACCAGCTGCAAACAGCCATCATCCCCTCACCCAGGCTGGCCAGGCACCCAAGCGGGACCCCCACCCTGAAGGGGGTGTGACCAGATGCAAACAGCCATCATCCCCTCACCCAGGCTGGCCAGGCACCCAAGCGGGAACCCCACCCTGATCCAGGACACCCTTCAGGGCAAACCAGCCTGCCCCCACCCGTGCACCAGGCTTCTATCCTATATATTAAAAGGGTAATATGCCTCCCAGCACCGGGATCAGCGTGACAGAGGGCAGTGACCAAACCCCCTGATCGCCCTGCGGCTCTGTGTGTGACGGGGGCATGGCCACAACTTCCCTATCTGCCCTGCTCTGTTCCTGACAGGGGGGATCTCCCCAACCCCCTGATCACCCTGCAGCTCTGTGTGTGACAGGGTGTGGCGCCTCAAACCCCCCCCCATAGGCCCTGCCCTGAGTGTGACAGTGGCAGCACCCCAACCCCCTGATCTGCCCTGCTCTGTGTGTGACAGGGGCAGCGCCCCAACTCCCCAATCGGCCCTGCTCTGAGCCCGACCAGGGGCTGTACCTAGGCCCGGGAGCGGGCCTAAGCCAGCAGGTCGTTATCTCCCGAGGGGTCCCAGACTGCAAGAGGGCACAGGCCGGGTTGAGGGACCTCCTATCCCCCCCCCCCCGAGTGCACAAATTTTTGTGCACCGGGCCTCTAGTCTATATATATAAAAAGCCAGTGGCTGTAATGCCATAACGCTGTAACAACCAAAGACCGATCACCAGAAGGGGCATGGAGTACCTCTCAGTCCCACAGGCTTTGATCACAGCAAGGTGGGCAGGTGGGGCGCGGGCAGGTGGGACGCAGGGGATGGGCGCTGGGTGGGTGGGGGCAGGGAGCGCAGCGTGGGTCCCCAGGTGGCGAGAGGAGGTGCTCCCACCACACAGGCAGAGGCTGGGGCGCATACAGCAGGTGGCAGGGGGAGGTGGCCTGCAGGAAAAGGGCATGAGCTGGGAAAGGAATTGAGGCAGAAGGTAAAAGCTGCTACCAAGGGAAAGAGCCAAACTGTTCAGAGCAGCCAATGGCTCAGGTACTCAACACTGGGGAGAGAGGAATAGGGACCAGCCAGGCACAGATGAGCTCAGGAGGCCCACGGCGGTGGCAGGGTCTGGGGTCCTGCTGGTGCGGCGGGTCTGGGGGCAGCATGGTGGAGGGAGTCACCAGCGCGGGTAGTGAGTCTGGGTCCCACGGCGTGGGGATCTGGGTCTCGCGCGATTTTGTGCGCTGGGCCTTTAGTATTAGTATATGACGTACTGCGAAATTCTCTCTGTGATATTGATTTTACCATTTTTGCATTGGTATACATTAGTTAGATGGGGCCTTAAGGGCCAACTTTGTCTCTTTATGTTGTTATTATGATGGCTGTATGGTAATAATGTGGATCTTACCTCTTATGCTCTACTCCGGGATGGTTTATAAAACACTGGGGTTCTTTGACAACTTTCCCAGTTGTTCTGGTATACTTCTTCCTTTCTTGAATCAATTTTGGCAGTTTCTATTTTTGATGAAAAGAGTCCATTTTTTTCCAGGTTTTAAAGTGCCTTTGTATAAATCTTTGCACATATTTCTTACAATTATTTCCATTTCTTTTTCCTCTATGGCTTTTTAAATTTTTATTTCTTCTCACTTTTCTCTGGATAAGTCTAGGTAGTAATTTACCTATTTTAGTTACTGTCCTTTTTCAAAGACTCTGATCATACATGCATCGTATTCTTTTTGTTTACACGTAATTTTTGCCTTTACTTTTATCGATTCCTATATTTTATTTTGCTTGGAAATTTTTGTTATTATTTTTCCACTTGTTTGTGTCAAACAATTAATTAAGTACTTATTCATTTACATATTTACAACTATTAATTTTGATTAAGTTAGTTCTAAAGACAGCTTTCTCTAGATCATACAGATTTTTTCATATTTGTATTTTTAAAATGTATCAAAGTTATGCATTTATATTATTTACAGGGTCAAATAATTACATAAGGCTTTATTATTGACACAGGAACTCCCTGTTCTTGGCATTTAGTTGGAGGTAGGTATAGAAATAGACAATAAGATCAACTTTAATACCTGGTATTTATACCTTCATCCATTATTTTCTACTTGATCTGCCATATGCTATTGAATTGCCTCGGAGAACACCAGGGAATGCTCAGTGGGCCTTTGTATGTGTAAGGGGCCCTATTCCTGCCTCAACCTTTTATTTCTCTTCTATATGGGGCTTCATCTAAAGATTAGATAAGAGCCCTAGCCGGTTTGGCTCAGTGAATAGAGCATTGGCCTGCAGACCAAAGGGTATCAGGTTTGATTCTGGTCAAGGGCATGTAAAAAAAAGGGGGGGGGTTAAAAAGAAAAGAAAAGTTTCAATAGCTTATAATGTTTGAAACTCATTAAACTTACATACATGTACAGTGTTTATATGGAAACCCAGAAGTAAAAGCACAATATGTATTTGAATTCAAGAAGACATCAGTGACAAACACATTATTATTTAATGTGATACTAATAAAGAAAAAAAACACATAGCTCAATAGATTATGATATATCATCGGTGTTAAGAGACATAGCAATATCAGAGATGCTAACATATGAAAATAATTACACAGTATCTTAAGGTAGACTAAAGATGGCATATGCTTTTTGAATATGTCTTAGAATTAAAGTCTTAGGCTTCCTTGACAATTCTGTGACTGTTCAAAGGTTAAGTGACCCTTGAAATATAAATTGAGGAAGAACTCCAGCGAAGTATCACTTGTTAACTGGGCATCTGAGTTCAGCCTGGAAAGTGACGTTGCAAACTTTTGTCCTCAGGGTTCTCATTCCGGATGGTCCAGACACCCCTGGCTTTGCTCAGTCCCCTTGGCAAGATCGCACATCCCTGAGCCGCAGTCGGAAAGGGGAGATGGGTCCTGTGTTTGGGGTTTGGAAATGTCATCTTGGCCCGATGAGCTCCTGCTGTTTCGTTTTCCCTCCCTGGACCACGTGTGTCACAGCTGGGACCTCCACCACATGGCCCCACAGGCTGCAGGGTGATGCGTCATGGGCCTCCCTCTCGCTCTTGGCGTGCATCTGCGGCTTTCCTGACGGTAGTCCAGACCTTCTTCAACGTTCCCATGCAGCAGCTCTGGTGAGCCCAGAGTGTGAGAGTGTAGAACCCGGAAGCCTGGGGGTTCAGCCCAAAGCAATCAATCATCCCTAACTCTAAAAACATGTACGGATCATTTCTAAAACACTGGATTGGATTCTTAATATACAGTCAGATTCTTGACAAAAAAACAAACAAACTTCTAAAGCAGAAGAAACAATTTAAGAACACCCTACAGTTGCTAGCCTTTCTCTAGGGCCTTCGATTTGTCAGGATCAGTGGGCTGATAGTATTGGCCTATGGGGGCCTTGAGACGCTTGGCATAAAGGGTATTTGATGGGCATAGAAGATGCTTCTAATACTTCCACTCAGAATTGCCCTACTAGTAGAGGCTTCTCTTTATCTTAAATATTTATACAAATTAAGTATTTAATTTTGTGTTTTTGGATATAAAGACAGTATTTTTCTAAAAATCTTTCCGTAGAATGGCCCTAGGAAGACGTGGCACATGGATACTTTCTCACTCTGAGTGACCCCCACACCACTTCATGGTCAAATTCTCCAGTTGGAGAATCGTGGATAAAGGAACCTGGGAGAACCTGGGTCCAAGTGCTAGGTCTGTCATTTCTAAATTATATGCTCTTGGGAAGTTGTTTAAATTCCACAATTTTCAGTTTCTTTCTCTATAAAAGGGGCATTAAAAACACCAAACTCACGTGAATATGAGGAAGATAAAATGATATATTTAGGTTGCCTGTCACAGTCCTGAGGATGTGATAAGTGCTCAATAACAGTTGCGACTTTCTTTTCACTCTGTTTCCTCTCTTTCTAAAGAAATTACTTCTCCCTGCCCCCTGTCACCCCCAGTTTCAGCTTAGAAAAAGAGGAGTAGATGGGGTGCAGGTACTTCTCATTCATCCCCCTGTGAACTCTGCCATTTCATAGCACCCTAAAAGGAGAACTGTCTGACCTTATCTTAAAAATCTCCTAAAAGCAAATGGCCCTGATTTGGCAACTCATTTTAGCTCACATTTTTTTTTTAAAGTATGTTTTTATTGATTTTTAGAGAGAGAGGAAAGGAGAGGAATAGAGAGAGAAACATCGATGAGAAACGTCATTAATCAGCTGCCTCCTGCATGCCCCCTACTGGGGATCAAGCCCCAAACCGGGCATGTGTCCTGACCGGGAATCAAACTGGTGACCTCTTGGTTTCTGGGTCAATACTCAATAGGCCAGGCCACACAGAATTTGTTCTTTTGCCCATTTGTTTATTCATAATAAACATACATTAAACCCATGCTGTGCCAGGCACTGTGCTAGGTCTCAGAAACATGAAAAGATACCTGACATAATTCCCCTCCTTAAGATACTCATAATACCACAGGGGAAATCTGCAAGTACACCATTGCCATGCCAAGGAATTAGAGCCATGATAAAAATGCCCTCCGACTCTTATAATCACTAGGATGGGCCCCTTTCAAGAGTTGGGAGCAGTTGGTTGGCACGGAAGGAGTATTGGAAACACTTCCCAGAAGAGGGGAAACCTGGCCTAAGACCTGAGAAGCAAAGGTGACAGGGGTTTTGAAGGTTCATTTCAGGCAAAACCTCACAGGGAAGTGAAAGTGGTTCAGTGAGACTCAGCATAGAGATCATGAGGAATGGTGAAGACAGCGAGAGGGTAGACAACAAACACATTTATTCTCCAGCCCTGCTCCTGTGAAAGGAAATATGGAGATCTGAGGGCAGAGAAAGCAGGCAGGTTACGGCCACAATCCAGGGGAGCTCTGGCGAAAGTCTAAGCCAATGGCCAGAGCAGAATGGGAAGTCAGGATTAAGACATAAAGGAGGCAGAACCTTTAAACTAGCGACATCCAGCTGACCGGGTCACATAGAAGCGTGTCTCTCGTCCTTAATCTCCACTTCCCACATAGCGTTCAGGGCCCTTGGTATTTTATCACTTCAGGGTGATGCTGGACAAGGAGGCAATAGAACGGTTGGTGGAGAAATTTGGCCTTTTAAATCTGATAATGACAAGAAAAGCGTACTTTTCTTAGGATATCAATAAAAGACGATTGCTGAGTTAAATGATGAAAAAATAATATTTCCAATCATTTTATTTTTTTCAGTTGTTAATTAATTATATGACGTCAATATAATATCTTTCGGTTGATTAAAGAAATATGCATAATAATAATGTATTAAAGTTCATTGTAAACTGTAGGGTGCTTTGATTTTTATTTATTTATTTAGTAAACCTTTATTGTTGACAGAATTAGGGTGCTTTTATACACTCGCTTGTTTGAATCTCCCAATGGCCTTGAGATACACATTTATCCTCATTTTATAAGGCAAGTAAACTGAGGCACAGATGTTAATCTTAGCACCTCAGAGCCAAGCTGGAAACTGGTCTAAGATTGGTACAATTCTAATGCCACACTGCCTCCCTTGATGATCAAGATTCCTTCTCCTTTGGGGAAGTTGTCAGGGACTCTGGGTTATAGCAGGGACCTGCAAGAGGAGACAAGAATACGTGTTGGTTCCTGCAACTTTCTCCCTGACCTCCTCTAGACAAATCATTTGGCATGCAATTGGAGGGGTGGGGGTTTATTTCATTTTCCTGGATGTTTCTTTAAGGATGTTAAGAGGAACCAGCCAATACTAATCTCAAACAGGATATCCTTTGGGGAAAACACTCCACACTAAATACAAACAAGATGTTTCAGACTGAAGGATCGCAGCCACTGACGGATCCTTTAACTTACTTCGTGTGTGTGTGTGTGTGTGTGTGTAGTTAGTTTCAGAGTATCCCTTGGACCTTGACTGGACAACCTACTAGGGATCTGTGTAAGTCCTTCTGGCCACCCTGTGTAAATCTTGGTGAATCTTTATTTTATTTAAAAAAATATATTTTTATTGATTTCAGAGAGGAAGGGAGAGGGAGAGAGAGAAACATCAATGATGAGAGAGAATTATTGATCGGCTGCCTCCTGCACACCCCACACTGGGGATTGAGCCCACAACCTGAGCATATGCCCTGATCAGGAATGGAACTGTGACCTCCTGGTTCATAGGTCGGTGCTCAAGCACTGGTTAGGCAGTGCATCTTTATTTAGAGTTCTCCCTCCTTCTACACAAGTTTGTTTCCGCACATGTTATTTTTTTATGTGCTGAGCTCCCTCCCTCTCTCGGCCTCTCTCTCAATGACCTTGCTCCTGCAGTACTCCAGTCCATTAAGAACACTTAAAAGCAAAGAGGACCAATGAGCTCGTTCCTCCTAAGTTCAGGCCGGACCACCCACAGTGAAGCATGTGGGCCAGGACGAAGTTTGCACTGAGGACACATCTTCGGCAGGTTTTGCTGTCCTCCGGCTTCAGCTTTTGCTCTCCACCATCTCTTGGGTCATGGGAAGTAGGAATCTATTTCTGTAATCTTCTTACCGAGGTTCCATCGGGAGTGACACTCCAAGTCCCCTGAGCCTCTGTCACATTTGGGTTTGAACATCCCTTTCCTGCCTACCAAGGGTTCTTCTGAGTACCCCATTGTTATAGTCACGCTCACCACCCCTTCGAGGGATTTAATGGCTAAATCAGATCCTTTCTTCATGGCAAGTCTCAAGGCGGGACCCCAGCCCTTATCTCAGCAACTGATCTTTCCCACTGCAGACCTGGTGCCAGTGTGTCCCAGAGCCCTCTCAGCCCCTAGAGAACACTTCAGAATAAACAAATTGAAATACCAAGAGGATATTTACAGCCACTGACCAAGCTCCCAGTTTCCTTGGCTGGCCCTGTAGACAATGCACTCCTGCATCAGCCTTCAATTGTACTGTCAGAAATTGTTGCGGGACCAAGATTGAGAAAATATTATGCTAAGCCAGTCAATAGGCAAACAAAACACTGTCTACCATTTCTTCAGAGGACCTTGGGCTGTTTGTTTGCTTTCACAATGATATCTCAATCATCAAGAATTCTGGGCCTCTCTGGCTTAAACATCCTGATCTATTTCCCAGGGACTCAAGGGAAGCTGGCTTTGGGGCAGGGAGAGCCCCATGGCACTGAACAGCTTGTAGTTTCCTCATGTCAGTGGACAAAGCTCTCCTCAGCAGGCATCCATCCACTCAGCCCCACTGTGCAAACTCATAAAACTCATATTCAGCAATTCCCAATGGAAGCATCTCCTATGCCTGTCTAATACCCTTCATGCCAAGAGTCTCAAGGCCCCCGATGGGTCAATACTATCAACCCACTGAAGCTGACAAACTGAAGCTTCTAGATTTTGTTTTTTGGCCCTGGAGAGGAAGGCAATCATCTGTAGGGTGTTCCTCAATTAATTCTTCTGCTTTAGAAGAAAATTCTTTTTAGAGTCTAACCAGGTATTCAGAATCCAACCCAGTGTTTTAGAATCTGATCCATAATAGGAATCCATCAAATTCTTCTTGTTCCCTCTTCTTCCCAGTTATGTCCATCACTCCCCACGCCCACCCCAACTTCATATGCCTGCCTTTGCTGCTTTGCATTTGTTTATTGAACCTAGAATGCCATTCTCTTATCCACCTTGCAAAAGCCTACCCATCTATTCAGGTTTGATTTAAAGGTGTCCCATTCAGTCCATTCATCAGTATGTGACCTACACAGCCCTGAGCCTCCTCCCATCTCTCTACATTTTCCTCATCTTCTTTATACCACCACCTTCCTGATATCCAGCGCTTTCCCCTATGGTTGGGACTAGGGTGAGGCAAAATGTCTAGGGTGCAAAATGCAAGATGGCACTCACTCCCAGAATTGTGCACATCATTTCTGAGCCCAGGCACCTCACTTACCTTACCCTAGTCCCCTTCTCCCTTTAAACAAATTCTTTCTCAGAAAAATTGCTATCAGTCATGTAGCCCTATATGTATTGCTTTACATTCAGATAACATATTTAGACTACTCTCTCTTGATTTTTCAACTTACTAGTAAGATATTAGCTAATGGCCTGGCCAGTGTGACTCAGTAGCTGAGTAATAATCCATGAACCAAGAGGTCGTAGATTTGATTCCCAGCCAGGGCACATGCCTGGGTTTCAGGCTCAATCCCCAGTAGGGGGCATGCAGGAGGCAGCTGATTGATGTTTCTCTCTCATCAATGTTTCTATCTCTCTCCCTCTCCCTTCATCTCTTTCTAAAATCAATAAAAGCATATTTTAAAAAAAGATATTAGCTAGTGATTTCTTACCATGGCAGAAGACCTGTTCATCGCTCTTGAATTGCCCTCCATTCTTTCTCACATTCTTACAGTACCAGGACATTGCAATTTCGCAATGTTGGGTTCAATAATCTGTGTTTACATTATTATGACCATGTAAACATTATCATAGTGAAGTCTGTAGACTGTAGTATTTACATTTCTTTTCTCTACAACTTTTTGCTTTTCTTAGGATGGGTGGCTTCTTTAACATTTTATTGTTGCATAATTATTCATTTACCATCACTCATTGAAACCTAAATCATTGTTCAGAACTGCAAAACTCCTTTCAACATGGGCAAACCACCAGGGAATGTATTGATTCTATCCATCCCTGTCCTCCTCCAACCCCCCATTCTTCAAACTGGATTGCTGGCTCTACTTGCAGGGGCCTGCTGCTCAGCCAGCACAGAGGAATTTCCCTTCACCTGCCCCTGGGAATTCCCGCACCTCTCTGTGCTAGACCCCTGCTTCCTGAAGCCCAGGCCTCATTTATCTTGACTTGCTCTTCTCTGGCAGAACAAGTCTTTTAGAACTTGCAAGTAAAAATTATGTCTTTATTCTCCTCTTACAATTGATTAATAGTTTCATTGAGCATAGAATTCTGGGTTTAACCCTCGCCCCCGGCCCCTGCACCGCCCCCTCCCCCCCCTCCCCCCCATAGCTTCGAAGCATTTCTTTATTACCTTCTACCATAGCTTCCAGCACTGCAGATAAGAACAATTGATCTCTGATATTTCTATTGGCTCCCTCACCTCCTCTCCTTTCCTTCTCTTTAGAAGTTTTTAGGATTATCTCTTTATCTCTAGTATTCTGACATTTTATGATAATGTGCCTCAGAATAGCAATTTTTTAATACATTGTGTTGGGCACTCAGTATTTTCTTTTGCTTTTGGTTTAAATCTAGAGACCCAGTCCTGGGAATTTTTCTTGTATTATTATTTTGAAAGTTTCCTTCCTTCTATTGTTTTCTCTCTTTTTCCTCATCTCTATTTCTAAAATTCTTATCAGTTAAATGTTCCAGTTATCTATTGACATATAATAAACCATCTCAGAACTAAGTGGCTATGACAATAGCAATAATTTACTTTGCTCACACATCTATCATTCGGGCGGGGCTCGCTGGGGGCAGGGAATGGCTTCGTTTCTGCTTTCTGTGGCATCACTAAAGCTTCTGCAATGGGACTAGAGGCCCCACTTTCAAGATGGTTCAGTCACAGGGCTGGCAAGTTGGTGGTAAGCTGTTGATGGGGTCCTTGGTGCCTTTTCACATGGGACTTTCCACAAGGCTGCTTGAGCTTCCTTAGAGTATGGTGACTCGGTTCTAGAGTAGTAGTATAGGGGGCCTGCATGGAAGTTGCACGTCTTCTTTTGACCGCACCTTGGAAGTTCCAGAATATCACATCTCTGACATTCTATTTATCAAGTAAGTAACAAGTCCAAGCTCTCTGTCAAGAGGAGGACATTTGGACTCTATCGCTCAACTGGAAGAATAGCAAAGAATTTTTAGCCATCTTTAATCTGTCAAAGCACCCACTCTTCTAGTATTCATATATTTCTCTCTTATTTTTTCATTTCTGACTTTTCCCCTAGATTATAGAAGATGATCTCAACTTTATTTTCCAGGCCTTCAAATGACTTTTAACAACAACAATTCTTTTTTTATTACATTGATCTATTTCCATGAACTTTTCTCTGAACTCATTGGTTCTTGCTCTGTGGGTACAATATTTTTTCTCATCTTATAAGGATAGAAATTATAGTTTTCTTCTGAAATTGCTCCTTTCTTCTTCAGTTTACTTGTGTTTTTTAAAAATATATTTTTTCTTTATTTCAGAGAGGAAGGGAGAGGGAGAGAGAGATAGAAACATCAATGATGAGAGAGAATCATTGATCAGCTGCCTCTTGCACACACCTTACTGGGGATAGAGACCGCAACCCAGGCCTGTGCCCTGACTGGGAATGGAACCATGACCTCCTGGTTCATGGGTTGACACTCAACCACTGAGCCATGCCAGCTGGGCCAGTTTACTTGTTTTGATCTCTGTGTTTCAGGTGAGCAAGTTTCCTTCTGGCATTTGTTGATTAAGTAAAGTACTTACAGCGGTTCTCAACCTGTGGGTAGTGACCCCTTTGGCGGTCGAACGACCCTTTCACGGGGGTCGCCTAGGACCATCCTGCAGATCAGATATTTACATTATGATTCATAACAGTAGCAACATTACAGTTATGAAGTAGCAACGAAAATAATTTCATGGTTGGGTCACAACATGAGGAACTGTATTTAAAGGGCCAGAAGGTTGAGAACCACTGAGCTAACAGGAAACTCTGGCTGCAGAGAGAGTGTTGGACATTAGGCATAATTATTGGGTGATCAAACCTGGGACAGCTTTTTCATTAGATGAAATGTCAGTATCGTAGGTATTTCCCTCCCCCCTCCCCCCGGGGCCTATGGAGAAGAATTACCGAAATCTTGCCCAGAAATGTAAGACCGTCTGGTCTGGGAGCAGTAAAAGGGAGGTAATGTTCATAACACTCAGAATGTAAACATGTATTGTCATAGCCTTATTGGCAGGATGGCAATTTCCCCTGCTCCTGTGTGCACCTGATGTCCCCATTCAGAGCCTGTGTGGTTCACTTCTTCAGCGACCACGCCTCCAATTTTCAGGCTTGGCCGGAAAGAACTCTCTTGGTTGCCCAGGAGGAAGGAGGGGATGGGGAGCCTACTGCTCCATATACAGCTGTCAGCCCATCTGTGTTCAGTCTTGCCCCTCAACTCTGCTCTCAGAGGATCTGGTGTCTCAAATTCCTGAGCCTTTTCGGAACCTCATGATCCCAAATCACCTTGCTTTATTTGGAAAGTAAGGAACCTTTCCACTGCAGGCCTTCCTATCCCTGCGTAAGAAGGTACGTGTGTCCTCTTATACCCCCGGCTTTGAATACAAGGCTCTGATTGCTTTGGACACCTGATTAGCAGAATCTAGGCTACACCCTGGATGAATTAACTCTAAATACTTGTAAACCTGTGAACACTGCATTTATGTAGTTTCTCCAGCTTCCCAGCTTCTCAGAATAAGAAAGTCAAAGGCAGGGGTGGCTGTGGATTTGGGGAACAAATTGTAAACATGTAGCAATGCTCTTTCTCACTGTCTCGGAGAGAAGTCAAGAATTCCTGTGCTTGTGTGGGAACGAAATCAATGCAGACTGTGCAGTACACTGAGGTTCAAGCCGGTGAGGTTTCCAACGTGTGGTCTCTGGATGAGCAACATCAGTGTCACCTGGGAGCTTGTTAGAAATGTCAATTTTCAGGCCATAGCCCAGGGCTACTGAATCAGGAGCTCCAGGGAAAGTATCCAAAGAGTGTAACTCACTCACCAGGTGATTCGGATGCCCAATAAAATGGGAAAATCACGACGCCCAGCCGGCGTCTGCCCCTGGAACCAGAGCCATTATGGCAACTTCTGTCCCCAGGACAGCCCGAAGTCAAGAGAGGAAGAAAGAAAGGCAGAGGTGAGGGAAAGGGGAGCTGGGGGTAGCCTCACGGTGCACCTCTGCTCAGACAGATGAGGAACCAGCACTACCTCGGCCACTGAAGCATCATGTTTTCTGCTTTGATGAGCTCACTTCCAGTAAGGGGCTGTGGCTGAGGGCGAGGGCTGGGAAGGACACCTCATTTGTAGCACTTGTTGATTTTTCATGGTGTAAATTTTGCCCCCCTACCCCCACCCTTACCCCGTGTCCGATATCAAGCCAACAATGTGTTTGTGACTGAATATGAGGTTGGAAAGAGATGCTACCAACTGGCTCTCATGAGCTGGTTTGAGCTGCTGTGTGGCTTCTTACACCAAAGGGAAAAGAAGCCGCCTTCTCTCCAGCTCTCCCCCACGCGCCAGCAGTCTGATCTTTGCTTAGCTGAACACACACGGACAGCATTTTTGTTGCGTGTAGTAAAGACTAGTTTTCCTAGTTACACTCTTGGTTTGGCTCTTTATGGACCGAGTTTTCCCCGGAGAATGCAGTGTGATAGTGGGGTGTGGATTAGGAGCAATCTGGACTTGGAGTTAACTCATCTAGGGTCTAGCCTAGAATCTGCTCTTTACTAGTTGTGTGACCTTGGTCAAGTCACTTCTCCTTTCTGTCTCCGACAATAGCAGAGGACACCTAGATCCGGGGATGGCAGCGTTCTGTAGTTTAAAAACGTAACAGGATGACCATGTTCTTAGCACCTCACTTTATGCAATCCCTTCTCTGTTTTACAAAGAGCCCCACCCGGTAATCAGCGCAGCAAGCAAGCAATTGTGCAGGGCCCGTGGCTGCTGGGATTTATCACTAGGCCTCGAGGTCCTAGATGTCCTATGTGGTTTTCAGACCCACAAGAAACACAAACACATAAAGGACTGAAACCCCCAGAGTGACTGTCAGCAAATAAGAAAGGCTTGGAGGGTTTTTACGCTGTGCCTGCTGGGGAGTCAGGCACCCCCTGTTCGGATGCAGATGAGGCGGTTAGGGACTCCTAAGTTCTCTTCCTAGCTCCTCAGTTCTCTTTTTGGCACTTATGATTTCCTAGCTGGTCCCCATTCCGAGCAGAAGAAACCTGGCACCCTTAACTCCCAATCCTTCCAATCGGTTGTGGCACTGGCCACCTGGGTAAGCTTTCTGAGCTCCAGCCTCCTCATCTACAAAACCGTAGTACCGAATTGTTGTACCTGTTAAATGGGATGAGAACCAGGCCCAAAGCCCTATTGTAGCTGCGATTCTTATTTCTGCCCCTGCCGTTATGCCAAAACGATGCCTGTGTCCACTCCATAAGTATTTGTGGAATTACGGATGACTGGGTGCAGCCTGTTTAGTCCTGTCTTCTGTCCTGTTTCCATTGTCCTTCTCTGACGTTCGCATGGGCTCCTTAGGAAGGGGCTGCAGGCCGCCAGGACCTGAAGGGCTGTGTGAGCTACCTCCAGCGTTCCCTGCCACCCCGCTTCCAGCCCAGCGTTTCTAGAGCTGCAGAGGTACATACATCTCGGCAGCCCGTCTGGCCAGCACTTGCTTGTCCGATCTTACAAAGTTGGTCATGGCTTGTTTGAGCAAACGGAAGTCTTTTCTTGACCACAGCATAGTCTGTTTCCTCACTTTCTTCCTCGGGTGCATTTCATGATTTCCTATAAAGATTGAGGAGTCACCTACCTTCTGTCTTCTGTGGCGCTGTCTTGCCTGATGCACCGTATGTCCTATTCTAACCAGACACCTATCAACTGCTTCCAATGAGTGTATCCGGGAGTCAGCAAACTTTCTTAAAGAGCCAGACAGTAAATATTTCAGACTTTCACGTCATGTGGTCTCTGTTGCAACTACTAAACTCGGCAAAAGCAGCCATAGGCAATGGTCATGGTTATGTTATAATAAAGTTTTATTTGCAAAATTTGTATGGTGAATTATATTTGGTTTGCCGGTCTTAGTTTTCCAACTTTTGTTATGTACTACTACCTAATTTTTAATTGAAAAATTTTTTTTCTTTAAAATTTATTCCTAATCCTCCATGTTTTATCAAGTTGGCCCATGTCTCCAATTTTTTCCTTGTCACTAAAAATCTAATAGATTGCTTGGGAGTCTCACTAAAAATCTAATAGATTGCTTGGGAGTCTCATGGTGCTTACAGTAGGGTCAGGAGAACTACACTTCGCGCTCTCTTCTCCTGGCTGATAAGTTGATTGTATTATTCAATATTGGAGATGAACAACTGCCCCACACAAGGATGGCTCCATCCTGGTCCCAGCCATGTGGATGCAGTTTGAGTATAAACTGTGTTCCTCCACTGAGATCAGAATAGTGTAAACACAATTATGTGTGAATCTTTAGGCAGACTTCTGGGGTTCAAGACCCAGTTCTGCTACTTGCTAGCCACACAATGTTGGCAAATTATGTAGTACTTGAGCCTCAGTTTCCTCCCATAAAATGAGACTGGTAATAAGTTGGGTTGTTGTGAAAATACTATGAAGTAATATATGTAAAGTATCTGGTACTTAGTAGGAACTCACTTGATATTAACTATTTCTACTCAGAAATGTTTGGCCATATAGATGACTTAGGTGGGACAGACTTCCTCAAGAGGCCTATTTTTATGGATCAAGTCAGTGGGAAAATGTTTGTGTGGGATCCTGGGGACAGAGTGTGGTGGGTGGCATGGGGTGGGGTGGACAGTATAGAACCTTGTTGCTCAAAGTGTGGTCCATGGACCAGCAGCTCCAGTTTATTCACTGTAAAAACAGTTTTCATTATTCATTTGTATAGATGAGACATGAAACCCAAGTCTAGAACAAAGAGAGTTGCTTTTAAGAAACACAAACAAAAGAGTTTGTGATGTAATTTTAATTAAATGCCTCCAGAGAAATTTTGAGTCAGTCAAGAAATCTATCTGAGACATCTTTCTATTTTTAGCAACTAGTATGAATTTATTATTTTATTTTCCAGTTACAGTTATATTCGATATTATTTTATGAGTAGTTTTAAGTATGTAGCATAGTGATCAGACAATCACACTTTGCAAAGGGGTCGCCCCAATATTTCTAATACCCATCTGGTACCATACATAGTTATTACAGAATTATTGACTGTATTCCCTGTGCTATAGCTTACATCCCTGCAACTATTCCGTATCTACCAATTTGTACTTTTTAATCCCTTCACCATTTCATACAAACCCCTACGCCTCCGCCTCTCTGGCAACTGAATCTTTCTTGATTCCTTAGTTTGACCACTGTAGCTCTGACCTCTGAGGAGAGTTAATAGGGTAGATGATATCTGATTCTTTCTCTTTGGGTCACAGGTGCTCTAGAAGAAGACAACTGCCATATGGTGAAGATACTCGAGCAGTCGTTCAAAGAGCCTTTTGTGCAGACAACTGAGGTCCCCCACCGATACCCAGCACCAATTGGCCGGCCATGCGAGTAAACCCCCTTGAAAGTGAGTCCTGTAGCCTCATTTGAGCTTTCTAGTGACTGAAGCCTGCCCTGTGATAATATGATTGGAGTATACTTTACATAATTGAACAATTCTCCATCTCACTCCCAGCCCTGGGCAGCCACCAACCTAACCATGCCTCTATAAATTTGCCTTCTCTGGACATTTACTATAAATAGAGTCATTCATATAATGCTTTTGAGGTTCATCCATGTCATGTGATGTATCAGGAGTTTGTTCCATGTTCTTTGCTGCATAGTATTCCATCAAATGGGTGTGAAACATTTTGTTTTGCTGGTTGTTGGGTATTTGGGTTGTCTCCAGTTTGGGGCTGTAGTGACTAAAGCTTCTATGAATATTCATATGTAAAGTCTTTGTGTGTACATGTGTTTTCTATTCTCTTGGGTATAGACCAGGGGTCCTCAAACTATGGCCCGCGGGCCACATGCGGCCCGCCGAAAACATTTATCCGGCCCGCCGGGTGTTTTTGCCGCCGCTGCCTGTCCTGCTTAGCAGCCAACTCGTCCCGGGCCCACCGTACGCATGTGTGGAATGTCTGAGGGACAGTGAACTGGCCCCCTGTTTAAAAAGTTTGAGGACCTCTGGTATAGACTTTTGAGTGAAATTGCATATGATAACTACGTTTATCTGTTTGAAGAACTGCCAAGCTGTTTTCCACAGTGGCTGCATCGTGACATTCCCACCAGCAATGTCTGAATGTTCCTGTTTCTCCATATTCTCGCCAGTATTTGTTATTGTCTGTTATTTATGATAGGTATTTCAGTGAGTTGAAATGGTATTAATTTATATTACTCCTATGACTAATGACATTGAGTGTCTTTTCCTGTGTGTAGTAGCCATTTGTATATCTTCTTTGGTGAAACATCTACTCATATCTTTTGATCTGTTTTATAATTGGGTTGTTTGTCTTTCTGAGTTCCAAGTATTCTTTATAAATTCTTAATGCAAGTTCTTTATCCTTAGGTATTTTGCAAGTATTTTCTCTCAGCCTGTTGCTTGATTCCTCATTTTCATTGTTTTTCAAAGTGCTAAAGGTTTGAATTTTGATGAGATCCAATGTATTCTTGTTTTCCTTTTAAGGCTCATTTGTTTGATGCCATATCTACAAAATTTTTGCTTTACTCAAGGTCTTAAAGATTTCCTCCAATATTTTCTTCTAAGTGTCTTATTGCTTTAGCTCTTATGCTTATGTCTAAAATCTATGTTGAGTTCACTTTCATGTGTTATGTGAGGCGAGGGTCTGAATTCAATTTTCTCAGCATCATTTCTTGAACAGGCTACCCTTTCCACAATGAACTGCCCTGCACCTTTGTCAAAGATCAATTGGCTGTAAATCTAAGGATTTACTTATGATCTAGCATCACACTGACCTTGATAACTAGAGCTTTAGAGTATGCTTTGAAATTGGGATGTGCAATTCCTGCAACTTTGCTCTTTTTCAAATTGTTTTGTCTACCTGGAAATGCCAAACATCTAGAATCAATTTTAGGATCTGCTTGTCAACCTGCTCAATAGTTTGACAGCAATCTCCTGGGAGACTCTGAGCCAGAACTGGCCAGCTAAGCCGGTTCTGAACCCCTGACCCACAGAAATTGTTGGGGATGATAACAATGCATGTTGGTTCTGGGTTCAAGCCACAAATGTTTGGGTTGTTTGCTTCACAACAATAGATAACTACTACAAAATACTCAGGTACTTAGCATGCCCCCGCGTTACATTTAGTGCCTCTGTAAATCATGCTGCACTGAGATGTTAAGATTTCCTGCTTTTTTTTTTTAATATATTTTATTGTTTTTTTTTTACAGAGAGGAAGGGAGAGAGATAGAGAGTTAGAAACATCGATGAGAGAGAAACATCGATCAGCTGCCTCCTGTACATCTCCTACTGGGGATGTGCCCGCAACCCAGGTACATGCCCTTGACCGGAATCGAACCTGGGACCTTTCAGTCCGCAGGCCGACGCTCTGTCCACTGAGCCAAACCGGTTTCAGCAAGATTTCCTGCTTTTGAGAAAAAAAAAGTGTGGCAGATTGTAGAAAAGGGAGAAATGAGGAATGTAGAGGGAGGTGTGGAGCAGCAAACTATGGCCTGAGGGTCCAATCTGGTGCAGGACCAGTAGAAGAATGCTCTTCATATTTTTCAAAGGTTGTTTAAAAAAATAATAAGACTGTGTAATAGAGACATTATGTGACCCTCTGCAGAAAAAGGTTCCTGACCCCCCGGTCTGGAGCACTGGAGGAGGGTCTGGACTAAAGTTTTGGAGTCATGAGCATTTAAGAAACATTTGAAATGATGGGGAAGAAATGGTTTGATATTCGTATCTGGAGCCTAATTCCACTGGGGAGGAAGTAACATCCTAGGCTCCCCTGGGCAAAGTCTCCGAGATGCAGGTGGTCATTCGGGTCTGCCCAGGGACAAGGGGAACTCAGAGCTGCCCATATGGCCCACCCAGTAGGCGGGGAGTCCCGTCACCAGCTGATCACCGCCAGGCCTTGGTTCTCAGGTGCAGCATAGGACATGGCTCCCTGCAGTGAGGTGGAGACTTCCAAGTGACATTACCTCCCAGCTGCCTGTCAGCTCTGACTACCTGTGTCCTCCCTCCCCTTCCACAGCTGGGGAGACTGGGAGTGAGGGCCTGTGGTTCTTAAAGGTTTTAGGACAGTGATGGCAAACCTATGACACGCGAACTCATTTTTTTGGTTGATTTTTCTTTGTTAAATGGCATTTGAACATATAAAATAAATACCAAAAATATAAGTCTTTGTTTTACTATGGTTGCAAATATCAAAAAATTTCTATATGTGACACGGCACCAGAGTTAAGTTAGGGTTTTTCAAAATGCTGACACGCCGAGCTCAAAAGGTTCGCCGTCACTGTATTAGGACGTATCCCTCCAGAGTCCAAGAGTAAGAGAGGATATGTGGCTGGCCCACTACCCACCCCCCTTGGCTGGCTGGCTGCTCTGCCGCAGAATTCCTATAATGATTGAAAGGACCTAACACGCCTCTGCCAGTGTCTGCATAGGTTACTATAGTCTTCCAGACCGGAAAAGCCAGTGCATTCCATTTTGCCAGATATCCCCCTCTGAGGATTCAGCTGCCCCCGTCCTCCAAAGCGCCATGTTTTCCGTGCTCTGCCTCCACTCTCTGCCTTACGGTTTGCAAATCCCTGCTGTGTAAGTCAAACCTTTCTCTCTCTGCTCTCAGTTAATGGAAACCAGCTCTTCGGTCTGTATTTAATTTTCAGTGGAAGGGACCAAGTTCCACTTTGTATCCCATAGATAACAAATGGCCACGATGCCCACTTCATTCACTGTGTTCCCAGGGAGAGGGAGGGTGGGATTATAGACATTTTTGCAGATCTCTCTGGTTTGATGGGAAAAGCTCCAGATTTGGGGTCCCCCCCAAAAAAAACTGGATTAGAGTCCTAGCCTTGAATGAGCTTGACTAAGTCATTCAGCCCCAGGTTTCTTCATTTATATTGTTGGGGATCACGCTGAGGATTACATGTGATGAAATTTGGAAAAGCATGTGCATCCTGAAAATTTCTATGCCTATGGAAGCGGATGTTTTTATTTTCTTTTCAAAGGTAGGGTATGAGTTCAAATCTTTGTCCATAGAGTTAGAGTTTCTGTTTATCATAATTCATATCACAGATTACATAAATGGACAGAGAGTTCCTAAGTTGAGGTGACCATGTTCTTAAGAGAATGCAATTACATCCAGTTAATAAACTCTTTTCATAAACAAATGACTCTCTGGAACTGGTGATAGATGGGGGTAAACTTGCTATGAGATTCCTATTGAAAATGAAAGGCAACTTTATGGGTCTTGGCTAAGGCAGAGGAGAAGCAACTCCAAAGAAATGCAATGCTCAGGGTCTTCCCCACACACTCTCTTTTCTCTCTGAAATCAGTTTGCCTTTTTTTGGTTGTTGATTTTATTTTTGAAGAATTAGCCCCTTGAAAAGAAAGCAAGAAATTCAATCTCTAGCAATGTTTTCAATAGAAGAAATTTCAACTACCCTAGATCAAATGGAATGGGGAAGTGAGTTTGACCTTATGCATCCATATGATCATTCCCCTTAAGAAAGTTACAGCCTTGCCTGGCTGGCGTGGCTCAGTGGTTGAGCATTGACCTATGAACCAGGAGGTCATGGTTCTATTCCTGGTCAAAGGCACATGCCCGGGTTTCGTGTTCAATCCCCAGTACAAGGCATGCCGGAGGCAGCTAATCAATGATTCTCTCTCATCGTTGATGTTTCTATCTCTCTCTCCCTCTTCCTTCCTCTCTGAAATCAATGCAAACATAAAAAAGTGACAGCCTCACGAGAAGCTTTTAAATTGTTAGAACCTAATACGCGTTGAATATCTCTCACGAATATCTCTCATGGGCACACGGGATGAGTAGGCAACATCTGGTCTTGGCTGGCATTCTAGGAGTCAGGTCTGGAATGATGAGAGGTAGAAAGATCTGGCTTGGGCTCTCATAGGTCCTTGCCATTTTTTATCTACAAACTTAAACTTCCTTTTTTCTTTTCTTTTTGCCTTACCCTGTTTGAGTTGGTGACGAGATTTCAGGTGACCTATTTGTTTCTGACTCGATTCTCTCTTTGCATGTACATCTGAGAACTGCCTTTTGGGTTCTTATGCCACAAATATGAGCAATAGGTGCTGTCCGCCTTTCCTATGGTTTTGAGCACCTCCACAAGCCATTTATCTGTATTAAGTTATTTTCTTTACATTTAGAATAAGATCTAAAGCACCCGTACCCAGTATGTACTACATAAGGGGCCCTTTTCTCCTTCAATTACAATTAAGACCATAGCACTTCCACTGTCAGGTCTAATCCCTCATTCCATCCCTTCCCAGGCTTTACCTCCAGCCTTCAGTCTGCGGAAGCATGGGACTTTAGAGTTTGCCCTTGGATGTTAAGGATCTTGGGTTGGAACCCATACCCACGGGCCACCACTCAGTGGTGTGAAGCTTAGACAATAAATCGGATATAAAGGAGTTCCCTTGGAATCACTTGCACTGGCTACCTTTCCTCTGCAGACTTGCTATTGTTTGCAGACAGAATGGCCAAAGGTTATTTCTGATCCCTTGGGGACTCTATCAGGATTTATATCAGTAATTAAAAGCGCACTGCGTGAGGCGGCTGAATGCATCCAACAGCACAATATTTAGGCAGGAAACAGCGAGTTACTCCCATTCACTCCCAGGCCGCTACAGCACTTGTCCGAGCACTTTATCTTGGTCCAGCTGCCAGAACACGTTTCATTCTCTTCCCTTACATGCAGGGAGCCGCCTTTCCTTGGATGGCTGAACTCGGAAACGTTTAACATTCTCCCAGGAAATAACTCCATTCAAAGCCATTGTTTTTCAGCGCTGGAGTGATTGACTTGAAAGCCACTTGCGTAAATCAGTGCTGTTGATTGCTAAACACAATGGTCATTACCAGGGAGGACAGGGAAAACACAACATAGTCACCTGAACAATGTGACAATTGGAAGTGGAACCTACGATGGATTCTTAATATCAGACTGCAGTGACAGGAACAGGGTTGGCCGGTGTGTGGCTCGCATGCTTATGGTACTTTCCCTGTTTTCCCATGTGGCAAGTATGGCTAAGTGATCACACTTCCCCCTTTTGTACCTGGAGGCCTCGGGATCCTTCTCAACTAGTATTTCAGGTGGCCATTATCAACCAGATGTATTCACACAAAGATGAAAATGATTTCCTACCCTCATGGGGTATATGTTTTCAGACACTAGACTGCTATTTGGGGGTGATGGCAGTCTTTTATTCGCCCCTGTATTCCTAGCACCTAGACTCAGTGTTTGACACATTATAAACACTCAGTAAGTAGTTATTAAATTAAATATCTGGCAATACTCAATTATTGGTTAACCGCTCTCTGTTGAATAGAGAAGAACTTCCCAGCTAGAGTGTCTGTGTGTCAGATGGGCTATAGGTATGTGGACATAGTGTCTTGTTCTGTTTTCAGGGCCGGAAATGGTCTGTGAGTGCTCAGAGCCGCAAGGCAGTGGCCTCCTACTGTGAGCAGCCTCATCGAATCACCCCAGTGTGCCTTCCACATCTTATCATTTTTTTATGTTTGCTGTGATGTGAAAGGGGTCAGGGAGAGGCTGGGAAGCACTAAGTTAGATGACCCTCTCTGGAAATATTACAATAACACACTGATAATATAGCTCATCTAAACAATAGCTCTATAGTTCTTTTTGAAGATGTCAACTCCTTAAGGAAAAATGTCACAAGTAGAAAAAATATATCAACGTGAGGAAGGAATGATCACAATCAGTTTCTATTGCGTGGGTGTGAATCTCCCAGCCTCATAGGGAATTCCTGCAGCTTTCAAAAGTTCTCCCATCTCTCAGAAGGGGTAGCCAAGGAATTCTATATGTATTGATGAGACAATATTAATATGTACTTTGTATTAAGTACTTTGTTCCTGGAAGATAAAAACTATAAATCTCCAAAGAAAAATGAGCCCTTTCTTCTATTTTCTGGCTGTGCTCTCTGAATTCTAAATGCGCTAAAGAAAGGTTCAGGATCAACATTAAAGACACGAGCTAACATTGGGACCATCTACTCAAAATGAGGACTCTCTGCCCCATAGGCAGAAGGCATGGGCAGCATTGGAGGATGAGTGAGTGGGGGGGCAGGTGTTACCATGGCAACTTTCCAGTTGTGCAGTGGAGAGAGAATGGGCACAAAGACCGAGCTGGGAATAATTCTAGCCCTGAGCTGTATGGTTTTGAGGACTAAAGCTTCAGTTTGCAGTCATAAAACACCTGAACACTAGGTACAATACGGGTTATGGCGAGGACAAATGAGACAATATGTATAAAGTATGCCGGGCACAGTTAGACCTTCAGTGTATCTTCTGGGTCATCCTCATGACCCGGTGTCAATCAGGCCACCTGAAAGGACAGACAGAGGCTTGGCTGGGGAGCAGAGTGAAGACCTTCAAAGCCTGCCAGACACATGCTACTGCAGGGTTGGTGACAGGAAGGGAGTCGTTCCTGCGGCTCTGGGAGACGTTGGTGAGTAGCTAGCAGTATGTGGTAGGCAGAATTCTCAGATGGTCTGCAAGATTCCTCCCACGGGGTGTCCACATCCTGTATAATCCCCTCCCCTTGAGTGTGACTGGGACGGCTGAATATGATGCAAAAGTCACTCCGGGGGTCAGATTATGTTCTATGGCACAATTAACTTCAGGGAAGGGAGCGTCTCCTCGGTAGAGCTGACCTAATCAGGTATGCCCCATAAATAGACCGGGCTCTTCCTGAAAAAGGAAATCCAGATGGGGGAGGGGTTTTTGGTTGTTGCTGCTGCTGGCTTTGAGGATGGAGAAAGCCAAGTGGCGAGGACCTGAGAGTGACTTCTAGAACCCAAGAGCAGCCTTTAAGAGTTGAGAGAAAAACCCCCAGGACATCAAGCAAGGCACTGGATTGTGCCAACAACCACACGAGCTGGAGGACCAGGAGCTCCCAGTGAGAAAAGAGCCCAGCTGCTCCTTGCATTTCAGACTGTGAGACCCGGAGTGGAGAACCCAGTGACACTGTGCCTGGACGTCTGACCTGCAGACATTGTGAAATAAGCAATGGCTGTTGCTTTAAGTCACTAAGTGGGTGGTGATCAGTTATGCAGCCATAGGAAGTGAACAGAAAGTGTTTTTCATCGAAGCCATTCCAGTTTTTTCTTGTCAGTCCCATTCAAGGTTTTTTTTTAAAGCAGTGGTTCTCAACCTTGGCTGCACATTAGAATCGCCTGGGAATCTTTTTAAAAATCCCGATTTCTGGGCCTCATCCTCCGGAAGTTCTGTTTCTTTGTTACTAATGTTGTGGCCCCACCCCATAACAAAGAAACAGAATTTCCAGAGGATGAGGCCGAAATCAGGATTTTAAAAAGATTCCCAGGCGATTCTAATGTGCAGCCAAGGTCGAGAACCACTGTTTTAAAGGGTCTTGTCACATTATGAAGTTTATTCCGCTCTGCCAGGTATTATAGGGTATCTGTTTCCGTACATGTTTTTCCAAATAGCTAGTAAGTTCATTGGTGCTGGGATATATACGAATATATATTTCAGAGAGGAAGGGACAGGGAGAGAGACGTAGAAACAGTAACGATGAAAGAGAATCATTGATCGGCTGCCTCCTACACACCTGCTACTGGGGATCGAGCCTGTTTTAAAATGGCTAAATATCTTAAAACTCACAGGGTCACTCCTTCCGATAATGAGTTAGCTAGCCCCAAATGTTAGTAGTGCCCAGGTGGAGATAGCCTGGCATGCACTCTTATCTCTACCCAGAATACCCGAGAATATCCTTTCACTATCCCTCCTCAATCCAGTGAAATGACCTTCATCCTTCAAACTCTGCTTAAATGTTCTCTCCTCTGGGAACAGATAAGAGTACTTATATCTAAGACTATTGTGCCTGCACAGAGAATGCGCCCCACATAATAGAGCTGATGAAATAACTGAATGGGTTAAGGAAGAATGGATTCTTTTGGGCACCCTACTTGGAAGTGAGTGTCTTTGGAATTTACAAAACTTTGGGAGTTTTAGTAAATCCTCTGAGTTGCATGGACCACAGTGGACATTTGATACGTATTTGTTGGATTGGATTCTTCACAATCGAAAACATTTCATTTCTCCCAAATGTAATCGAAATCCTAAGCCTACTTCCCATGGGGCCTCATTCCCGAAGGAGAAAACTCAACTACCAAAATCCTGAACAGGCCAAAGGCAAATCCCCTCAGTTACCCCCATTTATTTTTATTTTTATTTTTATTTTTATTTTTATTTTTTTTTGCCTAGGAATCTGGAGATGTTGCAACAGCTGTTTATAATTTCAGCCCAAATCCCAAATTAGTAAGGTTAAGTATCAGAACCAGCCAGCCATTACTCCTGGCCCCTTAAAGCATCTTTAAAAAATGTCAATGCGACATTGACACTGTTGGTGGAGGCTTTAAATAACCACCAGGTCTGACCCTGGCTCTTAAGCCGGGCAGCCCCTACGCACGCTGTGTCCCTGGCTCCCCGGGTAGCAGATAACTAGTCAACACGTCCTAGGAACCCCTTTTAGACCTCAGGCTCCGTTAGCAACAACACAACAAACAGTTGAAAGGGCTTCCGGGTGTAAGCTTCTGGCTGCTTCCAGAATTGTTGCTAAAATAAGTGAGGGGGAAGCTGCAGGTGTTCTCAGCCTTCAGAAGAACCCGCGACTGGGGCCGCGTCAAGGCCAGGCGTGTTTGACTGGCCTACGTGGACGTCCTTAGGATAAGAGTCACGGACTCGTCTGCAGACAGAGTGACTAGGAAGCAGAGGGGTTGTATTCGATTCTTATTTGACATACCATCTGTGTCATTGAATTCTCTGCCCCCAGGCTCTGCCCCTCCAAGTCATTGTTATTATTATTTTAATCCTCATCTGAGGATATTTTCCTGTTGATTTTTAGAGAGAGTGGAAGAGAGAAGGGAAAGACAGAGAAATATCAATGTGGGAGAAACACATCGATTGGTTGCCTCCTGCACAAGCCCTGACCGGGGCCTGGGAGCAGCCTGCACCCGAGGTACGTGCCCTTGACTAGAATCGAACCCGGGGCCATTCAGTCAGCAGGCCGATGCTTTACCCACTGAGCCAGACTGGCTTAGGCCAAGTCATTATTAATATCGCTTCTGGTTATCATTTTGAAACGTACTTCAGGGCTGCGGACGGTGTTGGGTACATGGTTGATGGGCAGAGGCTATTGAAGAGCTGTGCTTCCATTGTTGGAACGGATCTGGAGAGAGGGTTATTTGGGACTCTCCCCAGCTCTTGGAATTCCAAGTGGGGTGTGGAGGCTGGGGGGTATGTGGAGCCGCTGTTTGAATTTCATCTCTCTAATGGTGAGCATGGCAAAATAAAAAAATAAAGGGTGGTGCCCTGGCCAGTTTGGCTCAGTTGGTTGAGCATCGTCCCATGCACCGAAAGGTTGCTGGTTCAATTCCTGGTCAGGGCACGTGCCCAGGTTGCTGGTTCAATCCCTGATTGGGGTGTGTATGAGAGGCAACCAATCAATGCTTCTCTCTCTCTCTCTCTTTTCCTTTCTCTCTAAATTCAATGAAAACAGGGCACAGCTATGTTTCCTCTTGCAGCTCCTGCAGAGATCTTTCACATGCAGCGAGCGTCTCTAGCAGAGGTACCAGTCTCGTCAACATGGAATCCCCTGTGCTCCATCACCGAAGGGGCATGCAATCAGTGGCCATCAGCTTCCTCATTCCTTGTCACTTGGTTCCAGGGCACATGATTTGGACAGCTTTGTGGGTGGGAGGTTCAAAGAAAGAAGCTTGGGTCTGACTCAAGGAGCTAGTTACCCGCTTATGATATGTGACTTAGCGGAAAGCAGTCCTTGGACAGGCTGCTGTGGGGCCCTTCTCTGGGATGTTGACATGAAGCAGTTCATCCTTAGTGAGGTGCTCATCGGGGCTGTGCAGAGGTTCACGCCCTGGGTAAAGGGGTAGATTATAGTCAAATTTAGGGTTCAGGGCTCCTGCTCAAACTGCTTCCTCTACTGTGTCAGGATTTTGTGGGCCACTTTGACACTCTAACCACAATATTTTTGCACTTCTAATGGTAAAATGCTTTATAAATAAAGTTTAACTTAAAGACTATAAGCCAGTGGTTCTCAACCTTCCTAATGCTGTGACCCTTTAATACAGTTCCTCATGTTGTGGTGACCCCCAATTTCATTGTTACAAATTGAACATAATTAAAGCAGAGTGATGAATCACAAAAACAATATGTAATTATATACGTGTGTTCCGATGGTCTTAGGCGACCCCAAAGGGGTCGCGACCCACAGGTTGAGAATCGCCGCTATAAGCCTTATTAAGACACAATTGATTTGGAATTTCCCATGACAGTAGTAAGAATAACACCACCATTAAAATCCTGTTAGGCACTTTCAATAAGAACATTGATAAGCTATGCATACAAATGTCATGAGTTGAAAGTTAACATAGTGGGAAGGAGGGAACGGGAAGGCAGGGCACATAAGACCGAACGTCTAATCCCAGTCCTGCCAACAGCTAGCTCTGAGAACTTAAATCATGATCTGTTTCCTCATCGCTCTGTGAAAACAGGATAACAGCCGTTGTCCTGCCAACAGTATAGATTTGCAAGGTGGATCTAAGGAAATAGAGGACTTGGAAAAGCTTAGGGAAGTTGAAGCAGTTGTTCAGAGAATAACAATAACATTGGAGTTATCTGAGTCAGAATGGGGAAACCAGGTAATTGTCTTGTAGCAGGGTTTTTTTCAAAGAGTGCGTCACGGTCATGGCAGATGGACATTGTCCAGGCCTTGTGCGTGGATGGGCCCTGCATTGCTAGGAGATGGGTTCAGTGACAATGTTTCTAAGTGGCTTAGACAGAGTGTGGGGAGGAGAAAGATGTGGCCCTGGACGATGATGGGGTGTAGATGCCTTCGAGAATCCCCGAGATTGCTGGTTGGTCATTGGAGACATTCCTTTAGGACTTTTCAAGGGTGTTCACTGTGGCAGTGGGATGCATCCTGGGAATCACACACCATAGGGACCTCCCTGAGAGAGACCCCATGGTTCATCACTCATGCTGGCCACAGAAAACAAGCACTTCAGTCCATTTCTCATAAAGGGACTTAGAAGGGCTTGTGTGGCTACAGTACCGACATTGGCTTTCTCCAAGGCAGGTCCAGGAGGGGCTTCCTTTACTGAACCACCCGTTTTGTGTTACTCTGACATATGGATTCTGCCCGTGAATGCCCGTCCTGTGCTTTATGTGTGGGGGCGGGATTTCCTCCTTGAACGTGGTGGAATTCCCCTCCGGAGGCTCAGTGGTCATCTTCAGGGGTCCTGCTCATTTCTCAGGAGCTCAACCACAGCAAACACATTTCCTAAGATGTCACATATGGCCATGAGCAAATCTGAGGACAGTAAAAGAGTTCAGGGGAAAGGGGCCTTGTGGCTGAAAGGAATAGACAGAAACCCCTTCACAAGCCTCTGGAGCAGGCCTGGCTCTGGTAAAAAATAGGGGGCACCCTCGGGGGAGCAATAGAGGAAACTTTAAGAAAATGACTATGTATTAAGGTTTGGGTGGAGGTACATCAATAGGGATTGGAGAAACAGGCAAGAGCTAACAATAGCTGGGAGCCGTTCTCACATCTACACCTGAAGGGGTAAGAGGAGAGAGTGGCTCCTTGAGCTCAGAGAGCTGTAGGAGAGAGATGACACTGAATAGGAGCCGAGATCTTGGGTGGAGAGACAGAACGACTAACCCCCCTGACCCAGCGCCCAGGGAGTGGGGATGCAACTACTGTGAGCCTGTATTTTCTCACCCTTAGCCTCTGGTCAGGCCTCCCCATTGGCTGAACCCAAGAGGAAGCCAGAAGACAAGGGCAAGGGTAAAGGCTGCCTGTAGCCACCAGGGTGGAGGAACTTCTCCGAGAGCAAAGTGGAAGATATCCAGCACACGTTTCTTGGCTAAAATACCCTGTTTAAAAATAAAACACTCCAGCAAAAACACACCTAGGAGTGGGAAGAGTACAGAGTCACTAGGGAGGAGCGTGGAGGAGAGTTCTAATCCCGGCCAGCTACTCACTTGCTGAAAAGTCTGGGTCATGCTGCCTCTTTCTCCAAGTAGCGTGCGGATGAAGTGAGTTTATCAATACAGGTGTGTGATGAGCGTGAGAAGATGGTTTGAGCTCTAGTAATCAGAGTGGGCAGTGAGCAGCCATAGATGTTGCAACGTAGAAAGAGGGAGGAGATGGGGATACTGAGATTTCTTGGGACCTGGTGAAGAAAGATTAAGAGCAGAAAACTAGAATCCTAGGAATAATCGAAGTCCTGAGCCTTCCCCCTCCCCCCATCTCCAGCAGAGCCTGGGGGATGCTCGCTGACAGCTGCAGATGGAAGCATTGAAGCGAGGAGACAGGGAGGCCATGTTTATTCCTGAGGAAAAGGGACACTAACCACTTTCGTTTAGTTTCTGATCTTGCCTAGTTGCTAGAAAGCACATCAGTGATTATTCGTCTCCGTGACCACGTGTCTCAAATGGACTCTGTCTGTGTTTGCTGCCTACTCTTTAGAATGTATGGTCCAGAGAGTATGGGGTGTGCTCACAAGCAAAGGGAATATTTGAAGAGACAGTGTCTAAGAATGAAGTACAGACCTAAGCCACATCTCGAGATAGGAATGCAGGAGAGGAGCGTGAGATAAGTAGAACAGATACAAGAGTGGAGGCAAAGGTACAATATGTATTCCATTCCCTCCCAGGCAAGGCTAAGCCAGCTGCTGAGAGTATATGGACAGACAAGTCGCTGCTGGGGTGGGATCTAGATGCATGGGGCCGGTTTTATTTTTTGTCCTGGTATTCAAGCCAAGATTTAGAAGGGACACAGGTCAAGTTCTGACCTGCTACATGGGAAAAATAGAAGTCCAAGGGAAGAATAGTAGACAAAGCCAAAAGAATTCAAATTTAAGATGTTGAGCATCTTAGGATCCTAGTTGCATATAAAATATTTTTAAGACATATACACTGAAATTTTTTCAGAGTAAATAAAAGGGTGAAGTAATACTAATTTGTATTTGCTCACTGGCAGATAAGCCAGTAGAATTTTCCTTGTTAATGGACAATTAAAGTTGTGATACATAAAGTGAAAGCCACTGTAATCTCTCACTACACAATTATTTCTTTTAATTTCTTAAAAGCCAAGACATTTTGTAGAGGAAGGAAAGAATGCAAGTATATAAAAGGAGAAGCTCAAAAGCATGGCATCTGTAGTCTCTTTTCTTGCTAATTATAAGTGAGGAATTTTCTGGCGGCATAAGGAAAGCTCTCAAGTGAGTAAAAAAAAAATACTGAGGTCTCTAGATACGCATGGAAACAAACAGAGGAAAAGAAAGGGGAAGAGGTGAAGAACTGTGAGGCTAAATATTGAAAATCTGAAATACACTGAAACATTATCCATGACAAGTTCAAGATGATGAGGGAAGAAAGAGAGCCAGCAAGACAAAGGGCTCAGACCTGTAGACACATTCCAGAGTGCCCAAGAGGTGACAAGGAGAAGGGGTGATATTCTTCTTAAGAATGGATAAAAATTGTGCCAAGAGATAATATGCTGATAACTGAGAGCCTTTCTTCTTTCCAGAACTTGTCTGAGGCAACAAAGGGGGCATAGACAAGGGCAAGGATGGAGTCATCAAAGGCTAACCCTTTGATTGAAGGCAGAGCCCACAGTTCCAGATGTGAGAACCATGACCTGAGTGTCAATGCGGAGACTCGCCCCTGGGAAGGCTGGGCTCCCTGGCAGTGGTGCACCTCAGAGGATGGTTAGAGCAGACCTTTGACTGCAGAGCTCAGCTGTCACAGAAAGATCAAGGGAGATATTTAAATGGGAAGGGGGATTTATACTGTACCTGTTTCCTATTATGACTAACAAAAACCTAGTGGCTTAAAAACAACACACATTTATCATCTTACAAAGTTCTGGGTCTCACTGGGATAAACTCAAGGTGCTGTCAGGAAAGTGTTCCTTTATGGAGGCTCCAGGGGTGGGTCTGTTTTCTTGCCCTTTCCTGCTTGTTGGAGCTTCATGACCCTTCACTCTGACCTCTGCTTCCATTGTCATAAGTCTTTCTCTGACTATGACACCCCTGCCTTCCTTTTACAAGGATTGTTGTTATGACAATAGAACTGATTGCTAATCAGGGTACTCGCCCCATCTCAAGACCCTTAGTCACATCTGCAACCTCCCCTTTGCCATCTAAGGTGGTATATGTATTCACAGGTTCCCGGGGACTAGCATGTGGACATCTTGAAGGAGGGGTATTCTATCTACCCCAGTTTCCTGTTGCTGCTGTAACTACCACACAGGTGGTGGTTCAAATCAATACAAATGAAAATATTTTACAGTTCTAGAGGTCAGAAATGCAAAATGGACCTCCTGGTGTGGGCAGGGATGCATTTTCTTCTGGAGGCTCTAGGGGAGAGTCTGGCCTTTCCCAGCTTCTAGAGGCTGCCCACATTCCTTGGTTTGTGGCCTCATTCACATCAAAAGCCAGTGATGCTTGGTTCTGTTTTTCCCACTTCACATCACTCTGACACTGACTCTTCTATATCCCCTTTGCGATTACACTGGGTCCACTCACATAATTTAGGATAATCTCCCATGTCAAGGTCAACCGATTAGCAACCTTAATTCCTTCTGCAGTCTTCTGCAATCTTCATTTCCCTTTGCCATGTACCCTAACATATTCACAGGTTCTGGGGATTAAGACATGGACATATTGGGGCGGTGGCGGGGGGGGGCGAGGGAAGAATTACTCTGTCTATCACAAATACTCTCTTATTTGAACTTCAAACCAATCCTAGAGAATGCCACCCCCTCCATTTTATAGGCAAGGAAGCAGAAGGCATGGTGCCTTACCCGGGGGCACAGGCACCCTCACAAGCTGACCTGGATTTGAACTCAGCTCTCTAGGAAATCAAAACGTGGCTCTTTCCACTGCAGCACCGGGAATAGTGGATCCTGGTGGGACTGAGAATATGGACCATCTCTCTGAGGCTAATGACCAGTTTGGAGAAGACGCCTCTGAAGGAACAAGGCAGGACAGACTCTTCTTGAGGAACTTCTGAGAAACCACGGAGCATACCAAAGGAGAGAGGGGAAAAATAATAAGGAAAAAATAAAAGCTTTTCAGAGACAAAACGTAAGACCAGGCAAAGGACTTGGTGCCTCATGGGCTATGCGCTTTTTCAATGATGTCATAGACCAATGTGAATTCAGAGGAAAGTTTTATGATCAATATCTGCAGAGTCCTAAGCTTTGGGTTTCCTTTCTTTGTTCGTGCCTAACTGCTATTTCATTTCATGTTAATGATTTAAACATATTTTATGATGCCAGTTCCTTTTAAAAACAAAAAAGGCATTCAAAAATATAAACCAAGCAAGATATAACGGGGAAAGAGAATAGGGATATACATTGCTATTACATTATTAGCACGTCTGTGCTCAAGAGTCATGGGAAGAAACGGAAGCTGCAGAGGGTGGCCAGGTGGTTGTTGGGGTTATCAGACCATGGAGAAGTGGTTTGTAAATTAAAGACAGGAATGAGACAGACACAGGTTTGTCCCAGACACAACATAGATAGACTCGACCTTTCTGGCAACAACAGCATTTAAAACCCAAGGATTCCACCGGAGCACATAGGAGGTAAACTCTCTGAGGACAAAGTTACTGTCCATTTTGTTCCCTGTGGGCGCTCCAGGTCTAAAGCATAAACATTTATTGGATGGAGAAAAGTGGCTTTAAACATGTAAGCATGCAGGAAGTTAGGGGGAAAAGAGAAAGACAATAGAATAGACTTTAAGAGTGTAGGTGCAAAATATCGGAGAGCAAGGCAATAAGGGAGCAGAAGAGAGGCAGCTGCTCAGAGGGTCAGGGGTCACTGTGGGAGAAAAGACCCAGTCTGTGTACAGCATTGTTCTGTTGCCACGTTCTCTGCTGAGCTGTTTGCTTAGGACCTTCACTGACAGGAACACAGCCTGGCCTGGCATCACCCATGGTTGTACGTTCACTCCAACATGAGCGTGGAAAGCAGACACAGCTGAGGTGACATCAGTGCAGAAAGACATGGAGTACGCCCAGCAGGGCAGTGAAGAGACCAGAGCTGCTAAGAGGGATTTCAGCTTGGAAATAGGATGCCTGTGGGAAAGGATAATTTGTCTGAATAATACAGGTTTTTAAAAGGGAAAGATTTCTATCAGGTGGAGAGGAAGCTGGATGGAGCAGAGCACAGGATACAGAACTCCAAATCCAAGTACCAGATGTTATCTTGCCCTGCCTAGTTTTCTCAGTGGTTAGAGCATTGGCCTGAGGCCTGAAGGGTCCATATTCAATTCTGGTCAAGGACATGTAACTGGGTTGCAGGCCCGATCCTGGCCTGGGTCTGGGCATGTGCAGGAGGTAACTGATCCATGTGTCTCTCTCACATCAATGTTTCTCTCTCTCTTTCCCCCTCCCTCCCTTCCACTGTCTCTAAAAATCAATGGAAGAAATATCCTCAGGTGAGGATTAACCAAAACACACACAAAAAAACAAAACCATTGTCTTCACTTGTGTATTTGAGATGTGTACCACCAATGTCAAACCTTTCATAAGGAACAAGCAGAGAGGAGTAAATGGGAGGATGTCTAAATGCCACAGGTCCTGGAATACGTTGTTTTGTTTAGTGCTGGTGAGATGCCATAGGAACTTAACTCTTGTGTGTATCCATTAGTCGATGGTCAAATCGCCTTTGTTAGACCTCATGTAGCTTAAAGCCACAGAATCTATTAACATGGTGAAGTGAGGACTGACTGCAAACCCTCTGGAAACCATAATTTATATGTGAATATAAATCATTTACATATGTTAGTTCTCAGTCATTACTTGCTGATTGTAGATGGGCAGAGACAAAATTTGGGGGTGCTCAACAAAGCCCCAGGCTGTGACACTGACAGGCCTCTGAGAATCTGTGTGCGTTGTGTCTATGTGAGTTTCCATGCCACCAAAACACTAGAAGGAAAACAAGCACAAAAAGTACCATTAAAGCGTATGAAGGTCCTCACAGCCTTGAAAGGGAGGGACGTCAAAGTTAAGATTGTCACCTCACTGCCGTTATGTCCTGTAGTCATTCAAATTACTTAAGCATTTGATCATGTAATTTATAGCGACAAGAGGAACTTATTTCCAGTAAAGATGCATGCAATTATTTTCCAAGAGGATGTAGCAGACCATAGAAATATGACATCGCAGAGACTGCAAAAGACACCTGGCCATTTTTCATGTCTGTGTTCCCTGTTGTAGATCTATACACCATCAGTAGAAAGTAGTAACAGCATGAATTATTTACCTATTCCATGGTCCGGATTAGTATTATCCAAGCTTCTCAGGCACTAAATTCTTAGAAGATGTATACTTGGCTATGTTTCTGTCTACTGGTTGTGCACAAAATGTTTACAAGGATGCAGTGGTGAAGATACATAGAAGAAATGAATTATTGCCAATGTCTACTACCTGAAAAGCAGGAAAAATTTTTTAAAAAGACAAAAATTCATTAATTTTTGAAACATTCTGCATAAAGGAGAACCGGATTCTCCAATTTACTTGCATAAATATTTTCATGAAATGGAGGAGATCAATTTTCTAATTGGTAACCTGGGCAGTGTAAGTAAACTACGCAGAGCCATGGCGCCCTAACATCACATGGTCACGAATTTGTGCTATGCATATGTATTGAGGGCTGCTATGTCTTGGACTGAGAACAAAATAGCGAACAAAACAGAGGAGGGCCAAGAACCTGCTAGAAGGAGGAAGCTCAAAAGTGTTATTTCCCTTCCCTTGCTGTTGAATGGACTTGCCATGCCAAAAACATTATTATCCAGAGTTGTTAAACTTTATGAACTTGAATGTAACTGGAAACAGTGATGCATAACGCAGGGACTGATTTTCAGAGAAAGTGTCCACGAGTTTCTACTAAAGAGAAAAGGCACACAGAACTGAAGCCTTCTATGAGAATTGTACAGTTTATGGCTCGTTGCTAACGCCAGGGCAGGCAGAACACCCCTCAATAAACGGCTGTCTCATCTCCATGAAGAGAAGTTAGCAAGCTTCCCACGACTTCACTGCAGGCCGTTAGGTGACCTCCTGCTTTGAGGTCAGACACATCTTCACTTTCCTCCCCAGCAACCCAGAAAGGCTGCACCACGTTACCTTTGGGGAATCTTCAGAGTGTTGATAAAAATATTACTTATGGGCTGGGGCCAAGAACTTTCTGGGCACCACTATGGAGAATGACCTGGGCTGGACCTAATCTAACCCTTTGTATTTTATCCAGATTAAAAAAATAAAGAATATTTATCCATGAGCAGCGTACTTCCCCTCCCTGCTTCCTCCTACTTCCCTCTCTCCCTCCTTCCTCCACTATAAGTTCCTTGTAGGCACAATCAAGTCAGTTTTTCTCATCGCAGCACCTAGCAGAGGGCCTCTCATAGCAGCATTAAATAAGTATTGAATGAAAGAATGAATGAGTGAATGAATTCAGCACATATGTGTGAAGAGCCTGCCCTGCATAAAGGATGGTGCTAGGTTCTGGAGGTGGAGGTGGAAAGGGAGGTAGTTTCAAGGATGAAGTAAGAGTCCTGTGTTAGTAAGGTCTATGCCAGGGGTGAGCAAACTTTTTGACTCGAGGGCCACAATGGGTTCTTAAACTGGACCGGAGGGCCAGAACAAAAGCATGGATGGAGTGTTTGTGTGAACTAATATAAATTCAAAGTAAACATCATTACATAAAAGGGTACGGTCTTTTTTTTCAATAGTTTTATTCATTTCAAACGGGCCAGATCCTGCCCGCGGGCCGTAGTTTGCCCATGGCTGGTCTATGCCCTTCTATTTAGCCTTGACCTTTAGCATTTGACCTTGGCACCCAGCCTCTATACATCAGAATGCCGTGTTTGCTTTCCCTTCTACCACATTTAGCTGTGTGAGCTTAGGGAAAGTGAATTCTCCTTGTTTCTGAAATGGAATAGCTCCTACCTGTCCTATCAGGCAGGGTTGCTGTGAGGATCAGTTGATGGAATGTGTGTGAATCCCTCTGTAAATGATTAAGCAATTCAGCTACCTTGTTCTAAATAGGAGATACAACATTGACTTTTTAAAATATATTTTTATTGATTTCAGAGAGGAAGGAAGAGGGAGAGAGAGATAGAAACATCAGTGATGAGAGAGAATCATTGATTGGCTGCCTCCTGCACGCCCCACACTGGGGAGGAGACACAACATTTAAAAACACTAACAATTGTAAAAGTAAAGTGATTGTAGCCGGATGGACGCTCAGCTGAGATGTCGTGCACACGGCTCACACCGTGAAAATTAGAGCAGCGCTGCAAACCCACCTTGCAGTCATCACTGGAAACTGAGTCAGAGGAGGTGGGTGGACTGCCCAGGTCACACAGCTAATAAGGAGCTCAGAAGGGAAGGCAAGATCTCCTCTTTCATTGGCGTCGGTGTCTATTCCACATTCATTTCAGTCAATGAACATAGAAGCATACTAGCCCATTCTTGCCATTTTCCCACCATTTCATTTTTATATCCCTCTGATGCAAAGCTTTTATATAAACTCGTCATTTTTATTAAGAGGCAAAAATTACTTCTCTCCTGACTTATGCCTGGTGATGCTCTTGAGACCATTTAAGGGAATGTAGGAAAGGTGTGCTTTACCTGTGATCTGGGAAGTGTGATCAGTGCAAATGTCAGTCCTATAAGAAGGAATTGAAAACACACACACACACACACACACTCTCTCTCTCTCTCTCTCACACACACACGATTCAGTGGGTTTAGTCGCCACTCAAATGCCAGCTTCCTCCTCTCAACTCCCCCAGCATTTTACCTGAACTTCCACGATGGCTCTTTTCCATGTTTTCATCCTCTGCAAATATTTGTAGAATGAATGAACAATTTCCTTACGTTTTCCAAACACAGGAAGCTCGTATCTTATAGCCGAATAGTTACTGCTTGATATCTGATCCTGCATACTATTAGCCAAGCTGCTAGCGGAGTGATAAAGTCCCTTGGAACCCCACCCCCGGAGAACTTACATCTTTGCATGAGCCCAAAAGGAGTAGGAATTTAATGAAATGAGTAAATGATTTAAAAAAATGAACACCCTCCCCACTAGAAGTTTATACATGGCCGACCTGGCCACATACCATATCATGCTGGGGTTGGGGTGGGGCAGATTCTAGGAAAGCCAACTGTGGGTAAAGGATCTTTGCAAATATTCATCCAAGAACAGCCTGCTGCTCAATCCATTGGCCCTGTCCCCTGTACTTTGCTTTGCTTCTCCAACCCCAATGTTTCACTCTGGCTTCTATCTGCTCCTAACCTTCTCAGGTATGGACACTTGCCCTATCACCCCTATCTGACCTTTGCTTCCACATTTATTCTCTGTTTGATGTGTCCCAATGCAGAAGGACTATGGAGGAGTCTTCGTGGAAAATTCCAGACTCATCTACCTTTGGTGCTTCTTCCTGCTGTTCAACTATTGTTTCCTCTTAGTTCTCTTGGTTCATGTCAGGGACTCCGGAGCACTCCTAAATCCAACACATGCCAGTTATTTCATAGCTAACTCATGGATAGCGCCACAAGACACAAGTCTGTGTATTGGCAATACTACCAAAAGAATCAAGGTACTCAGCAAAAAAGGACTCGTGGTGTGTTATATTATTTCCAAGGGTATAAAACAGCGATGGCCTGGCTCTTATTTTTAACTTGTACCTGAAGGATTTCATATTGTCTTTTTGTAGACAGTTCTATTTTCTTGATCTCAACTGTGGGGATGGTTTTTGTCTCCGTAACCTGGATCTAAGTGGCTCCTTATCCCGTGAACCTCATCCCGCTGTCCTTTCAAAGAGAGAATGATAACCCCCCTGCCCTTGTTGACATGCTGAGAGTGGGGGTGCACCCACAGAGAGAAGCAATCTAACAGGTTTCTAAAGAAGACCAAGAATGCCTTTCAACACATGAAACTGAAAGACAACTCCAAAGGTTTTCAACAGTTTGACTTTTACCCTCTACCCTCCAGAATGGGCGCTGAATCAGTATTCGTGCCCTTGATCCTTACCCATTCTTGGGGACCGGGAAGGCAAATGGGACACTTGTCACCCCATGTATTAGTCAGGGTTCTCCAGAGAAAGAAAACCAGTAAGGATTGTGTATTTACACATCCTGTGTGTTCACATATGGATTGGAGTATTGGAGGATCAGGTTCTTGGGAGAATATGTGTCTTTGGGCACAGTGGGTTTAAGATTCCTCCAAAAAGGCAGTTAATGGAGGAGTTTAGAATGCTCGACTAGTTTATCTTGGGTGGTAGACCAGGAAGTTGCATATATGTAAAGTTGGATAGTCTACAGGTGCTCTTTTGAGGTGTTTTATGACTGAAGTGGGTGTTTGGTTTCACCTGATTAAAAAATTTTTTCGGCCTAAAATGATTGCCATCATACTGTCTGGCATGGAAATTGGGATTAGGATTTTCCATCTGCTAGCGTGCTGGAGAAAATCCCCGATTACCCTCTTAGTGTTCTGGTGAGTATTCCTTCAACTCACTTTCTATGAGGGGAGGGGAAGCGCCTTCTCTTCAGACCTGTGTCCTTTTCTGGACTCTCACCAAGTTCAAAGAGATGTCAAGTCTTATAAAATCAGCCGGTGGTTGAGATAAGTAATTCTGCCCATAACTGGTCTCATGAGTTGTCATGAAATAGAGTCTTAAACACAGCTCAGAAATTCTGCATTGATTATTCACCATGAAGTCTTTGTTCCATAGTCCTGCATTCATCACACTTTTCTGGAACATTCTGCCAACATCCAACTCAAGTGATTCCTGCTTCTTCCCCAAAATGAAGGCTTCCTATTTCCCTTCGGGGGAAGGAACATGGTGTCAAAGTCCTGGTGTTTTTAGCTAAAAATTCACCCTTCTTATGCCATCCAGCTTTCCCATGATTCGTCCTTCCTCTACTAGTATACCTCCAGATACCAGCTTCCTGGCCATCTCCTCTTCTTCACTGAGCTTGGGCACCTGGCTCACTCTCTCTCTTTCTACCCAACATTCTGCCATCATTCTGGATGATTCCAGTATCCTGGCTCCTTACTCACATATATCCCTAAGGTTGTAGTGGTGTGTCAGGGGTTACATAAAGCTGCTAGAAAAAAAGAAAGAAAATATAATATCTGGAGTCGAAATATTATTTGAATAAATATGCCCATTAAAAGAAATACATGCAGAGTATGTATAAAGTAGAATGCAACTATGTGGAGTTTTTAAAGACAAAGTGGTAGAGAAGGGCCACTTCAGAGTATGCCCCAGAAATCTAGGGCTGAATATTTACTGTGTTCTGTTTTTAAGGATTGTGGGAGGAAAAGTGCTACCCTGGATTCTCAGTCACTCAGTTCAGACACCAATTCCCAGGCCACACCCGTGGATCTGATTTATCAGCCAGAATTGGTTCAGCTCTGAAGTTTTATTTCCATATTGTCATGGTCACTCATAAAGTTTGCCAGTTTGCTTGCAGGAAAAAAATGGTGGCGTCTCATTGTTGAAATGCACATTTCTTTTGATTCCTAATGAGATTGATTTTTTCTTTGTGTTTGTTTCTCATTTTGTGTGTGTTCATTTCTTATAGGTGACCAGTATTTTCACCAACACAAATGCTTTACTTACTTTTTTACTTTGTTTCTGTACGTCATTAAAAATGATCAGATCGTCTTTAATTCCTCTGACTGACTTAAAAAAATTATTTGAAAAATAGTGGAGTTTAGAATCATGTGCTTTTAAAAAAAATCACTCTTTTAACACTAAACTGTATTTTCTTTTGTAGGCCTTGTCTGGTAATTTACCTGTGGCTAGTTCTTCTGAAATGAACCTTTTTTCTGTCCCTGGTAGTTATAAATATTATCTAGGGGGTTGTGAACATTTTTAAAGCCATTTTCATTAATATTTATAGTCAAAATCTTATATCCCCTAGAGAGGTTTCTGTCTAAGGGCAGACTCGTTTTTTTATGACTAAAATGAAAGATGTAGTTAATGATATGTATAGCATCACTCCAGACCTTGTTGGAACTACCAGGAACTTTGAAAAGACCCAAGTAAATAAATTCAAAATAGACTCTCTGACCCAAAGCACTCAGGCAGCGACTTCTCCCAGTTTCCCCAGATGCCAAGGCAGCAGGTTATACTGGACTGTAATTTTATTTTATTTTATTTTATTTATTTATTTTTTAAAAAATATATTTTATTGATTTTTTACAGAGAGGAAGGGAGAGAGATAGAGAGTTAGAAACATTGATGGGAGAGAAACATCGATCAGCCGCCTCCTGCACATCTCCTACTGGGGATGTGCCCGCAACCCAGGTACATGCCCTTGACTGGAATCGAACCTGGGACCCTTCAGTCTGCAGGCTGACGCTCTATCCACTGAGCCAAACCAGTTTCGGCAGGACTGTAATTTTAGGTCTAACATCTAGGATCTTAATCTGAGGACCTCCCACGCAGCCTTCCCACTGCATCTGGGTTCTTGCTGAGGAGGGACTGCCGCCCCGCCTTGTACTTGACCTTTGGCTAGAGGCTTCCCAAAGCAGGTTTCCATGGAAACAGTTCTTTCACTGCTCATAGAACCCCTCTTCAGGGGGAAAGCAGCCAAGTGGCGGACACGGGGCTGGACTCAGAAATCCCGGTCCTGTCTGGACACTGGGACTTTGTTTCGGGTAAAGCCCATCTGTCTGGCTCCCTCTCTGCTTTCCCAGGGGTCCTCTCAGCCCTCAAGCCAATAAATGCAGGGTGGGCCCCACCCAGGAGTCTGCCCAGCATTCCCAGATGTGTCAGAATCCAGAGGTGGTCGGGGTTTCGAGCTGGCATCGCTGCCCACCAGCCCTGTGTGTTCACGAGCCAGAGGGCGGACCGTGGTGAGAATCAGGGAGAGTGGCAGCTCCTTGTCTCTGGAGCTGTTTCTGTGTACACAGCGCAGCCCAGCCCAGGCATTTCTTCTTGAATGCTGCTGCTGCTCTCTGGCAGCACTCGCGCAGGATCTGGAGGCCACCTGGAGTTCAAAGGCACCCGCAGACCTCAGCAGAGCAGAGCTGGGGCAGCTCGAGGCTGTGCAAAGGTCACTGGCATCCACATCTGTTTCAGAAGCTCAGTGGCGTCTTGGTGGAGTCTTGGTGGAGTTTCTGGCTGAGGAGGTCGCCGAAGAAAATCCATGTCTGCCACATTGTGGGCAAGCCCACACCCAGCGGAGTTTGGATGGGGACTGGGAAGACCCTTAGTACAGTGCATGGAGTGTCTAGAAAGGGGTCTGTCGAAGGTCAGGAAATGAGGGCACCCTCTTCTCAGCATTCAGATGGCAAGGACTTGGCCCTCCTGCCTGCTCGGGATGCAAATGGGATCCCTGGATGCAGTGACCCAGAGTCTGTCTGTCTCCTTTCCTCCTCCTCCTCCTCTTCTTTCTCCTCCTCCTCCTCCTCCTTTATTTGGCTCAAACAACAGAAATTTATTTCTCACGGTTCGGAAGGCTGGTAGTTCAAGATCAAGGTGTCATTGGGTGTTTTTTTTTCTTTTCTTTTTTTTTGACTTTTGAGTTCAGATGTTTTTATTATTTATTCTTTTTCTTATTTTTTTTTTAAAATTATAGTTTACATTCAATATGATTCTGTATTAACTTCAGAGGCACTTCAAAGTGTTCCGCCCAATATTCTCAGCACCCACGTGGCCCCACACATAGTCACCATAATATTATTGACCATGTTTTCTGCAGCCAATTTCATGTGATGCTCAGCTTTGGAGTTCTTGAACCAAAGACAAAAAGATGCACTCAGTTCTGTTTCTTACATAGTAACCCCCGCATCCATCGCTTCCCTCCCTTTGTATTTTTCTCCTCGGCTCCATCTCCTCACCTCCTCTTACCATTCTTCCTTCTCTGCTCCCTTTCGTGGCTCCTTCCCCCACCCTCTCCTCTCTCTCCTTCCCTTTCCCATTCCCTCTGCTCTTGCTCCACTGAGAGCTGAGCTTGAGCTAAGGTTGGCACAAGATTATGGAATCTAGACTTCGCCTTCTTCTTGATCAGGGTCCAGAGGTGCCTCATGACTGAGAGGCCAGGGTGCGTGCCTCCGGGAATCATGAGTCTGGGCCCTGAGGCATTTCCTCTGGCAACCCCGCTAATATCATTTCCCCAGGGAGGAGCTGGGCGGAAATCACAGGGGAGTCCCCCAGGGGTCCCAGGAGTGGGCTTCAGACCTGGGAGGGCATGGAATCTGGGGAGAACCCAACAGCCTGTGGTCTCATCCTTCCTTCCACTTGTGAGCCCTTGGGCAGCCCACCTGCCCGCTGCGTGCCTCGGGCTTCTGTCTGCAAAAATGAAGATGCTGGACTCATCAGTGCCTTTATTTTTCCGTCCCCTTTGTGAAGACGCTGCCTTACGACTATCGCTGTTATTCCCTCAAGCACATGTTATCCTCGAGGATGAAGAAACAGGTTTACAATGCAAGTGGCCCTTGCAAACATTTCCAAGCAGAGCGAGGGGGGCAGTGTCTGCTGTGTCTCCCCCGGGGCGGTGGGTCTCTGGTTTCAGCCTGCCTCCTCCCCAGCCACCCACGTCTCTGGCTCCCTCACAGGAGCCCGCTTCTCACCGGCACACCCACTGGCTCCAGGAAATGCTGAGCTCTTCCTTCAATGAGTGTGTGAGGGGGAAAATATAATCTTCCATTTACAGACTCAGAATCAGATTTGGAGGTTAAATCCTGAATGCTCACTAGACAAACAAGCAACAAAGCTAGTATTTCTGAATACAGGCTTCTGGATATACTTGGGGGCCAAGTTCAGAAGCGCTAAACTCTTGCCCTGGGTTGCTCGGGGTCTGAATGTCTAGATTTAATGGGCTCTTCAGACACTCTCAGAAGACTCACTCCAATGTTTACAGGAAGAGTTCTGAGAGTCCCCTCAGCGGGCTCTGATGGAAATCTGACCAGTGCGGAGGCATCGGTGGGGGAGGGGCAGCTCCAAGACTGTCCTCTGTTCTCCCACTCCCTACTCTGTTCCCCCGACCACAGTCTGGTCCCCTCCCTCTTAGGAGATGAATGAACAGCATCCGCCTGTCTGTTCTGCCGCCAGGGAAGCTCTGGGGATGAAACACCAACTTCAGGAATTCATTCTGGGAAAGACTCCCTGGTTGGTTGATTTGTTCCCCTGTCATCAGACTTGGTGGGTGTCCCTGTTCATTACCGAGAGTTCCCATGGCCCTGGCACGAGCCAGACCCATGTGAGGGGGATCTGGTACAGCCCTGGCCTCCGCCTTGGCCCTTGCTCTACTTGGTGGTGAGGGGCTGCCAAGCGCTGTGAGCACGGAGGTGGGGCTCAGAGCCGATTCCCACTTGGGGAAAAGGGAATAAAAAGCTAAGGCGGACAACTTGTACTAGAAAATGCGTGGCTATCTCTAGTGAGGAAAGTTCTCTCTGAAGAAGTACATGAGAGAAAACAGATGCTGCTCCTGATACTGTCAGTACTAAACGAGCTGGTCTAGTCTCTTCCTCATAAAGGATTTCAGTTCCTTGATGATGCTAGAGAACAATGGCAATGGACACCTTTTTTCCTTAATCCTTACCCAAGGATATGTTTTCATTGATTTTTAGAGAGAGGAAGGGAGAAAGAGAGAGAGAGAGGGAGAGAGAAACATCAACATGAGAGAGAAACATCAATTGGTTGCCTCCTATACGCGCTCCGACTGGGGATCAAACCCGCAACCTAGTTATGTGCTCTGATCAGGAATCGAACCCACCACCTTTTTGGAAAACCCACCACCTTCACTGAACCACCCAGCCAGGGTGGTGACAGACACCTTTGATGTTCACACCCCTGTGGCCTTAACAAATTATACTCTTCACAAATCATTACACAAGATTAATGAAGATAACCTTTATACCCGTGTCATTATCCCTGGAGATCTTTAGGATGGGATGGGTTTATTTTCCCATTTCTCTTCTGAATGCTTTGTAATAAGCAGGACTGTTCCCCAAACCTTTGGAGTTCTATCGATAAATCCTGCTTTCCTTTCATGGGTAGAAAAAAAAAAAAGGCTATGTGACTTTTTGAGTAGATGCTCCGTACAGTGTTAGAGGTGGGACACCATCCAAAGCTTGATCTTTCTGGTACTAGCCTGGCTTTGAACCTCAGGAATGTGGAAGGGTGTTAGACATAAACGTTCTAATTTGGGTCCTGGGTTGTAAATCCGGTGAATGACCCTAAGTGCATTTCCAGTACAACATGGAAATTAAAGTGACTGCGGGTCATATCCTTGGGTGCTAAGGTGTGCAACAATGTCAACTATTCGGAAAACCAACGCTGGGAGCATTTGGGATGTAACAAGGTCCCCTAAAGCCACATTTCTCTGATGCTTTTGCTGTCATTTGAGTAACTTCCTGCCGCCGCTGTCACCCAGCCCGTGAGGGGTCATTCTTCAAAGGCGATGCTTCTGGGAATATCACCCATGCCCCCGGGTGACTCCTCCCCGACGTGTCCGGGGCCAGATGTCAGATGGCCACTTTACTACAGTGTGTGGCAATACCAGGCTATAACCGCCCTCATGAGTAATGGCATGCCTGGACTCACTGCTCACCTCAGCTCCGGTTGCCGCAGCGAGAGTTTCACCGTCGTCTCCATTTCAACTTCCTATTTCACACCGTCAACCACCCCTTCCAGTAACCTTCCTCCCTTCCCAAGCTAGACATCTCTCTCATGTTCTGCCCCACCCCCACCCCCACCCCCACCCCTGGCCATCACAGACAAATAAGACTCTTTCTCGATGCATCTCAACCTCATAACGCTGTTTCCAGGCGAGACAGGCCTCCCCCACATGCAGTCATTCTTGACTTGGCTGTCTCTCAGTCCCCAGACCTAGACTTTTCCTTTTGAGATAAAGATCCCAGGGGAGAATGTCTAAGAAATATGCCCCCAAGCTGTTCTTTATTTGAACTATCATACTTCTCTTTCAGAGAACTTTGTAAACTTTTGCCCACAATTTTTCCAAGTTTATATATATTACCCACCACACAAGTTCCCAGCTTTTGTGAATGGCACAGACTTCATATTTCCATGAATATGATGTTGAATGCAAATATGTGTATATATAAAACTTAATTTCCTTTAAATTAAGATAGATACAGACACACACATATATATACCACATATACATATATAGCCACATGTGTGTGTACATATATATATGCATTGATATGTATATAAGGTATATATGTATCTATGTATCTGTGCATATAAGGCATATATACAAGTAAATAGATATGTAGATCTACTGTATGAGTGTATTTGTATAAACCAGCCGCAGCTGAGAGGAGAGGATTATGAGAGCTCCAACCTAGAAAGAGCCATGGCCAGTACAAGTCCAGAACCTTTTGGCAGTTCCCTGACCTACTTGAAACTATTGAAAGCTACAAACCACCTTGTCAGAAAAATAAGCACACATGTGTTTGCCTATAATTATAGGAGGCTCACAGATGTCCTAAAGCCCAGCCATGGGCTTTAGGTTAATGACACCTGTTCAGACCCCATCTCTTTCTCTCACCCCTCATTGTACAGAGAGGAAACCGAGAAACAGGTAGGTAAATATCACAGACAGCATGAGACAGAGCTGTACCTGAGACCAAGGTCTCCTGACATCTAGTCCACTGCTTGGTTCAGATGCCATGGCCATGAGAACACCCTTTGTTTAATCTTACTCTACACAAGAAAAAAGAAGTAAGATCATTGTGCAAACGAGTAATGTGAGGAATCTTCCCACCTAATGTTCTAGGGGAAAATGGGTCACAGAGTTGTTGGATGATAGATTGTATAATATGCCTGCCTATTGATCCGAGTTGAGTCAGGGATCACCAGAGAACCAGAACCAATAGGATATACATATATAAAGAGATTTATTTTGAGGGGTCTGGCACGTCCAAAATCCGCGCAGTGAACTAGAAGGCTGGAGATCTGGGGAAGAACCAGTGTTGCAGTTCAAGGCTGGAAGCTGTACGCTGTAGAATTCCTTCTTGCTCAGAAAAGGTCAGTTCTTGCTATATTAAGGCCTTCAACTGATTGGATGTGACCCTCCCATATTGGGGAGGGAGAGCAATCTGCTTTATTCAAAAATCCATCAGTTTAAATATTCATTTCATCCAAAAAAAACCACACCAAAACCAAAACAAAACAACCCACCCTTTCAGTTACTACATAAAATAAATCCTCACAGTCTTATCCTGCTCTTTCTATGAGTTTGTTCAGACTTATGTCAGAACCCACTGGGATGTGTTTGCACCTAGAAGAGCCTTTTCTGGAATGAGAATATGCATTTTTATTGTCCTTTGATGATAAAACCAGAAATGTGCAATTTCTGATACCACCAGTTAACTCCCTAATGAACTATATTGTGTGTATATTGTAGCAAGGTTATACTGAAGTCAGCCATTTAAAACACAAATGATATTAAATTTGAAAATTTCTTTGGGTTCTAGAAAATGTTCAGGATTTCAGTGTCCTAAACCTCGGATCCTTCAGAGTCATTAAGTTTTTTTAGAGAATCATATATTGGGTACCTGCCACTGGCCAGGAATTGTGTTAGCAATTGAGGAAATGGGATAGTTCTTATGCCAAGAAGCTGTGGTTGAATGGGAAGACTAGACAAGAAAAATTCCCTCCAGTTAATACTCTGAAAAAGGTGCGGAGTGTGCAAATGGAAGCACATTTTTCAAGGATACCTCCCCATCACAATGCATTCCCTTGTCATGACTGCAAACCTTTGCTTCCAAGTTAGAGAGAGAAGGCCCCACTGGCTGACTTGGTTAACCTTCCGTAGCTCACACCATCACACGTCCTTTAACTCCAGAATCTGTTTTCCTTACACTTGTTTTATTGCAACAAACTGATTTCAATATTTTCCAGGTGCAGGGTAGACTGGAGAATGAGGAGATGGGGTCCAGACTTTATCACTTCATCGGGGGAGGGAAGGCCCATGGATTGACTGGGGTCCCCACAACCTCAGCCTCTGGCATCTTCGTAAACAGAAGCCCCTGTAAGGGAGGCAGCTGCGTAGCTGTTGGAGTTTTGAAATAAGGGTTCCATGAACAAGGTCACCGTGTCGTAGTGTTATGTTAGCAATTATCACAGAGGAAGTTAGTCTGGGATTAGGACCAGATTTTCCAAAGCTGGACTTGTAAACACATTGGAAGTAGACCTTCCTGTTGGTGATAGAAAGATTGACGTCTGACGGCAGCCTTTTGTGCGGCAGCGGCAGGTCTGATTATGTGAACGCCTGACCCCAGTGGCAGGTGGATTAGATTATGGGCTCATGAGGGTTTCAATTCTGGTTCACTGAGAGCCAACTTTCAACCATAGGTCCAACAGATTCACCTCTGATACCTTCATGCTGTGCTGGCCCTGTGGTCTCTGCAGCTGAGGTCAAGGTTCTTGACAGTGTTGACTATTTAAAATTGAAGATGGAGCCCAGCCAGCATGGCTCAGTGGTTGAGCATTGACCTATGAAACAGGAGGTCACAGTTTGATTCCCGGTCAGGCCACATGCCCGGGTTGTGGGGTTGATCCCCACTGTGAAGTGTGCGGGAGGCAACCAATCAATGATTGCCATCACTGATGTTTCTATCTTTCTCTCCCTCTCCCTTCCTCTCTGAAATCAATAAAAATATATTTTTTTAAAAACTAAAGTTGGAGAGTGTAGCACAGGCTGGTTATGGAAAGCCCAGTGTTGTCATCCTAAATCTAAAAGTTCTTGTGAAACCCATTATACTTTTGTTCCAGAAGAGTCTATACTCCAATTCAGAATTTAAAAATTAAGCAATGGGTGTAGTCTCTGAATATTGGGATTAAGAGAGTATGTACTTATTATTATCTTTTAAACTCAGAACAGAATGAACCGAACCTTATTCTGTCGAAAAAAAATATATAGTTTCTTCATTTCAAATAAGATCTAATATCTGGAACAGTTTAAAGTGGTAAGAAGCTTCATGTTGTTTAGTTCTTAGCCAATAAAATAAGACATGATTGGAAAACAACCCCATTGCCCAGAAGAGAAAAAATGGGAAAGATGTCCAAATAGGTCAATCCCAAAGGATATTTTGACCTTACATTGCTAACTTGTTCTGGATCACAAAAGGAAAGCTAAAATCATTTATAAAAATATTTACCATGGTCATATTAATTAGATAAGCTTTTGATGTCGCTCAGTGCATTATAAAAGAAACACTCAGTTGTCATTTTATTTCAAGCTGGCTGGTGATGCACAAAACCAGATCTTACAGACATTCTGGAAGAGTTTAGCAATGTACCAACATTGGTTACAATTAGTCCAGTCTTTCAAAATATTGTGGAATAAACTTGCAGACAAATGGTGAAACATGAGGTTTATGATGAAGTGGAGACTGATTTGAAGACAGTCATGATTCTAGTGTTAACAACATGACTCCTAATAGTGTTTTGGAAATCAGTGAAATTAATAATCATGTGAAAGCCCAATGGACGTGCCCTTTTGCTGGGTGATGTAAACAATAATGTGGGCCACTATTCGTAATCGTGTTGAAACAGGACTCAGTGGTGATTACATTGGCAGCTCATCCTTTGGAGTCTCTTATTGCTACCAGAGACAAGAAAAGGGGTGACACAAGAATGGACAATGTTTTCACTAGCAGCGAGTCTCATGAACGTCTATGAAGTGATTGGCTTTCTCCAACACCAACACTAAACTACATCTCACTGACCTGGCTATTGTGATTTAGCAGCTAAAATATTTAGGTGGGTCTGAGCCTACAAATGACCAAAACAGGGATAGTAGATATACATAAGATATGATATGCTTTCTATAAGTTCTAATAGTATAGAAATCTAGAACTGTTCTATAGACTTCCCTGCATGTACCCTCAACTACTTTTAATCTCATTGATTCCTTCCCTCAATTTATATGTTCATGGTTTTTGTAAAGGCTTCCTTTAATACAGTTTATCTTTATATCTATTATTTTTGAACTTCTATTAAATGTCTAAAGGATTAGTGTACCTTTACTATATGTATTTCCTTATCTGTATCATTTTGAATTCACTAAAATCATCTTTGCAGTAATTTTCTTGCTCATGTTATCAAAGACTTCCTAATTTCCAAATGCCTAGAAGACTTCTATGAACTTTAAGAAGATCATCTCGTAGATAGAGAAAGAGAATGGGAGGGTTCTGCAAGCAGAGGTCTCTGATAGGACTTTTTGAAAAGGTGGTGTGTTCAGCCCTACCCAGTTTGGCTCAGTGGATAGAGATTGGTCTAGGGACTGAAGGGTCCCGGTTTTGATTTTGTTCAAGGGCACATACCTTGGTTGTAGCCTCCTTCCCAGCCCGGGCTCTGGTTGGGGCTTGTGCAGGAGGCAACCAATTGATGTGTTTCTCTCACATTGATATTTCTTTCTGTCTTTTCCTCTCTCTTCCACTCTCTAAAAATCAATGGAAACATATCCTCGGGTGAGGATTAAAAAATTAAAAAAAAAAAGGTGGTGAGGTTTGCCTGGCCAATGTGACTCAGTGATTGAGCATTGAGTTATGAACCAAGAGATCACTGGTTTGATTCCAGGTCAGGGCACATGCCCATGGTTGTGGGCTCGATCACCAGTGAGGGGCATGCAGGAGGCAGCCAGTCCATGATTCTTCTCATTGATGTTTCTACCTCTTTCTCCCTTTCCCTTCCTGTCTCTGAAATCAATAAAAACATATTTTTTCAAAAAAGGTAGTGAGCTTCCAACAAGATGGAGAACAGGTTAACTGGCATTCCTGCTGGGGAAGGTGGGCTGACCTGGTGAGAGAAGCAGTGGAGTGCGGTCAGGAGAGGGAGCTTAGAACACACCTGCCAGTGGGCAACAGCATATGTGAGATGGGAGGGACACAGCAGGAAATTGGTAGCCAAAGAGTTGGCAAAGAATGATGGGCATGCCATGTGACCACTCTTCTGTGTCAGGGCACATGCTCATGTTCTGTATAAAGTTGTCAAACATCATACCATTCTTATGGTTGGATTTCTTGTGGAAAAGAGAGAAAGGACAGAATTTCAGATCTGAGTATGGCATGGTACAAACCTGATGAAGCTGCAGGAAGTCGGGAGAGGAGGCAGAGGGGAGTCCAGGAAATAACAAATGAAATTGTGGGGTGAGCTTTGTGGGTCCTCAGGCCCCTGCCAGGTCTGAATCCTCAACCTCTGAGGCCCTGGGCATGCAGGCTTACATAGAGATAAGGGCAGATATGGAGTGAAAAATTACACAGAGGGGGCACCAATGTTCAATTATATTGCAACAAAAGCCATGGATATAATATGGAACCTTCAATGAACTCCAGATTGAAAAGGAAACTGGATTTGGTGAAAAGGGCTTGGAAGTATTGGAGGTAATTTGTGGTGACTCCATTAACAAGGTAAGATGAAAGGATCTCTTCTTTCTCTCAAACAATAAAACATCACAAAAAAAAGGGAGACATTTGATTTGGTTGAAAGAGATTGTCATAGCTTTATAGACTAAGTCAAAGCAGTTTCGATACAAGACCAGGCAGAATATTATGGTTAAGATCTGTTTGTATAAAATTGCATGTGTGTGTGTGTGTGTGTGTGTGTGTGTGTGTGTGTGTGTCTACAGAGAAATAGTAACTCTGCAAATGAGGAGCCATGGAAATAAAAATCTTGACCATGTTCCATCCAACCTCTCATCTCTTGCTGTCCTCTCCATTGGCTAGACTTGATTGGAAGTCTGTGGGCAAGGTATATCTTGGGAGAGGCTGACAAATAAAAGAATGAGAAACATAGGAAATAATTGAGTGTATCATCATGGTATCTTGGCTGAGATTATTAGGCATGATAATACGACTGTTTCTACATACAACCATGAATCTTCAAATTAAGCTGATAGGTTGAGTCTTTTGAGTCCAGGACTTTATCTATTACCAATGTCCAGCATGAGGCCTAGGTACTTAGCAGATTCTCAATGTATGCTAATCCAATTGACTTGAATTAATAATGAATCATGCTATCTGATAGTTATAAACCTAAAATGTTTTAGAAATATAATTTTCATCTGGGAGATGCTCCCAAATTTCTTAGATTTTCTTACTTAGGTTCAAAGTAAGATTAGAAAGTGGTTAAGGGTCTGAAAAAAAGTGGAAGTGGATAGCTAAGAGAATTTGTAGTGGCTCTCAAAATGATCTCTCATTTGTAGACATGGAGTTTTTTAAAAAATATTTTTTTTATTGATTTCAGAGAGGAAGAAGAGGGAGATAGAGATAAAAACATAAATGATGAGAGAGAATCATCGATAGGCTACCTCCTGCAGGCCCCACAGTGGGGATCGAGCCCACAACCCGGGCATGTGCCCTGACCGGGAATCAAACCATGACCTCCCAGTTCATAGGTCGATGCTCAACTACTGAGCCATACCGGCTGGGCTAGACATGGAGTTTTGATTTCTTCTTCATGCGATTCCCTGGGAAGAGGCAAAGGAGACTGACTCAGCGTTATTGCATCTTTATTCACAATCACTGAACACATGCAGAAGAGCAAAGATGATGCTGTCAGCACCTCATGGAGCAATTTGGGAGATTTCATCACAGGGCGTGTTGCTGTGAACAGACCCTCCAACAACATGCAGTGCGGAAACGTATGACGGAGGGCTCAGATCCCGCTCTCTGCTGCCCATATGTTTGTCTTCATGGCAGAAACTCCCAACCTTTCTCACTCATAACACTCAGCACAATTCAATATCAGAGCATTCGAGAACCAGAGGGCTCGTAAATGTGTTTTTCTTCCATTCTGGAGCAGAGGAAACTTAGAGACAACTAAACCTTGGTGGAATGCTTCAGTTGGGTAAAACCCATCAAAACCAACATGTTCAAACACATACTAAGCACATATGTGGGAAAACTGAGCTTTGCCCTTCAAATTCCTCTGGCTAATGGCGAGTGCTGTTGTTAATCAGGCCGCTGCCTTTCTGAGCCTCACTTTCCTACTCATGAAATTAGCATCACGATAGCTTCCTGCCAAGATTATAAAGATAAAAGTGAGTGAATGTATTAAGTTTTGTAAACCCTAAAATGTAACTAAATTCATTCAGTTACTAATAAGTAAACAATATTCACTTATAGCCAACTCTATTCTCCTTCACATAGGCTTTGGAGAGAAGCCCCTATGTAAGGATTTTGCCCTTGAAAGTTCTTTTTCTTCTGCTTCATTCCTCTTTTTTTTTTCTTTAACTTAAATAAACCTTTTTTTTTATTTTATTATTTTTTTAATATTTCAAGAAAAATGATTTTAAATATAATAATGTTACACGCAATAAACATTAATATTTCAAGAAAACAATTTTAGATATGATATTACGTGCAATAAAAATTAATATTTCAAGAGAAAAATATTTTCAATATAATAATATTACCAAAACTGTACTAGCATAGTATAATATCACAAAAGTTGTAGGAAATATTAAAAATCTGCAAATAACAGGATTACTTCTATTATATTCCGAAATATTTTTTCCCTCTGGCTCCATTTTTATTCATCATTTTATGTTGTTCATTATATTCCACAAATGAGTTAGATCATGTGATATTTATCTTTCTCTGACTGGCTTATTTCGCTTAGCATAATGCCCTTCAGGTTCATCCATGCTGTTGCAAATGGTAAGAGTTCCTTCTTTTTTACTACTACAGCAGCATAGTACTCCATTGTGTAGATGTACCACAGTTTTCTAATCCACTCATCTGCTGATGGGCACTTAGGCTGTTTCCACATCTTAGCTATTGTAAATTGTGCTGCTGTGAACATAGGGGTGCATATTTCCTTTCTGATTGGTGTTTCTGATTTCTTGGGATATAGTCCTAGAAGTGGGATTACTGGGTCAAATGGGAGTTCCATTTTTAATTTTTTGAGGGAACTCCATACTGTTCTCCATCAGTCTGCACCAGTCTGCATTCCCACCAGCAGTGCAAGAGGGTTCCTTTTTCTCTGCATCCTCCTCAGCACTTGCCGTTTGTTGATGATAGCCATTCTGACAGGTGTGAGATGGCACCTCATTGTCGTTTTGATTTGCATCTCTCAGATGATTAGTTACTTTGAGCATGTTTTCATATGTCTCTTGGCCTTCTGTATGTTCTCTTTCAAAAAGTGTCTATTTAGGTCCTTTGCCCATTTTTTAAAAAAGTATATTTTATTGATTTTTTACAGAGAGGAAGGGAGAAGGATAGAGAGTTAGAAACATCGATGAGAGAGAAACATCCATCAGCTGCCTCCTGCACACTCCCTACTGGGGATGTGCCCGCAACCAAGGTACATGACCTTGACCAGAATCGAACCTGGGACCCTTGAGTCCGCAGGCTGACGCTCTGTCCACTGAGCCAAACCGGTTAGGGCCCTTTGCCCATTTTTTGATTGGATTGTTTACCTTCCTTTTGTTAAGTTGTATGAGTTCCCTGTAAATTTTGGAGATTAAACCCTTATTGGAGATAACATTGGCAAATGTGTTCTCCCATGCAGTGGGCTTTCTAGTTGTTTTGTTGATGGTTTCTTTTGCTGTGCAGAAGCTTTTTATTTTGATGTAGTCCCATTTGTTTATTTTCTCCTTAGTTTCCCTTGCCCTACGAGCTGTATCAGTAAAGATATTGCTACCACATATGTCTGATATTTTGCTGCCCTTGGATTCTTCTAATATTTTTATGGTTTCCCATCTTACTTTTAAGTCCTTTATCCATTTTGAGTTTTTAAATAAATCTTTTATTTTAGAATTATGTTAGGTTTACAGAAAAATTGGAAAGGGTACAAAATTTCCATATACCCCACATCCCGCCTTATCAATTTTTCTCTCTCTTGTGGACTTTTCCCATCAGTGTACAGGCATTTCGTGGTTCCTCCCATCTAAAACAGAATGAAAACATCCTTTCCCTTCACACCCACCTTCAGTTATTATTCCATTTCATTCCTCCAAAAGTACTCAGTTATTTATTTCTACTCTAAACGATCTTTTCTACTTTACCCTCCTTATCTCCACAATCCACTTTGTCCCCATGATTTCACTAATGTGAATTTGTCAAACTCACAAAATCCTCTATGTTGACCAGTCCAGTGGTTGTTTCTCTGTCTTCATCTCATTCCACCTCTCGTCAGTATTCAGTTCAATTTATCTCTCCCTCCTTCTTGGCAAACTCTTTCCTTGGCTTCTGTGATACCACACCTTCTTATTTCACTGGTTGTTTTTCCTCCAAACTCTTTTCCTAGCTACTCCTTCTCTGCTTGCTCATTGAATGTTGGCAAGTCTCTGGGTATGGTCAAGAGCCTTCTGCCCTCCCCACCCCCATCTGTATTCAGTGCTTAGGAGATCTTATCCACTTTCATGGTTTATCCACCCTATATCCAGTGATTCCACATTGGTATTTCTAGTCCTCACTTCTAACTTGAGAGTTGGAATTTTATTTCAGAGTTCACATCTGCACTTAGATGTGAGGGAGTTGACAGGCTTCGGGGATTGATTGAAGATGAAAGGAATGAAGAAACGAAGAGTCGAGAATGGCGTTGGGTCTGAGCAACTAGGTAATTGTTGTCATTTACTAAGAGGACATGTACTAGAAGAGAAGTCAGATGTTTTGTTTTGTTTAGGAGAAAGATCATGAAGCCAGATTTGGATACGTTGACATGAGGTGTCCTATGGGACATTCAAATAGGACATTCGATAGATAGCTGAATGCAAAGGGTGGGATCTCCAAAAAGAGCTAGAGGAAAAACTGGAAAATTATCAACAAAATATAAAACCACAAGAGTGGAGAAACATGTCTTGTGAGAAGTAAACTGTGGAATGCAATAACCCAGATGGAGTGGTTTTATATTTTTTAGACAGGCATCTTTAATTCTGTGGTTTTGTTTTCTTTAACTTCCAAGTTTCTCCCTTTAAAAAAAAAATCCCATGCCACCCTCCAAAGGCAAAGCAAACAAAAACAAAAAAATCTGACACCACCTTCTTTTCTAATATTGTCTTTAATCTTATTTAGCTTAATCCTTTCAACATCAAATCAGATCATCATTCCCCCAAGGGAAGGAGGCAGACATGGAAATGGAATTAAATTCTAACAAGATGAGCCAATGTATTTCCTCTCCACTTATGTACAATCTTGTTTCACCCCTTGGTGACTGATACCTCTGATTAAAAAAACAAAACACACACACTTCTGTGTCTGATTTAAACTGTGCTGTGCAACACACTCTGTCCTGATCAAACCTTCCGTTTCCTTTTCACTTCGTGTTGTTTATAAAGGAGCTTCTCATTGTTGCCCCTTTCCTTGGGAAAACGATGGGCGCACGGGGAGACTTTAGGACAAAAGGTCTAGCTTTCCGTTTTGGTTCTGCATCTTCCCACGGAGTAACTTTTAGCCTCTTCTCTTAGACACGATGCCACAGTCGCCTTCAGGCGCTGCAACACCCAAAGGTGCCTGGTGTGAGGTGGGAGCCAGTAGCCTATCGGTTTAGTTACCACGGTGCCACGCTGTCTTGATTCATTCCTTGGGCTGTGACCAAACCTGGTAAAGGTTTCTCTCCCTGAAGAATTGTTCAGTTCATTTCCATCGCCTACCTTTCTCTAACCATGCTGCCCCATAGAACTTTCTGTAATGATAGAAAGGCTCGATAGCTGCCCCTTTCAACGTAGTAGCTATTAGCTACATGTGATTATTGAAGACTTGGAATGTGGCCAGTGCAAGTAAGGAATGGAAGGCTTTTTTTTTTTTTTACAAAAAGTATGAAATTATTGAGGCATACATTTTAAAATTAAATTCAAATTTTATAACATTTTTGGAAAAATAATGTAACACTTAATTTTAGGTGTATAACAATGATTCGATGTATGTTTATACTAGTATTGTAAAATGATTAGCGAATGTCCATCACCTACACACTTACAAAAATCTTTTTTCTTGTGATGAGAACTTTTAAGATTTACTCTCTTAGCAACTTCCAAATAAACGATACAGTGTAGTTAACTATGGTCACCATGCGGCACATTACATCCCCGGAACTTATTTGTCTCATAACTGGAAGTCTGTACCTCTTGACCACATGTACCCAGTTCCCCCGCCTTCCACCTCCACCTTTGGCAACACTCAATCTGTTGTCTGTTTTTATGAGTTTGTTTAGGATTCCACATATAAGTGAGAGCATAAGTATTTCGTTTTTTTTCTCTTGAACTTATTTCACTTAGCATAATGTCCTTAAGGTCCAATGATGGTGGGATTTCCTTCTTTTTTTTATGAGCAGATAATATTTTATTATATCTATTAGAGACCCGGTGCACGAATTCATGTACAGGTGGGGTCCCTTGGCCTGGCTGTCGATCAAGGCTGATCGGGGCCGGCCAGGGGGAGGGAGCACGGGAGGTTGGCTGCATGTGAAAGGTTGGCTGTGGGAGCGCACTGACCACCAGGGAGAAGCTCCTGCATTGAGCGTGTGCACCCTGGTGGTCAGCACACATCATAGTGACCAGTCGACCGGTCATTCGGTTGACTGGCATAATGGCCACTTAGGCTTTTATATAGATAGATAGATAGATAGATAGATAGATAGATAGATATCACAGTTTATCAATTCATCTGTTGATATGTTGTTTCCATGTCTTGGCTACTGTGAATAATTCTTTAGTAAATATGGGGATGCATATATCTCTTTGACTTAGTGATTTCATTTCCTCCAGAGGTGAAATTGCTGTATCATATAGTAGTTCTATTTTTAATTTTTTTTTAGGAACCTCCATACTGTTTTTCATGGCAGCTGCATCAATTAACATGCCCATCAAGAGTGCATAAAAGTTCCTTTTTTCCCACATCCACACCAATACTTACCTCTTGTCTTTTTAAAGTTTCTTTAACTTTAAGTAATTTAAATTGAATAGCCACATGTGGCAAGTGGCTGCCATACTGGGCAGTGCACTTTAGAAGACCACAGTCGGATTGTGGCCCTTAGGTGCCTGCTTCTGGTCAGTGACCATGGCCTTGGTAGCCTCACACCTTCCATCGCTGGTGGCTGCCCGCCTGGGACCTCTCTGTGGAACTGGCTAGAAGGACCAAGCTTTTCAGCAACACCCACATCTTTTCCAAACTCAGTGCTATAAAAATGACAGCATCTGGCTTCAGTATGTCACATGTGACTCTTTTATAGCATCAAAATGATGGTGATAAACATGTGACATTTTTGTGGGTTACAAGAGACCATTTCTTTTTTGTAAATGGTTTTATTGATTTTTAAAGGGAGAGGGGGAGAGAGAAACATCGATCAGCTGCCTCCTGTACACCCCCACTGGGGATTAAGCCCTCAAGCCGGGCATGTGCCCTGACTGGGAATTGAGCCAAAGACCTCCTGGTTCATGGGTCGATGCTCAACCACTGAGCGACACCAGTCAGGCAAGAGCCCATTTCTTGAGGTGAAAGATTTATACGGGAAACATGGATATTCAAAAAGCACAATGACATGACACAGAAACCAAATGAAAATCATAAAACCCCTAACACTTTTATATTTCAAAGCAAAAATATCACCTGTAATTTTTCTTCTTCCAGCCTAGGTAGGAACCTCTTCTTTATTTCATAATTAGTTTCCGGATGGTTTCTGTCACTACTAGTTGGATCTCAGCATCAGGAAGCAATTGATCTGTTCAGTAGAATCCTTCCTTCCTTCCTTCCTTCCTTCCTTCCTTCCTTCCTTCCTTCCTTTCTTTCTTCTTTCTTTCTTTCTCCCTTTCTTTCTTTCTTTTTTCTTCCTTTCTTTCTTCCTTCCTTTCTTTCTTTCTTTCTTTCTTTCTTTCTTTCTTTCTTTCTTTCTTTCTTTTCTCTTCTCAATCCCTCCCCCTCCCCCTCACCCCAGGTCTCTAACAACCCCCAACACCCCCCAGGGGAATTTTTTAAGAAAACTGCTTATAGTTAAGTTACTGTTTACAAACTTCCTTCAAGTGATCAAATTAGATGGGCTCATAGAACAGAAATGGTGATTGCTATTTTATTTCCCTAATTTGGGACAAGAATTTACAGCTGTTAGCCCTCGCCAGTTTGGCTCAGTGGATAGAGTGTTGACCTGCCACTGAAGGGTCCCAGGTTTGATTCCAGTCAAGGGCATATACCTCAGTTTTAGGCTGATCCCCAGTGCTCCAACCAAGGCCGCATGTGGGAGGCAACCAATTGATGTGTCTCTCTCACATCAATGTTTCTCTGTGTCTCTCCTTCTCCCTTACATTCTCTCTAAAAATCAATGGGAAAGGTCTTCAGATGAGGATTAATTAAAAAAAAAAAAAAAGAACCAGAAAGAGCGCAAGGTCAAGATCTGGGAAACCTCCTTTCCTGCTGATTTGCTGTGGCTTTGGGCAAGTAATTTAATCTGTCTCAACTTCAGTCCCATCATACATAAAAACTAGTATAAAGAGAGAGTCTTTAAAACTTCAAAAGTTTGAATATGATGATGAGTGCTGGGGCAGCAGCCACATGGTCCTTCTGGTGAAATATTGAGAGACTTCAGAAAATGTTGCAGTGGCTCAAGTAAATAGACTAATATGAGAAAGAGGAGAAGGAAGATCATGAGGTCTCATAGGGACACATGTCATTGGTTTAGATTTGGGAAGAGATAAGCCACAAGAGCAACAACACAGCTATAGAAGTTCAGACATGCAGATTCCTGAAGTGCTTGCTTCTTTGACCTTGACAAGGAGTATAGTGTCAAATGTGAACGGGATGTTTGAAGAAGGGAAAGAAGGGTCCTGCTGGAAAATGTGGAGGAGGAGAGAGGAGACAGGAAGGGAGAAATAAAAAAAGAGGAGAGGTCACAGAAGGAGAAGCTAAGAAAAGAATGCTACTCCTACTGTCTTCCGTAAGTATCATCTATCACAGTTTTGGACATACGTTAGTTCAGGCCACCAGCGTCACAGTCCTGTCTAAATGATTCCAATACATTTCCACCTGGTGCCCCTCCCTTGAGACTTGCCCTTCCAATCCATCCTGCATATGCAGCTGAAGTGATTTTTCTAAAACAGAAATCTGATGAACGTGCCATTCCCTTGCTTAACGTCCTTCATCAGCCTTCCCATTGTTCTGCAGAATAAAGTCTAGATCAGTGATGGCGAACCTATGACACGCGTGTCAGAGGTGACACGAGAACTCATTTTTTTGGTTGATTTTTCTTTGTTAAGTGGCATTTAAATATATAAAGTAAATATAAAAAATATAAGTCTTTGTTTTACTATGGTTGCAAATATCAAAAAATTTCTCTATGTGACACGGCACCAGAGTTAAGTTAGGGTTTTTCAAAATGCTGACTCGCGGAGCTCAAAAGGTTCGCCATCACTGGTCTAGATTCTCCAGTGTGGCTTCCCAAGATCACCATGCTTTGTTTCATCTCTCTGGCTGTGGCTGTGGCTAGCAAACTTTTTCTGTAAAAGGCCAGGTAGTAGATATCTTCTGCTCTGCAGGCCAAATGGTCTCTGTGGCAACCACTCAATTCTGCCATCATGGCAGGAGGACAGCCACAGACGCTGTGTAAATGAATGGGGATGGTGGTGTTCCTGTTAAACATTCCTTAGAAAACCCGGCCGCCCACCTGGAGGCTGGAGTTTACTGACCCTGGCCCTATTGTCTCAAGATCATCTCTCTCACCCAATCCCTTAGCCCTCTGTACTCAAGAGGCTCTGAATTACTTGCAATTCCCTAACCATACTCTGCTCTCTCTGTCAGTTCTGTTTTTTTCACACACCCTTCCCTCAGTGTAGATCACCTTCCCTCATCTCTTTGTCCAGGTCACTCCACATCCTCATGTTCCAGTTTAAACCTCCTTCCCCAGTCTCACACCAACACTGTGTCCCCATTCATGACACCGTAGAGTAATTGGTCTGTTTGTATATGTCTCTCATCCCTATTGGAGGCCATTGGAAGCTATTGGAAGCCAGGAACTATATGTTATTCATTTCTATAATAACCAAAGTGCTCCTGGCCATTAATAGACACTAAAACCCATTTATTATTATAAGAATTTAATAACCAAGGTATCTCCTGCTCTGTTGCCTTGCTACAGAATGAATGCATGGTACTGACCCTAATGATGAATTGATTTTGGAAGAACATAGGCCATATTCTCACTAACTCCAGTCCCGAGGTAAGGAGTTTGGTATAGAATCCCCCAGAGGAGAAAGTGAACTTAATTGGGAGCCCATTTCAGAAAACAAGAAGGCAGCAGCCCTGTGGCTTTATGAAAGACCACACGTCACTCAGAGCGGCGGTGTGAGACATGCTCATGGTAAATTTAGCAGATGGATTTGAAATTTGGACTGAAAAATCCACGAGCAGTAGCATGGTGACGAGGAGAGGGTACACCTGCCGTGCTGTTTCCATGAGGGACAGAGGAGTTTCAGCTGGTAGTACTAACCGCTGGAGGCATGCCAAGCAAACCATCTGAGTAGAAAGTGTAAGAATGGAAACCATTTCTGACGTGGAGAACAAGGCCCTGGCAGGGCTCTCTGCCTTGATGAGTGTGAAAATTACCCAGCAGGTTATCTGGAGAAGACGTGGTGGGGGGCAATCGATATTTTGTTGGATGACTACTGTGTGCCAGGCACCGTATCTTACCACTCATAATCTTCACAGAAACGTCTGAAGCAGGTCCCAATCTTATGGGTGATAAAAAAGAGGCTCAGAGGCTGACACAACCTTTACTGAGTCACAGATCCCTGCTCTTTCCAATGCGCTAGCAGGTGCACGGTGTCCAGTATCAAGCATCCAAGAGAGGGGAATGAAAAGAACTGAGCTAGTAATGCCTGCCCAGCTGAATGGAGAGCATCTATCTTGATTTGAAAGACAGGAGACTAGAAGTCCATGCATGGTACCTACCTTTTTTTATTCACCAGCAATCATTCCCCTTCCTGTTCATTCCCCTTCTTGACAGCACTTGAATTTACTGTTGAAGGTGACCCATCCCCATTGTATGATCTTATTAGGATTTTAAATGTAGATGTCATTCCCTTCCTTTTCTGTATGGAAGCTTAAGGAGTCCCTGGAGGCTATTTCTACCAGATCCTTTCTCAAACCTCATGTTACCTACCCTTGGCCAATCAACTCCACCTCTCAGGACTTTACATCTTCAGAGGAGATGGCTGGGTTTTATTCCATTCCAAGCCACCTTGATGATTGAGAATTCCTCTTCTATTTCCAAACCTAGCTGTCCAGTCTCCCCACTGAATCTCTGACTATAATTGGAGCCAAGACCCAGAAGAAGAGAATGTTAACTTAATAGAGACGGGACATTGAATCTCGTGGACTCTCAGATAAATCAAAGGGGTAGTAGAAGTCAAGTAGAAGGGTGTGAGGAAGTAAATTCAGAATAAGCACGAAAAGCACGAGTTAAAATTACATGAAGTTGGGTACAAATCCAACGTCAAGTAAGACTGTCAGTCACACCTTTGAGCCTTAGGAAGCCCACTCATACCTTCGAATGGGCCCTCTAAGGGTCTCTTCGAATGACCCTGATGTAAGTGGGTTTCCTGTCCCCTGCTGGGTCTCTCACTGTGACACATGAGGCAGGTGTCACCCAGAGCATCACAGCCACATGGTCATTTCTCCTGCTTGTGGGCAGACATCTTTCCAACAGCCTCACCTGTTGCTGTCCTATCCTCTCCTAAAGATTTTTAGGGAGAGACGATTTCTTCCCTCAATGAAAACCAGCCTTAAAACCAACCATGGCTGGTAGAAACGTGTATGTTACACACAACGAAAATCCGTCCTTCTTTCCCTTTTATGCTCATCACGGGTTCACTGTTGAGATGACCGGGTTCACTGTTAAGAAGAGACCTTGGGCACCATCAGATCCAGAGGGTTTCCCAGCGGGTGTTTCTCTTTGTGCCCTGATACATTCTCTAAATTTCAAAAGGTGAATGGAAATGATTCATTTGTCTAGGATGAGATCACCCAGGTTATCCTGCTATTTGCCATGGATTCAGGGGCCAGAATCTTTCCGAACACACATCCCATATGAAAACTTTGGGGACTATGCTACTCAGCTTAACTTCCTTCTTTGACTGTAGCTCAGAGAGGTTATGGCTTATCCGAACGCACCCAGTTAGCTTGTTGCGTAACTTGGAATGCAGCCCTGGTTTCCTTGTCCCTAATTACTCCTCTTTCCATTACACAATCCTCCTCCTTAAATGAAAACTTCCTGCCCCAGTATAGCGTTAGATCCATGTTTCCTCGGGGTAAAGCTCTGATAGCAATGTGCCAGGTGAGTCTAGCCTGGCTACTCCAAGTGTGGTTTGAAAACCAGCAGCATCGATGTCACCTGGGAGCTCACCAGAAAAGCAGACTCCCAGGCCCTACCCCAATCTCCAGCATCTTAGGAGTGTCTGGTGATGGTTACAATTTGAGACTCTCTAGCCCAGCCGTGGGCAAACTACGGCCCGCGGGCCGGATCCGGCCCGTTTGAAATGAATAAAACTAAAAAAAATAAAAGACCGTACCCTTTTATGTAATGATGTTTACTTTGAATTTATATTAGTTCACACAAATACTCCATCCATGCTTTTGTTCCGGCCCTCCGGTCCAGTTTAAGAACCCAATGTGGCCCTCGAGTCAAAAAGTTTGCCCACCCCTGCGCCTGTGGTCTTGCTAGTTTCAAATCTATGACTGACACCTGTAAGTGGTCTTTCCCCAGCACCCAGACATCCAGGAAAAGGTCTATATCTCCCACCTTCATCACCTGTGGTGGGGTGACGGTGAGAAATCTCACCAGGAGGAGGAATTGCCTGAAAGCTCTCTCTTCCCAAGACAGAAGGGAGATACTGCTTTGATATGACCTCCCCAGCCTGCGTCCTTGGCTTCTAGAATCAGTTCTTTCCGACTTGCCCAGCGTTGGCTGTCTTCGTGAGTTAAAGCTCCTTGAGAGTATAGGTTTCTTCCACCTCATTGCCCGAAAGCTGCTAATGGAAAATAGGACATGAAAATTGACGGAGATTGGGGTGGGGTGGGGGGAACCCAGCTGGGAAAAGGGAAGTCATTTAGAAATTAAAAACAACACAAAACACGAATCCAGGAGTCTGGGAGTTGAAAAGGGAAGTTTTATGTAATTCTCGCCAGTTGATGTCATTGCAGCCAGTCCTCTGACCGACCGGAGAGGCCAAGGGGAGGGCGATAGGGAGGTGGGAAGGACCAGGATCTGAGGCTCAGCCTTCTGCATGCAGCATGAGGTCAGGGAGAACAGAGAGGCAGGCCTGAGCAAGAGCCAGGGCCATCTCCCTGCAGTGATGAGTCTGCAACCCCAGAGAGAGGCCCACAGAGAGTTTAAACACTCCGTCATCCCTCCTGGGTCGCCCCCTCCCTCAGCCAGTGTTTCTGTGGCCTCCTGAGCTGAAATGGCACATGAGGTGTCCGGTCTTCTAGCTCATCTGCGCTCAGGAATGGGAGGGTCGGGGCCACTGACACACACCAGTATCCTGCAGCCTAGTCTTTCCTGCCCGGGCTGGCTCCCCTCCAAGGCCCAGCATGACAGGTGGATGAAGTTCACCAGAAAGCTCCACAATGGGCCAGTTTTCCAGGAATGCTGCTGCTGACTAGATTCACACACGCAACCATCCCCCTCCACCCCAGGCTGAATGGTGAGCCAGCTGAATGGGGCAGAGTTGGCCTTTTTTTTTTTTCTTCCCCTCTGTCTCCAGTCTGGATCCTGTGATTGTTTCAGCGGGTACAAGCGACTCCCTACTCAGCCTCCAGGGTTCCATGTGCTTCCTCAGGCCTCCGTCCCCAAACCCATGACCCGAAATTGAGGACTGGAGGGAAGGACAAGTGTCGCTGGGAGCACGAGAGTGAAGGAGCGTGAGGGTCTCTGACGGCTTTAGCAAGAAAAGTCTCAGGGTGATTTAGTCATCGGACTGTGGGAAGAGGAGCAGAGAGGAGCAAAACCAGACCATAGCTTCCAGGGGTGATCCAGGGAAGCGCAGCGAGCCAGATTCAATGTAGAGAAAGAAATGACTCCTTTGAGACTGGAGACTCTAGTGCAGTGGTTCTCAACCTTCCTCATGCCGCGACCCTTTAATACAGTTCCTCATGTTGTGGTGACCCCCAATTTCATTGTGACAAATTGAACATCATTAAAGCATAGTGATGAATCACAAAAACAATATGTAATGATCTATGTGTTTTCCGATGGTCTTAGGCGACCCCTGTGAAAGGGTTGTTCGACCCCCAAAGGGGGTCGGTTGAGAACCGCTGCTCTAGTGTCTGATCTTCTAATATGCTTATGACGGCCCCCCTCCCCCCGGCAACAAAACTGTGAGCTAATAGGACAAATATTCATTGAACGCTACTTGTCATTGCGGTATTGACTGAGGCTCAGCAGCTGAAAGCAACCTTGAAGCTGCCACGGAGAGGCCACTGAACAAGCACCTGACACCTCCCTCACCCATCCCCTTGGCCCAGCTGGCTTTCCCCGTTGCCCCCTATCCTCATGAATGGCCCCATCATCTATCCAGTTCCCAAGCCAGGAAGTGGGATGCTGAGTTGGATTCTTTTTTCTTCCTCACCCTCTAAAAATCATCAGTCTCCAAAGCCCTTACACAGCCTGCCTGCACCGAACTGAGAGCAAGGGCAGAAGGGGAGGCCATGGAAACTACACAGCAGTCCCCGCCCTCCTGGAGCTCACAGGCAAGCAAGAAGGACAGACAGGCAGACAGACAGACGCGCAGGTAGCGTGGTGTGGCATGCACGGATGCCATGGCAGCAACAGGAAGGAGACACAGGAAAAGATGCACTCGCCAGAGGAGGCAGGGTTGTGCGCTTTGCAGTTCTGGGTAAGCAGAGCCAGGATGGGCTGGGCTTGGCCCACCAGATTTTAAAGCAGAAAACCTGCTAATGGAGCCGGCCGGCAGGAAAGGTAACTTTGGCCCAAAAGGCAGTCTGTGGGCCAGGGCCAGCATCTAGTTGATGGTGGGCTCTCTGTGGATGCTAAATAATCACTCTCTCTTCCTGATGTGAGTCCTGGTGCCAAGGACCAGCATGGCTGCCGGAGGAGTTGGCTTCAGACTTCACACAGATGCCCTAGAGGTTCCCAGGGAAATTATTTGGGCATAGAAGTATGTATTTCAAGTATTTGAGTGACTTGCTTCTATGGTTGCTTCCCTGGTTACATACTAAGCCTATCTTCCCTGTGCCATGTCGTCATTGCAAAGGAATGAGCCAGAAGAGCCAACTATCCCCACCCCAGACCACTTCCGTCCTGCCCACAGGTGGGGTGGGGTGATGACTTGAATTAAAGGCTAATAAACCCTCTTATCACCTTTGTACAAGGTTCAGAAAAAGGGTGGACACAAGGATTAACTCATCTCTGCATGTATAAAATACTGTCCCCTTGGTATTTGAAGAATATGGCTTATATAGGAAAGTGTTTTAGTTTCTTAATTAGGCTCTAGACCAGGGGTGGGCAAACTTTTTGACTCGAGGGCCACAATGGGTTCTTAAACTGGACCGGAGGGCCGGAACAAAAGCATGGGTGGAGTGTTTGTGTGAACTAATATAAATTCAAAGTAAACATCATTACATAAAAGGGTACGGTCTTTTTTTTTTTTTTTTTTTTAGTTTTATTCATTTCAAACTGGCCAGATCTGGCCCGCGGGCTGCAGTTTGCCCATGGCTGCTCTAGACTATATTTTAAGAGATATTCATGCTTATTCTTGAGAGGAGGGGTGTATGTGCAAGTGTGTACAGACATGTGTGAGCCTTTGAACCAATGTTTATTTGCTTAGGAATTAGGAAGAAAGAGAAAGCATATCTCTTTTTTTAAAAATATATTTTATTGATTTTTTTACAGAGAGGAAGGGAGAGGGATAGTTAGAAACATCCATGAGAGAGAAACATCCATCAGCTGCCTCCTGCACACCCCCTACTGGGGATGTGCCCGCAACCAAGCTACATGTCTTTGACCAGAATTGAACCTGGGACTCTTCAGTCCACAGGCCAACGCTCTATTCACTGAGCCAAACTGGTCAGAGCAGAGAAAGCATATCTTAAGGTCACACTGACAGGTCTCGCAAAGGGGACCATGCTTGGAGGATCAGAATCCACCTTGAGATGATCATTCTACTGCACACAAAAGTCCATGATTGGCCTGTCTTGCCAACGTTCCTATTGTCCCCCTTATTTTCCCTTTCCCTCCCCTAGATATTACTCTGAGGGGAATAAATGAGACTTTGGAGAAGTGCTGTAAATGATTGTGTTATGCTGTTGTGGTTGGGACAGAGATGGGGATATGCTTCCTCTCTGGAAAAAGAAATGAGGGATAGAAGGTTTGATGCAAAAGCTGTGCTCTATGAGAGAAAAGGCCAGTTTCAGGAGAGAGGAGCCAGGCCAGCTAGAGAGAAGGGATCGTGCTCGTGAGGAGCTTCCCCTGTGATGGCTTTAAATTACCTTGATCTCTTGCTTTGTTCTATAAAGACAGTTCTATTTAACTTTAAGTTTGAAGTTGGTTTCTCCCATTTTGCAATTGCCCTGTGATTACAACAGCCCTTTGGTAAATGTTAATTCATCTTTAAAGACTTCTGGGAATAGTGCTGTAGGAATTAGAGTCTTTCCATTTTCCTCTTTATGGACTGCAATTCTTGTTACAGTGATAGCCTGATCTTAAGAAGAAGAGCTGTCCAGGCATTCTTGGTGGGAGTAAACCCAAGACCAAAGATCTTTTCCAAATAGATACCAGAGAGAGAGAGCATGTTGAAAGAGCTTTGGGTATTTGGCTACAGGAGAAATTACAAAAGAAAAAGAGATAACACTTCTAATTGACTCAAGGAGATAAAGCATAGACACATGACTCACTTTTTCCAGCGGAAGTCGTCACTCACCCATCCTGCCTTGGCCCAACTTGCTTCCCCTGTTTCACCCTGTCTTCATGAATGGCACCACCATCCATCCAGTTCCCAAGCCAAGATGTTGAATGCCCAGTTGGATTCCTTTTTCTCCCTCACCCTCTAAAAATAATCAGTCTCAAAAGCCCTATCGATTCTATCACCCCAAATACTTGCAATATTCGTATTCGATGCTGTTACAGTGACAAAAGACACACAGCTCCTCTGCTCATTTGAAATGTCATGCGCAGTAAAAGCCAGGGTGAAGATATGTGCTTTGTTCATTAGGTCGTGAAGAGAAAAGTGCTTATTTATGGTTCGCTTCCATTGAGAGGGAACCTGCCACGTAGGAAGCGCAGTACAGGCACAGGGTGAGGATGAGCAATGGCAAGGAGGTAGGAAAGAACATGGCACTCCTGAGTGATGGTTGAAGTTCAGCATGACTACTGCCTAGGATGTGAGGGGAAGGACAGTGGTGGGAGAGAAATCTGGGGAAGTGGTTCCTCTCGACAAGTTCAATGATGTGGGCTACAGCTCCTAGGCCACCGTCTCCAAGCCTTTTTGATCATGCATCCCATCAAAAATTTTTGAGCTTCCCTACAAATCTTATACAGTATTATGGTGGATTCACATATGGAGTATTCATTCTACTAATTTTATACTTAAGTTAAAAAAGTAACAGCAAATACAACAGTCATGTAGTCTTTCCACACTACAAAGAATTGTCATCTCGCTTGACCTCAATCTGGTGTTATTAGAATAGTTTATGAGAGGGAAAAGGCATATTTCCTTTTTTTCCCATATTTGCTTTTTTTGTAAGATAATTCTACCAGCAGCATGGGAAAAGGACTAGAGCAAAATCCTTGAGTTTCAATGTGGGTAAAATTCACCTGGATTGCTTTATAAGTAAAGAACCAGAGTCCCCAGTGAGGTCATGGAACTGAGCAATGTTCATCAATAGCTACTAATATTATTTTTTAAATCCCAGACATTTAGTGCCCCCAAATGGAAGTGTTCCATACTTCATACACCCCTTAAAGTATTTTCAAAAACATAAATCTGAATCTATTCAAGGATTTACATTTTAATGATAAACAGCATTAGTAACTATTATAAAATTACTATTTGTAAAATACAAATAAATAAGATATATAATTATAAAATTAATTATATAACATTAATATATATATTTAAAGGGAATATGGAGGGGTCAAAGGACATGTACATAATACCATGAGGATGTAACCAGCAAAATACAGAGTATGGGAAACTTTGCAGGGCAAAAAACTCAATTTCTTTCTTTTTAAAAAATACTTCTTTATTGTTGAAAGTATTACATATGTCCCCTTTTTGCCTCCATTGACCCTTTCCAACCCCCCCTCCCACCGCACCCCCCCCCACCCCAGGCCTTCACCACCCTATTATCTGTGTCCATGGGTTATGTATATATGTATACAAGGTCTTTGGTTTATTACTTCCCACCCACTCACCCTCCCTCACCTTCCCTTCGAGATTCTACACTCTCAACTCAATTTCTTTAAAAAAAATTTTTTTATTGATTTCAGAGAGGAAGGAAGAGGGAGAGAGAGAGAGAGAAAGAGAGAGAGAGAAACATCAATGATGAGAGAGAATCATTTATTAGCTGTCTCCTGCACACCCCACACTGGGGGTCAAGTCCTCATATGCCCTGACTGGGAATCGAACCATGACCTTAACCACTTAACCACTTAGCCGGGCCAACTCAATTTCTTTAACAAATAAGAAGTGGTGGGTGGTGGTGGTGGAAAGAGCGATAGAGGAGGGGTAAAAAAGAGACGAAGCTATCAGCCAATTGCAACATGAGCAAGTTATTTAATTTTGAGTAAAAAATTGTGATACTACAATTGGGAAATTTAAATACTAAATGTCTGATAGAAAGAAAATATGACTAATTTTTATTATATAATCATTCTATTTAGATTTTTTAAAAAGTATTATTTAGAGCTACAACCAAAATATTTACAGGTGAAATGATATATCTGGTCCTTTAAAATAACCTGAGGTGAGGGTATTAATCAAATACAATTGGCCACGGATAATTAGTAGAGCTGGGTGATAAGTACATGGTAAGTCATTCTATTTTCTCTTTACTTTTGAATATGCTTGAAATTTTCCTACTAGAAAAGTATTTTAAATTCAGATTCCTGGGTTTTTCCCATGTAGAAATTCTGATACCATGGTTCTAAGGTGGTATCCAGAAATCTAAATTTTTAACAAGCAAGCGCCCCAGGGAATTTGGAATCAGATGACCCCTAGGTCATAATTTGAGAAAATCTGACTAGACAATGCGTTGACTTGGAGAAAATAGAGTAGGAAAAAGTGGCTGTGTCTCTAATAGAGTAAGTGCTCAAGATGAATAGCTCCCCGTTTCATTTGATGATTGTTTACAAATAATTGCCCCAAATCTTAATAGTGTTTGTGTATAATAATCATCCAGGCTGTGATTACTGGTGCTATTTCCTGACGTGGGCCTTTTTTTCTGTTTGATTTTTTAAGAGTCCTCTAACACTTGCCTCCTGAACGAAGGCTAATTCCCTGATTAGATAATCATCCTTGCGAATGCTTTCTTCCTAATCACAATGGTAGGAGAGCTGTTGCCAGGCCTTCCAGGAAGGGAGAGACACCCAATTGTGACCCATTCAATTGGCATCATCAGCTCTCACTCCACCCCTTCCAGGAGGAAAGGCTCTCATTACCCTGGAAGGGGCGGGAGCCGAGCTGACCAGTCAGTCCATCCAGTGCTTTCTGGGCACATCCCATCTCACAGGCTCCCCATCCCCTTCTTCTTTCCACTTCGAGACTTTTTCCAATTGGCAAGTGCCCTAGGCCTTGGGGTGTGGAATGAAGACAGGGCTTGCCCGTCATAAGACAAAGTAACTGAAAATGGAAGGTCCTATCATAGATCCTCAGAACATGGGTCCCTCTCCAGCAGTTAACCCACAGGTGACCTTCCCAGCAAACTCAACATAAAACCCTGCTGCTGGCTGGCGCTCCCTGGGACTGCAGGCCATCTCGCTTCAGGCTTTGTGCATTTAACTCCCTTTGAGGTTCTTTGAGATTTGCCTTGATGCAATCAACTTGCCTATTATACCCTATCTTGCTCCTCCCTGAAGGTAACCTACATTCCAGCCAACCCGGGCTGTGTGCATTTCCCTGAACTTGTCCCATTTGTTCTCACATAATTCCTTTTCTTTCGATTTTCGGTCTTCCCGAGATGCTTCCCCTCAACTCCAATTTCTCTAATTAAAATTCTGCTCCAGCCCAGCTGGTGGTGCTCAGTGGTTGAGCATTGACTTATGAACCAGGAGGTCACAGTTTGATTCCCAGTCAGGGCACATGCTCTGCTCGGGTTGTGGGCTCGATCCCTGGTAGGGGGTGTGCAGGAGGCAGTCGATCAATGATTCTCTCGCATCATTGATGTTTCTTCTCTCACTCCCTCTCCCTTCCTCTCTGAAATTAATAAAAAGATATTTTAAAATGTTTTTATAAAAAATAAATTTCTCCAGCTTCAAAGCTTTTCAGAGTTCACTCTTATCAAAGTGACCTCATTTGCATCTTCATCACATTCTGGTAAAAATAATAACTTTTACCCTGACTGGTTTGGCTCAGTGGATAGAGCGTCAGCAAGTGGACTGAAGGGTCCCAGGTTCGATTCCGGTCAAGGGCATGTACCTTGGTTGCGGGCACATCCCCAGTAAGGCGTGTGCGGGAGGCAGCTGATCGATATTTCTCTCTCATCGATGTTTCTAACTCTCTATCCTTCTCCCTTCCTCTCTTTAAAAAATCAATAAAATAAAATAAAAATAACTTTTTATTTTGTCACTCACATTTGTTCCCTTTTCTTGCATTTTTCTTATGGTGTCATCATGGCCTTGTGTATTCTTGCCCTAAGCATCCTCACATTGCAAACTCCTTGATCTCAATGATGATTTATTATCCAACTTTTGTTTTCCTCTAGCATTTACCACAGTGCTTTGTATATAGTAGGAGCTTAAAAAAATCTATTAGTTGAATATAGGCAACCCTGAAATGTACACTTGGTTTTCATCTATCAAATATATCACTTAGTTTTCATTTATCAAAATATAATTACATGTACAAGGGAAGTTAAATGCTGCAAAGGATTAACCCAGTGATGAATCCTTACACGAGTCAAACAAAAACTCCTCTAGCAACATCAAAACTGAAGTCTTCGCTAAGTCTGTATTTGCATATACTAAATCCATTGAAAACGAATTGCTACTGTTTTGAATGTCTTGCCCCAAATGTTCTCCACTTGACCGAGTTGGAGAAGCAGAGGCTAGCAGAAGACAGAGCTATGGAGCTTCCTGGGGGTGGTAAGTATATTCACAGGTTCACCCTCAGGCTTCCTTGCTCTTTTGTGAGTCCCGATTGGATTGGGTATGTGAGGAGGGAAAGGGCACCTCTCCGGGGAGATTAATAATAGGATGAAGGATGAAGATCAAAGGGCAGCTTTGGCTGCTGACCAGACCACGTAGTAACGTAGCAACCGGCAGAGGCTCTCTGATCTCCAGGCTCCTCCATACCCCCTGTAATCTCACACTGCATTTTGCACCCATCCTTGGGGTCAGCACCCTTCTCAATTACACCCGCCCTTGTTTCTCCAAAGCTTCGCCTTCTGCAAGACCATAGGTTGCTGTTTATCTGCATATAACCACTGCCTAGCCATCACACAGCACCACCAAGAAGACTTTTACAAAACTAATATGAAACCCATTTTTAGTTAGTATATAAGTTCGAGAAAAGTTTAAACTTTTCTTAAAATACATACGCACAATGAGTGATCCTAATTGGTCTTCTATAGTATTTAACTTCACTAACTAATCTACAGCCATGTCATAAACCTTATAAAAATTTGCCTTTTATTATGTTTAATTATATTTTATTTTAATTGTTGACATTATTACAGATGTCCCCCACCCCCCTCCCCCCACTCCAGCCAGATCCTGCCCTCCGCTCCCTCTGGCCCTCACAACATTGTTGTCTGTGTCCATGGGCTCTGCATACATGTTCTTAGGCTATTCTCGTCCCCTCCTTTCATCCTGTTCCCCCTTCCCAACCCTCTGCTGCGTGATGTCTAGAATTTACTCCAAAATAATCAGGTGGTGGATGGGATTTGGCGGGAAGGTACAAGTGAACCAAAATTGGCCTTAACTTGATTATTGTGAATGAAGCTGGGAGACGGGCAGCTGTACCATTCTCTCGCTTTAGTATATGTTTGAAATTCTCCTTATAATTGTTTTATTTCCAATACCTATTTTGTCTTCAAATTCTGTCTCCACACAGTTCTGGCGTGGTTAACTTTTCTAGAAGCGAGGAGTCACTTAGTCGGGTCATCTGCTTTTTCTGCCTTTTCTTCTTAACCCAACTTCCTTGACCTCGCTTGGTGAAGCAAGATCTGCCCACATGGTGACTCTCCAGAACTGTCCACAGAGCGGCCCAGGAATCTTGGGCCTTGCCGACCCAAATGCTCAGACTCCTTTCGTAACCATTTAAAAATATGCCACGGTAGCGGCAGTTCCAACAGGGGTTTTATTTTCACTGGGAACTTCAGATACTGCCGCTGGGCTGCAAATAGAAATGAGGGTGGTGGCGTGTGTGCAGAAGTCGCTGCCTGCCTCTCCTCTTTCCTCATCCCTTCTCCCTCTTTTCCAAAGCCTCTGCTGGTGGGCTGTCACCAAGTCAAGGTTACGAGAGCTCCCTGGTGTGAAATATGTCCAGGATACCAATAGGCAAAGCTGTTAGGACTGCTGGGAATGACCCAGGGAATCGGGACCACGTCCCCTTTTTGGGAGATGTAAACTATATTCTTGGTCTGGGAGGAAAACGTGCCTAGAACCCCAACATGAGACCCTGGCTGACAAGGTGACACCCAGTCGGTGCTTCGCGGGTGTTTTGGCACCAGCAAGCCATGCAGAGTGTTTCTGAAATCAAAGCAGCAGGCAGACTTGCCGTCCGACCCACGGCAGAGTTTGTCCCTTGCAAACCATGTCCCAAATATGATTCCGCTCCGTGCGCAGTCCCTGCAGCAACAGTCACTGGCAGGCGTCCCTCCTGAGCGGGTGCCTTTCTCTGCAGCTTGTCTGATTCCATGAAGCCAAAGAGACTCCTTGAACAACCCAGAAAGGCAAAGTTGAGAGAGAGAGAGAGAGAGAGAGAGAGAGAGAGAGAGAGAGAGAGAGAGAGAGGGAGGTGTCCAACTGGTGAGAGCCGGGCTGGCTTTCCAACTGTCCATCACCCCTCTGATTCTGCACAGGAAAGCCGTTTCTTTAATCCACCTGTTCAATTATTTATCATGCTATGTGTTTCCTCTTAATTGTCGCTCGGGCAAAGCCTCTGTGTTGTAAGGGGACACCCTAGAATTTTTTAATGACCTTAGGCAAAGTGATTGACACCAGATCCCGGAGTCAGATGCTCCTAGTGACGCAACTCGTTCTTCCAGTAGCAGGGAAGCTTCCTGCCATGATTAAGTTGGAACCGTGAGAGTGCGAAAATGTGCTGTCAGCCTTCCCCTGATGCAAGCACTTTTATTATAGCGTCTGGGTGCAGGGCAGGGAAGCAACGCCAGTCTCCCTTCTTTCTCTGGACGAGCCCCTCTGCACGGAAAGGCAGCCTGTGCCGGGCACTTGAAATACCAATGGTCACGGTCACACCGTCTCCAAACATCCAGTGTTTCTGGCTCTACCCCCTGCCCCTTGGCTATTTCTTTTTCTGGGTTCGCAGGACAATGCGATCACAATGGGTCTATGACTGGCAGGCTGCCAGTCCCCAACTCTCATTAACAAGAAGCAAAACAAGAAGCAATCCATTCTGTATTTGAACTTGAAATGGAAAAATCATCTGCGTTTGCTTTTCTCGATAGGAGGCTGAGATGGCGCAAAAGTCTAATTCTATTTTCTTTGGACACGGCCCCCATATCCCAATGAAAGCGCTTGAGAGCCTGAGAGCTGTGGGTGTTGGAGCCTCCTGGCTGGATGATCTGTTCCGTGTGAGAACGACACAGATGGGTAGCCTTTTCAACAGCCCCTGCTTTGGTTATCTCTACTACTCTTCAGGGTGTTGTACAAGGGGATTTTCAGGCTGTGTCTGACTCCTGCATGAATAGGCTCAAAGACGTTTTTCCTTTTTATTGAATTTATCGGGGTGACACTGGTTAACAAAATTATACAGGTTTTGGGTGCACAATTCTACTACATATCATCTGTACACTATTCTGTGTTCACCACCCGAAGACACGTCTCCATCCATGATTCATTAATTTACCAATGTTGTACAACTACCGCAATGAGACCAAAACATATATAATGCTAGAGTCTGTGAAAACCTGTGATCTGCGTAGGAAGGAAGGGGAAGCCAATAAAAAGCATGTGGTACTCCCATTGCTTTTACAGCTAGGCTTTTACAGGAACTTACTCCAAATGACTGTAGGCATTTTGTTACCATTCTATCTTGATACCAGAGGTATTGAATTCAATCCAAATATGTGAGGTTAATACATAGGTTGGGAAAGTTGACCCTTTAGGCTTTTATTGCTTTGTTAGGATTTTGCCTGAACTACCTCAACCAGACTTATCTTAATGCAGTCACAAAACATTTATTTTTACTGTTTGAATCTCCATTGCCTTGGTGTGCTTAACACATTGTGTGTGCTCTGTAAATACAGGGCAAATGAGTGAGCTGTGGGTGAATGAATGGAGAGGAACCCAGCCTCAGAAGGTAGCTGGCCTGAATGGACAATTCCCTAACCTGCTGTACACCAGAATCAATTGTAGCTGTTAATTTCTATTTGTAATGTTTCTCCAAGTACTACTTAATTTTCTCCTCCCATTCTGTGTCCCTTTAAAGTGAATTATTGCTTATTATCATATTTCAAACAATACAGAGAAGTGTAAGAAAGTACCTCCCTTTCCTCGAAATAATACCCCAATGATGTAAATGCTCTTAACAATTCACCATATGCTCTATAATTTTTCTCTGTGTAAGCAAGCCCAAACACACTTCCAGTTTAGTTTTTAAGAATCATATTGTATGATAGATATACATTGAAAACTTGCTTTTTCACATAATATTTTGCAGATACTCTTTCAAATAAATATCAGTACATCCCAATCTGCCTCATTCATATTATTAACTACACTAGAGGCCCTGTACACAAAATTCGTGCACTTGGGGGTTCCCTCAGCCTGGCCTGCCCTCTTGCAGTATGGGAGCCCTCGGGGGATATCCGACTGACAGCTTAGGCCTGCTCCCCACAGTTAGACATCCTTAGTGCTGCTGCGGAGGTGGGAGAGGCTCCCACCACTGCCACTGTGCTTGCCAGCTATGAGCCTGTGGGAGAGCACTGATCACTAGGGGGTAGTTCCTGCATTGAGCGTCTGCCCCCTGGTGGTCAGTGCACATCATAGCAACTGGTCATTCCACTGTTCAGTTGATTTGCATATTAGCCTTTTATTATATAAGATAGAGGCCTGAGGCACAAAATTCCTGCAAGGGGGGCAGGGGGGCTCTTCAGCCTGGCCTGCGCCCTCTTGCAATTCAGGACCCTTCACTCCTAGCCACCCACCTGCTTGCTCCTTACCACTTGGCTCCAGCTCCTGCACTGAGCGTCTGCCCCCTGGTGGTCAGTGCATGTCATAGTGACCAGGCATTCTGCTGTTCGGTCTATTTGCATATCAGCCTTTTATTATATAGGATAGTATATAATGTGTAATGCACCATAATTCATTTAAAGGTGTGTGTGTGTGTGTGTGTGTGTGTGTGTGTGTGTGTGTTGTGAGTGCAAATACTGGCAAGGAAGAAATAAATATTCTTGTAGTTGTATTCCATCTATGATTTTCAGATAAGTTTCCAGGAGTAAAGTTGAAATGAAGTCTATACACATTTAAATTTTAATTAAATATAACCATATTATGTGATTTCTTACCCTTACCAACTCTACCATATTCAATCTTCCACTTTATCATAAGTCAATGGAGAAATAAAAAGGTATTACTGTGGTTATTAATTTGCATTTCCTGGGACATTTTATTTGTTTCTGTTTTATAAACACAAAGCCAGGGTCCCACTTTGAATCTACTGAACCAGAATCTCTGGGGTCAGCACCAGAGAATCTGCATCTTTATAAAGTGATGCTACATGAGTCCAATGCAGTGAGCACTGGGCCAGGCATTTGGGAACCACTGGCTGTCTCTTGACTGAGATGTAAGCTCTATTGAGATGTAAGCTTTCATCATCTAAAAACAAACAAACCTCAAAAGCAACAGAGCTGGTTAGAGAAAAGTGTGCATTGTATAAACATGTTATGTTTTCTGCATGATTTATACACTTTATTTCAGATGTTGATGAAAATCTCAATTTACTAATATCAGTAAACCTTTTTAAAAAATGTCTATGTCCAATTAAGAAGAACAATAAAGCGTTGCTATAGGTATAACAGATTTCAAGACTTGTGGGGAGCAGGCCTAAGCCGCAGTAGGACAGCCTTAGTGCTGCTACAGAGGTGGGAGAAGCTCCCGCCACTGCGGCTGCACTGGCCAGCATCAGCCAGACTATGGCTGAGCGACGCTCCCTCTGTGGGAGCACAGTGACCACCAGGGGGCAGCTCCAGCCCTGCCCCCCTTGGCCCTGCAGCGGCTGCCAGTGGCCTCCCTCTGCAGGCCACCGGCAGGCTGATCAGAGGACAGCACCAGTGGAAAGCGGCTGGGCCCGCCCCCTGATTGCCATCCCCTCCCTCTGCCCACTGGCACCTGACTTGGCTGGCCTGGTGCCACCCACTCACTGGCCCCACCCCCTGCCAACCTGTTGTTTCACCGTTCAGTTGATTTGCATGTTAGGCTTTTATTATATAGGACTAGAGGCCCAATGCATGAAATTTGTGCAAGGGACCGACCCCTGTCCTTCATGGTGGTCGCCTGTGACTTGGTCCCTGCCCACTGCAGCTTCGTCTGGAAGGAAGGGCATCAGAAGGAAGTCCATTCTAATGAGCATACTATGCTTTTTTTTATTATAGATTGTTTATTCATGACCCTCATAGTGCTCATAGATTGAAGTGTTTCTGCCTAATTAAAACCTGAACATTTTTTTTCTCTCATTGTAAATTTGAGCCCTATGGATTTTGAAGTCATGAGCCTCTTTTCTTGGATAGAATTTTGCAACTGATAAATCCCCTTAAGAAGTTCATTCATTTTAGCCTTACAATAACCCAGTGAGGTGGAGAGGCTGAAGGCGAGCTTTCTCCAGGACCTATCGTCATTCAGCCATGGTACCCTCTGGGAGTATCCCTGCCTGCTCTTCCTCACTCCCTTTACACGGCTAACCCCTCTGCAGGTCCTGGCCTTACCAAGTCACCACCTGCAGGGAGACTTCTTTGATTACCCCTGAAGTGTGTGAAGCTTCCCTGCTCTGCACTTGTGTCACACCTGCCTCAGTTTTGGGCAGAGGCTGGCTGATGTTCTGAGTCTTGAATTTTCCACACGGGACACTCAAGGAGGCTGGGATGGAAGCATTAGCTCTGGTGGTAAAGATGCGACCAAGGTCCCAAGTCAGCCCCATGTTCACAATAGGAGTGTCTTGATGATTGTAAAATTTTACAAATATATGGAAGTGATGGTAAGAAGTCTTCCAATGGTAAATACTTCAGTAGTTATCTACAGTTTGAGTTCCGGTTTCTCAAAACCACTGACTCCTTCTTGCTTTAGCTTAGACCAGTGATGGTGAACCTTTTGAGCTCGGCGTGTCAGCATTTTGAAAAACCCTAACTTAACTCTGGTGCCTTGTCACATATAGACATTTTTTTATATTTGCAACCATAGTAAAACAAAGATTTATATTTTTGATATTTATTTTATATATTTAAATGCCATTTAACAAAGAAAAATCAACCAAAAAAATGAGTTCGCGTGTCACCTCTGACAGTGTGTCATAGGTTCGCCATCACTGGCTTAGACTCTTGACACTGCGTCGCTCAGCTTCCGCTAAGGCATTTATTCAAGAATCGGGTATTGAAAGATTATGGTGGACCAGGGAGTAGAGAATAATGGTGAAGTGAGTGGGTTCTAGAGTTTGATCTTAGATCCTACTCTACTTGCTGTGTATGCTCAATTAATTGGCTTCATCTCTGACTCATGATAAGGGTCCATCTCAGACTGGCTTTCTCTGTAAAGGGAAGATAATAACAGTATCTACTTCATTGGGTTGTTGTGAGGATCAAATGAGATTATTCATGCAAAACTCAGAGCATAATGTTTGGAGAACAGCGAGTGCTTCGTAAATGCCTTTGTTAGCATTGTGAGCAAAACCAGGCCCAGTCTCTAGCCTGGTTTCCTGGTCTCCAGAACACTGCCCGGATATTTTATCTTCTGTTTCTTTGCTTCTTCCCAGTCCAGATATAAATCTTATTTTTCCACTCTAATTTCTTCTCCAACCTCTAGCCTGCTCTGCCCTTTCACAGCCCACGTTCTGCTGCTGCCTCCCTTTTTTATTAAATATATACTTTCAAAGCAACTGGATGACTAAAATGAAAAAGAGGCAAGATATAAACAAATGGATGAAGATGTGCTGTATCCAGCTCTTGACTGTAGTGCCCGTAGGAGAATAAATCCATTCAAGCAGTGAAGCCAAACACATACTGATCTTTTAGCCCAGGATTCCACTCCTAGGTCTGTACTCAACAGAAACGTGTACGTATGGACACCAAAAATCACATGGAAGGAATTGCACAATAGCATAGTATTAGTGATCTAGTGCTGGATAACAGATTACTCACAAACTGAGTAACTTACAACCACAAACACTTGTTATCTCATGGTTTCTGTGGCTTCTGCAGGCATTTGCAAGAGGCTCAGCTGGGTGAAGGGCCAATCTCCAGACCTCCCTGACGAGACCTTGACTGAGTTAAGCCACTTCCTCTGAACTGCAGTTTGCACTCCGCAGAGCTGGGTGGGTGCTAGCACCTGTGGCCTCAGAGTGCGGGGGAGAGTATCGGTGACGTCAGGTACCGCGGAGTCTGTTGTGCACAAGATTAAGTGCTAAAGTCGGGGAGTGATGTAAAAATCAAGTATAAACAGAATTCCCCTGAAATTCCTTAGGTAAGCCTTCTATCACGGGGGTGCCCTTGGAGGTTCAAAAGCCAGGAACCAGGAGTTTACTTCTTTTGCTTCTCTTTAGATGTCTGCCCTGGTCTTCCTTTCTGTGGGGCAGCTTAGGACAAGATTGGCATTAATGGCAGGGGAGCAGGGGAGGGAACTTCATACTCTCCTTGTTTTTTGTTGTTGTTGAGGGCACCTAATTGAATTTCCATATTAAATATACCTTTACACTGGCTTCAGTATATGTGAAAGCACTGAAGATTTTGATTGAGGAAATGTAAGTTATGACTCATCCTTGGAACAGGTGCTTTCCCTGGTTTATCCTGGATCTAGGAAGCCTTGTGGTTAATGTCAAGGTTAAACACAGTGACTGGTTAAAGCCTTTAATCAAAACAAAGGGCTGCTTGATGCTAAATGACATGTTAGGTCAATGAGTAGAGAAAGGAGCAGAGTTCAACATGAAATATTATAATAAGTAGCAACTTTGCAGTTATCTGGTACTTTATAGTTTATAAAAGAATTTCTTAGAAAAATAACCTTATTTTAAAGATGAAGCTTAACTTCTCAAGATCATCTGACTAGTTTACCAGAAGAGGTGGGATTCATAACCATATCTCCCAAGTTCAAAACCATAATACTTCCCAGGAGACAAAGATATCTCTTCCCTTTCTCCTCTCCTCTCCCCTTCCCCAACTTCTCCTCCTCTTTTTCTCCTCCTCCTCCTCCTCCTCCTCCTCCTCCTCCTCCTCCTCCTCCTCCTCCTTCCTTTTCTCCCTCTCTCCCCCTCTCCCTCTCTCCCTCTCTCCCTCTCCTCTCTTCTCCTCTCCTCTCCTCTCCTCTCCTCTCCTCTCCTCTCCCCTTCTCTTCTCTCTCTCTTTCTCTCTCTCTCTCTCTCTCTCTCTCTCTCTCTCTCTCTCTCTCTCTCTCTCTCGCTGTGGTGCAAAGAAGTAAGTGTGAGGATTTATGATCTGACTCTCCTGGGCGTGACCACCCGTACAATCCACTTGACTTTGATCACCTTCTCTAGGCAAGACTCCCTAAATTAATTAAGACAGTGAGGTGGGAAGAGCAGGTTCTTCTGTGTGGCTATGGTTCTCACCTGGACAGAGACCTGCTCCATGGATGAGGTTAAACGTTGTTCCTGTGCATTCTGGGATATGTGGGTTTGGGGGAAATCTAGCTAGTTGATAGAGCTAATTTCTGATTCTCCAGGATGGGGCCAAATTATCATTTAATACATACATGCCTGCATCATGCTTATGAGTGCATTTAACATCTGCTTATTGATATATAACAAAATCATTTGTAAAGACAAACATTGCCCAATAAAGATGCATGTTATGGGATAATTGTGATATCACAATTTAAGTCTGGGATGGATTAGGACTATCTCTGTGCATAGGACTAATTCTTTGCAGAGGCGTGCTCCCTTTAATGTGACCAAAGCTCCCTAGACAGGGCAAATCCTTCCCATACTTCCCAGGAGAACCCAGAAATAGCCACTGTTAAGTGGATTAGAGAGGGGGGTAGGAATGGGCTCAATGGAGACTCTTCACTGAGTTCTCACATCCATGAGAGATGTGTCTGTCTCCAGACAGAATTCCAATTCTGAGTCATTACAATTTCAGCCATTCCATGGTGTTTCTTTTGGGACTCAGATAGCAGCATGAGGCCCCCTGGTGGCCTGAAATAATTCCTGAGTTTCCTTCTCAGGCACTGAAGGGCAGGTGTGGCTGGAGAAGGACAAGGTAGTGAAGACTCACCTAGACCTGGTGCTGACAGGGAGGCCAGGCAGAGCAGGATGACCTCTATGGGGAGAGTTGAGAACTAAAATATTTTCTTTTAAGAAGTGAAAGCAAATGGACTGTAATTCTGGAAAAACCACTCACTTTCTGATTGTTCATTCAATAGTTCATTTAGCAAACACTACTGAGTACCTACTCCATGCAAGACATTTTAATAGACATCACATGGGGTAAAAAAAAAAATAAAGACACACCATACACTTCTAAGGAGCTTTGGATGAGGATAAAACTTTTATGCCACCAACATGGTAGAAATGCAAGTGCCCTCAGAGAATGAGCAAATAGACTTTTGAAGGAGCAGTTACTTTTGGATGAAAGAGAAGGCTTCTAGGAAGAGGTGGCATTTCAGCTGGGGCTCTAGAGAGAAACAGGATTGGATCTATTGGGATGGAGAGGGAAAAGATGGCATCTGGAGGAGGAAACACAGAAGTTTGAACAGACATCAAGAAAAACCGAAACCCAATCCAGGAAGCGTGACTAGTCTGGTCTGACTAAACTCATAGGAGTTTTCGGGTTGCAGGGAGAGTGAAAGCTGGATACATCTGTTTGGATCAGACCCTGGAGAACCTTGAACACTTGCCCGAAAAATTTCTTCATCAAGCAGTTGGGAGCCTTTGAATATCTTAGAGCAGAAAAGATGCACGTCGAAGGATAGACTCCTGTCCACCGAAACAAACACAATGCCATCCTCTTGTATTTCATCCAGAGGAGTGTTGGTTTCCATGTGTTTAAGATGTTCGTTCTCTGCTCTCCTGTAATCAACAGCTCCAGACTCTTTCTACCATGTGACCTTCAAAGCCAGGAGGAACTAAGCCATCAAATCATCTCCCTTAGCAAAACTACCAAGTGCCAGGGAGCGGTCAGACCCAGAGGTGCCTGCCATGTTGAACTCAATTCCTTGATAGAACGCCTTTCATCCAGAGGACTATGCTAGGTGTGTTTTGCCCGGCCTTGTTTTTCCAAGGTTTTATAAAAAGGCTTTATACCTGTTTAGTTACATGTGGTTTAAACTACATGGACCAGGAATATTTCTGGCCAGCGTTATGGGGCCAAGTCCTAGCCGTGTGTGGAATAGCTCGATGTTCACAGAATTGAAGCAGTAACCTAGAACTACCACAGTGAAGCAGCCCAAGAATCTACACAGTGCTTGGCACATAGTTGGTGCTCAAAAATATTGTAAGCAAATAGTGAATGACTGATTCTCCAATAAATATGTAACACACATTTAACAACACATTATAAAACTCCAGGCATTGATTTCCTAATTATAATGGCATAAAAATCCTTTCATATCCAGTAAGAATAATTAACAGTTTTCTATAGGAATCCTGAAAAACATCATATACAAAAAATTAAAATCTTTGCCTTGGCTGGGTTTCCCAGTAGGTTGGAGCATTGTCCCATACACCAAAGTGTTGCAGGTTCTGCTCCCAGTCAGGGCACATGCCTAGGGTGTGGGTTCGATCTCCAGTTGGGGCGCTTACAGGAGGCAACCGATTGATGTTTCTCTCTCTCTCTCCCTCTTCTTTCCTCTCTCTCTCAAATCAATAAAAAAGGGTATCCTTGGCTAAGGATTAAATTACAATAATAAGACACAATAAAAATCTTCTAGTTAAGTTAGAAGGAAGCAACATGCCCATTTGTGAGAAATACAGTTGAGACACTTGTAGATGAGGCAAGGGAAGACGGGCAATTTGGAACTGTAACAAAATAACTGCAACAGAAACAGCCATTTAAGAAGTGTCAGCAGCAATGAGTATTTATTATTTCGAATGAAATGTACATTAAACTTTTATATAAAAATCATCAAAAGTGCTATATTGGATTATTTTAATATTAATTTAATCCCCTCTCCTATGTTATCTAGTAGTTATACACTTCACCTCTTTTTGACTTTTGATACATCATTACAATCATCTAAAATTGTCCAATGTTAAAACATAAAAAATATTAGTTTATTCTTCACGAGAAAGTACCACCAGTCAGTCGTGAGTTACTGAAAGTAAAAAATAAAACAGTTGCCAGACAATCAACTGATTGAAAAAAAGAAGTTATCATAGAATTTCATAGAAGTATGCCAAGTCCCAGGCCATGGAGACTCTCGGCAGAACGTTTTTATGATACAGCTTCTTACGCCTGTGGGTTATTTCATGTGGAGGCGGGTCACTGGTGTACCAGAACCATCCAAGTGTTTTCTCGTCTTTTCTCGGCTCCTTTCCGAGGTGAACCAAATGTTGCCTAATGCTGCACACCTCCCATGACCCCGACAAGGTCTAACGTGGAGAAAAAGCTGATTTTGCAATCTGAGAAATAGCCCTTAGAGTTAAGTTTGTCATTAAAGAAGATACAAGTCATTTCTCACACATGAGGCCCTGCCCCCCCACCCGCTCCATCCACTCCCATTCCCCTAGTCCGCTCCGTGCCCAGTCCCACCGCTCCCACAGGAGTGCGGGTGGATGGGCCGGCGCAGGAAGGCAGGCTGTGCAGGCCTCAGGCCTCCCTGGGCCACCTTCAGTCCTAAGCAAACAAGCTTCTCCGATTTGCCATGAGGGCTGTCTGACTCTCCCGTCTCTTGCCTTTCTTGTTCCTCTGCCTCAGCTTCCAGCACAAGGCGCTGGAGGCCAACAGAAAAAGTCCCGAGGAGAGAAGGATCAGGCCCAAGATGGAGATGATGGAGCCGTGCGAATTGAAGCTGTAAGCCACGGCAGTGACCACTGTCCCGGTGATGAGGATCACCACGGCGAAGGGGATGATGCAGCGGTAGCAGGAGAGCTCAGCGCCCCCGGTGGCGGCCATCAGCTGAATCTCACTGACCACGGGCACCGTGGTGACCACGACTTCTCTCTTAGGGCTCTTCTCCGTTGTCCCTGGCGTGGGAGACGTTGGGGTTCTCAGGATCTCCTTGACGGGCTCCTCCGTCATTGTTACAGCGGTGTGTTTCCTAGCTGAGTTCACAGACTAGACCCGGGGGCTCTCGCCAGCGTGGAGACTGCGGAGGAGAGACAGATGTCAGCTACATGCATGAGAGTGACCCCTGCAAGGAACAGGACAGAGCTGCGGAGACACCACTGTGTCCTGTTCTGAAGGGGAAAATGCACGTGAAAATAAACCCACATTTCTGTGTCTAATCCTTTGCGTTTTGTTGGCATCGGGCAAAAAGCAAGATAACGCAGATCACCGTAAAGAAACGGAGATGTAAACAGCAGGAAGCACTTTGCAGTGTTTAATAGACCTGGCGGTCTGCAAATGTTTTACTAGCCTTTCCTCCTTGCCTATTGCCTCTCTTTCCTCTCAGCACACCGGAGAGCCTCACCCGAATCCAAAGACCTCGTTCAAGGAGGCTGCTTTATAAACAATACTTTGCACAGTTCTTTCCACGACTCACAGCAACTTAGACGCTGCCAACGTTTCCGAGCGTGACATGCATTCTTTCCAAACTCTCACCCATTCACTGCCCATTGAACCAACGTCAAGACCAGAAGCCAGCGTGCCAATGAGGCTCTTCTACATCAGCCAGACAGTCGGCCAGTCTTTATGGGGTGGCTTGGGTGAGGATGCGGCTCAGTAAAAATTCAGTGACCATGAGGCTAAGATGTGTGGATGTCACGTGTGGCGATATCCTCCAACCCATGTGAACGGAATGGAAAAAGAAAAATTCAGAAAGAAAATCAGCAATTTTGGAGGCTATCATGGGACACTTTTATACATTAAAAATAGGATCAACTATTAGAGTACTTTTCAAATTTTCCACTCAACTCAACAAGGATTGTTGATATTATGTGTGCCGTGACATGTTGCGGGGGAAAAAAAGCTAGGTTTTCAGGAAAGTTTTACAAGTTCATTTTGTTCCCATGTCCTTAGGTGCAAGACTTTCTGCGATGCACGTCTGTAAATATTTTGAATCTGAACATTTCTGCACAAAACCCGAGACTCCATCAAAGGCACCTGGCTGAAATGCCGTCTATGAGAAATCCATGTAAACTCTTAACTGCCGCTCAGACATGTTAAGTCTTTTTTTTTTTTGTCCCTCAGAAGCCATCTAGGAGCTAAGTTATGCTGTTTAAACGAAGATTGGGGAGGCTCTTTCAACGATTAATACTTGGGGCATATTAAGCTTCCACTGAGAACAAATTCAAGCTCAAATCAAACCCTGAGCAATGAAGCTAAATATATGAGAGCTATCTATTTGCATAAAAATTTTAGTCACCCAATTAATCACTGCTGTCCAACGACACCCTAAATATTGGCTGAGCCAGTAAAAGGATTTTTGAGATTATGTCTGAAAGAAAAAATCTTCACCCCAAAGCTGAGCTGTAACCTAATCTGAAAAGGAAGGTCTGTCCCCAGACTACTTACGCGTTTCTCAGGGAGAAGCAATCCATTACCAGGGGAACCACTCCGCTTGGTTGGGGAGGCGGGGAGAAACCTCAGAGCCTCAGCTTCTTCTGGTCAACTTCTGGGAAAAGAGCCCGTAACAGCATGTCCGTCAATGAAATTAACCTCCTCTGGGGAAAAAGGAAAGACACGAAAATCCTGAGTGATATGGTCAGTTTCGGATCCTGGAGCTCTTCCTTTCCCTCTACCTCTGTTCCTAAATGACGCTTGTCTTTCCCTCTCTCTCCTTTTATTACCTCCCCCTCTGATGGCCCCTCCCTGTCATTTCCCCCCCACTTCTTTCTTTTCCTTGCCAGCGGATTCTGAGTTTTGGCTCCCTCCCCCCCATCCCCACCCCGCCTTCCAGTGACATGATAAGTCCGAATCGTTCCGAGTCCCTGGAGACAGCAGCCAGCTTTTACTTTATTTCTCTCGCAGCACTGACTCAGTAGACTGCTCCGCATTACTCATGTTTTCCCCAGCCAACCCCCGCACCTGCCTCGGGCGCTTCAGGCATTTTCATAAGAAAATCCCTGAGTCCCCTTTGCAGACCCAGCGGAGGGGACAGAGCTCGGGGACAGAGCCTTTAGGGTGGCAGGAGCAGCTGCGAAGTCCTCGGGCAGCTGAATTCAGCCTGTCAGCCAGCAAAACAATCTGTGTTCCTAGGCTTCCCCAGTATCCTTTCTTGACTTGCGTGTGCAGGCCATCGGAAGCTTAAACCCTCTTGATGGTTGTTAATTCACTGAGAAACGAGGTGGGAGATTCAGATGTTTGCCCTAAGAGGGAAAAGTAGCCATCTTGGTCTACAGATGATGACTTATTACCTCTGGGAGGAGGTCACTTTGGCCGTGTTGCAATTATCGTCATCATTGTCACTTGCAGAGCTTCTCCTATGGGCTGGGCACGTGCAGTGTGCCTGCATGAACATGAATGCTCCCTGGTTTACCAGTGAGTTCATAACTGAGTTTTTCGATAGTTTATACATGAAGCCCAGAGAGGGTAAGTAATCTGACAAAGGTCACACAGAAAGAGAGACCTCCTTGGCTCGAACCCTAGTCTTTAATGAGGATAAAAATCACAAGGGGGGAGGGGGTTGTTAAATGTAGATTCTGATTCATGGGTCCGTCACAAGGTCCTGCCCTGTGAGGATGTGCGGCTCCTTTAAGGAGCAAGGTCTTTTCAACATTCAGACACCTCAGGCATTAACACGTCACCCTCTCAAACAATAAAGTTAAAGACCCACTTCCCACCCCTCTCCCTAAATGGCCTTATCGGTTTATACTTTATTAGATAAGCTGTTTCAATCTTAAAGTCCCACGTTATTGTTTTGAGGGGGAAAAATGGATAATACTGGGAGACTCTTATAAGCTGGTCCCTATACTTGTACCGCTAAAAGTTATCCATCCTTTATTTTTTAATCTATACAAGTTTCAATAACTTCTTTTTAATAAACCCAGCAAATCTACACACCTAGATTAAATCTCAGAAAAGATCCCCCCCCCCCCCGCTTTTTTTCAAATCTCCGATGTTAGATCTCTCTGACTGCTGGCAGAGGGCTTGGGTACACACAGGCATCTCACCTCTGTCCTGTGAGAGCCTGCTCCTTCCAGCCTCACCCAGCAACAATACCTGGGCGATCTTGTCATAAAGGGGAAGGGACCAGCGGTCTTTTCTCTCTAGAATGGAGCCAGAGAGGGCTTGGGCTTCTTCATTTTGAAGCATAAAGTTGACAAGTCCCTGAAGAGGCTGAGGGGCGGGATCCCAACCTGCTGGGGAGGATGAGTCCTTCGAGGGCCTCAGCTGCCCCCATCCTCACCCGGGAAGAGGCTGTCACGTGGTGCTGAAGATAAGGACTACTTAGAGCCAGCCATGTCAGCCCTGGCCATCATTGTTCTGGGAAGATGGTGATTCCGGGATGGGGGTTGAGGAGGGGCGGGGGGGTCACTGGCCACATAAATTGGAGATTCTTCAGACTCTCTTATAAGAGCAGCAGTCTGCCCACTGCAAACTGGCCTTTGGGGGCAATTCCTGTCTACTTCCTAGCATGGGCTACCTTCCCCTCAACAGAGCGATAACCCCACTGAAGGTCAGAATATCACCTTATCCTGCGGAAGCTCCCGTTGCCCCATTACCAAAGTCAAAGGTACATGAATCACCCAGAGAGAAGCCAGAGACAGCTTCCCCCCCCCCCGCACCCCCCTTCTCCGAGAGCCTATGGCCAGTCTACAAGGGGGGGGGGGCAGTGAGTGTACCCTGCGCCCTGGAGCCTGTGGGCAGGTCTGTCATTACTTCTAACAGCAGAGCTTTCTTCAGCCTCTTAGACTTCAGGTGTCATATTCCCCCTCCTTCTCCTGCTTAGACTCACAGCTGCCCATCTCCAGAGCCTAAGTAGATAATTGGGGATTTGCAGTGATAAACCCACACAAGTCAGAAGCCTTGGGATCAAGCAGAAACGGTACCTGAAGAATAAGCAGTACCACTCTAGCGCGGACACACATGCAGTTTTAACGGTCTTTTACCTCTTCAGCTGGAAATTCAAAGCCAATTCCTAGTGATCGGCGCCTGATGCCTTTGAATGCACCCCCGCCCCTTTTTTCTACTCTGTGCCAATACGATATCACACACTCCTGGGAACGTCTAAAAGGACACCTGCCCCCAGTGCAAAACCTCATCCATGATAGGGCCAGCCTTCTCCCTGCAAGCCTGCTTTCAGAAGGGGGAGCAAAGCTTTGGGCTCTTTTTAAAGCTCAGGGCTCCAGGAGATTCCTTTACCTTCAGAAAACGTCTCAGAAAGTTTTCAATCAACCCATCCCATCTCTAACCCCCTCTCTCCTCCCCTCCCTAGGCATTCAACAGTTCTCCCCCAGAGCTTTCAAAGAGCAAGGCAAAGATCCTTACCTTTCCCAGCCAGAGTGGAACTGAGACAGCTGCCAGCCCTGGCCAGCGGCAACCCAGAGAGGGAGATGCAAATGACGGCCCTAGGGACCGTGAACAAAGTACTCAGGCTCACACACAGTTAAGGGACCGGAGAAAACTTGGTGAGAGGAAATCTCTTCCGTGCTGCTGTACGTTTTTTTTTTTTTTTTTTTTAAAAAGAGAACCAAGTTTGAAAAGAATGTTCTTCTTTGTTTTTCTCTCTTTCTATTCTCTTTCCAGGCTTTCATTTTTCCAGGTTTTTCCCTTTTCCAAAGCGCCTTCCTGTTACTGTCCCTCTGTAATACCTGGGACCTGCAGAAGAGATTTTATCATTCCCCTTCTGTGCTTCTAGGTGGGTGTGGGCTTTGGGACATGTGTGGGGGATGGGGAGTGGGACGGTAAGTGAGTCTCTTTCCCTGAACCCTGTAATAAGAGGAGTGAAGAAAGAGAAGGGTTAATGGAGAAAATGGCATTTGTTGCTTTTTGTGGGCAGTCTCCCTCGCAGCAGAGGAGTGGTTTTGTCTGCTCCTCATCAGAGGATGGCGAGCAGATAAGGAGGGAACTGACTGGGCCACCTCCCACCTAAGGCACCACAAACAACAGGACCCAGAACACTTGCTGTCCCAGAGAGAACTCCCCCAAACTGGACAAACCTCGGTTTACTTAGAAACAAAGTCATGTAGGTGAGAGGATATAGAAGGGTAAGAGGGCAGGGATCTGGCGAGGACCGTGACCGAGAGGAGATGGGGCCTGTCTCCTTTCAGTAGAAGCCAAAGCTTTTCGGTCTCTGGGTCCGAAAGGCGGACATTCCGATTTTGCTCCGGAGCCGTATGCGCTTGAAGACCTGGAAATTGCTCCTCGGGAAACAAACACACTTTGTGAGGAGCAATGCCATGTGCATTCGATTACGGGCTCCCATGCACTTTCGGTTTGCTTTCGCTTGGTGTGGTGGGGCTGGCGCCTTTCCAGCAGCCCTGCAGGTGCCAGGTCCTCCTGGCCCCCTGTCCGGCCTCTGCGTGCCTTTGATCTCGGCCCTCACCCAGCCCACTTGGACTCCGTGAGATGCAGGAAGCTGGCCAGGGTGCTCCGTTCCAGGCTTCGTTTAAGGGCGTGCCTGCATTTATGTTCTGAAATCATGGACATTTGGGAAAGTGATCTGGGCTTGCGTGTTCGTTTTGGATCACAGGTCCTGTTATTATTGCTTCCCTCCCCCAAGGCACTTTGCTATGAGATCTAGGACATGAAAGAGAGAGATGTGATAATACCAAGAGGAGCAGTGGGTATCCCTTAGGTAAAATGTGTTTTACTATTTTCTGGTCAATTTCCAGGTACCAGAAACTCATAAAATCCATGTGTCTCCAGACAGGAAAACATACATCTTTTAGGTACACATCCGGGTCACCATTCTCTTACCTGTTTTGTGCTGAGTCACTGTGAAAGATGACATAAAACAAAACAAAACCAAAAAGAGTCACTGAAATCAAAGGACACAGTGGGACCTTCGGGAGGGCCAAGTAAATCATCTCTCCCTTCAACAAAAACTGTCATTCTGGCCTCAGATGAGAAGAATTGACTTTCCTGTTTCAAAATCTGAACCTCTGCTGACAATGCTACGCTCCCGATACGTTCCCGAGCAGCTTGCATCATCCTTTACACTTATGCACATTATTCTTCGGAGGCCTAGGATGAGGAAGATCAGCGGTAAAGAGTTTTAGCAAATTGGGCTGACAACTTCCCCAGACAAGGGCATGGCACCTGGGTCAGCCTCCCCCAGTGGGCTAGGGGGTCATGGACTCGGGCCTGTAGGAAGCCCCACCACACTTGTCTTTTCCCAGGAAGGGAAGAGAAGAGACATCCATGACTCACCCCTTTGCTACTATTAATACCTGCTAGTCCGCCTTTCTACAGAAGCGATCTCCCATTGGCTCTGGTGACAGTGCCCCTTGTTCTGTCCATAAAATGATGTGCACATCGTGTGACCTCAATCGACTCCTAATCAGCACATCATTTCTTGGCTTTATCATTAATTTGGTGCCGGGCGATTTGGAACCACCCTGCCACAGGTAAAACACTGCTTACCTATGCACTCCTGCAAGAGTCAGTTAGCTTCTCTTTGTTCCATGTTCATTGAACAGAATAAACCTCAGACCTGATCCCAGTCGTGCAGTGCTGGTCTTCAAAGGACTCACACGGGCTGGGTGTATCCGTGCTGGCCCTCCCCCAAATAATCACAAATGCAGTGGAAACCATAGATTTTAAGCTCTGTGCTTGGGTAAGAGCAACATCCAGCATATTTTCACAACAAGTAGTTTTTGCTGTCTCCAGTCTTTGGAGAAAGAACTGAGGTGAAGAAGATGTCATTGTCCCCAGGTTTAACTCCAGGGTCTGGGCTCCTTCCTTCTGAGGTGACCCAGCCCCTGCGCTCACTTTGGAGAGGAAAGGAACCGTGTAATACCGATCAAATGTCTCATAGGCACCACCCACAATACAGCTCTAGCTCCAATATTTGTATTTTACTTATGAAGAAACCAAAATCCAGCAGGGTTCAATACTTGCCTGGGATCCACTACTAGGGCAAGAAGCAAAGCCAGGGTTCAAGTCCAGGTGCCTCTTCTATATTGTACTATGAGGTCTCTGTTGCTTTTTATTATTATTATTAGATTAAGTGTTATTAGAATAGCCTAATGTTAGCCTACAGCCCATTTTCTTGGGTGGAGGATGACATATTCTCATTAGGTTTACTCTTGGAAAAGCGTTCTGAAGAGGGCATCCTTGCTTCTAGGATGATGAACCCTGATGCTGCCCATAGACATCTGGGTATTGCAGTAGAGCTGCATTACTAAGCAGATTTGGGTAGGATTGAGACACAAGCTAGGTACCAATGGAGTCAGTGAGCGGTGTCGTGGCTGTAGGGACATTTCAGGAGTCACCCAGGCTGTTCCTCAGCTTCCAGGAACATTTTGGTTCCACTGATATTTATTGTACTCCTTCCAGGCGCCAGAAACTTGCCCAATGCTCTAGCTCAGTAGATACAAAACAGTAAACAAGCAAGATCTCTGCTCTCAGGGAGCTTACAGTCTAGGACAGGAGAGCCACAGGGCCACCAGTGTCTAGGATCTTTTTTGCTGGAGGGAATAACAAACTGTTCCGGGAGGCCCAGGGAAGATTAAATCCGTTCTTGGTGGGAAGGAAAGCTTCATTAGTTGGTATGAGTAGGAAAGAAGAGAAGGTGATTCTAGGTGAAGGGACAGCCTATATATAAACATAGCTCAGAAAAGTGCCAGTCCTTTGGCACAGAGCTTTGAACAGCCTACGTGGCTGAATTTTAGATCTCAAGGGGCAGGCAGAGCAGTCAAAATAAGACTGGAAATGGTTGATGGTGAGATGATTGCCTCGACATCGAGTTTGGAATTTATTTGGAAACCAATGTAGTTTTGAGCAAGAAGACATGATAGACAGCTCTGTGCATTATCAAAAGTAGCCTGGCATTAGAGTGTTGAAGTGCACTATGGGAAAGTCAAAAGGGGAAGGCAAAAATACAGTTGGGACAGCCATCAGTTAGGAAACCTTTGTCTAGGTGAGAGGTACCAGGGCCTGATATTGAGTCATGCGTGCAGGTTGGTGTTAGGCCTGATCAAGTAATTGAATAGATATCCCCTCCCGTGGGAACTGACCTGTAGGCCACTTCACGATGGACATTCCACTTGCTTCGACCACATTCCACTTGCTAAGACCATTATCTCTCCCCTCCGGAGTTTCCCAGAATCCAGACCTGCACAGACAATTCTCTGCCCGGAAAAAATCCCGCCTAGAGTCCTTAAAAAACCTCTGCCTCCCTGTCTTTGGGGGCTGGCGCCATTTCGGGGTTCAGCCCATCTGGTATCCAGATGACCTATTAAATTTATAATCCCTTACCACTTTGGCCTTGTGCGTTCCTCCTTCGGCGACCCTAACAGTTGGAGGTCACTGCAGTGGGGGAATCAGCAAACGTTGGCAATGAATGTCAAGGGGGAGGAGACCAAGGAAGAGGGGTTTGTAAGGTTTTAAAGCCTCAGTGATGAATAACTTAGTGATACTGTCAGCAGAAAGAGAAGGCCAGGACAAGGAGCAGGTATCGGTGGAGGTCGTGAACTTGATTTTGTTAGCATAGGTATCCACTTCTCCAGTGAAGAGGCAAAATACTAGAGAAAGTGGTGTTACTACCCAACTGCTAGTTTGTGAAGCATTGTCTGAATTGGCAAATAATGCCGTCATAGGCTCGCAGGTGAATCTCCCACTTAGGAATGAATTTATAATTCACTTTATTCTATGCATCTATAGACAATTGCGGACACAGGTGCAGTATACACAAATGATTTGAGATTGCTAACTCTTTGCATACACAAGAACATAAATATGTTAAGCATTCTAATTTGAACCTTTAATTGTACTGACTCTATGCAAAGAATATATTGACTCAATTTTAAAATTCCATTTTAAACTCCTTGAAAATAAGAACATAGCTATGTAATTCTTTCTATACAGTGCCCAGAGTGGAAAAAGCACTCCAGAGATGTTTTCTGGGAATGAAAATGTTTTCTCTTCCCATGAATCACCGCTCCAAGGCACTGCTCATGCAGAAGAGAACATATAGAAAGTTCCAATTTCCCCACTTTACCTGTGGAAAAGCAGCCTTTGTCTTGCCAATAACTAATTTTATGTTGCCCCATGAGTTAATGATTTTAAAAAAAGGCAATACAAGTCTGCTATGGATTTCTTTAGAATGTCCTTTGGGGCCTCATGCAATGTAAACACATCTTCCTATTGCAGTTCACCAAGATCGTGTTGACTGGAAAGTCCCCCATAAGTTCCTGAAGGATAATATCAGCAATTGTGTGTGGGTTTATAGAAAGTCTTTGCCAAGTAAATGAACAAATAAATGAATGACTCTACATTGAAGTCAGATAGAAACTTGAAAACTCAGATGATTATTATTCCAATGGATGATTTCAAAGCATTCAGATGTTTAGTGCTATGTACATTAATTATTCCATTTCATGAAACATTCAGTTATTCATTTTGCTGGAATTCTTTGGATAGTGGCTAGATACCATGTAGATCTAGCCACAGGTTCCATCTAATGAATAAACATAAGTATTTATTGAGTATTTTTATAAGAAGTAAAACTTTTACTAAAGGAACTTTCCGTTTTTCCAGACCAAAGAGAGGCATTTTAGGCAGAAAGATGATGCTTGCAGCTTCTCACCCGAAACACAACACACCCCAGGGACAAGGACCTCTTCAGCCACAAAATTCACCAACCACAGTTTCTTCTAAGTCCTTTTCTTGCTGTGTGTGTCTGTGTGTGTGTCTGTGTGTGTGTCTGTGTGTGTGTGTTGGTTTGTTCCCAAAAGTTGGTTTGCAAGTTGAAACTTTATGAAATTACTAGTAGCAGAAATAAAGTACATTGTACAAATCATGCAGATCTTCGGTGCAGAGTATAAAAATGGTATTTATAGCCAGTAAACATGGATCAGGACACACGCCACTGTACGCCAGGCCTGGCAGGAGCTTGGCGGGCGCCGGAGCCACAGATGAGGCCCCTTCTCAGCCCCTGAGCACACATTTGCACACGCAGACACACAGGATACAGGCACACTAGAGAATGTCTTGGAATAATTATCAAACTCTGGACTATCGAAACAAGTTGGTCCAAAGAATTTTCTTTTCTTTTTTTTTATTATGTGTTTTTCTTTTTCTTCCGGGTTGGTCAACACATTTTGGGATCTCCCTCCCAGCCCCAGCTAGGACACAAAAATCCATTGTTTGATTCCACCCACTCCCATTTTTCTTCTCTTTTCTTCTTTGTACCTGGTCAGAAAGATCAACATTTTTAAAAAATTCTTTTTCATACATATATGAAAAGTTGTGATTTATTTTGGGAAGCCACCAAGGTCATGGGGGGTGAGGGGGCAAGGAAATCTCCCAGGAAGAAATGGTGACCTCCTCAGTAGCATTCACATTTGGGGACGGGGGCTAAGGGGAGACAGGAGAGGAGAGAGAAAGCTGGTGCCCAAACTCGGCTGTAATTTACGGAAAAGTCCTGGATCAGTTGGAACCGGGGAAACCCTCCTGGGGTGAAAGGCCCCATCGCCTGGGCCAGGCCCATTGGCTCCTGGTGGCTGTGGGTGTGGTCAGTAGGGGTGTCCCAGGTCTTTGGGCCACTTCAGCTGCACTTTCAGCCTCTTTGTGCCAATCTGAAAGGCATGCCCGGCCTGGGTGGTGGTCTGTGAGCTGGCCAGGTTGTCAAAACTCATGATGCCAAAATATTTGCTCAGTCTGGTGGCCTGATCCATACACACCTTGGAGGAGATGACATTGCCAAAGAGCAGGGACATGTGCGTCAGCTCTGTGTCTCCAGACTCCTGGGAGAGATTGTAGATAACCAGGTTACAGCCTGAGGGACCTTCTTGCTGCTGCTACAGGAGTGCTGGCGGCTGCGGGACGCTGCGGGTGATGGGCATGAGGGCCACAGTAGGGCAGATGGCTGTGGAGACCCAGAGCGGCAGACTTATTGAGTATTGACTTTGTGCCAGACACCTTTTATAGATTTATTTTACTTAATACTCACAAGGAATCCAAGAGGTAGTGCCAGGTAGTCCCATTATACAAAGGAAGAGATTAAGGGACCTGCCTTGGAAAGTCGCCCTTTGGACAAGAACCAAAGCTTGTTTGACTCCAAAGTTTACCCTCCTAATCCTCGTGCAATGTTGTGTCTGTGTTCAGATTATGTGCAGATTTTCTGTTCCTCACAAGGAGCTTCTACTCAACTCAAAATAAACTCTTGGGATTTTTAAATAATGATTTTGCCAGAAAAAAATAGGCATTTACCCTTCCCCAGAAACACGATGGTGGTCTACTGATTGCAGCTCAAGACACTGGAAGCATTTTTATCAACATAGAAAGTCTTTGAGGTCCACAACGTGGGTGAGTCGTGGGAAATGGAACCATTTCCTCAGCCGAACTGAGCTCAAAATAGAACCATTTAATTTATGAACTTATTCTATACTGATCACGTCAATGAAGAGAATACATCTCTTGCATTCTTCTGTTAAAAATGTTCAAGTCTCATGCACAAGATGATACCTTGCTGTCTCCTTATTGTTTACTGAAATCCACTCTACAGCAAGCATGTCAAACTCAAAGGCTAACATGGGCCAAATAAACAAGGCATGCAGCCCGCGGGCCACGAGTTTGACATACTTACAGGAACCGGGAAGTATTGTCTTCGTAAAAACAATTGTAAAACTTGCTAACATGATCCCAAGGGCATGGCCGCAGAACGAGAACACAATGTTTCTCCCATCGTGAACATTGAGGGGCATCAAGCCCACGCTGAAAGCCAGTGGGCACTTGCAGCTGGTCAGCAGGTCTACCGTCAATAACTGTGGAAGCCTTCCAATTTGAGGAGCTCCGTAGTCTCTGGGGAACCTCTCTTCCTGGCCTTACTTCTTGCTATTTATTTTCTAAGTTAAACTGAGCTTGGAAAATTTTCTTGAGAGCGCTGATATGACTTGATCTTTTTCCCCCTAGGGTCACAGGGTCAGGCGTTGGATCAATTCCACAACAAAATTAACATTTATGACGCCCCACTCTGGTTGTGCAATGAAAACAGCCGTGAACTGAAAGTCAGGAAACTTGGGTTTCAATCTTCTTTCCTTTTTGGTGGCCTTTCCGACCTCTCAGAGTCCCATCTGTCAGTTCTCAGGGTCCTGTCTCTAGAGCCTTTACTATTTTTTCCTTTTATTCTATTTTAAAAAGTCCTATTTGAGCTTATAATATCAGAGAACGTCGACAAGACAAGTTGGGGCAATAATTGACACTACTATCCAAGCTAGCAGGACAGCTGTAGGAAGCCTCTTTTGAAAAAAAAAAAAAAATTCCCTGGTGCAGCATCTGTCAGCAAAGCCATTGACCTTTTGCTGTGGACATTCGTCTATTTCCCTGTGAAGCGAGTCACGGGCATCTGGCTTGGAGACTGTCCGCGATGCAAAGGTTTTCTGCAGCTCCAGTCAGAGATCCTAGCTCCGCAGCGTTTGCGCACCTGATTTCCACTCTCGCGGATCCAGAGCCAATGCACAAAGGAGACCGATCGTTTCGTAAACATCCACTTGAATTTGGAAGCGAGGCAGCCGGAGCCAGAACGCCCACCTGCGGAGCCTTACTCCCCTGTGACTGATACGACATGACGTAAGTCCGAGACCTCAGTTCACAGTTTATGTGACAGGACACGGGAGCAGCCAACTTTAGGGAAGACCGATAGGAAAGTCCAAGGGTGAGTCTCGCTGGGAACAGGAAGCAGGTCCTGCTGTACCAACAAGGCTTTGGGATGGAGAATTGTGACAGGTTTTGTAGAAGCACTGGGGCTTCCCAGGGGCTGCCAGGAGGGTGTGCTCCTGTCCCAGGGAGTGCGCATTTCCTCTGGGCTTCTCCCCTCCCGGGCCACGCCGTCCAGAAAGAGCGGCCATGCAGCTGTGTGACTTGCATTCATGTAACGGATTCCTTTATAAGCACCCCGGTCACATGCTCACATGAGCAGAGGAAGGGATAAGTCTACATACGCCTCTCCTTCCAAAGTTCCCTCTTATAGTCTTTGTGTACATCAGAGCGCTAGGCAAACACCAACTGGCCCTATCACAGCGAGCTTGATAGCATCAGGGTTATTTATGAAACGTAGAAATTGGGGTGTGGATCCTCTGAACATAACTTCTGACTGAGGAAACAAAACGTTGGTGTGTCTGGATATGGAAGGGGCGGGCTCCTGCCAGATATGGCCGAATGAAAATTTCTGTGTCAACTCATTCTCTCTCAGTGTTTGCAATTTCACTCGTGAGGTAAACGGCTATTTCTCTATTAATATCCCACTTAAACTGATTTTTGTGTGTAGGTTCGGTAGTTCTGTGCATCACACAAACTCAAGACATCTATAAGCTGGAAAAATTAATTTTAAAAATTAACTTAAAATAAATTTTAAGGTAGATAATAGTACTGCTAGGTAATATGTTGAGTACCAGTCATTGACATAAAGGACTTTACACCTACTACCCTACGGGGTGTAGTATTATTCTTCCCATTTTGTTGATGAGGACACCGAGGCATGGAGAAGTTGGCTTGTACGGAAACACACAGCTAATAAGCAGTAAAGATGTATTGCACGTCCAGGAACTTTGTCTCTAGGGTTCAAGCCTTTATCCTCAGTGTTACACTGTCTTCAGGGATAATGGTTCTTGTTGTGATGATGAGGAGGAAGAGTTTCATTATGATAGTATTGCTTATTCCTGACCCTCGCAGTGCTTATAGGTTGAAGGGAAGCATTTCTGCTCAATTAGAACCTGAACATTTGGTTCTCTCTCCTAAATTTGAGCCCTGTAGATGTTAGAGTTATGAGACTCATTGCTTGGGTAGAATTTTGCAACTGATAAATCCCCTGAAGAAGTTCTTTCATTTTAGCCTTACAATAACCCAGTGAGGTGGAGAGGCTGAAGGTGAGCCTTCTCCAGGACCTATCGTCATTCCCAGGGTACCCTCTGGGAGTATCCCTGCCTGCTCTTCCTCACTCCCTTTACACGGCTAACCCCTCTGCCGGTCCTGGCCTTACCAAGTCACCACCTGCAGGAAGACCTCTTTGATTACCCCTGAAGTGTATTAAGCTTCCCTGCTATGCACTTTGGTCACACCTGCCTCCAGGATCAAGTTTCCACACGGGACACTCAAGGAGGCTGAGGGTGGGAGCATTAGCTCTGGTGGCAAAAGATGCGACCAAGGTCCCAAGTCAGTCCCATGTTCACAATAGGATTGTAAAATGCTACAAATACATGGAGGTAGTGATAAGAAGACCTGGCTTCTGATGGCAAAAAATTCATAGTGCCCTGGCCGGTTTGGCTCAGTGGATAGAGCATCGGCCTATGAACTGAAGAGTACCAGGTTTGATTCCGGTCAAGGGCATGTACCTTAGTTGCGGGCACATTCCCCGTGGGGGGGGGTGGGGGGCAGGGGTATGTGCAGGAGGCAGCTGATCGATGTTTCTCTCTCATTGATGTTTCTGGCTCTCTGTCCCTCTCCCTTCCTCTCTGTAAAAAAATCAATAAAATATTTTTTAAAAATTCAGTAGTTATCCATGGTTGAATCCTGGTTTCTCAAAACTATTGACTCCTTCTTGCTTAGACTCTTGACCCAGTGCTACTCAGTTTCTGATAAGACATTTTTTTATTCAAGAATCGGGTATTGAAAGATTAGAGTGTACCAGGAAGTAGAGAATAATGGTGAAGTGAGTGGGTTCTAGAGTTTGATCTCGGATCCTACTCCATTAACTATGTGCTCTCAATTATTGGCTTCATCTGTGGCTCAGTTTCCTTAGGTGTAAAATGGAGATAATAATAGTACCTGCTTCATTGGATTGTTGTGAGGATCAAATGAGATTATTCATGCAAAACTCAGAGCATAATGTTTGGAGAACAGCGAGTGCTTGGTAAATGCCTTTGTTAGATTGTGAGCAAAACCAGGCCCAGTCTCTAGCCTGGTTTCCTGGTCTCCAGAACACTGCCCGGAGATTTTATCTGCTGTTTCTTTGCTTTTTCCAAGCCCATATATAAATCTTATTTTTCCACTCTAATTTCTTCTCCAACCTCTAGCCTGCTCTGCCCTTTCACAGCCCACATTCTGCTGCTGCCTCCCTTTTCTAAATATATACTTTCAAAGCAACCAGATGACTAAAACGAAAAGAGGAAAAGTACAAACAAATGGATGAAGATGTGCTGTATCCAGCTCTTGACTGTAGTGCCCGTAGGAGAATAAATCCATTCAACCAGTGAAGCCAAACACATACTGATCTTTTAGCCCAGGATTCCACTCCTAGGTCTGTACTCAACAGAAACGTGTATGTATGGACACCAAAAATCACATGGAAGGAATTGCACAATAGCATAGTATTAGTGATCTAGTGCTGGATAACAGATTACTCCAAAACTGAGTAACTTACAACCACAAACACTTGTTATCTCATGGTTTCTGTGGCTTCTGCAGGCATTTGCAAGAGGCTCAGCTGGGTGAAGGGCCAATCTCCAGACCTCCCTGATGAGAGACCTTGACTGAGTTAAGTCACTTCCTCTGAACTGCAGTTTGCACTCCGCAGAGCTGGGTGGGTGTTAGCACCTGTGGCCTCAAAGTGCGGGGGAGAGTATCGGTGACATCAGGTACAGTGGAGTCTGTTGTGCACAAGAGTAAGTGCTAAAGTCGGGGATTGATGTAAAAATCAACTATAAACAAAATTCCCCTGAAATTCCTTAGGTAAGCCTTCTATCACTGGGGTGCCCTTGGAGGTTGAAATGCCAGGAGCTAGGAATTCTTTTGCTTCTCTTTAGATGTCTGCCCTGGTCTTCCTTTCAGTGGGGCAGCCTAGGACAAGGTTGGCTGTAATGGCAGTAGAGGGGGGAGGGGAATTTCATGCTCTACTTATTTTTCTTGTTGTTGTTGAGGGTACCTAATTGAATTTGCATATTAAGTATACATCTACAACGACTCCAGTATATGTGAAAGCACTGAGGATTATGATTGAGGAAATGTAAGTTATGACTCATCTTTGGAACAGGTGCTTTCCCCAGTTTATCTTGGGTCTAGAAAGCCTTGTGGTTAATGTCAAGGTTAAACACAGTCACTGGTTAAAGCCTTTATCAAAACAAGGGGCTGCTTGATGCTAAATGACATGTTGGGATAATGGGTAGAGAAAGGAGCACAGGTCAACATGAAATATTATAATAAATAGCAATTTTGCAATTGTATAGTACTTTATAGTTTACAAAATAATTTCTTAAAAATTAACCTTATTTTTAAAATGAGGTTTTACTTCAGAAGATCATCTGACTAGTTTACCAGAAGAGGTGTGATTCATAACCATAAATTCCAAGTTCAAAACCATAATACTTTCCCAGAGACAAGGATATCTTTTCCATCTCCTCCTCCTCCTCCTCCTCCTCCTCCTCCTCCTCCTCCTCCTCCTCCTCCTCCTTCTTCTTCTTCTTCTTCTTCTTCTTCTTCTTCTTCTTCTTCTTCTTCTTCTTTCTCTCTCTCTCTCTCTCTCTCTCTCTCTCTCTCTCTCTCTCTCTCTCTCTCTCTCTTACAAAGAAGTAAGTGTGAGTATTTATGACCTGGCTATCCTGGGCTTGACCACCTGCATAATGGACTTGACTTTGATCACCTTCTCTAGGCAAGCCTACTTAGATTAATTAAGACAGTGAGGTGGGAAGAGCAGGTTCTTCTGTGTGCCTATGGTTCTCACCTGGACAGAGACCTGCTCCATGGATGAGATTAAACATTGTTTCTGTGCATCTGGGATATGTGGGTTTTAGGGAGAATCCTGTTAGCTTCAGGAGAGTTCCTGATGCTCCAGGATGGGGACAGGTTATCATTTTAATACATCATGCTTATGAGTGCATTTAACATCTGCTTATTGATATATAACAAAAATCAGTTGTAAAGACAAACATTGCCCAATAAAGATGCATGTTATGAGATAATTGTGATATCACAATTTAAGTCTGGGATGGATTAGGACTATCTCTGTGCATAGGACTAATTCTTTGCAGAGGCGTGCTCCCTTTAATGTGACCAAAGCTCCCTAGACAGGGCAAATCCTTCCCATACTTCCCAGGAGAACCCAGAAATAGCCACTGTGAAGTGGATTAGAGAGGGGGGTAGGAGTGGGCTCAATGGAGACTCTTGACTGAGTTCTCACATCCACCAGAGATGTGTCTGTCTCCAGACATAATTCCAATTCTGAGTCATTACAATTTCAGCCATTCCATGGTGTTTCTTTTGGGACTCAGATAGCAGCATGAGGCCCCCTGGTGGCCTGAAATAATTCCTGAGTTTCCTTCTCAGGCACTGAAGGGCAGGTGTGGCTGGAGAAGGACAAGGTAGTGAAGACTCACCTAGACCTGGTGCTGACAGGGAGGCCGGGCAGAGCAGGATGACCTCTATGGGGAGAGTTGAGAATTTAAATATTTTCTTTTAAGAAGTGAAAGCAAATGGACTGTAATTCTGGATAAACCACTCACTTTCTGATTGTTCATTTAATAGTTCATTTAGCAAACACTACTGAGTACCTACTCCATGGAAGACATTTTAATAGACATCACATGGGGTTAAAAAAAAAATAAAGACACACCATACACTTCTAAGGAGCTTTGGACGAGGATAAAACTTTTATGCCACCAACATGGTAGAAATGGAAGTGCCCTCAGAGAATAAATGAGGCGAAAGGAAAGGCAGACGCATTTCAGCTGGGGCTCTAGTGAGAAACAGGATTGGATCTATTGGGATGGAGAGGGAAAGGATGGCATCTGGAGGAGGACAAACAAGTTTGAACGTGGAGGAAAAGTGAAGCCTGTTAGTATTCTTCTTGCTTGGGGCTCTCTGTGCCTCTGCACTTGCGTGATTTTTTCCTTCACCAGGGTAGGGAAGTGTTCTGTCATTATTTCTTCAAACGTGTTCTCAATCCCTTGCTCACTCTCTGCCCCTCCTGGCACTCTTATTATGTGAACATTGTTACGTTTCATGTTTTCCCACAGCTCCCTTAAGCTGTCGTTTTTTAATTGTTTTTTTCTTTTTGATTCTCTGATTGAGTGTTTTTTTTCTTAACTTGTTTTCTAATTCATTGATCTAATCCTTGACTTCTCCTAATCTGCCGTGCATTTCTTCCATTGTGTTCTATTTTTAAAAAATATTTTTTTTATTGATTTCAGAGAGGAAGGGAGAGGGAGAGATAGAAACATTAATGATGAGAGAGAATCACTGACTAGTTGCCTCCTGCATGCCCCACACTGGGGATGGAGCCCACAAGCTGGGCACGTGCCCCAACCAGGAATTGAACCTTGACCTCCTTCCTGGTTTATAGGTTGACGCTCAACCACTGAGCTACACCAGCTGAGCACACTGTGTTCTTTATTAGAGCTATCATTCTTCATAGTTACTATATTTTTTCTCATGCTGTTGAGCTTCTTTGCCATCATTATTTTGAACTCTATGTCTGATAAATTTCTTACCTCTATTTCATTTAGCTCTTCTTCTGGAGAATTCTCTTGTTCTTTCATTTTGGGCTTGTGTTTTTTTCGTTTTTGTCTCCCCATTTTGGTTGTCTCCTTTGGATTTGTGTCTGTGTATTAGGTAGATCTGCTACAACTCCCAATCTCTAGTGCAGGACAATGTCAGACGCTATTTGTGACTGGCCCTGAGTACCCTGTTTCGAACTATCAGCAATCCACAGCTTGTGGCTCCCTCTCCTTTGTGTCATTTGTCATTTCTTGATTCTTATCTTCAATATCACTAGTTCTTTCCTCTAAGTGGTTGGTTCTGTTTTCTATACTCTCTTAATCTCCTTAATTGCATGCTTCATTTCCAGGATTTCTGATTGTTTCTTTTTTAAAATTTCGATTTCTTTAGTAAAATACTCATTTTGTTCATTGATTTGTTTTCTGAGTGCACTGAATTGCCTGTCAATATTCTATCGCATCCCATTGAGTATTTTCAGCACTACAATCTTGAAATCTCTATCATTTATATTACATATTTCCATGTGTTCCAGCCTGCTTTCTGGGGATTTTTTGTTTTCTTTCTGGCCATTGTCATCACTGTGGTTCTGCATGGTATTTGCTGTTATCCTTTGTCTTCTATCACTGAAGAAGGCTGAGAAAGGTCGTTCTAACCTGGCTGAGAGCTGCATGCCCCGGGACATAGGAGTTAACCTAGGAATGCAGTCAGTCCATTGTCCTTTTCTGAGAATTGCCTGTCATCATGGAAAGGTTAATAACCTTGTAGCCCTGGATGTGTTAATAACCTTGTTAATAACCTTGGTCCCAGAGGCGCCCACCATTTGCAACCCCCAGCCTGCATTGCCTGTAACCTGTAACCATTATACCTTGCCTGTAATTCCTACTCTCCCATGTAATCTTTGTCCTTCTACCCAATATAAGCAGCTGGCTTATGGGGAAGAGTAGAGAAGATTTTTGTGGGTGACCTGCTGCTCTCCCATACTGCCAGCATTATTGGAATAAATGCTCATATGTGATTCAACCCTCTCTGCCTAATTGGCTCAAGTTGTGACAGGCAGGCCAGACCCATTGGTGGTCCAGTTTCGTTCTATATGGTTAGGGAGATAGCATAGTGAAGTCAGCATGCTCAGACACATAGCCCTGGATGAGAAAAGAACTTGTCACACTCCAAAAACCAGTTAGCCTGTTTGTTTTTTCATTTTTAAAAGAAGGATCTATTTCCCAGGATGGTGCATAAAATGAAACAATAAATCTGAAAGCATTTAACAAACTATGAAGTGGCCTGTAGCTGTACAATTTTTGTCAGTGTCTCTAAAATTTTGTGGACTTTTCTTTAGTCAAAGCCTTATGACGATTGTATTAATCTGTCTACAATGTCTGGTGAAACTTATCAAAATACATTTTAAGCCGTAACCAGTTTGGCTCAGTGGATAGAGCGTCGGCCTGCGGACTGAAGGGTCCCAGGTTCGATTCCGGTTGAGGGCATGTACCTTGGTTGGGGGCACATCCCCAGTGGGGGCTGTGCAGGAGGCGGCTGGTCGATGTTTCTCTCTCATCAATGTTTCTGACTCTCTATCCCTCTCCCTTCCTCTCTGTAAAAAATCAATAAAATATATATATATATATATAAAAATACATTTTAAATAAGCAACTACAATATATAAAGTATGTTAGTGCCTGGCCAAAAAAATAGGCACTCAATTATTTTTAATATCCTTTACCCAGTAAAAGTATATGTTTTGACTCTCCATATAACATAATACTAAGCATTTTATAATATAGATAACAGCCAAATTGCAATTATGCATCTATGATCTTTTTAAAGTTTTCTTGGATAAATGAGCGAAAGGAAATCAAAGTAACCTTTGTTATGGAACCTTTCAACCCAGCTACATACCAGCCTTTTCACTTCACTTCCTTCTAGCTCTCCTCTGCACCCTCTACCAACTACAAATCTGTATTAAATTAGCAAACTTAACTGTTTTGAACAAAAAGATCATAATTTTCCCATCTGTGACTGAAAGTTATAACACACGAATTACCACTTTAAAGAATCATGGTGTTGTAGTGCACTAGGCTTAAAGCAAACTTAAAGTAGCGGGGGGGGGGGGGGGGATATTTTAGACTTAGCAAAGGTTGAGGTGACCTGTTCCGAGTTCTGAGAATTGACAAAACCAAGGATATGGCTAAGGATGGGTAGCCATGCATGGCCCTGGAAGTTCCTGGTCAGCACACCTGTGCGTGAGAACCCTGAATAGAGTATTGTAAAAGGATGTTTGTGGCTTGTAGAGCATTGTAACAGTTAGGATGGATATTTGTGGTTTGTGCAAATAAAAGCTTACTTGACCCCAAGGCTGCTGCTGCTGTTTGGGCATGCTCCCTGCGTGGAGAAGTCCGAGGCAGTCGCTGGCCAGTTTTCAATAAATCCTCGCTTGCTGTTTTAGACCTAATCAGAGTCAGTGGTCTTACTCTCGCGAACGTTGGTCCACAACATTGTTCTCTTTTTTCCTTTTTAATGACATTAGGAAAACCTGATGTAATCATGTAAAGATTAGATATTATAACTAGATAATAAAATAAATAGAAAAATAAGTAGAGAATAAAAATCAAATCTTAACTTCACTTTCAATAGAACTGTCAACTTTTCCCTGTATCTTCAATTTTCTCTCTCTATATATAATGTATGTTATTTTCTTACAATAATAGGGTCATTCTGTTGTTCTATAATTTTTACAAACTGGCTTTTAACACTATCCATATATGGCAAACATCTTTCCGCGTCAGTAACTGGATCATCAGAAAGGCTACACGGTGTTCCATTGCAAGGATGTCCCATAATATCTTTACATATTTATAAAGTGCACATTGAGTCTGCTTTTAGTTTTCCCATTGCTGTATTTTTTTAATTTTCTTTTTATGTCCTATATTCTCCATGAAGATATGTCAGAAGTTAGAGCCAACACTGGTAATACTCCATCATTAATATCAGCAGCTAAAAATGATTCACCATTACCCAAGATCAGAATGTACTGTACTCTCAAGTATTTCTCCTGCCCCTTTCCATTTCCTACACTGCTTGTTGTTTCTTACTAACTGGCGTAAAAATACATCTATTATAAGCAAAGAGCAAACATTTTAATACGATTTAAAACCTTTTCCTCAATAATATTTAAGAAGACATTTCATCTCCAAAATGAGAGTTGACAGTCATGAAGAAGGACTAATCTGAGGTCTGGAAAGAGTTGGTGAAAATTAGAACTACATTTGCCCTGTTCAACTACTGATGAAGGAATGACAGTTCTGTCTTAGATACTGAAAACAAACAAACTAACTAATAGCAATTAGTGAAGCTGAAGATAAACTGGAGAGTTCTCTCAAGACTCATAGGAAAATAATTAATAATTGAAAATAATGCAAGAAAAAGTTAAGAAATAAGGATTCCAACCCTGGCCAGGTGGCTGAGTTGGTTGGAGTGTCTCCCCATATACCTGCCCCCCCCCCAAAAAAAATAAAATAAAATAAAGGTGTGAGTTCGATTCCTGATCAGGGCTGGCAGTTGGGTTCCTAGGTTTTGGGTTCAGTCCCTGGTAGGTAGTAAAGAGGAGGCAACAGATTGATATTTCTCACATCAGTGTTTCTTTCTAAAATAAATTTTAAAAACATATCTTCAGGTGAGGATTTAAAAAAAAAAAAAAAAAGAGCCTAAAGGCGTAGTCTATGCAGAGGTGGAGAAATTGCAGAGCAAGAATTAGGACCAAGAGAACACAAGCACAAATAAAAGCAACAGAAGCAAAAATTTTTGAGCTGAAGAAATATCTGAGTTTGAAACTTTAAGAAGACTTACTGAAAATAAATGAAACACATATCCAGATAGGTCCAGGCAAAATTCTTGAATATAAAAGAGAAATTAAACTTTCTGTACCAATTGAAGCTTTTAAAAGAAAACAAGTATGTATTCTGGTGAACACAAGTTAAACTATTCTCCCTAAAGCTAAATGCCTATCCTCAATGTTTATAGAACTTTAAAGAAGAGTCAAAATGAAGAATTCAAGGATATTGAAGACAGAGTTTATATAAGTTTTAAAACTGAGCAATGAAATCATGCTTTGAAGACATTTTGTAAATGTAAAAATACAATTCTCAAAACAGAAGGAAGTCTGTTTTAAACTATAATAGTACTAATTCAGGTTTTCATTCCAAAATAATATAAGCCAACTCAGGAAATAGCAGAGGTTGGTGAGAGGCAGTATAGACTCACTATATATTTTCTTTTCTTTTGTAAAAAAATCTTTTTATTGATTTTTTTAGGGAGAGATGAAAAGAAAGGGAGAGAGAGAGAGAGAAACATCAATGAGAGAAAAACATTGATTACATGCACCCTGATGGGGAATTGAACCGGTGACCTCTTGGTTCATGGGTTGATGCTGGGCCACCAACCACTGGGCAACACTGGCCAGGCTACTTTTCACTTTCCACAGGGAAAGTCAGTAATAACCGTTTGATCTTGATACTCATATATATGATATGTATATTCAAAAACCTAACCATTAGGAATTTCTTTTTCCTTTTTTATTTCTACTTTTCCTTCTTTTGTAAGACAGGCATATCTGAGTATGTCTTCTGTTTTAGTTATCTAGAGTTGCTCAGTCAGCCACCCTAAATCTTAGTGGCTTCAAACAACCACCATTATTTATTTTGCTTGTGAATTTGCACCAGGCAGGGCTCAGTGGAGCCAGCTCCTCCCTGCCCTTGCAGTGTTCGCTGGGGTGGGCTAGAGGATCTGCTTTCAAGATGACTCACATGGCTGGTAAGCTGGCACTAACTGCTGGCTAGGAGCTCAGCCAGGGCTGTGGGCCAGGGGCCTTAGATCCTTTTCCAGGGGTCTTCACAGGCTGCTTGGGCTTCCTCATATCTTGGTATCTGGGTTCTGAGCGGGAGTTTCAAGAGAAACAGGAAGCTGCGTTGTCTTTGATGGCCTGGTCTTGTAAGTTACAGGGTATCACTGCTGAGGACTCAGAGGACCAGCAGATTCAAGATGAAAGGACGCAGACATCATGAAAGGTTATGTGGGATAAGAGATATTGTTGCAGCCATTTTTTAGGAAATGCAATTTGTCTGTCTTTAAATTACTAAAGGGAAAAAAGTATTTAAAAATCTCCTCATGAGGATACACACACACACACACACACACACACACACACATATATAAAAGCCTAAGCGACCGTTTGTTCAACTGTTTGACCATTCAACCATTGGACGGGTAGCTATGACATGCAATTACCACCAGGGGGCAAATGCTTCGACAGGTAGGTTAGGTTGCTGCTGGGGCCCTGGCGGTCCCCAATCTGGTTCACCAGCACCAGATTCCCTTTCAATGTTCACTAATCCATGTACCAGGCCACTAGTGTGTGTATATATATATACACACACACTATATATATATCCTAGATAACAAAAGGGTAATATGCAAATTGACCCTAATGGTGGAACGACCTGCTGCTATGACGTGCACTGACCACCAGGGGGCAGACTCTCAACGCAGTAAGCACAGCAGTGGTGGTGGGAGCCTCTCCTACCTCCGTGGCAGTGCTATGGATGTCCGACTGCAGCTTAGGCCTGATCCCCGTGGGGAGCGGGCCTAAGCCGTCAGCTGGACATTCCCCAAGGGCTCCTGGGCTGCAAGAGGGCACAGGCCAGGCTGAGGGACGCCCCAAGTACACAAATTTTCGTGCACCGGGCTTTTACTTGTGTGTGTGTGTGTGTGTGTATACACACACACACACACACACACACACACAGGATTCTGTTGGTATATCTCAACAGAATCCTAATACTGATTCTCACCAGATATTTATGTGCCAGGCATGAGCTAGTTACTGGGGAAGAAAAGGTGAGAGGGATGGACAGGTCTTTGCTATTGAACTTATGCTCTGATGGAGGTGACAAATGCTCAACTAATTACAGATCAAGATCAGTGCTGGAAAGCAATTCACATTTACTAGTTTACTTCTTATTGTTTTCCTCCTGCCCCCACTGGGGCACAGATCCAATCACAAGTGGCAATCAATTTTCACACAGGAAAATAAACAAAAGGCTGAGATAGCAAATAAAAGAGGCTGGGGGAGGAGAGTCCTTGGAAGGAAGATTCCGGCTGATACCAGAAGGACAAAAATGAGTGAAGAGCCTGTGGAGAGCAGTTGAAGCAGAGAGCACAGGAGGGCCATGTTTCTGAGGTGAAGAAGCCCTTAGCTGGAGCCTAGTGAGTGAGGGGAGGGTGGAGAGGGTGGGGATGGAGAGTCAGGAAGGGCCAATGGCATGACTTAGTAGGCTGGGGTGAGGAGTTTGAATGTTATTTAATGCAATGTGATGCCTGTGAACTCTTATTCTAAAGAGGGGAGTGACATTTGACATTTTTAACACAGTTCTCTCTGTCTGTGTGAGGAATGGATTCCAGCAGGGAGACCAACCAGTTAGAAGGTCACTGGACAGTCAAGGGGATGGTGATGGTGGCTTCAGCGAGGGTGAGCAGTGCAGATAGAAAGAAGTAAACAAGCCCCCTCAGTGTGGCTCAGTGGTTGAGCATCGACCTATGAACCAGGAGGTCACGGTTTGATTTCCGGTCAGGGCACATGCCTGGATGTGGGCTCGATCCCCAGTGTGGGGCGTGCAGGAGGCAGTCGATCAATGATTCTCTCTCATCATTGATGTTTCGATCTCTCTCTCTCCCTCTCCCTTCCTCTCTGAAATCAATAAAAATATATTTTCTAAAAAAGGAAAGAAGTAAACAAAGTCAATCTATGTGGGCAGTAGAAATAGTAAAAATGTTGACTCATTATATGTAGGGTTTGAAGGAAAGAGAGGGGTATCATTATAAGGTCTTCAAATTTGCAAACAAATCTGATTTGTCCTCATGGACACACCACCCTAGTGAGTAAAGGGGACCCGAGGGAGTCCTTTTCCCAGATGGAACTGGTCTACATGAAAGTCAGTTAACGTCAAGAGGAGCCTAGTCTACATTCCCAGAGAAAGACAGCCTGCCTTCGGACCAAACCGGAGACTTTCACTGTAAGAGAAGGTTCCAAGTGTCCAGAAAAAAAGAAAGAAAAGAAAGAGAAAAAAAAAAAGAGGCACCAGTATTTATGCTGCTGAATAGGAGAGTGCAGGTCTGCAGTCTGGGGATCACAGCCCAAGTGAAACCCTAGACACTGGGTGTGAAATGCCCTAGCGCTGAACTCAGATCCCAGGTGCTGATTAGTCAGGCAGCGGAAGGGACCTGTAACCCAATACTTCCACCTCTCTCTGGAATCTCCTTACTGGAAGGAAGGGGGATGATGACTTTATTCTCTGACCCCTTCCAGGATTCCGACAAATGCAGTTTTCTTAAATGTCAGTTTTATTTAATAAAGTTCGTACAAAGTAGATGCCCCACAAGGCAAAACTACAAACTCATCTTTCCTAACACCCACTTTGTACGTCTGATTTTATTCATATTAGCAGGTGAAAGGCACTACGGACCTTCAGACTTTATGGATCTGTGACAACATGGTTTGACAAACTGAATCACCCAGTTATTACCCAAGGTATTATCTCTTTGTGCCTCCATTCTCTTTTCTATAGAAGTGATGGGTTAGATCATATGTAAAACATACATAAAATAATTTGATTAATTTTGTTCATGTAGATGGCAAACTAAGAACGAGAATTTGCATCTGATGCATCTTTGTACCCCACAATAGCTGTGATGGCCATAAAGGATACAACCTCATACTTAAGGAAGATTCAGACGTTGCCTTCAATTTTTTATTTATTTTAATCTATTAATGTAGTCACTTGTGATAAATATCGATCAATGATTAAGAAATATCAAACAATGGGTACATGAATAAATAAATGAGAATAAACTAAAGGTGATATCTACATCCTTTTTCAGCATTAAACTTTATAGTTTTATGGCCATCATGGTTCATGAAAAGTCTTTTAGGAGTGAAAACCTTTACAGATAGAGTTGGGTTAGAAGCTATGTTCACGGATTCCCAGGATCCGGGTAAGCACAGAATTGTCGACCTTGGACAAGTTACATCACTTCTCCAAAGTTCAGTTTTTTCATGTGCAATCCGGAGATTATAAAAGAACTGATTTCAGAGTGGTAGTGTGAGGATTAGATGGAAACACTTAGCATAGTTTCTGGTTCATAATGAGTACTCTGCCGGCTTAAACGATCATTAACCGACTTACAGGTTATTATTTTACAAGCTTTGGAGCCCCGTCACAGTGAAATCACCCTCTTGGGTCTCCATTGTCCCAGCGAGACAAAACCCTTAAGCATTTTAGCAGGAGCAGACATTCAGCAGTAGGAGTTGAATAGAACAAAACTGAATGATGTGGACGCCAAAGAAGCAGGTTAAAACCACGTCAGCCGCAGAGTCTGGAGCTACCTGTTGAGACAATACATTTACAAGCGTTCGATTTCACTTTACATTGTGCTTTTGTTTGTATTACTTTCATATTCCTCCAGCAAATCCTTGCAATAGATCCGATGTTTTTCTTTCACTGTTGAGTAAACAGTTTTTTTAAAAAAATAAATAAGATTTGTATGTAAACTGCAACTGAAAAATAAAAAAATCATTTAAGAAAGTTAAAGTGATTTGCCTGGTTCTTAAAGGGACTAGAACTCAGACTGCAAAGCTACTTTTTGTAATCATGACTCTATCTTGGGAATCCACCAACCAGATTAGTTCTATACCATGAACAGCATGCCCAGAGAAGTGCTGATCTTTACCCAGATGTTTCATCTATGATACCATGTTTCAACCACGTCTCACTCACTTGGTGCTTTGCAGCTTTTACTAGTAAATAAGAACAGATATGCTTTTAGTACTCCAATAAAAAAACACAACACACCGCAACACTGATCACTCACTCCGTCACCACAGGGGGTTTGTGTATCCTCAAACTTACTAGGTCTTTTCTAGTTGTTTTTCAAACTGTTGTTTATACTTTGGCCAGCACATTTTATGTCAGAGCTTTCATTACATGTTTTATGTTTATTTCATGTAGGTACCGCCTCAATTCTAACTGGTTGCACAATTCTTACCCCATTTTACAGATGAGGAAACACGGGTTCCCAGAGGTTATTGGCACTAATGCGGCGTTATACTGTCTTGATGTTTAAACTACCTACTTTATGCAAAGCCAAGTACAGTCAGGCGGTAAGAACGATAGTAATACCCAAGGGACCTGAGAGAACAAAAAGGTCCTTGAGTTGCAAAAAGTCTAAATTTATGCAAAATGCAGAGATCCTTGGTGGACACATAATAACTTTTATTTATTTTATTATTAAAATCTTTATTGTTGAAAGTATTACATATGTTTCTTATTTTCTTCCTTTGAGCTCTTCTAGCGTCCCCCCCCCCCCACACACACACACCCAGGCCTCCACCATCCTATTGTCTGTGTGCATGGGCTAGGCATATATGCGTACAAGTTCTTTTGTACCCCACCTTCCCTCTGAGATTCCACAGTCTGTTCCATGCTTCTAGGTCTCTGGATCTTACAATAATAACTTTTAGATCATCTTTCACCCTCTAGGCAGGCAAATTACCTTGTAGATCCAATATACAGGGTGGCCCCCCAAAATGTATACACACTTTGACAGCTGATAGCTCAATTTTGATAATGAAATGTATTTTCATAAACATTACCTTTATAATTATTCAAAATGTGTGTATATATATATTTTGGGGGACCCCCTATAGATTAGATTTCTTGACCCCTTTTGTGGAATAAATCCCTTTGGCCTTCTGGAGAATCCCATGGACCTCTTCTCAGAATAATGTTTTAAAATGCGTAACAGAACGAATAGAAATTATATTGAAATATGTAGTTCTAGCATCTGACCCCTGAGATTCTCAACGAGTATGGGATGGGCTACTCAGGGGATGTTTCTGAGATGACATTAGTGTCTTCCTTCCGTCTATAAATAAGCCCCCATTTTCATAGCTCTCCCATCTTTCCCTAGCTCAAATCCAATTTTTTTCATTTTATTTTTTTCTAGCCTCCTTCACCTCTTGCTCAGCCCCGCCCACTTCGATAGACCCGCCCCTTCATGGCCCCGCCCCATCCTAGACTCCTCCCCCCACTAAGTCCCGCCTTCCCCTCCATTACTTCTCCGTTCCCTGCCAATCACGCTGGGCCACCCTTCCGCCCCGCCCCCGAACCTACATCCTGCCTCAGCCGGTCTCTCCTGCTGGCGGAGGAGCCCTGGCGGCGGAAGGATGGACCCGGCTCTGGCCAGTGGCTTCTCCCAGGAGCAGTTCCGGGAGGCCTGTGCCGAGCTCCAGCAGCCCGCGCTGGCCGGGGCCGAATGGCAGCTAATGATGGAGACCCTGGGCATCAGCATCTACCGGCTGCTGGACCAGGTAGCGGCTGCCTGCTGCAGGACCGCGGGGCTGCCGCGTGCCAGGGCCAGCCTTCCCGGGGTGCCGGGGGCTGCAGCCGCGGAAGTCCGGACCCGGGCGGGTCTTTGGGAGCTGGGAGGAGCGAGCGCCGGGGCGGTGCCTCCAGCTGACTTTGTCCCGTTTTGGGGAGGGGGGAGGTCATCAGAATTCAGCCTTAGGTTTGGGGCCCCATGGGGGTGTGGTTTGTGAGAAGTTAACTGTCAAGTTAAAACATGGGTCTGCTGATTCATAGCCTCATGCACCGCGGGAGTGGGTGCCAGCGGTGTGTGTATGTGGGGAATATCCTCGGGTTGAATCCAGGTGGAAAAAAACACAACTTTTCAGAGACTGGATGTGCAGGGTGGCCGGTGTGTGGGAGGGAGTGTCGCCGAGGAGGGACTTCCTATCAACTGTAGCCATTCCAGTGACCTGCTTCTTTTGGCTGCTGCCCCTTCCCTGTAAGTTGCACTTATTAACTTTAGTCTGAAGCTTCAGAGGGAAAGATTCACTGGAGGCCTGGGAGGAATGGAGTTGGTCATTAAGCAGGTCTCCAGGCGGCCCTGCAGGCCTTTGGAACAAGTCGCCATCCAGGTGGGAGGATCATATTGCACCTGAGCCCTGTCATCAATTGCCCTGTGTAATAGCAGTTCATGACAAGTAGGTTAAAGGTCATCCTTAGGCAAGGTAAGTGAAATCCAGGTTTCCTGGCAGAGGACCAGAGTATTATAGTGTTAGAGCAGGGAGGAGCTCTGGATGTCTTGCTACATATACCACTGGGTGTAGCAAGGTGAGCAAGTTCACAGTGTAGAGCAGACGGAATTAATTTCCTAGGGAAATTTCAACAGTTACCTTGGTGCAGAATTGGACAAGTTTTCAGACAAGATGCATTTATCTTCTCTCAGATTATTCCATTTTCCTTTACCAGCCGCATCCAGGCGTTTGCCAAGGTTTGTCCATTCGATTGTGCAGACATATCTGACATAGGGCGCGTTTCCTTTCCCTTTACTTTCCTCTGTGTTTGTCACTGTAGATGGCACTTCTCACCTAGAATTGCTGTGACCTCTTAACTAGTTTCCCAGCTTTTCATCCTACACATTGCAGCCCACGCAAGCACCCATAAGGCTATGATCTTATCGCTCCCGTTTCAGTGGCATTGCTGATTGCAGAATTAATAACTATTGTAACAGCGAATACATTTCATGCTTTCTAATGTTCCAAGCACTGTTTAAGTCTTTGCAGGTACTGAATCCTCACATCATCCCTAATGTAAGGTGCTATGATTATACTTTTTTTTTTTTTAACCTGTATGTATGGAAATGAATCTATGGAAAGGTTAAGCTGCTTGTTCAAGATTTGAACTGGAGTCAGAACTCAGCTGTCTTGCTCTAGTCTTGTGTCATAAATATGCTTCCATAGTGCCTCTCTGAGGGAAGGCAAATATGGCTCGCAGGTTATCCTGAACTAGTTTGGTCTTTTTTAAAAAATGTTATTTTTATTATTATCATGATATTTTCATCTTTATTGTTGAAAGTATTATATATGTCCCCTTTTCCCCCCATGGACCTCTTCTAAGCTCCCCCCCCCCCCCCCAGGCCTTCACCATGAACTAGTTTGGTCTTAACTCATATATTTCCAGCTTTATCTCCCATAACTCATGCATGCTGCTCCTGTCCTCTAGCCACCCATACTCCCTACCCCATGGGCTTGTGCTTTTTTGCTTTGCAGGGACCACTTTTCTCTTGTGGGGGGCCGGGGGCCGGGCGGTTTGAGTGGTATTTAAACAGTTTCTATCCCTACTAACCATTCTATATGTCTTATTTCCACCTGTTCTGGGGATGAAGACAGTCATGGTACACTGATGTAAATAGCAAGCTTTCACCAGTTTGGAGGATCATAAGATTCCCATAGGTGTGCCACGGAGCCTCAGCAGACAGGATGGAGGGCCATTGCCCCTAGCCATTTTGATCTCCATCTGTATGAAAGTGTGGAGGCCCTATTGGCTCAGGCTACACACCAGCTCCTTCCCAGAACCCTTACTGGCCTTTAGCACCATCCAGCATGATTCGCTGCCTGGCCCACTTTGCTAAAGCCTCATTGGTTTTCCAGGTTGACGCCCATCCTGTACCTCCCTCCTGCAAGAGAATTCCTTCTGAGCTTTAGTTAGTTAATCTTTTCTTATGAACACGCATCGATTTGGGGTTGTTGTGTTTTCATTTTCGTTTGTCTCAAGGCATGTTTTGATTTTGTCCTTGATCTCGTTGTTAACTCATTCATTGTTTAGTATAAATGTTATTTAGCCTCCATGTGTTGGTGTGTTTTTCAGGTTTTTTTCTTGTAATTGAGCTCTAGTTTCGTACCACAATGGTATGAAACTAGATGCTTGATATACTTTCAAATTGTATTTACTGATATGTCCCAATATATCCACCACAGGCCCGGTTTTATACCTATTGTCCTGGCGAAAGTTTTTACAACTGCCACTCTCCAAAGTGTGCCAGCTGGAATGGTAAATTATAGGGTGACCCTATATATAGCCTCAGGAACGCAGGCAGCTTCTGACTTATCTAATGATGTGTTCAGAGAGTTCCGAGACCACAGGGTACGGGCATAGGCCATAGACTCCGCTGTCAGATCACTGGCTTCATGCCCACGTTCTGCCTTCATTAGTTGTGTGACCTTCGGTGAGTTTTATAAACTCTCTTATTCATGGAAGTATCATTTATATGAACTTTATTGGTATATCATTTACAAATAATAAAACCCACCTATTTTAAGTACAACTCAGCGATTTTTAGTAAATGTATGCAGTTACGCAACCTTCACCACCATCTCATTTTAGAACGTTTGTGTTGCTTCCAAAGGAAACCTCTCGCTCATTTGCTGTCACCTTGTTCCCACTCCCAGCCACCAACCTACCTCCCATCTCTACCTTTTCTCAAAAGGTTCGCCTTTCCCAGGTGTTTCTCAGAACTCCTTTAAGCCTTCGTCTCTTTGAAAAATTGGTGTATCTCCTGTTATCATTGTGGATTAAGTGGGCTAACCCATGTGAAGCATTCGGCCCAGTGTGGTATTTAGTCAGCTACCTCTCATTAACATTCTACCCAGCCATCTGCAACCCTAAGAGATGAAACCTACCCTGCTTTCTTAGAGAGATGGAAACGATTAAATCAGACTTCGCTATCTGTCTCCACACAGTCTTGGTACACACTTCCCAGTGGCAGCTGTAGCGTTGGCCCTTGCCATTGAACTGGTTCTCTCTGGTGAGAAGTGCTTGCTTTTCATTCCATCTGAGTCTGTTGCTTGCCAGAGTAGCTGGCGTTGGACAGCTTCCACAGCCGTAGGCTGGGAAGGCTTCCTGTCCCCCTGAGGAATAGAAATGAGCTCTTCTGTGAAAAGCGAAGAAAATCCAGTGCACAGTGCAGGGTGTGCTTACAGGATTAGGGAAATGGCTTCATCAAGGCTGTCTGGAAGTTAGTGATGTAAATGCGGATAAACACCATAAATTGAAGAGAACGAATGAGGTCAGTTGAGGGGTAGGTAGGAGGGTTGGGGGCCCGCCAGGGATTGATTCTCCGTGGGAGCCGGAACGTCAAATGCCAATAGTGTGACATTTTGATATTTCTCATGTATACAGATGTGAGCTCTTACGGCATTTATTATGCTTAGGGTAAATACATGTACCGCTATGGGCAGTTCTGTTCCTCAACATATGTTAACCCTGTGAATGCAAGTGAAACGAAATTGAACAGCTTTCTTTCAGGCATTTGAATAACCATTGCTAAGAAATGCAGCAGCCTGCCTGGCCAGTGTGACTCAGTGACTGTGCCGACCTATGAACCAGGAGGTCATGATTCAATTCCCAGTCAGGGCACACGCCTGGGTTGTGGGCTCAATCCCCAGTGTTGGGCATGCAGGAGGCAGCCGATCAATGGTTCTCCCTCACCATTGGCATTTCTAGCTCTCCTTCTCCCTTCCCTTCCTCTCAGAAATCAAGAAAAATATATTAAAAAAGGAAGGAAGGAAGGAAGGAAGGAAGGAAGGAAGGAAGGATGGATGGGAGGAAGGAAGGAAGAAATGTAGCAGCTTGATGTATTAGACCAGTTAGCCAGAATACCAGGGCATCTCAAAAATCTGGGATTTTAGTATTAAGTGGCCGAACCATGCCCCCGCTGCTCCCCTCCCACCCCCCACCCCCGTCTTCATTTGTAAAGTGGAGATAATACCATGCTGACTTGGCAGGATTATTGTGGCTATTAATCATTAAGCACAGTGCCCGCTTAGAGTAGGTACTCCATAGATATTCGTTTTTCTAAAAACATGCATTATGTTGCAGTTCTGAATCCCGAGTTCTTCAATCTGGAAAAAGAGCATCATACTGACCTTATTAATGAAAGTGATATGTAATACTAAGTACTTATTATGTGATGAACTTTAGGCAGGTCATTTAATCTTCATAGTCATTTCCTTAGGTAGGAACTCTCATTAGACCCACTGGGCCGCTGAGAAGAGCAAGGCCCGTCGGTGGGAGAGCTTAGGTCCTATGCTGGCTGTGCCTCCGAGCCCCTGCCGTCAGCACCAGGCTGTATGTAGTTTCTGGCTACAATTTTCTGTATTTTCATGACTCTTTGGAACAACATAAAGAAAGACAGCACAGCCCAGCTCCGTTGAAAGTGATAATATTCATCCTTTCCCCATTCCCAGCATTCCCTGGTCCTTATCTGAACCCCCCAGAAGCAGCATCTAAAATGTACCTCTTGTGGTAGTTGGAGGCCCATTGGACAAACACGGGGCTTAGGGACTCAGGGGAGCATTGCAGTGGGAGGTCCATCCTGGGTGGTCTGGGGCAGAAGCACTGGCTTGAGGACCGGAAGGAACAGGTTCCCATCCAGGCTTTGCCACCAACAGTGTTGTTGACTGACGCTTGGCAAGTCACTGACATCTTTTACTAAAGGGTCTAAGGCCCCTTGTGGCTGTGATACCCTGTGTGATGGGGCTTGTTTACCTTAAGCGTTAGCGTGTGGTCTGCAGCAGTGGTTTGGACAGAGTGGAGCTAAAGAAGGAGACATTGTGGGCCGTAGGAGGGGCCGGGGTCACCCTTGTTCTGTCCCAAGTACTAGCTGTAGGACTCAGGCACGTGATTTAGCCTCACTTCAGGTCTGTGTATAAAGACGGAGGCAACACCAGTGTTTCTATCTATATGGCAGGCAGGGCTGTGCTAAAGAGCACATGAGATCATGAATGTAAGTCCGGAAACGGCACCGTGCTGAGAGAAACAATCACTAGCGTCATTGAAATAATGTAGAGCAGGTCCAAGTGTTTGGAAAACTTCAAATACGAAGTACATAGCTGTTGCAGTGACTGCTGACAGGTCACCAAAGGAAGCACATTGCAAGCCAAAGAGCCAGCCGAGCTTGATTTCTTCTCAAGGCGAAGGACGAAGTGGGTCCCAGCAAGATTATAATTTTTTTTCTGAATTACTTAGTGGAAGGAGGCAGCACTTTCTATAAAAGAGGGCTCATTGTATTTTTTTAAAAGACAAAATAAAAACGTGAGCATGTGTGCTGAGATCCTTTCTTTAAAAGAAATAATGGGTGAAAGAAGTGTTTTGACCCAGGACATTGGGTGGGGCCATCCTGCACTCGAAAAGAACTTTCTATTGCTAGACTAGGAAAGGTGTTACCCAGTATCTTGTTCCTGTGAGGTCTGGCCTTTCTCAGTCTTGCCTCGAAGGGAGTGTTTAAAGGAAGTCGTCACAATAGCTCATTCTTCGGTGTTCACGTCAATCACATCATTCTGTTTTCCTCTTCCTGGAGGGCCTGTTCTCTTTTCTGCGAGATGTATGGGACTGAGGTCACTGGGGCTGTGGTGCCACTCATGAGGGGCCAGGAGCCAGTTTAAGGAAACGGTTTGTCTTAATTTATCCAGATAGCCAAAGCTAACTCATGTCAGGTTGGGGAGATAATGATCTCAAGACATAATTGTCCCTTTTGCTCAGTCCATGTGGAAAACGGGGCCCCCAATATTCCTGAACGAGGGGCTAATTGTCTTCCTTCCGACGGTGATGAAAACACATGTGGGTCTAAATTCGCTATGTGTACACCCTCGCTACCTTTCCAGTGTGAGGGTGAGGGGCGGGGCAGGAGGGAGAGATTCCTCCCGGGGTCTGTCCTTCCATTGGGGCATCCATGGCACAGCACTAGGGGGTTCAGGTCTATTAGTTTGTCATTTGATGACAGGAAACCCTTGGTATAAAGCCACCTACTTCTGGAGCTGGAAAATCCTTATGAATTTAGTTTCAATTTGGCCTTCCATTCCTTGCCAGGTACTTTCACATGTGCCTGTAATTCCTAAACTAGGTTATTCACCCCCTGGGTTACGCCACCTGAGCTCGGAGACCCTTGAACGAGCCTCATGATATCTGGAAAGATTCACCATGCTTACTTATCCCCTTGACTTCCCATGCGTTTCCAGCATGGCGCTGAAGAGGATGGCTTCCCTAATGCATAATTACCCAATGACATTATCTTAGCACATGGAAGCTGAGTGGCTCTACTGTAGCGGTTCTCAACCTGTGGGTCGTGACCCCTTTGGGGGTCAAACGACCCTTTCACAGGGGTCGCCTAAGACCATCGGAAAACACATATATAATTATATGTTGTTTTTGTGATTAATCACTATGCTTTAATTATGTTCAATTTGTAACAATGAAATTGGGGGTCACCACAACATGAGGAACTGTATTACAGGGTCGCGGCGTTAGGAAGGTTGAGGACCACCACAATGGCTTTCTTTCTGTTTGTTTGCCTTTGCATTGACATTTAAGGGCCACTGGTTTAATCTTAAAGGTAGAGCCTTTAGACAAGGTGACGGTTAGGAACTTCAAGTTGCCATTGTACGGAGAGTTGAAAATGTGTAGCGGCCAACTCCGGCCCAGTCCCCTCGCAGACAAGGGTTCTTGGACTGTGGAATCTAGAAACTTTTTTTTCTTTTCTGAATAACAGGGACTAATATGATCTGCAGCTGTTGTGTCTTCCCCTTTATGCACAAGTCCTTTATATAAAATAGAAGCAGTGTTGACAAATTCTGTCTTAGAATTGATAGAAGAGTGTGTTGGGTTCATTCGGCCCCGTGGAATCTAAAACAGTAACCTGTCCCCTGAATGCTAGCTGCCTATACGACAGCCCCTACTTGGATGTTTAATAAGCATCTCAAACGCAAGGTGTTACTCTTGGTTACCCCACAGCCCACAGATGACCTCCTCCCCACGTTTTTTTCTTTCTTACAAAAAGGAGCTCCCCGTTTGCCAGGTTGTTCAAGCAGAGGTTCTGAGAGTTACCCTCAGTTCTTTGCTTTCTCTGTCCCTTCGCCAGTCTGTCCTCACCGCAGTTGTTGTTGACATAACTTCTAAAATTTTTCCCTAAGTCATTGACTTCTCCCCATCACTGTTGTTACCGCCCTGTTCCAATCACGGTCTTCTCTTATCTGGACTATTGCACTGTCTTCTAAACCACTTTCTTACTCTCTTAGGATCTCGTTTCTACCAAGCAGCGAGTCATCCTTCTAAACCCACACCCTGTTTAAAGTCATTCCTTGATTTTTCATAGCAGTTAGAACGAAAGAGTTAACCCCTTACACTGGTTTACAAATCCCTTGGGGGCCCAGTCCCACCACCTCTGTGGCCTCAACTCCTACCACTCTCTGGGCGCCACAGTTCTCCAGAGCCCTGGACTTTCTGCTCTTTGAGCATTTCAATCCATCAATCTGAGTGCCTTCCCCTACTAGGAATGGTCTTTCCTCATCCTCCCACGAATGGCTCCTTCTAATATTTCAGACAAGAGGTTCTGATAAAGGTGATCCCTCATGGAGACCTTCCCTGACCATCTAATTATTTAGAACCCCTCTCCTCCGAATCCAGCTTCATCTGTCACACGCCCCTGCTTGGCGCCTGTTTACATTAGCTGAATCCTGTTTGTAGCTAACACCACCACCAATGCTCCTGCCGAATTTAAGACCCATGGGAGCAGGGGCCTCATCTGCTTTTTCAGCATCATGTCACCAAGATGACAGGAAGGGACTCGATAAATGGTGTGGCGTGAACCCCAGCCTCAGCTGTTGTTCATATGCTGTGCGATCCAGCTGTCTCGCAACTTGGGAGTCAATAGGTTGTTTCTGCCTGTTCCGTTTCTACAGCAGACGGGACTGTACGAGTATAAAGTCTTTGGTGTTCTGGAGGATTGCCCGCCGGCTCTGCTCGCGGATGTCTATATGGACTTAGACTACAGAAAACAGTGGGACCAATATGTTAAAGGTGAGTAAACACCCACTGTTTTTTAAATAGTCAATTAGAAAGTAGAATCTATTGTTATTTATCCTACCTAGCAGGATAAATTTCTAACAGGTTTAATTTCTTTTAAAAAAATATATTTTATTGATTTTTTTACAGAGAGGAAGGGAGAGGGATAGAGACCCAGAAACATCGATGAGAGAGAAACATCGATCAGCTGCCTCCTGCACACTCCCTACTGGGGATGTGCCTGCAACCAAGGTACATGCCCTTGACCGGAATCGAACCTGGGACCCTGCAGTCCCCAGGCCGATGCTCTAGCCAGTGAGCCAAACCGGCTAGGGCAGGTTTAATTTCTACTCTGTTATGTTTCATTTTAAAGTTTGGCATAAAAGTCTTAAGTGCTGGGCTGAAATGTGCCTTTGCTATTCCTAGGACTTGCTCTTTGCATACTTCCTGATCCACTCTTCAGTTTGCTCAGAGGGCTACTCTGTTCTCTCTGTAAATTGGTTGTCATCTGTATACCTATGTATCATGGAAAGCTTCTTGGAGGAGGTGGTGCCCGAGCTTTGTTTTGGAAGTTGAACACAAGAATACTATATGTGAGGAAGTTAGGGTAAGGGGATGAGTGGTGCAAGGGCATTCCAGGCCCAGAGAACAGCATGAGTCAAGTCAGGAAAGCGTGAGACAGCATGATATGTACAAATGGTGAGTAATTGGGCAGCAGAATCTGGAGGTAGGGTGGGAAGAGGGTTCAGATCCCCAAGGCCTAGGCTGGCTGCCAGTCTGCAGTCCTTAGATTGTACTCTATGGGTGATGGAGAGTTATGAAAGGCATTAAACGGGATCCCACTGCCATAGAGCTGGGAGAGACCTCTGCCATCTCAGTCACAGTGGCATAGAACTACTGAGTTGCCAAGGGGCGCACAGACTCTGAAAGACCCTCATAGTCAGGTCTCCTGGTTGCAGGTAACAAAAATGCTAACGAATGCCCGTGTAAGAAAAGGAAAAGTTTATTGGTTCATGGCATTGAAAACTCCACAGGTGTCTGGCTTCCAGGAGAACTGCATCCAATACTTGAATCATTTCTCCATCTTTTGACTCTGTTTTTCTGCCCGAATCCTCAGGCAGATTCCCATGTCATGCAAAGGTGCCACCAGAAGATCCAGGCTCATAAGTAACCATATGATTAACCCCAGAGGAACAGGAACGAGAATTCCACTTCCTGCCGCTGGCAGCCAGAGCCCAGGATTGGCTCTCATTGGCTCAGCATGGACCACGTGCTTATTTCCTGTGGACCTTTCTCATGGCTTTGGGTCACTTACTGTTTTCAGATACGCTTCATATCTAAGGGGAATTGTGATGCTCGCCCATGCAAGGGACAAACTGTTCTCTCGGTCCCAGTCTCCCTAGCAGCCATCCCAGTCATGTGACTGAAGTGGCCGATAAGGCGCACACGTGTCTTCAGTTTGAGAGAGAGCAACGCGAGGAAGCAGGCGGCACGCAGAACCCATTTTCCGGTGATGGTCCCAGCAGCGGCATCCTGACTTTGGGGCAGACAGTTGCAGGGCTTCTGACATTCGGTTCTCACGCCATGGTGTCTGGTCCACCCGACTGGCTTCTCTGGAACAATCCTGAGGTCTAACCCTAACTCTGGCCCTCCCGGATATTCCGGGAGCTCCCTGAGAGCCTTTACTAAACCACCTTCCAGCTTTAACCTGCTCGAGCGGCAAGCTAAGGCCCTGGCCAGATGCACCTCCCTGAACTAACCCCCGTGGCCATGTCTTGCCACTTTCCCAGCCCTGGGATGAATGCTGAGCCAGTTCTGCTTAAGCCACATCGTCGAGAAGGAGGGGAAGGCGATGCCCTGAAGGAGCATTGAGGTGCCAGTCCACGAACGGGGTGTCAACGCCGAGCATGGGAAAGCAACAGGTGCCCACCTCTTCCCTTCCTTTCAGGGCTGTCTTCAGTCCCTGTGGCACCAGTGGGTGGGCAAGCGCTTCATTAGGTTTTCTTTCAAAAACTGAGTTAAGTAATAAGTTTTCCCCTCATCTGCTTCTCAAGGGACCCCTGGGCTACTTCAGCAGCCTTGGCTTGGCTTCCTCTGTAAATGTCAGGGAGATGTTTGCAGTCCAGCTGGGGTTAGAGGGGACACAGATCATCGAATTCCTTTGCTACCTCCCTCCAGGAGCGGCTGCTGTTTGCACATCAAAGCATGATGGGATCAGAAGGAGATCTGGTCACTGCAGCTGTGGTATAGTGCACAGAAACATGGGAGAGGAGCAAGACGCTTCGCCACAGTTATGCCACTTTCTCTTTGTCCGGGAAGGACACTGCCTTCTCCAGAACCTTTATTTCCCAGCGAAACGTGCTAGACTAGGCGACTCAGTCCTGAGCCAGTGGTCATGTCTTAAAATCGAGGGAAGAAAAGGTCTTCAAAGCAAAATTGTTGGTACTCTAGTGACATCTGGTGGTCACCCTGATCTTGAAACCTGAAGGTTTATTCTTGCCTGCGGGATAGTGATTCATTGCATCTTAGCTGGGAATCTTGTTTTTGCTCTGAGATAGACAAGTTTTGTTGGGTTCTCTGATGTTGACTCTGCTTTTATATCTGCTGGACTGTGCCCCTCGGCAGCAAGCTTTCAGCGGTAATGAACAGGCCTGACATTTTTAGAATTCTGTGCTGTACGCAATCATGGTTTACCGTGTTCTACGAGGTCATCCTATGCAGGCTTCGTGTTAATTGAAACCGAAGAGGCTTCCAGATGCATTAACTTCTCTTGTTCTCCTTAGAACTCTATGAAAAGGAATGCAACGGCGAGACTGTGGTCTACTGGGAAGTGAAGTACCCTTTTCCCATGTCCAACAGGGATGTATCCTTTCCCAGGTATGTCCAGCAAGTGTGGACAGCGTTGTCTTTGATCCTTGCAGAAGCATCTGCTAAAGCTGTTATTGCACCTTGTGCAGCGTTTGGAGACTTCAGAGTGGCATTTCTGGGCCTGACCATGTGGAGCGTCTGTAACTGTGGTCACTGGAGGGCAGCCTCTACTTTCCTGAGACATTTTCTAGGGCTTGAAGTTGTTGGGCCACAGAATTGGGGACTTGGAAAGACCTTTTAATCAAGCTTAACACACTCCCCAATCTAGAGAGAGGTGAAATGACAGAGGCATCCATACAGGCAATTGGTGGCAGAGTGGGGACGAGAGCCCCCACAATTCCAGCTCTCCTCAGACCTCATGTTTGATGGACCCCACAGTGGTCCCTCTATCACTCTTGGCTCTGGACACTGTGTGTCTGCTTCTTCCCCTCAATTTCCTTATGTATCTTATGATGCAGTTGAATGGAATGTGGGGAGTTTGAGCTGCCACTCCGAGGATCTAAGAAGCCCACTTAGGACTTGCCTGGGAGGGTGGGATGGGAATTTGCTGGGAGAGCAGTACAGGGGTAGGATGACTGACAGGCAAGCTTTCTCTTTAATCACAGCAGCTGAGCACTTCACACACTGAATTTCCATATAAGATTCTTGGAATAAAGGGGCTCGTGGATTAAAACATAACCTTTGGAAACCACTGAGTTAGGTGATCACTGGATCTTTTCCAGCCCTAACTTTCTATAAGTCTGTTGGTTCCTAAATAATCATCCTCTAAAAAGAGAGGGAGTGTGTGGGTATGTTCTGTGTGTTTTGTCTGTATGTGTTTTTGTGTCTACCTGGCCCCCGACTAGATTTTAAACTCTACAAGGGTTTATTTTTTGCCACAGTTCCCATACCCTGCTAGATAGCTTACATTACATATGGCAATGTATTTCAACAAATTGTGGATTACCTAACCCCTTAGATTTTATGTGGTTTTCTCTAATCCTGCCGACAAGGGTGCAAAACGGGCATCATCATCCCCATTTCACAGTGAGGGAAACTGAGGCAAAGAGAAGTTCAGAACTTGACTCAGGTTCACAGAGCTGGTGGGTGGAAAAGGCAGGTTTGGGACCAGGTCCAGCTGTCTCCAGAGAAGGTGATCTTGACCAGGCCATGGTCCTCCTCTGACCTCACCGGGACACTGCTGGGTAGGTATTCGCAGGGGTGAATAGTGAGGACTCCTTAAACTTTTATCTCGTTGGCTTTCCAGTGCCACGTGGTCCCACGAGTTGTTGTTGTTGTTAGTCTTTCTGTGTGCATATGTGTCTCTCTAGTAAGGGTTGTTGAAATTTTGAAAACAGAGACTAGTGCAGTGGTGAAGAACATTCATTTTGGAGAGAAAGATCCCAGGTCGTGTTTGCAGCCACCCTCTGGTTTGCTGTGTGACCTGGTGTGACCTTGGAAAAGGCCTTTTGGGTCCCCGGGCCCCAGTGAACTGCTGGTTCGCCAGTCATAGGCCCTGGGGCATGCTGGGCCTCCCAACCCTTCAAAGACCTCCGCCAAATTTTAATCAATACGTGTATCAAGTTAATTCTCCCTCAGTGGAGTGTCAGGTGACATCTATCACGTGAGCTGAGTAAGTTGTGGGCGAGAGTGGGGCAGTTGCTGTGAAGTGGGAGAGAAGCGACCCGGAGCCAAAAGCAACATGACTTCTTCCTTAAAACATCTGAGAACTTTACTCCCCGTGACTTAGAGACCGAGGGCAATAGACCGTCGCTCAGGATGCCGGAGTGATGAGGGGGACAACTGTGGGTGCTTCTGAGACTGAGGTGCCTGGGGCTGTGGTTGTTGCTATTACAGTAAGTGCAACTGTGTTATACTTTAGAGTGATTTTTTTTATTGTCTTAGGCTTTTAATTACGTCTAGCGTTAAATCTAAAATTCTGTCCTTTGAAAGTATACAGGCAAAGGGTTGAGCCATCCACCTATGAAAGTCTAAATAGGTTTTGAAGCCAGATCTGGGTTCCGATTCAGGTTTCATCACTTCAGCTGGGCGGTGGGACCTGGGGCATGTGTCTTTACCTCTCTGGTGTAATGTTGTTACCTGTAAGACCGGGACACTTATACTGAACTCACGGTGATTTGTCAGGATCAAAATAGATGCTATAGGGAAAGCACATGGTAAGGGCTCAGTAAGTGGTGACTTCTCATTCTTAGGATTTAGTGATCTTCCCTGGAAGAGTGATATCGGCATAGTGGTTGTTCTGTGTTTATTGTGATGAAATAACTGCCATTCTTGGTGAACCAGTGCTGACTCAGAGTTAAATACTCAGGGAGTCAGTGCCTTCCTACGATCACCTACATTGCTTGCCTGTCCGCTGTGCACAAAGGTCAGTACTTAGAGCTTCGGGGGAAAGTCAGGACAAAACAGAATGACTTGGAATGTCTGTCGAGTGCTTGTTCTGGTCCGGTCTTCCTGTAATGTCCCCACCAAGCCTGCCTGCTGGGCGATGGTCCTCCCTTTTCCCACATAGAGAAACTGCATCTCAGAAAAGTTGAGTAAATAAGCCAGGATTACCCAGCTGACAATCAATCAATCCTCCACTATCTCCCAGTGCCTTCTTAGAGAAAGGAGTGGCTTCTCTGCACAATTCAAAGCAGCAAGGAATGGTTGGCAGGTAGGGTAATGCATGTTCTCAAGTGAAACACCAGGTGGTACGAGGCACAATCTTGCAGTGCAGGTAAGGAGATGGGGCAGGTGGGTGAAGTAACAGTTCAAGGGAGACAATGGGGGGAACAGAACCCCCTCCTTTGGCTTCTGGCTTGGGGTGCTCTCCTTCTGCCCATCTGAGAGGCTGGTGTGATGTCACACCTTGACTGGCACTGCAGTATGTCTACATCCGTCAGCGGCGAGAGCTGGACGTGGAAGGACGGAAGATCTACGTGGTCCTGGCCCAGAGCACCTCCGTGCCACAGTTTGCTGAGAGGTCGGGCGTGATCCGGGTGAAGGGGTACAAGCAGAGCCTGGCGATTGAGAGCGATGGCAAGAAGGGGAGCAAAGGTAAAGCCAAGGCGCATGCCAGTGCACCGGCCAGGGCCGCCCATGCGAGGGGCACGCTGATCGTGAGGCATGTAAATGCATGATCCTCGTTCCCAGAGGCCAGAGAATGGGCAGGGGTGCAAGACAAACATGGGGAGAGATTCAGTTCATCCCAGAAACTTGGCTAGAGTGCAAGGTGGATGTTTAAATCTGACCCAATCCGTTCTTTACTGACTGTTGTCCAGATGGAATAGAACATCGAAATCTACCAGAGGGCTCAGAATTGACTCCAGGTGGGTCCTGGGGGGAAGGGGGGCAGAGAGCCCATAGGAATGTTTCAGGGGACATGGCTCCTTCTCAGCAAAAACCCAGAGTCTCAGGGCCTGCCTACCTTGAGTTCAAACCACGAGAAGAGCTGGGGCAGAGCGTGGGCCACCTGGCCACCTGCCCTACTGGCATGAGAAGGCCTTGAACCGGAGGCAAAATCCAAGCCATAGTTCTGATGCCTGTTAGATCTGTCACCTTGACAAGTCAACCCACACTTCTTCGTCTCCATTTTACCCTGTACACACTGGGGTTTAATGTCACCAACTCCTTACGGTAGTTAGGTTAGCAAATGGAGAAATAATGAGACTCTAGCCAAGTGTCTGGCACTTGCCAGGTACTTAAGAAATAGCAGCCAAATGTACCTTGACTATGTTTTCAAAAATGTTTACATATAAACGCCCTGGAAGACAAGGCAGAGAGGAGAATCCACCTGACCTACGTGTCACCTCCCCCCTCTCCTTCTGGGTCTGAATCTGAAGGGGGAGGTTCGCAGGGTTGGTGGCTGTACCTTTCTAACCCGTTTTCTCCTGCTGACTCGTGCTTTCTCTCCCCCTCTAGTTTTCATGCATTACTTCGATAACCCAGGTGGCCAAATTCCGTCCTGGCTCATTAACTGGGCCGCCAAGGTGAGATCCCAGGAGGCAGAGGGGGGAAGTGTGTTTGACAAATGTTGACTTAGCCCGTGGGGGCTGTCAGGCCGAAGAGACACGCTGTCTCGGGCCTAATGAGGCTCTTTTATGAAGCAGCGTGGTTGAGTGACCACGGTTAGGACCGGGGTTGCCAACACCCAGGATGAAGCTGGGGCAAAAGACAAAGAATCCTTAGCTGGAATGCCAGCCCCTCCCTCCTAGTGCCCCGAGACCCCGCCAGGATCACTCTCTGGAACCTCGGACAATAGGCTGCTCCTCAGGCGGACAATGGTGCCTTTGGACCCTGTGTCTGCTTACGGAGGAGCTGGGCCGGCTGGGGAGATAGCCTGAGGAGATAGCCTGACGTCGGGAGAGCCTCGGGTTTTGTTTCTGTTGTTTTGCTCCGTTGCCCTGTGAGGAGAGGGAACCACAATGGTCGCCCCGATCACCAGAGACTACCTCGGCGCCTGGTTTCGCTGGGACCGTTCAGCCTGCTGTGTACCCGTCCTACTAACTGGCTGGAGGGCTCAACAGATCCCCTGGGAGCGTGACAAAGCTCAGAGGCTTTGGGTCAAACCCAGGTGCCTTTGAATCCAGGCCCTGCTCTGTGTAATTGATGGAAGCCATCGAGTTTTTCCCTTTTAAAAGGGACTGGATATTACCTACTGCGTAGAGTGGGAGCAGAGAAGACAGTGTTGGTGGGAAGTCTTGCACAATGGTCAACACTCGCTAAGCCATAGTATATCCAGCCTCACGCCCCCAAATCCTTACCGGTCTCTAATTCTGCAAAGCGAGTCCTTTCACCTCCTCAGGGGAGTTGAACAACCCAGCCCCATCCAAATGCCCCGTGTTTTCTTTTTCTTTTCAAGAAACGGTGTCTCAGAAATGTCTTGGCTTTTCGTTAGCAAACGCCAAAGTATGAGGCAGTGCCTCTGTGGCCTGGTGTCACCTGCGCCCTGGATCTTACCTTTCGCCACCGTCTGTGGCAACTTGAAACCGGGTCCAGGCCCGGTTGCCTTGCATCCTTCCCCGAGGTGCCTTTGTCTACCTGAGCCACACGCCAAGCAATGGGGAGTGATTGGTGTGAGAACCTGGACCTGACAGTCTCCTTTGCTTTGCAGAACGGAGTTCCTAACTTCCTGAAAGACCTGGCGAAAGCCTGTCAGAACTACCTCCAGAAAACCTAAGGAAGGGGCTTGGGAAGCTCGTGCCCGTGCACCGACGTCTACAGAAGAGCCACAACCCACGGACGCTCGGCCTTCCTTTCGCTTTCCCGTCCTCAGAGGCCGGCACACCGTCCAGCTCGGCCCCAGCCTCCCTGTGTGCCTGACGCCGGCTTCCTTTCCCACTCGCCCTGCCCTGGGCCCCTGCCGGCTGCCTCCTTCCACAGTTGAATATGCGTCAGATTAGGGAAACTTCTGCTTGTTTGTTTTTCAAAAGGGAAGTCCTCTGCAGGGAACACAATCACTCCATTGTGCCTTTGGGAGGGGATGGATGGGTGGAGAAGCCACAACAACAACAAAAAACACACATAAGAATGCCCCCTCCAGGCAAGCTGGCTCCTGCCCAGAACTGGATTTCTTGCGACTCGGAGGGGCTGCTGGAAGTTGCATTCCCTGCAGAGTCCGCTTACAGTGCGCCAAGACTGGAAGGCTGGGTTGACGTCCCTTTGCCTTAAGTCTGGTGACTTGATTTGGCTGGGATCTGAGGGGATAACCCAATAATTCTCTTCCCATCTCCACAGCTGGAGGATCACAAGCTGCTTTGATTTAAAAAACACTGTAGGTCTAACTAAGCATATGACTGATGTGACAACCATTTTCTCCTCATCACCCATGTCTGGGTGTTTCTCTCTCCCATATGCCACTGGGGAGAGGTTGGCCACACCTCACTAGCTCTTCATTTTACTGGCAATGGAGGCATCCGGATGGCTCTGGTAGTTAACACAAGCCAAGATGCTTTGCACACAGCCCTGTGATAAAGTGTCCTTATAGGCAATACGATGAATTTCCCCTCTGGAAGGTATGGAGATGTTGACAGGATCATGGTCCACAGCCAAGGAAATATTAACGAATGGGTTGGTTGACTCTCTACTTTTTTCTCAGGAATTCTACCCAAGTTGTCTGCCTCTTTCCACCACCCAAAGACTTGTATGTTTTCTCCTGAATTTTGGTAGGGCCAGATATCTATCTTGTGACACAGCCTTGATGATCTCAGAGAAAACGTTTAAGCACTGTGTGTGACAGTGTCAACCTTGATGAACGGGCATAGGCATTCAGGAGGTAAAGCCAGAAGCCAGGGGTTTATGAAAACGGGATATCTCAGACTGTACGTTTTCTCTGGGAAGGAAAGTGATTGAATACCAAATAAATACAGAGTGGCTTCTATTTATCCTGTGTGCAGCTTCCTTCCTACCTGGTTCCTTTTGTGAGAATGGATCAGTTGGTCTCTTTGGTTTACAAGTCACATCTGACCGAACTCATGGACTTAAACAAACAAACAAAGAATTTTAGGCTCACTTACCTGCCAGGCCAGGTGAAGAATGGCTTCAGGTATGGGTTGATACAGGTGCTCAAATTGACGTTATAATTCAGCTCTCTTCTTCAAGTTATTTTTGATGTTGGGCTGTAATTTGGTGGCGAGATTGCTGCTAACAGCAAAAGGTAGACTTGCATCTTCCCAGGCTCATGCTGAGCCAAAGGAGAGAAAAAGGGAGGGAGATAACATTTCTTTTCATTAAACCCACACCATCCCATGATTCCCTTTAAGCCATGTGCCTACCCCGCCTCAGTCATTGTCATATGGATAGAATTATGCAACTAAGTGATACTTCATCAATGTATCATTAAAATGTCATTATCATGAGTGTAGCTGGAATTTAATGATAGATAAATTAAGTGCCTTATGTTAAAAAGGTCAAGTTGAAATTTTATGAATAGAGCCACTGAAACACAAGCACTGAGATTTCAGCCTTTGAGCAGAGAATCGACATGAAATGGCATGCAAACCACAATTTTCAACAGTGTTTCATACCTGGCTAAGAACTGTGAGAATATTAAGAACATTGAGTTTCTAGGTAAGGCAGTTAGAAAGAAAAGTCACAAAGTTTGCTATAACTAGTAGAGTTTTGATTCTTTGGCAAATATGCTTGCTAATTTGGAGAAGACAGTCCTATACACCATTGACATGTGAGGTTATGTGGGAAGCTGAGAACCCCTGAGCCAGAAGCACAAAATATATAGAGCTGGTGCTTCGAGGCCCACCACATTCTCCGGGGTACGCCTCTCCACAGGGGCTGGATGCCCCCTTTGGAATTAGAAAGTCACACATATTTTGCCATTCCTCTAGCACCGTGTTTCACTTGTTTTCCCCGCATCTGTGGCTCTAGGTAGGCACTGGTATCTTGTGACTAGAAACAGTTATGTGGCTTTGGTTACTGCCTTTTAGGGTTGGCTACAGAAGGCATTCGGAGGGTCCCTGAGTGAGTGAATACGTCATTGAGAGGAGAGTGACCAAATGACACCCAGGAGACAAACCCATCCAATATGCAGGTTTCGTTTGATTACATTAAATAATAATTTAATATTTAGTCATTTAATTCAAGTCAAGTTGTTGAAGCAAAATTTTTGGACTGGAACATGGAGTGTTCCCCTGAGCAGGATGTCCCGGATTCTTTGTGCGCCGGAGTTGAAGAATGAATCCACAGACAGAAGGTGGTATGGCAAAGGTGGAGATTTATTGAAGATCAAGTACAGATTCCCACGTGGGGAGGGGGAAAGAATCTCACAGCACAGACTCCCACGTGGGGAGGGAGAAAGAGTCCCACTGAGTTCCTTTTCCCTGTGGCTTATAAAGGCTGCAGATCCTGGTGCCTGGATATCCCCTGTGATTGGTCACTATTCCCTAGCACTGGTTACTGTAGTAACACTGGGCTCAAAGGTCGAACCTCACATGGGACTTGTGAGGTTTTCCCTCTCCTCCTTATTGTTTTCCTATTCCCTTTGGGCTTTCTTCTTCTTCTTCTGCATAAAGGGCTTCCTTCCCTTTATTTTGTAAATATAGACCTTTTGCTTTTTCCCAGCTCTCTCATTCTATGGAAATGTACCTTTTGCAACTTTTCAGCTCTCCTATTATATGGAAATATACCTTTTGCTGCTCTGCAGCCCTGTGCTGCTTCCATGGTCCTCTTAATTTCCATGCTTTCTAAAATTTCCTAAATCTGTCCTTTTCACCCCTAAAAATTCCTGTTATAGTATTCCTCCCGCCCAAAAAAACATACCCATCATTTTTGGGTATTCTAGATCCCTATGGGCCCTTCCTTTAAAGTACTAAAATCCTTTCTTTGTGAAGGGCTGTCTTAGCTGGTGTGTCTACAGGTTATATTTTATTGCCAATCTGGAGCCAGAAGAAGGAAAGGAAAAGGAAAGACCTAAAAAAATGTAAGCAGGTCCTTTCTCTCCAAAGTTTCTTTATCTGCACTCCTTCCCAACTACAGGAAGATTTTTTATTTTATTTTTTGCTTGAAATGATAGAAACACATTGTTGAGGTGCTCAGAGATTAGAACCAGCAAAACAGCAGGGCTCCAGAAAAATTATTTAGATTGCTAACCTATTTATATGTGTGTGTGTGTGTGTGTGTGTGTGTGTATCTGCTTAAATACACGTAACATGTGCTCTCTTTCATGAGATATGAGAATGGAACGGCTGAGTGGCAGGTCGTGTGAGTGCCTGTTCAAGGTCTCTCTCTGCAGGCTGCACCCGGCTCAGTGCTGGGCTCTGGGTGGCAGAGTTCATACAGGAAGAAGGGACTCTTCCCCTGGGAATTGGCAGTCTAGCGAGGATGCCATGCATGGTTTATGACCATAAACCATGAGAATGGGATCGCCAAGCCAGGAAAGGAAAACATGCAACAGTTGAGGCGTTTGTGGCTAACTGCTGCTAAAACCAAGGCAACTGGTTCAAAAGGGAGTTGCTTATGCTAAGCATGACCTGATATTACCAAAGACCTCACTTAATGGCAGTTTGGCTTTTAGAGACAGGAAATCTTACACCAGTCACTCAGGAATCCACCTGATCAGACCCTGGCCATCCCTGAAAGAAAAGTTTCCTTGCCATAAACAATCTGTTTTTTTTCATGGTGTAGCTCCCTTGTTTCTACTCCCTTCTGCCTGAGGACGTCTTTCATTTGTACAACTCCCTCAGGGCTTTTTTATAGCCATTTGATTGGGTGCTGCCTAATTCAAACTACCGTTTGTTTGCTCAAACAAATTCTTGAAATGTTGACTATGGCTCAGTTTGTCTCCTAACACCTCTGGGGTCAGAAGAGGACACCTAAGGAGACCCCAAGTCCCCGAGGAGCAGCCAGTGCCCACATAGGGACCCAGTGAGCCCTTCAGCTGCTATGAAGGTCATGGGTACACCCCTCTCTGCCCAGCTCTGCTGCTTCTGCACCGTGAGCTCTCACACTTGATTTGAGCATTTCCTTTTCTGGACTGGAGCCCCAAACTGGAGGGAATCAGACTGGGCCTGACTTAGAAACCCGCCTGGGTCAGAGGTCACAGCGAGTCCGACTTCAGCTGGACTGGGGAGAGGGGCGTGTGCAGTGTGAGGCCTCAGGTGAGCTACATTTTGTTTTAAGGCTGAACAAGCAGCCTAGCAGCATAACCACGATTACAGTGGCCACAGCGGAGAACGTTTAACCTAAACGAGCTTCCCCACTGATGAGGTGCCCCGGAGAACGCGGCGTCTCAGACAAACTCTCAGCACAAAGGGTAGCAGGGAAGTTCCTTTTCCTCGGCTGCGGTTTCTGTTGGTGAGGATGAGCCCTGCTGGGACACCCCACTCACCCCGGAGCCCACAGACGGAGTCCTGGGAACCTGGCTGAAGCCGGCAAACGGTAAGAATTCTCACCAACGTCAGCTCCATCTCTGCCTCTGTCTGTGACGCGTGGCGGAGAGAGGAAGGTAAAATTGCACTTTTCCAAATGTATAATGGCAGCCAAACAACGTTTGTAAGAATATTATCTTGGAACTGTGACTAGTGTGTTTTCAGGCACCCACTGTCCCTCCTTTCTCTCCTGGGGACAGCTTTTGCTTCTTGTTTGTCTCATTCTGTGTCCTGAGAACGTGGCTTGGCGGCTCTTAGATGGTCAGACAGACGTGCTGGTTGGATCCTCAGTGTGATGAGACGTGACGACAGAAGATTGAGCGTGCCATTTGCCGTCAGGGTCCCGGGAATGTTGGTAGCTCTCGGGAGAGCAGGGGGATTGTCTTTTTTTAGCTTTTGGTTTCTCTCTGGAAGTGGCTCTGGGCCCTGGGAGGGTTGTCTCAGTATCTTTTGCACCCTCTTTGGGGATGCCGCTTGTTTTCAAATACACATACTCAAGCTAGAGAACACACAAATACCCAAACTATCTGCTGAGGGAAGGAAGGAAGGAATCTGTGTTGGAGCAGCCACCATGCCAGAAAGATGGGCCCCAACACACCTCCACGTAATCTCATGTCCCACCTTAGTCTCACCACAGAGTGAACTTCGGGAACAAACGCATTTGCAGGATGTCCTAAAGCTGGAATTACTTTGCCTTTCGGTTATTTATTATTGTATTACATTGTTTTGCTTTTCCATTTTGATCCAACACCTTTGAAGGACTTATACCCACCATCTTAAAGTCCACACACTTGGAGGGTATTACTGATTGAACTGGGGGAGGGGAGGGAGGCAGGAACTAAAGCCGGAGGAGAAGAGAAGAGAAGACCTTTTCATTTCCAGGCTGGGATCCCGAAAGTTGCATAAACTTGGCTTCCCCCAGGGGCAGGTAAGGTGGTGGGGGCCACACCACATCCATTTTCTCCTATCTGTTTGCCCCGACTCCCCTCTAGGGGTTCATACACTGAGAAAAAGCCAGTGGAAAGCAAACAGGACGAAAGCGGCCCTAGAGCTCCGCGAAGGACATACAGCAACTCTTGTTTTATGTCAAGCAGCTTGCGAGGGGCAGGACTGTGTAGAAGTGGTCATGGATTCTGCTTCCCGTGAATGTGGCGGTTCATTTTCCCAGGGAACGTGAGTGATAGTCTCCACTGGGAGCCTGAATTTCAGGCCTGGTGGATTGAGTCATTACTGGACCGCCGAAAGCGTCCAAGTAGGAGTTCACCCTCCACGACTCGGCTGGGCTCATGTTCCCACTCCAGCTACTCTAAGCTCTGTAAACAGCGCTCGTTTTTCCATGCCCAGCTAGGAAATGTGACTGTGCGGCGATGGTGCCGGGTCCCTGGAGGGGACCCGCCAGGGAGGCCGTTTCCTCACATCTCAGTTCAGTTTCTCATGTGCTGGCGAGGTTGAGTAATGACTGAAGCTCCGTGTCTTCCCATCCTATTCTGTTCCACTGACTTACAAAAGAGCCAGCGACCCGCCGGAGGATGAGAGCGGATCTACCAGATGTTTCCTGAGCAAAGACAGCGTGCATTTCCCCTTTGCTCATCATCTTGGGAGGGGGGTGGCTGGCAGGACACTCACTCCCTCTGACATCATTGGGCGAGGTAGCCTGGGGGAGAATTTCAAAGCCCAGCGGCTTGACCAGGGAAGTGCTCAGCTGCCAGCTCTGTGCTGGGGTTAACTGACCCACATAACTAGGGAGAAGGAATCAGCAATTTACGTGTGTTTATTCTTTGGGAGGAAGTAGGCCCTCCACTCCCTCATTATCCATCCATAGGTGAGGGGAGACTTTCCAACCATCCCAAGTCCCCTTTTTTCAGCTTTATTAAGAAACTAGAGGCCTGGTGCACAAATTCGTGCACAGTTGGGGTCGGCCGCCCCACCCTAATTGGCTGGGCCAGCTGGGGGGAGGGGCCATGGGTGGTTGGCCAGCTAGCCCCACCCCCTGGTTGAACTCCCGGTCGAGGGGACAATTTGCATATTAGCCTTTTATTATATAAGATAATTGACATGTCACTGTCCCCATTTACGGTTCATAGCATGGTGGCTTGATTTGAAATGACCACAACAGGCTCAGCCAACATCCATCATCTCACCCAGACACAATAAAAATAACAGAAAAAACATTTCTCCTTGTAATGGGACCTCCAAGGATCTGCTCTCCCATACCTCCTCTACCTCATACGGCACGTCCACTGTCGTCACTGAGCTGCTCGTCCGCCCCCAGTTCCTTTCATGATTCTAACCTACAAACATTTTCTAATCCCTTATCACCCCAGATTCCCTCCTCTATTCCTGTAGACCAAGCATGTCAAACTCAAAGGCTAACACGGGCCAAATAAATGAGGCATGTGGCCCGCGAGTTTGACATGCTTGCTGTAGTGTAGACAACATTCGAGTTTACTCACTAGCGCTAGTATGGCTCCCGGTGTTGAGAGGAACACTCAGACTACAGTGAGACTATCACTTGTTGTAATCTATATATTTTTTCCTTTTTATGCTGTGAGTCTGGTTTATCTTTTTTTTTCACCACATGTGTATACGAATGGCTCATACCAATCGATTTCCTTTCCACCTCACTTTGCAAATTTAAATACCCACACTCTGCCAACCCACAGCTCCCCAAGCCTCCACTTGTGTAACTGATCACTATCCAAAATGGAATAATTCAGACTCATCTCTAAGGAGTTTTCCCAGGTCAGTTTTCACTTCTCCACACCCCTTTGTAGTATGTGTTAGACACACAGAAAGACTAGCTTTGGTTGATTCTTGTTTACCAAACTGAGAGTCCTCTGATCTATGGATCCCTGGTGAATCGTGTGTCCTTCCATCTGTGGAGCATGTTCTCCATTATGACCGTCGGAGAGAGCATACTATATTAGCTTCTTTAGCTGAAGCCCATTTTCACTCATCAGGATCATGTCACCCATTCATGCAATAAAGATTGATCAAGGGCCAACTCTGGGCCAAGAACAAACTCTGTGCCAAGCAGCGTGTTGGCTACACAGAGATGAACAAACATGGTTCTTGTGTTCCATGAGGTATAGTATTTACATTTTCATAATCATTTGTAGACAGCTTATCATTGTACTTACAGTTGCTAGTGATTATATAGTCAGAATTTTGTGAGTTTTTTTTTTTTAAACACAAATCCTGATAAAGCAAAAACAGCACAATGTGAATTGTAGAACTAGGTGATGGGTAGATGGATGTTCTCTAGACAATTCTTTCAACTTTTCTGTGTACGTATTTGAAAAGTTTCATAATAAAATAGTGTGTGGGGGAGAGGGAATCTGCCTGTCCTTCAGAAACTATATATCTTTTATGGTCCTCAGCCATGGATTTGTCTCTATCCCTCTTCTAAACTCTTTGAATTTGATATTTTCAATGCCCTACACTCCACTCATCCTTTCCCCCCTCTATTGACGCACTATTCATTCTGTCTTTTTTGCCTGCTAACACTTATACGTCCTCCAGGTTTCAGCTGAAAATACCACTTCCTACCGGAAGAGTTTCCCGATTCTCCTATCATAACACTGCTCCATTTGGCGATAGTCTGATTATATGTGTGGTTTCTTCACTTTTATTGTAAATTTCATCTGGGAGGAGATGTCATCTTTCTTGTTCATTGTTGTATCCCTAGAGCTGAGCACATTGCCTGACACCTGATCGCTGCTCAAACGGGATCTATTCAATGGATTCATGGACTCAGTAGTCCTTGCCCTCCTGGGGATTGGAATGCTATCGGATGTGCAAGATAAGCACACAAATAACCAGGGTATTAGTGCCTCTTATTTTTCAACTCTCAGGGATCCTGTGAAGATAGCACTGTTTCTCCCATTTTGCCATAAGGAAAACTTGGAGTTGGAAGTTATATTATTTCCCAAGATTCCTGTGCAGCTAGAAAGGGGCAGAATTTTATTTGAACTCTCGCCTTCTGATGTCAGATTAAGTGCTCTCTCCATAATGTTGCAAGTAGATGTACCAAATGTTACGAAATTGATAAGATGGTATTTGAGCTTGGATTTGAAAGACAAGCTTTTCATGAAAATATTTTCAATGACTAAAACCAAACCAAACTATAACCCTTATGCATTATAATACAGTCAACTAATATAGGCATATTTAATGTAAGAAGTAAAAGTTCACCCCTCCCTTTGCTCCACTTATATTACCAAGACATAGCCATCATAAACCATATCTTGTATATACACATGACAGGATGCTTTTGTTTTATTTCCTTCAAAGGAATCATGCTAGAAATACTGTTCAGCCTCCCTGCCCTTTTTTCAAACCTCAGTACAACCTGGACAACCTTTTATCTGGTGCATCTATACTTACCTCCCACATTTTTTGTTAATTCTCGCCCGAGGGTACTTTTCCATTGCTTTCTAGAGGGAGTAGAAGGGAGGGGGAGAGACAGAGAGAGAGAGCAACATCGATGTGAGAGAGACACATCACTTGGTTGCCTCCCGCACGTGCCCCTGACCCAGCTGGGGATCGAGCCTGCAACCAAGATACAGTATGTGCCCTTGACCGGAATTGAACCTGGGACTCTTCAGTCCAAGGGTCGATGCTCTAGCCACTGAGCCAAACAAGCTAGGGCTTACCTCCCACATTTTTAACTGCTTGCATTACATTCCTTTGTAGGAATGTTCCATAATTTGTTTATCTGACCTCCTATTGTGGGCATGTTGCTGGTTTCCCCACTTTCTCCTTTATAAATAATTCTCCTTGTTTATATGTCTCTGAACCCTCATTAAATATTTTCTGTCCATCAATTCCTAAAACGGGGATTTCTTGTGTCATGGGTAACAATGCCACTTCAATTGTGAAAGAAACGGAGAAAAAAAAATGCACAGAAATGTGAAAAAGTTGGAATTGGAGGGCAAAACACATTCAAGGTGGGGAAAGTCTCATCAATAAAGGTACCAAAATGCCTAAGTCACATTGCTTTATTTTTCCCAAGACGTCTCAGCATTTTAAACCTTTGTGTGAGCTCTAATGACAAATTCCAGCTCCTGCCCGGAGACCACCAAGCAATCTGTCAGGACGTCTCTTTCTCCTCCCGCTGTCCCTCTGTGATGAAGTCCCCAGAGGTTAAACACACTCATTATTAATTGGACCACAAGAATCCCTGAAAACCAATGTTTGCTGCCCTTTGGTTCTTTCTTTTAAGGACTCCTCACCACACACAGACCCCTTATTGTGCTATTCACAGCTTCCCAGATGAAACCAAAGCCTCGATTCAACTATAGTAAAAAAAAAACAAAAAACGAATTCTCCAAGATTCCACACACCCACAGACACCGGCTCTCTTCTTTCCACCAATGACTAAAACTTAAAGTTGAATGAACATGACATGAGATGCTTCGAAAGAGCGATCCCCTTGCCATCCGCTTTATTAAAGGCACACATGTGCAGTCGCATTGAATCGTGTTTATTTTGAAACCTGTGATGTTTACCCTTGAAAGTCTATTAATGCATCTCTCACCTTACAGCGAACAAAAGGGCATTGTAACTCCATGTAGTCCGACTGCTTGCTTACATTGAGGTCTGCACTCAAATGAGAAAAATACTTGAGTATCAGTCATCTTGGAATCCAAGGGACTTATTCATAGGGCATGTGGGGCTCTATTCATAAATGATTTATGTCTTTGCATAAAGGTTAGTGGTGTGTGTGTGTGTGTGTGTGTGTGTGTGTGTGTGTGTGTTGCTCAGAGAACCATCGGCTGCCTCTCCTGAGTAATTTATACAAGATCAATATTTATCAAAGTGAGCCAAGAATTGTGCCATAACTCTCTGAAAACCAAATACTTCATTTACAGTTCCTTTCACCCATGGAAGGGAGTGTAGCCTTGAAATGTTTGCGTAAAAGCTACTTAAAGTGGTCCTCACTTGGTTCCTGTTGCTTTAGATACAGTGTAGTGCTTTGGCAGAAATTACATATTTTTTTGCCATCGATGTTGCTTAATACATAGTAGATATAAAAACAAGTCTTTGTTGAATTAATGACTAAAGGGAAGTGAGCAAACATTTCAAAGAGAAAGGAGGGTGGCCCGCTGTATTTATTCCTTTAACATATATTAATTGAACACCTGTTAGGTATTATGTATTGAATTGGGACCTAGCTATTACCTGGAATGCTCTCCCAGATGTATGTGTGAATAATTAAAAGCAAATTAACAAAAAGTTCTGTAGGCTCTATGAAAGGTTAAAAGAAGTATTCTTGGAGATCCAGAGAAAGGATCAACTAATTCTTCCCCTGGGAAGTTTAGGAAAGGATACAAGTAAATAGGCCTTTAACAGGCAGCTAGTGAGCAGGGAAGGGAGTTTTAGAAAGAAGTAATGGCATAAGCAAAAGCAGCATGAGAGACCTTAGGTTAAAGGGATGGGATGGGTGTGTTGCCATAAGAAATTAAAATATTTGTGTCATTAATGGTAAATAAATGTGAAATTTTTAATTGGTTCATAAAAGGCCTTATACACTCCACCAGTGATCTGTTACCTTACTTTGTAAGCAAGAGGGTACTCATAGATTTTTAAAGATGGACGTGACATAATTAGATTTCCTTTAGCAACCTGTCTCTGGAGACACAACCTAAACTATCTATGTACCATCTGGTAGAGAAGGAGAAAGGAGATGACAAATGGGCTTTAATTTGCTTATCAACTCTAGTCATGTCTTTATGGAGTGCTGCTTTGAGGAGAATTTTAAAACTGCATCTGGACGCATCAGGGGAGTCGCCAATAAGAAAGAAGTGATGCCTGCCATGAGTGTAAGAAGGGAAAGAAGAGAGAGTGGCAGCAGGCATAAGCTAGGCATTTACCACCCCCTAACTAATACGATGCTGGGAAAGTGAGAAATCGTAAGTCCTAAGTGAGCCATTCTTAATGTATAAATGGAAGATCATGAAGTATGTTTAAATATTATATACTAAGTAGATTAAATATGCTCTATGTTATATATACTCCTGCCTGTATAGGACTTGATGAATTATGTGAGGTTTAAGAGAGAAGAATAAAGGATGACTTTTTAAAGTTTGTAGCTTGGGATAGAATCCTGGGAAGGCAACCATCATTAATTAAGACAGGGAATAGAAGCAGAAAAGTGAGGCGATAGTGGTAAGGGGGAGAAAAGGAAGATGGGATTTCGGTATTGGCATGTTAATTGCAGACAGGTCAGGAGAATTCTCGCTTCATATTACACAGTTTTTACAAAGTATCATACTTTAAAAAGAGATTAGCTTGTAAGAACATGTAATAAATAACTTCAAAATGCAATGGGTATTTAATTTTAAAGTGTGCCTTTAATATTTATGTAAAACGTTCTTTGTACTCGTTCAATAGAAACTTATCTGGCCACTGGGTAAAGCTAGCAATAAAACTACTGGTCTGCAATGTGTTAAGTTCTAGGAGCACAGACGCTCTCTAGAGAGAGTGTTCTACCAAGTGTTTAAAATATGGGGTTGGAGACCAGAAGAACATTTTAAGATGGAGAGAGAAATTTGGGGTTCATCAGAATAAGGGCAGCATTTCTTCCACTACAGGGATAACACTGCTCATGGAGAAAGCCTGAGGAACACGAAAGTCAAATAATGGACAGAAGGAAAAAAGATCCATGTGGATGATTTCAAATACTCACAAAGAGTATTTACAATTTGACAAAAATGTGAAATTCTCCCTCTACCTTTCAATTCTCTCTCTCTCTCTCTCTCTCTCTCTCTCTCTCTCTCTCTCTCTCTCTCTCTCTCTCTCTCACACACACACACACACACTATCTCTCAACCTTAAGTTCAGTGATATCACATTAGTAGCTTAACATCATCTGTGGCAGGAATATTTACACCACAGAAATTGGTACATGACACAAATCAGGACTTTTGGGAGGGTGGGAGGAGCTACTACTTGATAAACATTTACCAGTATACCACTACCTGGGAACTAACACCTGAAAGCCCAGAACTAGACAGCACCAGCCCCACCCCACCCTTCACCCATCACGTAATTTGCCAGGGTAGGTTGCCTATTGGGGACATAACCTATTGGTGAACTTGACTCCACTACTGGATCTCAGTCACTATTTACTAAGTCGTAATATACTTGGAAATATCATCCTACCTGTGCCCAGAGTGTTTGTACAAGTAAAATAGCCCCTTCCATTTCACATATTTTCAAGAATAGAAAAACACTGTCAGCTTCATCATATAAAATAGGTTTGTGGGAGAGGCAGGGACTCCTCAGTGAGTTCTGAGAAGTATTGACCTTTCCTGTTCCCAAGTCCCACACGATCAGGGGTGAATGTTGCTTTGTTAATGACTCAGAACGCATTTGGTGCATCTGTCCCCTGTAACGAAAATGAAATTCCTACACATGTCCAGGAAAATAAAGTATATTGGAACATGTGACAAGTAGTTATGAGGGGGACAGATATTTTGATGGTAGCAATCTCTTCTTGATTTCCAGAAATTTCCTTTGATGCAGGAGTCAAGCCATAATAGAGTCTACAGAAATGAGTTGTGAATGATAGTCTAATCCTTAGGGCCACAAAGTCATGCTGATGGGCTATGGTGATTTTTTATCACTCAGCATCATCGCTATGACTGCTCCTGGGCAACCACCAAGTTCACAGCAGCTGTGTTCATTAAGAGCTGAGCTCTCAGAAGTGTTCACAGAACTAACCAACTCATAGATTTCTACTTGCAGAAAACAGTCATCATCTTTCTGGAGTGTCGTAGCCTCTGTTCCATTCTCACATGGGGCTTGGCAAGACTGACATGTGTATCAGAGCCACGTGTACAATTAGGGTTGGAGACGGACTCTCTTTTCCCCCTCCCCATCTCCTCGGGCACAAAGAGAATTCTTGAATCTTTACTGTCCCTTTCCCCGCCCCATTCATAGGTTTGAGAGAGCCCTGTCATTTGTAGGATGGAAAATCTCTGACTGATACCCTCACCCTTTTTTGTGGGATGTGCTATAGGACAATTCACTGCCATTTTTTGTTTAAGCTTCATGTGAAACCAGTGCTTAACTGAGCCATAACTATATAGCCAACCTTTATATGCAAACATCAAAACCTGGAGAGATTGGTGAAACATGTTTGCTTTTTCACTTTTAAGTCCTCTTTCATTAAGACTCTGGATAAGACCAATTTCAAGACCATCGTGAAGTACCCAGCAATTCCCTTGCATTTAATCTATTATATGTGAAAACTACATTTTTCTACTCCCTCAGATGTAAAATAAATTCCAAGACTAAAACAACTTCTAATTTTTGGGTACAAATCATTTTCATATCCATTATCTCCTTATATTCTCCTAAAACGCTGAGAGTAAACAAAATAGATACTGGTGATAATGACAATTACACTGTTTGAGAAGAGTAATGGCTTTAATAATGATGAGGGTGATGGGAATTACAATTTATTGAATGCTTTCTATGTTCTAGGTTTTGTGATAGCTTCTTTACATATATTACATCACTTAATCTTTCCAACAATCTTACGAGGTAGAGAACTAAAACCTAGATATGTGAAGTGATTTGTCCAGCATCACACAGCCCATAAATATTAAAACTTGTTTGGGAATCTGAGTCTTTGGTCTTCTGGTCCAGGCTCTCCATGTATGTCAGGGGTGGGGAACCTGTTTTCTGCCAAAGGCCATTTGGCTATTGATAACATCATTGGCGGGCTATACAAAATTATCAGCTTAAACATTAGCCTGCTAAATTTGGTCAAACATTTAGTTAACTCACCCCTCATGCCTTGGCAGGGCCAGACCAAATGATTCTGTGGCCCTTATACAGCCCACGGGCCAGATGTTCCCCACCCCTGATCTATGTATTGCCAAATCTGATGCATAAAAATGCCCTTCCTACTCCTTAGTTGCTACATCTTGCCTCTCTCAGAACTTGAATTAACTTTGCCTCCTCTGAGAAACATTCCCTGCCACTTACAAGCCACGTGGTTTTAGGCAAATTATTTAACATGAGTTTACTTATCCGTAAAAAGGAAGTGATAGAACTTGTCCCAGGGATTGTTGTAAAGATGAAATGGGTTAACCTGAAAGGCCTGGAAAAGCCGAGCAGGTAGCCGGCACTCACTAGACTCTGGTTCATTGTTCTGCACTGGCCATGGGACCTTATTCTTCATCCTAGTTAGGAGAGTGCAAGCGACAAAGAGTCATGTTAACTCGAGGCTCTCAGAATTTAGATGTCAGCACATTATTCCAAATTACTCATATTAGCCAGCAAGTTGTACTCTTTTCTCTCTGTCCAAAGCTCTTAGTAGCATCGCACTGAATCCTGCCATCACTAATGGGGACTAAAATGTCCTATAAGAAGATGTCTGAAGAGAAGGGAAAAACGAAGAATGCTGGGCAGTCAGTCCTAGAAGGAGCCATAGCTTGCACTTCCTCAAAGCAAACAAAGGGATGTACTTTCCCCTCTGGCACATTTAATGTATGGCTTCTAGGAGGTCAGTTCAGACTAATCAACCTGACCAAGTTCAGTGTTGGGCAACTGCTCCAACACTGTCCTGTTCGATACCTGGTGAGGAGTGGTGTCCAAGAAACATCTAGGCTCTGCAAAGACACCCCAAACCCAGCCAAGCCTGAAGGTTACATCACCACTCTCCTCTAACCTTGAGTTAAAAATAACACTCTACCTTTTTCCCCCTCTGTCTCCAAACAAGAAAACAGAATTCTGACATTTAAAAAAATGATATTTCAAATCCTCTTACAGGTCTCAAAATAGTGGTTGCTCTTTTAATTTTTCTTCTCCTCCTATGAGAGTCTTCTCTCCCCCTTAACAACAAACAAACAAAAGCTCCTTAAAATGAGATTGAGTTCAGTCTTACTTTTCCTTTATTGGAAAAGGTTCTCTGAATGTGATTTTTATATCTGATATCTCTTGGCATATGATGATTCTCCTTAGGGTAAGTAGGATTAGTTTCATCATCTCTGTGCGATGGATGGGGGAGGAAGTTTAGAAAATGTTGTGACATACCCAGATGTCTCAGCCAGTCAGTTGTAGAGCCAGGACAAGAACCTACGACTTCTGACTTCAGGTTGTTTTTCCAAAATCAGAGCACCCTCAGAATGTTGTTATTTTTGCTATGATTCTTGTGTAGTGTGTGTATGTCTGTTTTCTCCATACACATCAAGTATAGAGCTTAGCTTTGTAGATACAAAGAAAAAATAATGAAGATGTTGCTACCTGGAAATTTACCTTCTGGTTAGCATATAGAGGACGTTGCCCAATTCAGAAAGCAAAGTCATGGTAATTAAGTGCTGGGAAGACTGAGCAAACCCATGAAGAAGTTGCATGAGAGTCATTAGGGCAGACTTCTGGGAATAGGTGAGAACCCACCCACCTGTAAAACCCAGGGCCCTGGTTTTCCTGTCCCCTGTCACAACCAGGGGCAGGGGTACTGTCCCACCAAATGGTCTGTGCTTCTAGAAAGCTCCTTCATTGAGGGTGACTACTGAGCTTTCCTTCCCTTCTATTGCCTTGATCATGGGAGTGAACTGAATCTCCTTTATCCCCAGAACATGACAGCTTGTCCACATCCTGCTCATGAGACTTGTAGGGGTTCCTTATGGCTGTAGTATTGGAAAGGGGTTCCAGGGATATGGGTCAACCTGCTGAGAGTTAACTGGAAGAAACGATGGTCAGGAGGGAAATTGGGGTCAAAAACATCAAGACCAGCCTGGCTGGCATGGCTCAGTGGTTGAACATCCACCTATAAATCAGGAGGTCACGGTTCAATTCCCAGTCAGGGTACATGCCTGTGTTGTGGGCTCAACCCCCAGTAGGGGCCTGCAGGAGGCAGCCAATCAGTGAGTCTCATCATTGATGTTTCTATCTCTCTCTCCTTCTCCCTTCCTCTCTGAAATCAATATATATATATTAAAACAAAACCAAAAAAATCAAGACCAAAGTATGTGTTGACTTAGTGGGGCAAGGCCAGCATAAGACAGTAACCAGGCCATGAGAGTTAGTGGCCAAGAGGTCAGGAGAACGAAAACAAGAACTGATGCATGGAGCAGGTGATAGCAGGCAGTTTCAGCAAAATCTGAAAATCTTGGCATATCTTTTGAGTGTGTGTAATTACAACCGAGCTGCCAGAGGCAAGCCAGGATGGGCTGGATGGGTTTCACCTGGTTGTTCACCTTCCACATGATGCCCTTTCCCTCCCATTCATGACTTCCATTCTTCAGTTTCCTGTAAGACTTAGCGCTAACATTTTCTTCAGCATAGAGTTCCTTCTAGCCATGGAGACAATAGAACTCTTGATTAGTTGTTATGTATTCCATACAGCTCTGTATCATCATTTCATTCATTATACAGAAAGTATTTTCTTCAAAAAAAAAAATCTGATTAGTGCAGAAGTGAGAATGTGATGCTGTTGGGAAATCTCAAAGGCCTTAGTACAATAATCATTGTTATTACAGCAAACACACATTCAGTACGTGTTCTGCATCAGTCTCACTTCTAAGCAATTTGCACCCATCTGATTTCATCCTGACAGTAACCTATGCAGTATTTCCTATTACTATCTTCTTTTATACATGAAGAAACCGAGTCCTAGAGGGTTTAAGTGGTATTCTAAGGGCACCTTGCTTAAGATGCTGACCTCTGAGGTTTCCCCATGCCCAAAGCAATGTCTCATGGGCCCTTTCCCCTTGCTCAGTGCCAAAGAAGTGGATGTTAAGTGGGATCTGAATACAGCACCTGGCTGGAAAGGGTTGCTGGTGTGATGATTCACACTTTTAAATAAAAATAATAAAACCTTTGGCTGGACAGCTTTCCTTCCCCAGGCCAGCTGGATGTGGTCACTGCGGTTCCAAAACACACTCGGGTGATATTCCAGCTTGAATAGCATAATTTGCACATTCGCTTGTCTAAGTTCTACACGGTGGTCTTGTGATCACACTCCTTGCCCAGCGTCTGCCAAAAGCTCGCTAATGCCTTGGCTCCCTGTCCTGCTGGGCTGGGTTGGAAGCAGCCTGGGAGAGGGTGGGATGCCTTCTCCTGTAGTTGAAACCTAAGCTAAAAGCCAAAAGAAGACAGGCTGGGTAAGTGACCCAAACCTGAGTCCCAATTTGACCATTATTTAGTGAGCATCAAGCATATACCATATCCTGTTATACTGGGTCTTCCAGGAGGCCTGTGGGGTGTTACTCTCTACACTTTACAGATGCAGAAGGAAATGCAGATGTGCACAGTAACTTGCCAATCAGCTAATAGAATGGAAGAGATCTGATTCTAGCTTCTCTGCTCCTGCAGTTACATCAAGGTGCTTTTATTTATTTTATTTTATTTTTTTAAATATATTTTATTGATTTTTACAGAGAGGAAAGGAGAGGGATAGAGAGTTAGAAACATCGATGAGAGAGAAACATCGATCAGCTGCCTCCTGCACACCCCCTACTGGGGATGTGCCCACAACCAAGGTACATGCCCTTGACCGGAATCGAACCTGGGACCCTTGAGTCCGCAGGCTGATGCTCTATCACAGCCGTGGGCAAACTACAGCCCACGGGCCGGATCCGGCCCGTTTGAAATGAATAAAACTAAAAAAAAAAAAAAAAAAAAAAAGACCGTACCCTTTTATGTAATGATGTTTACTTTGAATTTATATTAGTTCACACAAACACTCCATCCATGCTTTTGTTCCGGCCCTCCGGTCCAGTTTAAGAACCCATTGTGGCCCTCGAGTCAAAAAGTTTGCCCACCCCTGCTCTATCCACTGAGCCAAACCGGTTAGGGCTTATTTTATTTTTTAAATATATTTTTTTTATTGATCTTAGAGAAGAAGGGAGAGGGAGAAAGAGCTAGAAACAGCAACCATGAGAAAAAATCATCGATCAGCTGCCACACTGGCCAGGCCCATCAGATGCTTTTAGCCCACTTTGTGGTGAACAAAGCAAAGCAATGGGGGCAATGAAATAAACTGAGAATACTAAAAAACATCACTACACACATTATGTGCCAGACACCATGGGAACCCGCTGTAGCATCATTTCATTTCAGCCTCACGACAACCATATGAGGTGCGTACTAGTATTTCTCTTGTGTTACAAAGAAGAAAAACGATGCACGGAGATGTTGACTCATTGGTCCAAGCTAACAGATGATAGCAACCAAGACTTGAGCCCAGGCATTTTGTCACGGTAGCTTGTTATAACAGCGATACACTACAGTATGAGGGTGCTGGCGTGGATTCTTTACCTGCCCTGGATCATCAGGGAGAGCACGAAAGTGTGAGATAAGCACTTTGAAGAATAGGTCAGGCTGCCCGCATTGCCAATGGAACCCATTTCAACCAAAGTCCCAGTTCTCAACTGTCACCTGCACCATCTAAGGCTGAGGTAGGGAAACGGCAGACAGACTTCGGAGCAGTCGATGGAGTGTTTGACATGCAGCCTTACCTGGCCTGGAGGGCAGGATGCCCAGGTCAGTTACCTGTGTCAATACGCCCTTCTCAGCCCATCTTATTGGGAGGAAACTGGGGAGGAAACATAGTGAATTCGCAGCCCTGTCATTGAGATATGAGACGGACTTTTGGCTAAGTGTTCTCGGACACACCTTCTGGAAGATGCTGGGCCCTGGGCCCTGGTGCAGGCGTGGCAGTTCCTGCTGCTCCCCGCAGTGGGCCTGGCAGTCATTGCCTGCTGGGAGTGACTGCACATCACTCAGCTGCTCCCAGCGTGGCAGAGAGCCTGGCAAGGGAGAACGAAGGGAACGGCAGGTTGAGGATTTGTTTTATAGCCAGTTATTAGCCTACCAAACTAAAAAGCAGCAGGGCTTTCTGTGTGTGTTAATATGCTATTTGTTCCTCAGGTTTTCTTTCCCCTCCTATTAAAAAAAAAAAAAAAAAAAAGGTTGGTGGCTCGGTTGGTTGGAGTGTCATCCTGCACACAAAAAGATGGTGGGTTTGAGTCCTGACCAGGGCACATGCCTGGGTTTCTGGTTCAATCCCTGGTAGGGATGAGTACAGGAGGCAACTGATCGATGTTTCTCTCTCACATCTCTCTCTAAAATCAATAAAAAATGTATCCTCGGGTGAGAATTAAAAAAAAAAAAAGACATTATTTAAACAATATTATAACAACAATAGAAGTTTAACCGAGAAAATATTCACATTCTGCTTTAGGTTTTTTGTGATCCTTGCCTATATACCATCCACTTTATGTGACTCATCCTAGACAAGAGTGCATGTTTTTCTATGTCATCCCACATTTCTTTGAAACATTTCTTACCAGGAGATAGACAACTCAATGTGTGGATGACTTAGACCCGTGGTCGGCAAACCGTGGCTCGCGAGCCACATGCGGCTCTTTGGCCCCTTGAGTGTGGCCACGAAGTTTCAATCGCACTGTACACGCGTGCCCGCACGTGGTATTTTGTGGAAGAGCCACACTCAAGGGGCCGCAGTTTGCCGACCACTGCCCTAGACCTAATGCCTTTTCCTGTCTTCTTTTCACTGATGACCTGATCTTTTTATCTTTATTCTTGAGTGTGAGCTTATTCATATCCATTCCGGAGGGTGAAGAAGGCCTGAAAGCCGAGGGAAATGTAAATTTGTCTACTCGGCCATGTGTCAGTGGCTCCCATGAAAAATAAAACGGCTGTGAGATAGGAGAAGGGAGAAGAACACAAAGAGGATCAAAAACGTTCATTCAAGTGAGTTTTTATCCCAGTTCCTTTCAAGCGAGGAAAGCCAAAGGTGAGGAAATGCACTGACAAGCTGACCAACAGCTCTGCACTCCGGAGGCTGCTCCCGGGGCGGGTGGGGCACCCTGGCTGTGCCAGCAGCCATGCCAGGTGGGTGAGGTGGGGGCAAGAAATGCCTCACATACCTTTGCATCTGTTTAGTCACTGACTCAGGAAACCTGTCTGTGTCGCTCAGCTGGTAGCACCATTCCCTTTGCCTGGAAGGCCAAGAGTTCAAGTCCCACACCAGAAATTTGGCTGCTTGCCAATGCCAGTGCCTGCATCGTCATGGAAGGTGGAAGGCGGCAGTGCGCTGGGAACGGGGGCCCTCTCTCTCTGGCTCTTGCAGGGAAGTGGAGATCAGAGGAGCGAGAGTGCTCCCCACATAGCTCAGTTTAGTATGACCCACAAGCCTCAAAGACCGTTAGTGTGGCGCTGGTAAAGCTATCAGCCAGTCGCAGGCGTTTCCAAATGCATTGGGCTCACTGCCCCATCCTCTACCATCTCTTTAACTCACCCTCCGCTCGGCTTTTGTTCCAGTAACAAGAAATAAAGAAGCTAAGGGCCCGGCCATGGTGACTCAGTGGTTGAACGTCAACCTGTGAATCAGGAGGTCACAGTTTGATTCCTGATCAGGGCACATGCCCAGGTTGTGGGCTCGATCCCGAGTGTGGGGCATGCAGGAAGCAGTTGATTGATGATTCTTTCTCATCCTCTCTGAAACCAATAAAAATATATTTTAAAAAAAGAAATGTAGAAGCTAAGGACAGCACAAAATCGTGGCAGGTCCTCGCTGTCCGAGAGAGGACACCGAAGTCCACCGTTATAGAGGAAGCCAAACCTGGAACTCGGGGCCATACTCTTGTAGAATAATCTTTTGAAAAGATCTCATTTAAGCATTTTTTTTTAAATGCGTATATCCAGCATTGCTTGAAAGTTTAACCTGGCCTACAAAAGCAACTTATCATTTAAAATATTTCACTTAGCTTAGAAGATTAAAAAGTATTCTCACATTTGGAATTATTTATATTAAATGTACCTGATAATTTTTCTTTTGACCAAATATTGAAATTGAGAGGGTGAGGGAATTTAAAAATGGTGGCAGGGGGTAGGGCGGGCTGTGAAGGTAAAGACGGTGATGGTTCTTTTTACATTAAATAAGTCCAGCCCAGCCCTAGCTGGTTTGGCTCAGTGACTAGAGTGTCACACTGCTGACGGAAGGGTCCTGGGTTTGATTCTGGTCAAGGGCTCTTGCTCAGGTTGGGGGTTCGATTCCCAGTATGGGTATGCCGGAAGCAGCCAATCAGTGATTCTCTCTCATCATTGATGTTTCACTCTCTCCCTCCCTCTCCCTTCCTCTCTGAGATCAATAAAAATAAAAAAAAAGTCCAGCCTAATCAAAGATAAATTATTTAAGCATGAAATGGGATTTGTTCTGCTGCCTGAAGAAGTCCTATGGTAGCCTGCATGGCTTGAGTAATAGGTTGTGTTTTTTGTGCAGGGGACAATAGTTAGGCTTACAAGTTGCTATAGGGCTAGTTCCTGTTGACTTACTTTGAGAGCTCTCTGGATCCCAGAGCCCTTTGTCCCAGGAGTGTGGGAGGCTGACTAGGGGAGAGGATGCTGATCTTCTGGTGAAATTGTCTTTCAAATAGAGAGGTTACAGTAACAGGAGCTGCCTCCCAGCCTGAAGGATACCAACCTTCCCTTCTTTTCCCCTTAAATAAAACACCTTGCTGTGATCCTGTGTAAGGGAGGTCCCAACTTGCATTGGGACCCCACCAAGAAGCCTGAGTCTGATGTTTCTGCTCCCAGCATATCTTTTGCCATCTTCCCAGGGGTTTCATTTTCATTCTGTTATTAGAAGCTCTCTTCCTGCTCCTGAAAGTCCCTCTCTCCTACTCCCTAAGACCTAAACATGTGCTAAGAGGGATTATGACCTTTTCAAGAGAAGGAAAATCTTACCAAGCGGGAAGAAAATTAAGCTATCCCCCCCTGCCAGCAATCTGTCTTCAGTTCTTCACCTTTCCACCTGAAATTATTAACATCTTTTCTCTCTTGGTGAGGGCAAGTTTGTTTTTCTTTTTTTAACAGTTTTATTGTGGCAGCATTCACATACCATACAATTTATCCATTTAACATGCTCATTTCACGGGCTTTTAGTATATTCACAATTGGGCAACCCTCCCCACAATCAATTGTAGAACACTTTCAGGACCCAAACGAAACCCCGCAACCTTTCAGCCAGCACTCCCCAATCCCTCCATCCTCCCAGCTCTGGGAAACCACTAACCTACTTTGTATCTCTGTGAATTTGCCTATTCCGGATGTTCCATAGAAATGGAATCAAGGGTCTTTTTAAGCATCCCACTCTTCTTCCAGAGGGCCTGGCAAAAGACCTTGCACCTAGTATGTCTTTGAGTAAGGTTGAATTAGTTGCTTGTATTAGGTATATTTGATTGCTCAGTCTTGGGATCAATATAAACCGTGAAGTGGGAAACTGGATAGTCCTAGATGAAAACCCTCAAAATGCCATTACCCAGAGTGAGCTAATGGTCTGGACATTATCAGAATGGAAGGACAACCTGTGATTCATAGTTTCCCCTAGGTCAGCTCCCACAGACACGGGCCCCTGTACTCCAGCCTGCTCAACGGTACAACACGGATGCCAGAAGCTCAACAATTCAGAAATCGATTCCTTAGAAGACTGGCGTTCTCTCATGAGCTGGCACACCACACTGCATGTTAACAGGCAGTAACACTAAAATGCACTAAAGACCATGTAATTTATTCCCAACATGCTGTTATTCTTTCCAAAACATTAGCTTTGGAGCAGAACGTTTGCTAAATGTTGTCTTTATTTCCAAACCTTGGGGTAAAGATCATATGCAACCAATGGTTCAGAGATAATTGGCCACTTTACAGGTTCAACCTCAAATGAACTCCCCCGTCTGAGTAAATTTCCTGGTAAAAGATCCCATTTTAATAGAATGTGAAAGCTACAAGAAGGATGGAGCTTACAGATCACAGTATGCTCTGTTAGATAAATGACCAGGACTAAGATTTCTTAAAACCACATTTTGTAGACAGAGTTAATGGAAAGCCCAGAAAAAAAAAAACCCAACAAAAATAAAACCCCCAAACCCCAACACTCAGTGGTTCAGCATTCACGCTTAAATGAAAATAACATGTGTGCCTTCAGCCCAAAATGTGCCAGGGCTTGGAGCAAAATTGGCAAGGGTTAATACCAAGAATCCTTGTGGGGCCTGATGGGCATTGTCATCCTGGGTTTGACCTCACAGCCCGCTCTTGAAGGGGAAAGTGAAGGGTGGCTGTGCTAAAGCTTTGTTCTCAGAATTGCCACAAAGAGCCCAAAAACTCCTCTTCTTGTAACTGGCTTTTTTTTTCTGAGCTGGCATTGAATCAGAAGTGAAATGATCATCTTGTTGAAGAGCTAAAGAAATAGATGGCTCGTGTTTTTTCACCCAAATGTGGTCTGTGGTACTGCTGGTGGGTCTCGAAGTTGAGAAGTGCCTAAGAGCTTAGGGTGCTCTTGCCCTGTGGTTAAGTGTGGCCCTCGGCTTTTTCCTTTGGATTATCATCTGTCCTGAGGTCTGCCTCATGGTGACCTGGTGAGTTGTGTTTTACAGAGTGGAGAGGTGGTTTCACTGGTTGAAGTTCAAATTTTACAGGCTTAAGCCCCTTGGTTTTAGGATTCAGATTGTCCACCATGGCAGGGAACAAGAAATTGTCTCAGCTGATTATCTATTTGGGTAGAGAGGTGGTTTAAATCTCCTACCAGAGAGGGCATCTGTCTATAGGAGCTCATCCTAAAGGTTCAATTAGTTATTCAGGAAACATTGGGTCCGGAACTATCCTGAGTCCTGGGAGACAGGGGAGAACTAACCACAGCCCCTACCTTGAAGGCATTCATGATTCATTAGGGATTGGTTGTGGGGGAGAGGGAGTGATGAGTGCTATGACACAGGTATGTATGGGATATAATGGAACACAGCCTGGGGTGGGTCAGAAACAATTACCAGGGGAAATGATTCCTATGTTGGGTCTTGAAGTATGCATAGGAGTTGGCCAGGCATCTAGAAGTTGGCAGTTGAATAGAAGAGGTAGGTTTTTTTCTTTTCTTTTTTCTTTTTTTAAGGCAGAGATACCATCATATGAAAATGTACAGCAATAGAGATAGTATGACATGGTTTGGCATGTCTTGAGTGGGTGAGCCTGTGTTTTCTGGAAGATGGGGCTGGACAAGTTGTCAAAGGCTAGAGCAGTAGAAGCCTTACCAATATATTTGAAATGAGATATACCACTTTGTAGCTCTTCCTGGATAGTTCAACATGGCAGTTGAGGCCCTGAGTTCTATTTCAGTAATAACTGTCTGCCTACCCTTTTCTTTCGCTTCAAACAAACAGGTCTGTAGTCAAATTTTGGTTCTGCCACTTACTATGTATGTAACTTCAGACAAATTAGCCCCATGGAGCCTCTGTTTTGTCTGCTGTAAAATAGGACCAAACCGAGAACAACAGCATGAGGTTACTATGAGTATCATCATGATTGAACAAGCACAAGGCCTGGCATTAAAAAGTTCTCATGAAGTATTTGTGGAATCAAACCAGGTACAGGAGTGAAAAGGAAACTCTACTGCCTGAAAAACAGCCTTTTGCTTTCCAAACACCAGTAGCTGCCAAAGTAGTCTAGGACACCTGGAAAGAGGTAGAAAAGGGATCTGAACCCTGAAAAAGAGTGACAGAAAGCCAGGGAGCCAGAACCAGGAGACAGTAGGCCAGCCAAGAAGATCAAAGTGGGAGGGATGCAGCCTGAGCCAGAACAACAAGGGCAGCTCTGGGTCAGAAATGCAGACAGGAGGGAGGAGGTGGCAGATGCTAGCTCATGGGGCTCTTCAGGGAGTAGATGCACAGCAGCCCAGGGCTTCCTCTTTCCTGATGCCGTCCCTGTGTCCTACCAAGCTCTGGAAAGAAATCAAAAAAGGGAAAGAAGAAAGGGAAAAAAGAGAACAGCTGCATTTTTGTGTGATAACAATAACACACTTTCCTGATGAAGAACACTCAACAAATTAGGAATTCACGGGCACTTCCTCAACCTGATGAAGGGCATCCATGGACAACCCACAAATAGCATCATTCTTTATGGTAAAATATTGAAAGCTTTTCCCCTAAGGTCAAGAACAAGGCAAAGTTGTCTGCTCTTGTCACTTCTATTTAAAACTTGTACTGGAGGTTCTGACCAGGGCAATAAGGCAAGAAAAGAAATAAAAGGCATCAAGTTTGGAAAGGAAGGAATACAACTATCTCTATTTTCAGATGACCTAATTTTGTATTGAAAAAACAATCTTGAAAATGAAGAAAAAAGTTGGGAAACTCACAGTCCCTGATTTAAAAACGTACTGCATGCAAATCTACATTAATCAAGACAGTGTGTTACTGGCATGAGGATAAACATGTAGATCAATGAATTAGATTTCAGAGTCAGAAATAAACCTTCTCATTAACAACCAATTTTCCACATGCAGTGTCAAAAATTCAATGGGGAAGGTATGATCTTTTGAACAAAGAATGCTGAGAAAATGGGTTGCCTACCTCACACCATATAGAAAAATTAACTCAAAATGGATCAAAGACTTAAATGTAAGAGCTAAAACTGTAAAATGCGTAGAAGAAAACAGGGGAAATTTTTTATGATATTGATTTGACAGTGATTTCTTAGATATGGCACCAAGAGCACAAGCAACAATAGCAGCAGATACATTGGACTTCAGCAAAATTAATTACTTTTCTGCTTCAAAGGACACCATCAAGAAAGTGAAAAGAAAGCCCACAGACTGGGAGAAAATATTCCCAGATCATATACCTTGGTAAGGGGCTTGCATCTAAAATATATAAAGAACACCTACAAATCAATAATAAGACAAAAACCCAATTAAAAAATAGGATAAAATTTGAATAGCTATTATTCAAAGAAGATATACAAGTGTATAATTAGCACAAAAAAAGATTCTCAACATCATTAGTCATCAAGAAAATGCAAATTAAAGTCACAATCAGATACTACTTCATACCCACTAGAATGGCTATAATGACAGAGATAGAGAATAACAAGAATTGGTGAGGATATAGAAAAGGTAGACTCTTCATACACTACTGAACAGAGTGTAAAATAGTGTAGCCACTTTAGAAACTCTGACAGTTCTCCAAAAGATAAAACATAGTGTTAACATATGACCCAGAAATTTCATTCCTAGGTATGTACTCCCAAACAGGTCCACGCACAAACATGAATGTTCATAGCAGCATTATTCATAATAACCAAATAATGAGAAAAACCCAGATTTCTGATAACTGATGAATGAATAAATAAAATATAGTTTATCCATACAATGGAATATTATTCAGCAATAAAGAGAAGTGTACTATCGATACATGCTATAGCATGGATGAACCTTAAAAACATGTCAAGTGAAAGAAGTCAGTCACAAAAGACCACATTTATATGAAATATCCCATTTATATGAAATATAAAGAATAAATTCATAAAGACAACAAGTAGATTAGTGGTGGCCTGGGTTGAGGTGGTAATGGGGAAGGACTGCTAACGGGTAGGAAGTTTTTCTTTGGGGGGAGTGATAAAATGTTCTAAAATTGATTGTGGGGATGGTTGAATAACTGAATATACCAAAAGCCATTGACATGTACACTTTAAATATGTAAACTACTAGAGGCCCGGTGCATGAAAATTCATGCACTGGAGGGAGGGTCCCTCAGCCCAGCCTGCCCCTCTCACAGTCTGGGAGCCCTCAGGGGTGGGAGGCATCTCAGCAATCAGGGGAAGGTGATGCCCATCACACCTCTGCTGCTGCCACTGCTGGCAGCGCAAGTCTCAGCCGGCCCTGGTTACCTGAGCCTTGGGTGGCCCTGGGTGGCTGGGCAGCCAACATCTGAGGCTTGTCTGTTCCTCAGGTGTTGACTGGGCAGCCACCATCCGAGGCTTGCCTGTGCCTCGGGCTGGCCCTGGGCGGCTGGCTGGCTGAGGGGACTGGGCACCGCCATCTTGTGGCTATGGGCACTGCCATCTTTGAGGGTGTGGCAATCAATTAGCATATCCCCTCCTTATTGGCTGTAGGCGCTGCCACCTTTGCAGCCTGCTGCTCAGGTAACCCTCACTAACCCCTGCCAGCCGGTCGCCCCACGCAGCCTGTTCGGTCGTCCATTCGGTTACAACGGTCGCTTAGGCTTTTATATATATAGATATGGTACGTGGATTATATCTTAATAAAGCTGTTATAAAAAATAACAACAACAATACAAATAGCTGTCAATACAAAAGGCAGGCACTATACTAAGCTCTATAACCCTACCCAAGTCTCAAAATAAGTATACCAGGGAGGTTGTATTATCTTTATTTACAATGGAAAAGCTTACGTTCAGAGATATTTAAGGAACTTGCCTAAGGTCACAAAACGAGTGAGTCCCAGGAGTTAGGATTTTGACTCCCTTTTGTTTCATTTTGAGTTTCAGGGTCTTATTAAAAGGTCTTACGTGGATCTTGTGAGCCTACTTGTGTTCCAAGTCCAGTGTTCACAATCTGACACTGGAGTTAGGTGAGCTGTTGGCTCCCAGGTTCTGCTGAAGAAGAGGTGGGAAGAAATCTATCCTCAGTGTTTTCTGGCCTTCTAAGGACACATTTGTCCTGGAGACTTCCATAATTTGCCCTTCAGATGTGTCACAGCTGTAATTCCTGACCTCCACCCCCAGCACCTGATTTTACACAGTCTGTCTTGTGTTTGAAACCGAGTCCTGTGACTCTTGGCTCTGTTTGCTTCCTAGTTCCAAGAAATAAAACGTGAGAAGGAAGGTGCTAGGCCCACGAAGACAAAGACGTCACATAGACCTCGCTGGGGAAAACTTGGATGAGTTTGGGGAAAACGACTCTGCCGCAGCTGGATTCCATTTTCTGCTTGGGCACAGCAGTGAAGGGGAACCACAGCCAAACGTGCTTGGGATCTTGTCACACTCCCAATGTGAAAAACATTTCAGGACATTTGACTGAGTTTGGCAGAACCACTGCCTTTACTTCGGTCTTGGACAAAGGTGACCAAACAACCTATGGTGATCCCAGTCCGAAAGGAGCCACGGTCACAATGACCCTTTTGTGGGAAGGGGCACAATGGCTCCCTTTGTCAATGGGGACATTCCGGTGGAGGTATTAACTATACAGATGGTTATAACAAGGTTTTTGAGAAAGAGTGTGAAAATCAACTAAAGTAACAAAATTCAAGTCCTAAAGGGAAGTAATATATCCTTCCATTCTGCTCTTTGTGAGGAAAACTAGAGTCTGGGAGGGGAAACATGTCCTTTCACAACTGTCCCCTGCCCCCTATTCTGTGCATTGTGCGGTATTCCCAGGAATGTCTGTGGCCTTACTCGCATCCTTTGGTTTTTCCATTGGGTTTTGAGATTCAGAGCAGAATCAAACGGGATGCCCAGAATCAGAAAGCCCTTCTCTTGTCGGTACACCCAGATCCTCCATGACTGATTGAGTGGAAGGAAGCGGAAGGGGATGATGAAGTCAAGGCGACAGCTGAGCCCTTGCTGAAGTACTGAAATGGGAATAAGGCTGTGGATAAGCAGGTGTAATGCTTTCAAGCCCCAAATTAATTTATTCACAACATTTCCTGAATGTTCACTATGTTCTGTGCCCTACAAAGACAGCAGTTCATAAAATAAACAAAATCCCCTGCCCTCCTGGAATTCACACTCTAGTGTAAAATACCAGTGTCAGTTTGAAGATACAATATTAAATTACTAAAATTTTTAGAAGTCAACTTCTAAGCTGGCCAAAGAGGAGTATAATTTAATTTTTCTTCTATAAGGAGCTATAATCCCATTACAATGTCTACCTGAGTACCACAAATATTCTATTTTGCTTATAAACTTTAACATTGACCCTGATTGCTGGAATATGTTGTCTTTACCATTAATGTGATATCAAAAGCCCAAAGCTAAATGTTATAAGAAGGAGAAGAAATTTTAAAATCTCCCCACCCCCCCCCAAAAAAATGAAAATAAAGATGGGAAGTGTTTATATCAATGTGAAGCTAAAGCTTCCTCCATGGTTTTCTCTTTTCCTTCTCCTTGTCTTCTCATCACCAGATATTTTTATTTACAGAGTTGGAAAAATTTGAAAGTAAAGATATTAAATAGAAGCTTATGCAAGAAATAACCAGCAGCTTTGGATTTTTTGCTTCAAGGCAAAAGGTTGGTCCCAGTTTCCCCTTCCTTGCATTTCTGCATATCAGTGTCAGATAGTAATATTTTGTGATAGGGAATGTTATTTTTAGTGGCTTCCAGCCCAGGCTATTATCAAGACAGCTGCTGTGGACATGCTAAGGGATACAACTTTTTCAGTGCTGCCTTAGCCCTAGCCTCGCTTTCCCTGCTTCCGAGTCCCCAGCTGCTCACAGCTGATTCTGCCGATGCTCTCCAGCTGCAGGCTCAGCCCCTGACAGAGATGGATAATGCAGCGTGACTCTCATTCCAGACTGGTTTTATGTTATGCTCAGACCCCAGATTTGGTGACCCCAGATGACTGAAGGGCTCCCACACTGCTTACTACTAATTAGATCTGAGGTCTATTGGCAGGATTGATTACCACGAAGGATTGGCTGAGTTTGGGTTGTAGAGCCCTCTGCTTCTTCTTCCCCTATATTCACCCGGTCAACAGAATAGAGCTGCAGCCTCAATGCCCTTTCATTAGTTCAACCAGTTTACTTGTTTAGTTCGTCCGTCCAGAATCTGGAGATTCTAGCTCCAATGACCTTGGTTGACCTGGGTCTTCTTACTTAGAATAAGACCTTGGAGAGTGTGTCTGCCTGGCCTGCTAGTCTGGTCAGTGTTCACCAGACTGATTTTAGGTTCCACTTACTGGATGCAACTTGTTGTTCTGTCCATTTCTGATGTGAAGACGAAGTCAGGAATAGCCTAAGGACACTGGGCATCACCTGACCTCTAGCACCTCGGGAACTATTCCTTGTCCCACCTGAGTTTGCATGTCTCAAGCTCACTCCTGCTCCCTCCACACCTCACCTGACCATACTGGAGGCATAAAGGTTTCGAAGGTCCAAGTCCCAATCAGCTAATCTGTCATTGGAGCTACTTCATGGTAGAGAGGCTTTGGTGTCAACATTTATTAGCTGTTAGACATTCTTGAAGTCACTTGGTTCCTGATCACATAGATAGGCTGACCTGGGTTTTATAGTTATCCTAGTTCCTTGAAGGAGATCCAGACTTTAGAGCCATGAATGGCCTGTAAGTTCTCTGGGACCAATTCAAGGCCTCATTCAACTTCCTCTGGAAACATCCTGGGATCCTCAGCCCCAGATTCTTCAGTGTACCCAGAGCATGGCATAGATTTCATATTACCACCGGCCTCTTTCAATGTTTTGACATTTTTCTGTCATCCCTACTCTAATGATTTTGTATAGATGACTCTAGGTATAGGAAGGAAGGCTCTGGGTGAGAAAGTGAAATTAAGAAAAAGCTAGTTTAGAGAACCAGATGGCTCTTACCTCTAGAAATTGGGCTACATCCTCACCAAATGCATACATTTTTCTTTTTAATGTCCTTTTTTTTCTTGTTTAAGAATAAGAGTAATTTGTTCAAGTCTGTGACTCTTTGTCAAGTATAGGGGGTTCTAGACTCTTATATTTTCGTCCAATGTACAGGGCAGGATTCAGTCTCCTAACACGAACTCTGAAAGCCCCTTGAGAAGCCTGCTGCTGGTAGCTTGAGGCATGGCCATTTTCTTCTTTCTAATATCCTGTGATTCTCCAATTCAAGTGCAAAATAAGGATGGAACAAGCTTAAGGCTGCTTCTATTTCATGCTGAATTAATGTTTGCTTGATATAGAGAAGCAAAAGTGAAAAAGGCGAAATGCTTTAATGAGTTCATAGAGAATTAAGTGTTAGATGTTACTGCCATCTAGTGATGATTTAACACCTGGCGGCCGGGGAGGATGAGTTATCCTTTTGCTACAAATGCAGGGATCTCACCTTACAACCTAGGGTAGCCTGGTCGGTTCTGGAATGGAGGTGACATCTAGGTGAGCTTCTGCACTACCAGTGGGAGGCTGCATGGTGGAAAAATCTACTCTTTCCAACTGTGAGAACAGTACATGTCCTCATGTTAAATCCTAAACCTCTCGTCTGTATTTCTGCTTTTAAAAAATATATATGTTTTTACTGATTTCTGAGAGGAAGTAGAGGGAGAGAGAGAGAGAGAGACATCAATGATGAGAGAGTACCATTGATCGGCTGCCTCCTGCATGCCCCACACTGAAGATTGAGCCCGCAATCTGGGCATATGCCCTAATTGGGAATCAAACCATGACCTCCTGGTTCATAGGTCAATGCTCAACCATTGAGCTACACTGGATGGGCTCTGCTTTTGTTTGTAACAGTTCATGGAAACAATGAAAAATGAGTTAGAAAAAAATCGAACTCCGCCTTCCTGAATACACGTCTAAACATTCCCGGAGACCAGGTTGTGTAGCACTCTCCCTGTGTTTGTCCACAAGCCTCGTCTCTTCACAGAAGCATCATTAAAAGCTCTGTCCAATTCCAGGCACGTTCCCCTCTCCCAATGGTACCCACATGCTACTGGGGATGAGGGCAAAGGAGGAAGAAGAGAAATACCATGATTGAATGCCCACCTGTACTAAGTCAGGGGTGCGCAAACTTTTTGACTCGAGGGCCACAATGGGTTCTTAAACTGGACCGGAGGGCCGGAACAAAAGCATGGATGGAGTGTTTGTGTGAACTAATATAAATTCAAAGTAAACATCATTACATAAAAGGGTACGGTCTTTTTTTTTTTTTTAGTTTTATTCATTTCAAACAGGCCGGGTCCGGCCCTCGGGCCGTAGTTTGCCCACGGCTGTACAAAGTGCTTTTACTGCCATGGCAGCTCCCATTATAACCCTGTAAGGTGAGATCATCCCAGTGTGAAAGATGAGGAAACTGAGGTTCAGAAAGTTTGGCCAGTTGGCCAGGGATGGTACAGTTGACAACAAGGGTCAGAGGTAGAGTTTGAACCCAGTGTGTCTGGTGTCAGTCTGGGAGGTTTCCGTGGCTTGGTAAGCACAGGGTTACAGTGTCGGGAAAGATCATGGAGTGTGGAGGAGGTAGAAGCTGCTCCCTCTGCTCAACAGGAGCTAGGTCCAAGCACAGCCCCACGTGGCCCCTCAGGCACCCGTACAAATTCAAGGAAGGCACAGATGTCCATGAGTATAAAGGGTTGGCAGTTTTAGATGTGAAAACAAGCCCACTCCTAGATTACATCTGCCAGAAACAGATAGTCTGGGGCATTTATTTCATTTCCCTTACGCCTCCCCATCTGAAGAAACTAGATGTTTCATGAAGGTAGTCACCTCCACAGGGTTAAAAAGGCAAGAAAAGAAGAAAAAGAAACAACAATCTAAGCACAGCATTAGCAGCTGCTTTGGTGTATAGAGGAAAAAACACGGAATTTGCTGGACAGGGTATGAAATGGAACTTTTGTTGCCTTGGATTTGGGGCTGAAGCCTCAAAAATAAAGACAAGAAAGACAAACATTTCATTTTCTTCCTTGACACCAAGGAAGTTTCTCTTTGCAGTTAGATGGTCAGTAAAATCTGAGCCAAGTTCAGGCCGATGGAATACTGGAAGCTGGGTCTGTGTGATCCTTCGTGCCCTCTTTCTCTCTCTCCTGATGGTTACCTGTGGAATGTACAAAGGGAAACGCTGAGGGTCTAGAAGAGGTGGAATCAAAGCAGGGGCCTTGAAAAATTCCTTGCACCAGCCATTCTTCTCTTTCCAAAACACCAGCCATTATTGGATTGGATTGTGAACAAGAAAAAAGCCACGAAGGTTTTGGGGTTGTTTGTTACAATATTCAATGTAAATTAGCCTGACTGATATACAATAATCGATGCTAAATATCCCTCCTGTGGGAGAGGACAAAAAAACTGGTCAAGATACTCCATAGCTCCACGTATAAGGCTTTTTGCAATTTGGCTTTGCATTTTCTTTCGCTAAAGACACGAAGTCTATTTCTCTACTCCTTGAATCCGAGCTAAACTGTTGGCAAGTTGAATGCAAATAACGGCAGTATACCACTGCTGCGTCCAAGCCTTTAGAGGGGTTGCATGTGTCTGTCACTCTGTTAGAATCTTGCCCAGCCACGATGATAACAAGCCCCAGTCTGCTGAATAATGAGAGATGTGAGGGCTAGTCACCCCACCCACACCAGATTTGTGAATGAGGCCATCCTACTTCAGCATTCAGCCAGCCCTTTGCCCACCAACAGGCTGACCACAGAAGCATGAGTAAAGCTCAGATGAATTCAGCTAAGCCTGGCCCAGAGCAGCAAAAATGCCCAGCTGATGGCATCGTGTGCATTAACAAATAATTATTATCTTAAGGTAATAAACTTTAGGGTGGCTTGTTACGTGGCATTAGCTGACCAACACACCTACATTTTAGGAGGTCTACTAGACAAATATGCTCCAGCAGGACTTACGAGGGAGGTAGCAAGAACCCTGACCCTGCTTCAAAATCAGACGATCCTGCATTAGAGAGGGAGTTAGGGGTTAAGAGGAAGCCATGCCGTGTTCTTGATAAGAATTCACTGCGTTTTGCCCCTCCAGGCAAGATGAGAGGTTTTCCCACCTCTTTCCATCTCACACAAAGCATTCAGCTTCAGCTTTCTCATCTACAAATAGGGCCGTGAGTCAGGGGGCTAATGGGAAAGTTAAATGAGATGTGAAATTGCTTTTTTACTTTGTAAAGGGTTTTATGCTAGGAAAGTATTTCAGGCATGTCTCCTACTGTCTGTGTTTTTACAATACCAAATAGATGTAACATGTTGAATTAAGTGTAAAATTGGCATTACTTGAACTGCTGTTGATAATAATTTGTGATCATGAAGTCTTGGTGTCACAAATTACTATTGGGAACCCCCTGGAAAGCTTTAAACAAATTGATGTGCACGTCTAACCCCAGAGGTCCCAATTTAATTGTTGGCGGCTTCAGCCTGGGAACCGGGGTTTCCACAGCTCCCAGGGGTTTGACTCTGCAGTGGCTGAAGGTCAAGGCTGGAAAGTCCTGCGGCTGGGCCTCCATGGCTGACGGCTGCCTTGTTACCCCTTTTTGTTTTTTTGCTTACCTCTCAGTTATCTGCAATGCAGTTTTTGTTGCTAGACTAAGGACATGTTGACTTGGGTCTGATTTTCTGGCTACTCAGTGATATTTTTTCTTTTTAGCTTTGTTTTTGTCAGTTTTGACCAATTTATCATTTTAGCTTGCACCGCGAAATTGCTCAAGTCGTCTTGAAAATGAAGCGGGGTTGATGACATTCCGAATTCTGATGGGAGCGATAACATCGTTACTGTGAATTTGACGCAGGCTTTCCTTCCCACCACTGCAACATTGCTTTTATTTTTTAATAACCTGAGCTATCTTAGGAGGACTGCAATCGCACTGTAGGATAATATGATATAATTGCATCAAAATAAATGAAGCTACACAAAGCACATTTGCAAGGGCTGAGCAGAGGAAGACCAAGAATATCAACAGTGGGGTAGAGTGGGTGGCGGTTGAAAAGGTTTCTTGGACAACAGCAGCCCACTCCGGCTCGGGCTGGCTCCTGCAGGAGAACTATGGGACTTTGGGAAGGAGCGGCTAAAAAGCCCGAGGTCAAAACTGTACAAAGACAGGAAAACCTTCTTGTCAGCTGTCAGCGCCTTTTCTCCCAGTCCGGTTTGTAAGGAAGGAGCTGTGGGCTTCCCTTCAGCCAAAACAGGAGAAGAGCTCACTTAATCGATTGCAGGCTGTCCGAAGGCAGCTGAGACCAAGCGGCTTTCTTCTCCCTCTCCTCCTCCTCCTTTCCCCCCAGAAGGAGCGAGGAAGAAACCATTTAAAAAGCCAGATTTAAAAAGCAACTCGGTTACTGACAGTTCCTGTAATGCTCCTGGTCTCAGCTGCTCTCCTAACTCCAGGGTGTAATTATCCTTGAACTTAATTGGCGGTTCAGGAGAGCTTATTAGCTTGCTCTATTGTTGCATAATTCAGGAGTTCAGGCCAAGCTTCCTTAAGAGCCTTTTCTTTGCTTCTGGTTCCAAAGGACCACTTTCCACATGGTCTATGTTGCCAGGCGCCTTCGGGATGGAGAGAAGGGCTGCAGAGAGGGTTGCAAGCAGAAAGGCTAGACAGCTGGGGACCTGGAGACCTGTCCCTGTCCCTGCTCTGCTGCTAATTCATGGGGTGGTGTCAGCCAAGCAGCCAACCTCCGTGGGCATCAGTTTCCTTCCTCATCAATGAGGAGGCAGAACGGGGTCAGCAGTTCCAAAAGCGTGTTCTCTGAACACTTGTCTCCCAAGATGCTTCTTAAGAAAATGGTTCTGTGGCCTAAATACTAGTAACTTCAGGAAATCCTGCGTATCAGTCCTGCCTCCCTCAGTTTCTGATCCCACAGACTTTTGGCTGACCACCTAAACCTTGTATTTCCCAAGCTCCTTTGCTCTAGAGCTCCAGATATAATTTGGGGTCACAATAAGATGCATTTGTGCACAAGATGTGAATCTGGAACCGAGGTAAGTGGGCAGGGAGGACATCCATTGAACTGACAGCTACAGTCCCCCTGGCATCTTCCTGAATGCCTGGCTGCCCAATGTGGCTGGGTGCCCTTAGCAAGCCCTGCTTCTGAAAGTCTTTCCTGCAGGCCCAGCATGGGGCTTGCTGTGCTAGTGCTCCAGCAATTTGGTAAGCTCCCAACTCCCGGTACCAAATCCCTTGCTCATTAAAGTGACAGACAGTGATTTTGTTACCTGCAGCTGAATTTGATTGATATACGGCCTCTTGGGTATTCATCATACATGTTAACCTATCTTCCCTAGTATGTTGCAAATGTAATCACTTATATGCAGGGGTCTGTGTCTTATGTTGCCTATTTCTGAATCTTTCATACTTTAAACTCTCATGCTATTAAAATTCATAGTGGAAAACTATGTATATTCTCTATTGTCTAGCACAGGGGTGGGGAACGTCTGGCCCGCAGGCGGTGTAAGGTCTGGCCCTGCCAAGGCATTAGGGGTGAGTTAATTAAATGTTTGACCAAATATAGTGGGCTAATTTTTCAGTTGATAATTTTGTATAGCTCATGAATGGTGTTATACATATCCAAATGGGCCTTGGCAGATAAAAGCTTCCCCACCCCTGGCCTACCAGTATGTGTTTATTCTTTACTAGATGCCTGGTGCACGGATTTGTGCACTGGTGGGGTCCCTTAGCCTGGACTGCGCCCTCTTGCAATCTGGGACCCCTAGAGGGATGTAGTAGTGTGTGAAGCAGCAGGTGGCAGGGGAGGAGCTTGAGCCGGGGCCAGGCACTGCTCCCACTCATCCAGGCCTTACTGCACCTGCGGTTGCCGCCGTTCAGTGGCACTGCTGTGGAGGCGGAAGAAGCTCCCGCCATCGCTGCTGCGCTCGCCAGGCTTGAGCCCAGCTTCTGGCTGGGCAGCGTTCCTGCTGTGGGGGTGCATTCTGGCCACCAGGGGGCAGCTCCTGTGTTGAGCATCTGCTCTCTGGTGGTCAGTGCACATCATAGCGACCGGTCATTCAGTCGTTCGGTTGCTTGGTCTCTTAGGCTATATATATATATATATATATATATATATATATATATATATATATAGGCTAGGAATTAAAGGAAAATCTTTATCTTTTAAACACTACAAATTCTGGTCACCATACTACATGCACCTTCTCAATTCTCACATTTGTGTAAGGATTCATGCTCCCAGACATTTTTGGTTCTTTGGATTAAAAGAGAGGCCTGAAGTTCTGAGTTATTAACCAATACCCTTAATCAATACCCCAGGTGATCCTGGTGCAGCCAATGCACGGTCCACTCAGGATACCTGCCCAGGCCTCAGAATGAAATGGCCCACGTATGCTCATGGCTGTCTTTCTAGAAACTCCCCTATAGCGACACAGACTTCAGCCCGAGACCACTGTCTCCCTTTCCTGCAGCCTGCAGGCTGACCTCCATTACAAAAGGAACAGTTTAACCCTCTTTTTAAAATTAAATTTATTGGAATGACGTTGGTTCATAAGATCATATAGGCTTCAAGTGGATTTTTCTATGATCCATCATCTGTATGTTGCATTGTGTACCCACCACCTAAAGACAAATCTTCCGTCACCATAGATTTGACCCCCTTTACCCTTTACTACCCCTAGCCTCCTTCCCTCTGGTAACCACCATGCTGTTGTCTGTGGCTATGAGTTTTTGTTTGTTTGTTTGTATTATTTGTTCATTTGCTGCTTTTAATTTTATAACCCACATATGAGTGGAATCATAGGGTTCTTGGACTTTTTCTGTCTGACTTATTTTGCTTAGCATGATATTCTCAAGATCCATCCATGTTGTTGCCAATGGCAGTATTTCATCTTTGCTTATAGCTGAGTGGTATCCCATTTTTTTATATGTACTGCATCTTCTTTAGCCCATCATTTATTGCAGGTCACTTCAGTTGTTTTCATGTCTTCGCCACCATGAATAGTGTTGCAATGAACATAGGGGTACATATATCTTTGAGAATAAATGCTTTAAAGTTTGAACCCCTTTTTAATTTACAGCTTCTTTTGTTTGTTAGATTCCACTTATGAGTGAGATCATGTGAAGCCCGTCTTTCTCTGCCTGGCTTATTTCGCTTAGCATAATACTCTCTAAGTTCCTGCACGCAGTTGCAAAGAGTAGGAGAGAAATTTTAACCTCTTTTAATCAGACATTTGCCATTGAATCAGAAGAATGCCAGTGAGTTTGGGTGGCTATCTTTTCTCTCTGCATATCTTGCTATTGGGGCTATGGTTTCAAATGTCTCTCTCAGGTAGGGACATAGACCCCTGAGGGCAGGGGCCTGTGTCTCAGCCACCTGTGATTCTCTCGTGTTGAAGACACTGCCGTGCACGAGGTACACTATTATTGTTCATTTTCTTTCATTTCCATGTCTAGACTCTTTCTGCTTCTAAAATGGTCACTGGCTCAGCACACTTGAAGAGGGAGAGAGGAACAAGAACTTCCAGTCCAGGAAGACGTGGAATGAAGACCACAGATAGCAAATTGTCTTTCTCTCCTTCGCCCCAGTCCCAGTTCTTTAAAAGTCTCTTTCCTGAAGCACCTTCGTGTTGTGTCTTTGCTGGCAGCTCTCCCAAAGGCGAGATTGCCTGGCTTAATGATCGCCTGTGGACTCAATTCAGTGTGTTTTCTAAATATTTGTGATGCATTATGTCCTTAGCCCTTTGAGGGCTTGGCCATGGGTAATTCCTTAGAATATGGCTTGCTTAAGCTTCTATCAAATTATGTCTTGTCTGAGCTGTCTGGACACAAGGGAATATTCCATCACTGATATGTTTGGCAGCTTAACAGAGTTGTGCGAGATGTTCACTATTACCGTGTTCTGCTAGGTCCCGGCCATTGGAGTATGATTTACAACTGCCCATGTGTTTTGATCAGGGCTGTCACATAAGCTGAACATTTGGGGGGCCAGGGAGCGGGCTGTAAATGGCTATATAAGCATTATCACCATTCAGTGTGACTGGTTTAGGAGTTTAAAGAGACAGTTGTTCCCCTCGGGGAAGCTGCTACTTTTCTGTCTCTCCATGTGTTCCCCAGAGAATACTGGTGGGATCACTTGCTTTACGCTGACTGCCACGTGGCCCCTCAATGGGGTGGATACTGAGGCAGCTGGAGATGGTGGCTAGATGTGCTCTCCTAGGAGAAAGAAATCACTCATGAGAGTTTCAAAAGCAAAGGCGGAGCAATATCATGGGTCTGGGAGGTTAGAGTCAAGAGGGACCTAGGAGATAAGATCATTCAACACTGCCATGTGATAGATAAGGAACCTGAGACCCAGACGCACAGTTAACTTGGAAGGCAACACTCTTCACTGAAAACCTCCAGGATTTTCATTCTGTGGGAACCGTCAGAAAAGGAACCTCAATCATGGCTTCTACATACTTTCTAGAAATTTCTCCAAATGCTTTTAAAACATGAGCAATTAATCTACAGGGTCCTCCCATACTGAGAAAAAGTCTTTGGGTCACCAGAGGACCCTTCATTTGGAAGCACCAACCGGCACTGTTCCCTTCAGTCAGTGGTTCTCAACCTGTGGGTCGCCAACCTGTGGGTCGCGACCCCTTTGGGGGGGTCGAACGACCCTTTCACAGGGGTCGCCTAAGACCATCGGAAAACACATATATAATTACATATTGTTTTTGTGATTAATCACGATACTTTTATTATGTTCAATTTGTAACAATGAAAATACATCCTGCATATCAGATATTTACATGAGGATTCATAACAGTAGCAACATTACAGTTATGAAGTAGCAACGAAAATCATTTTATGGTTGGGGGTCACCACAACATGAGGAACTGTATTAAAGGCTCACGGCATTAGGAAGGTTGAGAACCACTGCCTTGAATATTAGCCACACTTCAGAATAGTAGTTCTCCAGATGTGGTCCCTGTTCAGCACCTGGGACACTGTTAAAGAGGCAAACACTCGCGCCCCACCCCAGACCTACCAAACACTAACCCTACAGGTGGTCCAAGGTCTCTGTCTGTATTTTTATAAGCATGACTCGACTGCTTGCCCAAGTTTGAGAACCACTGAACAATTTTTTACTCTCCTTACTCTTAGAAGAAATTAGAAAATTCCCCTCCTCCAAAAGACTCTGCCTCCTGCCTGCTGTTGCCTGAGACTTTCCCCTCTTTAAATTTATGTCTTTGGATTAAGACTTCTAGCTCTAGGTTATTCTGGAATGTAAAATATTTTTAATATGTTTTTTATTGATTTTAGAAAGAGAAAGGGAGAGGGAGAGGGATTGGGAGAGGAAAAGGGGGAGAGGGAGAGAAGGAGGGAAAGAGAAACAATCTGCTGCTTCCTGTACGCCCCCTGCTGGAGATCCAGCCTGCAACCAGGGCATGTGCCCTGACCAGGAATCGAACCAGCAACCTTTTGGTGCCCAGGATGATGCCCAAACAACTGAGCCACATCAGCCAGGGATGGAATGTAAATATTTTGAGCCCTCAAATCGTTCAGGCATCAATATATACCACCTCATCAAAACCTTTAAGTCTAGATTTTGAGCCCTAGTTGGTGTGGCTCAATGGGTTGGGCATTGTCCCGTGCACCAAAAGGTTACTTACTGGTTCAATTCCCAGTCAGGGTGCATGCCCGGGTTGCGGGGCTCAATCCCTAGTAGGGGGTGTGCTGGAGACAGCTGATCTCACATGGATGTTTCTCTCTCTCTCCCTCTCCCTTCCTCTCTCTCTAAAAATCAATAAAAATCTTTTAAAAGGACTAGATTTTGATAGTGTTCAGCATGTACTCATAGCTTGTTTATAATTGAACCCTTCTGAAGCTAGTGTTGTGAAACCTCTCTGTTCCGGTCACAGTGAGTTCTCTGAGTCCAGTGACTGCACTGCACTCCTTCCTACCTCAGGGCTTTGTCCCTGCTTCCCCTCTGCTTAGAACACTCTGCCCTGGTCTCTTCACTTAAACCATACGCCTCCTTCATCTCTCTGTTCAGAGGTCACCTTCTGACTTCTCTGACCAGGTCAAATCCTCTTGCCGCATCTCATGTTAGTATGAGCTCTCACAGGGCTCCGTATTAGTGCCGGTCACCACTGCGATTTTGCATTTGTCTCAGGTTTCTCTTTCCCCTGCTAGATTGCACGCTCCACGAGGGAAGGCTTAGCACTGTGTTTTTCTTTTTTTAAATATATTTTTTTATTGATTTTTTACAGAGAGGAAGGGAGAGAGATAGAGAGTCAGAAACATCGATGAGAGAGAAACATAGATCAGCCGCCTCCTGCACATCTCCCACTGGGGATGCGCCCGCAACCCAGGCACATGCCCCTGACCAGAATCGAACCTGGGACCCTTCAGTCCGCAGGCCGACGCTCTATCCACTGAGCCAAACCGGTTTTGGCAGCACTGTGTTTTTGCTCATCCTTGTAGCCCAGAGCCTCACAGACCCTCCGTGGTATTTGCTGAATGAAAAGCAGCCAACTCAACACATAACCCATGGTGCTCTTCGTCAACCATCTTAGGGGGGCCAGGCACTCTGCATACATTAGCCCCGACTCCAGTAATTAAACTAGCAATTAAGAAATATTTAAAGAGAAGGAGAACAGCAGCTCAGAGAGGCGAGCTTGCCAGAGTGTAGAAGGGGTGTCTTCTCTGGGGTAAAAATCCAGGCCTGTTCCTGAAGGCTGCGCTGTTTCCACTGCAGCAAACAGCCTGTTCAGGCTGGAGGGAATCTGGAAGGCATTTGGGCTAACATTATCATCCTGCTGGGAAGGAAGTTGCAGTTCATGGTTGAAAAAAAGGGACGTACAAATTCACAAAGCATCTACAACAGAGCAGAGATGGAAACGAAACCTCTCTGGACTGCGGTTTCCTTAAAATTTTTTATTGTATGTTCCTCTAAGCCTCTGAGTAAAGGGTGGGAGCAGTGACTTAACAGGCTTTAGTTTATCTTGTACTGCCCGCAATCGCCAACTGTGGCCACTCCGATCAGGGTCACAGCTAAGTTGTATTTGTAGCAAGGAACTCAGGCAGGCTTCAGAGCAGGGCGGCTGCAAAGGGAGGGAGGGAGGGGGATGAACGGTCAATAAAGCCAGTTTTCTTGCTGCTGATCCTCCTGCTTCTTAATATAAAGCTATAATCATTACCATAGCAACATGCTTGTTGCACATAACATGAATATGTTGATGTAGATTCCGGGGTGGTGGTAGAGGGGGGAATTGAATAAACTCTACCTTTGTGCACCTTTAGGTGAAGAAGAAAAAAAAGCTTATGTAATTCCAACCCTCCATTGTGTAAGGAAGGCTCTGCAACCATGTAGATAATTATTCCAAATGACTCCATAGCCACCAGAAGTGAATTATATGCTCACTAAGGCCATAGAAAAATAGCTGTTAATTGGTGTGTGAGTGTAAAATACAGAGAGAGAGAGAGAGAGAGAGAGAAAAGACTTGAATTCATAGTACAGGGAGATTTCTGAAGGGAAAGCCATTGAAATAGTGGCCTCCTTCCAGAATTAAAGCTTCCAAAGTGCCCCGAAGGTTCAAGCACTTGAGCGGTTGATAGTCCAAAGGCTGCCAGAGTGAAGTCTAGATTGTAGATTGTGGGTCATTCAGAAAAAGAGGAACATTGTGGTTCTAGAATTTCCATAGCTTGCAGTGGCCATCTGGTGAGAAGGTTGGGGTGGGCTGGGTAACCATGGAGATGTCCCAGAATATGTGAAGGCTCACCAGGGTTTGACTTAGATTATCTTGCTACTGGATGAGTCTTAGAGATGGGGCGTGACACAACTTTCCCAAGCCGCCCGTCGGTGCTGCCTCTGAGGAGCGCTCCGGTTTTCTCTCTCTCCTCCCCAGGTAAGACTGATGGCGAGGTCTGTGGTTTCAGGTGCTGCTCTAAGGATAGATGGTTCCGGATGCCAGCCTGGTATCCCAGGTGAGGTTTCAATGAGCGTGAGAGACGAGTCTAGGTCTCCTGGAAGAGTCTGAATTCCAAACGTTCTTCTGCGATTCCATAAGTAACTGTTAGATTGAAGATGCTCAGTATTTACACAGAACACATTGTGTCTGGAAGCATTCACAACACGACTCTCATTCTGGGTGAGTCTGTTTTAATGTTTTCAATGTCTCACGATGTCGCTTCCTATACACCCATACAAACACATGTCTACTTACCTACCTACCTGCCTACCCATCTATATCTTCCTCTCGGTTTACCTATCTGGCTAGTTTTATTGAAATGTAGGTCTGGTGAGTATGTGTATTTATTATATATCTCTTTCTATCCACCAATATGGGTGGCAGACAATCAATAACTAAAATAAGTTCTAATAAAATGATATAGAAGAATTAGGGTGGAGCATGTGGAATGGGGGCCAGGTTGCATTTTTAAATAAGGTGGTCAGGAAAGTCTTCAGTGAAATGACAATTGAGTAACTATCGTTGTATGTTGTCTAGGAGTGGCTCCTATGTCTCAGAGCGAATGGGAACTGTTTGGTGTAAGTCCTGTGGGTTTTCCATTGCCTGATTTTCATTGAGTTGCTGGAAGTCCCAGGAAACCCGGTGTTGTCAGATCAGTTCTTGAATGGGTAGAAGTTTGCCTGAGAAAAGCCAGATCCCGAGTTAATCAGAAAAAGACTCTGAAGAGTCAGGCTTTAGTTTAAAAAGGGAAGAACCAGACTGGGGAGATCAAGACCAGATCCTGATGACAGGTTGGCGTCAGCTTGGAGGCGTGAAGAAATTGGACAATTTATGGTCGGCCAGTGAGGTTGCATCACAATTTCTTGTCTGCATAAGAGCTCAAGGGAAAGAGCAAACAAGCCTTCTGGTTCTATTTTCAGTTAATGCTGCTCTCCTTTTTACAGATTTCAGACTCTCCATAGCTGTTTTTTAGTGGCTTTTGCTTCCCGATGAAAACTGGAGAACAATGGTGGGATTTTATAGACAGGGTGCGTGGGAGAGGGGCTCACCCTGGCTATCGTTCGGGGAGGAATTGTTTTGATTGTAGACCAGCTAACGGCAAAGAGGGAAACATAAATGGAAGGGCCCCGGAAAGCGTGTGGTGTGTGAACACGTACTGTCAACGTGGAGAGGATACAGAGAAGGTGGACTTTTTACCATTTATAAGAGAGTGTTTTAACTCCAAGAAGCCGATTCCTAGGTGTTATCATCAATCACCCTGTAAACACATAAAAAAAACGAAGTACAGATTCTGTTACATATGCCATCCTACAATGAGACAACTCAGAAATTGTCAGTAGCCAAAGAAAATTCTAATTACTCATTCTATTAATTCTCCCTGTCATGGTCTCTAATTTCTTTCGGTCTCAGTCTTATTTTTTTTCAAGTCTTGGGTACTGAGGCCTTTAAAATGTTTTCTGATTGTAAGGATGGTTGCATTGCATAAAATCGTTCAGTGGCTTCCAAATTCCTTTATGAAAAAATTCCTTTAGGATGAAATTAATGGCTTATGACATGCTGCAAAGTCATTTTGACCCATTCCCTGCCTATCGCTCCAAATTTATGGTTTGTTCTTCTCACACAGGCATCCGTCTCCTTCTAGCTGTCAGACAAATTCATGCAATTCCCTAAATAAATCACACTGTTCCATGCCACAGTGTATTTGCTCATTATACTTCCTTTGCCTAGAACATCCTTCCCACTCTCACCTACTCTGCTGGATTTGTCACTTCCTGTCAATAGTTTTCCTAACCTTTCTTTTTCATTCAGGCCAAGTTGGGCGGTGAGCCTCATAGCAACCTGTATAGCTCTCTCATGGCCCTTACCAGTTACCAGCTTGTAATGTAATAATTGCTATTTTTGATGCCTTATGTTATAGACTAAGAATTTCTTGAGAGCAAAGTTAAAATAAACTCATATTTCAGATTCTACAGTAGGACTGTAGTGCCCTGCATATATAGTGGATCAGTGTGTGTGTGTGTGTGTGTGTGTGTGTGTGTGTGTGTGTGATGTGGTCATTGAAACACTGAAGGTATAAAATATTACAATATTTGATACGCAAGAACTTGGCAGTTTCTTGGCAATCATTACACTAATGTTGTGAAAGAGATGGGGCTAAATGTCATAACTATTGTTGTTATAAGAAACAATTTTCAAGCTCAGCAGTTCCTGGGCATACTGTCTTTTCCACAACCCTGCAGGGAACAGATAGACTTGAGGGGTGAGGAGATAAATGGCTTTCCAAGTTCATTGACTTCCACAGTTTTTAAATGCTGCATCCCCACTGGCTTCAAATGAACTCCCATCAGAATGGATACTGACCTATAAATGGAACCGATCAAATTACAGCCTGGCAGAATGTTTTGTTTTTTGATCCAAGATGGACCAGCTAGCAAGCCTATCTGTTTAAGGCCACCTGGTGTCAGCAGGTAAAATCTGTGGTTATAGGACACATATCTGAAGCTAGCTCCTCACTCAAGGCCTCCATCCACATCCCATTTTCCCAGGCTCTGGGCTCCCCATCACTGTGCCCTGTGCAAAGCTGGCCTCCACCCCTGCACCCTGGCCCATCAGAACCTTCCCATCTCATGTCCCCTTTCAGTGCTTTTTAACTGACTTGCTCATCCTTATTGAACCAATTCTTGTTAAGCTGTCAATGCCATAGCTTCATGGAAGCTTCGAGTTTTCACCCTCAGAGGTGATCTAATGCAGTCTCTCCCTTTTGCAGAGGAGAAATGGACCGTGAGGCAGGAAGGAACCAGCCCAAAGTCATAGGTCTGACAGAGCCGAACTAGCATCTGGTTCTCCCTGACATCATAGTCCCACAGACCGCAGCTAAACTTCTTGCCCAGTCATTTACTGACCCCAATAGTTATGGGAAAGTTACTTAGACTTCCAGAGTCTGTCTTGTTCTCTGTCAAGTCCAGAAAATGGTACCTTCTACCTGACAGGTATTATGATTCACTAAGAAAAAAAATATGGACAGCCACTGACATGTAGTAAACGCTCAATAAATGTTGAACAGTTTTACCATCTTTATGCCAGGCTGGGGCTCAGAGCAGGATCCTAGGGGAGGTGGATAGAGCTGGTTCCCCTTTTTAGCTCTTAAATGGCTGATAGGTATCCCTGATGTTGACCACGTACAGTGCACTTTGCTCATCGGTCTTCCAAGATCAATGAAAGAGCCGGGCAGGCTTAGCTCAGTGGTTGAGCCTCAACCTATGAACCAGGAGGTGACAGTTCGATTCTTGGTCAGGGCACATGCCTGGCTTGTGAACTCGATCCCCAGTAGGGGGCGTGCGGGAGGCAGCCGATCCATGATGCTCTCTCATCATGGATGCTTCTATCTCCCTCTCCCTCTTTCTTCCTCTCTGAAATCAGTAAGAATATATTTTAAAAACCCAATGAGACATTCCTAACAGTGAATGTTTTCCTTATTTGCATTCAGCCCACTGGAGAGACAGAGCCGCTTAGGTCTCTTCCCTCTCATTTGTGCTCCCGGATGGTAAAGTCCCTGGTCTGTATCCCAGATCCCTGGGCAGCCTCCCCTGCCCTGCCCATTCTTTGTAGTTGGAGCAGGCCCTGTGCAGGGTTTCCGCAGAATCTCAAGAGGGCAGTGTGGTAATGCCTGAGCGAGCCTGCCTCGCCTCCAGGAAAGCCTTGGCCATTTTTACATCAAAGTGTTTACTCTGGAAATTAAATTATATTTGGGATTTTGGGCTTCCCCTCCCCCAGCCCCACCGTGGGAGGTTTTGGAAAGTTACTGTGGTGACCGTTGCAATCAGAGGGCTGTCAGCATTTCGGCTCTGCACCGGCAGGCCCCACAGGCTCCTTCAGCACCCAGGTCCCAGGGGACCCTGTGCACGTGGGGAGGGGGCGCTCTGTCCATGTTGTGTGTTGGGGGATGGGTCTCCTGCGGAGGTCACTGGCTCAGGACCCCCGCCCTCCCCTCCAACCCCCGCAACTCCAACACACACTCTCCCATCTTCAGCCACTTTTGGATCAACAGCTGAGCCTGAATGTCAAACTTAAGTCGGATAGTTGGAGTGGTTGTGTTTTGTTTGTTTGTGTCTGTCTTTTCCAAAATATTTCTGAAAATAGCTCTTAAAATGCTCCCTGTGTGTCCATGGGCTCATGCATATTCATAGCCTGCCCCTCTTCCTATGTTCAAGGTTTCTGCTCTGTCAAATGAGGCCTTAGATAGTCAGGTCCTAGCTCCCGCATTCCAGAGTTCTAGATATTGAAGGATATAGAGAAATCTATGAAGACACCCAACCCTGGGACATTCCTCCTTTCTCTGTGGCTTCTCCCAGCTAAGCCAGCCTCTCAACACTCTTGATCACTCGGAGACTAACCATTCTTGTTCTCCAGGTCTCTCCTCAATTAACTTGTCATTCACCACCAAATAAATAGTTATTGCACTTTGTCATGTGGCAGGCTCTGAGCTCGGTCCTCTGTGAGTGGTGAGGAAAACAGACGCAGTTCCTACTCTCATGAAGCCGGTGGATTACTGGAGGTGTAGACATTATGCAAATAGTCACACACAGAGAGGGTGTCATTACAAATTGAGATGATAGCTGTGCAGGGAAAGTCAAAGGTGAAGAAGATGAAGTATAAAGAGGACCTAACTTAGAATGAGGGGCCCAGAAATGAGGAAGTGATTTTCAGCTAAGACAGAATATGGAACATGGCACAACGAGAGTTGAAACCAAATGATTGGTGACTATGACCTTGTCTTTTGGCATCCAAGGAATCTATCCTAATTCTCAGTGACTGCTGGTAGCAAAGTCTTGATATTGCGTATGGGTCATTTGAATTGTTGAGAGATTTCAGAGCATCCTAAATGAGAAGAGACTTCAGAAGTCATCTGATTCAACTGTCTCCTTACTTAAAATCTCCTCAAAAATATGCTAAACAGTTATCAAGAACTGCCATAGGATTCAATCACTTCACAGTCACTTTTTCCACTTGTGTGAGTTCAGCTTTTTTTCTTCCATTGATTCTTTTTAGAATTCCCTGTACTTAGATTTATCTTGCTAGACAGGGATGGTGGGGCGCGGGGAGGAGGCTATTTTCATTTTCTTTGTTCCTTGACATAAGCTCAAGTGTCAAGCACAGGGCCTGTCATGTCCTAGCTTCTCAAAGCATATTGGTAGAATGAATTAACTGAGGCTAAAATAGGTCTCCCTAAAGTTTTGCTCGATGGCTCTAGTTCTCTCTGGACAACAAAGACAAATCTAATACCCCAGATGAGGACAATCTTATAGTTATTTGAAAGGCACTCCATTTTCCAGTTCTTCTCTCTATAATCCCTATAAATGTGGCTTTGAAGCTCTCCAAGTTTTGATCATTAATTGAGGTCCAATTTGGCGTGGTAATTTAACCAAATGTGAATCTTTCTTATAGCATTATCTATGCATCATTTCTCTATTTTTTTTAATGTAGGTATGTTTATTCCTTTAATTCGCCAGCATGTATAATTGTATATATGGAATTAGCTCATGTGATTTTTGAGGCTGAGAAGGCTCACCACCCTCAGTGGGCCAGCTGGAGGCCCAGTAGAGCTGGTATGGGGCTCCAGTCTAAAGTCAGGAGTCACATGACCCCCAAAAGCCAAAGTTTCAGTTTGGGACCGAAGGCCAGAAAACACTGACGTCCCAGCTCAGAGCAGTCAAGCAAGATAAGTTTCTTCTTTTTTTGAGAAAGAGAGAGTCAGCCTTTTTCTTCTAGTGAGGCCTTCAGTGATTGGATGAACCCCCCCCCCCCCCCCCCCCCCGCCACATTAGGAAGGACAATTTGCTTTACTCAGTCTGCAGATTCCAAAAATGCCCTCTCCGATGCACCCAGAATAATGTCTGACCAAATATGAGAATACCCTGCTGCCCGGTCAAATTGACACCTCACAGTAACCGCCACATTGCCTATCCATTAAGGAAGACTGTGTGAAAGGAAGCCCTGAGCTAATTTACAGAGAGTGCGTAGCTCATAAATGAGCAGCAAGTGGCCCGTAAGTGGCAGCCTCTGGGAAGAAGGTACATTGTTGGGTCAGGGTCCAGGCAGGAGGAGAAGAAAACGTGACCTTTAATGGGTCCAGAAAAACCTGAAGAACTAATGATAATGATGGGAGCAGATGAGCCAGAACAGAATCAGGAAAACGCCACACGCACTAATAGTTTGCTTGAAATAATGATTTTTAATAATTTTGTTGCAAAAAATATGGCATTGAAGGCAAAGCCAAAACCTAAAAAGAAGTTTTCTACAAATCTTCTGAGCTTTGAAGTCAGCCTGAGGCAGTTTAAATCCAATGGTGATACTGCACCTGGACCCTCCCGTCCTCCTGGAATTAGGATCAAACATTGATAAGAAGAGATTAATTCTTAATTAGTAGTACCTACAGTAGCAGAGCTGGAAGTTGGGAGTTGAGCTAATAAGAATTGTGTTAAACTTTCTATGCTGGGATCAATCTGAGAACACTTATTACATGGTAAAATGTGAATGATCATGTTCTCACCTTTAGCTATCACACATAATAAAGAGTTTATACTCTCTGGGATAAACCAAGCAAAATAGGAATATAAATCAATCTCCACTGTAATTCTATACATAGTTTCATATAATAAAATATTATGAGACATGTTAGATAATAATATCTTTTATCAAAAAATTCAACAGAAACTAACCAACAGATGAACCAGATGTTGCAATAATCAGACAAGGACTTTATATATCATTGTAATCATAGTGAGGATTTATTTAAAAAGATGAAAGTAGAGAAGACAGAACCTACACAGAACCTACACAGAACCTAGAGACAGAAGAACTTCGCTGGAGAGAACATGGCAAAAGATCCTGGACTGAACCTGACTACAGAAATTGGCAAGAGAACCTGACTAGAACCTGGTGACTGAACCTGGCTGGAGAACCTGGACAGAACCTGGCTGGAGAACCTAGCGAGGGAACATGGCTACAGAACCTGGCTGGAGAACCTGGAGAACCTAGCAAGAGAACATGGACACAGAACCTGACTGGAGATCCTAACCAGAGCTTCGCTGGAGATCCAGACCAGAACTTCGCTGGAGATCCTGGTTAGAGATCCTGGCTTGGAGAAACCAAGATGGCGTCATAGGTTAACACCGGAGATTGCTGCCTCGAACAACCACTTCAGAGATATAACTAAAGGACAGAACAGACATCATCCAGAACCACAGGAAGGCTGGCTGAGTGGAAATTCTACAACTAGGAGGAAAGAGAATATCATACCCAGACTCAGAGGAGGCGCAGTGCTGAAGTGAAATACTCAGGTGCGGAGTGCACGCGCGGAGAGGGCTGGCGGCGGAGGGCACAGTTGTTGTTTTCAATCAGGAGGGAGTTTCAGACTCTGAGCTCCAGATCCGGGCGAGTCTCTGGAGACCCAGACTCAAACGGGAGAAGCGGGACTGTCTGGCTTCAGTCAGAACTCGAAGGCAGCTTTCTCTCCGAGGTTTGCAGCAGTTGCTGGGACTCGGAGAGGCAGAGCCCCTAGGGATGGAACTGAGAGCAGCCATAACTGCTCGCTCTGGCCTGCCCTGTAGATCCCCGGGGACCCGCCCCGCCCAAGCCCTGTGCAGCGCCATTTGCCGGATAGCCTCAGGCAAAGGCTAGATTAGCACTGCCCTAGAGATCCAGCACAGAAGCTCTCCCACTGCAGACACAGCTGACTCTCATAGCCAGTGAGCCTGGAGGTCAAATCACCCCTGGTATTACCGACAACAATCAAGGCTTAACTACAAGACTGCGCACAAAGACCACTAGGGGGTGCACCAAGAAAAGATAAAAAAATGCGGAGACAAAGAAACAGGACGCAAATGTCAGAAATGGAAGATATAGAGCTCAAAACCACACTTTTAAGGTCTCTCAAGAACTGTCTAGAAGCTGCCGATAAACTTAGTAAGGCCCTCGAAAAGACTGGTGAGACCGCCGATAAATGTAGTGAGATCTCGATGTTATGATAAAGAACCAACTAGAAATTAAGCATACACTGACTGAAATAAAGAATATTATACAGACACCCAACAGCAGACCAGAGGAGCTCAAGAATCAAGTCAAAGATTCAAATCACAAAGAAGCAAAAAACACCCAACTGGAAAAGCAAAATGAAAAAAGAATCCGAAAATACGAAGATAGTGTAAGGAGCCTCTGGGACAGCTTCAATCGTACCAACATCAGAATTATAGGGGTGCCAGAAGATGAGAGAGAGCAAGATATTGAAAACCTATTTGAAGAAATAATGACAGAAAACTTCCCCCACCTGGTGAAAGAAATAGACTTACAGGTCCAGGAAGCGCAGAGAACCCCAAACAAAAGGAATCCAAAGAGGACCACACCAAGACACATCATAATTAAAATGCCAAGAGCAAAAGACAAAGAGAGAATCTTAAAAGCAGCAAGAGAAAGAAACCCAGTTACCTACAAGGGAATACCCATACGACTGTCAGCTGATTTCTCAACAGAAACTTTGCAGGCCAGAAGGGAGTGGCAAGAAATATTCAAAGTGATGAATACCAAGAACCTACAACCAAGATTACTTTATCCAGCAAAGCTATCATTCAGAACGGAAGGTCAGATAAAGAGCTTCACAGATAAGGAAAAGCTAAAGGAGTTCATCACCACCAAACCAGTATTATATGAAATGCTGAAAGGTATCCTCTAAGAACAGGAAGAAGAAGAAAAATGTAAAGATACAAATTATGAACAACAAACATGCATCTATCAACAAGTGAATCTAAGAAACAAGTGAATAAATAATCTGGTGATCATAATAGAATCAGGGACATAGAAAGGGAATGGACTATTTTTTGGGGGGAAAGGGGTGTGGGAGATGCGGAAAGAGACTGGACAAAAATCGTGCACCTATGGAAGAGGACAGTGGGTGGGGAGTGAGGGCGGAGGGTGGGGCGGGAACTGGGAGGAGGGGAGTTATGGGGGGAAAAAAGAGGAACAAATGTAATAATCTGAACAATAAAGATTTAATTAAAAAAAATAAAAAGATGAAAGTAAATGAACCTCAGGAGAGATTTGGGAACTATAAAAAATATAAATTCTAGAGCTGTAAAATACAATTTACAGTAGTTGCAATTTTTTAAAATACATGTGAAATGACTGTAAAGGAAATCTCCAGGTCTCAATGGTTACTGACAAATTCCACCAAACATTTAAAGAAGAATTAACACTAATTTTATACAGTATCCACCAGACATTTAAGAGGAAGAAAAATAACTTATTTTAGGAGACAAACATTACCTTAACACCGAAACCTGACATAAAGAGTAAAATAAGTAAAAACCAACACAGATTAATATCCCTTATTATCATAGATATAAGAATTCAACAAAAAAATTAGTAAATTAAAACTATAAATAAGCTCTAGCTGGGTAACTCAGTTGGCTAGAGCCTCTTCCTGATATGCCAAGGTTTCGGGTTCAATCCCCAGTCAGTACACATATAAGAATTAACCAATGAGTGCATAAATAAGTGAAGCAATAAGTCAATATCTCTCTCTCTCTCTCAAATCAATAAATACAAAATAAATGAAATAATACTGAAGGGGAGAAAATAATTTAAAAAACATAAATAAAGATATATACTATAACTAAGAAGAGTTTATTCCATAAATACAAGGCTGGTTCAGAATTTTTTTGAAAAATGAATATAATTTAATACATTACAGTTGATTTTTGGTTTATAGTAAATATAGTTTATATTCATTAGTTTGTATTTATCACTCATGTAAATAAGAAAGAGTAGATGATCAGATCAATTGATACAAAAAATAAAACAGCACTAACAACAAAATTCCACTCTCATCCTATATAATAAAAGCCTAATATGCTGAGTGTCCAGTCGTCAATCAAAGCGTAATATGCTAATGATATGCTAAGGCAGTCCAACCACTCGCTGTGACACACACTGACCACCAGGGGGCAGTCGACCAGTCTAACAGTCTCTATGATGTGCACTGACCACTGTGGGGCAGATGCTCTGACTGGTAGGTTAGCTTGCTGCTGGAGTCCGGCTGATTGGGACTGAGCAAGACGGGCTGGACATGCCCTGGAGCCCTCCCGTGGTCCCTCCCCGGCCCTGATAGTGCACCAGTGGGGGGTCCCTTGGCCTGTCCTGCACCCTCTCACAATCCAGGACCCCTTGGCAGATGTCAGAGAGCTGGTTTTGGCCTAATCCCACAGGCCAGGCCGAGGGACCCCACTGGTGCACCAATTTGTGCACCAGGCCTCTAATTCAGGATAAGAACTCTCAGCAAGCTAGGAATAAAAGGGACCTTCCTCAAACTGCTAAAGAACATCTACAAAAAAAGCTACAGATAACATAATTCTTAATGATAAAAGACCTTTCCACAAGGCTGGGAAAAAGGAAAAGATGTCTGCTCTCACCATTCAATAAGTTATTAAAAGTCTTAGCCAGTGCAATAAGGCAAGAAAAGGAAATAAAAGGCAAGTTTGACAATAATTTGCATCTTATGTAAAAGTTAGCTCCAAAAGATCATAAATCAAAACATAAAATGTTAAACTATAACAATTAGGTAGACCAAACAGCAGAGTGAACACTATAGAAGGATCAGTGAACTTCATGACAGTTCAATAAAAAAAATTCTCAGTGTCAAACAGAAAAGATGGCAACAAGAGCATAACAGAACATCATTGCTCTGTGAGAAAATTTCAAGCAGTATTATATGCAGTAATCAGAGTCTCAAATAGTGTACTTTACATGTAATCAGAATCCCAGGAAAATAAGGAGGTAGAAAAATGTCTGGAAAAATATCACATATGAAATTTGTTACATAATACCATTTCAAATTTGATGAAAAATAACAAATCACAAATATTAAAAGCCAGCAAAGTCTAAGCATGATAAGTACACTGAAAAGCACACTTATGAACAACATATTCAAACTGTTAGAAAAAAAAGAACATAAAAGAAAAAGAAAATTATAAATGACTTAGGGTGGGAGTGGGTGTGTGGTGAGACATTACATACAGGTGAACAATAAGATTAATAGCTAATTCTTCTCAGAAACAATTCAAGTCAAAATACAATGACATCTTCAAATTGCTGTAACAAAAAATAAATGAAAGGAACTGTCAATGTAGAATTCATATCTAATGGAAGTATATTTCAAAAATGAAAGTCAAATAGACACTTTCTGACAAATAAAAGCTGAGAGAATTTAGCATCAGTTGCTATGTACTACAAGACATGCCAAAGAAAGTTTTTCAGGTAGAAAGAAAATGAAACAAGTTGTAAAGTTATAGCTAAAGGAAGAATTGAAAAGTGCCCAGAACTGGTAAATAAATATAGAAGGCTACTATTTATTTATTTTTGTTGCTTCTTTAAAAATATTTGTTTAAAACAAGATAGTAGACGAGGCTTGTACTATCTAAGGCTAATATTTTGCTAAGAATTATTGTGTCCATGTTCATGAGGGAGATTGATCCATAGTTTTTCTTTCCTTGTAATGTCTCTGTCTGATCTGGGTAGAGGGGTAATTAATTCTGATATCATTAAATGAGTCTGGAAGTTTTCCCTTCTCTTTTATTTTTTTTGGAAGAGATTTTATAGAATTCATTCTTTTTTTCCTTAAAACTCTGATAGAATTAGCCTATGAATCCATCTGGGGCTAGAGCTCTCTTTGATGGAGGATTTCAAACCATAAGTTCAATTTTCTTGACAGATATGGGGCCATATAGGTATTTTTTTTTCCTTGAGTGATTTTAAGTAATTGGTATGTTTAATGCACATTGTGGGATTTATGGGCATAGAGTTTTTTTTATACTTTGTTATCTTTTTAATTTCTGTAAGATCTGTGGTACTATCTCTCTTTTCTGGTATTTGTAATTCATACGTTCTCTCTGTTTATTTCTTAGTTAGTTTGACTAGAGATTTATCACAAGAAAAGGAAAAAAAAAAGAATAAAATCTAGCCTGGATTCCATTCATCTTTTTTCCAAATGCAGTAGTAAAACATAACTTTTAATGTTTTGTTGAAGAAGGGGCCCATAAAGGTAGAAGTACCTAAGGCCTTCTCCTAATGCAACCCTGCTCCGGATTTATATGGATCATAACTAGTTGGTAACTTTGATCAAGCCATACACTTTAATATCATGGTCTGTTTTCTCATCTATGAAACAGGATATAGTAATGATATTCGTCTCATAGGAGTGTGGCTTTTTGGAGGATTAAACAAAATCATGGACATAAGTGCTTCTCAAGCTGCCTGTTGTACAATGAGCACCCAATAAATAGTAGCTGCTTTTAAAATGCACACATATGACACACTGCATACTTTGCTTAGATATTCTGTTCTGTTTTTTAAATATATATATATTTTTAATTTCAGAGAGGAAGGGAGAGGGAGAGATAAAAGCATCAATCAGAATCATTGATCGGCTGCCTCCTACACACTCCCCACTGGGTATCGAGCCCACAACCTGGGCATGTGCTCTTGACCGGAATCAAACCTGGGACCTTTCAGTCTGCAGGCTGATGCTCTATTCACTGAGCCAAACTATCCAGGGCTGTTGTGTGTTTTTTATTCATAAGTTAAATTGGTTTAGGGTATTTATATATGTATTCATTCATTCATTCATTCATTCATTCATTCATTCATTCATTCCTCACCTGAGGATGTTTTTTCCATTGCTCTTTTAGAGAGTGTGGAAGAGAGAGGGAAAGACAGAGAGAAACATCTATGTGAGAGAAACACATCTATTGGTTGCCTCCTGAATATGCCCCAACCAGGGCCCAGCCAGGGAGAAGCCTGCAACCAAGGTATGTGCCCTTGACTGGAATCGAACTCGGGACCCTTTGGTCCACAGGCCAACACTCTATCTACTGAGCCAAACCTGATAGGGTGGTTTAGGATCTTTATCTTACAGAGCATTGTGCATTTTTGAAGATTTTTTTCTCAGCCTGACAAAGTTTGAGAACCCTGAAATAAAGGTTTAAAAACTGCAGTCTACTTCGCGTGCCAATCGCCATCCTCGCATTTATGCAAAGATCTGATAAAGATGCAAATCCTGTGGGCTTTTCACGGCAGGATGTGATCTGTCAGACCTTCAGTGGAACATGGGTCTGAGGTACTTTTTCAATAGGAATAATGGATTCTACTCCCACACTTTCACTCTCTGATAGAAGAAAAGCTGTTAGGGATACAGCTTGTTACCATTGGTCAGAAGTTCTTGCCTGTGTGAAACCCATTGACCCTCGTGGATCAGCAACAAGCCAGCCTGATTAGTATCATACGCTAATTTAGTGATTCTAAAACCTGGCTAGAAAAGCAAGAGGTGGTTGTTTTTCTGATACATATCACCGTCCCTGACCCTCCTGTTTCAGAATTTCTTAGCAAACGTTTTTTAAAAGCTCTGCAAAATTAGACAGCGGATTCTGAGAACTGCAAGACCTCAAAGCTTAGCTCCTGGTTTTATCTGGTTGAGTATTTGGACTCCATTGAATGTGTGATGGAGGGATTTTACTATACCACAGCTAATTTATCTGTTCTCCTCCTGAGGAACATTTGGATGTTTCCATCATTTATTCCTAGTGTATATAACATCATTTTATGTTTTCGTCTACCCATGTGTGAGTATTTCTCTAGAGTAAGCATGTCAAACTCGCAGCCGGTGGGTCACGAGTTTGACATGCTTGCTCTAGTCTCGAGTATTCATCTAAGAGTGGAATTGCTGAATGAACTGAAGGGGTCTGTGCATCTTCAACTTTGCCCATATTGCCAATTTATGCTCCCATTAGCAATGCTTAAAAGTTTCTGTTGCTCCACAACCTTGCTTCCATTGCCTATTGACAGTTGCTTTCATTTGAGTCATTCTGGTATGTGGATACCACGCTGGTTTTAATATGCATTTTCCTGATGACTAATAAAGTTGAACTTTTTAAATTATGTTTATTAGAGTTAGGCTTTCATCTTTTGTGAAGGGTCTGTTGAAGTCTTTGGCCCCATTGAAGGAGGACTTGTCTACCTTTCCCTTTTGATTTGTGGGAGTTATTTATGTATTTTAGGTGCATATTTACAAATAAAGGAGGATTAGACATCCTTGAAGAGCTGTATACATCTGAGATATATTAATGTCTTCCCTTACTCAGTGCTTTGTTATCTCAACCCCTAATGGCATCCTTTTCTATGTTTCCTATATATTTCTATATTCCATATTTTCTATACATTTTGAACCTTATAAAATTAGCTTTTAAAGATTGAGCATAACATATGCAGAGAAGCACACATAAGTGTACAACTCAAATTTCCAAACACCAAACACCCAGACCCAAGATGAAGAAACAGAATATTATGAGTAGATCACGTCTCCTTTACATCCCCTTCCTGTCATAGTCTTATAAAGGGTAACCACTAATCTGACTGCCAAGTCCATAGAGTAATTTCTTCAGTTTTTGGAACTTAACATAAATGAAATGATACTCTTTTCTTTCCTTTTTTTGGTGGAGGAAGGTCTGGTTTTCTTGTTCAACAATAGGTATCATTGCTTATAACAATTCTTTCACTGTTAAATAGAATTCTCTTTATTAATATGCCACAATTTATGTATTCATTCTATATCTTATGGGTAGATTGACAATTTCCATCTTATAAATATTTTGGATAGTACAGCTATGAAAATCGTACATTTTTTTGGAGAACATATACTATATGCATTTCTTTCTGATATATACTTGTGTGGAATTGCTAGTTCATAGAATATGCATATGTTCAGCATTAGTAGGTATTTTACAAATAGTTTTTTCAGTCTCTTTACCAACTATACTCCCACTAGCAATTTAGAGACTTTTGAGGAAGCCAGCCAAGAATAGAACTACAAAGTACACTTACAGAACTGTAGGCTAAACAAATGCTGATTGTTTTGAGCCATTGAGTTTTAGGGTGATCTGTTATACAACATTATTGTTGTAAAATAGAACTGGTATGCTTGCATCCTTGGAATAAACCCCAAGTTGGTTATATTATTCTTTTATATATTGCTGAACTAAAATTTCTAATATTTAGATTAAGCTATTTATACCTATCTTCATTAGAAATGTGTTGTTGTTTTTTTCAATTCCACCCTTTCTGTAATACTCCTATCAAGTTTTAATATCAAGTTATGCTGGTCTCTTACATTGAGATGAGAATTTTCCCACTCACCCAACAACCAAACACTTCCTCCCTTAATCTCTGGAAGAAAGGGTGAGAAATTGCTGTTACTTTTCCTTAACTGTTAGGAAGAATTCATTGGCAAAGATTTCTAGGCTTCGAGATCACACAGTGGAAAGGATTTCAATTCTAGATTCAATTTACTTATGGGATTATTTATACTTATATATCTTCTTGGTTCAGTTTTAGTAATTAGGGATTTCTAGAAATGTGTTCACTTGACCAAAATTCTCAAAGTTTTTCACATGTAGTTGTTAACTGTAGCCTTTTATTGCTTATTAACATCTGCAACATCTATAGTGCCATCCTCATTTTAATTGCTCATATTTGGGAATTTTCCCCATGTCTCTTTTTTTTAATCAGCTCTGCTGGAAGTCTATAAATTGTCTAAGTCTCTTCTAAGAACCACTTTTTTGGTTTTTATATTTGGGTATTAATACATTTATTTTCTATCACATTAATTTATTTACATTATTTTTATGATTTCCTTTTCTCCACTTTCTTGTATTTTTTTTTCTTCAGCCTCTTGGGTTTAATACTTAGGTAACTGGTTTTCAGCCTGTCATATTTTCTAATATATGCACTTGAAGACTACATTTCACTGTTAGCACAACTCTAACTCTATTGCACAGTTTAATGGCTGTACTTTTACGTTTTAATTAAAGTTTACATTCAATATTGTGTATTAGTTTTAGGTTTACAGCATAGGCAGTGATGGCGAACCTACGACACACGTGTCAGAGGTGACACGCAAACTCATTTTTTTGGTTGATTTTTCTTTGTTAAATGGCATTTAAATATATAAAATAAATATAAAAAATATAAGTCTTTGTTTTACAATGGTTGTAAATATCAAAACATTTCTATATGTGACATGGCACCAGAGTTAAGTTAGGGTTTTTCAAAATGCTGACACGCCAAGCTCAAAAGATTCGCCATCATTGGCATAATGGTTAGACAATCATATACTTTACAAAGTATTTCCCCCAATATTTCCAGCACTCACCGGGTACCGTCCATAGTTATTACAATATTATTGACTATATTCCCTGTGCTGTACTTCACACCCCAATGACTATTTTGTACCTACCAATCTGTACTTCTCAATCCCTTCACCTTTTTCACCTCGTCACCCAAGGCCCCCTCCCCTCTGGCAACCATCAGCTGTTCTCTGTATAGATGAGTCTGTTTCTGTTTTGTTTGTTTATATTGTTCTTTAGATTCCACATATAAGTGAAATCATATGGTGTTTGTGTTTCAATATCTGACTTATTTCACTTAGCATAATACCCTCTAGGTCCATCCATGCTGTCACAAATGGTGAGATTTCCTTCTTTTTTTGTGGCCAACTAATATTCCCAACTAGTATGGCCAACTAATGTAAATGTCCCACACCTTTTTTATTCACTCATCTATTGATAGGCACTAGAGCTGCTTCCACATCTTGGCTATTGTAAATAACGCTGCAATGAACATAGGGGTGCATTTATTCTGTCACATCAGTATTTTGGGCTTCTTTAGATGTATATGCAGAAGTGGAATCACTGGGGCATAAGACAGTTCCACTTCTGACTTTTTGAGGACCCTTCATACCGTTTTCTATAGTGGTTGCACCAATCTGCATTCCCACCAACAGCACAGTAGGGTTTCATTTTTCCACGTCCTTGTCAACACTTGTTGTTTGTTGCTTTATCGATAATAGCCTTGATAGCTGTGCTTTCATCATTACTCAGTTCAAAATGCTTTCTAATGTTCTTTGCTATTTCTTCTTTGACATTTGGGTTATTTAGACGTGGGTGGCTTATTTACCAAAGAGTGGGAATATTCTAGTGATCTGTTTGTTTTTAATTTTTTGCTTCATTCCACTGTGGTCAGTGCACACGCTCTGCATGATTTATCTGTCCTTGTTCTGTGTTCCAAGCAGAGGAGCAGTTCAGAGTATAAAACCATCTGTCACCTTTGCTGGCTTTCAAACTGTGAGCCAGAGGGCCTTGGGATTTCCCAAGTCATCCGGGAGTCAAAAAAAGAGGGAAAGCAGGCTGCAACGATTCTCTCCTGTCCTATTTCACTTTATTTAGAGCAGATCCACTTTTTCTTGTTTTATTTCTTAGGCTTAATATAAATCCTTTTGGTTTAAAAAAGATCTTTTTTCTGTTTAAAAAAAGAACACTGAATTAGAAGATTCTGCAGTCCTTTCAGTTTTGAAATGTCTTTATCATATTCTACATATTTTGTTGCTAGTAAGACCCAAAGTCATCCTGCAAGGGTCAGATTGATCTTGCCAGGTTAACATGACACCCTAACCTTCATACAGTGTCTTCATGAAATGGATCAAGTTACATTATTATTATATTAATTTATATAGCTAACATTCTTTGTTATTGCAAAGAATCATATACACATGTGTATGACATCTGCAGTATATGATAAATATATAGAATGTAGTATTTCTTTTTTAAAAATATACTTATTTATTGATTGATTTCAGAGAGGGAGAGAGAGATAGAAACATCAGTGATGAAAGAGAATCATTGATTGGCTGCCTCCTGCATGCCCCCAACTGGGCACCGAGCCTGCAACCTGGGCATGTGCCCTGACTGGGAATTGAACTGTAATCTGGTTCATAGGTTGACGCTCAACCACTGAGCCACATTGGCTGGGCAGAATATGGTATTTCTATATATTTTATTCGTTGTAAAAACCAATACAGTCAGATCTCAATTAATCTAGTAAAAGAAGTTCAACTCATCTTAGGAATTGAAGATGTGCAAGTTGAACCAGTAGCGCTATATGATTTTTTAACTTATCAGGATAGCAAAGATTAATTATGTTTATACACCACTGGTAGGAATATATCTTGAAGTTATTTAGCTTTAGTATTTTTTTTATAAGGAAGGAGCTGGACTGACATCAGGTGTCATAAACTCAAATCCCTTCAGGGCTCAAGAGGAAAATCAGAGTGACATTACTCTGTCCCAGGACAGCATTCGGGTGCAAAAGTTATCCACAAAGTTCTGAGGGTGTGACCAAAAAGAATGAATCAAGTCAAGATGTATTTCATATATAAAGACAAAAATTTGATATATTCAAACATGAAACATTTAGCATCCAACAGCCCTTCTTATCACAAGCACATAATACACTGCTGACAAATTCAGCTAATCAAAAGCAGGAATCAAAAACAATGAAATCAGAACTGAAGAAAGCACAGGAAAAATATTAGTGGTATGTACTAAATCCTTTTAAATCTAAAACTAACATGAGCAATTATGTAAATCATATTTATGAAATACATTACTCATGACAAAATATAATAAAATAATGGTACAGATAATAAGATTACTTTAACAAAGAAGCAGTTAGAGTTGGTTGGAAGAGGTATGCAAGGTTCTTTGGTAGAATCAATTAATTGGATGAAACTTGAAATTTATTTTAAAAAATGACCTAATGACTCCAGCTGCTAACTAGTTTTCATATCTTTCATCAGCCTATCAAAGCTATTTTAAGAAAATAAAAAATAAGATCGCTTTGCACTTTCCCCCTTTCAATTAAAGTCAAATTAAAGTGAAGGCTTTTATGCAAAACTATCACCGCCTGTTCCTATAGTATAAGGTTTCAAATATACTTATTTATATGTAAAAATGATACCTAACATAATATTCTCCTAATAATGATGGCTGCCTCTTGGTGGAAGACACGGTGACATAGGAACTTTTTTCTTTGTACTATTCTCCATGGGTAACATTACCCATAATAATCATATAATAACTGTAGAATCACTTTATTAGCCACATTTTCTCCTTCAAAATAAAAATATGTTGAATTTGAAACAAACACATCAATACAAATGTGAGCAGCTAAATTGTGACCTAAATGATTTTTGAGATTTTTGTAATTCTAGTCATGAGGGCATCCCATCTACTCTCTGCTCCGGCCTTGTGATTGGGAGCAGAAAGGCCCCCCTTCCTCCTCTCCCCACTGGCTGATTCTGGGTCCTCTTCTGTCTGTGTGCCCAGGTTCTCCCTCTGTCCTACGTGAATTGGAATTTCAGTCTTACAGTGACACTGTGGGACTATTGGATCAGAAGAGATTTTTTTTCTCCTGCCTACTTCTCCCTGGAGGGAACCCTATTTATTGCTCTGATTAGGGCACAGAGCTGTAGGAGGGAAATATAAGTCTGCAGCCTTTCTCCTGACAGCTTCAGATCAGGGAGGCGACTTGGGAACATTCTGCTAAGAGAAGTGGCAGCTGGTTCATCAGTGCTGGGCAGCTAATAGTTTTTAAAAAGTGGGATGAGGGAATGAGAATCAGCATGGGCATCTTTCACCCACATTAATATTCTCAAATGGGTTTCCAAAATGTTGCTGATGAAATGGTGGAGAGGTGTTGCGTGTGTGTGTGTGTGTGTGTGTGTGTGTGTGTGTGTGTGATGTGACTTAGTGTATTAGTGTTCCCTTTGTGTGGAAGGAGGAGCAAGGTGTTGACACTCATCTAACCTGCAGCAAATGTCACTGAATTGCTGAGCTGGCTTTTTCTCTGTGTTGACAGGAGAGAATAATTCCCCACAATTATTCCTCCAGGGAGCATTAAATTTGCCAACTAAGAAAGACAAGAAAAGACAGTTTCTCAAGGTATTTGGGGAATTTAGCAAAGTCTGGATAAGGTGTAAGTTTTTAAGGACAAACCTGTAGTTTATCCAAGGGTGGTTTCCAAGATTGTTAATGACTGGTCAGGTATGACCAATCAGAGCAGAAGATAAACATTACAGTATGTCATGCAATTACATTATGCCTCATTATTAGTTCTAGTTGAATCTCTTATTCACATAGAATGTACCTCTCTTTGGGGGGTGGGAGGGGGAGAAAGGATGGAGATATCTGTTGGTCTCTAGAAGAAGAAATTATTTATAAGCAGATTGATGACTTTTTCTTAATTCTGAACAGTCATCCTTCATTCATTTATTCATTCAACGATTACAACACGGAAGCCATTTTGTGCCAAGTATTGGGGCTACAGAGATAAACAGCAAAGACCGCAGCCCTTGCTCTCAGAAGTTTACATTCTAAAGAAGGGGGCAGCAAGCATTTTCTGTGAAGGCCTAGATAATCAACATTTTCAGCTTTGCAGACTGTCAAGTACCCGTCACAACTGTCTGACTTTTCTGTTGTAACACAAGAGCCGCCATAAGCAACACATACACAAGGGAGCTAGGCTGTGTTCCAATGAAACTTTACTTAAGAGCACTGGGCATTACATTTCATGTACTTTTCACCTGCCACAACATGGTCTTCTTTTGGTTTTCCTCTGATTATCTGGAAATGGAGAAACCATTCTTAGCCGATGGCTGTACCAAAAGATGGGGCCGGCAAGATTCGACGTGTAAGCTCAGGGTGCAGGTCCATGATATAGAAGTTTAATGGTGCAGGCGCTGGCAGCACTAGGGTCAGCTGGCTGATGGGGTGATCAGATAAAAACTGGCATAGACGGTTGTTTGCTCACAGATGTGTGATTTACACATCATAGGGTTGGAAGAAATTTCAGAGACCTTTGTGGCCTTGAATAATCTTTCTTTTTTCAAGCTATTTCCTTTTTAAAAATATGTTTTCATTGATTTCAGAGAGAGAAAGGGAGAGAAAGAGAGAGAGAGAGAGAAACATCCATGAAAGGGAAACATTGATCAGCTGTCTCTGGCACGCCAGCTACTGGGGGTCAAGTCCACAGCCCCTGTGCCCTGACCAGGAATTGAACCTGTGATGTCCTGGTGCATGGGATGACACTCGACCAACTGAGCCACACCAGCCAGGCTTGAATAATCTTCACAGAGTATTTGCTTCCCCTCCAGGGCATTCCCAACCAGATGGCATAGCCCCTGTTTGAGTACTTTCTATAGCAGGATATTTTATTGCTGGATAGAGGCATTTTTATGACATATGTATTTCATTAAATACAAATATATATATTTAAATAATAAGGAATCTGAATCCCAGCAGTGTTCAACTGGTATCCCGAATTCACTAACTTGGACAAGCCTTAAGGAGTAAATAGCAGCTTTTCTGTGGGATATAACTTACAGCTCTCCCATCACTGTTAAGTCTTTAGCTACTTTATGTTAATTGTATTATTGGCTTATTTTTGGTCCCATAGTTTGGTTCTTCTAATTGGAAGGTTTAAAAGGCATGGTTCTAGTTTGCTATTCGTTCTGATTCCTTCACATATTCAATATTAGCTCATTTGTTTCCAGCATGGAGAAAATTAAAAAGAAGGGTAGGGAGAAGAAAATTAGATTGTTGTCTTCTAAAGTGGTGATTTAAAATGTGTTTGCATAATAACAATATGTGCCAATATGCCCTATTAAAATTAGTCTGCTTATGTGATAAGGCTTTTGGAACTTTCATGCACGGGTGGGTTTCAGCAGGGTTCTGCCGGGCCCACCCCAATCAAGGCTGATTGGGGCAGGCCGGCAGGGAGAAGGGGCTATTGGCCCACGGGCCCTGCCACCAATGCGGGGGCGGGGGGGGGGGCGGGATTAAGGGTGGGGCTGGCTGCGGGGAGGGGCTGTGGGTGGTTGGCCAGCCAGCCCCACCTCCAGGTCGAACTCCTGGTTGAACTCCATGTCAAATTCCCGGTCCAGGGGACAATTTGCATATTAGCCTTTTATTATATAGGTTAAGGCAACTGATTGGAGTCAGCTTAAAAACAGCAGTTGCATTCAAACAGTCCAAAGTACCAGGACAAAAATGCATGATGGTGTGTGTGTGTGTGTGTGTGTGTGTGTGTGTGTGTGTTATTGCACCTATAACACTGTAATAGGAGAAAATCTCAAGCTGGAGATGTAAATACATTAGCCAAGCAATTCAGTCTGTTTATTTTATATATAAAAACCTATTCCTAGAGTAATGAAAATACAATCATAATGTGATTAAATATTTACCAAAAAGAAAATGTATTTCTTATTTGGAGGTGGTTACAAGGAAGCAAGCTGGTGTGATCCTCATTTAAAATGTAAATGCTGCCCAGCCTGAGTGGCTCAATTGATAGGACATTGTCCGGAGTTCAATTCCCAGTTAGGGCAGATGCCTGGGTTGCACGTATGATCCCCAGTTGGGGAGCTTTCAGAAGGCAACTAATGACTGTTTCTCTCTCTCCCTTCCTCTCTCTAAACATGTCCTCAGGTGAGGATTTTTTAAAAAGTAAATTGTTGGCTGAAGCAAGTGAGATGATCTGGAAGTCATGTAAGGTTAAAAAAAAAAGTAGGAAATAAAAAGTTATCTGGTCATAACTGTAAAAATACATGCACAGAAGAAATTCAGGAAGAAAATGTACTAAAATGTACCAGCTACTTCTGTGTGTGGCGGGGTGGGGGAGGAAGGGGGGGATATTTTGATATTTTGCTTTTTCTTGATATTTTCCTTGATACTTTCTTTCCTTTTGCAAATTCTCTTCCATGATGAAAATGTAGCAATATTAATATTAGAGAAGAATATTGGTTTTAAAGAGAAGAAAAAGTACTAGGAATCAGGTGATTTTCAGATGTGTATGCTATTGAATAATACCAATAGCCTCCCCAAAGCAACGAGACAGCAAAAATTGCCTTTTAAACTTAAGAACAATCCATACATCTGAGACAAAGTGAAGGGCAAACCTTTAACTGTTGATTTCACTCTTGCTGAGAGAGGACGAGGACAGTAAAAATGATGTTAGGGATAGAAGGATAATGGATGCCTTGGGGTCTACTCTGTGCTGTTTTGTAAGAAAATTTTGTGGTAATGATATTCTTGAGTCAGTAAGACACAGACCTTTGGGTATGAATAGAAACCTAAGAGAAATGTATGTTAGCGAGCCAAAGGATGAAGAAATAGCCTACAGTTCAATGAGGGCCAGCATAAAGGTTTTGCTTGTGTGTTTGTTTTTTAATTTTAAGCCTGATAAAATGACATGTTTACAAAATGGCTACAGAAGGGGGTGATGACTCAAAAAAGGGGGCTCTAGAGTTTCTGAGCTGCAAGCTTTATTGATACATGCAAATGTTTGCTTTTTAATCATTAAGACTGTCAAGAACTAAATGGAAATGGGAACAATTAGGGTGTAAAGAATCATTGCCAAATTGCACGCTCAGAAATGAAGACAAATGATCGTGGAAGTCAACAGGATTAGATATATAAACACTTTACACACATTCATTTGGGAATTCAGTGAAGGGAAATCTCCAAACTAAATTTGTTCTGAGATGCTAGTCAAAATAAGACCAGTGAGTAGAAGTTACAGTCAGTATTTCAGTTTAATGTAGATGTAGTTTTTTCTAGGCATTAAAAATATTTTCAGTGGATTTAATTTACCTTCTTCCCTGACTCAAGTCACTGTGCGGCCCCATCACAGATGATGCCATTGCTATTGGGCGGTGAAACTCCCATACCACATAGTACTGTATTTGGTCACCCCATCATCGCATGTGCTTCTCCTTCTGTATTTCCAGTCTAGCTAATGGGATCGCCATACTCTTTCCATTTGTCTAAATTGGTGATTTAGGAGTCATTTTAGTCCCATTCCACCTTCTGATACAAACTTGGGTACCAATGGAGTTTTATAGAAATGCATGTAGTGTTCCAAGAATCTCTGAGTCAGCTCATTCCCCCATTGCCATGTCCTTCAGGCTGATGTCATCTTCCACAGACCTATTATAATAACCTTTTTTAAAAATATATTTTTATTGATTTCAGAGAGAAAATGAGAGAGAGAGAGAGAGAGAGAGAGAGAGAGAGAGAGAGAGAGATCAATGATGAGAGAGAATAATTGATTGGCTGCTCCCTACACGCCCCCTACTGGGGATCAAGCCTGCAACCCAGGAATGTGCTCTTGACCGACAGGCCGATGCTCTATCCACTGAGCAAAACCAGCTAGGGCTATAACAGCCTTTTTATTAGCCCCCCATGTGGTTATTATTGTCCACCCAAACCTAGATAGAGTGATATCTCAGATTCATTACTTAGAGCCTTACAACTGCTCAATCAATATTTGGTGGATGAATGAACAGATAAGTACACTTAATGAATAATTACATGTCATTCAAGATTATCCTTTCTCTGCTTAAAGCCCTACCCTCTACCTCAACCCTAGGTACAGGTTAATGCTCAAATCCTTTAATTTGATCTGGCCCCTACCAATCTTTCCAAGTTTATTCCTTGACACATAATGATTCTGTTGCACAGTAGGTCTCCGATGTTGTATGCACAACATTGAGCTAAAAACGTGGTTCTCAAAGTTTATTGTTCACCAGGATCAGTTGGAGAGCTTGTTAACACAGAGATTGAAGACTTTCATTTCTAGAGCTTGTGCTGAGTAGGTCAGGAGTTAGGTCAGGATATTTGCATTTCTATCCATCTCCAGATGCTGCTGATGCTACTGGTTTAGAGAGCTATATGATCTAAATTTCTGTTTTAGCTATGATACTCAATGAATATAGTATTTTAAATTCCTGTAAGGCATTTGTTTATAACTCACTAATTTTGAAAATTTTTATATGTTGATTTCCGAGAGAGAGAGGAAGGGAGAGAAAAAGAGAGAAACATCGATTTGTTGTTCCACTCATTTGGTTGCTTCTTTTATGTTCCCTGAAACACACAACCTGCAGCCTTGGTGTATCAGGATGTTGCTCTAAGCACCTGAGCTACCTGGCCAGGGATATAACTCACTAGTTTTATCCAAAATGTTATTATTTGAAGTGATAATTTTGTTTCCAAGCAAACCAGAGATGTGAGAGTAATGTAATAAAAGGAAATACAGTATCTTGGGAAACACATTTTTATACTCTAGACCAGGGGTTCTCAAACTTTTTAAACAGGGGGCCAGTTCACTGTCCCTCAGACCGTTGGAGGGCCGGACTATACTTTAAAAAAAAAACTAGTTGGCTGCTAAGCAACAGGCAGCGGCGGCAAAAACACCCGGCGGGCCAGGTAAATGTTTTCGGCGGGCCGCATGTGGCCTGCGGGCCGTAGTTTGAGGACCCCTGCGACTGCAGAAAGAAAAGAAAGCCTGCCTCCAGCACTGTGTAGTTATTAAGTTCTAGTGGTTAAAAGCATGGGCTCTGTGCTTGTAAAGACCTATGTTGAGTTCCATCCCTGCCACTTACTAGCTATGAAATCTTGGGAAACTCATTTAATTTCACTAAGCCACAGTATTTTCATCTTTGAAATGCACATGATAATAGGATCTACCCTACAGACTTGTTGAGAGGACTAAATAGGAGAATATAGATATAACGTGCTTAGCTAAACACCTGAAATATAGTTGAAGTGCAATAAAAATGCTATTGAAAATTTAACAGGTAGGAATTTTGATGGAAAGAACCACTTGGCAAGAACTGTAACTTACTTATTTTTATATGATTCAATTTCTCACAAGAGTACATAGCCCACCACTTGACAGACAAGAAATCAAGTCAATTCAGTTGCTATCCAACTTCCTTTTCTTCAGGGTGCATCTTCCTTCTAGGGACTTGTGTGGTGCCTTTGAACAGTGTGGAAGGGATACCTTATTAATCCCAGGTCATTAACTGTCTACACTGGTACCCACCTAGAACAGCCATTCTCAATCTGGGGATCAAACGACCCTTTCACAGGGGTCGCCTAAATACATCCTGCATATCAGATATTTACATTATGATTCATAACAGTAGAAAAATTACAGTTATGAAGTAGCAACGAAAATAATTTTATGGTTGGAGGTCACCACAACATGAGGAACTGTATTAAAGGGCTGCGGCATCAGGAAGGTTGAGAACCACTGACCTAGAAGGATATAATTGGGACTGGCCTTCAGTCCTGAGTCGAAGCAGGTCACTGCTATGTCATTTCAAAGACCGCTTCAAGTCCTCTATGTCATCTGCTTCCTTGCCACCCTTGGGGACTCGGGAGGAACTGAGCTGCTGTCCTGAATTGCTCTCAACCAGGGAAATGCACTGGATGCATCTAAGAGCCTTGCTCTGTGGTTCCCTAGGGAACATAGGAAACTGTTGCACTGCTTCCAGGTTCCCAAGGGGTGTATGGAACTCTGGGAATCTGCCTCAATCCAATGGGTCTAGAGGCGTTGTGCCATTTCTATTCTACTTCTCCTGGGCCTTGCTCAGATGTGGGGAGGGAGGGATACCATAAGACCCCCGCTGCTTTTTCAGACCCCACCCAGAAAGGGAGGAACCAGCTGCCTCAGTGCTGAAATCACAAAGACACTTGGAGTTTCTGTCCGCCTCTGGGCCAGGTTGAAAGCTTGACTGAGTGAAGCGAGGGACAGGGCCCATTTCTCTGAATACCTGCATCTCAGTTCTCCTGCTCCCCCTTCTGAGTCAGCTTCCTTCCCCCAGCCCAGGCTAATTTGATCTCATTTCAGGAATAGACAAAATTGGTTTTGCTTACTCCAAATCTTTCCCTTATCTTTGTCCCTGGCTTACAAAATTCAAAGGCCCAAAATATGATGATTTAAAAATTGGCATTCTGTCCTTAAGGCATTGAATACCATTGCCCAAAAAGGGAAAAAGCAAAACTGTGGTAGAGGATTTAAGAATGCAGAAAATAAGACATAATTTAATACCTCAATAGCTTATTTGATATCATTATCATTACTCATCACCATCACTATCACCCTCATCCTCATCCTTTCTCCTCCGCTAAGGGGACCTACAGCGAAGAATTGGGCACAGCACACTGGAAGTTTCCACCCTGCCTCTGCTCTGCCCTCTGCTTCCTTACGCCCCCCACCCCACCAATACACGGGTCCATTCTGCACCCATTTCTGTAACTGTAACATGGGGGAACTATTTTAAACCTCAAAGAATTAATTTATAGGTAAACATGAAAAGTACTTGACTTTAGGTATTTACTGGAGGATTTAGAGAGCTGAAAAGAAAAATCACTCTTAACCATAAAAAAAAAGCCAGATACATCCATGACTTTTCTTGACACTACGGAAGCACTGACATTTCTGGACCACCCATTGGTCCAAATTGTAACAGGAGACATAGGTCCGCAGAGCTAGATGGATGCTAGTGCCGACTTACCTAGGGAAGATGCAATTGGACCCCTGTAGAGCTGCAGAAACTGGGGGATGCTGCATTTTCTTCAGGGTTTCTCTCCATGAATTCTACTTGGTGCTCATAGAAAAGATGGAAGAGAGTCCTGCGAAAGCGTTCCTTCACGTACAGAGGCGGGGGCAGGGAAGAGCAGCCAGTGACGGAGGGTGACTACACTCTATGGAGACCCTTCTCTCCTCTCTCACTACTGAGCAAAAGCCTAACTCTGCGGGATGAAGGACAACAAAGGTCATGGCCATTAGGGCACTGGTGAAAATCCACGGCGATGGGGAAGGGAAAGAAAGAAAACTACGGCAGAAGCAAACACAGGAATGATATAGGGTACAGGCTCTAGCTGGAGGAGGAGGAAGTCACAGCTCTGAGACCCTGGGGTATGGTGTCAAAGACTGAGGCTTAATCAGAAATACGGAGAACATCCCTCACCAGGTTAACCAGTGTCAAGTGAGAAGTGATAATGGAATTCTGCTGGGAGGAGGGTAGAAGGGGAAGACAAGAGAGGAGATCTTTTCTGAGGCAGGGTGCAAAACGAATGGGAGAGCAGACAATGAGATAGACCCTTTTGCAAACTAGCTCACACCCTAAATAAAGTATCACTAGGGGAACTTGAAGTCTTTAAGCCTGTGGTGCACTGAGAGTGAACACAGCAACATCAAACCCAGCATTTCTAATTATAACACTCAAAAATGAATAACAGACACCAAACCAAAAACCCAAGAAGCTCAGAATTACCCAAACAGGATAAGTACTACACACACACACACACACACACACACACACACACACCCATAGTTTTTTATATCATATTCAATCCACTGAACAAAGAGAAAATCTTGAAGATAGCCAAAGGCAAATACACACATTATATAAAGATTTTAAAAAAGATAAACATTACAACAGACTACTTGTCAGAACCATAACTTCAAATAGATACAAAGACTTAAATAGACAAACAAAAACAGAGAATTCATTGCCAACAGACTTACTCTACAAAAAAATGTTCAGGAAATTTTTCTGCAGACAGAAGAAATACGATATGAGACAGAAACTTGGATCAACACAAAGAAATGAAGAGCTCTGAAAATAAAATAAATGAAGTGAAAATGAAATTTATTTTTTCTAAGATTTAATTGCTCTCAAGTTAACTATCTAAACCAAAAATAGAAGCAATGTATTATGTTTATAGCAAATGTAAAAGTTAAATTATGACATCAATAGAGCAAAAATGAAAGGAAAGAATATAGAATAGTCTATATACTTTAAGCTACACATAAACTGACATTTTTGTAAACTCTAATGCAAGTGGTATACTGTAAACCCTAGAGTAACCACAAAAAAAAATTTAAGTGAAAAGGTAGAAATAATAAGCTGAGAGGAGATAAAATCAAATCATTACAAAACTCAATAGACCCAAGATAAGCCATAAAAACAGGGAAGCAGAAAGAAAAATAAACCAGATAAACTAAATAGAAAAGAACCAGCAAGATAGTAGATTTAATTCCGATCACATGGATATCATATTAGATGTGATTTTTCTAAACATACCAATTAAAATATAGAGATTGTCAGAATGGACAACAAACAAGTCATTGCTATCTATGAGGCCCCAATTTAAACATAATGATGTCAATTGTGGAAAATAAAGAGGTGGGAGAAAGATATACCATGCAGACATTAACAAAAAAGAGTGAAATAACTATACGAATATAAAAATAATTCAGGGCAAGAAGTATTATCAGGAATAAAAAAAACACACACAAGGTAATGAAAATATAAAAGTCCTAAATATGTATGCACACAACCGCAGAGCCTCAAAACGCATAAAGCAAATACTGCGAATTGAAAGGAGAAATCCATGTTTGGCTGCACTATTTGCAAGCTTATTGCCTTACTGTTTTTGACAACTCCCTGGAGTAGAGTAGACGAATGGGAGTTTAATAGAGGTAGGATATCAGAGCCAGGGGTAGCCATGAAAAGGCAAGTCCCTTGGGAATTTAAGGAATCTTGGGAGAGCTTTAGAACCTCCAGGATGTGGCATAGTCTTGGGAAGGAAGGACCAGTTCCACCCCATTCCCCTCTGGATTTCAGGAAAGAAGAGGCTTTGGCTCATTGGGCAATATTATGGCTTTGAGATATAGGTCATTACTTCGGAGGCACATTCTATAAACAGTATGCCAGAAAGACGGTGAACCAAGCCTTTGTATGACTCTCCGAGGTTACACAACGTGTCCCCTGAGAATGAAAAAGGAGGGTCCCAGCTAAACGGGGAATTGATGTTTGTCTCTGGTTTTGGCAAGGAATGAAATGTTAACACAGTCCAGGAAGAATTGCCCATTGACTTCATTTCTGTGTTTTCAGATTCTTCAGGAAAGCATAAGCACAACCGTATTTCTCATATTCAAAAAGAAACCTCCTCAAACCGAAAAGACGAGCCCAAAGCAACCCTGCCTCTGACAAGGGGTTCGCATTCCCACCTGGGGGTTAGTTTCAGCGTCAGGAAGGCCGATTTTAGGAAGTGGACACTTTTAGGAAGCTAGTAGAAGCTTTTGTGGGGCGGGGGGAGAGGGCAAAGATCGAATTGCTTTGCTCACAGCTCTGTGACTTTGTTGGAGCTCTGGTTGTCATGCCCTGGGGACATGCTAATAATTACTGGACTGTATACTACTGAACAAAATTCATCTCTTGGGAGGCCAGAGAGTTCTTTAGCAGCCTTGGCCAATATGAAAAACAATATCAGAATATGAACACTGGATGAGTTAGCACTTCTAAATTCAATGTGTTCAACCGTGTTCTGTTGAGCCCAAAGGTTCTACAGAGGGACTTGGGCTTTAGGAGAATGAGAGGGAAGCTGAGGGAACCGGGTTCTAAGCCAACCACTTAAAAATCTTTTATCCCTTCCACAAAAGCAGTTTCTACCTCTTTGTTTTATAATTGAATTGGGTTCCAAATGAAATTTTATTTAGTAGAAATGAGTATTTTTCTGCCTTTTTCTTAAACCAAAATTAGCGATCAATGGTCCAGTTTAGGGGCTGGCAATGTGTGTGTGTGTGTGTGTGTTTGTGTGTGTGTGTGTGTGTGAAGAGCTAGAAAGTAAATATTTTAAACTTTGGGGTACATATGGTCTCTGTCACATGTTCATCTTTGTTTTTGTTTTTACGATCCTTTTAAAAAAAATTCTCAGCTGGTATAGGCCACATGCAGACAGAGCCAAGGGCCACTCTAGTTTGACGATCTCAGGTCAAACTTGGACTCTGACATTGATCAAGACCCACACAGGGACTCATTAAGCCTGTCACAATCTGTATGATGCAGAAGCTACTGGCCTGATAAAATACTGGAACTTTTTCCTAAAGGCATCAGAGTTGGGTATTGTCCTTCGAGATGTCATATATATGTTGAACCAACAGTCATTTTATGTTGCTGAGGACCTTATAGGTATAGGTCTGGAAACCAAAGGGTCTCAGTAGAAGTGGCTCCTCTCACCATCACTCCTACTCACTCACTTGGGTAATTTGTGTTCCCTGACGCCACTAGCCTAAAGCTTCTAGTTTCCATGGAGTGGGTGCTACTCCAAGGGCCACAGGAAGCATTTCACCAACCCTAAAGTCACAGCTCTCATTTGGTTGTTTTGGGTTCCTCAACAGACCAACAAGCAAATAATGAGCCACTATCCTGCCAGAGATAACTGACCCTGATTATCATAAGGGTTGTTACTACATAAGGGAGCCAGGGAGGGTAATACCTGAAAGTTGAGGGATTCAATGGGATACTGATTGGCGTCCATGTCCACGGGGTAACATGCCTGTACACTACAACAGCCACATCCAAGGTGTAACCAGGAGTTCAGTCATCTAAGTCCAGGCAAACAACCTAGACTAACTTCTGCTAGTTCTGCTTCAAGATAGGGAGAATCGAGAGCAAGTGTTATAAGATTCAGATGATGAGTATCATTTGGATATGAGCAGTGCAAGAGCAGGACTACATGAAATGCTGTTAGCATCCAATCTATAACCCTTTGCCTTTATCAATTTGATGTACAGCAGCACTCACCTGTACATCTTTAAGTTTGTTTTTTTTTTTGGTTTTGTTTTCAAATAGCCAAAGCTTGGTTTAATGTCTGCAGTGCAGTGCATAAGAGTTAGGGAATTAATGCTCCTTGGAAGAAGTCCTCAACTGATGACTAATCAAAGTCTATACATTTCTGCTATCTCACACCATACAAGCCTCTTACACTGACTCCTGGGATTTGCCTCGCTTGAATAAGCGTCATTTGCTCAGAGGTAGCTCTCTTGGTTCTGCACCTCTATTTGCTTCTTTCCCAGTCTTATTTCACTTTCCTACTCCTCTACTTGTGTTTTCCTTCAAATCCAAAACAAGCTACATGCATGTGAATCATGTTCTCAGGTTCTCCTTTTGGGGAAATGAAAAAAAATTGGGAGAGGAGAGGTGGGTTATTATTTATTATCTTTCAGACATAATCATCAGTTGAGACTATGTTTGGTGCCCATACATCACATTATATTTATAAATGTGAACTTCACAGAAGCTGGACGTATGAAGTATAGTTCTTCACATCCACCCCAACTTATTTTAATGCAAATATTAACAATGACACTTGGTTAAAAATAAAAACTCCAAAACAAATACTACACTGAGTTGCAACAATAGGGATAAGATGCGACTGTCCCTGGAAACTGGGATTTACAGCCACCCTACAAATATACCGTACTTAGTCCCCGACCCCCTTTGCCATGGGCACTGACCTCATCATTTGGATTTAATTTTTGGTTTCACATTTCTGTGAGCTCCAAGAACAACTCCTGGCTGTTTTCCTATGTTTTGACTCTTCACTTTTGCCCAAGGCTGAAGCTATCTCTTAACCTTAATCTTCTGTGTCCAGGATGTCCATGACTTGAACCTCAGCTATATAACTCAGCTTCCAACTATCACGAGCCTTTTAAATGTTTGAAGTCAATAATTAGTGTCTATTACTATTTTTGTGAATAGTTTTCCTACCTTTCAATTTTTCTGTGAAATCTCTTTTCTATCACTTGGATGTCCTTTCTACATCCCAGTGCCCAGCATCTTGAAAGACCTTGGATATTTCCAACGTTCTCAGGAGCATCCCAGTCTGACTGAGACACAACCACTTCTGAATAACACTGCTTTTATTTTCGTGTCCAGCCTGTACCTTTTCCAGACTTGGCTGGGCACCCTTGGTCCTTGGGAATATCTTCCTCTCAACAACTCTGGGAAGCAGTGACGCCCAATTCACACATGCCGAGCTTTTAGCAATAAAGAGCATTTTAATGGAATTCCAAGGCAGTTAGTTTGGGTCTTGGAAACTCATCACTGCCTGTGGGTGGCCTCTTGAGAGAGCGATGTGTGTGTGGTGTGGTGTGTGTGCATGTGCATGTGAGTGTGTGTGTATTTCCTTTCTTCTTTTGGATGGGCCCAGCTAAGACATGTTTGATGTACTGAGTCATACAAACAACTACCACTCTAGCCCCAGACACGTTCCTGGATCATCAACTCTGCTTAATATCCTTAATTATGAAGGGGCCAAGACCTACTTAGTGACAGGATATTCGCCTCCTGTTAGAGCCGACTCCTTCTCGACGCTTGATGAATCCCAGAGAAGACTTGTCTGTCTTTCTTATTTGTGACCTCACCACCATGTCCTTCCAGAATGGCACAGTTAACTAAAGAAAGCATTTTAACTGAGAAATTTAAAAATATCCCAGACAGCATTATTTAACAATCAAAATATTCCACCTCAGGGAAGAGGTGATTACAGGCCTCCCATCTCTGCTATCTTTTGTGGAAAATCTGTGTAGTTACCTTTTTTTCAGTCATCAGAGGGGAACAGTTTTGTGGCTACAGAGACAATTGTTTCATTTTGGGGGTCCAGACTCTGACCAGTGCCCCCCTGAGGAAAAAGAATTAAATGCTCTGCCTAAGTGATCCAGAGACCTCCCTTGAAGCTCATACGTTCTCCTGGGATAGGAACTTACCCAGATTGTGGGAGCAGCCATGGTTTCCCTAAGAATGTGAAGCCTGAGGGAAGAACACGGTTTTAGAAAGATGGTCAGAACCTGGCTGGTGCCTGTATCACCGCTAACTAGCCCAGACCACACTTGCCCCTTTCCAGTGAGATCAGAATTCCGCTCCGGCCCTCAGGAGCACAGTACACCCAGTGTCCCGGCAGCCTACCATGAGGCCTCTCTCTTCCTTTCATCTCCTCTGAACCCCGTTCTCCGGCCACCTTCTAGGAGACATTTGAAAACGGAGCATAACCCCTTTTTCCTGTTGTTTGATTGACATGTGAGCTTGTACTTTCCCACAGTGCTCTTTTTAATCTTCCTTTCTTGGTTCACATGAATCCTATATCCTCAGCCTCTCCAAAGGCTGTCGCCCTTAACAGAAGCCCGACTCTCTCTCAAGGACACACTTTCCCGCCGTAGTTCATCCGAGGTCATGACGATAATAATGTCAATGGAGCAAGGGGATACATTTTCTCACCTCGCATTTGGGTGTGAATATGACTTGTAGCTCTTTTTCCCCTATAAGTTGTCTGATCATTTTCATGATAATACCTACCCAGCTGCTGCTCCATGGGAGTGCACTGGCCTAGACCCATCACTGTGCGTTCTCTGAGCATCCTCTGCTGATGACTCTGAGATCCATGCAAGTTTGGCCCAATGGCATTGTTGACTCAGACCCCTACTCCCCCCACCCTCATCCCTTGGCTCTTGTAGTCTCTATAGAAGCCTCTCATTCTCTGTCAAGTACTTCATCCAGATGCCTGTCCATGATGAAACCCTTATTTTAAAAAAAAAATTATTTCAGAGAGAAAGGGAGAGGGAGAGAGAGATATAAATATCAATGATGAGAAAACATCATCAGTCGGCTGCCTCCTGCACAGCCGCTACTGGGGATTGAGCCCGCAACCCCAGGCATGTGCCCTGACCGGGAATCAAACCGTGACCTCCTGGTTCATAGGTTAATGCTCACCAGCCAGGCGAAACTCTTAATTTTTAAGATCCCATGGCCCTCAGCTCTCCCCTTCTTCCTCTTCTCAATCATTTCCATGATGTGTACTAGACGCATCTGAGGTAGGTTTGGGCTAACTCTGCTATGTGGTTTGCAAGGAGCACCAGTTTCCTGCTAAAATCCTGTGTGCTTGGTATTAGTCTCAGGTGTGTGGCCTCAGGATATGATTTGCTTCTTTCCAGCAATTCTCCTATCCCTGTAGGCCCTGGTCTCTGATCTCTGCTGGTTTTAAGTTCCCTCCTTTGACTTCAGATCACCTAACTTCAGATCATCTCGAACTGATTTATAACCCCCTCTTTTAACCTGCTTGGCAATATCTGGGCACAGTTCTTTTGTGCCCACCTTGATTCATAGTTTGGGTGTATTTGGTGTGCAGGACATATTTTCACTAGTTTGTTATTTAACAATAACCTAGCAATCTTTTTATTTTAAATATATTTTTATTAATTTCAGAGAGGAAGGGAAAGGGAGAGAGAGAGAGAAACATCAGCAATGAGAGAGAATCATTGATCAGTTGCCGCCTGCATGCCCCTCTGGGCATGTGCCCTGACCAGGAATCAAACCATGGCCTTCTGGTTCATAGGTTGCCGCTCAACCACTGAGCCATGCCGGCCAGGCCCTAGCCATCTTTTATAAAAAGGGAGAAAAAGGAAGGAATAGGAACATTTATTAAGGAATGTCTGGGGTCAGTTATCATATTGGGTTCTCTATGATATTTACCTCATTTAATCCTCATAACACCTCTTGAATTTGAATTATTTTCACTGTTTTAGAGGAAAAGAAACTGAGGCTCCTGATGATTAAGGTAAGTAGCTTGTCCAAGGTCACAGAGCGAGTAAGAGGGAGCGATGTGATCAAAACTCTGGTCTAAAACTGAAGTGTACACCTCTCCCATCACCCCCCATGCTATCTGTGCTTGGCTTGGCTTTTTCACCAACTCTCCTAAGTTCTCCAAAATGGCTAAGTCTCATGTGACCTTGTTGGCGAATACCTTCGTTTCTATACCTGACCTCTTATGCTGGTTCTAAATTACAGCTAATCAAAGACTCCTTCTTCTTTCCTGTTTCACCTTCTGGTCCCAAGTGGACAGTCTATCCAGTGTTTGTTTTCTCTCTATGGGGCATATCTGTGTTTTCATCTTATCTGTGGTACACATTTCTGGTGCATCTTGAGTTAAGTGGTTCTAAAGCTGGGAGTGGAACTTGTTCATTAATAGGCTTCATGTCAGGCTTAACCCATATATACCAAATTATAAGGGGTACACCCTGACTGATTGACTAATATTTTACATTTTATTTAAAATTTTTAAATAAAAACTAACTTTATTCCCCCCATGGCGGATAAAAGCTATATTCACGGTGGACATAGGAGTAGAGAAGAGAATGGGGGAGTTAACTTCTGTGTACAGATTTTCACAACTCTCTTTATGACCATAGTCCCCACCTGCATATGCCTGGCGTTTTGAGTCAGGAATCTGTGTGGAGTTCTGCCAATGTTTAGCTTTCTCTTCTAATTTGCTACACCAGCCAATATGCCTCCGTCTACTTTCGTCCACAGATATGGGTTGAAAATTCTATTATTGAAGACTCTATCCCATGTTCTTTGTTTTTATGGAAGCAAATGAATCCCCCCCTCCCCCTAATTTTTATTGCAAAGGGGACTTAGAAATGCAAAGAAGTAAATGAACATGTTCAATTCTTTATCTTGAACCAGAATCTTTGATTCACATTTGTAGAAGATCCCCTTGGCTGTTGTGGGCTAAATGGAATGGATGAGAGCCAGAGGGAATGAGGGAGGCCAGGTAGGCAACTGTTGCATAGTTTATCAGAAAGATTACATTGTTTTGGAAAGACAGGAAGACAAATGGACAATTTTGTAATAATTCTAAGTTGAGGACCTACATGACATGCAATTGGATGTGAAAGTGTGGTTCAGAAGAGAGAGGAATTAAGGGTAACTGAAAGTTTCTGGATTGAGTAACTAAGTTGTGGTATTACATGTTTGAGAGAGAGAGAGAGAGAGAGAGAGAAGAGAGAGAAAAGAGAAAGAAAAAGAAAGGAGAGAACCAGTTTCAAAGGAAAATGAAAGTTTTATTTTATTTAAATATTTTATATTAAAATTGATGCACCAGTTAGGCATCCAAGTGGAGATGTGAGATAGAAAGCTAGATGCCCATGCTTGGAACCCAGAGGAAAATGTCTGGGGTTGAGAAAAATTGGGATGTTCCTGGGTAGATGCACGGTTACATTTCTCACCAGGAACTCATTTGGATAATCGGTAGGGATACTCTTCACAAACATTTCCACTAAATCAAGACATTCATTAAAACAGTGAGATTAACACGATTTCCATGAAGGTTAATTCAGTTACTTCTGCCACTCAGAACATCATGAGAGTGTACCTTTGGGTTTGTATTGATTCTCTGTTCTTAACCCAAATCACCTGAAATATAAAAGCCCTCCTTAAAATTCTCAACTCATCAAGTTAGCGGTTAAGCAGGAGGTCTACACCTATGCTTTTGTCCTCTCATTAAAATGGGACAAATATGAGCTAACCTATATTTGTTATGGGATGGGACAATTTATATAAAGTACCTTGTATAGTCCTGACACATAATACATACTCAATAAGTGTTAGTCATTATCATTTTCCTTTTTAAAAACATTTTTTTTATTGATTTCAGAGTAGAAGGGAGAGGGAGAGAGAAAGAGTAGCATCAATGATGAGGGAGACTCATTGATCAGCTGCCTCCTGCTTGCCCCACACTGGGAACTGAGCCCACAACCTGGCCATGTGCCCTGATTGGAAATTAAACCGTGACTTCCTGATTCTTAGGTGGATGCTCAACCACTGAGCCACAACGGCTGGGCAGTCATTATCATTTTCAAGGAGTTGTTAAAAATAAACAATTAGCCTTAGAAAGGCACAGTTTAATATTTTGTCAGCCTTGTCATCGAAGTGGTAACAACTTTGTAATGTGGATAGGAATTGAATCAGCAAACCACAACACCAACACTAATTACTAATTACTCTCCATGGGTCATTCATCCAACACTTGATAAATTATATTAATGATTCAACATTAAAAACTGATTTGTATGCACTTAGGCAGAGAGGTTTTCCAGAAAACACAAAGGCTGGGTGCAGAGCTGCTGTTCGAAATGCCTGAGCTCTGATTCTGTTTCCTGATCCTACTGCTTAGAAATTGATACTATGTGCTTCCAACTAATCTGTATCTATCATAAAATAATAGTGTGATGCCTAAGATGCTCTTTAAGGTGCACAAATGTACATGCATGTGCGTGGATACCCATACACATCTTCAGTCTTAGAACAAAATGTTTCATTTTGCCAGAAGTCAACCAACACAAAATCATAGGAGTTTAAAACACACATATGCAATGGTTTGAATATGCCCTAAACTGGTCAAATATTTTTTTCTAACTTCTAATAGCAGTTAGTTCAGCAAACCTTTCTCCTACAGTGTTATTTCTGGGCCAATAATATGAAGGTATTACAGGTGAGTGGCCCAGTGCACGAATTCGTGCACATTGAAAGGAAATTAATTAGAAGAAATATTTTAATATCGCTACTCACCTTTTCTCTATAATAGAAGTGTCAACCAAATTCACAATTGACAGTGACAGATTAAAACACATGCATGTGATTGGTGCCAGCAAGAACTTTGTATATATCATGCATGTGTGAGTCAACTTAGCCTTTTATAGATATAGAATAAACTTGCTTAATTAGACCTTTTTTTCTGATTTAGCTAAACTTTTTCCAGCCCAGTACAGTATTTTATGGCAAATCCTTGAGAGTCAGAATTACTTAGGGAAAAGAGTATAAGTGAAACTTTGAATAAAACAGACTTGATTTCAAATTATGCCTCATTATTGCTAACTTATTAAATTGATTTTATCTCACTAAATGATAGTATTTTCTTAGGTTTAACCTAAGGAGGAAGATTAAATTATATCCAGGCCATTGTTTGAATTTTTCTCACTTACAAAATGATTTCTGAGTGATAAAACCCAACAATTTTATTTACTAACAGTCCTGGGAGATCTTGAGAAAGCAGTGCAAACATCCTCATGAAAGAAATGCATCTTGAAATAAAGAGAAATGAACAGGCTGACTTTTCATTCTCTGTGGATTCTGACTGATAGACTTCATGGAGTCCTCTCTCCCCAAGAAGTTTTCTCATTTTTCAGTGATTCAGTCACTTTAATACTTTTACCTCAGTTGGGAAAAATGAGTGATACCCTATAGCATCAGGATTCACGAATACCTCTTGGATAGTTTTCAAGCTTTGGGTCTTCAACTCCCATTCTCCATGAACTCTTCCCTGGGACCACTCATCTACTCTGCATCTCTATAATGTTATTTGGAACTGTTTGTGCTATGGTAAGCTGAAATAGCCTGTAGGTTTTACAACTATCCATGTGGGTTGTCCCAGTGTGGTACAGAGACAAGAGCAGAAGAAAGAGGCCTGAGAATGCACTGTGGAGCCTTGAACCAGTGGAGAAAGGTACCCAATGAGAAATCCCTCATGGCTGGGTGATGAAGGACTTTCAGATAAAACCATGGCTAATGTTCACATATAATTGTTAACAATGGCTATTTCCCCAAACCTTCAGCAAAGCCTAATAGTCCCACACAGACGGTGTGCTAGTGGAATGTAGAATAAAGGGCATGGAAGTAAGAAGGTGACCCAGTGCATATGGACTACTACTACCGCTGCCTGTTTCCCACCAGGAGTTATAAGTGTCATGCAAAGAGGAAGCAATTTCTGGAGTTCAGGTGGTGACCTGAGAGTCGGGCAGCTGAGACCCAGGTTGAGAGTGGCCCAGAAAAGCAGACACTGTGTGGAACATAGGACACCCCCCTTCTCTAAGTGTCCCCGACAGCACAGTGACTGAATCTGGTTTATGCCAATGGTACATAGTAACCACCCACTAAATTTATCTTCTCACCAGTATCATTAAAAATGGGGATCACAAGAATGCCTACCTCACAAGGGAGCTCCCATAGGCTGACAATTGATTTCTCAACAGAAACACTTCAGGCCAGAGGGGATTGGCATTAATTATTCAAAGTGATGAAAAGCAAGGACCTATGACCAAGACTACTCTATGAGCAAGGCTATCATTTAAAATTGAAGGTGAAATAAAGAGCTTCCCAAACCAAAAAGAAAAAAAAAAAACCTGAAGGAGTTCATTATACCAAATCAGTATTATAAGAAATTTTAAAGGGCCTGCTTTAAGAAGAAGAAATAGAGAGAGAGCGGAACACAGGTATAAAGAATAAAATGGCAATAAATAAGTACCGATCAATAATAACCTTAAAAATAAATGGATTAAATGCATCAATCAAAAGACATAGAGTAGCTGAATGGATAAGAAATCCTGACCTGTATATATGCTGTCGACAAGAGACCCACTTCAGAACAAAAGATACACACAGTCTGAAAGTGAAGGGATGAAAAAAAAAATCCATAAAAACCAACAAAAAAAGCTGGGGTAGCAATACTTGTATCTAACCAAATAGACTTCAAAGCAAAGGCCATAAAAGAGACAAAGGTCACTACATAATACTAAAGCAATCGGTCCGATAAGAAGATACAGCCCTCATAAATATGTATGCGCCCAGGATAGGAACACCTAAATACATAAAGAAAATCTTGGTGGACTTTAAGAAAGAGATTGATTGATAGCAATATAAGTCCTGGCAGGGGATTTCACACCCCACAATTCTCTACACCTTGTTTGCACTCATGTCTTCTCCGGCTCCCTTAGAATGTGGCCTTGGCCTCCTTCAACTGGAATCCTGCGGCATCCTGATTTCCTATCTGATTTTAGAGCATTTAGATGATTCCTACTGTGGTTGAATTAAATAGTCTGATTCAGATTCTCAGAATGTGTGTAATGTTCGTGTTTGGGGCTTGGGAAGAGCCCATGCAAATCTAAGAGATATTTTGGGGCTGAGGTGGTGGGTGACTTACCCATCTGGGGAACGTTCATTGCTCATGGAAGGTGTCACATATCACAAGATACTGAGAGCCCGAGTGGAGATCAGATCACTGGATGAAACCCCTGATTGAAAAGAGACACATGTAGAGACTGGCTCCTTTCTGAGCTCTGGATAATACCCCACCACCTATTTTAAGAGGTGGGCTGTTCAGGACAGAGCCAGGGCTTTGTGAGGAAAGGATTATGAAAGACATCGCTTTGTATGGTACTGAAGCTACAGACACTCTGAGAACTGACTCATGTGCTATCATTTCTAGACCCCCCACACTGTGCTCTGTGATGAAGGTTGGCGTCACGAGGCCAGTGAAGGGTTCTGTGATTCTGTAGGTTTTATGTTTCTTCAAGACTCCCATGGTCATAGCCATGGAGTGGGAGGATCCTACCCTGGTCAACATGAATCATCCCACTTCCTGGGATCGCATGTAAGTTACAGGAGGTGGAAAGGAAGCTGTGGGCTGGCATTGTCTGTCTAAAGGCAGTGACACACATCGCTGTCAGGCTGGGCATTGTATGTTAATCCTGCATAATGAGAGCTCCTCGATATGAAGGGAAAGATGAGGCAGACAATCAGATAGATAGCTGACTGCAGAGAGCATCTTTGAACGGGAAGATGCCATTTGCACACAAAATAGATACACTGTGATAGAGGAGGCAGGCTGAGGGTGGGGAGATGGTCTCATGATTTATAGGGTGTTTAGCAGCATCCCTGATCTCTACTTACTAGGTGTCAGTGGCATGCTCTCCCCAGTTGTGACAACTCAGACTGTCTCTGGACACTGCCTGTGTCTTCTAGGAAGACAAAAATCACTCTTGGTGGAAACCCTCTGCCTGAGGGTGTGGTCTTTGTTCACATAATCAAAGCTGGTTCACATAATCAAATACCATATCCACATTTCAGTTCATGGGATGGAGGAAGAAGAACAAGTGAAGGCAAGCCATTTCCTTTTAAGAGAGTGATGAATGAGTTGTGGTAGAACTTGGCAATAGCTGCAGAGGGAATACGAATAATGAGGGGAGCAACTAGTAGTCTCATTACTCCTATAGAATTACTATAGAATCAAATATGACAATGAAACTAAAGTGCCTAGTGTAGTGATTGACATAGTAAATGCCCAATGAATATTTGTTCTGCTCTCTCTCTCCCACCTCTCCATCACCAAGGACTGGGCCTGTCTCTCTCTCTCACACTGAGATTTGGTCTGAAATCATTTTGAGAAATAAATATTAATTATCTACACTAATAAAAGAGAAAGGTGCAAATTGACTGTACATTTGTGACCCCACCAGCCAATCAGGAGTGACTATGCAAATTAACCCAACAAAGATGGTGGGTTAATTTGCATACACAGGTGCTGAGCGGCTGGGGGCAGGGCGGGATGCTTGTGTCGTCGCCATGGCGACAACGCAGGCATTCCATACCATCCCAGCTGCTCAGGGCCTCTGGCAGCGTGGAAAGGTGGCTCCGGCTGGAGTGAAGGCAGTGCCGGCAGCCAGGGAAAGGAAGGCCCATTCTTGCACGAATCTTTGTGCATCGGGCCTCTAGTAATGACATAATGACTCTTCTTTATTAGCCCTGCATCTGGCCAATATTGGCTCTATAGACCACTCGCAGTATGTTTTGTGCTTTTTCTTTCCGATCTTTACTGACTTCTTTCTTTTGCCTCCAATGGCTTTGCCACCAACACCATCTCCCATGAGCATGCACATGTATGGACCTTAGGATGCTTCCTGGCTGTTGAGTTTTAAAGTGGACAATATCTTGGTATTGATTCTCATCTCTAAAATGGGCACAATAATATTTACTTGGCAGAGTTATCATGAATTAATCACAAATAAGAATGTTTTAAGTCCTTATTATTTGTCTGGTCTCTTAATATTTTTTTTTAAATTTTGCAGTGTTCTGAAATAGTATCTCAATTTTATAGAAAAGTCTCTGTAGCTAGGGAAGGTAAACTTGTTTGCCGGAGGTTCTAAGTGCACACACTATTAGGAGGAATGTGATGGGATTTCAATCCAGGTCTCTCTGAGAACAAAATCAGGGCTCTTTACAAAGACAAAGGTTTTCTTCCACTTCTTTCTTGCGCATCTATCTTACTCAAGAGACTTTACAATGCTTCTGTCTCTCAGCGAAGTCCTGTGTGTGGACTGATAGGATATGAGACACTGGCTTCCCCAGGGAGACTACAGCACAGAATGGACTGTCCTCTCTGCCCTGGAGAGTGACATCTGGGGGTTCTGTGGCCACTGGTCATTGTCCCTGTGCCTGGCTCCCCCACCAAGAGCATGGCCAGGGGGCCTCTGCGTGCCAAGCTTATCGCTGGGATCCTGACACTCTCAGAGGGGCTGGCCCACGCACGGCTTCCTCTTCTTCCGCCTGCAGCTAGCTGTGCAAGCTGCTGACCTACATGGAAAGCACTGCATTTCAGGAGAATGAAATAAGTACATTGGACAAGAGCTCCACATTTCCTGCCACCAGCTTTACTTCATTTTCGGGAATGGCCCTGCTACCCTATGATTTCAAAGGATTCCAAAGAATTTTGGAGCCTAGCAATCAGTTTTACTGGTAGTTTCCTTTCTTCTGGATGTTCAATATAGCATGTTCCTTTCTGTGTGTGAGAGTATATGGGTGCATATGTGAGTGCGTGTACATGCATTCACGGAGGCAGAGTTGGCGACTTCTCTGCTCTGTCTGTGCCAAGGTGTCTTGTAATATGTCAGAACAGCTGTGGTGGAATGAAATGAGCCTCATACTTGTCAGAAAACTGGATCCGAGTCCTAGGTGTCTTACCTGCGGTGTGGCCTGGGGGACCTTTCTGAGTCTTAGCTTTCCCAAATGACAAGGAAAGCAAATAAGCTCTACTTTGGAAGCTGCTGAGGATGTAATGATATTACAGATAAGTGACAGTGTTCTACGGGGAAAGAGACCTGAGTTCAAATCTGGAATCTCCCTCGCAAAGGCATGTGAATCAGGGCAACCTGTGAAACTCTGTTCCTCAGTTTCCGCATCTTTCAAATGGGAGTCGTAAAGGTACTTCCACCCAGATTTGTGTGGGTCAAATGAGACACCTGTGCATCTTTTTCTATAGATCTCGTACACAGCAGTCATGCAGCCTGTATTGGCTGCTCTCCTCTGGCTCCTCGGCAGCCATCATATGAAAACTCATTCTAAACTGCCAACCGGTGTACAAATAAAAGATAATGCTATGACAGGGGTAGTCGTCAAAGTAAGTGATACGACTCATTTTTGGGTGCTTAGTAAAAGGCAGGGGGATGCTTTGAGACAGAGCGGGCTTGACTGTGGCTCTGAGTCCGTGACTGCAGTTGGGCCCCTGGGCTTCTCCCCGCGTTAATGGGCTGGCTAATGGAAGGCTTCGATTATGACTCAGCAGAGAGCCCACTTGTCTTCCTCTTGTGACACAAAAGGCACCTTGCTTGCTTTTATTCCTCTTTAGCCTTTACTTCTGCAGCCTAATTGGGTTAAAACAGGATTGTCCTCTCCAAGGGCCATCTCATGAATTACCAGCCGCAGAGGAGTCATCGCCTTTGTAATGATCCATCTTCATCTCCAACCCCGCTTCTCACGTGGAGCTGGCTTCTTAGCTCTGTAAGGAGCGACCGGCTCGGGTGCGGGGTACAGTTCAGCTCGTCCCGGGAACATGAGTATGTTGGGGGACACTCATCCCGACTTTGAGAGTCAGCCTTGGGGTGAGGTCTCACCTTCATGGAGAGACCAATGGGGTAGGGTTTTCACTAAAGCTCCTTCCTCCTCAAGCTCAGACTTTGTCTCCCGTCCCCACCCTGACTTCCTGTTGAGTGCTTCTCACCATCTTCACCAGCCCACACCCTTACTTTCTGTCCCAAAAGACAGAACTCTCCTGTTGTGCTTTGGCTTTCAAAGCCACCCACTGCCTCATCCCACCCGTGCAGCTATTCCCACATGTTTGTCCTAGTTCCTCAAGGACCCACAAATGAGAGATTATATACTAGACTAATGTTTTCTTTATTTGAAAAGAATGATGAGTGATTTCAATTTGATTCAAATCAAGTTTGTATTCATAAAGCAGCAATGGCCCAGGTGCTGTGTCAGGCATTATATAGACAGAGAACTCTATGATAGAAAGGTTACACTCATTAACTCATTTAATACTTGAAAAGTAGACAAAGTCACTGTTACCCTCAAGGAGGAAGCTCCGACTTTTAAAGTTTTGCTGACTTGATCAGAGTTGTCAGAGCTTCCGCATTGCCCGGCCGTTCCCACTGTAGTCCATACACACGGGATTCCATGGATTTGTGCTCCAGGACATGGAGTAGGAAGAGGATGGTAACCCTGGGGCTGTGTAAAGCTGTGGTCCTCGTGGTCGCCTAGCTGATAGTGCGAATCAAGAGCTGAACCTACTTGTCAACCTGAGTTAGGTGCTTTTTCTGGTTCACACAAGAAAAGATGAACTTCTAGCCTGATGCCATTTGCTTCTGATAAATTAAGTAAGGAAAGGGGTAATTGCAGGCTTGTATAGAATCATTTGAGCACTAAAGTGAGGATGGCAAACCCAAACAGTGCTTAGCATCGTCACTTGAGTAATAAACTTTCAGTCCACACACAGTATTAGAAGGAGCACTGACCAGGTGAGTCCTCACAGTTCCGAAAGGTATAATGAACACTCAAGGTCAGACAGAGAGCTAGGTTCAAATCCTCAATTTGCCACTTCTTCGCGTGTTCTTGGATGAATAATAAGTTCTTCTGCACCTCAGTTTCATCTTGCCCATAGAACAGCCCTTTGGTTTGGGCTAGGATGCCTTAAATTCGTCAGGTAAGATTCGCTGAGGTGTTTATAACACCATAATTCAGTGCTTCAGAAAGGAAGCAAACTTTTGGAGCTACCAAGACCATTTTCAGTTAAAAAGCGTTTTAAATCTCCTTTACGCCAAATAAAATTTTGCAACTGCTTTCTTCAATTATACACCACTGTGTAGTCAAGTGGTGATTAGTGCTGCATTCTAATTAGGTTTGACTGATTTTTTCAAGTCAATGTTCTTTCCATTATACTCCTCTGCTCCTCAATTGTTTTTAACTCAGACTTTTTAAAGCTCGGGACAATGTGTATTTCACACATGCTTCCGTGATTTTGAATACTCAATCAAGTTTTCCTGTGAGCCTGGTCACATCCTGTCTTCCACTGTGATGGTGGCACGGGGCGTTCGCAAATACGCCAGTTTCTACAGGAGGGCCAGTGTCCACATGAACACACTCTCTCTCTTCCCTTTGGCGGCTCCAAGATTCCACACTGTCCTTGGGAGCTTTTGTGCCTGAAGAATCAATCACAAAGTTAGAAGATGTGCTGACAGCGACACAAGCTGGTTTCCTGGACCTCTTAGCCCTCGGGCCCAGAAAGGAAGCACAGCCCCTAATGGACTCTCATTTGTAATTAAATGACAAGGATTTTGCGGTGGGAAGAGTTTTCTCTTCCTTATTAAGGCCACTGGCTGCCTTCTTATTCATTTTTATGTGAGTTTAATTCCCATTGATGTGGGCGATGACTGCTGGTCAAAAACCACTTTTGCATCGGAGTCCGGCATTCTCCCCCAACGTCCCAGTGGTAAACACGGAGGAATTGAAAGACAGAATGATTTCACCTCTGAAGTCCTATTTGGTGCCCATTTTGAGCCCGGGGACCAAACCACGCAGGAGGCCTGGGGTGTTTTCCCTCGGGCACAACCACGAAAGTGTGTATTTTTTCTCCTTTGGTGGAAAAATGATGGCTTTGCTTTCTTGAAGCATTCCTGCTGGCTTATTCATGGAACCAAAGAGGGCGACATCCAAGGAGGGCAGCATGCAGCCTTCTGTTTCCCAGCCAGAGTCAAGGTTTGGCAAAGAGCGAGGCTAGAGGGAGGCGGGACTGCCCCGTGCAGTAGGTGAGAGAAGAGTTGGCCAAAAGGTAGGAAAGACTTGAAACCAAAATCCACACGCTGATGTGCGGGGCCTCCCAGTGAGAAAAAACACTCACCAAACACCCACATGCTTATTTGGGTTGGCAGCGGGTGTGCAGAGCCCAGGAGGCTGTTGAAACAGAGAACTGACCCCCTTCAATGGGCTGGATGGAAGCTGGGACAGGGGCCGGGAGGGGGAGTGCCGTGGAGGATGCTCAAGGCAGAGCTATGGATCCTTGGCCCCAAGAACCCATTTTGCAGGTTCACTTGGGATGAAAGTGTAGGTCCTGCCTCGTGTGAGTGCTGGTTGGGGTGGACTTATGAGAAGTAGGGATATGTCTTTTTCTCTGGAGCCAGACAGACTTGGGTTTGAATGTAGACTCCATCATGCATGGGCACTGGAACCTTGGGGGAACGTCGCTTCACTTGTCTGAACCTCAGTTTCCTGACCAGTAAAATGGGAATGAAATTGTGGTTTTGAATGAGGGTTAAATTTGGTATTGCATATGAAAAGTTGTCTGTGGGGTGCCTGGCCCTCATCGCTTACCAGTGAACAGCTGCCCTCTTTCCATATATTAGATGACTGGTTGCATTTACGGAGGTCAGTTTCCTGTCATGATTTTTGAGCAGATCCAACTGGCTGTAAGTCCTAGCTCAGTGATGGCGAACCTTTTGAGCTCGGCGTGCCAGCATTTTGAAAAACCCTAACTTTACTCTGGTGCCGTGTCACATATAGAAATTTTTTGATATTTGAAACCATAGTAATACAAAGATTTATGTTTTTGATACTTATTTTATATATTTAAATGCCATTTAAGAAAGAAAAATCAACCAAAAAAATGAGTTCGCGTGTCACTTCTGACACGCACGTCATAGGTTCGCCATCACTGTCCTAGCTCTACCTTATGCTACTTTATGACTTAGAGTGAAGTTTCTGAACATCAGTAAACCACAATTTCTTCCATCTAAACAAAAGTTATAATACTATCTCCCTGCATTATCTAGAGTTGAGATGATAACATGACAAACACATAGCATAGTGTCCTACTAAGCAAGCATAGTGAGGCTCCATATATATTAGCCAAGATGGTAGTGATGATAGCCTCTGAGGACAGGAATTGTGTGGACTATCCCATACTTTTCCATGGGAGGCCCGGGAGACATTTGATCATGTCTGGAGACAGTTTGGTTGTCTCAACTTGGGGGGAAGGGTTGTGCTGCTGTTGCTATCCAGTGAGTAAAGACCAAAGATTCTTCTAAACATTCTACAACACAGAGGGTAGCCCCTCTCCCCCACATCAGAGAATTGTCCAGACCAAAATATCCATAGAGCTAAGGCTGTAAAGCCCTCGTCCAACCAGGCACTTTGGAAGAGTTACCATGAAGTAGACATCAGAGGGCCTGAGTTAGTATCAGGGGTAACTAAGGTTTTCAGTTATTTAAATACAAATCATATGTCACCTTCTAGGTTGTACTTCCTTGAGTGTAGGAACCATGCCTTCGTCACCTCAATTCCCTGTGACTTGACACAAGTCATGCCTTCAGTAACTGTCTTTCAGTTCAGTGCATCAAGTCTCCCGTGCAGTGGCTCCAGTGCAAGGTTAAAGATATAACTATTAATTCGATAATTCAGAGAGGATGTTCACCTTGAAACAAAATAGGAAAATGGGCCCATTTTTAGACAGAGCATCAGCCGGGGTGATCAGAACTAGAACTGAGAAACCAAAGCAGCAGAAAACACAGGAAAGTTACTCCTTGGCATGTACCGCCAGTTTAGGACTGGGAAGACTGCGCGTGGATTTGCCTTTCTAATTAGGTTTGACTTGGGCTAATATTGAAGTGAGCTTTTGTTCCCTGAGTAGACACCAGCTGGGAGGTACTCCAGGAACGTGCTGGGTGGCAGGGTGAAGTCAGCCTGATATTACACATTTTCTCTGGGTGACCCATAAATAGATGGTTCACACACGGACATGTGAGACCATCTATAAACTTAGCTCTGACGCAGAATGTCCTGAGAGGTCAGACTCCTGAGTCACTCTGGATGACAGTTCAATCCCGGGCTCCATTACTTGCTCGCCGTGTGGCCTTGCACATGAGATTCAGCTTTTCTGAGCCACATTTTTTCCTTTCAATCTGGGAAATGCGGATGGATAACATCTACCTCAAGAAGTTGTTATGAAGGATTAAAAACACACACACAAAAGCGATAAGAGATTTTGTTGACTCTTACCACAGAAAACTTGGAATGATCCAAAATTCATCACACCATGTACTGGCTTATTCCCTTAAGTAAATGACTTACTGTTTACTTAATTCTTGTATTACCTCTAGTATCTACCAGCACTTAACCATGGTCTTCAAAATGCTCTTGCTGCTAAGCTCTTCCACTTCACCGCAACAATTATCCTTAGAACATACTCCAGACTACTTCCCCTGAAACATAATGCTGGCCAGACCACTCCCATATGTAGAAATGCCTCCCGCAACCTAAAGTCTAGACCAGTGATGCCGAACCTATGACACGCGTGTCAGAGGTGACACGCAAACTCATTTTTTTGGTTGATTTTTTTTTGTTAAATGGTCTTTAAATATATAAAACAAATATCAAAAATATACATCTTTGTTTTACTATGGTTACAAATATCAAAAAATTTCTATATGTGACACAGCACCAGAGTTAAGTTAGGGTTTTTCAAAATGCTGACACGCCAAACTCAAAAGGTTCGCCATCACTGGTCTAGACCTACTGGTGAGCATTCAAAGCCTTTCACTATCTCTCTACGAGTTCCACACTTAACACTTGCCAATGCCTGCATCCCCTCACTCAAGTGAATTTTGGGCACCACCCTTAACTGGGAATCGAACAGTGACCTCCTGGTTCATAGGTTGAGGCTCAACCACTGAGCCACGCCAGCCAGTCTCCAGCTCATTTTCAATTCCTAAAACAGCTTCACGATTTTAATGTTGTTAGGTCTTTGATCCTGATGTTTCCTTAGCATAAACCAATTCTTTTTCATGAAATCATACCCAGTTTTCAAGACTTGGTCAAGTCTTATCTTTCTCCAGGAAATCTTTCTTAATTTCTCCTCTGTTTTTTTTTAGAATCTCTTTTATTCCTCAGGCCCCTGAGCACTTGCTGGCTTTATCTTAAGATCTCTAAGCTTTCTGTTCCCGTTAGTATAGCAGTTCGGGTACATATCTTCCCTCCTTTGTGAGATGAGGAGCTCTGAACAGGTGCTAGAAATCTCTGGAGCCCTCCTGCCACCCCTCCACCCACACCTGGAATAGTATCTTGCACAGGAGAGGCACTCAGGAAATGTTTCCTGGCTCAAATCTCAAGATCATTAAAGGGCTCATTTCTTAAAGGAATCTCTATTGCCAAAGGTATATCCTTCTATCCTAACAAACCATCCCCCAAAAGGAGTGATGGAATAAATTTAATTTTCTCTGTAACTAGAACAAGTTCATGTCTGCCAGGGGGTTATGATGATGGAATGTGATTTAAAGATTTAGTGCTTCATATCCCTTATCCATTAAGTAATCATTCTTGTAATATAAGCATTCTCTCTCTCTCTCTCTCTCTCTCTCTCTCTCTCTCTCTCTCTTTCTTTCTTTCTCTCTCTCTCTCTCTCTCTCTGGTGTGTATTTGTTTTATTCAAGCTAGACTTGAGATAACTCAAAAGGTCCATGTGTTATTTTTTTTTTAAGTTTCTTACAGTTCTCATCTAAATGCAACCCCTTGGACTTCAAAAGAGTACAATTCGGAAAGGGGAGAGAGTAGTAAGTGTGTGTGGAGAAGCCTGGCAATACCTACTCCAGCCAAACAATCAAGGCCATCACCAACAGTGATAAGTTGTGTGCCCTTGAGGTACCACCGTAAGAATGGAGCTTTATTTCTTTGGTCCTTCTCCAAACCCATAACCCCTCTGTAAGCAGGAGAAAAACACCAGAAAAAATCCAAATTGAAGGGCATTCTACAAAATGCCCAATCAGTAGTCCCCCAAACTCTCAAGATCATAAAAAAACAGTCAGAGCTTGAGAAACCATCTCAGTGCAGAGGAGCGTAAAGAGTCATGGCATCCCATGCACTGTATTCTGGATGGCATCTTGGAGCAGATAAAAGGTCATTAGGTAAACATGAGGGAAAATCTGAACACAGCGCGCATTTTTTAAATTAATAGGGTATCGATATTGATTCATTAGTTGTGATAAACATGCATACTGATATAATATACTAGAGGCCTGGTGCGTGAGATTCATGCACTTGGGGGAGGGAGTGGCTGGGGGCAGTTCCTCAGCCCAGCCTGTGCCCTCTCACAGTCCAGGAATCCTTGGGGGATGTCTGACTGACGGACATCCTTAGCGCTGCAGCGGAGGCAAGAAAGGCTCCTGCCACCGCTGCTGCACTCGCCAGCCGTGAGTGCTCTCGGCTCCTTTGTTGAGCGTCTGTGTCATAGCGACATGTTGTTCCGCTGTTCGGTCGATTTGCATATTAGCCTTTTATTATATAAGATAGGATTAACCATAGGGAAAATTGGATGTGGGATACATAAGGACTCTTTATAGTATCCTGCCAACTTTGTTGAATGCCTCATGAGTGAACGAGAGAGGATCATATTTGCATTCAACTTCTATATGAAGAATTAGAAAAAACTGAACACATGCGACTATGGCATGGTAGTTAGATAACCCTGAGGAAGTAATTTGAATCTCTTTGTTTCCTCATTCATTTCATAATAATAATGTTTCAAAGTCAGATAAAGCAAATTAAATTAATCTATATGGGATGCTTAGAACTTAGTAGATGCTCAACAAAGCTCTTTTCCCCTCATCATATTAGACTTGTGCACAAGTGCCTCAACCTCTCTGTGGACAATATCATATTTGTTATCGAATGGAATTGAAAGAAAAGTTATTTAAAGCAAAAACTATAGCTAATACTGTTTTCTAATAAGTGGGCTATCATAACTTTGATCAGTGGGAAAATACGTTTCTATATTCTCTCCTTCCAGTGGGAGAAGAAGAGAGGAAAGACAGAAATTTCTAAGCTTCTTCATGTCTTCTGTGCTGACAAGCAATGAGTCCGAGGGTGGGTGAACCTTTGTGTTAGCACTTTCATGAGATGATATTTGTAAAAATAAGCCTAGAGTCCAACAGCAGGTGGAGACCTCAGAACAGCTGACCTGCTCTGCATAATTAAGTTAGGGAATTAAGATGAGCGTGTATAAAAGTGTGTGTGTGTGTGTGGCAGGTTGGCGGGTGAGAGATTGAACTACAGAGCGGGAGGCTGGAACCTTCAGAGAAATGTGACCAGCACGAAATTCTCTGTGGAGGCACAGCCCAAGGACTTTTAAGGCAAAAATGTCGAAACTCTCATTTTAACTTATTTGTTTTTCTGTCATGTAAACACCCTTCATCATCTCAGTTTTCAAAAAGTCTGCTAAACACACAAATGCCTGGCGTGAAAGGTTCTGGTGGAAATCAAAATCCTCATCTATGTTGGTACCAACCCAAAGGGAAAGAGCAACCCCGGGGGAGTCAGCTGAAGTGAGATTTGGGGTTTGGCAGAAAAAGGAATTTGGATGTGGAAATGACCATTCAGTACAATATCCCTGGGAATTTGCCAAAAATCGGGGCGGGGCATTACATTTGGACTGATTTTAATAGAAGGCAATGTGTTGAGTGTGTGTGTGTGTGTGTGTGTGTGTGTGTGTGTGTGTGTAAAATATGCTGTCACTAATGAACAGATGCATCCCCTTCTTGTCCATATTCCCAGAATGTTGGCCTGAGGGAACAGGTGAGGGGCAAGGTTTCCTAGGCTCTCGGCACTCTGATGGGGAGAAGTGCTCTCCCTATGGCCAAAGGGTCCAAATGCACAGACCATGCCACCCTCCCCACACCCTTCATTTGCTAATGTGCTCCCACACACTGGACTTGCCACACCAAGCCATTTACATATGCTGGAACCCAATGTCTTTTATTCTTCCTCCAGGCCATACACATGCTGTTTCCTTATCATAAACTTCTCAAATCCCCACTCATCCTTTGAAGCCAGCTGTAGTAATTTTTTGAATCCTCACCAGAAGATACATTTTTATTGACTTGAGAGGGAGGAGAGAGAGAGAGAGAGAGAGAGAGAGAGAGAGAGAGAGAGAGAGAGAGAGAGAAAGAAAGAAACATTGACTGGTTGCCTCCATGCATGCCCTGACTGGGACTCAAATCCACAACCTAGGTATGTGCCCTGACCGGAAATCAAACCCACAACCTTTGATATGTTGACAACGCCCTAACCCACTGAGACACACCCAGCCAGGGCTCTAGTATTTTTTTTTTCTAATGTGAAGACTTCTAAGCACATTTCCTCCCTCCCCAAATTCCGGTGGTAGCGCTCCCTCCCTGCACGTGGCCACATTGGACATATGTACACATATGTCCCTCCTGCAGCTCATAACAGGGGACTGCAGTGACCTGCAGTCATTTGTGAAGTACAGTCCCCATCCTTACACAGCAGACTTGGCCCCTGCGACTGGGTGGCTCCCTTTAGCCCAGAGATTTTCACACTTGTCAGCACGTTGGAAGCGCTGGGAGCTGACACCTCGGTTTCACCTGATGTCCTCACGGAATTGTTCTGGCTGCAGCCTGGGCATGGGGGGACTTTGGCGCCTCCTTAGCAGGTGCTGATGTGCAGCCTGAATTGGAAAGCCCTGCTAGAGTCCAGCGTTTTGCTTGTGGGGGCCTCTCTCCCCATCTCACTCTCACTCTTACTCTTGACCTTGTTGCTGGTTCTGCCTTTCCTCAAGGCCAGACTTCCAGAACTGTCTGAAGTACAATATTAAATAACGTCACCAAACACGGGAACATGCTTTGAGGAAGCAAAAGGTGTGTTGGGACGGATAGGCTCGGTGCTGGCTTTTTTCTCCATGGACTTGGAATTAGCAGAGGGCAGAGTCCTCCCATCGCAACCGTGGCAGGAGCAGCTCAAGCCACTCCAGGAATGAGGGCTGGGACAGACAGCAGGGCCCTCCCCAGAGGCCCATCTCCAGGCCGCTGCACTCAGCGTGGTCCCCTGAAAGCTCTTACTGGGGCTGCAGTGGGATGAACTGGGCAACGAGTGAGAAAGGGCTGAGAATGTGTCCGTCACAGTGTGATGGACAGCGACCCAGCCCCTGTCCTCATCAGATGCCTCCTGCTGCTGCCAGGGCCCCTCTGCTGGCAGGTGTGTGCTCTGCTCCTAAAGGCCTGGACCTCTTCCTGTCTTGGGAAGACGGCTCTAGGAGCTGCTGTGCTCAGGCTTCAAGAATCAGGGTGACCAGAAGTGTGTCCTGCTTGGGTGACGTGAGCCAATGACTGCAGATGACCAAGTCCAGGGCATCCTTTGAGCTCCAGGGTCCCCTTGAAGCTGAGGCGAGGCTTTGCCTAAAACCCAACGCTGGCCCGGACTCTTCGCCTCCCCGGTCCTGCCTCTCAAGGTCCCTTACTGGTTCCTCCTGGGAACACTTCCTTTATCATTTACTTGCGCACAAATCTCATCTTGGAGTCCAATTCCAAGGCATCCGACTAAAGACGCTAATGCAACATGATGCGATGGTGTAATCCCATCTTCCTGGCAACTTGGCGATGACAAAAATACATACTTACTGAGCTTTTTATTTAAAATGAATATCATTTCATGGAATCCCCAATCCAACCCTTTGTAAATAAAGAAGCAGCGGTTTAGGAAAATCAAGTCATGTTCCTAAGATCACACGGTGGTCTAGCAGTAATTAAAGAACAGGAGGGATGGAAGCTAAAACTCTGCTTTAATCTCCCTGAAGGTTTGGGGGAATGTATGTTTCCCTGCCTTTTTGTTCATTTTCCCTACTTCTTTTTTCTTGCCTCCTTATCTCTCTCTCTCTCTCTCTCTCTCTCTCTCTCTCTCTCTCTCTCTCCATATATATATATATATATATATATATATATATATATATATATATATGTGTGTGTGTGTGTGTGTGTGTGTGTGTGATATATATATATATATATATATCAATAATTGCAACAAACTGAGATGTCTTAAAAGTGAGCACACAGACATGATCTGAGGAAGCCAGGAAGACTCCTGGAGGGAACACTCAGATAAGTCTTACAGTTGAAGAAGGAGAGATACGGTTGGAAGGGTGGGCTGTGTCACCCTGAGTACTTTATGTCAAACTAGGGAGTTTGGAATTAATGTGGGAGTGAAGATTGGAGTCAATGCAGATCTGGGTGCAGTGGCGGGGAGGCACCCTTAGACCTATGTTTCTGAAAGGTCACATAAATGACTAGCTACCCCTGTGCTGATCCTCGGCTCTCCTGTCCCTTCTATTGGTTGGTTGATGAGGCTGTGCCCTATGTTCTGAGACATCAGCCCTATTGTTCTAGGTAATTTATGGATTTATTTTTATCTCTCCAAATTGACGGCGTTAAGGTCCTAATAGAACTGAGAGCTGGGGGCAGGGTTGGGAGCGGAGTAGGGAATGGCTTCCAGCTCACCAGCTGTGGTGAGTCCTCTCCTTCAGTGTTCTGTACCGAAGGGGAAATGGATGGAGACTCTGATTGCTGATTCCGTAACTATGGTAATGTGCAGGCTCCTGTCAGTTGCGAGGGGCCTGAATGGATTAGAAGCACCTTTTAAAATGCTTACTAGTGAAGAGGTAGCAAAACGCATCTAGACTGTCTGCCTGACACGCTGTGCAGAAACAGGGCTGTAGAAGGCTGAGTTTCAAGGGCACACCCGGCCTTTGAAAATAGAAAGAGGGGGCTGGGGATCACTCAAGCCTGGCTGGGCTGTTTCCAACTAATGCCGGGCAGCTGCCCCTAAGCCCTGCCCAACGAACCCACAAACTGAGGGCTTTGCTTTGAAACTTAGACTCTGCCCCAAATATCCAGCTATTTAAAACAACAACAAAAGTGCTGTCCCTTTTGTTTCTGATCCTGCTACCCATCCCACCTTTGAAGTCTCTTTTGAACTTCCATAATAGCCCATCTCTACCCCTTGAGCCATATTAGGCTTCTATCAGAACTTCCCAGATAATGAAATTAGCCTGGCTTGGATTTCAATCTAATCTCTGTCGCTTCCTTCTTGCTGTGTGGCCTTAGAAAATCACTAAGCCTCTCTGATCTATAAGACAGGGATGGCGGCACCTATGTAAAACGCTGTTGTGAGAGTTTTGCAAAATCTCTAGTCTCATCCATGCCACAGAGTGAAGACTCAAGTTCATGGTGTTTCCTTTCACTTTCCATTTTCATCCCATTCCCTTGCAGTTGTCAGCTTTGTGAAGACGTACTCGGTCTGTCACATGCACTTCCAACTCAAAGTCTAGACCAGCGGTTCTCAACCTATGGGTCGCGACCCCTTTGGGGGTCGAATGACCCTTTCACAGGGATCGCCTAAGACCATCGGAAAACACATATATAATTACATATTGTTTCTGTGATTAATCACTATGCTTTAATTATGTTCAATTTATAACATTGAAAATGCATCCTGCATATCAGTTATTACGATTACATTACGATTCATAACAGTAGCAACATTACAGTTATGAAGTAGCAACAAAAATAATTTTATGGTTGGGGGTCACCACAACATGAGGAACTGTATTAAAGGGTCGCAGCATTAGGAAGGTTGAGAACCACTGGTCTAGACAGTCAGTGCGTAAGGAAAATGAGCCAGAGAACTGCAACTGGATCCGGAGATTCTCTGCCACCAGCTCCCGTGGTCCGAGGCAAACATCCCACAATAGCTAGACAACGGCACTCTTTCTTGGCCTCTGACTTCACCCAGACCCTACAAGGGGAACTCATGAACAGATGAATGCCACCCATGCAAGTTCTCCTCCACTCCCAGGGAAGCGGGCCCAAGCACCTGACTTACTGGTGGAAAGACTTGCACTTTCCAGAAAGGATAGAACACTGGCACATGGAGACAGAAAGACCACTCTCAGAATGCCCCCAAGGGCTACCCTGTCCATCTCTTGAGATTTTTGGTCAATCTCAGAATCTCTTCATATCCGCAAACCCTCATTCCCACCTCACCGCACTCCTCCATTTGACTGGCATACTCTTAGCTTCTCTCTGTGAATTCAACCCTCTCATCCATCCATCCAGACCCCATGCTGGTTGCATCCTCCTTACAAAGCTTTCACTGACCCTCTGGTTCAAGTTGATATCCCCATTTCAAACCCAGAAAAGCACCTATGATTTGTAGAGTTACCATTTGATAATTAACTTCAACTTTTACAATAACATTTAAAGAAAAATAATTCTGGTTTTAATTATAAAGCAAAGGTACCAAAATGCAATTGAAATTTTTAAGAATAGAAAAATCAATCATAAAACCATGTTTTAGCACAATTATATTTGACATTGTGATATATTACCTTCCTGTGGTTTCATTTTTATAAGTATTTTTAACTTATGTATAAGAAATAATTAGGTAAGATTTTATATAGTATTTCAGCCTGGTTTATATATTAAAACTAGAGGCCCGATGCATGAAATTTGTGCAAGAGTAGGCCTTCCTTCCCCTGGCTGCCAGCACCAGCTTCCCTCTGGCACCCAGGACCCGGGCTTCCCTTGCAGCCCTGGTTTCGTCCAGAAGGTCATCTGGAAGGACGTCTGGTCTAATTAGTATATTAACGCTTTTATTATTATAGACTACTTACTAGAGGCCCGGTGCACAACATTTGTGCACTGTGGGGGGGGGGGTGGTGTCCCTCAGTATGGCCTGCACCCTCTCGCAGTCTGGGACCCCTCGGGGGATGTGTGCCTGCTGGCTTAGGTCCGACCCACCAGAGATCGGGCCTAAGCCGGTAGTCAGATATCCCTCTCACAGTCCAGGGCTCTCACAGTCTGGGACCCCTCGCTCCTTACTGCCCACCTGCAGCGGAGGCAGGAGAGGCTTCTGCCACCGCAGCTGCACTCACCAGCTGTGAGCCCAGCTTCTGGCTGAGCGATGCTCCCCCTGTGGGAGCACACTGACCACTAGGGGGCAGCTCCTGCATTGAGCGTCTGCCTCCTGGTGGTCAGTGTGTGTCATAGCAACTGGTCGTTCCACAGTTTGGTCGATTTGCATATTAGGGTTTTATTATATAGGATTAGGCTAGTAGAGTGATTTAGTTTAAAATTAATAATGCTTTTACAGTTACTATGTAGTAAATCATATTCCTTCACCTATTCAATTATTTTAAAAATATGTGAGTACCTGCTGTGCTATAGGTACCTCGCTAGGTAGTCACTAGAATATAATACTGCACAGGATAAGATAGCTTGAATTCTGGTAAGGAAGACAGACAACTAATCAAGCTATTATATATGCTCTTCTGTTTTGCTCTTAAATATTTTAATGTGTATAAAACTCCATCAAAGTTTCCTATACCATGAGAGCCATATATTTCTTTTATATAATCTCAATAGTATATATAGCTCAGTGCTGAGCACACTGAATCCAAAATGTTATAGATGAAATGAATGATCAGTCATTAAATATACTTTATGAATAAAGGTCTGAGAGGTGAAATGACTGGCTATAGATCGACAGGGAAACCCTAAAATGCAGTACCTAAAGAAAAGAGTCCAATTGAAGGAGACATCAAATCCCCAAGAAACAGAAAGATGCTTTCAGAGCTTGAGGACTCTCCCCACCTCTACTCAGTGTGGGAAATAAGCCAGCACAAGCATTGTATTGACTCACAGCAGGAGGGGCCCACAGCAGGAGGGGCTCAGCGCAGATGCAGAGCTTCCTGTCAGGAGGTTTACATTAAAGTCCTTGGAGACTGTAAACTTCCCATCCAAGGCAGTGCTAAGAATGAAGCAGTTTCCTATTAGTCTGCAGCAGCTTGGAAATGTTCAGCACACAGGAAGGGGTAAACCTTTTGTTTTACCTCCATTTCTAAAGCATAACTCTCATTTTTTCAGCACAGCACTACTTGTTCTATGCTACTTTGCCTCTTTTTTCTCAATAAAGCGAGTCTGTTCCCTTCTGGGAATTATGGTCCCCCTCCCTCCCATTTCTCATATTTCTCAGCACCTGTTGGGCAGCTGCTACTTTCTGCCCAAGCAGTGGCTGTGTTTGCAAGGACTCAGTTCTAGCAATATGGAAAGTTAGTGATACTTAAGGGATTTGCAATATGAACTTAACTATAGTAGATGGCTGGAACCACACGCTCAAATTTCCCATGTACGCCCGTGGAAGAAGTACATTCCTTTAAGAAGCAATAAAAATAGCAGAGCTACTGAGTTCACTGGCTATGTAGCTGTGAATTTTTTCCTGCATCTATATATAACCACACAACTGCAGCTCTCATATAGCTGCATATGAATGAATATGCATGGATATCTAGCTGTCTATATCAGCTTGCTAGAAAATGGTTTCTTAATAGTATTACAGTAGCAGTTAACACTGAGTCCTCATGAGGTGGCAGACATTGTTCTGAGCATTTTACAGACATGGATAGATTCAAACCTCAAACAACTGTAAGAGGTAGCTATTAGTCCAAGCCCTAGTTTTATAGATGAGAAAGAGAAACCTCAGAGAGGTTAGTTAAGCAGATTGCCCAGGGTCACACAATTAGGAAGTGGCAGAGCCAGGATTTCAGCTGGACGGTCTGGATCCATAGACCATGATTTTAACTGGTATGCAATGCTTACATTTACTATTTTATATTAGACTAGAGGCCCAGTGCACGAAATTCGTGCAAGGAGCTCGGCCCTCGCAGACCCAGTTTTGTCCAGAAGGTTGTCTGGAAGGACGTCCAAAAGGTCATCCAGCTGTCCAGTCTAATTAGCATATTATGCTTTTATTACTATAGATTTACTAAACTACATCTTGTACAAAATGAGGATTATTCTATTTTTAATTTCAACAAGCCATTGAGATATGTAGGGCAAATATGATCACAGTTATTGTTAATATTATTGTTTCTCCCATAAGAAAGTGGGGGACAGGAGTTCAGTGACTTTTCAAAGCTTATGTAGTTGGTGAGGGAGCAAGAATGTTCTATATCTTGGTTTTATATATACATTTTTTAATTTTTATGGTAGATAATATATAGTATTACATAATACATAGTAACATATATTGCTATGTATAATTTATGTCACTATATATAATATACTACAGTACCATATTTTATATATATAATATATATAATATAGTGGTATGCAGGATCTGATGTGTACTAGTAAAGTACTTGGGTATATTATAATAATAAATATTTAAGTATATATGTAATATATACTTATATAATAATAATTAACAACTTGGAAATAGTATTTAAAGACAAATGTAGTAAATGGAAATATAACAATAGTATCCAGATCTTATCAATACACATTTCCTTTAGATCCTTTTGCAAATTGAAATGCCCTATCCTAGGAAGAAATATAAAGGACATTTTATTGTCTAAAAGAATGAAGTTCCATGTTTCTTGTAAAAACAAATTGATTACTTAGTGACAAAAAGGTTACAGGTTTCTGATATTAGTCCTATAAGCCAGGTTATTAAACTTTCAAAGCCACTCAACATTCCATGGATTCTTTGTCTATCTGTAGAGGTTTGAAAGAAATGAGATGAAAGATCTCTTGAGTATGGATTCTGCTCTTCATTCTGCTTGAGATTGGTCTCTGGTACCCAGGAACTAGTTCTTTAGCATCTCTAAGCTTCATGTTACTCATTTTAAAATGAGCTTAGGGATATCGTTAGCAAATATTCAAGGGGCCGGAGTTCTGATCAACAGTTGCTCAACATTTCTGAAAGCAATGAAGGTGGTTATTGCTGACTGTGACATTGAACTTGTGAGAGCCAGGAGTTGAGTGCTACTCTAGAGCAGTGGTTCTCAACCTTCTGGCCCTTTCAATACAGTTCCTCATGTTGTGACCCAACCATAAAATTATTTTCGTTGCTACTTCATAACTGTAATGTTGCTACTGTTATGAATCGTAATGTAAATATCTGATATGCAGGATGGTCTTAGGCGACCCCTGTGAAAGGGTCGTTCGACCGCCAAAGGGATCGCGACCCACAGGTTGAGAACCGCTGCTCCAGAGGCATCAGGCAAAGGAAAGTGTTTGGTTTGGTTGTCTCCTTCTGAATTTGAGGATTGATTTATTCCTTCATGAAGTAATTACTGAGCACCCACTATGTGCCACTGAGTGCGGTAGGAAAGGCCTTGTTCTCATGGAGTTTACATTGGGTTTCCTTAAGTGAATGAACAAACACTATGTAATATGTCAAGAGCTGGTAAGTACTGTGGAGGAAAATACAGCAGGGTAAGGATGGAGGAGAAAAGGGGGGGGGGATTTTATTTTTTATTCAACAGAAAACTTGATTTAATTGATATGAGGTTATTGATACTGGTTGTTCATCTAATTTGGTGTGAATGGTTATGTTTTACTGCAGACATATTAGTGCACTTGAATATTGGGTACTGCCCCAAATCTTGCTGTGAGGATGTTCTATAATACACAGCATCAGCATATAAATTTATAAAATCTGAAATTTCATAAAATTCCAAAGCACATCTGTACCAAGAGATTTCAGATCACTGGAATCTACCAGCCAGACTTCAGGAAAGGGGTCAGGAGTGGAAATATGCCTGTGAAAGTCATCGTCCTGTAGATGGCGTTTGGATAAAACCAGGAAGAGGAGCGAGGCCTTGAACTGTGTCTCACTCCACTATGTAGAGTGATGAGGTGGGAGAACAACAAAGAGAGGTTGTCCAGAAAGCAAGTCCTGAGAGTGTGTCAAGAGCAGTGCGGGAAGGCATGATCCGCTGTGTGGAAGGCAGCTCATAGGTCAACAAGGCTGAGGACTGAGCATGGGAACGAGGGGGGCAGCGGCAGCCACATCGAGCAGCCTTGCTCTTTCTGTTCATCTTATTGCCAGGATTCATTCTATCCACAGCCATCCTTGATGCATGTTTGATCTGTATTTACCGTAATTGCCTAACAGTTGCTTCTTCGAGGAACTACTTACATGACTGACATTTCCTGGATATGAGGTATATTTCCTAGAAGCAGTATAATATATTCAAAATACACAGATTTCAAAGCCAGAGGGACCTGGGTTCAAAACACCCAATTGGGTTGCCCACACCTTCATAGGTCAACCGCTGACAAGCTACTTTACATTGCTACCTCAGATTTCCCACCTGGAAAACGAGGCTACTGATAATCTCGAATGTATGTTGATGATTAAAACACAGTGACATACAGAAAGGGTTCTAGCACATAGCAGGTCCGCTCTGGCACATACCTCAAAGTTCCTCTTTTCTAAGGACAGAAGATAAGCAGTAAACATGAAGCATGGTGGTAGGACAAAGCATGCATTGAACGGGACCACAGGGTACGTGGACTGGGCCTCTGGCCCCAGTAGCTGTATTTTGTCAAACCCCAGGTAACCTGCACCTTTCCTAAGTTTTAGAATCAGAGGTCAGCAGCCAACAGTCCCCATTTACCTACCACGCCCTGTTTGGTTGGAATTCTAGATTTAATTGGTTGCTTGATTGGTTAGTAACACTGTCTAGTTTGCGATAGTTTACTCTTTCCTCATGAATGACATCACTCATGGACATCACCTGCTTGTTCTGACCTAGATTTGAGCTTGCAGTCCCTGGAGTAAATCATCTTTCTGGTCCCTTCATTTAGAATATTTCACAAGTTTTGTAACTAGCACTCCAAGATGTCTTTGTTCAGGGCACTTTTATATTCTGAACACTACAGACACACTTCTTAGGGTTTCCATGCTTTCTGACACCCTATAAAAAGTTTAGACTTGAAAACAAAATAATTGCCTCTCAAATAATAAAGATGAACTGCAAAATTAAAGTTTTGTGCACAAAATACATAATGGCATATCACACATCCAACTGCTGCTCAATTCAGGTAGTTTTATATTTAAAAAAAATAAAACATAAATGACAAGAATAAAATGAATTTATTTTTTAGGCAACTGGGAATTAGAGAGCAAGTCTTTTATGCTGAGAGGAAGGTAGGGAGAGTAGGCCTCAGGTGCCTAAAAAGGGTATAATGTAATGTTTTTTTAAAAAAATCTTTCTTGTTGAAAGTATATATATGTCCTGTTTCCCCCCCCCCCCCCCCCGCCCCCTTGAGCCCTTCTACCTCTCCCTTGGCCCCTCCCGCCAACCCAGACCCTCACCAACCTATCATGTAAGGTTTTAATTGATTCTTCCTTGGATAGCTTACATTGTTCAGGGAAGCAATAGCCCCAGAATCCCTTACTTCTAGAAAGAGGCAGGTGGCACAGTTGCTACCAAAGAGGCGTAAGTGTAATCTGCTCAGGTTTGGGGGGAAACTTTTCCTTTTCCGAATTAATGGGATAGATTCAGTTGGTGTGGCATTCCCTCTACCTACGTTGAATCCAGGCGTAATACCTGGAGATGCAGGTGACATTCTGGCAACATGAGATGCCAAGTCAATGTGCTGGGGATGGTGGGCTAGAGAGGCTGAAGACATTGAGTCCTTGATGATAAACTGGTCACGTGCTCCTCTCTTGCTTATTATGAGAGAAAACAGAACCTTTCTGCAAGCCACAGGAAGGCCGAGTTTTGTTCGTTTATTTGTTGTTTGGTTTTATACTTGCAGCCAAAAAGATGTCTGATTGCCACACCATGGGAAGGGATGATTAAAATGCAGGGGAGATCAAGGGCATTAGCATTAGGGACATTCAGAAACTTTGAATCCAGCAAGCTGGAGGGATATTCCAGAGGGAAGCTGACTGCTCGGGTATGCAGATGCCACCAAATAAAATCAAATGGATAAAGAGTTTAAGACAGCTGCCATGGTTGGGGGAGCAGGGGACATGAATTAGGTGTTTCTACTCTGAAGTCTAAGATAATTGGATGGTGGAATTACTAGGTACTCAGTATGGACTACCTCAGTCTAGGTGCATGGCTTTGTGGTCCTAAAGACGATGCAGGAATAGAACTTACAAAGTCAACAGAAACCGATGTCCAGCAGGCCCCTTACATTATGTGTCTATACATGTCCATGTTATTACCAGCAGTTTTGACGAGAGTACGGATGTAGATGATTCAAACTGAACTCTTTGGAATTGCATGAAATGGAGCTTTCCCCTGGTCAGATCATAAAACATCCCCTACTGGATTGTGGGTAGGGAGAGGAGGAGAGGAAAGGATTTGTGCATATTGGACTTGAAGACTGTGGGACATGGGTTTGGAGATGACTTCTAAGCAAACATATTTAAAGCCAGGAAGTGTTTAAGCTGCTTTGAAGTCATTTTTTAAAAAAATTATTGAGTACAGCCAATGTGGCTCAGTGGTTGAGCATCGATTCCCAGTCAGGGCACATGCCCGGGTTTCAGGCTTGGTCCCCAGTAGGGGGTGTGCAAGAGGTAGCCGATCAATAATTCTTTCTCATCATTGATGTTTCTAGCTCCCTCTCCCTTCTGCTCTGAAATCAATAAAAATATTTTTAAAACCTTAAAAAAAGACTACCAGATATCTTTAGGATTTCAACTGAATGATCCTTTTCCCATGAACCCCAGGAATCTAGAAATTGGGTTAAGTACTGTTATTCAATGTTGCTATGAACTAAAGAATTTGGGTTCATTAAGACATCATGTCTCAAGTCATAGCCATCATATTAAGGGATTATACCAGTCATCATTCCTTTCTTTTTCTGATGCAGGAAAAGGCTAAGTAAATATATTTTAAAACATTGGGCAGAGCTCTAGCTGTTTTGGCTCAGTGGATAGAATTTTGGCCCATGGACTGAAGGGGTTTGATTTCGGTCAAGGGCATGTACCTCGGTTGCAGGCTCAATCCCTGGCCCCACCCACTCTCTCTAAAAATCAATGGGAAAAAATATCCTCAGGAGAGGATTAACAAAAACAAAAAAACAAAAGCACACACACACACACAATACATTGGGCAGAAAAAATAAAAATATCCTTTAAGATCCAGGTTACTATATATTTTCTATAAAAATATAAATGTCATTGCCCTGATTTAGTCTGCATCAGATTCTGCCAAATATTATTAAATAAGTGCCTAGAATCTGAGCTTAAATCATGAATATATTTCAATGCTTAATAGCTTTAGAACCTTTGAGAAATTGCCTGACCTCTTAGCTTCCTCATCTGCAAAATAATACCTACCTCATATTGTTAAAATTGTGTGTATTGAACTAGATACACGTAAAATGCTAAACATGGTAGCTAATGCATTATGTTAAAAATGTGAGCACTTTTTATTATCAATAAATTCACAAGAAACCACTCACTTCTTTGATTCAAAAGTGTGATCAATAGTCCAGCCAATGGTATAATACAAAAAATACACAATAAAATGTTAAATATTATAAAAGAAGTAAGATCTCCAATTTTGTACATAATATATATCTAAAAGTTTAACAGAGATTCTATTCAAAATTTATCAAAATGTAAAATAATTTTGTAAGCATCTGGGTTTCATATTATGTATATGTGTGTATACATGCATGTACTATAATAATAAAAGCATAATATGCTAATTAACTGGACATCCTTCTGGATGACCTTCTGGATGAAGCCAGGGCTGCGAGGGAAGCCTGGGTGCCAGGTGCCTGCCAGTGGCTGGAGAGAAGCCCGGGTCCCAGGTGCCAGAGGGAAGCTGGTGCCAGCAGCCAGGGGAAGGAAGGCCTACATCAGGCCTCTAGTGTAAATATAATACATACTAGAGCCCCAGTACACAAAATTTGTGCACTGGGGTGGGGGGGTGTCCCTCAGCCCAGCCTGCAACCTTTCCCATCTGGGAACCCTCAGGGGATGTCGGACTGCCGGTTTAGGCCTGATCGGACCTAAACCGGCAGTTGGACATCCCTCTCACAATCCGGGACTGCTGGCTCCCAACCAGTTGCCTGCCTGCCTGCCTGCTCACCCCCTAACCACTCCCCTGCCAGCCTGATCGACGCCTAACTGCTCCCCTGCCAGCCCTGTTACCCCCACTGCCCTCCCCTGAAGGCCTGGTCCCCCCAACCACCCTACCCTGCCGGCCTGGTCCCCCCCAACTGCCCTCCCCAGCAGGCCTGGTCATCCCCAACTGCCTTCCCCTGCTGACCTGATCGACCACAACTGCCCTGCCAGCCATCTTGTGACCACATGGGGATGGCCATCTTTGACCACATGGGGGTGGCCATCTTGTGTGAGGGTGTGATGGTCAATTTGCATATTACTGCTTTATTATATAGGATTATGTATATTTATCTAGAATTTTTTTTTTAAATATATTTTTCACTGATTTTTCACAGAGAGGAAGGGAGAGAGACAGAAAGCCAGAAACATCGATGAGAGAGAAACATCGATCAGCCGCCTCCTGCACATCTCCCACTGGGGATGTGCCCGCAACCCAGGCACATGCCCCTGACCGGAATCGAACCTGGGACCCTTGAGTCCACAGGCTGACGCTCTATCCACTGAGCCAAACCGGTTTCGGCTATCTAGAATTTTTATACATTATATAAGATATCCAGCTACATATTAAGTTATCATTTATATTTATATGCATTTATACATTTATATATATACCTCATACCCAATAATAATCAGTTAAAAATGAAATAGAATATAAATCATTCACAAAGGCAAAAGTGTGAGACTGTACGTTGTAGGTCCAAGACTTTGATATGACTGATAGGAAAATGCCAACAGACACAATTAAAGGATGCAGTTTGGGTTTTATTTTTTAATCCTCACCCAAGAATATTTTCCCATTGATTTTTAGAAAGAGTGGAAGAGAGAGGAAAAGACAGAAAGAAATATCGATGTGAGAGAGACACACCGATTGGTTGCCTCCTGCATATGCCCCAACCAGGTCCCTGGCTGGGAGAAGCCTGCAACTGAGATATGTGCCCTTAACCAGAATCAAACCCAGGACCCTTGGTCCCCAGGCCAACTGTCTATCCACTGAGCCAAACTGGCTAGGGCTAAAGGATGTAGTTTTTTGAATGGCTTGGAATGTAAGATGGTTCTTCCACTTTTGAAAATTACAAATTACTAGCTACACTTACAAATAATCTATAACCCAGTGATTTCTCTTTTAGATATATAACGACAGAAATGAGTGCTTACACCCAACAAAATATGTCAGGGAATGTTCTCAGCAGTTTTATTTGTGATACCACAAAACTGGAAGCAACTCAGGTGTTCATCAGTAAGAGAGTGGGTCAATTGTGACATATGCATGCAATGAAAACCACACAGCTATGAGAAAGATAAGCCACTGAATCATGTGACAATCCATGAATTAACCTCCTAGAAATGCTGGCAAAAGCCAGACACAAAAGATTATGTGCAGTATTATTTAATTTATCTGTAATTTACGATGTGATGTTGCTAGGATTATATAGAACAGGATAGTAATTACCCTGAGGAGATATTGACTGGGAAGGATAATGATGAGGTTTCCTGGGGTGATAGACATAATCTATATCCTGACCTGCATGGTGGTTTGACAACTGCATACATGTGTAAACATTCATTGAACTTATCAACTGTGAAATTTACAGTACTCAGGTTACACCTCAATAAAAAAAAATAAGACAACCAAAAAAATCTCAAACCAACAAAAAGATCTCTTTCCTCTTCCTTAATGTTTTAAAAATATATTTTTATTGATTTCAGAGAGGAAGAGAGAGAAAAAGATAGAAACATCAATGATGAGAGAGAATCGTTGATCGGCTGCCTCCTGCAAGACCCCTACTGGGGATTGAGCCAGCAATGCAGGCATATGCCCTGACAGAGAATCGAACCATGACCTCCTGGTTCATAGGTCAAAGCTCAACCACTGAGCACACTGGCTGGGCTCTTTCCTTTACCTTAAAAAAATGGGTTTTTATAGCTAGAAAGTAGAAATTTGAAGTTCATGGCTGTCAGGTTGTCAAAGGACATTGTCTGCCACAATTCTTTTGTGTATTATACACATGCAGACATACACACATTACGTATGTGTTTACTTAAGCAAAATATTTGCAAAGAATATATGTTCAACTGATAACAGCAATTACACTTGAAAATAGAATTGGACAGGATTTAAAATGTTTTGTTGATACATTTCTGATTACTAAAATAAAGGACATTCATAACATTAAAGTGGGAATCTGGAGGGTGTTTAGCCAAATAGTGTTAGGGATTTGTCCTCTCTGGTGAATAAATGGAGAGAAAGGGATGAGAGGCACCCAGCCCCCCAGAACTTTTCGGGCCAGTGGCAGGAAAAGTTACTTAGGGCTGCAAAGCCTTCTCTGAGCTCATTTCATCAAGATGGAAAAATCTGCTAGGAAAATTAATACGTCTGTGAATAATTGAGAGCCGCCTACAGTATACTCTCCTGAAATGACATTTTTTCTCATATGAATGATGAAAAGAGAAGGAAAGCAACCTTCGAGGTCATCTCATTTAAGGCCCTTGCCAAGGTGCCAATCTTTTCCATAATTTTTATTTTTAAAGTGTCTCAGCAGATGTGTAACAAGTGGAAAATGTGCCTTTGCTACCAAGTAGGGGAGGTGTGCTGTATGCACTTAACTGAAGAACAGGCTATGAAAGCGGCCCTGTTTGTTTACTTTGCCACCTAGAGCACTGTCAGCTGTGTGTGTGTGTGTGTGTGTGTGTGTGTGTGTGTGTGTGTGTGTGCGCGCGCGCCTATGGAGGAGTCTAAGAGACTGAAAGAGAAAGAAACTGACAATGCAAAGGATACTGGTTTGGGGAGCCCATTTAGCAACACTGGCTTGGATTAAATATTGACATGTCTGACTAACAAAAATATTCATCTAGGTTTTCACCTCTGTCTCTTCATTCCAGTTCTATGAATCAAGAAAAAGTTCTGAATTTCTCAGAGCATGAGAACAAGATATGTTCCGACGTGGCTTTCTGGGTGCCACAAACCAGAGGTGTGCCCATGATTCAATAACTGAATGGCATTAATCCTCTTTCTCTCCCACCACTTCATCCACTTCCTCCCCCCACCCCTCCTCCTCCTCCTTTTGACTGTTCCCACTTCAAAGTCTCAATGGCTCAGGTTGGGAAGGCTTGCAGTGTTCATGAGGGACTCCCACCCATCTTCCTTTCTAGCCCTCTTCTCCCCTTCTCCATATGCACTGCAACGTTGAGAAGCATGGCCAGTCCTTATTGCTCTAGACAGCCAATGACCTTCCTCTCCTTCATCATTCTACTCTTGATCTTTCTTCAGTTGCATCTCCACTGCACAAAGTCGTGTTCTAAAAACATACCTAGGATTTATTTAAATCAAGTATAGTAAGCCCTAGCCAGTTTTCTCAGTGGTTAGAGCATCGGTCCATGGACCTAAGGGTCTCGGGTTTGATTCTTGGTCAAGGGCATGTACCTCGGTTGCATACTTGATCCCCAGCCCAGGTCACGGTGCATATGGAAGGCAACCAATCAGTGTGTCTATCTCACATCGATGTTTCTCTCTCCCCCTTCTCCCTCCCTTGCACTCTCACTAAAAATCAATGGGAAAATATCCTTGGGTAAGGATTTTAAAAAAAAGTATGGTAAGGCACACAGATATGAAAATGGTTATCTTGGAAGAAATTTATACTTGCAGGTCCTTAGAAACAGAAGGCACAGCGCTCTATGTAAGGCCATATGGGAAAGCAGCCAAGTTGACCAGGAGACAGAGGGGGAGAGAGACGAATACAGCCTCGAGCCTTTATTGAGGAATGGGCAAGGCAGGATAGATATGCTGAGCCAGTTTAGGATTAGATAGTTTGAATGATCTCAGTGGGCTACGGGCTATACGGGTGGTCCCTAGTTGTCTGGTACTTGGCCTTGGGTGATTTAGGGCAGGAGGCATGTTGGCTTGGTGTGTGAGAATTTGATAAAGGAAATAGTCAGGAATGGAGAATCTGGATTGGTTGGTTTGTAGAGTAAAGGCATGCTTATAGGGGTGTCATTTGCTATCTCTAGGAATAAACCAGTCTTGGAAGGAACAGTCTCTCCAGGATCAAGACTCCAAATGACAGAGCATCAACAATGCAGAAAATAAGAAATACAGTCAGTACAGTTGGATTAATAATCATTATTGTTTCATGGTGCACTCTCATCATTGGTCCATGCCGGCACGTTTTACGTTATGTATTTCTCTCTCAAACACAGAACAGCCATGAGTTAACCATAGCACCTAAAACCTAGGTCATTACCAAACACTACTTATGAGCTTCTATCCTAATCTGGTGGAGTCCAATTATTTTTTCTGCGCTATATTAATGGGCCTCAATACCTCGTACAGAGAAGACTATCCCATTTTGAATGACTGCCAATGGCCACTTCTATTCCCCATCCTGTCATTTATCTCGTCAGCTTGAATTTCAAACTCTGAGTGTTTTCCAACCTGTAATTTAAACACTGGCAAACAGAAGAACATTTCACTTGACTGTGGATGAAAAATTCATGAATTCATGAAGATAGATGCTGATATTTTTTAAAAAATTACTTTGTGCCCAGATGAGCCAATACCTCTACTAATGGCAAAATAGTTTTCACAGATCTTGAAACAAAAGTCTAAAACCCAAGAAGTTAGGAAAGAAAGGGCCTTGGCCAGAGGCCTTTCCAAGCCAGACCTGAGGTTATGGTGACACCGGCAGGAGTCCTCTTACTGTCTAGATTTTCAGCAGCCCCACTATTCATTTTGAATGAGGGCCACCAGACACTGTCCGCCGGCAGCCAGTAGATGTGAAGGGACAGGGCTATTCATAGCTTTTGAAAATATTCATGATAATGTGTTTTGGGTGGGAAATTTGAGGGATGTTATGCTTAGAGAAGCTGGTGGGACTGTTGTTGAAAAACCCTCGGAAATCGGATGCCTACAAGAAGGGACCTTGGAAAAGCCAGCGGTACACGGTCACAGGCAACAGGTATTCTGGGGAAGGGGTGTGTCAGGGTAACACTCAGGGGACTTCAGCCTGACTTTCCATTTGCTCACTGCAATCCCAGCAGGTCTTAGGTATTTCTCTTTCCGGGTGTTCAGAAATGTGAGGAGAAGAGAGCCCCTGTATACGCTGATGGCTGGATCGGTTCTGCCTCATCCAGCCCTTTTATTTGCTGGCCTTTCCGTAGTTCTGGACAAAAACATGCACACGGGTTCCTGAGCTATTGTCACAAACTGACAGGCGTGCAAGACCGGGTTTCGGGTCTTCATGAAAACATCCTTCTTTCTGCTTGACAGCCTGTGGGAACTTGGGAATTTAGCTTCGTTGTGTCCTAGCCAAGGCCTCACAATGAAAGGGTTTTCAGAAATCTCCTCAGGTCCCAAGTTCAAGCCAAGAAGTGAGTGTGGTTGTGTTTTGTGCAGATAACGTGTAAATCATGTGCTGTCAGGTTTCAGACTTCCTGAATGAACTGTCCTGGGCAAAGAGGACGGGGGTGTTCGGGGTTCCCACCATTTGGGGACTTTGGCTGAATCCCAGCATTTTTAGGAGACCCCATTTGAAAACATTTACCTGTCCCAGTGAAATGAAAAGGCGTTTGTCCTACAAATGGCCCCTGAAATAACTTTGGAAGTCAAGTCCAACCCCTGCCACCGAGCACTGGCTATTACCCTTGGACATTGCTAAGTGGGGCTTATAATTCTGGAATAATTTGCCTTCGGATTTATGACTCTTGAGTCCAGTCCACACATCAGCCTTTGCGTCTCCTCTCCCACGTTAAATTGGCCCATAAAACTCCACACACCATAAAATGAGATCTGGGTGGAGATGTGGCACAGCTTCCCCCAAGGTCAACATTAGGATAGACTCGCACTCACCCCCAGACCCATCCCAGGAGCAAATGGAAACAAAAGGCTTGTTGGTCCGCAGACTTTACTCCTGGCAGCCCTCAGAGAGCCCCATGTTCTTGTTTAGCTGGGACAGCAGCAGCCGTGATAAAGGGGGAGACCCCTTTTTTCTCTCCATGCCCCTTATCTGGGCGGTGGTCTATGGAGAGGATCAAGTAGAGGAGAAATCGCAGTAGCCTCACCAGGTTCTAGCCAGCACCAAGGACTTCCTGTGGCCGGGCGCCAGCCGCATGCGGAACAGCCCCGATGGTGTCTGAAATATTTGGCTCCTGGCTCAGGCTGTGGGTTGGCTGTCTGGTTTGTTTGAACACAGGCTGGCCTGGGAGTCTCTGTGTAGAATGCTCCTTGAAGCGTTTTCCATGACATCTGCCAATTAAACGTATGAATTACTCTGTTTGCTTCTCTGTGACAGGGCAGATCCTTTATTCAGAAGCTAAGAGTTTCTCGTCATTCTTGCTTTTTCTTCTCACATCGATTCCCTTCTGTTATGTGCCAGGAATGGGCCAGATGCTCTTATATTTGTGATTTCCTTTTATTCTTCATGACAGCCCCAGTAAAATGGGCTTGGGGTTCCCATTTCAAAGATGAGGAAACTGGGATGCAGAGACAGGAAATGATTGATCTAGGGGCCACTCACACTCATTAAGGGCAGAGTAGGCACAGGAACCTAAGTCCCATTTCAAGGTCTGTTTGTTTTTTCATCCTCTCCATTCCATTCCCTTATGATGAATGCTTAAACATTTTGAGTTGGTATTTGAATCTTTATTCATTTATCCATTCAACAGGAGGATCTACCATTGAGCACCTACTGTGTGCAAGGTATCAGGTCCAAAGGCTAAGCACAGAAGCCTGCCGACTTTTTCTCTAAAAGACAGATAATAAATATTTTAGGCTTTGAGGTCTCTATTGAAACTACTGAGCTCCACCGTTATAGTACAAAAGTAGCCATAGACAATAGATAGATGAATGGACATGGCTGTATTCCAATGAAAACTTATTTCTAAAAGTAGTACTGGGACAGATTTGACACTCGGACTGTCGTTTTCTGCAGACTTCCATGCAGTGCACAGCCTGCATGCTGTCCGTAACATCCCTAGTGAGACACCACATAATTATGCACCGACTCTGAGCCTGCAATGAGAATGAGGGTGCCTGTGCTGGAATCATCCCTGCTCTCTCAGAGTAAACATGAGGGGCCTAGCTTCTATGCATCTCTGCCATGCATCACCTCTCCTTAGCCACTCATGGGAGTGTGCCTACTACCGATGAAACCCCACGTGACTTGTGCAGAGTGTTAAATAGGAGAAAGTCATGAGAACACAGAAGAGTCTGGGCTTGGGTGTAGCCATCCACACACTTGATGACACTGCGAAACTAGTACAGTGATAACAGTTGCCATGGATTGATGTTTCTATGCCTAAGGCACCCATCTGTATTATCTCACTGGATCCTCAGAACATCCAGTTCATAAGTAGTGCTCTTACCACTTTCCAGATGAGGACACCTAGACTCAGAGAAGTTAGGTCACAAGGTCACACAATCAGGAAGTAGCCAGCTCAGGATATGAGTGAAAAGTCTGCAGGTTTCCAAAATCCCTCACCACCAAAGTCTACTGCTTTTGACAGAAGAAAATGAAAGAAAGAACAATTAGCTTTTACTGTGGTCCTTGTTGTTGCCAAGATGAACCATGAGGACCACTTGACGCGAAAGATACACTCGTGGGGACGGCAACCACACTGTGTGCTGCTGCTGACAGTGGTTGGATTCCTGAGGCATGAAAAAGCCTTTGAGTGTGTGCACACAGGGCCCTCTACTTCCCAGGAGGATACCACAGATACCCTGTTCTTAGTCCCCTTCAAGAAGATGAGCAATTCTTACTACCATTTGTGGAAAATGGAAATTTGAGTCATGGCATGAGATTTTGCTGGGATTCCTTTCTTGTTCCTCCTAATCATTCTACACTGGATTGCTAGAAAGTTATTGGCCATGGGGAGGGGGAGGAGAGAGAAGCCATAATATATACTTTGAGTTAAGAAGAAAGATGTGTCTCTGCCATTTTGTCACCTCCCACCTGAACAAGCATGTATCTCTTTTCTTTCCTAGGGTGTCCTATGGTCGACTGAAGAGTGATGACATTTGGGCCAGGAGGAAGTCAAGGAGGCTCCCAATGATCCCTGGGGGCATTTACAGCTCCAAGTCAGGTAAAGTTTATTTCATTATTGAAAAAAAGGTTTTCATGGAAGTAAACAACCAATGCACTGACTTCATGGTTGTGAGGAAAAGAGACAATGTCCCGACAAAAGAATACAAGCCAACTGGTTGCTACAGGAGCTAGAATGGGAGAATTTTAAAAAGTAGAAATTAAGTCAATAAAATGTCACCCTGCACGGTACAGTGGCGCTGTGGCCTTGGGGAAGGAACTGGAAACTCTGTGTGGTGAGTTCTAGTGGGATGTGGGTTGGGCCAAAATATAGTTGTCTCCAAGAAATACATTTTTTTTTTCAAAAATGCTAAGCTTTAATTTTGCTTAAAGTAAACAACCAGGAAAATGCGAGTGTTGATCCTTTCTTGAATGGGGCCCTGGATACATCGTATGGAAGTTCTCAAGAGGGGAAAACCCTTGTTGGCTTGACCCAACCTAGCTGCTGCACTAGAGGCCCATTCAGTCCTGCTCCAGCCCATCCGCTCTGACCCTCTGCCCTTGTGGCATCCCAGGCTCTGTCCAAACCTCCGCCTCCACCCACCACAGCACGTGAGGGGCTTCCTTTTCTCAAAGGAGCAGCCATCTTGGAATAAATACAAGGCCCCAAAAACAAGTTTGCTGGTCCAACAGTCAACCTCTGAGCCCATGGAGATGTTCCTCTGCCCCCCACCTTTTCCTTGCTCTTCTGGGCTCTCTCGCTCTAAGCCAGTGATGGTGAACCTTTTGAGCTCGGCGTGTCAGCATTTTGAAAAACCCTAACTTAACTCTGGTGCCGTGTCACATATAGAAATTTTTTGATATTTGCAACCATAGTAACACAAAGATGTATATTTTTGATATTTATTTTATATATTGAAATGCCATTGAACAAAGAAAAATCAACCAAAAAATGAGTTCGCGTGTCAGAGGTTCACCATCACTGCTCTAAGCAAACATCCCTCTGCTTTTAGATTCCTTCCAACGCCGCCTATAATGCAATGGAAAGAAGCTTTGAAGACCTGGGATTTGGTGGTTTTGCTATGAACAAACCCAATGTTTAACATCCCAGGCTTTAAGTTTTCTCATCTTCATTCAATCTTATCCACCGTGTAGTGCCTCTGGAGAACCAAATGGGATAACATGCATATAAGTGTGCTAATATATAAAGAAAACTGATACTTATAAAGTGCCTGAGGTGTGCTTGACACTGATAAATAAGGTGCAAAGACACAGACTTTGGCCTTGAAGCGTTTATCGTCTAGTCAAGAGGTAGATAGAGAGATAGGTAGTTTTAATGTAATGGGCAGAGGAGATTGGGTTGTGTTTGTTTGTTTTGCTTTATTTCTGGTTGGCCATAGCAAACCAACCAATAACCTATTCCACCTCTATACCCACTGCCACTAGTTTCCCTCCCCTCTTTGGGCCTCAGCTTTCCAATTTGCCAAATGAATCGATGATACATAATTTGTTGACTAAACCAGGACACTTCTGAAAGGGACAGGAGAGGCTATTATTTATGCTAGAGCCACTGGGATATGGGGGAGCTCTCCCAGGTCATCAGAGTTCATGGTCATAAATGGGGGGGCGGGGGCAGGCATTCAGTGATATCTAAGGCCTTGTCAAGGTCTTACTATTGATGGCCTTACATTTATGATCACAAGTCTTTTTCCTAGCCCCAGTTAGCACGTTTCCTCTTGGGCTGCCGTTGTGGGTATGGCTGCTCGTCAGTAGTGTATAGAGCAGTGATGGCGAACCTTTTGAGCTTGGCGTGTCAGCATTTTGAAAAACCCTAACTTAACTCTGGTGCCGTGTCACATATAGAAATTTTTTGATATTTGCAACCATAGTAAAACAAAGATGTATATTTTTTGATATTTATTTTATATATTTAAATGCCATTTAACAAAAATCAACCAAAAAAATGAGTTTGCGTGTCACCTCTGACACACGTGTCATAGGTTCGCCATCACTGGTAGAGAGAATGAGCTGAAATCTGGTGATCCCTGCAAGTTCTGGCTTCTCCATTCCTAGTTCAAGTCCTTTGTGAGTCAAACTGCAGCATATTCTTTGTGGCCACATCACCTGTTGGAGCTTAGCTGCCTAGTGGGTCAGGGAAACTAAAGGAAAATAAACTTTAACACAAACAGCAAATGGATGTTGAGCTCCTGAACTCTTCCCCCATCTCAGTTACTTTTTTAAAAAAATATATATTTTCTTGATTTTTTACAGAGAGGAAGGGAGAGGGATAGACAGTTAGAAACATCGATGAGAGAGAAACATTGATCAGCTGCCTCCTGCACACTCCCTAACTGGGGATGTGCCCGCAACCAAGGTACATGCCCTTGACTAGAATCGAACCTGGGACCCTTGAGTCCGCAGGCCGACGCTCTATCCACTGAGCCAAACCGGTTAGGGCTCAGTTACTTTTTATATTAACCTCCTCTCCCAGTGCAGTAAGCCCTGTGCTCACATAGATGGGTGAGTTTCCAGACAACATATATGTTTAGTAATATCCACCCACTGTGAGCTTTTCAAACATAAGATCAGTAAGAGGAAAGGGTGAGTGAGCTGTTCTGTATATCTCTCTCCCTCCACTCTCCTTCCTGACATTTTGATCCCTCTTCTACTTCTTCTCCCAACATTTTTTATGGGCTTGGGATGAAACCTTAAAACTCTAGGCCAGTGGTCGGCAAACTGCGGCTCGCGAGCCACATGTGGCTCTTTGTCACCTTGAGTGTGACTCTTCCACAAAATACCACGTGCGGGCACGCATGTACAGTGCGATTGAAACTTCGTGGCCCATGCGCAGAAGTCAGTATTTTGTGGAAGAGCCACACCCAAGGGGCCAAAGAGCCGCATGTGGCTCGTGAGCCACAGTTTGCCAACCACTGCTCTAGGCCATGCAACAAAAGTTGCTGCAGCCATAGTGGTAGAGAAACTGAGGCACAATTGAAACACAAGAGGGTGCTTGATAACTGTTTACACACGAGCTATACAATTTGTGCTGTTTTTGAGATTAGTGGTGGAGTCTCTTATATATTCAGGTTGTCTGATGCGTATCTTCCCGGAATTAGGTACTTTAACATAATCTTGAAATCACAGTGATGTGACTGGGCTGGTCATACCTCTTCCCAAATACATCCACATGCTCCACATGAGTATCTATCATCAGAGAGGGTTGTAGGCCCTTGGGCTTCACGTGGCCCTTGGAGTTCTCCTTTCCAGCACCTTCTCTAGTTCCATTCCCCCTGTGGAAAGCACTGGGAATTGCAGGAACAGATTCTGGAGAAAAAGTCTCAACATCCCGGCAGGCATCCTAGGTTCTTGTCCCAATTGTTTTCATCTGTATCATAAAATCATCCAATTTGGTGGCTCAGTTGTGGGATAGGACTTTGTGCAGAAGGAACAGGTTGCGTGTTCAGAGAGATAACTGTGGGATGGAAGGTGGAAGAAAAAGAAACATGGATGTACCTACCAATTACTTTCTGAGCCTGAAGGAATTTATAGAAGACCCACTGAGAGAATAGTTACAACCCCAGGCGCAATGGCATACAGAGTTTGTTTGTTTTTCCTTCTCGTTCTGCACAGCTCACTTAGGCTGTGCACTCTCCGCTAGGACTGAGACCTTGCTAAGCCTCCATCTCCGCTGCCTACCTGCAGGCATGAGTAGCTGGTCCTGAAAATCACAAATCCTGGTTCAAATGGGGTTGCTGCTGTAATCCTGTCTCCCACCCATTTCCTTCATCAGGGAACTGGGACAATTAATACTTGGTGATGGTGCAGGCAGCAAGATGAAAATAGAAGCCAGTAGGATTTGGCCTGCTGTGGACAAGGGGGTGGGACTCCTGAGCTCCTTCCTGCTGCTTTCTGCGGGAGTAACTTCTGCTCTTATCCTTGCTGTGTATCCCTTTTTGTTGGCTCCCCAGGAGCCTGGCCGTCTTTATTTAGTAAGGAGGTCTTGTGATTCTTAATCCAAGGGCCTCAGATTCCAGATGGCATATCTGAAAGGAAAGCATGCACGTTATCTCAAATTCTCTTTGCTTTATATTTTAAAATGTTATCTTGAAGATCAAAAGCGAAAGCTTGCCTCTCATGTTGAGCCCAGCTGCCCTGTGGGGTCAGCGACAACCCTGCTCAGCTGTGCACAGCAATTTGCCACTTCCCTTTCCCCACCCTACTTTGCTCTTGAAGTATAGACATGATGTTATTGACTCACTACAACTAGGAAAAATGATTTGAAGTTTTCAGCATGACTTAGAAAGTATTGAGTGAGCTTCTATTATGTCCCAGGCTCTGTTTTTAAGTTTAGAGATAGCTTTAAGTTCAAGAAAAGGCGGTTGAGCTAACAAGATGATAAATTTTCAAGAATTTAACATTTTATTGAGGGGCATTTAAATAAGTGACAAGTGAATAATTGGAAGGTAGCATATAAACAACATGTAACAAGGCAACTTGAAATGAAAGGCATATGGAAGCACGAGCAGCTCCTAGCGGAAGGAGCTGTTAATTCTGCCTGGGGTGCCAGAGAGGACTTGTCAGGTATTTTAAAACTCAGATAAACTGAGCTTTGAATATTAATCTCAACATGCATTCCCATTGCCACTTACTGAATGCCTGCTAAGGGACAGACAGTGCAGATTTTGACGATGTTCTTGCCACCAGAGAACTCATGACCTACCTGGTGAGCCAGATACATCAATAATTATTTTAAGATCAGTAAGATTTGTGTTGGATCATTAATTTGAATAATATTCCCTCCCTTTTTAAAGTATTACCATGTTCTAGGTACCATTCATTAACTAACTTTCAACTCATTGTCTAATTATAATTCAGAATCATCCCATTTATTAATGTCTAATATAAGTGTACATGAGAGGAAACTTGTTCAGGGTATTCTTGCTAGTCACTGGAAGAATTAAAATTGGAACCTTGAATCCATGTCTGTTAAGATTCCAAAGTCCATGCTTTAAAATATTAAGAAAGATGCCCTAGTCGGTTTGGCTCAGTGGATAGAGCGTTGGCCTGCAGACCAAAGGATCCTGGGTTTGATTCTGGTCAAGGGCACATACCTTGATTGCAGGCTCCTCCCCGCCCAGGGCCCTGGTCAGGGTGTGTGCAGGAGGTAACCTATTGATGTGTTTCTCTCACATCGATATTTCTCTCTGTCTTTCCCTCTCTCTTCCACTCTCTCTAAAAAATCAATGGAAAAATATCTTCTAGTGATGTTTTAAAAAAGAATAAAATATTAAGAAAGAGTTGGGTAGAGGCAACAATGGGAAGTAAGGGAACAAACACAGGAAAGATGTGGTAGAGTGAGATCACAGGGTCAGGATGGGCACTTCCTTTGTGGTCGTACTTTAGACCTCACTGAGGGGTTTTCCGCAAGGCTGCACAGGTAGCATGGGGTTTGATTTTGAGAACCTTGGATGACATACTAAGGAGTCTAGTTTTTAGTCTATAAACCATGGGTACTTGCAGCAGAGATATTATATAGGATATGAAGTGAGGATAGAAGCATCACTGGATAGATAACGAGGATGAGTATGGGCTGCCTAGATGCCCTATATATGTTTTGAAGTAATGTGGTGAGCATTGGGACTTTGGGCTGTGGATATGAAATTATTTTCTTTTCTGAATGGATATGAATGGCTCACTGGAATTGATGTTTACTCTTAGTAGCTATGAATCCAGCTGTGCAAAAAAGCAAGGCAACCTTTATTTTTCTAGAATGCTACTTAATTCCTGTATGACAGGAAAAGGAGTTTTAATCACTGTGTTTTTAGAGTCATCTGATTTTAAACTCATTCAAGTTAGAATTTAGAATTGTGGATCTCAATCCAAAGAGGCTTTTAAAACATGAAGCAATGGGAGTGGGGAGTGAAGAGGTCATATCTGGTCATTGGTGGTTACTCCCCAGTCATTGGTCATAAACTCCACCATGCTCACTCCATCTGGCTCTTTATACCACTTCTTTCGCTTTCTGTTCTCCTGTCATGAGGATTTTCGAATGTTTTCCCAACATTCTGGGACCATACAAGATGTGAGGGCCTAGCCTAGGTCTTCCTAGATCTTGCTGATTTTCCCAGGCCCCAATCAGAAAACAAACACAAATCCCTTATCTCCTTGACCCCTTCCAGGACTTGGGCTCTATCAAAGGGATAAGACAGTGCAGAGCCCTCCAAACCCAACTCTCTCTTCTCCTCTCCTCCCATCCTCCTTGCCTCCTGAGCTCAGAAGATCTTTATCTTAACTTCTGTAGTGTTTTGCAGGAAAACTAGTTCTATGTAATAGCATATTCTTCCAGATCTGTCTTGTCCTGTTGTAACCTGGACCAGGTCTTCTGAGCTTACAAGCCATAAATTTGATGAAAGATGTCTGTCTCCCTGAATAAAAGAGGCCCACATAGTAAATAGTACAGATGAAAACACAAGGGTTAGCATTTTATAATATCATCTCCATGCTAGTAGAACTTTGATATGAACTTTACATTTAGCACCTTGGAGAAACCGATCTGAGATGACTTTTTACCCAAGAAGAAATTCAGTCTTAGTATCCAGGCATCTTTTAAAATGGCAATTTTGCAAATTCCACTTTCTTATTTCCTTTGATTCCCCATAAAGGGTCTCATCTATGATCAAAGCCTTTAAAAAAAAATACCAGCAACTGGCATATCCTTGAAGGTATAATTAGCTACCATAGTAACTATAAATTATAATCTTTCTTTGAATTTCCAGACAACCTAAATAAGATGCCATCACTTTCCCCCTACAATTAATACTCCCTGAAGAAATATCTAAGTGTCATGATCTATTACTAAATTTGGAGCATGAAGGCAAAAATTTGGTCATTTTTACCAGCAGTTGTGGTAGTAGCAGGTTTGCTGAATTTAACAAAATGCATGTACATACAACTTGGGTAAACAAATAAATTGACTAGGAGCTTGTGAAACTAAAAGTTAATTATTAGTTGAAAAAGTCTTATTTATACTTTGACAAAAATGTGAAGAACAAAAGGGAGTATATTGTCATTCATTTAACTGATGTGGTCAATTATGAGCCTTGAAGGTCCATCCAACTATCACTCTTTAGAGCATTTATTGCCAACTTACAGTGGATTATTGTCAAGATTAAACTCCACTCACATCCATACAGTTATGAGGGGGCAGAGGAGCAAATTCACAGCTAAATATATGGAAGTGTTTTCTAGACATGGTTCTCATTCAATTATGATAATAACCTTAGAAGTAGATCTCATCATTCCCACGACAGATGCAGAAATCCAACTTCTAAAAAACAAAGAGCTTTGTCCAGGGTCAAGCCCGTTAGTAAAAGACAGACCCTATACTTCAACTCTGGTCTGTATGTGACTAAAGTAAGACAATATTTTCCTCATTTTCTTTTCCTAAGCCAACTGTACCATGAGTGATACCATGACTTAAAATCATTTAGGGACGGCTCCAACCTAGTGATGGATGGGTCTTCCCTCTGAGGATATCTGGATCACTCTCAGGATGAAGATTATTCAGCTATTCAGGAAAGGGGAGAGCCTAGCTTGTAGTGACTTTGGTCAGACTCTGTTGGTTCTTAAGTTAATAGCCATTCCCCCATCTTTTCCTTTTTGCTTAAAAATCCCAATCATGTATCTAGTACCCAGGATTAATAATGATTGGTCTAAGATGATAAAGTCAATGCTAGTCCCCCTTGCCAGTATTTTTTTGCATACCCTTCTTTACAGCTAAGGGTAGCTATGATATAGTTATGTCCAAAGGATATTCATTCAACAATGGGTATTTTTGAGCACCTATATATGTATCACCATGGTTTTACATGCTGAGGATATCCCCATGAACAAAACCCATAAAAGCTATTCTTTTATGAAGCTTACATTCCAATGAGGGGAGGTGGACAAGAAACAAATAAATACATATTAAAATAGTATTAAGTACTTAAAAAAGATGTGGAAGAGGACACAGTATATCAGGGAGTATCTATATATATAAAAGCCTAAGCGACCGTTATGACCAAACGACTGGAACGACCGGATGACTGGCCGGTAGCTATGTCGTGCACTGACCCAGACCTTGCTGCTGGAGCCCTGACAGCCCCGAATCTGGTTCATCCATACCCTAGACCCAGACAGGAGGGACCCCACCTGTGCATGAATTTATGCCCTGGGCCTCTAGTGTCTAATATTCCTGTATTAGAGATGTTGGTCAGGTGTAAGTGGAAATCTGGGAGGTTTCTGGAGAAGTTTGTGTTGTTTTAACCAAAAAATTATTTTTGAGGTGAGTTCACTCTCATCTCCCCTTTCTCTTTATTTTGCTCCAGGGTCAAGCCTGTTAGTAAAAGACAGACCCTATAGTTCATAAAATGTCTGGGTGTGGATAAAATGCCTGGGACTATGGCAGCCATTGTGTGACTGTGGGGCAATAAACTTGAGGACAAAATGTCAATATGCTAAGGTTAGTTGAGCAAAAAGATAGAAAAAGCCTGGGCATCGCTGAGATGTTGCCCTAAACTTAAAAAAAAAAAAAAAACAACAAAAAACTTTCTCTAGACTTTTTGCTGTGAGATAATTCAATGTCTCTATTGTGTAAGCCACTATGAGTCATACTTTTTTTGCAGCAGAAAGTATCTTGGTATAGCGCTACATGGGAAGCAATACCATTTAGAGACAACAAAGTCTCTACTAAGACAAAGGGCTGATTAAGTGAATAAAGGATAAATTGAGGATTTGGGAAATTTTTGATCATAGATCAGGAGCTCGAGGAAGCATGAGGTAGCATTTGAGAAGAATGGGAAGGTGAGCACTGATTTAGTATATTAGCTGTATTTTGCTATGTGACAAAGTACTCCGAAACATAATGCTTAAGCATGAAACATTTATTATCTCACAATGTCTGTGGTCCAGGAATTCAAGAGTGACTTGCCTGGGTGGTTCTGGCTGAGGGCTTCTCATCTGGTTTCAGCCAAGATGTTAGCTAGGGCTGTAGTCATCTGAATGTTTGACTGGGGCTGGGGATCTGTTTCCAAGATGATTCATTCACTTGGCTGTTGGCAGAAGACCTTAGTTTTTGCGTTTGGGCCTCTCCATAGAGCTGCTTGCACATCTTCTCCTGGCAGCTTCCTCTCAAAGCAAGGAATCCAAGCGAGCAAGATGAAAGCTTTCATGTCTTTTCAATCTAACATGGGTAGCCACAATTCATCCTGTTTGCAACATCCTATTGGCTATACAAATCAGCTCTATTCATTGTAGGAAGGGATTACACAAAGACATGAATCACCAGGAGGTCATCGTGGGAGATGTCCACCAGATTCCATTCCTGAGATGTACAGAACAGATGATAATAAAGTTTCAGATGATCATGGATAGATAGTAGGGGAGACTTAGACATCCGATGGTGAATGAGGCAAATTAGGGCGCGAGACATTATGGGATTGATCCTAATAATCTCTTAGAGGAGACTGGCAATCAGTTCTAGGGTTGTTGCCTTGAATATGTTAATGGATAACATCTTTCCGGCAAATATTCTTTCATGAGGCTCCTAGTAATGAGATCTCGGTGATTTGGTGGTTGCTTCCCAGGGTGTCGCTGGGTATTACGACTTAGTGATAAGTTTGAAGATGCAAAAATAAAGGAAGAGAAGACTGAAACTTTAGTTCCATTTGCATTCTGGCTGCACACCAACCTCTCTCCCAACTGAAAACTGGAGAGCCATTATTGACCTTAGTTCTTCCAGCAAACACCCCACCCCATCTTCCTTTCATTCCATTCTAAAAACCCATTTCAAACTCTTACTTCTCTCTTGGCACAACCAGTGTGTTATTCTTTACCACAAAGGCCTTCTCTACTCAGTAATTGAAAGCAGTTTATGTCAGAATGGCATTAATTATGTCAGAATCCATTGAAACCCCTTATGAAAGATATTTTGTTATTGTTGTTATTGTCGTTATGAATTAAATGCAAAGAAACTACTCTTTTTACAGTGAACACGAGAGCCCACTGGAATGAGGAATTCCATAAATAAAGGCAGTTAGGGGGGGATTAAGGACAAGTCAACTTCTCAAAAGGATAAAGTGTATAGTTTCCAAAACACCCATTTCTGGGTAGAGGCTGAAGACCAATATCTTTTGCTTGTAACTTGTTTTAGCAAAATTCCAGCATTTAATTATTAGTTTGGTGAATGACCACACCAGACCATTTAGTGTAACATGACAGGCCCTGAAGGGAGTAGTCAGTAATTTGAAACACTAACCATGTGTTTTGTCTAAAAAATTAATACCTGTAGCATGATTGGAGTGGCATGGTTCCACCAATCAAAATGTAGAAAAAACTTAATGGCATTAATAAAGGCAGCTACTGTTCTGGCTTATGGAAAACATAATAGACACTATTTATTAACTATACTATATGCCATTGCTATAAATGCATTATCTCAATTTATCTTTTTGATCACTTTCTGAGTTGGATAACAATAAATAGGGCTAACATTTACTCAACACACATTGTGATCCACAAATTTTTAAGTTATTTATCTTTCTCAATCTTCATACTATGATAATATTATTACCCTTGTGTTAAAGATTTAAAAAGACTGAAGATTAGAAAGTTTAACTAACATTGAAAGTAAATGATGGAGGCAAGATTGGAACTGAGATTTGTCTGACTCTGGTGCTCATATGCTTAACTGATATGCAACCTAAAAAAAAAAAAGAGAGTAAAATGTAACTCATTCTGCTTGAACTTGAGGATGCAGAAGATAGTGGACTGGATGGGGGTAAAGTCTGAATTCCACACATTTAAAAAAAATTTCGTTTTATTCCAGCATGTTTAATTACAAACAGTACCTCCTATTGGGCTAGTCAGTAGAGATCCTTGAGGGTTCCTTCTCATGGTTAGCAAAGTGTGCATACAGATTTAAAGAGCTTGCAAAGAAATTGTTAGAAACGTAGCACTAGCTCCCATTTATTACAGACATTATCACAAATACGACCACAGCCCTGAAATATAAACACTAAGATATTAGACGCTACTGTGTTGCCCACTCAATAATCATTCATTACCATCTTCCTCATTTTTAACAATTTTAGCGGAATTATCCACCTTCCTGTCGTGGTCTTATACTGCAGGTCAAGTGGGCCCATGCTCCAGTCTGAGGGCGGAATCATGATGGAACGAAGCCAGTTAGAGTGCGCAACCGCCCTTGCCAGTGATTGGCTGGGCATGGGCATACAGCACAGTTCTAGCCAATGAGGCATGAAGAATAGGCTGCACAGTGACTTCTGGGAAGATTTTCTTCATTGGCTTAGACATAAGCACAAGAATATGTCCTCTTCCCCTCCTGGTCATTGTCATGTCTGTGTGTAATGCCCAGAACAGCTTCAGACCTCTCACGACAATGAGGGGAGTTAGACAGGCACTCAGGATGACAGAGAGAAAGTAGGAAAAGAGTACCTGGGGTCATGATAATGTCCAGTTATCAACTCACAGACCCCACTTGCCCTGCCTAAGAAGTCAGGTAAATCAGGGGTTTTGCAATCTACAGGTCGGAGCTTCCTAACTGATGGATTTATCATCCCTATTATGCTGAGAAGGAAAGCGGAGCACTTTGTTAAGCAATAAAACTGAGTAATTGCTTAAGGTCATATCCATTCAATGAAGGAGCAGGATTTATACCTGAGTCTGTAAGCTCGGGGCCTGTGCTTCACTGGAACACACCAGCTCTCAATCTCCCTTCTGCTGACTCCATTGGTGTTGCAAAACCCCCTTTTCCCTGGGAGAGCTGAAGCCAATCAAAGTGAACGTTTCCCCGCTGAACGCCTCGATCTGAATGTGCAGATGGGCAGTGATGAGTAAGGAGTCTTCCCGCGTCCCCCAGGACACTTTCCCAGCGCAGGTACACAAAAAGCTCTCAATTCCGTTCTTCGGTGCCAGGGATTACAATGTCTTGACAGTTTGCCATTTTCATAGGAAAAACTCAACTCCTTAACAATACCTACAAGGCCTTGTCAATGTGGCCTCTGCTTTCCTCTCCAGATTCTTCTGCTACTCAGACAGCCTCATGATGGAGGACCCAGGACAGGTCTCTTTTTGTTCTCACGAAACACATTCTCCGTCCAGGCTCAGAGCATCTGCAGGTTCTATTCCCTCTGCTTTGACTACTATTTTTATCGATTTCAGAGAGGGCAAGGGGAGAGGGAGAGAGAGAAAGAAACATTAATGATGAGAGAGAATCATTGATCAGCTGCCTCCTGCATGCTCCACCCTGGGGATTGAGCTGCAACCTAGGCATGTGCCCTGACCAGGAATTGAACTATGACCTCCTGGTTCATAGGTCGATGCTCAACCACTGAGCCACACAGGCCAGGCTGCTTTGACTACTCTTACTCCTCCTCCGTACTGAAATCCTTCCTTCTTATCCTCAGGTCATAGCTGTCCTCTTTTCAGTCTTCCAATTCTCTTTTAAAGCACTTATCACAGGGACATTTACTTACATCTCCATATTCATTTATTTAATGCCTGCCTTCTCCACTAAATTGCAAGCTCCAGGCTGGCAGGGGCTCTGTCAATCTTGTTTACCACCACTTCTCGGGCGCCTGGCCTAGGGGATTGAATTTAGGATAGGCTCCATAAATATTTGTTAAATGAGTGAGTGGATAATGAATGAAGAAAAGTCTCCACTCCTTGTGGTCCTTGTGTCGTCCCTGCCAATTACAGTGCCCAGGCTTTCTGGCTCTACTGGACAGTTTATGATGTGTTTCTGACCATCTTGTTTCACCAAACCCTTCCATAAAGGGACTTGCCAAGGAACACTCAGGGCTCCTCCCTGAGATTGTATACACAGATACCAGGAGAAAGCAGCTTCCTTCTTTCACTGGGATTCTTAAGTTAGAAAAGTTGATGCTCAAATGCAACCTAAAAAAAAGAGAGTAAAATGTAACTCATTCTGATTGAACTTGAGGACACAGAAGATAATGGACTGGATGGAGGTAATGCCATGTCATGCCCTTCTGTCCCCACTCCCCCCACTTTTCCTAACACAAAGAAGGAAGAGAATATGAGAGAGAGAGAGAGAGAGAGAGAGAGAGAGAGAGAGAGAGAGAACGAACGAACAACATTTGGGTTCCTGGAGTTCTTGGAACCAGCTCCATCCCCTAGATATCCTAGTATCCTAGTTATTATATGAACCAGTACATGTCTTTTTGTTTTTACCAGTTTCAGATGGATTTCTGGCCATTGCCGCAAAAAATAAAAGCATTAGAAAGTACATTCTGATGTTTAGATTAATGAAAACTATATGAAGAAAAGGCAAAATATTCACTCCTGGGCATGCTAAGTTGTGAGATGCTTATGAGAACATCCAGGAAAGATGTCCAAGGGGCTGTTAAGCATAGGGGCTTGGATATGCAGGAGAGAGGGACTGCCTAGCAATATAGAGTTATCGTGAGTCAGAATAAAGTTGATTGTTGAAGCTGTGAGCCTTGACAAAACAATTCATGAAAAGCATGGAGAGTAAAGGAAAAATAGAGCTCACAGAGAGAACCCCGGGGAACTCTCTCTTGAAGAAGGGTGGGTGGATACAGACCTTCCAGGCTATTGAGTGTGTCCTAGAGAAGCGGTTCTCAACCTGTGGGTCGCGACCCCTTTGGGGGTCGAATGACTCTTTCGCAGGGGTTGCCTAAGACCATCGGAAAACACATATATAATTACATATTGTTTTTGTGATTAATCACTATGCTTTAATTATGTTCAATTTGTAACAATGAAATTGGGGGTCACCACAACGTGAGGAACTGTATTAAAGGGTCGTGGCATTAGGAAGGTTGAGAACCACTGTCCTAGAGGGAGGAGAATGAGAAGAGGCTGCTTCCAGAAGCTGGAGGAATAAATAACCACAAAATGCATGGTGTGGCTAAGCATTCTAAGTGATGCAGAATGGCCATGTAGTCATATGACCCTGTCTACTTAGAACGAGACTGAGAAAATGTAGGAGACACATGGGATATTGGTTTGGTGAGCGTTATGGTCTCTGCCACAAGGACTAAGAGGGAACTTTTGGGTTTAATCTGTCAGCAGGCCCGCTGGTGATTCTAGCAAGAGCAGATGCACTGGAGGAATGAGGCTGGAACCGGCTTGGAGTTAGCAGAGGAGTGGAAGGGGACACTGTTAGGTGCTTTGTAGACTCTGGTACACTTTTCCACATTTAATCCTGGTAAAACCTTATATGCCTGGTATGACTGTTACAGTTTTACAAAGTAGGAAATCAAGGCTCATGAAGGTCACTTGGTGATGCAGCTATTAGTTTGGGGGTGTTTGCTAAATGCCAGAACTGAGGATTCGGTAGCAGCAAAACAGAGACACATCCCTGCCTCGTGGAGCTTACAGGCATAGAATCATAGAACTCAGTATGAAACCACAGCTCTGGGACATACTGCCAGTGAAAGTCTGCGCTGCTGTACAAGAGCCTATAACACGCCTGGCCCATGGGTGGGAAGCTTTCCCAGGGAGAGGATGGGTTCAGCAAGCAGAGTTTGGGGAGTTGAGAGTGGCCTGTCTGTCCCTGAGGCAGAGGAAAGAGGGTGTGCAGGGCGTCATGGATTGTAAGCAGAGTTCAAGGTGCTGACAGGTATCGTGGCTGGATCATAAGGAGCCTGGGGGAGAACATGGTGTAAGACCTTAAGAGATGACATGGACAGGGCTGTCCCCATTCCTGTGGGCCAAGCTGAAGACAGGAAAGCCATCTTATACTTCAGTCTGCTGGCTTTCCTCTCTCTCCAGGAGAAGGGCATTGTCCCAAGTAATCAGCCAAAGTCACAGAGAGATGCTAAGATTCTAACCCCAGGCTGGCCTACTCTGAGCCATTCCACCCTCTGCTGAACGCCAGATATAGCTCAGCTGGAGACGCAGGAAAGAGGGACTGCCTAGCCATATAGATTTAGAGTGAGTCAGGATAACCGAGCAGCCTGTTAGGCACGTTCTGAGTTGGAGGAACATGGACAGGAGTACTTATCACTTAGTATCCCGCCCACAGAAAATCTCCCACTGAATTCTCAAATAGATGGCCCCATTTTCGGTGTGATGTGGGACATTTCTCCCCCCTGCCCTCTCCCCGGAGGGAAGGACTCATAGGGTAGTTGTGTAAGCAATTTTAGCAGGTCTCCAGGCTTTCTCCGTTTCATTCTCCAACTGCCCCAGAAAGTGAAGAGCGCTGTCAAGCCGATTTTGCAAGGGCTGCATTTGGGGGTTTGCTTTGTTCACCTGCAGATCTGAGGACATTAGTCTGAGCTGCTGAAAATCCCATTGTCAAGGTCGTTTGGTCTTTCCGGAGCTAAAAACCAACCTGATAAAAGCTGGGCAGAAACACTGAGCATGGGGCAGGGTGGCTTTCGCTATAGAGATAGTTTTGTTTACACGAACTTGTAAAATAAGCATCATTTGGTTCCTTCCTCCTCTCATTTATGTAAAGAAAGATAAAGGAGAAGCATCCCAGTGTCCTTTGAGGGCAGCATGGATAGGAGAGGTAATGAAAAGACCCTGCCTTCCCTGGCAAATGAAGCACTCTGTCGATAAAACTCTCAGAAGTCAGGGGTGTGGCTAGAATACCCCTCCTTTTGTTTTAAAAAATTACAAGTTCTCATACAGCTGTCCTTCGGGGGACTGAGGCAACTTGGGTGCCTCCTACATGTCTGGCGGGTTTTCTGCTCTGGCTTCTCACCCATATCCACGAATTCCAACATCATCCCAACAGAAGGTTACAGAGGACATTTTCCTCCAGTAGGAAAACTTCTGAGAAATGGCTTTGGCTCCCACACACATAGCCCCCAATAAAATACATTTTAAATTGGGTAACACTTTAGGATCAGTCAAGTTGTTTCCTAATAATCAAAGTCTCCACATTTTGTCTTTAACTATCAGTTTAGGAAAAAATGCAAGTTCTGTATTTGTCAGGTTTTAAAAAAATCAATTATTTTGTTAGCTCAGGTTCTTTGACATAGATCACAGTCTCCCAAATTTTGGAGGAACTATTTTGAGTCAATATTTTTATTTGTGACTTTTGGGACTTGGATCTTCCATTTATTCCAGATCCAACTTCTTCAACATCTTTCGATGTAATAATGAACTTTAACCACTTGATGGCCACATTTCAAAATCCTTTATTTTATTTCCCTACCACTGGCAATTTTCTATTCCAATCCATTGCCTCTGGGTCTAAATAAATATGCCCCTTTCTGCTTTAGTAGAATGTCCATTCTTTCAGCTTCAAGATATGTATCTGAAATGGTATTGGATTCATAATAGGTCTTCACTAAAAATAGGTAATAAGCAAATGAATGGGTATCAGTGAAAACAGTTTCTTGGGAAAGTTTGAATTGAGCTTCATTATATTTCATACCTTTGAAATTTAGATAACTGCTGTGCCATACCACGTAAAGAAGTACTAGAAGGAAGAAGAGATTTTAGAAAATGGTTTGGATGCATACATTTCAAAATAGCATGATAACCATATTTTTTTAAAAAAATATATTTTATTGATTTTTTACAGAGAGGAAGGGAGAGAGAGATAGTTAGAAACATCGATGGGAGAGAAACATCGATCAGCCACCTCCTGCACATCTCCCACTGGGGATGTGCCCGCAACCCAGGCACATGCCCCCGACCGGAATCGAACCTGGGACCCCCCAGTCCGCAGGCCAATGCTCTATCCACTGAGCCAAACCGACTTTGGCAATAACCATATTAATAGACCTCTTAATAAAATAAGATCTTTCTTTTCATTCCTTGTCCATATGCAATCCTAGTTCTAAAGCTTGACTAATTGTTTTCATTAGGAAAATGTATTGTGCCTTTTTAAAAATTATTATTTAACATTTAACATAAGGATTCTATGTTTGTCAATATAGTTTCTACCATGCTAACTCTTATCCACTGTGCGTGGAGGAGGTAAGCCAGAATGTTCTTGGTCATGTTCTTACTGTCATACATAAAGTCATTTCTACAGTATATAATCCTATATAATAAAAGCCCAGTGACTGAATGCGGATCGGCCAGAACAACTGGTCGACCAGTCACTATGACGTGCACTGACCACCAGGGGGTAGGTGCTCAACACAGGAGCTGCCCCCTGGTGGTCAGTGTACTCCCATAGTGCTGACCAGGATGAGTGGCTGATCCCCGCAGGCCGCATCCCCGACCAGTGCACGAATCTCATGCACTGGGTCTCTAGTAATAAATAATGCTATAAGTAAAATTTCCAGGAGAAATGGTCCTGTTTAGAGAAAACTATGCTTTTCTGAGAGTGAAACACTGATGTGTAACAGATCTGACTATGATGTGTGATCATCTTACACATGACAGTATTTATCAATTGAAAGGGGCCACTTAGAGAAGCTTAGAGAAAAGGAAAGTCACATCTAAGAACTGTTGATGGAGGAGATACCCTTAACAGTAAGACTTTTGTGTAGTTTTAATCCCAGTAACAGGCCATCTCTAAAGTGGAAATGAGCATAGGGGTTTGCAACCAAATGGTCTTTGACTATGCAAATCCCAATGACAGAAACATTCATAACAGAATTTTAGTCTGATATCATTAAAAATTCAATTCTTCTAGCTCTCTGTTTGATTTCATGTGTATCACATAAACTTCTGATTAGAATTTGGTTTTCCATGCAAGTCTGCCTTCAGGGGAAGAGCACACCCTCCCAACAGTTTCAAGTATTTCTAGCCCTTCTATCAGAGATCTTTCATTAAAAATTAATGCATTAGCTTCTAGTGCAGTCCTCTACCGAAAGAAAAAGTCCTAAACAGAGATATTTCAAGTGTTCCTCATCCCTATTACAGCAATCTCACCACATAAATTAATTGACATCTTAATTAAATATGTCAGTCTCATGAGCTCTGCTAATGTGAGATGAATCTGAGTGATGAATCTGTTGATGAGGTACTAACAAAATCAAGTCCAAGTCCGTGGGACGCTGAGTCAGATGCTCAACTAGAGTAAGTTCACCAAGGTATTTATCCTATACCATCCAGTTTCTTGAGACACAGCTTGCCAGCTTTGTCTCCTAGTGGCCTCTCATTAATATTACCATTGGTATCAAATGCACGAGTGTAATTTCTACAGAAGAACTCTCGTGTTAGTCAAGGGCGGGTTCAAACTTTGAAGAACCTGAAGCTCATAGAATGAGGCCAGAGGATTTCTTTAAGAAAAATAATACAAAATTGTGAGTGCAAATTTAAGTGGACAAGTCAATATTTATTCAGAGATCATAACAAATTATAAACTTAAAAATTCTGATGAACAGCATGAATACAGTAATAAACTAACATTTGCATTAATCAACTGTCTGATGTATCTCTACAACAATTTCTCCTTCCTCTTTGGCAGTGTATCCTTCCATCACCTTTTCATATGACAATGATTTTACAATATTATTTTCTATATAGAGGATAGCAAATGTAATTCAGCCTTTCTTCTAGCATGTTGAATCTTTTAGAAACATTTATTTTTCCTTACAACTGATTATTGGAACTGTCTTTTTTTCTGATAAGTGTATTCAGTGCTATAAATATACCTCTAAACACTGCTTTTGCTGCAGCACACACTTTTTGATGTTGTTGTTTTTATTTTTTGTTGTAGTTACTTTTTTTGTAGATTCTCTTTTTGTTTGTTTGTTTGTTTCTGTAATTCCATTATGTTTCATGAAGGTTATCCAGCTGAGATTTATTGCAATTCCTGAATCTAAAGCTCAATGTCTTTAAATAATTCTAGAAAACTCTCTTGAAATAATGCCTTTATCCCATTCTCTTTCTGGAATTCTTCCTGCAATGGCTTTTCTTTCTGGATTTTTAATAAATATTGACTTAACTTTTTTCTTTATCATTTATATTAATGTTAGAGTCACATTTTCCAAGCACTTGTTTCTCAGTGTTGTGTTTTGGATAATTTCTTTGTATCCATATTTTATTCACTGATCTTACTCTTGGCTGTATCTAATTTTCTGTTGTGGTCTTAGCTTCAGTTGCCATGGTTTTTATTTTTAAAAGTTCTATTTGGCTTCCCATTATGCTAAGTCATGTTTTAAGTTTTTTTATTTCTTATTCTCATTTCAAACTTCTTTATTCCCTTAAACATAAAACTTATATTTTGTATCTGACAATTCCGATGTCTAAAATATTGTGTCTGCTGATGTTCACGAAATGCTTTGTTTTTATGTGCCTTTCGTGATATTTGGCTGTGAGTTGCTCATTTTCCTTGGAACAAATCTGGGGATATTTAACTTTAAAGACTAGACTGAAGTCATGTTTCTTTGAGAGAATTTATATATTTTTTTAGCTACTCGTCTAGCAGCACTATACACCTGTACCAACTCTAAATGCAGTTACATACTTGAGGGTTTACATATCACAACAATAGCTTGGATTTGGGGCACAACATGTCTGAGTCCTGGCTTGTGGTTTCAAATTCAAACAGGGACTTTTCCCTTCCTGTCAAATGCTAAGGTAGAGACCTGCAGGTTTTCTGGTAGCTCCCTTATGTTTTTGTGGTTTGTGTGTGTGTATTTTATTTTTTCTCATTTGTCTTACTTAACAAGGATGATGTGGTCTTTTCAGGTGCTAACTTTTCATAGCAATATTATTATTTTTTACTATTAAATGTATTGGGGTGACATTGGTTAATAGCATCAGATAGGTTGCAAGTGTAGATTTCTATGATACAAGATCTGTATATTACACTGTGTGCCTAGCACCCAAAGTCAAATCTTCTATCACCATATATTAGGTCCCCTTCACCCTTCTAGAAACATTCTACTAAGCAACCCTTCTGGAGGGGGCCCTGGATTTTACCTCCTATTCCCTGCGCTCTGCGTAAGTTGTCCTTGTGAAAGCTCTCATTCTCCTGGGCCCAGCAGAAACCTTCAGCACAAACCTGCTTTTGTTTCTTCCTTACCTTCCAGGTACCAACTCGCACTTGATTTTTGGTCTCTGCACATTTCTTCTTATAGTTTCAGACCCATGATGTACTTTAAAAGGTTTTAAAAAAAAAAATCTTATTCAGTATTTCTGTTGTTTCAATCATCTGCCATTGTGAAGAGAAGTTACAGCAAGCTGGAATCTGCCATTGTGAAGAGAAGTTACAGCAAGCTGGAGACCGCCATCCTGACAAAGTCCTGTTGATGCGCTGAACCAAGGGCCGGTGTCTGGTGGCTACTCACCATTTCCAGAACTGATAACAGTGCTTCTCTGTGCCTAAAGCTGTTTGTACTAGCAACGTGATTTATGCTGAACACCTGCTTTTCTTCTGCGAGTCTGGAATTTTGGTCCACACTTAGGCAGAGGGAGCCTACATGATCAGCCTCCCATAAAAACCCTGGGCACAGAGTCCCTAATGAGCTTCCCGGGCAGACAACATTTCGCAGGTGTTGTCATAACTCATTGTTGCGCAAGCCAAGTGCATCCCTTATAACTCCATCGGGAGGAGACTCTTGGAAGCTTATTCCTGGTTTCCTCTGAACTTTGCCTCATGCATCTTTCTCTTCCCTGTACTAGATCTTAGTGGTACATATGACCGTATGCTGAGTCCTCCCAGTGAATCAGCAAACATGGGGGAGGTCTTGAGGACCTGCCACCCAACCACACTGGCAGAAAGTTCTCCAATATACCTTCTTCAAAGAGGCTGTTCCCCTTCCATTGGTTGGAAATTACTGCAATCTAGAGATGTTCATTAAGAGATAGTAATTATATTAGTTTGCTAGAGCTGCCATAAGAAAATATCATGGCTACCACTTTCTCTGTCTAGCCTTGTTAATTTTTTTTTTAATAAATCTAAGGCAAATTTCTACTTTAAAAAATATTTTTAATTGATTACGGAAAGAGAGAAATAGAGAGGGGGAGAGAGAGAGAAATATCGATTGGCTCCCTCCCAACCATGGACCACAGGAATCAAATTGGCAACCTCTTGGTACATGGGGTGACACTTGACAAACTGAGACACATTGGCCAGGGCCAAATTTCCGCTTTTTATTTGGCCGGACCACTATGCTCAACCCTTCTGCTAAAATACAGAAATGCCACATTTTGGTAACAGGAAGTCCAAGACAAAAATGTCTTTCCATGATCAAGCAATTTTGGAAAGTGTTAATAAAGTTGAATGGATTTCTTTACTACAGAAGTGCTCAGAGCTTTTAATGCATTAACTTTCAATAGAAAGATATGGTACGTAGTGTTTTCAAAACTTATTACACTTCAAAATTTTTCTTCTTTCTCAGAATAGCAATTAACATATCATGGAACACTAATGTTCCTGAGGCATAGTTTAGAAACATTCTGCTTTAAAAGGTTGTGGCAAATACAGATGAATTAAAAAGAAAATAAAACGCTGAAATAGTGAGCCTTCTATCTTTTGAAAAGCCTTAGGCCCTTAAGTGTTTTCTTTACTTGCTTTTAAAAAAAAAAATCAGCTTGAGTTGTATTTAGTAACTATCTTTCTAGTGACCTCAACAAAATCATTAGAGCTTTAAATCATTCTGAAATGCCCAGATTTATATTTTCAGTAGCAAAAATCCCAATGTGCCTTTAAGCTAAAAATGTATTATGCTTAATAGGAAATAGTTATGTGCCTACTGATGTAACCAGCTGCTTTGTTGCTTGCAACTTCAATACTCTCATCTCCAAAATGGACCTGATAAAACTTACCTGCAACACAGCAGAGATTTCAAATAAAATCATTTATATGAACAGAACTTGTAAATTAGTAAATACCATTCACAGGTAAGAAATCTACATATCTGCCCTTTCTTAAAACTTGGAACAAAATGACATATAAATTAGAAGAAACAGTCCCTTTGATTATTTATAAATCAATCAGTCTTGCTGCTCGAGAGAAGTTTTTTGGAACCTTCTTGGAATGGAGAGAGCATGTGAGTGGATTTCTTACATTGTTACCTAAAATGCTATTGATAGAATTGAAAGGTTCCAGGTTGGGCCGAGGTCACATGGAACCAACTCAAGCTTTAGTGTAATCAAAATGATATTTATTCAAGGCATCTGGGTGCAGATGGGCTGAGTTCGAGAAAGAAGTCAGCCCCGAATGGGGGAAGGAGAAGGCTTTTTAGGTGCCCAGGGAGAGCTGCAGGCTTCGGCTGGCATTCGTATCTGGACCGTGCTGCAGGTGGCTTCTGTTGACTCACGTACCTGGGCTGTGCAAGAGTTGTGGTCTTAGAAGTTTCTGTAAGATATTCGCTCAAGGGGAACATGTTTTTACAAGGCTCAGGCTTACAGAATGAGTTTCTCTTTGACATTTGTTAGATTTTTGTAAGGCTCAAGCCTTGTGTTCTCCAGTTAACCCTTTCAAGAATTTACAAAATGCTCACATCCCCCATGTTGACCACTGGGTCAGGAAGTTCCCTGAAGATTTCTGCGGCCATTGGTCACGTAATAGGCCAAAGTACTCTGGCAGCTGCACACCAGAGACCAACTGGCACATAACTACATTGCTCTTCATATTTAGTCAGCAGATTGCTGCCTTTTCATTCCAAAGGACTCCCCACCATAATTGCCATGGTCTCTTATTTTGAGACATTCTGGCTATCAGATGGTATTTACTAAGGATAAGTCATTCATTTTTCCATTTTACTTATTAACCCTATAACTGCTCATCAGTAATCTTTAACATCTCTCCTATCAAAAGCAAATAAAATTGAGTTCCAATATGCCTGAGCAGACTCATCTTGGATAAATATTCAATGCCTGCTGGGGTTTTTGAAATCTTGAACATTGACACTTCCTGGAACTCTTCCAGTTCCGTTGTGGACCAGGCTGGAAGTAGCTCTCCATGGCCTCTCAGTTGCTGAAGAGTGACTGTGGGTTGAACAAGAGTGAGATTTAAACAGTGGACAAATGAGTGAATGGAAATCTCTGCCAGAAATACTTGCTGGATATATGAGATGTTGACAGTATTCATGTTATGGTCTAGAACAGGGGTGGGCAAACTTTTTGACTCGAGGGCCACAATGGGTTCTTAAACTGGACCGGAGGGCCGGAACAAAAGCATGGATGGAGTGTTTGTGTGAACTAATATAAATTCAAAGTAAACATCATTACATAAAAGGGTACAGTCTTTTTTTCAATAGTTTTATTCATTTCAAACGGGCCGGATCTGGCCCGCGGGCCGTAGTTTGCCCACGGCTGGTCTAGAATCAGGGGTCCTCAAACTTTTTAAACAGGGGGCCAGTTCACTGTCCCTCAGACCGTTGGAGGGCCAGACTATAGTTTAAAAAAAAAACTATGAACAAATTCCTATGCACACTGCACATATCTTATTTTGAAGTAAAAAAACAAAACGGGAACAAATACAATATTTGTATTTGCATGTGGCCCGCGGGCCGTAGTTTGAGGACCCCTGGTCTAGATCCACACATCTTGACCTTAAGTTGAGTGAGCCCACTGTGGGAAAGAGAGACAGGCCTCTTGCAGCAATGGCAAAGCAGGCTAATGCCATAGGTTGGCCCCAGGTGGCAGAGTTAGAAAGAGTACATGGCTAGCAGGAGGGTAGCAATGTACCATTGAAGCCTGTCCACCATCAAGTTCAAAGAGGATATGCTGCCAGCCAGCGCGGCTCAGTGGTTGAGCATTAACCTATGAACCAGGAGGTCACGGTTCAATTCCCAGTCAGGGCACATGCTTGCGGGCCCGATCCCCCAGTGTGGGGCATACAGGAGCCAGCCCATCAGTGATTCCCTCTCATCATTGATGTTTCTGTCTCTCTCCCTCGCCCTTCTTCTCTGAAATAAATAAAAAATATTTTTTAAAAAAGAGTGTATGCAGAAATAAGACAGGTAACAAAGCCAAAAAAATCAAGAGCCACACACAAACGGGAAGAAAGATGAGCAGCAGAGGCAGAAGTGAAATGGTGAGCTCCAGAACAGTTTCAGAGACTAGCAAAAACTTGCTTTTTGCTGAGTTCCAGTGACATGGTGGATTGGGAGGGGGTCGGGTCTGCCAGTTTTAAGACCAGGAGCCAGGATCAAACAGCAGAAATGGTGTTTCCATGTCCATAACTCCCTCCTAGTGCAGCACCCACTCAGGGAGTGGCGCTGGGGTGGTTCCAAATACAGTAACTCCCACAAATGCTTTCCTCTGCCAGCTAACCTTGACTCCAGCCTCAGCATCATGCCCTTGGGGAACAGCCACACACAGCGTTAAAAACAAAGGCCTGGGAGGTTGTGTTACCTCCACCCCTCTCCAAACACAAAATAGGAGCTGGTTTCTATGCCTAACTCCAAAACACTATTATTAACTTGTTCTCTCATTTGAAAAGAGGAAATGATTTGAGATGGATCTGACTCAAGAGGAAGTTGAATGCAGGGCGGCAGGGGGCCTAGATGGAGGCGCTAATGTGGGATTCAGTTGAAAAGCCCTGAGTGCTAATTTTTCTGTTCTCATAGTTATTGGAGCCGTGGGATTAAAGCTGGCCTACAGTATAAACATGGTCATTTCCAGCACCGCACACCTTGTGTGTGTAGAGTAGGCTAGGGAGCACGCTCACCTGGGTCTTCGTATTTGCATTTGTATGGCAGCCCTGTGACACAGAAGGGAACATTCTCAATGACTCCATGAGAAACACAGCCCCGAGTAAGGAGCTGGCTGTGAAGGAGGCATGTGACTTCACATTTTGCGTTTCTGAGTGATGGAGCTCCCTTCCTGGCCTGGAATGTCAGAGGGAACCGTTGAAATCCATTCTTGGCCCTGGAGTTTCCATAGCAATGCTCACCCTCCCCTCAGCACCATTGCTGCTGTCTGCTGTGTTCCTCTCCCATCGCTGGAATCCAGGCAGCCCTTCCCAGAGACGATGGGAGGCAGGTGGGTCAGTGGGGCCAGGTACATCTCTGGCCACAACCGAGGGGTGACTCTATCTGAATACTCTGTCAAGTAGCTCAGTTGTTGCTTGATGCCCTTTTTCTGGGTTCACAGGCACCAGGCATTCTCCTACCTCACCTTCTGGGCACTGACCCCCAAAGAACGTCCCATCTGATATATTCAACACATGTCAGCTGCCTGGGGTTTGCTCTACACGGGGCTAGTGGCAGTCTTCAGGTGTCTGGGGTGGAGGATCCTGCTCCTACGCTCTGTCCTGGGAGCCTTAGGAGCCTTTGGACTCAATGCCTGGCCCTGGCCCTGGGTCTCTGGGTCCCTGCTAAGACAGGGTCCCCACAGGATGCCAGTCCCTTAGGACTCCCTGCTCATTGGCCCAGAATGGAATGGCCTCTGCCATTGTACCATTTGGTGTTGAATTACAGGCCCCACCCCTGGAAAGAAAGGATGGTGCTTTTCTCCTGCCTCACTACAGTCCTATTAGCTCTTGCCTCATTCTACCCTGGGTCCTTTTATTCTTTCATCTTTTCCAAACTTGAGAGTTGTTCCAATCCATTTAAAAGGAAGAGAATTTTCTTTGATCCTCAAGAGTGCCATCAATGATTGTTATTATGAAAATGTATATAAGGTTTCAAGACACTAATTTGCGTTTCTTAGCAGTAAGCCAATCTCTGTCCCTTGAATGTCACCTGCCACTAATGCTACCTTGCCAGGTTGGAGGTGTGCTGTAGGGGAAAAGGAAGGAAAACCCAAGACCAGCATCTTCTGGCTTTAGCAATACTTGCAGAAACCAGAAATAGAAAAGAAAAGAAAAACAAAACAAAACAAACTATCACCACTAACAAAACCCGGCCGGCCTATCGGGCCCCAGGGACTGTGGGAAGAAGGCAAAGGACAGGGAGGAGTCAGGGAGAGTGAACATAGCCTTACTTACTATTTGGGAGCTGGGGAAGAAATCACTTTGCAGCCACCCGACGCCAATCTGGGGTGAGTAAATGCAAAGATAATGTTGTGGTTCAGTGTGAGCCGTGGTTCTCAAAGTGTGGGCACCACACCGGCAGCAGCCCTTGGGAACTCTAAACAAGGACCTTCGTGAGCCCACCACAGACCTCCTATGGTCACTGTGCTTATAGCTCATGTCACTGAAAAGCCAAGATAAATTTTAAAAATTCAAATTGAAAACATGAACAGAATGTAGTAGAGATTGTTTTGCTGGTTCACCCATCATTTTTCCTCTATTATCTTAACTGTGAAATCTTCAGTAACAATCCTGAAAACTCATTGTTTTAACACAGTTGGATATCTATCTTTAGACATCTACTCTGCTCAAAGTCATGAAAATATTCTATTTTCTCTTCTAGAAACTTTACTGTTTTACTTTGCACAGTTAGATCACAATTTCTCTGGGGCCTATTTTTGAGTATGAGAAGGGGCTAAGTTTCTCTCTCTTTTTTTCCTCCTATGGGTATCCAACTGATACTGCATCATTTGCTGAAAAACCTATCTTTGTCCTACTGCTCCACAGTGCCATTATGGTCATAAACCAACCATGCATTTGGGTGACACATTTGGGTGCAGCTATCCATAGGTATACATTACCAAAGACCTACTGAAGATTCAGAGTGTGTGTGTGTGTGTGTGCACGCGCGCTCATGCGTGTGTTTAGGAAGTGAGAGTGAGGAAAGAAAAAACCCAGGATCATAGAAGTGACAGGCTGGGACTCAAATCCAGATGCTTGGGTTGATAAATAATTTGAAAAAAAAGAACCCCACAAAACTCTTATCCTTTATCTCCCTCTACAATAGGGAAAGCCAAGTGACAGTGGCAGGCCGCCACTGTTTGTTAGCAGGAGGGTACAGGCTCCCCATTCATCCCAAGACTGTAGGGAGATAGAGGGTGACTGATAATGGCGTCAGGGAAGACCTGATAACAGGTCTTAGGTGCAGCTGTCAACACTCCTGCCCCAGTTCAGACCTCTCACTGTGATGCTGTGTGTGCTCCTCCGGTTGTCATAGAAACAGGATCTTTCCTCCTGACTCTCATCCCCTTTGCTGAGTGTTTGGTTTCCCCCTTTTTAATGAAATTAGGCCTGCAGCGGAGCGTGGACACTCGCTCCCACATGGCCCTGCCCCTCCCACATCGAAGCAGTGCAGGAGTCGTCTTGTGCATCGTGAGACAAGTGGGTGCCGTGGGAAGTTCTGGTTTCCTTGGTTCACTGTCCCAGGGCTGCTCCCCACTTGGCTCCAGCCCTTATAGTTTGATGCCAGCAATCTCCAAGTTCAAACACAGGAGCTATTTTTGGGATCTCGGCTCAGGCACAGAGGAGGAGACTGGATTAATGAAATATTAAGAAAGTAAGGAGAAGATTCTGTTGACCCAAAGAGGGTATTTGTGATCTGCTATTATAACGAGGAAGATAACCCTAATTGGAAAAAAAGAAAAGCAGTCCTCTGTCGATATTAGACTAAGCTTAATCGAGTGTTAACGAGGCCACCATACGCTCAAGATATCTCAATTGTTCTCTTGACAAGAATTTGGGTCTCGAGTTGCATTCCCTGGTTGTATGCTGAATCACATTCCTCTGTGTCTTCTGAAATGTTTATTAATGGCGTTTTTGCTGTGAAGAAGCTTTTTTAGGACACAAGGTGGTTACTTGATTCTTTACTGCTCTTAGTTGTTAAGACTAAGAGATATTATAAATATGTATGTACATTATAAAAATTTTATTTCATAAGCAATTTTCTGATTTCTTCTTTTAGGAAGGTAGGGAGTGAGGAGCAGCTGCTCTCGCGATAAAGCAGTGGATATAGGGGAGGGGATTGCTGAACATGTTCAAGGCCCTTGTCACCACTATTTCTACTGGTTGATAGCAGCCCTTCTTTTTTTAAAAAAAAATATTTTATTGATTTTTTTACAGAGAGGAAGGGAGAGAGATAGAGAGTTAGAAACATCAATGAGAGAGAAACATCGATCAGCTGCCTCCTGCACACCCCCCACTGGGGATGTGCCCGCAACCCAGGTACATGCCCTTGACCGGAATCGAACCTGGGACCTTTCAGTCCGCAGGCCGACGCTCTACCCACTGAGCCAAACCGGTTTCGGCAGCAGCCCTTCTTTAAATACCCCCAGAGCTCATTCTATTCCTCCCACTCTCTATACCTCCCCAATCTAAGCCTTCTGCAATGAGTATACTCATACCCTCTCCCTCCTCTTAACTATTCTGCACTTACCTACATTAGAAGTTTCTGGGACAAACCTTAGAGGCAGGACAATGGCTAGGAGTATTTGGGGTTTTTTTTTTCTGTGTTTTTTTTTAAAATATATTTTTTATTGATTTCAGAGAGGAAGGGAGAGGGAGAGAGAGATAGAAACATCAATGATGTTTGAGAACCATCGATTGGCTGCCTCCTGCACACGCCCCCATTGGGGACTGAGCCTGCAACCCGAGCATGTGCCCCCAACGGACCCTTCAGTCTGCAGGCAGATGCTCTATCCACTGAGCCAAACCCACCAGGGAGGCTAGGAGTATTTGTAAGAGAAGGTAGACATTACAAATCAAAAGTTGAATGTCCCAGGGGGGCCACTCGGAATTATGTCAGACCTGTTTTTGTTTTACCCACCAAGTAATCCATGCCTCTAAGAACCATGGTGCCCATTCCTACTGTCATTGAACACATCTAAGGTGTGTCAGTGGCCCTGTTGGTCTTGTTGTGTTACATGTAATGTGGCAGAACACATTATAATCAAAATCATTCCTTCATCCAGGTGCTCCAGTCCCTGGGAAACTGCTAAACTTACTCCAATCAGTATAGAAATACCTTTCTAGGATCTTGACAGAAATGGCACTGAGTTGGAGCTTTGTTGCACTTAGATGTCAAAGAGATGCTCATTTCTTTGTGGAGTGAGCCTTTCTGTTTACATGCAAGAATTCTCAAACCACCAAAGCAGCCCTTACTTATTATGCTGCGCTGGAACTGAGAATCACGTGCCAATACCAGCTAAACTGGCACAGTGGGGGCCGTCTTCCAACAGAGATACATTAGACTTAACAACAGAGTTCACCTGTCACTCAACATCCAGCATCAGACATTACAGAGAGTTAAACAGTCGATCCTGAGGGGAAGAACATTCCCCCAGGATTAGCTTATATAACATCTCAGAAATGAGAGTCCATTTTATCCCGAACATATCAGCCCTCAAAATCTCTATGCAGAAAGTCAACTTACAGAACAATTTTAGGAAAGCATGACTTATTTGTAACCCGTGAGTTATACCTGGAAATTCCCTTGACCTTAAACCTGGTGGGCAGCGTTGTCCACAATGCAAACTTGCCCACAATCTCTGGCCCAGAACTTTCTATTTTGAAATCACAGGATGTGCCAGTCCCCAAAGCAGGAACACCCATCCGCTCCTTCCATGTCCATTTCCATCACCTGATATCCAACTGTGTCAATGCATCCTGACCTCAACGGACTCTATTGCCCTTTCTCCTCAGCATTTACTAGCTCAACTTGTATATCAGTCAAGAGAGGTCAGATTACGTCATATTAAAAAAAAGTTTAAAATTTGAATTGCTTAACACAACAGAGACTTATTTTTAACTCCTGCAAAGTCTCCAGCGGGGCTGAACAACCCTCTAGGCCAACTGTTCTCCCCCCTGCAGCTAAGCAATCCAATTAGAAGGATCTTCCACTACCTTCTACCTGAATCACCGGGCCACTCAGATACCTCAGTAGACCTGGAACAGAAGAACTGTCCAGAACAGGGGTGGTAAACTTAAAGGACCAGATGGTAAATGGTTTTGTTTGTTTTATTTTTTAAAATATATATATATAATATATATATATTTAAAATATATATATATAAATAATATATATATATTATTGATTTCAGAGAGAAAGGGAGAGGGAGAGAAAGAGATACATCAATGATGAGAGAGAATTATTGATTGGCTGCCTCCTGCACAACCCCTACTGGGGATAGAGCCCGCAACTGGGGCAGGGAATTGAACAGTGACCTCCTTGTTCATAGGTTGATGCTCAATCACTGAGCCATGCCGGCAGGTCAGGTAGTAAATTTGACATTGCAGGCTGGGAGGTCTTTGTGGCACCCCCTCAGCTCTGCCGAGGGAGCATGAAGAGAGCCTTAGATCACATGTAAACAAATGAGTATGGCTGGGCTCCGATAAAGTGTCAGTTACGGAAACAAGCAGTGGGCTGGATCTGACCTGCAGGCTGTTGCTTCTCGATTCTTCACCTAGAGTCTCTCACTGGCCATGACACGCCTTTACCTGCATGTGACACATGTTTTATTTGCTAAGGCGAGTCACATGGCCAAGCCTCGGGAGCCAGAAAAGGATCATTTCCCGTGTTTTCAGGAGAGAAGGGGAAACTATTTATGAGTGGTACTGACGTCTGCACATGTCCTGTGCAGTTTTAGAAAGCTCTCCTGAGTGGGGCCATTAAAAATAGGAATTAAAGTCAGCCGTCTGAGATTTGAATGTTACATGAGAAGTCACCTGGTAGTCCTTCATGACCCAGGGCAAATACATTTAACTTCTTGGGAGCGTCAGTATCTCCATCTGTAACATGAAGATGCTAATCTCTGTCTTGCTGGAACTGTTTGAGGATCAGATGAGATATTGCAGGAGAAAGGGACTTGGACACGAAAAGCCAAGGACTCACGCTGTGTTTATTTGCTGTTGCCCTGGGTTTCTTGGGAGCCAGTTTCAGGCTGTTCTTCCATTTAAAATTGACACCCACCCACAGAGGCCTGGGCATTGTCACACTCTGAGCTCCAACCTCAGTGTCCGAAAGGGTAGCCTGGGCCAGGACCTGGGCTGAGCCTCCCGAGCTGACGTCTGGAATTCTCCTTTTTATTCTCTCTAGGCTCCAGCCCATAAGATGGCCCAGAGTGGGCCCAGCTGGAGCCTGGCAGTGGAATGCCTTGCTGAGTTAAATAAGAAAGAGAAAAGTACCTTTCTTTATAAACAAAATTGCTTTTATGAGTTATGGAAATTTTGTGATCCCTGCCTTTTTCCTCTTGGTATCCAGGAGCGTCTCATTAGCGCTTGAACAGTCCTAAGCCACTTCAGTGCCTGTGTATTTGTTGTTCCAGCACTGTGTGCTTTAACTGCGCAGTTTCCAGACCTCCAGGGTGGCTGGGAAGGGACAGAGGGTGGAGGTCAGGGCGGGGGGCGGGGCATGGGGGTAAGCGGTAGTGAGAGCAAGGGGAGAAGAGCTTCCGAGAGGCATGTGAAGGAAGGGAACTAATGTTTAGTGAGCATTTTCTCAGTCCCAGAAGCACTCACACATGATTGGATTTTAGCCCCACAATAATACTGAATTGCTGGCTCTTTTACCTTCACACACACCCACAGAGGAAGCCCTGAGGGTTTAGGTAACATATCTAAGATCACACAGCCAGGTGGCTGCAGAGCCCAGATCTGAAGCCTGGTCTGACTTCTGAGCTACCAGGCTGTATCCTCCACAGAGCAGCCCCGTCCTGATGGGTGTCAATGACTCCTCCTCCCTCGGGGCTGTTCCCCAATCCTCTCTCCCACTGGGAAAGGCGGGTAATGGCCAAGGTAACGCATTACTGAGCAACTTCCCTGCTTCATCCCTCACACCTACAGAGGTCATCTCATTCCTGCCTCTCCCTTCTCCCTCCATGGACATGGAAGGCTGAGTTTGCAGATCGAGAGGTTATCTTTTGTTCATGAACCACCAAAAAATAAGCAACATCTTAGGGGAGAGAAAATCAGTAAGAAGATAAGGAGATAGGATCTGATCATAATTATAACAACAACAAGAGAGATTTACTATTGATATTAGCCAACCATATATGTTACATATATTAACTTATGTAACCCTGACAACAACCTCACGAAGTAAATACTATCACCTATAATTTATAAAACAGAGACACCAAGATCTGATGCAACTTGCCCAGAGCTGCACAGTGAGTAAACGACAAAACTGGGACTTGAACCTGGAAAGGATGACTCCAAAACCCAGTCTCTTAACTATTCTGCTGGTCATTTCAACCACCTGGGAGGTTTTTGTTTGTTTTTGTTTTTGTTTTAATGCCAGTGGCCAGCCTTTACCTCCAGCTATTCTGATGCGTTTGGTATGAGATGGGGCCGGGGAATCCGTGTTTTTCACAATTAATGAAAAGTCTTATTAGCAACTGGTGGGCAGCATCCAGGGACGCTAAATGTCAAGTGATGCTTGAGACAGTATTGTCCAAGGAAGAATTTTTTCTGGCCCAGATTATCAATAATCTCCCGCCAGTATAAGGGGGATATGGCTCTCAGATCTGTGTGTGCATAATTCTAAATTCTACTGAGTATCAAGGGAAATGGACTGTATTCTCTTGTGGATGAATGGATTATTCTACTTAAAACTGTAAGCGGTGATGAAGACCCAGGCAAGTCTACACACCCGCCTCCTTCAGGTCCAGTGCCTCCATGACTGAGAAAGCTCAGCACCAGCCTGGGCCCACGGCTCCTCATCGGCAAAATGGGATTTTAAAAATTGGCAAAGTGTTCTTTTAAGGATTAAATGAAACATCATATGCAAATCACAGGACATAAAAGCACTTGGCACATAACAAATACTGATAAACAGAATGCATACATATGACAAAATGAATGCCATTTTCCTCTTGGGCTGATTAGAGAAGAATCTATGCTACCTTATTTAAAGCATAATAAAGTAACAAATAAATAATAATGACAACCTGGCTGGTGTGGCTCAGTGGTTGAGCATTAATTTATGAACTAGGAGGTCACAGTTCAATTCCCGGTCAGGGCACAGGCCTGGGTTGTGGGCTGGATCCTCAGTGTGGGGCATGGAAGAGGCAGCCAATCAATGATTCTCTCTCATCATTGGTGTTTCTATCTCTCTCCCTCTCCCTTCATCTCTGAAATAATTTTAAAAAATTACAGACAGATGAATTTGAAACATCACACATATAAGAATGAGAGGCCTTGAATGAGCCAATGATCAAGGAACTGGGGGAGTGATTAACTCAACTCCTCATACCAAACCACTTCCCCTTTTAGAGCATTCCTGCAACAACCCAGGATTCAGTGGCAGCACCAAGATCAGGACTCTCCATCTGCCTTGTTCAGAAAGCTCCCAACATTAGCAAAAATTGGCGGACCACTCCTAGTGAACTTGAGAGCTGGTTTTGCTGAATTTTGAAAGTTAAAATACGCTTTCAAAGCCAATCTGAAAAGGCTGCATAATGTATGATTCCAAAGATATAACATTCTAGAAGAGGCAAACCATGGAGAGAATATCAAAAATCAGTGGTTGCCAGGGCTTGGGGCTGAAAGCGGGAGCGATGAACAGTGGAGCACAGGAGATTTTAGAGAAGCGAGATTGTTCTGTACGCTACTGTAAATAGCAGATGGATTTCATTAAACATTTGTCAAAACCCATAACATGTACAGCACAAAGAGTGAACCCTAATGTGAACTTTAGTGCATAGTAATTATTATTATGGGCTCATCACTTGTAACAAATGCAAAACCACACAAAAGCAAACAAAAATAGTTTAGTACAAGGCATGGTGGGTAAGAACACAAGAAACAGAGCGAGAGCTACATTAACTGGAAGCTAAAATGGCAATCATACTGGGAAAAGTTGACGTCATGTGCCTCCAGACTCTGAATAGAACATGTTTTCTCTATAGAAAAATGGGATAAATATGCAGAATAGCAGGTTCATAAGCTACTATTGGTTCTGCAAATACTCATAGAGAGAGACATGTCCACTTTCCTTCCCCTGGAGGAAAATAAGCAACTGCAGGATTCTGGGTTGGAAGAAATGAGGCATCCATTTTATTGATTAATTTATTGATCAAATTCTTTTCGGTGAATTTTCAAAACCAGGGGGCACACATTGCAAAGGCAGAAGCAGAAGCTCATGGTCCTTACATTATAAACCACATCTCTTTAACTTTCCATGTGTGGCTCTCTTTCTCCTCTGTCATTAAGGGTTCCAAAAGGGCTAATTGATCAGGTATCATCTGAAAACAGTGTAAAAATGTGTGTGTGTGTGTGTGTGTGTGTGTGTGTGTGTGTGTGTAAAGGCGGGGGGGACAAGTGGAGGTAGAAATGGATCCTCTCATTAAGAAGAACTTGATCTGAACTACGTTGACAGCTGGTAAAGGAAGTGGAAATAGAACAATGGCCTAAAGAATTATCCTGAAACCTTATCTGAGGCCACTCATTTCACCAGGGACTGTCATAAAGCACACTCATGTTGCAAGCCTTACCTTGAGGTCTGCGACAGAAGAGAGTGTGTGGGGGCCACATGATGACACTTGATAGCTGGTCAGAAAGAGAGAACCAGGTGCTAACAAAACTCAGCAGTGTCTAAATTCAGCACAGGGCAAATGGCTCTTCCCACTGACCCATACAGAAAGAAAATGTCATAGAGAAAGGCTAAGGAATAGGTTATGATGTAGTAGAAAAAAGATAGCATTGAAGTCAAATGACTTGGGCTCGCATACCAACTCGATCATTTACTACTTAGGTGGCCTTGGACTATTTGGTAAATCTGGTGCAGTCTAAACTTCCACCTCAGTAAAATGGTAGTGGTGATATTTACCTCACAGAATTATTGTAAGTCCTAAAGCAATAACTTTATATCACAATGCCTAGCACACAGCCAGTACTCAATGAAGGAGCCATTATCATTGTAGTTTAAGAAACATGCTAACCTCCCAAGAGCAGAGCTCTAAAAGGGTTCTATAGAGGGAATTCTTCAAAGGGAGAAGGAGATCCACATTACTGTTCCCCTCTCCTCTCAAAGCACACAGGGGCCCTGTTGGCTGGGCGTTGTCCTGCACACCGAAAGGTCGCTGGTTCCATACTGGCATTGATTCCCAGTCAGGGCACATGCCAGGATCATGGGCTTGGTCTCCAGGATGGGGCGTGCAGGAAGCAGCCGATGGATGTTTCACTCTCACATTGATGTTTTTCTCTCTCTCTTCCTCTCAAAAACAAATAAAAATATATTTTTAAAAAGCAACACCACATACCCAGGGTGGCCAATGGCTCCCACGGTTGAAGTGGGAAGGCAATGTCATAGTCCTGATCTGCAATAATCTCCATCGCCATCACCACACAACAGCAGTAATGAAGGTGCTGCCTCTGTTTAGCACTCTCTTAGGTATCATCTCGGGCTTTCTGAGCATCTAATCTCCCTGCCTCCCTAAAGCGTGACACTGAATGGCGGACATCGCTGCAGTGGGCGATTCAGCTCTTCGCTGGGCCTTCTGGACCCTGTGGGATAGGAACTGCATTTCCCCAGGGAAACAAAGGCTGAAACTGCCATTCATCTTAACGATGTGTTTACTACTTGGGGCCACACTCCTCAGTTCGGCCACGGAAGAGCTGGCCTGGAAAGCAAATCGCCATCTAGTTTCTGTAACGGTGGGAACATGACATGAAGTCCAGTGAAATGATTTGCAAGGAGTTGTTGGAACACACTGTATAGGTCAGGGTCTCTGCCTTCCGACTTAATTACTTTACCTCTGACAAAGGCGGCATAAATCAACAGGATCCCCCAATCTCCTCTTTTATGTCCTGGGGGGCTGCCAGCTGGCTAGGAGCGACCTGGAGCCATAGGTCTTCTTTTCTCCAGCACTCCCTCCTTAGCTTGTTACAAATGCTATGTCTAGTTTTTTATGACTATATACTTTTCTAAATCAATGCAACTAGACCACTCAGTAGGACCCAGGGGAGTTATTGTCGTAGAATCTGATAGAATCTGCCAGCATATTCATACAACGGCAGCTGTGGATACACCTAGAACAAGAAGGAAGGAGCAATCCAACCAGGAGGCGGGATTGTGACATGACCTCTATTTCCCATCTCTTTCTCTGAGCTATTTTTTCTACTGCACTTGTATTTCCTGAGTCCCTAATTCCTTTCTCTAATTAATACCGCTGTATTCTTTAATTTTCCATACCCATATAAAATGAAGAAGAGGCGTCCGGCTAGCTCAGTCGGTAGAGCATGAGACTCTTAAAATGAAGAAGGAATGACACAGGTTGGGGCTCTAGGTGTCAAGCTCTAATAGTATCTCATTTTATCCTCACAACGATCTTGTGGAATAGGTATTATTATTATTATAATAATACCAACTCTACAGATAAAAACACTTAAACGCAGAGAGACTCAGGGACTTGAGCAAGGTCGCACAGCTGGCAATTGACAGATTCAAAACCTGAATCCAGATTTCTTCATCTCCAAAGTTCATTATGTCTAATCAATAAGCTAAAATTATTCAGCACTTTATCATCTTTAAAGTACATTGTTTTGAAATCATGGGATTATTTGAGCTCCCTTCCTGTGAGTTGAGATAGCAGGGGAGGACATGGAGAACCCCAGGCAGATAGTACAAGGAATATGGACTTTGGAGTCAGGCAGACCTGGGTCTGGGACTGCCCTTGACTTTGTATGTAGCTGTGGAAAATCACTCATGTTCTTAGGGTCCTTGCCTGTAAAATGCAACTAATTTTACCACCCTAAGAGGAGGTTTCCTATGAAATGAACAGCTAGGGGCAATTGAACAAAATGTCTAAAAGTATGCACTGTTGAGTCAGACTACCTATATTAAGTAACTCTGGGGCTGAGAAAAAGTCATATTGAGAAAGTCGTTTAGCCTAAGTCTCTATAAGAAGAATACCATTAGTAGAATCTAATTTGGGGTCATTGGGAGGTTTAAATGATATAGTTCATGTAAAACAATTAGTATGAGCATGTGCTCAGTCCGTATTAGCTGTTATTATTAGTATTTGTAAAGCAGCTCACAACGTGCCTAATGCAGAACAGACACAGAGCTAATCCTCCCAGCACTGCGTGCTCCTGGCTCTGGAATGTGTGAGTCAGGAAAACGCTTCCTCCAGTTCCATGGAGGCCTCTCTGCCCTTGTGAGGTCCATCTGCTCAGATGCAGGCCTTTGGGAGCCAGGTAAATGAAGGCAAGAGGTGCCATTTTCAAATTTAATAAACCTACAGCCACTCACAGGGGCATGTCTCATTCCCACTGGCAGGTTATAGACAGTCTTGCCTCCATTATCTGCGGCTAATTTTAATCCAAGGGCTGCTTTGCTCACTTTGCTCTCCACAACCCTCAGCCTCCTCCTGAGCCCCAGGGGGGATCTGCTCGCAGAGTGTAAGCCCATATCAATATCATCCTGAACAAAACATAATTAGAAAACTAAATCAGCAGCCACACGAAGAGTGGAATGCTTTCCAAAGCCCTATGCGGAGTGAGTGGGATGATGGGATTTATGGACATTTTCACTTTAGATTACTCACATCACTGCTTCCCTTTGTCAATATAGAGGATCAAGAAGATTGAGCATCTATTTTGATTCCAGTGCAGGGGTTGTCAAAGTGTGGCTGATGAGCCCAATTCTGTCCACTTGGGACTTGTGGGCAAATTTGGGGGAGTCAAGCTTCATCAGAACACAGTCACGCCCACTCATTTACATATTGTCTAGGGCTGCTTTTAAGCTACAATGGCAGAGTTGAGTAATAGGAATGGAGACCAATTAGCACTCTAAGCCTAAAGTATCTCCCTGGATCTTTATAGAAAAAGTTTGCCGACCCTTGTTCCAGTTTATTCATGATCCAGATAGACTCCAGAAGAGCCCAAGAAGGGTCCTCTTTGGCCTACCATTGATGACCGGTACTGACCTTCAAGTCTGACAGGTGGCTAAGGCTGCACAAGAATGGATGCTCAAGCTTGTGAAAGAGCCTGACAGTTGGTGAACACACCTGGGAGATCAGGGCTGCCCATGGCCTTTCTGGATAGCCCTGTGCTCATTGCTCCTTGTGGGTAGCAGCCCAGGGAAGACCTGCTGGCTTCCATGTGCTCAGGAAGTTGCCTCAGAGCTGATCTAATCCTTGTGGTGGGAAAACTGCTTTGTGACTGAATAGTCTTCATGCTGACAGTGGCTAGCATTCCATAACTCACAGCCCTGGAGATCAGAGTTTAAAAATGCACTTTATGTCAATTGTAGACAGCAGAGATGGAGGTTGGTTGACAATTATTAACATTCCTAACAATTCCCAGGGATATCTTCTAATAATGCAGATTCCCAACTGTACCTAATGAGTCCCAACTGAATAACTTGGGGTGAGGGCCAGGAAGCACTACTGTATTTTTTAAAACAAATATTACTAGTGTTATTTTTGTTGTTTGCTGTTGTTGATTTTATTGGTGACCCAGGCAAAACACTTTAAGAAACAGTGCTTAATCATTTTGGGGTTGCAGACCACATAGAATCTTATAAAAGCTATGGAAACTTCAATCAAGGGGGAGAAGATAATGTATGTGTACAGACACATCCAATGCTTCCCACAACTTTAGAGGGTTCTGGACTCTCTAATTGTTAAGAATCCCAACTTAAGATCCTAAAACAATGAATGAGAGAGAAAGTATGAAAGAATTTGAGGATGGCACTCCTGACAGCCTTCGCCTGCCCTTTCCCCTTCTTGTAGGCTTGCATGAAGAGTAGTTCCTCCTCTGTCATGTGGACGGGTGATGCTTGCTCAGATGACCTCATGGGGTGGTGAAGGTCACATGAGGTCACATGTAGGAAAGCAAATTGCAAACTCTAAAGAGCTATGCACACACTGGGGATCATGATGATGAAATAGCCATAGGGCTGCCTTCCAGATTCACTCCCATCCTCAGCACTGTGATCTCAACTCTGCCCTCGCGGGTCTTTCAAGTCCAGTTGATGAGACAGTCTTCCTGTCCAGCTCTCCTTTGTGCCCTAGTTACCTGAAGAATTTTACTTTATAAAATAACTGGCTTCTGAACATCTCCATTTCAGAGCCCCGCCACACTCAGTGCACCCCAAACCCACCACGAAATTGGTTCCTCTCCTCATTTCCTGGTCTCCATGGTGATTGGATGACGTTTTGCAATATTGTATACCCCTTTCCCTCTTGGCTTTTTTCTCTTCTTTCTGCTCTTCCCCACCCCCCCACCCATTCATATTCAGTTCTTTCCACAGGGAAGAAAAGAAGAACTTGGATTCTTCTGCTATAGGAGCGGGGAGGGGGGGACATTGGAGGTACATCTGAAGAGAGCAAAGGAATGAGTCACAGATACAGGCAGAGCAGAGTGCTCTAAGCAGAGGAGAGAGCCTAAGGTGGAAGCCTGCTTCAAGTTTTTAGGAAGACAACAGAGGTCAGTGTGGCTGGGTGAAGTAGGAAGGAGAGGAGTGGTAGGCAGTGAGGTCAGAGGGACCAGATCTGGCATGACCTTGAGGTCAAGTTCAGGATTGTGCCTTTTATCCTGAGTGATTTGGGAGTTGGAACTTAAATTTTAAAAGGATCACTCTGGCTTTGTGTTAAGAATGAGAATCATGATTTTAATGTCCCTCTGTGGCTGCGTAGGCACCAGGGCATAAGCAGAAGAGCCAATCAGGGGGCTCATTCAACAGCCCAGGCAACAGCTCATGAGGTGAGGGTGGTGAGACGATGGCAAGGTACTGGATAGATTTTGAAAGTAGAGCCACTCACATTTTAAATGATGGTTTAGATGTGGCATTTGAAAGGAACAAGAAAACCAAGATGACCGCAAGATTCAGAATCTGTCAAGTCTGAGATGTGATGACTCAAGTTGGCTTGGTAGTGGAAGCAGGGCTGGCTCAGACATTTGATGAAGCCACGTTATACTGAAGGTGTGTGTCAAACATCCACATGGAGATAGTGAGTAGACAATTAGACGAATTCGTCTAGCGTTCTGGGGAGAGGCTTAGGGTAAAGTCAAGAGTCTATCCCACAGGGTTCAGGTGGTGTTTGACAGCCTGAGGTTGGATGAGCGTGCTAAGGGAGTGGATGTGGATGGAGAAGCGAGAACTGGAGCACCCTTGTGTAAAAGGGAGGGCAGAAACCAGGACTCCACATAGGAAACTGGGCAAGAGTGGCCTGTGTGGTGATAGGAGAATCAACACACAGCGAGGTCCTAAAATGGAAGGAAATGGTTCAAGAAGGAAAAGGTCATTCAGCAAGGTCAACTGTTATTGACAGGTCAATTGAGGACCGAGAATTGACCACGAGCTATCATCAGGATGGTCTGTTGAACTCTGTGACTCCTGAAGTATTCCCTGGGAGAAATAAGACATTATCTGCCCCAGGGAGCTGAAGGAACATTTTTAGATGGAGACTAAGGGTTGCTCAAAAGTGAAGCGAATTTGATGGATGCCCAGTTGCTGAGCAGGTTGCCTGATCTTTTCTCACCTCCAACGAAGTGATTTTTCATCAGAGGAGAAACCTGTCACACCTTTGAGCCGCCAAGCCATAAATCTTTTCACCAACTTGCTAATAGTTTTTCTTGCCACCTTTCCTGGTACCCGGAGTCATTGTTATGAAACATGGGCTCGTGCTCTCTCTTCCAGCTGGAGCCCCTCTGCCCTCTGCGGGTCCTGGGGGAGCAGAGGCTCTGTGTTTGTCACTGGGTGTTCGATAGGAGCACAGCGGGTGCTGTTACCAAGAATGTGACATCCTGATGAAACCGGAGGCGCCAGCCACAGCCTGAAATCTGAGAGCCAGTGATCCTTCCTGTCCAAACTGCATCCTCAGTGGCCTCTGCTTAACTGAACATATTCTCTCTCTGGGGGAGACAGAAGGAGAACGACCCCTACTTAATCATGGGGACAAAAACAGTCTTTCATTCATACTTTTAATTATTCCATGGACATGCATTGAGTATCTGAAGTTGCCCAGGAGAGTACTAAGTTAAAAGCTGGGTGACCATGAGTAATCTGACCTGCATATTGTATAGAAGTCATACTTCACAGGAATTATCGGAAAGGGTATATTTATCTGGGGAGAATATTGGAAATAATCAGTCTGGGGCTGTTCAGTAAGCGCGGCTTTCAGTCTCCTGAGTTCCTTATGAAGAATGCTCTCACAGCCCAGCCAGCGTGACTCGTGATTGAACATCAATCTATGAACCAGGAGGTCACGGTTTGATTCCCAGTCAGGGCACATGAGTTGGGTTGCGGGCTTGATCCCCATTATGGAGGCAGCCAATCAATTATTCTCTCTCATCATTGATGTTTGTTTTTCTCTCTCTCTTTCTCCATCTCCATTCCTCTCTGAAATTAATAAAAACATTAAAAACAAAAACAAAAAAATGCTCTCACATCAGAGGCAGTGGGATTTTTGTCTGCCCATCATGAGTTCTTGTCAGATCCTAAAAAGTCTGAATTAGGATTACCAAGTCTCTTAAACCCCCAACATAGATCCTGAAACATCAACAAGATTCCCTAGTGGTTGCAAAAATTACCTTTTCAAGCCTCATCTCTATGATATACTGTATTTCTCCATGTATAAGACACCCCCATGTATAAGACGCCCCCCCCCCCCCACTTTTCCAACCCAAAATTAAAAAATCAATATTTTAAACATTTTGTTGGCTTCCTCTTAAGGCCTTCTTCTTTTTTGGCATCTTAAGGAGTTGTTCTTTCTGTTTTCTCCACTATCTGATCATACACTCAATTTGGGAGGAGGTCCAAATTGTCTCTCTGCAGCTCTATTTCCATGCTCTTTTGCATAGCTGATTGCATTCAGTTTGAATTTTGCAGAGAAAGACAATCACTGGTATTTATCTTTTTATTTTTTGACATCTTTATGGGCTCAGAATGCTCTGGTCCCTATTGCATCTGCACACTCTTCACCTTCACCTCCAATTATGGCATCAGCTGACACCAGTAACAATAAGGCTTGTGTTTGGAGGAAGCCTGTTTGACAAGGTATGGGCAGCTATACACCCATTCGACTCCCTCCTTGGCTGACTTCTGTGTATAAGATGCCCCTTGGATTTTCAGTCTAATGATTTTAGAAAAAAATAGTGTCTTATACAGGGGAAAATATGGTATTAGTTATATGGGTTCAGGGTCCAATGTCTTGGTATGCATCAAAGTGCCATCTTGCTACACTGGCCATATCCTATATAATAAAAGCCTAATATATTACTAGTGTCTGGTCAACCGGTCGGCCGTACAACCAATCAAAGCATAATATGCTAATGTATGCTAAGGCTGCTCAACCACTCGCTATTATGTGCAGTGACCACCAGGGGGCAGATGCTCCGACCGGTAGGTTAGCTTGCTGCTGGGGTCCGGCCAATGGGGACTGAGTGAGACAGGCCGGACACACCCTGGAGCCCTCCTGCAGTCCCTCCCCGGCTGGCCAACCTCCCACTTCCCTCCCCGGCCCTGATCATGCACTGGTGGGGTCCCTTGGCCTGGCTTACACCCTCTTGCAATCTGGAACTCCTCAGGGGATGTTGGAGAGCTGGTTTTAGCCTAATCCTGCAGGCCAGGCCGAGGGACCCCACTGGTGCATGAATTCATGCACCAGGTCTCTAGTGTTCTATAACAGCGACTTGGCCTCATAGATACGGAGTTGTCCTGAACCTCTGCAATGATGAACAGCCAGTGAACATGTGCAATGGGTTCTCTACAAGGTCTCAGTGGTAGGCCAGTGCAAAGCTTGTCTGAGGGCCACATACTGTTCTAAACACTAGGCATATAAAGTTGAAGACAGATCCCCAACTCCTACCTGTAAGACTCAAATGGAAAAGGGTTTGCCAATATCCAGTGACATTAAGGAAAGAAGCATCCTGGGCAATCAAGCCCTAGTCTTACCTCATGAATCCACTGGCCAAACACGTGTCTTAGTCTTGTCTGCCAGTGTCCCAGTAACTGAAAATTGGCATGTAAAGATTTGATAGGATAGCCTTAAAATTGCTTGAGAAATGATTCCTGCAATGTAGTTCAAGCATAAAAATTTAATTCCGGTTTTCTTAGTTTAATATAGAGAGTGCATCTAGTCAATGAACCCAGCACTAAATTACTTTACGGATTTCTGAGAAAGTGCAGATGCCTGAACTAATCTGTGAGAATTGATCAAGCTCTTTCCCCACGCCAGGCATTGTGCTAAGAACTTTATGTGGATTATCTCAGTTAATTCGCAAACCACTGAAGTAAGAACCATTATTATCTTCCGTTTTACAGATGAAGGAAGTGAGTCTGAGCCAGGACTTAGGTCCAGGATGTCTGGTACCCATCTCCCCAGTCCTCGTGATAAAACATTTCCTCATGCAAGATTGACTCAGCCCATGGCATTTCTGCTTGGTGAACGCTAGCACATAGGATGTGCCATTCAGCAGAATAGTGAGGGTCAGCAGGTGGCAGGAGACAGGGTGACATCAGCAAAGGCATTGAAGGATAATGTCCAGACCTCACTTCCTTTGCCTTCTTTTGCATGCAATGCTATTGAACAGATTCTGATGCTCAAAATCTCTTTTTCTATCTTTGTGATGAATAAAGAACTTTTAAATTGTTAGAGAAGAGCAAGAGAGGTAAGATATAAAGTTATTATTTCTACCCCAAAATCTCAATTGGTTAAACATGGGCAAATTCTGACAGCTTTCAGTTCTCCATCTGGACTACCCTTTTCATTCATTTCTACCTTCCTCCTGGACAACTCCTTTCTTAAAGATTCAGCTCAAGGGTCACTTCCTTCAAAAAGTCACCCCTGCCAAAACCGGTTTGGTTCAGTGGATAGAGCGTCGGCCTACAGACTGAAGGGTCCCGGGTTTGATTCCGGTCAGGGGCATGTACCTGGGTTGTGAGCACATCCCCAGTGGGAGATGTGCAGGAGGCAGCTGATCGATGTTTCTAACTTTCTCTGTCTCTCTCCCTTCCTCTCTGTAAAAAATCAATAAAATATATATATTTTTAAAAAGTCACCCCTAAATCCCAGACTTAATCAAGTGATTCTTCTCTGTTTTCCCCACCGTCAAAGCATCATAACTGTCTGTGGGTTTTCTATACTAATAGACAATTATGGAACTTTATGAACAACTTAATACAAAGACTGTTTTACTCTTCTTTGTATACTCAGACATGTAACAGAGTGGCAGGTGTATAATAGGTACTTGGTAAGAGAATGGATGAGTGAAGGAATGAATGAATACATCCTGGCACAGACCAGCTGGATTTGGTCTTCTTGTTACCAGAGTCTACCTTCTAGAACTCAATTATCCATCGCTGGGCTGCCGTATGGAGCATGTTAACCCTCACAACTGGAGACGGAGCACATGGTCTAACAAAAATTTAATCCTGGAAGAGATAACAGAGATAAGCTCATCCACCCTCTTCTTTCTAGAGATATAGAACAAAGACTACGTGGATGGAAGGACTTTCCCCAGAGTCACCTCAATGGACAAGGACAGAACTGAGAATGGGACTTAGACTTTCTGACTCCTGAGCCAGAGACCTCTGCCACCTCATCAGCGTTCCCCCACAGGAAAGGTCTCTTGCTGTATGCCCTCTGAGGACAGGCTGTCTTCCTGGTGAAGAGATTTGTCTACATTAAGAAATCTTCAAAGTAACAAATGAAAGTTACAAATGAAAAGTGAATTCATGTTCCCACATATTGTTGAAAACTATTCACAGAGTCTCTTGTCCCCCAACCACCACTTCTAAAATATGTTTCAAAAATTCAGTTACTTCAGGGCATTGTTTATTTTTTTCTCAAATAATTCCGTGCACAAAAGAAACTTATAAAGTGTTAGAGATTGCTTCTTATTTCAAAATGAACAGCCAAGGACATCTGCCATAAAGAAAATTTTCATTTCAGCCAGAACATTGATTTCAATAAATCTGTTCAAAGAAATAAAATGGCTATTCTTCCCTTTGATAAAATATACTTGAAGCTCACAAAAATATTTTGTTAATAGAAATGTTATCAAGCAATGACAGAAATGTAGACTGATGCCATTGAAATGTAGCATAAGACCCAATAGTCACTAGAAATTAAGATATTGCTTTAGTAGACAGTCTGTAACAGTTTGCATAAACTTTTGATAGGCATTGCTGGTGCAGTGGGAAGAATAAGGGCTATGGAAGCAGGAATATTTGCTTAAGTCCAACTCTGTGAGGTATTAACTCTGTGACCGTTGACAAACGATTTAATCTCTTTAGTTCTGTTCCTCATTTAGAGAAATATTTAATGAACACATACTAAGTGGTGGCTCTCCCTTAGGCTGTGTACAGCAGTGAGATAAAGAGTTTTAGAAGTCTGCCCTCCTCAAGCTTACATTCTCATAGGGAGAGACTTTGGGAGACAACCAACATGCTCCAAAAAAAAAAAAAAGTAGGAAATATATAGTATGTTACTTGGTGGTTAATACAATGGGAAAAAACAAACAAACAGGTGGGGGAAAGGGAGTGTTGGGAAGAGAGTAACTTTAAATAGGATGATCAGGGACGATGTCACTGAGAAAGTGGCGTTAGAAAGAGGGCTGAAGGAGTGAAGAAATAAATCAGGTAGATATATGGGGATAGAGTTCTCCAAGTACAGAAAATGGTAAGGTCAAAGGCCCTGGGGTGGGTCACATGGTGTGTCCAAAGAGCAGCAAGAGGGCTGCATATCTAGGGCGTCAGGAGTAATGGGGAGATGAGCTCAAAGAGGTGTAAGAAGAGGGGAGGCAGAGGGCCAGACCTTGTAGGACCTTGTAGTCCAATAAGGACACTGGCCTTCCTTTCTAAAGGAGGTGGGAAGCTTTTGGAGAGTTTTGAGCAGAGGAGTGGTATGGTCTGGCTCTCAGTTTTCAAAGATCGCACTCTATTGACAATTAGCTAGGAGGGAAAGGGCGAAAGGGAACAGTTAACGAGGCTATTGAAATGAACCAGGAAGAGTTCACGGAATATGGACTAGGTGAGTAACCATGAGAAAGTGAGAGATGGTCAGATTCTGAGTCTAATAGTTAAAGGTAGAGCCATCAGGAATTGCTGATAGACTGCAGGTTGAGAATTGAATGAGACAACATGCATAAAATGTTAGTGTCATCTGGTACAATTAATGAGCTCAAACTGTAAGCAATTCCTCTATCTCCCTTCTTATTGGTGATTAGTATTATTAAATGCTAATAGTCATTGAGTATTTACAAAGCAGCAGACACTGTACCCATTCCTTAGTAAATGGTCCTTCCATGTTTCTGGGATCTTACTGAGACTGTGTAAGTGCCGGAGGCTAAGACTAACAGTAGTTGGCATATTAATGCCAAAAGCCCCATGGACTTTGATATTCAGCAGCATTATATTGCCCTGTTGTTGGCCAAATGGCTCAAGGCAATTCCCTAACCTGATAATCCTTTTACTGTTTACCAAACTTTACCTTTGATATGCCTGTTTGCATTCCTAAGGGCAAATATGTATTCAAGTGAATAACAAGCAGACTGGACTGAGTTTTGGGGGAGCTACTCCACTAGAGAAAAGTTTTCCACCTGGCCCCCTATGCCTTCTAAATTCATATTTCTTGTCTAGTGTATTCATTTATGCCCGGTCCTTTCTTCAGATCCTGAACCCTAGCTACAAATGGATGCGGCATTCATATCTAAGCTCTTAGAAGGAAGTTGTTTGGGATTTTATTGACTGTTTTGTTATTTATTGGCCTCCCCTATTCTCCCCTATTCTCTTCATATTTTCAATGGTCATCAGACCCATGAGAGACGACTCGATCAGTAACTTCTCTGGTCTAGGCTTTCCCCATTTGTTTCTTCATCCTGATTCACCTGGAGGGCAGTGGCATGTGCTCTGGGCCTAAAAGCATCCATCCCTTCTCACTCCTGTGCAGCGTCAGGTGGATCATGGGAGACAGGGCTAAACCCTTTGCCAACCCTGGGTCTCCTTTATGTTGGCTCCCCTGGAACAACCTCAATGTGGTAGAAATTCCCCCCAGACAGCAACCGGCACTTGTTCAAGCTTTCTTCTGCTGTTTTGGGGATAGTGGGAAATGGAAGACGTGCCAGTCATGACCAGCCCCTGGACACCAGTGACCTCCGTGGTGAAGAGAGAAGCTAGGACTCGAGTGTCTCAGAGGTGCACTTGGGTGGTCACAGTCTGGCTTTTCTCATTCCTCGGACACACTGTATTTCACTCTTTGAAACGAATACAGATTTCTCTTCTGAGGATCCCCTGGTCAAAACCTGTCAGTCATGAGACATCACAACTCCTAAACAAAGAGCGTGCATGAGAGTAGATTCCTGTTCTGTTCTCACAAGACTGTTTCTAAGGGAGCGTCTTCTTGCCGAGTGACTTTCATGAGCCGGTGGCTCCATTTTCTGTACCTGAGAAATGGACATCCCTGCATTCTGGCATGATTGAGACCCGAAAAGTCAGGCTTACCCAGATATGTCCTATCATAATCTGTTTTTGCTGAATGACATGGGCCATGGGAATGATCCTGATATTTTCTAGTACAATCAATCACAAGGTTCTTCATGAAGAGATGAAACATCCCCCAAGTGAGCAACTGCTACTCCAGGGTGAGGGGGCCTTTCTTTCTCTTACGGACACGCATTGTGCTTAATGATGTATTTATACCGTCTCGTCTCACGTGCTTCTTGCTGTTCTCCTGTAGGGTGTTATGATCCCTAATGGGCAGATAAAGAGACTAGAGAGGTTAAGGATTTTGCCCAAACCACACAGCAAATAGGTGGAGCTCACCTTCGAACCTAAGTTCACTTCCCTGTATATAAACTTTGGCCTGCCTGAAAGTTTGAACTTTTCATCTCCAAATGCTCTTGTCCCCCTTACGGATAAGGTTCAATAACGTGGACCGGGCTGAGAGGGGCAGGATCCTGCTGTGATCTGGCACTTTGTAAAGCTCACATCGCTTCACCTGGAGCCATTCTGGCAGCCGTTCAGTTCAGAGATAATGTCTCTTCAGCTTGGCCAGGCTCACGGTGCCGGGAGAAGACAGACGACCCACGGCTGTGCACGGTATCGTTGTGAGCGAACGTGCCACCTCGGAGTCTTGGGTTGCCATCCCCTGGAGTGTGTTCATGTGATCAGTTGATCAGTTGTCAGTGTCAGGTCTGTTGTTTCTCTCTCCAGAAGCCCAGCCGGTGGGAGAGGACAGCCCCAAAGCCCTGCCTGCACTCCGGGAGCTATCGAACTCGGATAATGACATAAACAAGGCGGCATTCATCTGGGGAAGCGCAGACAAAGCAGCCCAGAGGAAAACCATCTCTGTCGATGAGGGCTTGTTTCACTTGCAACAGGAAAAGCAGCAGCCGCCGCAGCAGCCGCAGCAGCTGCCTCCGAGCCCGGAGCCCGTGCACAGGCTGGGAAGAGGTAGAGGAAGGCTGAAGCTGCTGCATGTGAGTAGCAACTGATGATTTCTCTGCAGCTGGGGAAGGAATGCTGGGGAGGGGGCTCGGCAGGGAGGTGGGCGAGCGCGTGTGGGCTGGGGCTTTGTGGCTGGAGTGGGAGGGATGGTTCGCACAATTAACAAGTGCATTCGGGAATCTGCCCTCCTCTTCCAAAAGAGGTGCAGGCGTGTGCCCACACGCACTCGCAAGTCCTCCGCTGATGCTCATAGATGCGAGCAGCAGGTGGGCAATATTTCTTTTCTTCTTCTTCTCCATCCTTGAGCTTGGGCTGTGCGGCAGAAAGACACCTCAGCCCGAGAGAGCTGTCCAGGGCGAACGGACTCCCCCAGAGGGTTTCTTTCCCAACTTTCTTTTGTGGATGTGTCGATCTCCATGCCTTTGCCATCCCACCGCGCTCCTATGGGGCATTTACATCCCGCTAGCCACAGAAAGGCAAGGGGCACTTTTGCATCTCTGGCTCTCAGCTCGAGTTGTCTGTAGCGAGCAGCACCAAATCCAGGGCAGTTTAACCTCGCAGGTACAGGAGTTCGGGAAGCACAGCCCGGCCCGGAAGAGCACGGCTCTCATGCATCTTGTCAGCCCGGGGCGGAGAAGCAGGTGTCTCAGGGATGCCAGGGCTGATGCCATTGTTGAACTTTGGGGAATATTTTCAATGTTTTGATTTGTTTTTTTAAAGCAAGCCTGAAATTTCCTGGGAACCTCTGGGATAGACTGAAGCTGAGGGAAAGGACAGGAGAGAATTTGTTTTGCGCTGAAGCACCGGTGCAGCGGCCCCAGGTTGTCTCTGCATCGGGAGCCGGCTCGTACCTCTGGGTTATTGTTAGCGATGCTACACGGTGTGCAGAGCGCCAGCCCACCTGGCCCGAAACTTGCTTGCATTCTGGTTATCAGAGGACACGGTTGTCAGTTTCTTGTTTGTTTCCCTACCCTTGTTTCTCTCTTTAGAAGCTATGCTATGGCTGAGCGCTTGGTGCCGAATGTTTAAATGCTCGAATGTCTGCAGTAAATGCCTGCGTAAAAGTTCCCTTCTGGGGGAGGGGGAGCAGGGAGGGACACTGGGCTTTGAGCAGCCATGTGTAATGAGAGTGGGGGAGTCTGAGACACTTCACTGGGACTTGGCTGGGACGAGAGCCGTCAGCCGATGCTGGGATGCAGCACTGAAGGCTGTTAGACTGGAGGGTCAGAACCCTAGCTCCCAAGTTGCTATGGCGAGGGGGAGGGCAGAGGGGGAGGGTGTGCATGAAATGTGAACCAGGCATCATGGGAATCTTCTCACTGAGGCCCTGCCTTGCAGGGTAGACAGGTGAGGCTGCTCAGAGCTGCTGGGGAGGAGTGGCTAGGGGCCTCTTGGCACCCAGGTTGGGAGGATCTAACTTAGGCAACCCAGGGAAAGCCAAAGAAATGCGTCAAGATGCGGAGTCTGATGCCCAGGCTCTGTTAGTATTTATGTTTTTATTGCTAGTAACAATGCATTGTGGAAATATTATGAAGTGTTTTTAAAAGACTGTCTCCTAATCTTACCCTTTTAGCACCCCTGGTTCTCCGCTTTGCTCTCCCTGCAGGCCCTTTGTGACACAGTTGTAACCATAGTCTAGATCAGTGATGGCGAACCTTTTGAGCTCAGCGTGTCAGCATTTTGAAAAACCTAACTTAACTCTGGTGCTGTGTCACATATAGAAATTTTTTTATATTTGCAACCATAGTAAAACAAAGACTTATATTTTTGATATTTACTTTATATATTTAAATGCCATTTAACAAAGAAAAATCAACCAAAAAAAATGAGTTCGTGTGTCACCTGTGACACGCGTGTCATAGGTTCGCCATCACTGGTCTAGATATAGTCCTGAACTCTGCTTCTTGCCCCAGTATTATTCCATCAATACTTTCTCATCTTCCAGTCCTGCTTTCACACAGATGGTTAATTGTGGGGCTGTATTAAGTGGATTGATCCCTTAAATGGATATACTGTAATCTATTTAGCGATTGTTAGCTATTTGAATTGCTTCTAGTTTTTCCATAATTGTAATGCCACTGTGAATATGCCTGTGCATAGAGCGGTTTTTACTTCCCTTTCTTTAAAAAATAAAAAATCGGAGGGGGACTGAATTTTTAACATTGACATTGGGGAGGGTAAAAAAAATGAACATTTTTGTGGCTTTTCCTTCCTAATAACAAACTGTTCTCTGAGACATATTTCCAGTGTCAAAAACCATCAGTAATATGGTAGATACATCTCCATTTATTTTGATATTATTTTTATCTAGAGCCTTATACACATTAGATTATCCCCTCCCCGCCCCCCCTTCTAAATTAGGAGTTATAAGAAGGTACTCGATCGCTTCTCGGCCTTTTGGCTAAGATCAAGTGTAGTATAAGAAGGTACTCGTCCCTTTTGTTAAGCTGGCTTTTGAGCCCGATGAAGCCAGGCAATATCCCTCTCCCTGGGACAATTCTGCACCTTCTCAGGTTCACTCCCTGTGTCAGTGCCTCACACAAGGAACCCAAGTTCAGCAGCCTCCCCGTTGCATCTCCGTAGGTGCTGGGGGAGGGGAGGGCAAAGCTCTCTGTCCTGTGCCAGGGCTTCCCAGAAGGATGAGTAGGGCCATGGAAGAGGAAACCACCCCAGAATGGTCTCCAAGCCCTTCCGCCCCTGACAGAGCCTCTCAAGGAGAACTCAGTCCTGGGCAGTTTCGGGGCTGAGGCCTGCCCGGTAGGGGGTGGTGGGGCAGCTGCTCCTGGGGAAGGTGAGGACTAGCCAAGTTGTTGGGAGGAAAATGGAAATGCTGTGTGTACTTCTCCCAACTGCACAGGCTTTAATGACGGAGGGCAGCCAGGGCCCAATGCCAGCTCTTATCAGACAAGAGCTGTAAAAGCGCCTTTCAGCCTCCCTACCTCCTATAAGGACAATTTTACCAACAATTTACTTCTTTTATATCCTCTTCTCTGCTATCTGGCCAATTTGGAGATTAAGCGGTGCTGTTCGGCCTCCTGTGTAGCTCACCATAAACTGCTTCAGTGCTAATCTCTTTTTTATTCTGTAATCATTTGTGCAAAAGCCAAGAGGGGTGCCATGCAGAAGCCCAGCGTGCCCTAGCCCACCCCCACCTACGCCAGTGGCAAGTGGCAGTATCTGGGGAGCAAGATTTTCCTGCCCGTGTGCGAGCAGGTCTGAGAAATGTAGGTGCGTTAGGGGCGCTATGGACTCCTTCAGCCTGCGAGGGCTTAACAGAAGCGCTGCTTCTCAAAACTGGTGCGCCAGTGGCACCTGGCGGGCCGTGGTCTGAGAAGGAAAGGCGGTCTTGCTGCTTCCGGGGATGGACAGACCAGTGTGCTCACTGTCGGCCAGCGAATAGGGCCTTTGCAGAGGAGAGGACAAGAGGCTTTAGATTGTAGCAATGAGTTTAAACAAGACTTTAGTAAGGACATCCCATCTGATAACACTCCCCAATCTTTATTATTATTATTATTATTAATTTTTAAAATCCTCAATGGAGGATTTTTTCCCCATTGATTTCTACAGAGAGTGAAGGGAGGGTGGAGGGAGGAAGGGAGAGAGAGAGAGAGAGAGAGAGAGAGAGAGAGAGAGAGAGAGAGAGAGAAACATCGATGTGAGAAAGACACATCAATTGGTTGCCTCCTGCATACACCCTGACCAAGGCTGGGGAACCTGCAACTGAGGTACTTGCCCTTGATGGGGAATCAAACCCTGGACTGTGTGCCAATGCTGTAACCACTGAGAAAACTGGCCAGGGTGATCTTTACTGTATTATCGCTTTAAGGCCTACCTTTTCTGCAAGATTATCCTCTGGGAGAGCAAATAGAGTTTCTGCTTTATTTATTGCACATCCCCATTAATAACAGCTTCCACTTACCAAAGGTTTGCCAGGTGCCAGGACGTTTTAAGTCTTCCATCTACATGAGTGCATCTAATCCTCACAACAATTTTATGCAGTGTTGACTATTATTACTCCCATTTCACAGATTTGAAAATTGAGACACGAGGAGGTGATGCTGCAGGGTAGACAGAGCCTCGTGACTGGGGCCCAGGGACAAGGAGGCGGAGGCATTGAGAAAGGAGTCTCATGCCGCTTGAAAGTGTCAGGACAATTTGAGCCCAAGCAGTTTAACTCTGAGTCTGTGTTCTTAATCATGGCACCATCAACTCATTTATCATTGGCATGGGAATGATTGAAAGTCTAAACACTGCTATACAGCTAGAATGCACCAGAGGAATGATGATAATGATGCTGGTGGTGATTTTTTATAACAAAATGACTAAGTATTCACCATGCACCACTTTTGACGGAAACTCTGCGTGTGCATTTTGAGTTATTGCTCACAACGGCCATATAAGAGGCCAGCATCCTTATCTCTACTTTGCCAACGAAGAAGCCCAGGCTCTGCCATGTTATTCACCTGTCTGAGGTCACAGAGCGAGGGAGTCTGACTGGCGTCTGTTATCTGTGGCCGCACCTCACTGATACCAACAAGTGAGCACTGGATCAAAGGCCAAGCATCACAGCAAGGGATTTCCCCGGGAAAGCGGAGGTGGGCTCCAGGGTCTATTCTGGTCTCTTGCAGCATAGGGTTCTGGGTGGCTTTTAGAATCCCCCTCCCAGGATGCTGCACAGAAAAGTTAGGTCTCAGTCATGCCTGGTCCTGACTCAAAGGTAGAAGGTCGTGAAGAAAATATCGCCCTGGGGCCAGTCATTGGTGCACTTGTAAGGAAAGGATAAGATTCCCAGCGGAGCCCCCTCCTGGTTCAGTGTCCTAGACCTGCACTGTTCAACATGGTGGCCATTAGCCACATGTGGCTGCTGAGCACTAGTTCAGCCCAGCCGGCATGACTCAGTGGTTAAGCTTCGACCCATGAACCAGGAGGTCATTGTTCAATTCCTGGTCCGGGCACATGTCCGGGTTGCAGGCTCCATCCCCAGTAGGGGGCATGCAGGAGGCAGCCGATCAATGATTCTGTCTCATCATTGATGTTTCTATCTCTCCCTCCCTCTCCCTTCCTCTCTGAAATCAATAAAAAAAAATATATATTTTTTAAAGGAAATGTAGCTAGTTTAAAGCAAGGTGTACCATAGTGTAAAAATACACATCAGATCTCAACAGCTTAGTATTTACCTTAAAAAATGTAAACTATTCCAATAAATTTATATTAATTGACACATTGAAATGATGTTTGAAATATATTCCTAAAATTAATTTTACCGATTTCTTTTTACTTTTAAAAAAAATTGTGGTAAAATAAACATAGCATGGAACTACCCATCTTAGCCAGTTTTAAGTGTGCAGTTCAGTAGTGTTAAGTGCACGCATATTATTGTGCAACCAATCGCTACAATTCCTTTCATCTTGCAAAACGTACTCTATACCATGAAGCAGTTCCCCACCCCCTCTTTCCTTCACTCTCTGGCAAGCACCCTTCTGCAAGTGGAATCATACAGTACGTGTCTTTCATGACTGGCTTATTTCACTGAGCATAATACCTTCAAGGTTCATCCACATTGCTGCACGTGTCAGAATTTCCTTCCTTTTTACCTGAATAGTATTTCATTATATGTATGTACCACGTTATCCATCCACCCATCAAGGGACATGTGGGTTGCTTGCACCTCTTTTTACTTCTTTAGTGTGGCTTCCACCACATTTAAAATTGCACGTGAGCCTTGCGTCTCTGGTTTATGCGACATTTCTTTTGGGCAGTGCTGCTCTGAACCTTTCTCTCTTCCTCGATGTCCCTTCCTTCTCACCCCCATATTCAGGCCTCTGCTACTCTCTCCCAGCCCCCCTTCCCTTTTCCCTGAGACCTGAGCTAAGAATCTCCATTCTGATTCAGCACTCCTTTTATAAGGTTGTGAAAGACTGTCATGTTCAGTAAAATTTTCTGTAAGCAAATGAAACTGTGATATATAAAAAGAGTAATCTTCCCTTTTTCCATAATATAATGCACTAGTCGAAGGAAAAGCCTTTGAAGTGATTTGATGTTTTTAAAAGTCAACAGCCTTCCTCTGCTCACACTCCAAGAGTGAATTTTATTAACTATCGAGCAAGAAAGAGTACAAAACCAATAAAGCATAAGTTCAGAGCACAGATCTACACCAGCCTCAGATTCCTGAAGTACAGGATTAGTAGAAAGACCTGGGTATCTGGAAATTCAAGACACTGAAATGTTGTCAGTGTCTTTTGAATTTCCCATCCCTCAGAGGACAACATTCAAAAGCCTTAGCATGGAACCCACGGCCTTTCAACATGCCAATTTCCTTTCCCACCCCCACCCCCACCCCAGGCCTCTCCATAAAAAGAGAAGCAGCACTTGTTAGTCCCCAAATGGGCAGTGGGCTCCCAGGCCTCCCCCAGCCTTGATAATGTTCTTACTTCAGCCTGGAGGACCCCACCCTACCTCTTCGATGGGCTTATTAGAAACTATCTTTGCATGATCACAGGTCACCCTATTATCCTTTTACTTATTTCCAAGTTTGAAATCATTTTTCTGAACAAGAGGAGAATTTTAAGGTGGTGCATCCATAATCTATGCCTTAGTGGATGCAACATTCTTAGTGGTAGATCAGTAATAAAAAAGCGGGGGGGGGGGGGCGGGGAGTAGGCACTTGGCAAAACCTCACTTATTCTTCAGGACCTCATTCCAAGGTCACCCATCTGGGCAGCATCCCCAGGCTCCATCCGGGTCCCAGCAGGAGACAGGCGGCACACTCCCATCCATGGTTAGAGGATGCTCCTGGGGAGACTATTTACAGAGATGCAGGGGAGATGTAGGAAAGCAAGATGGGAGGCCGAGGCAGCCCAAGGCTAGCAAGGGCTGGAGACAGGAAGGAGGAAGCAGTTCCTGGAACATGGTCAGACTCAGGAGAGGGGCCTCCAGATAGAAGCTGCGGCCTCTGCCAGAACAGTGCGGCCCCTGCTAACCTGCAGGGCGCCAGGAGGGAACGCTCCCCCAGCATCTGAGGGCCTCTCATTGGTTGAAACCACCTGGAAGCCTGGGGCATGCACCCCAGAGGATGCTGTGCCTAGGGGACACCTCCAAGAGCACAGAGCAGGTGGGGAAGGTGAAGGCTGCATCTAGAGCAGCAGTTCTCAACCTGTGGGTCACGACCCCTTTGGGGGTCAAACGACCCTATCACAGGGGTCGCCTAAGACCATCGGAAAACACATATATAATTACATATTGTTTTTGTGATTAATCACTATGCTTTAATTAGGTTCAATTTGTAACAATGAAAATACATCCTGCAGATCAGATATTTACATTACAATTCATAACAGTAGCAAAATTACAGTAATGAAGTAGCAACGAAAATAATTTTATGGTTGGGGGTCACCACAACATGAGGAACTGTATTTTTAAGGAAGGGTCGCGGCATTAGGAAGGTTGAGAACCACTGATCTAGAGGAATAAATGAGACTGTTGCTCTCAAGCCCTACCCCACCTCCAGAAACAACCCCTCCATCTGTGAGATGCCTAAGCAGCCCTGTTTATACCACAAGAGGATGCTTATCATATTGTACTCGAATTCTTCAACTAAATGGCTTTCCCCAACTACAGGAGACAATGAGCTCTTCCTTTCATTGATTCATCTATTTCCAACACCCGGCAAAGTACTTGGTAGCAAGTAGGTACTAAGGAAATAGGGAGCGAATGAACGTGTTACTCTGTCACATGTCCCCCAAATTACCCCCTTTGGGAACTGGGGGATCTATAGTAATTCTAGATTGGAAATTTCTCAATGAATCAGATATCTAGAATTAATATCCCCTTCTTTGAATCCCAGCTAGGGAGCTAAAATGTTTGCAATAAATGATTCTCAGTGACTCATTATGCGGTAATTGGTAGCACATTAAGTTCTGAGGGATTGAGGGACTTGAACTTAAGTGGTGGGCATCAGCAGTCAGACCAACCATGAAGATCAGTGTTTGCGTACGTCCCCAGGAGAAAAGAAGCAGTTGCTTGAATGAAATGGGGCAGCAGCAGGAGGGAGGGAGGGGGCGAGAGAGGTTTCTATCAGCCGGGGCAATGGACAGCAGAAGGCCAAGGGAGACTGGACATTGAGGCCGAGGTTGGCAGCCATGATTGTTCCAGGGATGAGGTTTTACTAGGCCAATGGGCCTCCCGACCACCCAGTGAGTGAGGACACATCTCTGAAGCCTATTGGGGGATCTTGGGTTTGCTCACTCTACTGGGGTCTGTTTTTAACCTGGAGTGTGGAGGTTGCGGTAGTTTCCTGTGGCTGCCGTAACCAATTACCACACACTGTGTGGCTTGGAACAACAGAAATTGCTTCTCTCCATTTTTTGGAGCCCAGAATCCTGACATGCAGGTGCTGGTGGGGCCTTCCTGCCTCCGAAGGCCCCCCTGGGGAGGGTCCTTCCTTGCCTCTGCCAGCTCCGGGTGGCTGTAAGCGTTCCTTGGTTTGGGGCTACATAACTCCAGTCTCGGCTCTGGAGGGCAAGGTCTTAGCCCAGTGCTCTGCAGTTTCACAAGAAATGGGTTTAGAGTAGACTCTGATCACTGTAACTCTGACGACTTTCTTTCTGTGGCAGGTTTTACAGTTTCTGCAGGACAAGGGGCCTGCAATTCACAGAGGCCCCTAGCCATTCACTAATTGGTTAGGCGGTGCATGTGGCTGTGGCCCCTCCAGAGGCTAACGAGAGGAGAGGGGTTATGAATTCAGCTATTGTTTGGGCTCCTGACAGCAGCAGCCTCTCTGATAGGCTGCTGCTTTCCTACACTCTTCGTGTCATTGTTTTCTTAGGAAAGCATTCATTTCATCGAGGGTTTCAAGGCCCTGGAATTCCTGATTGGGGTACAGCTGTGTACAGGAGTCTGCTGTAAAATTGCAGCTCTCTCTACATGGGCAGTTATGTCTTTTCTTATTCCTAAGTCCTTTATAAATTGTTTAACTAGAATGTGTTCTTTCTCCAACTTAAAAAACTTTTCAATTACTCTTGACACACACTATTATATTAGTTTCAGGTGTACAACATGCTGATTAGCTATTTATATAACTAATGAAGTGATCACCCCAGTAAGTCCAGCACCCATCTGACACAACACACTTATTACAATAGTATTGGCTGTTTTCTCTATGCTGTCCTTTACGTCCCCGGGACTATTTTTATAACTGGCAATTTGTACATCTTAATCCCATCCTCTTAAAATTAATCTTTTCAACAGACTTGCTTTTGGTTTTACTGATTAAATCTACTTAACTGTTCATTGATTTAGTTTTATTAAACTTTTATTGATATATCTTACACGTACAAAAAGGAGCGCATGGTTCAGCTCGGTGGATTTTCAATATGAATTTATTCATAGAATCAACACTAGATCAAGAAATAAAATGGTCCCAGCACGCAGCCCAGAAGTGCCCCTATGAGTCCTTTAATCAACTGCCCTTCAAGGTTAGCATTATGTTCCCTCTGAATTCATTTGCCTGTGGTTTTTCTACGTCTTATACAATGGGCTTACATACTAGTAAAACGTATGTCCTTTTTGTGTCCAGTTTTACTTATTATTACAGAAGGTTTCTCATCTGTAAGCCACTTTAGGTGTTATCAGGATTGGAGACAATTAATGTAAGTCACCTGGTACAGGTTCTGGCTGTGGCAGATGTAAGTGGCAGGTATTATCAGGAAAAGGTGGCATTACCTGCAGACGGGTGAGAAGGGGAAGAGAGGAAGGTGTGCAGTGGACAAGCTCAGCTCATTTATCCTGACAAGTTCCCAAACATGTCATGGTCGGGACCAAGCCCGGAAGCCCCATGTTGGAGACTAGCATTTGGGTACCTACTTTCCCAACTCCCTGATGAGATGACAAGTACCGCACTGTATTCCTTTTCTATTATTTCCTTATAAACATTGTGAAACCCAATGGAAAATTGAATTTTGCAATGAACACCCATCTACCTACCACCTGGATTTTGTAATTAACACTTTATTCTTCATGCTTTATCACATGTTTATGTCTGCCCATTCATCGATCTGCCTGTATTATTTAATATTTTTTATTCATTTCATAGGAAGTTGTAGGCTTTAGTAGTAGGGTTTTGTTTTTTAACATTTAGGTGAAATTCACATACCATAAAAGTTACCATTTTAAACTGAATAATTCAGAGGCATTCAGTACATTTATAATGTTATGCAACCACCACCTCTATCTAGCTTCAAAACATTTTCATTACTCTAATATAAAGCCCCTTACCAACAGCAATTAAACCCAGTTACTCCCCATTCCCTCTTCCCTCCACCTCTGATGACCTCCCATCTGCTGTCTGTTTCTATGGATTTACCTATTCTGGGTATTTTACGTAAACGAAATCATACAATTTGTGGCCTTGTGTATCTGGCTTCTTTCACTTAGCGTAATGTATTAAAAATCTGTCCACAGTTAACACAAATCTGTACTTCATTTCTTTTTATGGCTGAATGATATTCCATTGTGAGAGCATACTGCGATTTGTATGTCCATTCATCCACTGGTGGATAGCTGTGTTGTTTTCACTATTGTGTATTTGAACATTTGTGTACAATGTTTTGTTTAAGTACTTGTTTTTAATTTGGAGGGTATGTACCTAGGGATGGAATCGTTGGGTCAGACGGCAGTTTTATGATTATCTTTCCAGGGAAACGTCAACTTTCTTCCTGGTATGGTAGTGGGACTTTAGGCCCCAGGAAATCTCTTGCTCAAGATGGGCATACTCGTCATAAGATTAGATGTTGTGCTTCCGTGGCCAGTTATTAGCAGTGATGTAGCCCCAGTCGGATGCCCCTGGTTAGCCTCCTTTCTGGATAAAGGACACTGGGATTTTTTTTAGCACATTACATGTGGATTAGGTAGGCTATATATTTCTTTTGTCCCCTGTAGGGTGTATCAACCCACCTAGTATTGGGTCAGAGACTATTCCGTTAATGGTTCCTATTGCGTGACCAGTGAGTCTCCATGCCAGGAAGCTGCCACAGGGAGCAAGACCCCTTTGACGCCACAGGAACCCTGGATGGCTGAAGCAGCACCAGGCCCACTCCTGGTTTCCTGGTTATGCTAGGAGTTAAGCACAGCAGACTTGGGTGGTGGGAAAGTGGACTTTGCCAAAGAGATGCAAGGGAGTGGCATCCCCCGGAACAGAAGCCGACAGCTGGCTGGCGTGAGATTTCAGAGGGCTGCCCTGCCTGCTCTGCGAGCCTGAGAAAATAGGAGAAATTCCAACGATTGCATGATATCATCGGTGCCTTAGTAGCAGTTGTTTTTAAACTATGGGTTTAATTGCTGTTCTGTTGGCTCCCATTTCTTCTTTCCCGAAGAAAAATGGAATCTTTGAAATTCCCATGACAGAATGTTCAATGGCTATTTCTATTGCAACTTCAGGACCAAATTATCCCAAAATAATGAAAACAAGGCTGTTATTGGCAAAGCAGACCCAAGTGTTGCTTTTGGAGTCAGAAAAGGTCAGGGAGGGGCCCAGAGAAGGCCACAGAAGAACAAAGGCTGTTTATGCGCCTGTCAATAACCCGCCACATTAGGGCAGCATGTTATCATATGCAAATCCCAGTCACAAGAATTTGGTCAGGTAAGCAAAGCACATGCTGGGAGATTTTTTTTTTAAATATATTTTTATTGATTTTTAGAGAGGAAGGAAGAGGGAGAGAGAGAGAAAAACATCAGTGATGAGAGAGAATCATTGATTGGCTGCCTCCTGGATCAAACCTGCAATCTGGGCACATGTTCATTGGTCGATGCTTAACCACTGATCCATGCCAGCCGGGCGTTCCTGGGAGATCTTGATTTGCAGATGATCAGAAAGGATATGCAACTTATCCAAGACAATAAAAGGTATCAGGGAACTGACCCGGAGCTCAAACCTCAGCACTATTTCTAGTGTATGAGAAAAAGATACTGATCATCCAAGGTGTTGGGGGAATAAAACTGGAGTCACCGAGCACCTGGTTCATTCGGGCTGGTCACATAGCTGTACAGAGCCAATGCTACTTATAAGATTAATATGAAGGTAAAATGGAAATCATGCGCATGGAGTTCTTTACACACTAGCAATTGCAGGTGCTCAAAAATGGTAGTTGTCCTGCCCACACTGGAGGATGCTAGCAGATGCCAGCACATCTGTTCCCACCACATCTTCAACTCTCACCCTTTCTCTCCAATGTGTCCTAAACTGCACATGCTTCAAACCCCAAGCCGAGTTCTTCCAAATGGAATGATATTATCCCTGACATAGATCAATTCGGCGGGGGGGGGGGGGGGGGGGGGTTTGGGGGGTGGTGGGGGGGAGGAGCTTGAGATGAGGGCATGCTTTGCCATCAGAGGATAGGAAGAAGCGATGCGCATGACTTAATTGGGATAAACATTCATTTGTGAGTACAGATGTCAGGAAGCAAAACCTGATCAAAGGCCCATTAGTCACAGGGCTGGCTTTGCAGAGGGCCACTTAGCCCAGGCAGTGAATTTCACATGAAAGGGGACGGGGAGCCGGAACACGGCGGCCTGGTACACTATGCATTAGTGATGATCTTGGTCCTAGTTCTGCAAGCTTTCTCTAACAAAGGTTAACCCAGATCCTGAGGCAGACTGTACCAAGCGGCCAGGGCAGGCGTGGGGAAGTGGTGGCTTGTCATGCCCTTGCCAAATTTCGGAATTGGGCCAACTTGCCAACAAGAATGAGAGGCAGAAATGTCTTGGCAAATTTTACAGAAGATGCTGGTTCCCAAGACAGGAAACAACCGCCTGGGGCCATGCTAGGACAGAACAGCTCTGCCCTCCCTATGTCAGATGCAGAATTTGGAACTTACCAGACTTTGGAAGGGTCATGCAGTCTGGACCTTTGTATACGCCTGTTCCAATAGCACTTTTTCTTTAACATGGAATTCTCGTTTGTGACAATGGTAATATTAATGGTAATATTGATATCATTATGTTCTACAACCAGACAGTGTGAGACACAAATTAATAAGCATCCACTGGATGCCCACGGGGCACCAGGTGCTGCGGATGCAAGGGGGAGAGAGAGGGCAGCAGTGCATGGAGAGATAACAGCTTTAATTTATTTTTCACATTTTGTAAGCACGTTGGCATTCTGCAACTGCTCAGCACATTTACATAATTTGCTAGTTGAATTAATAAATTGACGACGCATTGTGGAATTGCCTTCAGTGTGTGGTGAGGAGATAATTGCTGTTATTGTTACAATTGCCTTCATTTACTGGGTATCAGCTAGGCTGTGTGTCTGGGGGACCACGTGGGACAGCAGAGGGCAATGGTGAAGAGCACCAAGTCAGAGCCACATTGCGCATTTGGATCCTGACTGCGTGGCTGACTAGCTGTGCATCCTTCCAAAGCAACCTGATTTCCTTGCGCTTCAGTTTTCCGTCTGAACGGATGGTAAACAATGGTGCCTGCCTTATAGTATTGTTAGAAAGACTACATGAAGTAACATTTATAATGTGATTGGAACAGTACTCGGCATAATGTAATAATCATAATATTCAGGCAGGTGCATGTGCACGCACATGTTCATATGCATACACACATGCATATGTATGTGTGCGTCATGCAGTACATGTATGTGTGTGTGTGCACACACACAAACTCGGAGGCTGAGATAAATGGTCAGTATGCTCCCTTTATACAGGAGGAAGCTGAGTCCCAAAGTCTCAGGAGCAGGGTCAACTTGAAACTCGGGTTGGTCTTGCTCCAAATACATTCTTCTTCCACAAAGCCAGCCGAGTGCTGATAATGAAACCAGCGTGCCAACCCTGGAGGCTGGAAATGATGCTCAGGCCATGGCACGGTCTTCTTCCTCCTCCACTATGCGTTGTAACGATAAGGCAGAGCCTTCTCGTGCCCCCTCCTTCAGAAAGGAGCATGTCTGCCACATATTACACTGCCCCATCCTTCCTGTGGCTGGAGAGTCACCATTCCCCAAAGAACAGTCTCTGCCTATATGTGCAAGGACTCTGACGAAGGAATTCAAAGAGATCCCTCCCCCTCCTCTAATGCAGTTCCTCAGTTACTGCTCAAAGGAAAGAAGTACAGCCTCACAGGGGCGCTTTGAAAGATCAGTCTCTCCAGGTCCCACCACTCCCCTTGTGGAGACAACGTGGCCTTGAAGCCTGTGGTCCATAGGAAGACCCTAGGAGCTGGGTTAGACTGGGTGAGATGAGAATTTTAAGTTGGCATCATCAAACCCAGGAGGGTCATAGTGGCGAGGAGCAATCACAGTCAAAGAGGCAACCAGGGATCGAGCTAGAGGAGCAGCATAAAGTGCCCATTCTGAAAGCAAGGGAGTCAAATGGAAGACAGGCCAAACTCGAAAGCTGAGATAAATGGGCCTTTGAGACCAAAGCATGAGGCAGACTGGAATGGGCAGCTCCAGAGGGCTCATGCTGTTGAGAAGAGGCATGTCTGGCGACCTTTGGTACCTGGAGTCTTGCTTATTTAAAAGGCGCGATGCAAGGGGACTATAAGGTCCCCTTGGTTTGTAAAAGCGACCTCTATGGGCTTAGTCTAGTGCAGTGATGGCGAACCTATGACACGCGTGTCAGAGGTGACACGCGAACTCATTTTTTTGGTTGATTTTTCTTTGTTAAATGGCATTTAAATATATAAAATAAATATCAAAAATATAAGTCTTTGTTTTACTGTGGTTGCAAATATCAAAAAATGTCTATATGTGACACGGCACCAGCGTTAAGTTAGGGTTTTTCAAAATGCTGACACGCCGAGCTCAAAAGGTTTGCCATCGCTGGTTTAGTGAGAGTTAATCTGATGTAGAATTTTCTCCTCAGTCTCATAACAATGAGGATACCTTGGGCAATTGTGAACCAAGGCCATGTATCACAGTCGTATTCCTACTCAATTATAAGAGATAGATAATCTGGCGTGAGAAAGCAGGGAGACAAGAAAAAAAATCCTGCTAAGTAAACATCATCAGATAGCATTTCTCTTCAGTTTATCACCAACCTATCATTACATGAATAAGGATTTCATTATCCCACGTGAGAAAATTTGATTTCTGGAATACCTCCAAGGTGATGATGTCGCAGACAATGGAGACACAATGATCTCTGCTAAGATCCTATATTCATGTGGCATCTCTCTGTTTATCAAGATGGAAATAAAACATTGATCTAACACGAATTAAAAGTAGCCAGACAAGGAGATTCATTCTCACAGATTATTGATTATATCAAGATCTTTGTTGTTTGACATGGGTAGATCATATTGGAGGCAGGTTACTAGTAAACTTTGCCTTGTGCTGGCCTTGGTGCTGAATTGGACCAAGGCATCCCCATTCCATTGGCTCACCATTGGGTCCTTCTATTTTACTCATTGAAGCTAATAGTAACTCTTGAATCAGCCTCTTCAGTGTTTTCCCCTTGAAAGGATAAAGAAATAAAGAACCTGGGATTGCATGGCTAGGAGACTCTGCGTGAACAGGCAAAATGTACCACATCATAACAGGGTAACCTATGGACGTCGAACCTGTGACGCTGACCCCAACCTGTCTTTCAAACCTCTCAGAACCTTGGCCCTAGCCTGCTTCCTCACAGTTGGCCCTGCCCTTGCCTTGATTCTAGCCCTGTCATGTGCCTGTATTTGATTTTTTTATCTTCCTGGCATTCCTCGGACTGTTTACATATTTGGCTTATTTTGTGTAACTTCTTAAAAAATGTTTCCCCTTCCCTGCCTAACTCACTGGCAACCTTGACAACCAACTTGAATGCTGACCTCCCTTTCAATTCGCCTCCCTTTCAATTCTCCACACCTGTCCCCTTCTCCTAGGGGTCTGGAGCCTAATTGCACTGATAAGGATAGATGTGCTTTTTCTACTAATGTGGGGCATTTACTACGTTTGGCAGCCTCTTGGTGGTGTTTCCTCAGGTTCCAGGAGATACAGGTTATGACTCATCCATTAGCCGCCTGCCAGATACTTTGCAAACACTGAGCCTTTGGGTATATTTTGCCCTTTTTATATTTTGTCCAAAGTTTATGGATGTTGTTGCAAAGATTGATCTGCCAGGCACTTCCTCTGTCATACTGAAAGCCGAAACCCAGAAACGGTTCGACAGCTGCTATTAATAACTACCATCTTTTATCATTATTCTCGCCATCAGTCTTCTCTTGCTGAGTCACAAAATCATAGATACTCTGCACAGGCATTGTCGAGCTAACAGGCGAAGGGAGCCGAGGCAGACCTTTGGAATGTAGAGTGTGCATCCCTCTACAAAGTTTGCAAAGCAGTTGTCTCTGCAGAACTGTGTGAGACATCACCCTCCCCAGGTCCCCATACCTGTGCAGGAGAAGGAGGAAGAGTCCTTTTCTTGAGTAAAGCACAGTTGGTGAGTGTTAATTCTCCCCCATCCACATCTCCCTCAGAGGACACACAGCAAACGGCCCTCACGTTGGACACCACACTAGCAGGACCTGAAGGGACTGTGTTTCAGAATGACCGAACCCCTGTCAAAGTTCCTTGTGACTCTTAGAGGGTCACAGAAGAGGGCCAGCTCACTCTTATGATCCTTGCTAATGAAGCTTGACATTTATATGAGGGACAGGAGTCACAAGGTATGTTTCCTATAAGGAGTGATGCGGACTCCCCTAGCAGGGGCCAAAAGGAGATGTGCCTGCTACTGGGGAGGTCCTCCACGCCAGGGGGCAGCAGACACTGATGCTGTGTGACAACCAGGCACTCCTCAGGTGCCTCCACACCAGCAGCAGCCAGTCTCAGCTCACTGTGCCAGTGTGAAAATCTGAGCACGTCCCTGTAGCCTCCCTACTGTCTTGGCCCCAGCAACACACAAGCAACGTAGCCATTACCCATCAGTGCCAGGACCTAGCAGGGTGACACCAGCAGTTGGAACCAGCAGAGAAGTGACCACAGTTAGATGATGGCACAAGAAATTGTCCCTCCTGGAGGCTGACCTCTAACCAACTTTGGTTTAGTCAGAAGACTTGAAAAGAAGAAGCAGAATCTGAAAGAAGAGCAGGGCAAAGATCTATGCTAAAGAGGCTGTGAGGATGAGATTGGAGACCAGACATTGTCTTAGATGTTAATAATCAGGAACGGACTACAAAAAGGAAAGCAGGGCTGACACATCTGCAGCAGATGGGGAGTTCGGGGCTGAGAAAGAACTAGCTGTTCTGAGGAGAATGTGGGTCTTGCATCTGAACCTGACCTTGTGGTAGCTGTTCTTTTACACCTCCTACATGCACGGAACTCTGAACTTAGGTGCCGGAAAGAGGACTGGCTGACTTGAGTACTTGAAAATGTAACCTCCGTAAGCTGAGAGGCACCTCAAAAGATGCAGACAAGTGAACAAGCTGTTCAAAGTGGATATATAAGTTAAAAAACATGTTGTCAAAGAGAGTCCAGAGGAAAAGAACATGAAGGCAAGTCACAAATGCAGGTACAGACAGTCCCCAACCTATGATGATTTGCCTTAGGACTTTTTTGACATTACACTGGTAGGAAAGCAATACCCATAAGTTACATGAGCTATTCAGTACTTCTTAAAAATAAAATCAGCTTTCATGTTAGATGATTTTGCACAATTGTAGGTTAATGTGAGTGTTCTGAGCACATTTAACCCTACCAGACCGCTGTACCGATTTTTCAGTAATTTCCGAATCTGCCGCTCTACCGCTGTACCTGATTTTCAGTACTTTGCCTAGTATGTGAAAAAAATGCATCACAAACTAAAAATAACCAACCAACCGTGGTCAAACCTCATGGTTAGCCATTGAAAATGTCTGTCCCCATGTGTTTGAATTGACTTTGTGTGGAATAGGGGACAGTTAGTTTCAGAGCCTCAGGTGTGGTAGACGTAAGGTAGGCTGGACTGAGCTGTGAGGTTTGGTAGGTTGGGTGTATTACAAGCATTTTTTACTTAACTTTTTCAGTTTATAATAGGTTTACCAGTATGAACCCCATCATAAATCAAGGAGCATCTGTACATGCATGTCTAAAAAGCTTCATTTCTCAAGGATTGGTTGAATGCAAATTAAAACAAATAAACCCATTATTTCACCCATTAGCCTGGCAAGCATATAAATGATTTTTAATTTCCAGTGTTGGTGTGTGGTGGGTGGAGAGGCTGGGGAGGGGGAGAAGGACACTTGCATCTCATGATGCTTAGGTCCAGGTTAGAATGATACAGTCTTTCCAGAGGCCAATGAGCAGTGTCTGTCAAAATTTGGATATGCTTATTCTTTAACAAATCATTCAACTTTCAGGAGTCTATCTTACAGGCAGCCTTCCAAATTTACAAAGATAAGGGTATAGGGATGTTCATTGCTACAGGACTTGTAATTATGAGAAGTCAGAGACTACTCAAATGCCCAATAGAAGGGAATTGTTAAAGAAATTGGCAAATCCACAATATTCAATATTCAAGAGTACTATTCAGATACTAAAAGGAATGAAATACATCTGTGTGAATAACAGAGAAGCATGCTCAAGGTAATGCTTGAGGGCACAATCAAATAGCTAAGTCTTTTTATGGGGCAAGCTTCATTCGCAGAACTTAACATTCATTCACCCATTTAATCCTCAATGATCAGGACTAGTGTCACCATCCCCCACTTGAACCAAGGGGGCAACCGAGGCCCAGAGAGACTGTAAATTTCTAAGGTTGGCTCCAAAATTCATGTCCTTAACTATGATACTATACTGCTCCTTGTGTGTGCATGTGTGCGTGCATGCATGTTTGTTTCATGTATTCATAGAGACATAGAAAGTGTGTGGGCTTTGGAGAGATAATACAATGCATTGCTGTAATGTGCCACCTGATTCTCCCTTGAAAAACAAGGCACAATCTGGCTGGTGTGGTTCTGTGGTTGAGCATCGACCTATGAACCAGGAGGTCAGGGTTGGATTCCTGGTCAGGACACATACCTGGTTGTGGGCTTGATCCCCAGTAGCGGGTGTGCAGAAGGCAGCCCATCAGTGATTCTCTCTCATCATTGATGTTTCTATCTCTCCCTCTCCCTTCCTCTCTGAAATCAATAAAAATATAATAAAACAAAAAAGAAAGAAAAACAAGGCACATATTCCCCGCGTGCTTGAAGTGTTAGCTGCTGGTGGCCCATAGCTCAGTGCCTCCCCTCCCCAGGAGTTGCCCTGAGCTGAAGGGAGCTGCCTCCTACAACTTTGCACCCTCTTCTGCAGCGGTTGAAGGGCAATGCACACCTAGTGAATGGTGGAAGGGGCGGAGTGCAAAGGCCCTTGCCTCCTTTTAGGACAATGCTGACAATCTATCTCAGCGCCCCAGTTCCCCTATGCTTCAGCTGTAGCCTTTAGGGCACCTACATCACAGTTGAACCTCTCCCTCTGCCCAGCCCAGGCCTGCTTGCTTTGCTCCTCCACGGCTCTGGTGAGCAAGAGCACTTCCCAGTCACCACTGCGCAGGCTAATCCCCACCTCTGTCTATTCCTCAGGGAGCTGGAAGGTGAAACAAAGATGGGAGAGCGGAGAAGGGACTTTCATTTAATATGTAATTCTACTTCATGTGAATTTTGTTCAATGAACACGTATTACATATATGAATTTCCCAAAGCCCTGAGAACATAACATGAAGAAGTGTTGTCGCGATTCTATAGCCGACATAGAGCAAGGTTTCTCACCTGAAAAATAAAATCTCTTTTCATTGTGCCTGGGTTTTCTCTCCTGATACAAACAAACAAACAAACAAAAAATTCCCTCTTGCTTTTCTAAATTTTGTCTGGACGATTTGGTATTTTTTGAGTCTCTGTGGGCTCTGTGGTCAGAGGGTGGAGGAAGCCTGCTGCATTTTCTCTCCAATCCCTGTGCCAGAGCATGAGGGGCACTGAATCTTATCAGAATTCCCATGAAAGCAAAACAAAAGAGCAGTGCATTTAGGTCATCCAGAGGGAGACAGATTTGCTGATCGGCAGGAGGTTGATTTAGTGACTAGAACAAGAGCCCAGTAATTTTCAGGTCTCTGTTTTATTTGTAAAATCAGTGCCTGGGTTGATCATTCATTTTCTGTGCAATCATTCATTCATCCATGAAAAGTTTATTGAGTGTCTGTTACATGCCCAGTATTACACTGTTGGGGGGTGAACTGGCTTGATCAGGGTCTGATGAAACAACACAGCGACTTGCTGATTGGCGAGTTGCTTTCTGGTTGTTAGATGGTACCGTTCAGTGAACGTGGTCCAGAGGAGGACAGCCTGCCATTGCGCCTACCACACAGAGCTCTCTAGGGCGCAGGTGCATTTGGGAGGATGTGGATCACGCCAGCCTATAGAAAAAGCTACTGTAGAATTCCTTTTTCCTGGCTGATTGCAGAGATTCCATATTACACCATGTGAAACGGAAGTGGGAGATTTTCTGTCACATTTAGATATCTATGACATTGTGATGACTGCTAATGATAAGAGCAGCACTTTGCTCTTGAAGCGTATTTGGGTGAGTGATGAGATTATGAGCTGTCAATCAAAGAGCTGAATCACACATGCAAATGGTGATTGCAGGAATGCGAAGTAGGCATGCAGGGGATGAATAAATGCAATAAGTGAATGGAAGAACCTTAGCTGAGCCTAGGAAAATGTGTTATGCATTGTAGGTATTCAATAGAATTCAGTAAAACAAAATAGAGAAACAAAAACATATCCACCGGGTAGGTTCCTATCTCTCGGTCTTCCCTCCAATATATTTTGAGAACCTACTGTGTGTCAGGGACTATGCCAGGCACTGATGCCTCTGCACATGTTAAGTCAAGCCATGCTTCATAATTCCAGGCTGAACTGTGGCCCACCTCCTACTCTTCTGCTCTAATCAGATCTTTTAAAAAACACTTCTTTGTCCAGAGAGAGTGGGGCGGGGGGAAGAAGGAGAAACAAGTTCAAAGTCATTTCACACGTAGTGTTGAACTTAAACCTAACTGGCTCTTGAAACTATTCTTTTGACGGAGAATCTGCTCTTGGGACAACAGAGGCATTATGTCAGTGCAGTGATGCCTGAGATATTTTTAGATTCCCATTTTCTGACTTGAGAGAGCCTATGACAGTGGAGCTGTCCAGGAGGAGGAAGAATCAGGCAGCCAGGGAGCAAGAACCTCTGCCATTGCAGGAACTCAGAGCAGTGGGTTGCTAAAGGACAGTCCAGTCTACCGTTTGAGCACAACAGTATTAGGGACTACTAGGACCTCAGCTAGTGGAGGCCACCTCAGAAGGCTTCATTGTAGTCAGGCATGCATACCAGTGCCTGGTCTTGAATAGTCAACTGACAGCAATGTCAATGGCATACTTAGGTGAATCCTTACTGATGCATTATTCGTTGACAAAAAGGATTCCAATTCCAGGGTCCTCAGGCAGGTCCCAGGAAGGAGAGAAGCTGCTTCATGGAAGCAGTGACCGTCAGGATAGCCTGGGCTCCAGGGAAGGGATCATCAGGTACTAAATCCAAGTCTGTCATAGCCTGCTGAGAGTTCAGGCCCTGTGCTGTCCCAACTTGCAAAGTTTCAAAAGAAGCAGGAAATGTTGACTTTTATTAAAATAGCTCAATGTATCTTTAAAAGTAGGCACCATCCCCAGAGACATGTATTGGTTAGGTTTTACCATTGGGAGGCACCAGAAGGCAAAGGGTCTGCACGCTCAATGGTGGAAAGGGAAACAGATGAATAGAATGTGCAGCAGATAGGTGTTGTCATGGCAACCAAGCAGTGGGTACAGAGGATGCCTAAGGGGTGTAACTTCCTTCTTTCCTTTTTTTCTTTTTTAGGTTTGGCATTTAGAGTAAAACCAAGGAAGGTATTGTGTGAATAAAGAACCTCTCTTAAAATTTTTAAAATTTATTTTAGAGAGAGAGGAAGGGAAAGAGAGACAGAGGAAGAAAGAGATCGATTTGTTGTTCCACTTACTGATGCATTCATTGGTTGTTTCTATATGTACCGTGACTGGACAGTGAACCTGAAACCTTGGTGTATGGAGACAACACACCCAACTGAGCTACCCGGCCAGGGTCAAGACCCTATTTTACCTGTGAAACACATTTGATTTTTCTCTCACACTGCTCTCCAGGTTTTGCAGCAATTCTGATAGGTGAGGAGAGACGTCTCCTCATGGTTCCAAGGTGCTTCTCAACTTGTGGGTGGGCTGGGTATCTTGGTTGTAGATCCTTGCTTTCCATCACTTTGAATATTTCCTGCCACTCCCTCCTGGCCTGCAAAGTTTCTGTTGAGAAATCAGCTGACAGTCTTGTGGGAGTTTCCTTATAGGCAACTAACGGCTTTTCTCTTGCTGCTTTTAATATTCTCTCTTTTTGTCTTTAACCTTTTGCATTTTAATTATGATGTGCCTTGGTGTAGGTTTCTTTGTGTTCATGATGTTTGGGACTCTCTGCACTTCCTGGACTTGTATGTCTATTTCCTTCACCAGGTTAGGGAGGTTTTCTGTTACTTTTTCAAAGAGGTTTACAACTTCTTACTCTCTCGCTTCTCCTTCTGGCACCCCCATGATGTAAATGTTGGTTTGCTTGAAGTTGTCCCAGAGGCTTCTTACACTACCTTCATTTTGGGGGGATTCTTTTTTCTTTTTGCTGTTCTGATTGGGTGTTTTTTGCTTCCTTATATTCCAAATCTCTGATTTGACCCTCAATTTCATCTACTCCCCTGTTGACTCCCTATAATGTATTCTTCATTTCAGGTAGTGTATTCTTCATTTCTGACTGGTTGTTTTCTGTGATTTCTGTTTTTATGTTTCCTCTTTCTTTGTTGAAATTCTCACTGAATTCATTGAGGATGCTTATAACCAGGGTTTTGAACTTTGCACCTAGTAGAATGCTTGTTTCAATTTTATTTAGTTCTTTTTCAGGAGTTTTGCTCTGTTCTTCCCTTTGGGACAGTGTTTCTTTGTCTCCTCATTTTGGCTACCTCCCTGTGTTTGTTTCTCTGCATAAGGCAGAGCTGCTATGTCTTCTGGGCTTGGTAGAGTGGCCTCATGTAGCTGATGTCCTGGAAGGGAATTGCATGTCAGGGCATGCACATTTTTACTCTGATAGACAGTTCCAAAATGGAAGTGTTAATTAGCACACCCATTAGCAAGGAATTAAAAGAGGTTTTCTTTTTCTTTCACCTACTCACCGATATTGAATAGTATCAATCATTTTAAACTTTGCTGGTAAGAGCCAGAGAAAGTGGTATCATCTCTTTTCTTTCCTCTAATGTAAATTTAATTCAGTTCAATAGATATATTTTGTGTGTTTGCCAGGTTAAGGCACAGGGATGAGATAAAGACACATCCCTGCCCATATCCCCGTGAAGATGATGAGAGTATAGGGAGGCTCTGGAGTGTGTATAATGGCAGCACAGTCCTTGGAAGCAGATAGACTGGGAGTCCAAGTGTGGCTTTGCCATCTACCATTTGGGTCACCACTCCCTGAGCCTCTCTTTCCTCATCCCAATATGGGCATGATAGTATGATTGTATCTGGGACTAATAAGTGGCATCTACTACCATCACTGCAAGAGAGACCTTCCTTTACAATGCATCTCAGGCTGCCTGGAGGAGGAGACAAGGGAGGCAAATGCCTGGTGGTAGTAGGGCAGTTCTGGCTCCTTCTAGCATGGCTTAGAGAGGGGTAGAAATAGAAAAATAGGGATAAAAGAATTCACTCTGGTTGTTGGAAAGGGAAGGATATCCGGGAGAGATTCATGGATTTGAGTTGGGCTTGATTCTTGATAAGATGGGACTGCCAGGGAAGGACCATCATGGAGAAAGGCATGGAGGAGGAGATTATTGGGCATGTTGGGGTGGGAATGGGATATGGGGTGCAGTTCAAAGCAGCTGGAGCAGAGAATGTGGGGAATGAATAGGAGACTGGGTAGTGGGTGGGTCAGAACACAGATGGCTGGATACCAGGCTAGAGTAAGTTGTTTATTTTCCAACCTATTTGCAAAAAAAAGAAAAAAAAAAAGAAAAAAAAAAGAGGAACTGAAAATTTTGGAGGAATAGAAAAATACAGGCAGAGCACAGTGTTTCATTTGAAAGGTAAACTTTGTAAGGGCTTGTAATGTACCATCTTCAACTCGTTTACCTATTAACTTCTTCTAATGCAACAGTGACCCCAAACCATGGTAAACTGAAATAGCAATGTCTCTTTTCCAATTTACAAAAAAGTATTACATGTAGGATTATCCCCATGTTTAGATTTTTCAGCTGTTTTTTCCCCCCATTCTTTCTTAAGTCTTTGGTACCTACACACGTGTCTATACTAGACTCTAATATAACATCATATCTGGTTTATCATAAAATCTTATAGCATTTGCTTTAGCTTAGTGCGCCATATCAATACTTCAAGGTATTTTCAATGCACATGAGGAATAGTGGTCTCCATCCCTGGGACACACTGGAGAACTATCCTCATAAACCAAGAGCATCTTCAGGGAAGAGAATGCATTGTTTATTCCTGTCTCCCTGGCACTGGTTCAGAGCTTAGAATGTAGTAGCTCAGAAAATGTTTGTTGCAGCAAATAAAAGTCTCAACTCTGTAGATTATGGTGGCACCCCAAAGAGGAGACTTCACTGAAGTCCTGCAACCAGCCCAACAAAGAAGTTAACAAATGATTCACCAGAAATGTCAGACACAACAAAAGCATGATCACCAGAATCGCAATACTGCAAAGTCACTGAGTAGAATGGTGCAAGTAATTATGCAAAAATATTGTTTAAATAAATAGGGTTTGCTTAGCCATTAAAATTTATTTTTCAAACACTTCATTTTCTTCCAAACAAATAAAACACACACACACACATACATATATATGTGTGTGTGTGTGTATATATATGTATATATACACACATATATATATATACACATATGTGTGTGTGTGTGTGTGTGTATATATATATAGCCTGATGCACAAAATTCGTGCAAGGGGCTCTAAGGGCTGAGGCAGCAGCCCCGGCCGCCGCCCCGGCCCTCGCAGCAGCAGCCCCAGAAGGACGTCTGTTCTAATTAGCATATTATGCTTTTATTATATTGCCCACTCCTTACTAACTCAACACAAATCACAAATTACTCCTAACACTCAACATTCTTTTGACCCCAACATTTGACACAGGAATGGAAATAGACGGTTGCACCAGTTTTAGCAAATCTGGAGCAGCAGGTTCTCTGTTGAAAAATATTTCCACTTAATCAAGAGATGTTGTTCCCCGAAGGGAAGTGAACACTGTGTTCAAAGCGCTGGCTTCCTGATCCAGCAAACGGAGAGCAAGCTCATTTCCCCGAGTTGATAGCATCCAAATTTGAATTACTTCAACCGAAGAGAGAGATGCTCAGGATTGGCCCAACGCCAAGCAGTCAGAGGAGATGTGGTTAATTTCCCAGAGACAGCCACTTATGTAAGAGGATTATTACTGCAACCAGGGCCCCAGAGGTAAATGTAGTAACTACTTTCATTGGTAAATAATCCTTCTGCAAATGGAGATGTAAATTTCATGCCAGCATATAGAAACAGTAGCCCCCCTGCCCTTAGATAATTCGTAAAATTAAAATTAAAACATGGCATTGATGGCAACCAACCTTGTTCGATAACATTTCAAATAGCACTTACCTTCAGAGCTTGCAGCAAGATGCATAAAAGAAGGCAAAGGAAAACATTATTCTAAAGTATGTGTTTCCAAAAGAAAAAAAGAAGGCAGCCTTCTGTACAAGCCCCCCACCTGGCTGGGAGGCAGGGCTGAGCCTGTTGGGAATGGTGTGTACTGTTCCTTTGCCTGCTCAGAGGAACCAGTAAGGGCTTCCCACTCTCCTTTCCTTGTTCTTATCGGCATCACAGTGGACGCCCCAGAGAGTAAGGCAGTGTGTTGGTTTTTCCAAGCTGTGTAACAAATAATCGTGAATTTAACAGCTTAAAATAATAGCCGCTTATTAGCTCACAGGTCTGTAGATCAGAAACCAGGTGGGTTCAAATGGGTTCTTTGTATAGGGACGCTAGGCCAAAGTCAAGGTTTTGGCTGGCCGGTGACTTGTCTGGAGGGTCTACGGAAGAACCTGCTTCCTAGATTCATGTTGTTGGTAGAATTCAGTTCCATGTGGTCATGGGACTGAAGAGCCTGTTTCCTTGCTGGCTGTTGGCTGCGGGTAGTTTTTCACTCCCAGGGGTCACTGTTCTCCCATCCTTGTGGGCGGCCCCTCTATCTTAAGTGCCACAGGGGAAATGCCATGTTAACATGAAGACAGAGATCAGGGCAGGGCATCTACAAGTCAAGAAATGCCCCAATTGCCAGCAGAACACCAGAAGAGACTACCATTCGGCCTTTGGAAGGAACCAGCCCTGCCCACACCTTGATTTCAGGCTCTCAGCCTCCAGAACTGTGAGACCCAGTTTGCAGTGCTTTGTTACAGAAACCCTAGGAAACTGATACGTGCTGTCCCAGCCCAAATTTGCTTATAAGCCCCATAGTTGAACGATTTTGTATAGAAAATGTTAGTTTTTAGCCGGGTAGAGCCTATGTGGCATTCTAGCAGAAGCGACTGTAGTTAAATACTATCTGTTTTCTCTCCTATTAAATGGATCTTCATATGATTGGTTTGAGGACTACGTGAGACAGCGCATATAGTGTTCAGAATGAATGAGGCACCCCAGATGCAAGCGATTATTACTATCATCATCAGACTGTCTAGTTCAAAACCGAACTTTGAGCAACTTTAAACAACAGCGGTGAGGGTTAAATGATGCTCTGAGCTCCAAATGCACAACTTAAAACCTTTATGCAATGATGCACTAATTATAGACATGGAAACTACACCTTTAGAGCAGTGGTTCTCAACCTTCTGGCCCTTTAAATACAGTTCCTCATGTTGTGACCCAACCATAAAATTATTTTCGTTGCTACTTCATAACTGTAATGTTGCTACTGTTATGAATCGTAATGTAAATATCTGTTATGGAGGATGGTCTTAGGCGACCCCTGTGAAAGGGTCGTTCGACCGCCAAAGGGGTCTCGACCCACAGGTTGAGAACCGCTGCTTTAGCAAGATCCATGAACTATGTGAGAAAGAGAATTTCCAAGCTAAATACAGGGGTCTCCTCAACACTTATCTAATGTGGGTGTTAATCAGGAATGTTGCTCATTTGGAGAAATAGCCCTTTCAAGAGCAGTGTTGCTATTTTCAACCTCTTTGATGAGTTAACACCAGGACAGGTCCAGAGATCAGGGTGGACTGATCTCCCAATCTACACAGCTGGTTTCTCAGTGCCTTACTTTGGACAGGTGTCCTAGAAAGCTAGCAAGGCCAGAGAGAAGGGAGCCAGGCTTTGCATCAGAGGGAAGGACCTATGCCCTGAATGCAAAGGACGCTGGGTCCTTTATCAGAGCCAGGGGAGGGCACCGGGATGGGCAGGCAATGAGACAGTTTATGAGCCACAGGAGTGTCCATGGTGGAGGTGGGAATCCAAAATGCTGGCTCTGTGCAATGTGTGACATAAGTCACTAGATACCCAGAGACATAAGACGTCCTTGGCCTAGAGTTTCCTAGCCAGACCCCAGGAGTTCACCCTGATGTAAATGAAAGAGCTTAAGCCCTTTGGAATCAGAAAGGCCCAACGCAAATCTCAACCCTGCTGTTTATTAGTTCTGTGACCTGGGAGAGTTGACTCAGTTTCCTTGCCTGCAGAGTGGCCACAGTAACAGTTTGCCTCCAAGGTTGTAGTTAGCACTAAACTAAAGGAAATTTATGGTAGGAGCCTGGCCTGTGCTAAATGCCCAGGAAAAGATAGATCCACATGTGTCCCTTTTCCCAGCAGACACACCTCTTCCCATACTAGCTGGAAAGGAGGGTATGACCAATGCAAGGGTCTGACCTATGACTGGGACGTTATTATCCGATGCTCTATGGTTGGTTACCATTCTCTTACTGGTAATTTCTCAGTGTCTTCTGCCCTCCTATGCCCACCCCATACGGTCCTGGAACTGAAATTTAAATTCAAATTAACTTGATTTTGGGTCAGATTCCAAACATAAATAGTCCTGAAGTACTTTAAGCAGTCCTCACTGTTCTCTCTCTTGTCCACTTCTCCTCCCTTTCACACACACACACACACACACACACACACACACACACACACACACACACACCAGCTTTGTTCCTCATAGCATTTATTACTTTCTGACAAATTATATACTTTTTAGTTAAATAGTTAGTGTCTGTCTCCTACTCCATAATGTGACGACCCCTAAGAGTGAGGACTTTGCATTATTATCTGCCTTGTCTCCAGAACAGCGGTTCTCAACCTGTAGGCCGCGACCCCTTTGGGGGTCGAACGACCCTTTCACAGGGGTCGCCTAAGACCATCGGAAAACACATATATAATTACATATTGTTTTTGTGATTAATCACTATGCTTTAATTAGGTTCAATTTGTAACAATGAAAATACATCCTGCATATTTACATTCCGATTCATAACAGTAGCAAAATTACAGTTATGAAGTAGCAACGAAAATAATTTTATGGTTGGGGGTCACCACAACATGAGGATCTGTATTAAAGGGTCGCGGCATTAGGAAGGTTGAGAACCACTGCTCCAGAGCCTAGAAAAGTACCCGGCATACCTAGCTCAAGGTGAAAGCACTCTAAATATTTATTGAATAAATGAATGAAGAGTTTCAGCGTTAGTGCTTAGAGAACCAGCAGAAGCTTTGAAATTAGAATTTTTTAACACCTCATGGCAAACCCCCGGCCTCACCCCATCTCTATAACCAAGAGAAGTAGCAATAAATACATGTCCTAGCGCTGCCCAGCTCACATGCCATTGAGGGTAGGAGGCAAGAGGGCTGCTGCTCTGCAGCCCATCCACACCTGTCAAGATGTTCTTTGCCATTTTGCAATTTGCCCAGCAGGTTTGGAAAAGGAACTGTGATGGATGGGTAGTCTCACCTTATCACAGCTCCGAAGTGACATGCTATTTTTCTGTGCACCGACTTCCTACCCCAGGAGGTGTTGTGAACAGTGGATTAACTGGGGAGAAAGTAGTTTCTGTGTAAGCGCTGAGGCCATTAGTCAAACAGAACACAATGGAGCCTTTCACTTAACGCGGGAAAAGAGTGATAGAGCAGATCACAAATTACTTAAGTGCTTAATTTTCTGGCTTTATTCCTTCGCCCATGTTTCGATGAGCACGTTTGGAAAATCTCAGGTGAATAGGGATTTTAGATCGGGAAGAGTTGGTAGTATTTGCAATTTCAAGCCACCTGTCTTCCTCTTCTTCTTTTATTTTTATTTTTTAAATAATTTTTCTATTTTTCAATTATAATCGACATACAATATTTTATTAGTCTCAGGTGTACGGCATAGTGATTAGCCATTTCTGTAACTTACAAAGCGATCACTCCAATGGCTAGTGTCCCTGTGACACCATACAGAGTTATTACCATATTGTTGACTATATTCCCTATAATGTACTTTAGACGTTCATGACTCTTTTTATAACTGGCAATTTGCACATCTTATTCCTTCCCCTTTTTTCATTCATCCTTCAGTATCCTCCCACCTGGCACCAATCAAAATCATCTCTATCTATGAGTTTGTTTCTATTTTACATATGAGTGAAATCATATGGCACTTGTCTTACTTATTTTACTTAGCACAATACCCTCCAGGCACATCCATCCATGTTGTCACAAATGGCAAGATTTCATTCTTTTTTATGGCTGAGTAATATTTCATTATATATTACATCTTATTATCCATTCATCTGTGAAAGGGCACTTGAGTTTCTTTCATACCTTAGCTATTTTAAAAAATGCTGCAATGAACATAGGGATGCATATGTCTTTTTGAATTAGTGTTTTGGGGTTCTTTAAAAGTTTTTTAAAGTATAGTTTTTAGAAAGAGTGGTATTTATAGCAAATTTTCATTGCCACAACCTCACATATGTTTAGTAGCTATTTTTCATGGAAGAAGACATAAACCCCTTTGGATAGAGTCATATTTGTGCAGTGTATTGCATATCTCCAGAGCTGAGGGACCAGGTATTGGTCAGTAGAAGATTGGGGTATAAAAATAAAACTGGTCATTCACCATAAATAGTTTGCAAAGTACTGGTTGATCAGCCACTCACATCAGAATATGCAGAGCCCCCGTTAAAAAGCCAGCTTTGCCCTACCCTGGGTCTAATGAGTCAGACTCTCTGGCAGTGGGGCTGTCAAATCCCCATTTCAAACAAGCAACCTGCTTGCTCTTTGTACTAAAGTTTGAGAAGCACTGCAAACATGTAGCAGGTATGTTGATTAAAATATAATTTTTGAAAGATGCTAGTCGCATGTCAGCCTTGTAGGCCAATTCCTGTCATTAGGGGCACAGATGCTATTCATCACCAAGGATGCCCCTGCAGTCCACCTCCAACCCTTGAAAAATGCATCCAACCCCGTATCCTAATGAAATTGCATCGTAGTTAATAGCATGTACCAAACAGGAATGAATCAGAAAGAGCCTGTACATAGTAACACACAGTCATGTGCTCCCCATCCCCTCCTCCTACCAAATCTGGAGCTCTTACTCTCTTTAATGTTAGTTCTCTGAGACATAAATTGACAAGAAAAACACGGAAAAGGGCTGAGAAACCAGATATCTGGGACCACTCGATAGAGCGGCAAACAATGAATTATATGTTCAATTACACATGAGCACATCATAGACTATGGCACAGGATACAGCATAGGACTTACTATGTAAGACGTCCTTTGTCATAAATGTAAAGGTTAGTTATGTCCACTACCTTCTGTTTATATTTAATAGATTAAATTTTAGGACAATGTGGGGAGGGAGGGATGAATGGATGAGCAAACTGTTTAGATTGTTGACTATAAATTTTATTCATCTGGGGAGTTCACGGATATGGACATCTTATCTCCTGATGGAGTCGTATAAAGTGGTGGCTCTCAAAGCTGGACAAGCATTAGACTCCCCTGGGGAACTTCTGCAAAAGCAGATGCCTGAGCCCATCACAGCCATCCTCAGGCACCTGGGAGGCCAGGTGCCAGGAATCTGTCCTTCCATGTTCTACATGTGATATGAGTGAGCAGGTGGAATTTGGGAATCTGATGTGATGGCCCTGTAGCTATAATACTATAGACCAGTGGTTCTCAACCTGTGGGTCACGACCCCTTTGGCGGTCGAATGACCCTTTCACAGGGGTCGCCTAAGACCATCCTGCATATCAGATATTTACATTACGATTCATAACGGTAGCAACATTACAGTTATGAAGTAGCAACGAAAATAATTTTATGGTTGGGGGTCACAACATGAGGAACTGTATTTAAAGGGCCAGAAGGTTGAGAACCACTGCTATAGACCCAAAGCATGGAAGTCCTAAGGAGGGGATTGGGTGTAGATGGAGGGAAATCAAAGCTCCAGGGAAAGCATATGCTCGAGAACTACGTCTTACACACAGAGTACACAGCCGAAGATGTCAATGAGCATCTGCTCTTGGGTGTTAACAATGTGGGCCCTTTAAGAAGGCTGCTTCATTGATGATCCCAGGAGCTGTGTGCATCTGGCTATCTGTAAAGTGAGCAAAAATGCCCATGTCGGTTGCCTCTGTAACGTCAGTCAACACCGAAGGAGAGAGGGAGGCAAGTCGGGAAATGTGTGGCATAAAAATGAAATCTTGATGATTGCCTCATGGCATGTGTTTGCATGGACTTGTCGCCCTGAAGCTGCACAGGCAGCATCCCTAGCAGAGGGGGGAGGAGCAGAGCTGAGCGGGGTCAAAGGCACAGGCCACGGCCAGTGGCAGTTTCTAGCTATTAAGTCAGGGAAAGGCTGAAGCCGAGGGCGCAGCTCCGCTGTGAAATGAAGGCACCGCCGGGAAGTGCACAGAGCAGCTTCCCCGGAGAACCCCTGCCTGCAGGCGGAGGACTTGTCCTCAGCAGTGGCAGCCCAGGGACTCACTGAGGAGCAGGTGACAGCTCTGCCCACACCCATGGCAGGGCTTGGTCCTTCCATGAGAGAAAGTGATTCCTTTTTCCCAAATTGCCTGGCACAGGTACAATATGCTGAAAAGAGAATCCAGTTGAATCCAAGCAGCATAATCAGGCGTCCACGCTGTGCCAAGCCCTGTGTCCCTGTCCCAGGCTGATGATATGCAAAGGCAATAAACAGCTCTTGCTCCCGAAGCGTTCACAGTGTACAGGGAGAGGCAGACGTGTCAACAGCTGCCTAAAATAAAACCAGAAAATAAAGCCAGCTAGCAGAGGGGTGGGGACACACACGTGCGGGGCGTACCCAGGAAACAGCAGCTCATTCTACCTCGGTCCGCAGGGAAATTTGCAGCAAGAAAGTGATATTTGAGATGAGTCTTCAAGGGTAGGTAAGACTTCACCAGGTACACAGAGCGGGCGGGGGGTGGGGGGGGGGGGAGGAGGGAAATTCTTGGCAGAGGAAATAGATCAGCTGTTCAGCGATTGTAAATTGCTCGGCAATTGTGAGTATCCTGATGTAGCTCCGATATCAAATAAGCTGTGCACGGAACAGGCCATTGGGAGCCTCCGCGGGGAGCACTGTTTGTTCTGAGGCTGTCTCTTTGTCTTCTTCCTGGCTCATTCGTGGAATGAAAGGGCTGGAGTTAAAAGGCAATTCAGAAACCACGTCAACTGATGTTGGTTCAACATAACTGCATGGGTTTTATACACACTCACGCAGGACGCGGCAGGTCTCAGAAAGACACTTGCCTTTATGAAGCGCCGAGCATCACAATTGTTCCTTCCCTGTACTATTTCCTTCATTTTAATAAACTTTATATATTTTTTAGAGCAATCTGACCCTCCTGACAATACAGGGGTGGGCAAAAGTAGGCTTACAGTTATAATACAAATAAATAATCCAATAATTAATAAATCATAGTACAAGAATGAATTCTGTGCTTTGCATAGTCACAACTGTGACCCTCCTTTTCCCAGCCCTGGATGGAGTGGAAGGTACAGGGATTCCCCAGAGCCCCCTGCCCTGACACATGCATAGCCTTCTTCAATATAATCATCTCTCATCAGAGAAATACATTTGTTAAAACTGATGAACCTACATTGACACACCATTATCACCCAAAATTGATAGTTTACACTATGGTTCACTCCTGCTGTTGTTCATCTTATGGGTTTTCACAAACGTGTAATGATGTGTATCTATCATTATAGTACCACTAGAGGCCTGGTACACAGATTTGTGCACCGGTGGAGTCCCTCGGCCTGGCCTGTGCCTTCTCACAATCTAGGACCCCTTGGAGGATGTCCGACTGCCGATTTTGGCCCGATTCCCACAGGCCAGGCTGAGGGACTCCACCAGTGAAATGAATCCGTGCACCGGGCCTCTAGTTTGCATATAAGATCTTTGGTTAATCTCTTCCCACCCTCCCCCTCCCCCTTTCCCTCTGAGATTCATCAGTCTGTTCCATGTTTCCATGCCTGTGCATTGAGTGTCTGCCCCCGGTGGTCAGTGTGCGTCATAGCTAACGGTCGAACAGTCGCTTAGGCATATATATATAATGGTTTCACTGCCCTAAAAATTACCTCTGCCCTGCCTATTCTTCCCTCCCTCCCCTCTAAGGCCTGGCAACCACTGATCTTTTTACTATCTCTATAGTTTTATCTTTTCCAGAGTGTCCTGTCGTTGGAATCATATAGTTTGTAGCCTTTTTAGATTGGCTTTTTCACTTAGTAATATGCACTTGAGATTCTTCTATGTTTTTCTATGACTTTATAGCTCATTTCTTTTTTGCATTGAAGAATATTCTATTGTCTGGATATACCAAAGTTTATCTATCCACTCGCCTACTGAAGGACAGAGATCTCGGTTGCTTCCAAGTTTGGGCAATTATGAATAAAGCTGCTCTACACCTCCTGTGCAGGTTTTTGTGTAGACACACGTTTGCTCCCCATTTGGTAAATACCAGGGAGCACAATTGAAGGTAAGAGTGTGTTTACTGTGTCTGCCAAAGTGGCTGCATCATTTTGCATTCCCTCAAGCAATGATGCGAGTTCTGTGTCCTCACCAGCATTTGGTGTTGTCATTGTTCTGGATTGGAGCCATTCTAATAGGTGCGTAATGGTATCTCACCATTTTAATGTGCAATTTCCTGATGACATAGGCTATGGGGGCTTGATTTACTTGGTAGATAATACCCAATTAATCCATGAGTTTCTTTTCTTTTAGCAGCTTGTATGGACAATTTGAATCTTAAATCCCAATTTCGATTCCAGAACTGTCATAATTTAATCATGGAACTTTGGCAAGTACTGCCATGTTTTGTACATCAGTTTTCTTATCTTCTCAGTCAGGATTAATAATATTTGCTTTTCCTTAAAAAATATCATCCTGAAGGCCATCTAATGCTACTGTCCCCTATCTCTGGATTTTGGTGAAGAATAGATAGATAGATAGATAGATAGATAGATAGATAGATAATTCAAGGGAGAACACTGGGAATGTATAAAGTGAAATATAAATGTTGATTATGTCTTAGTATAACAATGATCATTACTGGGGACCTACTTGGGTAACTGAAGTAGTGGGCATTTTTCCAGGAATCCACTGGAGGGAGATGAAGCTGGGAGATTTTTACAGTTGAATCCCATTTCACTCTCGGGCAGTCCCCAAGAGCATCACATGACTTTGCATGCCTCAGGCTCTGTTCCAAAAAAAATAATCAAAATAAAATCCGGGAGCGAAGTTCTCCTTTCCTTCAATGTCAGGGATCATGTACCTCATTTCTGGATGAAAGTTGGGAGGCATTGATTTTCTTGGCAGAGGGCAGCTCAGCAGCTGGGGTGGGGGTGGGGGGGATCACCTTGGAGCTTGGGCACTGGTCATGCTGTGAGCACATAATACGGAAGCCAGGTTTGTAGGATCAGCCCTGAGTTACCTGAAGTCAGGATTCAGGATGCCCAAGAACATCGGGAATGAATGGAGACGGAGGATTCTGCCCCTCTAGCTCGGGGGTTTCAGATCTTCTCACCTACCTTCAAGAAGGTAAATAGCTAATCGCCATTTTTTAAGACTCTCATTGGATTTGAAAGGGTCAGACCAATGAATTTTGCAATGGCAGGTCCTGGAAGGTGGCATCTGAGTAAACTCAGAGCAGCAATTCACTGCCTGCTCCAGTGCCCCACAGCCTCAGTGCCTGGTTCTGTGGTCTCTACGTTTAAGGGGTTGCATTTACCGAATCTGTTGGGAGACTTCCAAGCTACAGTCAAAATTCTTTATTATCAGATCCCCAAAGATCTTACTAGTGTTGTCTTTTATCACTCATCTGAGCCAGTCACTCCAGGGAATTATTCCGTGTTGCCCAAATGTGCTATTGCCCCCCTGCTAACTCCTACTCCTTCCCTAAGGCTTGGCCCAAGTAGTAGCTCCTGTGAAGAGTTTTCTCTGACTTTCCCATCCACCTCAAATAGATTGACTACAACTGTATTCACATGTTACTGTATGACATAGCATGCTGATGACATGCTCAGAATACTGAGTTGTCCTAGGTGGCAACTAGACCTTTTCCTTTAACTCTTCCTTTCTCATTCCATTTCTTCACCAAAAAACTTCATTTGTTTAATAGATGCTTATATTGTATTTACTATGTGCCAATCACTGCAAATGTTAGGTGGTTAAATTCTCCTGAAAACCTATGAGATTATCACTATTACTACTGCATCTAATTTTACAAATGAGGACACTGAGTCATGGATTATTAAGTAGCTTAATAATCCAGCGAGTGCAGGGCAGAACTGGCATCTGAACCCACAGCCTAGAGTCTTGGCAAATGAACAGTGCCTCACAATTCTAAGTTTTTGGCGATAATGGGATGTTGCCTCGTTATTAGAATTAAGATCAGGGAAAAGTTCATATGTGTACCAGGAAGTATGGGGAGCAAAAGCAAAATATTAACATTTTGAGATATTATCTTCCATTATAAGCTGAACCTGTTTCTCAACATCTTTCTGGATTTCCTCAACAAATAGCTATCAGCAAAACGAGAGGAACTTTGTAGGCCACCTTCTTCCCTTGGGAGGGGTTCAGTGGCTCTCAGTCCAGACCCCATTTTCTTCTGGGGTCTGTGAACAGAATCCTTAACATTTGGTTAACCATTAATAGAGTTGTTGATATACAGGCTTTGGAGTCCAAATGATTTGGGTAAAAGCCTCAGCTTTGCCCAAATCGGGAGACTTACTTGGCATCTCTGAGTCTCAGATTTCTGATTTATAAAATAGGAGTAATCGTTGTATCCACCACTGTATTAGAATGGATGCTGGAGTCAGGAGCTTATGCTGGAGTAACAAACTTCTTGCACTTGTCAGTGACTCAGTACAACTAAGCTTTGTTTTCCACTCAAGCTCACGTTCAGTGCCCACCAGCAAAGGGGGTTTGCTCATTGTAGTTACTCTGAGACACAGGCTGATGGAGGCTCCATCGACACCCAGGTTTCTTCATGTCCTCACTATTGACATTCAGGGCTGGAGAATGTTTTGTTGTGAGGGCTGTCCTGTGCATTCAAGGATATTTGGCAACATCGCTGGCCCCTGCTAACTATATGCTAGCAGCACCCTTCCACCACCCCCTCCGTGGTAAAAACCAAAACTGTCTGCAGACATTTGCCATGTTCCACCCCATATCGAGAAGCACTGATCTAAAAATGCAACTCCATAATCAGAAAGGCAGAAAAAAGGAAAGCTTGAACTTGAATACCAACAATCAAATGCTTCTACTTAAATATATCGGACTTACTTTCCCTTATGTTTGATTGACTAAAGCTATTTTTGTGGTCAAACCTAACTTCAAGGAGGTAGGAAGTACAATCCCATCATGTCAATTTTGTCCCTAGGAAGGGAGAGCGTGGGATATCTGTGAACAGTCCTATTAAACCATCGGGGGTAAAATAGTTCCATCAACAGACCCTTTATAGGAATACGGAATTTCCGCCTCTCTGGTTTGAACTTTCCTTTACCCAAAGGCCAGTAAAGATTGGTTAGCTTGTGGTACTTGTTTGCAAAGAAAGTTCTTAGGAACAATATTGTTGGTCAATTGAAGTTTCTTCTTATTTTTTTTTAATGCCTGGCTGGCCCCTGTCTAGAGTTTCAACCTCAGATGAAACAAGTCTGCCTCTTAACCTCACGTTCTAATCCATTGGGCCATGTCCCTAAACATCCCACACCATCTTTCCTGCTTCAGAATCTTCGTGCCTTTTTATTCCCTCTGTCTAGAATGCTCCCTTTCTATTCATCTAGTTCATTCTTACTGATTTTTTCACTTTCCAGAGAAGCTTTCCTGACTTCTTAGACTAGGTATTCCCTCCTCTGCCCCCCTCCCATTCTAATAAATGCTCACCACCCTGGGTCTTTCCTTCATCACACATCACCATTTGTGATTATATATTTACTTGCGGAATTAGTTGATTCAGGTCTATCTCCCCTACTGGGTTGCAAAGTCAGTTGTGACTTTCTTCAGCTTACCTTAAAACCCCAGGGCCTACTGCCTGGCATATCATAGGCGTGCAATAAATATATGTGGAATGAATGAATGAATGAATGAAGTCGAAGTCAAGACTAAAATCTGGGTCCAGTGATACCTGCTTTAAACTCTTTCCTTTAAACCACGCTACAGGCAACAACGTACTAGCCCCAATACATTCCTCAGGAAAGGAAGGGGAAGAAAGCCCAGCCTAAAATGTCAGATTCCTCACCTCCTGCCCAGACACGCAGTGACCTGCACACACAGTGACCCAGTGGCTCAACCTGGCCTGCCACTGCGGCGGCCGTGTTTGCAGAGGAAGCACAGAGCTCCCAGTTCCTGCTTGGGAACCATGGTGAGGAGTCTAAACAGAGCTGGGCGGCCTCGAGCTGGAGCCTAGGGAACAGCCTGGAGACCTTAGGACCCCGAGCTCCTGGCGGTAAGTCTGCCTTATTTCTCAGGATTCGGGGTCAGCTCGTGGTCTCATTCATCTGAGCCCACACCCCCTGCCCCTTTGTAGCTTGGCCACTGGCCTTTTGAACTTAAATGAGAATTCATTTTCTGCCTTCCTTTGACTTGGAGAAAATCCAAACCTCTGTGCCCATTCCTACCCCACCTCCCCGTGGTTTCTCTCTGGACCCTGATCTATAAGAATGGGGTGAGCTGCTCCCTGAATACCTGGCATGTATCCTTCGGACCTGCTCAAACCCTGCTTGGTCCCGGCTCAACAGCCTCCTGTGTATCTCTGTGCGTCTCTTCCACGGTTTGAAATATGGTCACAGCACTTTTCTCTGAGGCCATGCATGGCCTACCCCAAAGTAATACAAGTAAATATTTAAACCAGAACTTCTCATCATTTGGAAAAAAAGATGTGCTGTTGAAAAGCTGGATTATTAGGAAGCAAATCCCTTGATACAAATATATTCAGGGGGAAAACGAAAACAGACAAGCAAAGAGAAACCCATCAAGAGGAAAATGAGGAGCCGGCCACCTCTAACGCAACAGAGAAACACTCTGGTTCCGCTCTGGACGTGGGAGAAAGAGCCCATTAGGCGGGAAGGACGGCTAAGCCCTGGTGGCATCATTCATTGAATTTATACCATTAAATCTGGAGAGCGCTTGACATCATTATGAGCAGAATGGCTGCGGTTCCCAGGACACAGCCCACTGAGCCAAGGACTCAAATGGTAATGAGGGCGAGCCTGTGGTCTGAGTCAAGGGTATGGCTTATGGGCTACATATTTTGACTTAAGTGCATGGCAAAACCCCCAAGCGGCCAACTGCAGATGAAACTGTCTTCGCTTCATAGATTAAATTCATTCGTGCACGGTTTTATGGACACAAAAATGGCTCTGGTGTTATATAAATTATACAGGCATTTAGGGCAATGGCTATTACCATGCAGGCTAGCGTCTTTTATGACAGAGAGAAGTAATTGTTACCAATCCGGGAAAAGTTACGCGTTACATAATTCTAGAGCCGGTTCATGGGCGTAAGAGCATTGTAAGCTTACTCCTGAGGGAGTCGACTTCCTAAAAGATGGCCTTGCTCTCCAGCGGAGAAGATGGAGTTTCGCTGTGGTTGCTGCTTTAATCCGATTTACTGTTTATGTGAGCCTTTAATATGAGGAGCGAGTCTGGTTTCTAGGAAAATCCATTTTCCACAGCCTCTGCTCCTTTCTTTTCTCTCCCATTTTTATTTCTTTAATTACTAAAGTAATACAGGATTATAACGTAGCCAAGCAGAATGAATAACAGAGTAAGAAGTAACATTTTCTTTTTAACCCATAACCTCCACCCCCGCAAGCCAAGGCCATTCCCTTTTTTTTCCAGAAATAACTGATGTATATCCTGCAGATAACTTTTTTTAAATGTACGGGAATGTACACACAGACTATTTAAAAACTAAATGCACACAACAGCATTGGATTATTGGAAACTCGTAAATAGAATCACACTATATGTTTTGGTCTGCAACTAACTTTTTTTACCTAAGAATATGTTGTGGAGAACTTTTTATGCCCATCTGTATAGATATACCTAATTCTTTTAAACCAGTGGTTCTCAACCTTCTGGCCCTTTAAATACAGTTCCTCATGTTGTGACCCAGCCATAAAATTATTTTCGTTGCTACTTCATAACTGTAATGTTGCTACTGTTATGAATCGTAATGTAAATACCTGATAAGCAGGATGGTCTTAGGGGACCCTGTGAAAGGGTCGTTCGACCACCAAAGGGGTCGCGACCCACAGGTTGAGAACCGCTGTTTTAAACTATTGCACAGTGTTTCATTCTATAATTACTATAGGTGATGAATACGTTTTTTGAATTCTGAAATTTTTTTTTTCATTTTTTGCCTATCGCTAGAGTGTAAATTTTCTCACTATTATAAACATGTTTCAGATGTATACACATACATGCACCAATGCCTATGGTGTATGTATAATAACACATGCATTACATATATTATACACACATATGCACATATATGTATAAATGTATTTCTATGATATTTCTATAAAATAAATTCCCAGAGAGGAATTAATTGAGATAAACTGTATGGGCAACTTAAACTTTGATACTATCAGGGACACTGTCGCCTTGCCCTCAGTAAGTGATATATTGAGAAATGGTGTGTGTCATAATGCCCTTCTTGCCACACCTCCCTCACCACTGGATTCATCGTTTTATTTTTGCCAGAGAATTCCACACCACAGATGATTTTATTGGCATTTCCCCGGTTGGAGGTGAGGTGGACCCAACCTTATCTTTAGGCATTTTGCGTAACGAATCCTCAGCCTCAGCCAAGTACTTGAGAACTGCGCCAAACCCTCAAAACAAAAGCAAAGGTAGTGTAAGCCCAGACCTGCACACACAATACAAGAAGCCCCAGATTGTCTTCTTCAAGGAGGTGGTGCTAATTATGTTAAAAAGAAAGCAAGATAAAAACATGGAAAGGGTCTGTTTAGCTTGGCATATACTGTGTAGAAACCAAGCTGGTAGAGCCAGGCTTCACAAGCTTCAAGTGCATGTGCAGAGATGGACTGTGGGACCTTGGACAAGTCACACGGCCTCCGTGTGCCTCCACATTCTCATCTGTGAAATGGGAGCCCTAATGCTATCCTCCTTATGGGACTGTTTGTTGCAAGGAGGCAGTGCCCATCTAATCTTTGGCAAAGTGCCTAGAGAATGAATATTGGCTTCCATAAATGTTAGCCAAATAATAGTAATGGCAGTAGTTATTGTTGTTATCATAAGTTAGAGAGAGACAGCCACATAGCCCCAGGGAAAGACAGTGTCTGAGTAGTGACTGAGTGGCATTTGAGCAGGCCAGATGGATACATGCGTGGGAGAGATGTGGGTGGGAAGCTTCTTGACCCTTCACAGAGAGAAATGATGAATTATTTCCTAATTGCAGACTAATTGGCTATCAGAACAGGAAAGGGTCGTAGAGGTTACAGAATACAAAAATTTCATTGTTTGGATAAGAAACAGACCCAAAGAGAAGTGACCTTACCCAAACAGGGTCCAAGCAAACAGGGTCCAAACTGGCTAGGAACAGGGGAAATACCACTTAAAAGCACAAAATACCGACTTCTGCGCATGGGCCGCGAAGTTTCAATCCCACTGTACGTGCGTGCCCACACGTGGTATTTTGTGGAAGAGCCACACTCAAGGGGCCAAGAGCCGCATGTGGCTCGAGAGCTGCAGTTTGCCGACCACTGTAATCTTAAGGGTCCTTAAAAGTTGAAGAGGGAGGCGGAAGAATTAGAATCAGAGGAGAAATGATGACATAAGCAAAGTCAGAGAGATGTGAGGACCCAGCCTACCGTTGCTAACTTTGGAGAGAGAGGAAGGTGGCCACAAGCCAAGGAGTGGGGACAGCTTCTAGAAGCTGGAAAAGACAAGGAAACCGATTTTCCCCTAGAGCTCCTGGAAAGGAATGCAGTCCTGACCACACCTTGATGTTGCCCTTGTGAGGTTCACGCCAGACTTAAAGCTTACAGTCACACAGGAGAAAACCATTAGAAAAGGGAGGGCCCAGGACAGATGGTGTCCCAGGACAACAGATTTCTCAGACTCTTCCCTCATCGTGTAGTCCTTTCACTTTTTTTTGGATTGAGTTTTGGTAGTCACTGGTGACCTCCCAGAAAGCACTGTGGTACAGTGGTGTGGGGGAGCACACTAGGCCAGTAGAAAATGATGAAATGCAGGCAAAAGGGCCACAACTCTTTTAAGAAGCCTGATAAAACCTGGCCGGTGTGACTCAGTGGTTGAGTATCAACCTATGAACCAGGAGGTCACAGTTCAATTCCCAGTAAGGGCACCTGCCTGGGTTGTGGGCTCCATTCCCAGTAGGGAGTGTGCAGGAGGCATCTGGTCAATGATTCTCTCTCATCATTGATGTTTCTATCTCTCTTGCCTTCTCCTTTCCTCTCTGAAATCAATAAAATATTTTTTAAAGAAACTTGGTAGGGAAGAATCCGAGTAGGGAAGTGACAAGCAAGGAAAGCCCATCTTTTCCATATTTCGTTTGTGTTTTCTTTTTTTTTTTTAATGTTTTATTGATTTTTTACAGAGAGGAAGGGAGAGAGATAGTGCCGGGGTCCAACCCCAGCAGGTCCAGGGGTTCCCAAAGGCGTAGACGGAGTCGGCGAAGAAGGAATGACACGGAGACAGCGTTCAGTTGATCAGCAGCCTAGCCAGGATCTCCAGCCAAGTTCTGGTCTGGATCTCCAGCGAAGTTCTGTTTAGGATCTCCAGCCAGGTTCTGTGTCCATGGTCTCTTACTAGGTTCTCCAGGTTCTCCAGCCAGGTTCTGTAGCCATGTTCCTTCGCTAGGTTCTCCAGCCAGGTTCTGTCCAGGTTCTCCAGCCAGGTTCAGTCACCAGGTTCTAGTCAGGTTCTCTTGCCAATTTCTGTAGTCAGGTTCAGTCCAGGATCTTTTGCCATGTTCTCTCGCTAGGTTCTGTCTCTAGGTTCTGAGGCCAGTTTCTGTCCAGGATCTTTTGCCATGTTCTCTCCAGCGAAGTTCTTCTGTCTCTAGAGAACGTTCTGTGTAGGTTCTGTGCCTAGGTTCTGTCTCCCTCTCTCTGTCTCCTGCTGTCTTGTTACATCTGTATTTATACCAGTTGATTCAATCCTATCAATCTCTATTACAAAGGTTAGGGCGTTTCTTATCTCCATTCCAGGGAGTAAAGATTATGTAGCTTAAGCATGATTGTTCGTAGTTAAAGTGATTAATTACCCGCCTGGCACTTAGTTAAGAGGTTTTATTCCCTCCCTAACTTCAGGGGAAAATCCCTACCTGGGGAAACAACCTTTCTCAGAGACCTTGGTTAAAACACATAGTGCCAAGAAGGTGAGCAAACATATTAAGAACAGTATGCCATATATCCCAGGTCCCTTGAAACAGCAAGCATGGACCGGCTCCCGGCAAGATAGAGAGCTAGAAACATCGATGAGAGAGAAACATCGATCAGCTGCCTCCTGCACATCTCCCACTGGGGATGTGCCCGCAACCCAGATACATGCCCTTGACCGGAATCGAACCCGGGACCTTTCAGTCCGCAGGCCGACGCTCTATCCACTGAGCCAAACCAGTTTCGGCTCGTTTTGTCTTTGATAGAAGAAGCTAAAGCATGTCTGAATGTTGCTGGCATGAATTCAGTAAGACACGAGTGTACTAGTAATGACCTAGGCTGCAGGTTCAACTGTACTGTAGTAATGTTGCCTGCACTCTTTGTGCATACATTTGAACAGATGTTGAATGTTGTACTAAATATGGAGTAAGTAGAAAAGCATGAACTGTATTCTGGACCTGTCACTGATAGATTGAGTTATCTAATTACATTAAGCTTCAGTTTCCTCATCTTTTCAGGATGGTTGCAACAATGAGAAATAACATAAAAAACCATTATCATCATGTCGGGCACTTAGCTCCCTCTAAATGGTAACACTTATTACTTCACTCCATGCAGTTGTGCAATTTGTATTAGTCAAATCCTTCTTCCTTAAGTTCTCACTGCTGACAGGGATGTTGTATCCATTCATTTAAGCTTCAAATAGCTACCTAGACTTCCTGTCCCTAAGCCTAATTCTCAAACGATGCTGCATTCTTCCATCGTCAACATGTATTCATTCTTTCAACACGGGTTTGCCATCTCTATCACATTACTCTGCTATCTGTTTAATCACCTACTGTTTTCATCACTGTCATTATCATTCCATAAAAAAGGAGTGCCCCAGCATCAGCCTTCCATTCACAGCCTTGAGTGACGCCACTTGACTTCATCTATTTCTATATCTCACTCCATTCCGCATTTCCACAAACTGAATTTTCCCATCCTGTCATCATTTTTTGGACTTGATTCATGGCCTTTTCGTCCTGGTGCTGACCTTGATTCCTATTAGAATGCTTCTAATGACCTTTGGCAATCTTAGGGAAGCTGTTTCCAACGAAATCCAACCTTTAGGACCCTCCCACCTCAGGAAATACTCCCTCCTGGTTACCCAGCCCTGTCAGGGAACACGTGGGCCATCATGAAAAGAAAAGATCAGGAAGATCATTGATGAACATGAGTGATTTACTCTGCTACAGAACTTCCTAGAATGTACTACCTGTTTCACAATTCCAACTGTCTCCTTGACACCTCTCCAGAGGAATACACCATCACACTGAATTCAGGAAGTTTGTGTATTAACTTACCAGTACCAGGCTTCTTTTATTTGAAAATATGTTTTTATTGACTTCAGAGAGGAATGGAGAGAGAGAGAGATCAATGATGAGATAGAATCATTGATTGGATGCCTCCTACATGCCCCACACTGAAAATCGAGCCCGCAACCTGGGCATGTGCCCTGACCATGATTTGAACCGTGACCTCCTAGTTCATAGGTCGACACTCAAACACTGAGCCATGCCAGCTGGGCTGAGCTCCCTTTCTTGACTGTCCTGTCCCCCTCAGCATGCTGCTTACTCTTCTGGTTCCCTACAGTCAAAATTATAGCATTTTCTTTGTTCCTGCTCCCTTCCCCCATCCTACTCCTTCTACTATCATCCATTTCACCTACCATCCACACTTGTTCCAACTTTTTAATGCTTTTTGAATTATATTTTTCTTTCCCATTTCCCTGATGTTTGAACCTATATTCTTGCCCTTCTGGTGTCTTTGTTGGAGCACATAATGATTACTCTTTTTAGAAATGCACTTTGACTATTTCCCCGCCCGACTCAGAATCTCTGTGACTCCACATTGCTTGCAAAATAGTGTCCAGATTCCCACTCCCACCCCACCCCACACTCCACCTTTTCGATTTCTCCTTATTGCCTTTAAGAAGATCTGATTCCAAATGATGGGTTCTACTCATTCCTCCACCCCCCCCCCCCCAATCACCCTGTAATCATTGCATTCTCTCTCTTGCTCATGTGCTTTCACCACCTGTAATCATTTTCCTCTGCTTCTCAAGTTGAACAACCTCCAGACAGTCGTCGGCAGCTAGCTGTTAATGAGCTCCACTCCTATGAGCTAAGAGCACTTAGCAGCTTCATCATGAGCTGGACATTAGTCATGTAACGCTTTGTGAAAGGATGTCTTTGGTTTCTCAGAATATTATCTCCAATAAAGCCACTTGAAGTTGACATTATGTCTGGCTCTATTGCTAGAGGGAAAGTATCCATCATAGGGTAAGGGGACTTCTACTCCATTCTGTGCAATCCAGACTCCACCAGAAATGTCACACCAAAGAAGGGTAGTGGCTAAATGGAACACACTCAGAAAATGCCAGAAAAAAGGAGCGGGGCAGAATCTGAGAATGGATTTTCAGAGTTAGTGGATAGGACAGTTGTCTCCAAATACTTACAGGAAGATACGTAGGTTTAGTCGATTTGGCCCAGAGAGACAAGAGACCATTCATTGGGGTGATATGAAAATATTAGCCATAGGTACAGAACAAGCTAGGACCGGGCAGAAGGGGTATTGGCCATAGGGCTGGCAGAGAGCCCTAGAGGACTTTCTTGCTGGTCTAGGCATTAAGCCATTGGTTTCTGGATCATGGGAAGGTTAAGGAATTTCTTCGGGAAGTTGCCAGGATATTGGGGTAGTAGTGGGGACTCTGGAGAAGGTACATTGATCCGTGTTTATCTATCATTGATACAGAAGTGCTTTAACTGTGCAATTGACACAACCTTACTGCACTGGACCTACCAACTGAAGATCAGGCTTGGTCTTTTAACAGACTGGCTTGCCGCAAATTGGCCTACATGAAATCTACCACTAGGAAAATTGGCCATTCTGAGCAGTGGCTTTCTGAGAATTGGCCAGCTTTCAGAAATAATACCAACAATCTTCTAGGGAGATAGATTTTCAGGAAAGTATAATCTTCATATGATTATGAGCTATCTCTTAAAGTAGTTAGAATCCTGTCTCAGGGGGAAAAGAGGGTGTCGAGTTCTGTTGGGCCATTATTTTCTGATAGAAAATAATATTAGCATAGGAGACCTCTCCGGTCTCTTCCAACCATGAAAGTCTACAATCTTACTACAGTCTAAATTCTTCGTTTGATAGATGAGGAAACTAGAGCTCAGGTAGGAAACATGAGTGGGATCTGCTTTGTCATTGCCTTTAACTTGCGTATCGTGGATTTGTTTGTCTATATGCCTATTTGCTGGTGCCCCACGGGAAACTTGCTTCTTCTACCCCCTGAAATGACTAGGTGTAGACTGTGCACACAACAGGGGTTTGATAAACATGTGACATGTGAATGGATGGATTGCTCATCCCCGTCTACCCAGGATCTCAAACCCAGGATCCCAGAGAGAAAGCTTAATTCATTCTCTACTCTTGCCTCCGGCTTCAGACTATTGGAATTGACCACCACTCATTCCTCCCCTGACCGAAGGCTAATGGAGGTGCTAATGAGGCCCTCCGGCCATCAGAAAGAAAGAGAAAGAAAACCAAATAGTCTAATTAATCCACAAATTATAGTCACTGAAAAAAAGAGGTCAGATTTCCTATAGAAAGCCAGACGGGGACTAATGGGCACTCAAGCATTGGTCTTGGCTCCTCTGGGTGTGTAGTTTGGAGGTTCCCTGTTGTTTTTTCAGGGATTATGAGGCACCACTTGGCTTCCATTTGGGTGGAGCTCACTGGGACTCCAGGCCAAGTCTGAGCTGTCTGTTTGCTTATTAAATGGGAAAAGGAGAGAGAGTAACCTCTTTGTATAAGGTGAGCCTAATATTAATAGCAAACATTGACTGAGTACTCATTATGTGCAAGGCATGATACTAAGCGTTTCACTCGGAGGGTGTCGCTGCCTCCTGTACAATTATCTCTCCCCTTTAGACGCAGGGAAACTGAGGCTTGGGCGCAATAGGTAACTTACTCAAGGTCGCACAGCAAGTGGCTAACTCTGTGGTCCAGGATTTAGCTGGTATGAAATCGACACGGTGCATTTAAAGCCCACGCTTAACTCTTTCCACCTACGCCGTGTGGCTGCATCTTCGATCCACGAACTCTGGGGATGCAGCCCGGCTCCTGCCTTGAGCACCTCAGGGGGTGGGAGCCAATGGGACTGGAATGGATTGGCTTGAGGATGTGGGGGAGGTGGTGGTGGGAAGGCGATAAGCTGAACTAGTCTGTGGGCCGGAGCAGAAAGGAAAGAGGATGTCCAGTGACCTGTGTTCTGCCGGTTCAGAGCAGTCTCTCCGAGATTTACCACTAGCACACAGAGCACTGTCACTGTCGCCGAGAACGGGGGCCTTGATCCAGTGAGAATGAAGACAGCTACCAACACACGGAGTAGAAAGCAAATGTAAACATGTGAAACCGCAAGATGTGCTAAGTTGGAAACCAAAGGAGTGGGGCGAGAGGCTAGACCAGGGGTGGGCAAACTTTTTGACTCGAGGGCCACCATGGGTTCTTAAACTGGACCGGAGGGCCGGAACAAAAGCATGGATGGAGTCTTTGTGTGAACTAATACAAATTCAAAGTAAACATCATTACATAAAAGGGTACGGTCTTTTTTTTTTTTTAGTTTTATTCATTTCAAACGGGCCGGATCCGGCCCGCAGGCCGTAGTTTGCCCACGGCTGGGCTAGAAGTAATGAGGCATCGAGAGAGACCTTGCTGCTCATGGATGAACAAGTTCAAGTTAGGCTTTTCCAGAGGGCCCAGTGCGCGTTATCGTTATGTGTGTGAGTGTGTGACTGGTACTCAGGACACTGCGCAAGTCACTGCAAGCCCACCCGGGTTTGTGAGGGGCATTCCCTGGCAGAGTGGGTCCCACTCAGACCCTGTCCCGGTAAGAACCCCTCCAAAAGCATCTCTGCTGCTCTGAATCTAGGCTGGGGTGAGTCCTACCTGGTGACAGGGGCCCCAGAGCAATGACAGCACCAGCAGGTGCACCTGCTTTGGTCATCCACTATCCCAGTCCTGAGTTTAACAAACTGGCAAGTGCATAGGAATCACCGGGAGGGTCTGCAGATTCTGGTCCAGCGGGTCTGGAGCAGGACCCGAGGCTGCATTTCGAACAGGTCCCCACCTGGTGCCAGCAATGCTGGTCTGGGAGCCACATCCCAGACCCTTTACATAATTATCTCTTTTGATGCTAATAGAAGACCTATGAACTGCCACGTCTGACAAATGAGAGCGCTGAGGCTGCGGGTGCTGGGTGATGGGCTCAGCCCAGGTCTGATGACTCAGAACCCACGCTTCCTCTGTTATGCACCACGGTAGTCCCCAGGCACTTTCAGGCTGCGGTGTCCCAGACACTCAGTAGGGTGCTCTGGGCACAGTAGAAGCCCAAGCATCTTTGTCTTCAAGGAACTGGTTTACTCAGCTCACTATCACTCAAAGTCCCTTGGGCTGGTGCATTCTGGGACTGGAGTTCTAAACCCTCCCTAACCCTTTGCTCCAGCTCCGGATGCAGGGCAGAGCCCACCTTCTATTGCTCCAATCAGAGGCTCAGGAAAACTCCTTGTACCCCTGATGGACCAGCCACTAAAGAACACACACTCACCTTGCCCCCTGGACTGGTCTACATGGATTGGAATACTTCCTGGGGTGTTTTAGAGTATCAACCCCTCCTTTAGGATTAATGGTTTGCCCTTACCAGTTCCATTCTTGAGGGGCCATCCATTTTCTCCCCATCTTGCCAGTCTCCCTGGCTTTGCCCCATGCTCCCTTTCCTGGACTGCTGTGACCTCTAACATGCCTGATGGCAAGGTGCCAATGTTTCTGAAGTGGTCTTGGGCTTCCTGGGGCTAACATCCTAGTTAGAGTGACAGATGCAAATAGCCAGGCACTTATCTCTCTACCTTTGCCTTCCCTACCCTTTCCCCCATCTTTAAATACTCAAAGCCTGGAGGATCTAGCAAACACCATTTTTCCATAAAGCATATCCTGCTCTCCTCAACTTACATGACCTCTCCTTCCTCTATACCCCTCCCTCCCCAAGGACATCATTTTTGCATCTGTCTCATAGCGTTTCACATTTTCAACCTTGCACCATGGGCAGCCTGGGCCGCGGTTTCCCTTGTATCATTGGCTCCTTGGAAGGAGCGCCTACGGTGGGTCCATTGTAGATCCAGCAGTGTGCTTTGCACATTGTACGTGCTTAATAAATGGCTAGTAACTGAATGAAATGACTTCAAGTCAGACTAATGAATAGCAAAATACATTACTGGAGACCTAAGAGGTGGAGAACAATTGAGTAATTGAATAAAAAGAAGGCTGGGAAGGGAGGCAGAGACTCCCTGTAGGTCTCATGGAAGAAATGAGCTTTATGTGTCTCTTGAAGGGTGAGTAGACTTTCCATAGTGGGAGTAATAATAATTCTAATAATAATGGAAAGTTATTGAGTACTTACCATGTGCCAGATACTGGCTAAACCATCATTTCCTTATAAAATTAGGGGGTCCTATATAGTTTCCATTGCACAGATCAAGAAACAGAAAGGCCCAGAGAAGCTGGCTCACTTTCTCCAGAACGTAGAGATAATAAGTCATGAGGTCAGGATTTGAACCCATTACTCGGACTCCGTAGCACGTGTTTTCATATCTGATGCTATCTGCAGAGATGGGGGTGCTTCAGGCCAAGGCAAAGGCAGGAGCAAAAGCAGAAGCATCAATTGTTCCCACAGGACAGGGGCAGACCGGGCCCCTGGAGGGGCCACCTTGGTGTCAGACAAGGCTGGGAAGGTGGTCTGGGGACAGACTGGGGTCATGTTTTTTCCTCCATGAGAATTAAAAGTACGCGCCACGGAGAAGAAATACCGAGTCAGTCTTGCACTGAGAGGCGTTATTTATGTGCTGTGTCTGGCCAGGCCCCCAGGCCGCTGTTGCGAGGGCAGTGAGGATCCCAGCCAGCGCCCCTGGATAGCTCTGTGGGCCACGGCGCTCACTGCAAAGTCACACTTTGGAGAATACAGCTGCTGGTGATGCCCAGAGTGGCCCAAATAAAAGTCAAATACCACATTCAGTCCTCCGGGAGTGTTTTTGCTATTAAATTAAGTCTGGAAAATAAATAATTGTCTTTGGATTTGATTTGAGAGAGTTTTTGGTAGTTGAACACTCAGTCGGGGGGAGGAAGGGGGGAAGAAGCGAACTATTTCTTGAAAGATGCTTTGATTGGCTCCCCCTGCCAGAGGACAGCAGATCACAAGGAAGGCTCGCTGTCTGCGGAGAGCTGCTTTTTACTCCCTCCTTGACACAATTATCCCAGAAAAATAGAGGGGGGGAGGGGAGGCTCCGTCATATGTTCCAATTTTTATTGCTACATTCCTTGGATGGCTCCATATGTTTACCTTTAGCTGACTTTAGACTTGGTGTTCTCTGCGGCTGCTGGCGTCAGCCGCAGAATTCTTTCATGTCTATTACTTTATTAAGGAATGTAAAAGCCACATACAGACCGACCAGGGGACACAACAGTACAAGACACAAATAACCCTGAATGTGCTCGAGAAGAGCCCAAGGAGGCTCCACACCTAATTCTCCCAGACGGGCTGTAAGGCTGTCAAGAACCAAAAGGGGGCACTCTTAGCACTCGCTCCCAAGCCCCATCCCTAACACTCTTCTGAGGAATAAATAGTGCAGACCCAGCACAGGGCTTTACCATTCTCCCTGGTGGCAGCGGAATGGGGTGAAAGAAACCACTCTATCATCAGGGACCCATTTTTCTCCCCTTTTTTTTCTATCTTTGACCATGGTTAACTAAAAATAGAATCTCCAAATCATAGGCAGGTTGTTAAGATTAAATAGGATAAAATGCACACAAAAATCGCTTTGCACAAAGCCTTGGCACATCTCTGTTAATGCTCAGAAGAAGCATTGATTCTTTAAGCCTCTACTCTGAGATCGCCCCACCTCTTAACAGGGGCCCGGAATCTAAGTCCAGTCTGGGTCACGGCACAAGGCTACCACAGTGGAATGCATCTCTTATTGCGTTAGACAAGGCGTGAGGGATAACCATTGCTTCCTCTACTCCTCCTGTGTGTCCACCACTTTGCATGCATTATCTTGTTATCACGATGTTATAGATTAGAAAATTGAGGCTCAGGGAGTCTAGATAGTATGTGCGGCAGAGGCAGGATCAAACCCGGGCCTATCTGATAGATTCTAAGCCGGAGCTTCCACCATGAGATAAGGGAACGCAACTCAGGACCCACTTTGCACAGCACGTTCTTTTTTCACGCATTCTCAGACTCCCACAAACACTTCACAAAAGCTTGACGCCAGCACTGAGCATTTGCAGTCACCTACAGTCACAATTCCACTCTTCCTCCAGGACACAACCCGAAATTCTTACATTTTTCAGCAACGCATGTTTGTGGAGAGAAGGGAAGAACTGGGGAACCAGGCGATGGGGAGAATTTCTGTGCCACCGGCCGCCACAGGTATTTGTCAGTGCCGAGAGGATCCGTGTTCAATCTTTTTGCAATGATTCTCGCCAGGCCCCTACATCAACCACCAAACACCCAAATTCCACAGAATGAAGTCTGTAGTTTGTTTTAACACCAGCATTCTTCCATTTTCCCACCAGGATCTTCCCTCTCGTCACAGATTTCTGCTTCCATTGGCGTTTATCATCTTTGTTCTAACCACCCAGGATACTGGGAGGTTGAAAGAGAGACCTCTCATTCAAAGAGGCAGTCACTACACATCACACTTGGATGCGAGGCTGGTCTTAGCTAGAAAGACTGTGTAGAGTTGGGGTGTGTTTTCACCTCCCACACGGAGGCAGATGGCCACCCACCTGCTCCTTCCCGGTAGGTGTTCAATGATTAAAAGTAAAAATGCTTCGACGTAACATGAACAGTATTTGCTGAGATAATGAAATATGTTTGCCTTGTGATTTTCCTTGAGAATCTGGAGTGGGTGAACGGCTTGTAACCGAGGGATATTTTGATTATTAAGAGGATAGCCCCACCCTGACCGGTTTGGCTCAGTGGATAGAGCGTTGGCCTGTGGACTGAAGGGTCCCAGGTTCGGTTCCAGTGAGGGGCATGTGCCTTGGTTGTGGGCACATCCCCAGTTGGGGGGGGGGGTGTGCAGGAGGCAGCTGATCAATGTTTCTCTCTCATCGATGTTTCTGACTCTCTATTCCCTCTCCCTTCCTCTCTGTAAAAAAATCAATAAAATATATATTTTTTTAAAAAGAGGATAGCCCCTTAGACAAACTCAGGAAGCCCTCAACACCACTTAGGATGAAATGTTCTCTCATTGGATATTGGGAATTCTGTCCTGGAGGATAGATACACTGATGACTACCCCTCAACCCCCCTGGTCCTTCAAGGAGATCTTCAGAGTCAACTTCTCTTTTCGTCCTTTTGCATCATTGGGCAACTCTTCGTAAAACTAAGCACTCTTTCCAATGAGAGCGGGCCATGTGTACCTAATGTTTACACTGGGCCAGAATGCCTCACTGTGGTAGGTAGTAAAGGCTCTGAGAAGTCCTGTGGTAAAGAAACCGATGTCACTTTACTTAACCCAGAGATCCTCATATATATCTGACCACGCGGCCCTTTTAGCATACCGTCTATTAATACCGCGGGGAAACAGTGTAGGTATAAACATATAAACTCTTGAAGCTGCTTAGAAAGAATAACCTCAACTTATTGATGGATTGGGAGGGACTATTTAAAGCAGAACTATTGGTCACATATTTGGGATAAAATCTGCCTTCGTGGTCTGTCTGGATTATTTTTAGATCTGTGTAAGTATGTGTGCATGTGTTTATATATACTACATATAAATATGCATTTTTAACTGCAAGGTTAGATGACGAAAAAAAAAAGAAGGAAGAAATATGCCCTTTTATGAAAAGCAGGCGGTGTCCTGTGGGACAAGAGAAAAGTCTCTAAATTTCAAAGCACTATCTCCATCTCCTACTGCCGGCAGCCTGTTCACAGCTTTATAGTGGCAACACCTGAACCCCAGTTCTCACTGACAATTGGACATGATACCCCTTCTCATCAGCCTCCCAGAGCCCAGCCACCATCAGCCCAGCACCCCAAATACTTCTTTCCAAGCCATTGATACCTACCAGCTGGACTCCTTATATCCTTCTGGATGATGACTTAAATAATTCAGAAAATATAGTGTCGCTTTTATCTGTGTTGTGATCTAACTTTTATTTGCAGAGCACGACTGAAACCTCCTAAAGAAAATTCTTAGGAATCCGCTCTGTAAAAAAATAAAGAAAAGGAAAAGCACAATGATATATTTTTAATTGTTGCCATGTTGCAGCAGTTGTTTTTAAATTGTTTTAAATTAAATGTAAGGTTGTTTTCTGAAGTAGAACTTGACTCGTGTGTGTGTGTTTTTTTAATTGTCACATGGAGGGTGATTTTAAAAGTGAGTAAGAGCACAAGGTTCATATTATTTTAAATGTATATTGTATTTGTCTTCTCAACGCTGTGGTTTTTAGGTCTGTGAATAGCATCATAGTATGGAGCCTGCCTATTAAGCAGCCTGTTTGGGTAAGGAAACCCTTAGACCAGCACAATGTTGTATTACTCACTCTGTCCCTCCAATATGGTTAGAATTCCACAACCTAAATGATCATTTGTTGAACAAATTCATGCTTTTATTAGTCAAAATACAGAGAAAACAGAGCCTCCCTGTTTCAAGATATTTGCTAATGCATGGTTAATTATCACATATAGCTTACTATAATTCATTTTACAGGCGGGACCTCCTGCAGGGAGCATACTAGCAGTTTATGAACCAAAATAACCTCACTATAGATTAGAGCTGTTCCAGGGCCGGTCAGACAGTTGGTGCTTCTAGACCTTCTCACTTCACATTGCTAATTCGAACAAGGCTTTATTTTTATATTTGTCAGCAGCAAGACTGTAGGATGGTTGTTAAACTTCTCCCAGGCCTAATTAGAGCGGCAATGCTCGCATTCATAATGAAGCTCGTGTCTTGCTCGGAGTTAGTGGGCCGGGCTGTTACAGTAGCTTCCTGGCAAGCCGCGGCTGGCAGTTTTAAGGTAGCTAGTGGCTGCAATATTAAGTGACTGTTGAAATTCATTGACTCCACCACGGCTAATGTGTCTAGATGACAACAAGTTTACACGGTTCTTTTATAGTTACAGCAAATGGGTCCATTTAAATATTTATTAGGTGATTATGGTGATGTGAAATGGAAAGAAAGAAGAAAAAAAAAAGAAGCCAAGTGCGATCTCGCAAGCACGGTTTGTTTTTAACTGTGTCTGTGGGGCCGGGATCATGGTATCACTCAAAATCGCCGCATCTTTCCCTTATAAATATTTATACTAGATCAGCAGTGATGAATGCTAATTTATTTGCATTTTGTTTCTTTATTGACGTCTCCCTGGGCAGAGGTTAGCCGGGAGAAGTTGTGCAGGCTTACCAGGTTGGGGGATATTTCAATAAGCCAACCAAGTGGCATTTTGATGAGCGGGTGAAGGGGTGGGGGGCGTTCACTTTGCTGAAACTGAAGAGTCCTTTTTGCTCTCACAGATGCAGCCCGAGAGGGCGTGCAGGCAGCTGGTGCTCTGCCCTCTCCCGGAGTTGATGTGCAGGCTGGCAAGCAACCGGCCTCCAAAAGACTGCTTTTCTGTATAGCGACTTGTCAAGCCTTGGATGGAGTCCTGGGAGGCTAGCTCATCTGGATGCTTGTCAGATTCTAACTCTGTTTTTTTTTCTTCTTCTTCTCCTTCTCCTTCCTCCTCCTCCTCCTCCTCCTCCTCCTCCTCCTCCTCCTCCTCCTCCTCCTCCTCCTCCGAGCTACTTAAAGGGCTACCTGTTTGCAAAAGCAGCAAGGCATCTGTCTCAGACTCACTGTGGCAGCTGAAGCAGGGAGGGAGAGGTTAAAAGGCACCCAGCTCTGTGCTATAACAATGAAACCTCCACGACACCAAAGAGCTTGAGGAGTCAGTGGAGGGAACTGTCAGCGTTTCAGGCAGATAAAGAGCAGAAAGAAGTTTCCACTTTGCAATGGAACATTTTCCGTGTTGGTTGCTAGGGTGTGAGACAGTGGTTCCCCATGCCCCATCCATGATGCTCTTTATTATTTTTTTAATATTTTTTATTGATTTCAGAGAGAGGAATGGAGAGGGAGAGAGGGATAGAATCATCCATGATGAGAGAGAATCATTGATCTGCTGCCTCCTGCACGCCCCCTACTGGGGATCAAGCCTGCAACCCAGGCATATGCCCTTGGCCAGAATCGAACCCAGGACCTTTCAGTCCACAGGCCGACACTCTATCCACTAAGCCAGACCAGCTAGGGTGGTTTATTATTTTACGCCCCAGGTTTTAAAATCAACAGCAACTGTATAGCCTTGACATGTATAAATGCAGACTCTTCAAGGAGGTTTCTGGAAGTAGCTTTTGAAATAATGTGTTACTACATTTAAGATGCCCTGAAGGACTGTCCAAATGAAAGTGCATAGAATGCATATGGCCCTGAATCAGAAGTCTCTGAAGCTATCTAAGTTGCTTCAGTTAGAGAGGGGAAAAAAATCTTAATCTCTGACTCTAGAAATGTATCTCGTTACAAAATGTGCTAGTTTCTCCTTAGAGCTGGACCTGTTTCAGGGGCCTTCGATCTTGGACCTGGTCTGAGGGCATTCACTGTCAATAAATCTAGAACTCCCACATTATGTGATCAATAGTTTGTCGCTCCAGAACAGGACTGTAGCGAGAGTTCACTGCAGTGGTGCTTCTGCAGAGTCAGGCCCTGTGCAGAGATGTGAATTAGGTGGGCAAGTCGCTATTAAGAATATGCTATGGCAAATCTTTGGTCTTGTGAAGACTCTTCTAGTGATGCACATTTTACCCTCACATCTACAAATAAGTATCCTAACTTTAAGAATCCAATTATGGCCCGTCTGGTGTGGCTCAATGGTTGAGTGTCGACCCATGAACCAGGAGGTCTCATTTCAATTCCCGGTCAGGGCACAAGACTGGATTGTGGGCTCAATCCCCAATAGGGGACATGCAGGGGACAGCCAATCCATGATTCTCATCATTGATGTTTCTCTCTCTCTCTCTCTCTCTCTCTCTCTCTCTCTCTCTCTCTCTCTCTCTCTCTCTCCTTTTCCTCTCTCCTTTTCCTCTCTCTGAAATCAATAAAAACATTTTATTTTAATCCAATGATGGGATCTTCCCTCCCACTCCCTGCCGCCATTAAAAAGCCTAACCACACCTGGCCGGTGTGACTCACTGGTTGAGCATCAACCTATGAACCAGGAGGTCATGGTTCAATTCCCGGTTAGGGCACATGCCTGGGAGGTGGGCTCGATCCCTGGAGTGGGGCATGCAGGAGACAGCTGACCAATGGTTCTCTCTCATCATTGACGTTTCTGTCTCCCTCTCCCTCTCCCTTCCTCTCTGAAGTGAATAATATATATATATATATATATTTTAAAAGCCTCACCATGGATCCCTTTCAATGTGGGAGACTCATGGCTTTAATTGCTCTCCAGGGCTGGAGCTATTTGTAAGTGGCCCCTATCGGTAGTTTGTCCTGGCTTTGTAGTTGGAATCTTGGGAGCCGTGGGGATGGTGTGCAGACATGGCTCACTCCATGCAAGCTGGGTCTAGTTTTCTTGTTTGCAGTGAATATAAAGATATCGTCGGATCCTCTCAAATCAATGAGGAAACGCTTCCTCTCTCCATTGAATAAATAAGGAAACTTGTAATTAAAGAAACTTGGGGGTTTTCTGGAGCCCTCAGGGTGGGCTGCCACCCTGCCCCACTCCCCATGGCGGTCTTTGTGAGGCTGCCTGGGGCTGGGCCGCGCTCCCCTGCACGGCCGCCTGCTCTCAGCGCACCTGCTCTTCACTCTTGCAACAGTGAAGGCTCCACTGTAATGAGTTTTCAAGTGCGTTTCAGAAAAGATTTAATCTACCAATATTTACTCTTAAGAGTTCCGTTCTTTGATAAAGGCAGGCCCCTCTCTAGTGGGTTTCCCCCAAATCAGAACACATCAGTACCCTGTAGGTGAAGGAGGTCAGTAGGAAAGGTCGTGAGGATGCTACTTCAGAAGGGTTTTCCTAAAACATCACTAAGTTCCTGCAAGGGCCAGGCACAAAACAAGAAAATACATTGTATTTCCACGTGAGAGACCATTAGAAAAGCGTCGCTTGAGCTTACCTTCCTAGATATCGGCCCAGGAAAGCAAAACTCTCCGTGACCTCTGCTGGGGGAGGTACACAAAGAAAATACTGCTCATTTTTGGCGTTGTCATTAAGTCCGTCTATCCTCGAGTTCCCTGGTAAATTTCTTTCGGGCGAAAAACTAACAAAACAGCCTTTCTCCAAGTCCAGGAGCTCATCGATTGTTATATGGTGAAAGGTTAATTGCTAAGTGTCCGACCTTGCATATGAAACTAACCCCACGTTTAAATTAAAATCAACCTCACCATGGATGACTTCACACAAAAGCAATAAAACCCCTGGCTGCACTTCCTTCTCCTCATGAGTTTTTCTCTGTTCTGCTCTACTGAAAAATGCCAGCATTAAAAATGAAATAGCAAAGTGTATTTGTTCTCAGCCATAATGCCATTCAGGGTGTATATACCTGCATGGTTGTGTGTGTGTGTGTGTGTGTGTGTGTGTGTGTGTGTGTGTGTACGTACACATATCTGCACCCCCCTCCTTTGTGCTCACAGATTTGGGCTCTGGGTTCCATAGAATTGCTTTGTGCCTGGTGCCATGGGCCTGGGTCTGTACCTGTCAACGTTCTTTTCTCCTGGACTCAGAAGCTTTGTCAGTACGAATCAGGATGGGACCTGCAGTGCTGGCTAAAGTGTATAATAAAAGAATTGTAGGCAGGGAATTAATTAATTCATGAAGGATGGTGTGACTATCCAGAATTATAAACTGAGAGGATATGAGGCTTACTTCAAGTGATTGTATACCCTATTATAAAATACTAGAAAGTAAAATTGTATACCCTAGTATAAAATACCCTAGTGTAATGAAATGTCAATTCCTTCTACCTCCACTTCAATCAACTGTCATGTAGGATATGCCCTGCCTAGATATTAGCATTACTGTTTCATCTTCTGGTGTGTTGTCTAGATGGACCCTTAAGGTAAATGGTGAGTTGAAAAGTGAGTTGGGGTACTGGTGTCATTCATTAGGGGATGAGGCAGAGGCTCGGGCCATAGAGCAGCCCTTTCTGGAGGAAGGCCAAGGATGAATCATCACCCCAATTTCACATTAGGAGGAATTTCAAAAACAGAACAAATGACCTGCTCAATCTATATATATAAAAGCCTTAGCGACCTTTACAACTGGTCAACTGAACGACCAGTCGACCGGTCACTCTGACACACACTGACCACCAGGGGCAGACGCTCAATGCAGGAGCTGCCCCCTGGTGGTCAGTGCGCTCCCACAGCCAACCTCCCACAGCCGGTCAACCTTCTGCGGTCCCTCCCTCTGGCTGGCTGGCCCTGATTGCCTCAATCAGGACTGGGTGAGATGGCTCCAATTGCCCCTGACCGCTGGCCAGGCCAAGGGACCCCACCCTGCACAAATTCATGCACTGGGCCTCTGGTATTAGATAGCCAGCTTTGCTGCCAAAATCACAGAGCCTAGGTTTGTTCATTTTAGCTTGTTCTTTTTATAAGGACTCTAGGATGCCAAGCTAGTTTTAAAATGCTATGATAATTACCTAAAATGTAGTATTTGTGAGACATTATACAGTTTGTAAAGTATGTGTGTGCTTATTCATGTCCACATACGTGTTTATGTGTATGTGTGTATGTCTGACCCTCACAAACACCCAGTGAACAGCAGGAACTATTTTCTGCCTCCATTTAATAGATCAGGTCATGAGATTCAGAGTTCAAACACATACCCGAACCACATAGTTCTCTAGATTCCTTGCCTGGTAATCATGGAGCTTATTATTGGTCTTAATATTTCAATACCAGCTATTGGGAAGCTAGACAAAGATTCTCGGCTACATAGATTGTTTTAAAGGGAAAATGAATGAGAAGGAGATTGACTCGTTTCCATCAGCGAGGCTTGAAAACAGCTGTTCCCTGTGACCCTGAGCTAGATGCTCTTTCCTTCTTAAGGCTGGGACATGATTCCCACAGATTAGGACTTTCTGACCTTCAGAATCATGTTTCTCTTTCCCCTGACGTTATTAATTAAGAGTTCTGTTTGCTGTGTAGTCAAGCTGTGGTGACTGCTAAAGATGAGGGACAACATTTGAGGATCACCTTATTATAGTCTACATAACAGGGAGTAGAAAACGAATTCAGGAAAAAGCAACCAGATTGAAAAATAAGCTGAAGTCGTGAATGGAAATAGACATCAAAGTTATATGAATGAAAATAAAAGAGGAAGTTCCACAAAGAGATTCTTGTGGTGGAGCCTTTTTCAACATTTTGATGTTTTTTAAAAAGGAGAAAAAAAGTACCAACCTATGCATAACAATAATAGAGGAGACTTGCAGGAACTGTGATGACGTGATCTGCTGGGTAGAGTTTGGACCGTGCCCACCAGAGGCAGCTGGGTAGGGGCAGCTCAGTAGAAGGCATGTGGCAATATGCCAGGTAAGGTCACCGAACCCCATGATTTATTGTCCCCTTCTTCTGGCTCCTATGAGAATGAATGGTGAGATGGGTCCCCAGAAATCTTCAGGTGCTCGATGGAAAATTGTAGAGGGACATAGAAGATGTTTACATCTCTTCTTCCATCTGAAGGTCATGTGTTTGGAAAAGAAAGGAGGATGTGGCACATGATGGCTGAGGATGGGGTTGAAGAGGAAACAATAGTTTCCTGGCCTGTGGCCTGTGGCACCAGAACAAAGGGCCTTGGCTGGGATCTGGGTATACTTCAGAGAGACTGAGAAGCCCTTATAAAAAGAACAAGCTAAAATGAACAAACCTAGGCTCTGTGTTTGGCAGACAATTCTGAGCTGATCAACAGCGTTGAAATAGGACTTTTGTCAGAGAGAGAGGAGAAAAGTCCAGGTAACCTGTAAAACAGGATTATATGGAAGATGCCATGTCTGACATGGCAAGAAGCAACAGAACAAGGGCAGGGGTGCCTAGTATTTCTTAGGCAATGAAAAATAGCATTTCTATTGCCAAATCTACAGAAGAGAGGGACAAAGGTTGAACTTGAGATGCTAAGATGCATGAAAGACATGCAGTCTCCTAGATATTTCTCTACTTTCCTGATAAAGCCTATGGATAGAATAAACAATAAATTAACCTTTGGGGAAAAGGCAAAAGAAAAATATTAACCATGTCCAAATAAATGTATTTCAATGTCAGATCTCTGTGACAGATTCCTTGCCTTGGCTACGTCACAAAGATAATACTTTTGTTGCTTTGAAAGAGTAGAATCACCCTTGGTAAATTATCTGAAGACTTGGAATCCGCCACAACTGTGCCTACAAAGGAAACCAGGCCATTTATTCAAGAAACATCAACTGTGTGGTGGGAGTGGACATGCACAGATGAATCAGATACAGTCTCTGTCCTACAAAAAGTTGCAATTTAGCGGGAAAGAGAGATACAAAAATGAAATATTTGAAGATCCAACAGGCTGGATGTATTTATAGGAATCATTGAGATATAAACGAAAATCTTGAAGGGTTGAGAAGGGTTGACTAGGTTTCCCAGCAAACGATGTGCCCATCCCTTTGGATACAACCTATGGAATTTTATGGCTGAATTTATTCCCTTGAGGACCTGACTCTGTAAGATACAAACCCTAAAACCATAGGGGACTGTATGCTTATGTGGAATCAATTTCACACTGTTAAAGAAGTTACTTGTGAGGCAAATGCCTTTCCAGAACCCCCTTCCATTACTAGAGCCTTGATGAGTGGTTCTAGAAACTTCCAATCCAATCATTTCAAGCCTTTTCTGCTTGATGCTGGCTTGTAGCTAGCTAGTCCTGCTCAGTTGTAAATATATTTTTTAATCCCGATTGGAGAAACTGGGTGTCATATGGCCTATTAAGGACAGGAAAAAAAAAAAGAGGAATTTAGGCCTGTACATAATGAAATCATACATCCATACAAAAAAACTTACAGATCTGAGAAAGAAAGTGAAGTAAAAAACATTTCCGTTGCGATGAAGGGAAAGAGAATGCAAAGTTCTATTTTGGTGATGTTACACTGGAGGTTGCCTAGTGAGGTAGTGCTAGAGAAGGCTATGTGTCTAATACAGATTGTTTTTAAAATGATTTCCTGATGCAGATTTGTACTTAAAAGTGCAGGGGTGATCTTAGTATGGGGAGGGACTTTATCTCTCCATAAATGTACTGAAACTAGGGTATCTCACAATCATTGACCTGACTGACAATTTCATATTTTGGAAAGTAGGGAAAAAAAATAGAAGACTTACTCTTATAGTTCACAGTGATCTTCAACGTGAAGGTATTGGCTAATTCATTGCACAGTCTTTGTTTCTCTGCCTCCTTTTCCAATGTTCCTGTGTTTGACCCTAAGATCAACCACCCAGAAGTGAGAAGTATGAATCTTTCATCATGCCACTCCCTTCCTCACCAATGGCCTGTGGTTCCATCAGCTGAAAGAAAGGCCTTCTTATCTTCTTGCCTTTCAAATCCTTAGCTACCTTCAAGGTCCAACCTAAGCCCTTTTCCCTCCCATGAAGTTTTGAATCCCAGCTCTGCCACTGAGTAGCTGTGTGACCTCCCATAGGCTACTTAACCTTTCTGTTTGTTTCTTCATCTAAAAAAATAGAGTATCCTAACAGTACCTACATCATAGGATTGTGAGAAGACTTTAATGAGTTAATACCAGGGCACTCAGATCTAGTGCTATATAAGACACTAATTAAATACAAATGTATACATTCTCTAGATATTCCAAATTGGAAGTTATCTCTTCTTTATGCTCCCCATTAATATCTTATCCCTATAACCCTGCATCAACTCAATTTTTAAAATTATGCTGTCACTTTATGTTCCCACATAAGGTAAGTGTTAGCTACTCACATAGACTGAAAGCTGATGGAGTAGAAAGGTTACATCATGTATTTTTTTTCTGTCCTCGCAATCCCCGCTAGTGGCCTTACCTATTGGGGATGTGAAGGTCATGCTTATACACTGATCTGCTCCTGATTTTCCAAAAGTGACCCCCTAGATTCTCTCATTCTCAATCCACCATCTTTGCGTTCTTTCTAGATCTGGCCTCACTGGTCTTCTCCGGAGGGTTGGTTTGTGTGGTACAATCCGCCTCTCTGATTGGCCATCTCTGAGTGCTACATTTATCAGGGACAGTGGGTCTTGGCAGGCAGACAAGAAACACAATCTGTAGACAGAGCCACCGCAAGCCAATCTTGCCAGTACAATTCCTGCCGTTTGCTGACAGTCGTATGGTTGTTTTCCAAGCCTCTAATATGGAATACCATAGAGCCTTTCAGAAGGAGTTGTTGAGGACAGGGGCCGCTGGCTGTTTTCCCTCCTTTTTTTTTCCCCTCTGGGAGGTCATGTGCCTGAGAGTTGACTGTAAAATGATTCGGGATGCCAGGGCTGTCACATAAAGAATGGTCCAGCCTCAGAGTGACGTTTTGAATTGAATTCGTGTGAATGCTCCTACAGACCTTCTGAAGACCATCCAAAGCCACACATAAATAACGAGTTTGGGATGGCAACAAGAATGCATGGGATGTGGCCTTCTGAATCGGCCATGTAGTGTTCATGGAGGGGTGGGCTATTTCAGATAAAGGGCCATTTGAAAAACATTTATCAGGGTGTGGTGGGGAAAAAGCTTTCTCTGAGTAAATGATTTCAGTGCAGTTTGTATTTCCACCCCAAACCCCCGCCCCTGTGCTGTGATCTTTGCTTGGTATTTAATGTCCACAATTCATGAATTGTCTCACATGAAAGAGAGCTCGGATATTGTTATCGAAAAGCATTACCAACCCTGTGTCACACTCTCCCATTATATATATATATATATATATATATATATATATATATATATATATATTGATTTCAGAGAGGAATGGAGAGGGAAAGAGAGATAGAAACATCAATGATGAGAGAGAATCATGGATCGGCTGCCTGCTGCATGCCCCACACTGGGGATTGCCTGCAACCCAGGTATATGCCCTGACCTGGAATCGAACCATGATTTCCTGGTTCATAGGTTGACACTCAACCACTGAGCCATGCTGGCCAGGCAGACTCCCCCCATTCTTTATAACTAGGTCTTATTTTATCACCTAGGATATTATCATATCATCTAGTTTCATGGGAGTCAAAGAAGAAGCCACATAAATGCTGCTCTGATAATTTCATCGACTGGCTGGACTTGAAAATGTCCTTACCGAGTTGCCCCACAAAGATTATGTCAAGCTTAGCTATTGGCCAGGTTCCCTCCATGAGAAGTAAATCATTCCTCTGGCTGAGTAGGAGATGCCTTTGGAAGCACAGAACCTTTATAAACCAGCAATAGTCTCAAAGGCCACTGCATAAGACTTTTCCTCATCTGTGCCTTATGCCTGAAGGGTGAGCCCACTTGCAGTTTCTAGAATGAAATTCAGACTCAGAACATTCTAGCTCTAAGGATAGCCACCCACACCTCAGGAAAGCTCTCTGTCCTTCAGGTTTTCCACTTGTCCATCCATCTTTGCTTGTATCTCCTAATGCTAAAGGCTTAACTCCTTGAGAGCCAAGACGGTCCTCCAACAGCTGCTCTTCCTGCTGTTTACAGACAGGTGAGGGCTCCTTCTCTTTGTCCTGCCTTTCCCAGTTTGAGTTTTACTGAAGCGAAGCTGCTTTTGCAGATTCTCCATGACCTGTCTCCTGTCTCCAGCATGATTCACACGCCACACACCCCATCCACACAATCCGCCATTTCTTCTGTTTGATCGGTCTGCCCAGACGTAGGTTCTGGTCACCAGCCCTGGAATGTTGAGAACGATGACACAAATGAATCTGAATAAACTTGTATTGGGTACAATAAGCTGGAATTCACAGGAAGGGAAGGGGACACACAGTCCAATGAGGAGAAGAAAAAGCCAAGGAGGGTGAGATGGGGTTTTGTTGTGGTTTTGTGTGTGGATCGGATGGGGCCCAAGGTGAGAATCTGCACAGTGGGCTGGAGGCTGTGCTATTTCAGATTCCAGCCAGTGTGCCTCTGTGTACCGGCCGTCCTCCTTCGGCCTCACTGGCAGTGGCAATGAGGAGGGATCCGCAGGGAGGGGATCCAGGGAGCCCATCAACATTCAAATGCCGCAGATGGAGTCATCCTCTGTAGGACACTTTGAAACATCTAAAGCTTCACACTGGTAGGCCAATTCCAACTTGTCCTCTGAACTGCCCTTGGGAATCGGTCACCTGTTTTTAAAAATGTCCCTGACTCTCACCCCGGCTGTATCAGGACCATCCTCCTCTCAGCTGCAGTCGCATCCTGGGCTAGACTCTATTTTTATTTTTTTTAAATATATTTTTGTTGATTTCAGGGAAGAAGGGAGAGGGAGAGCAAGATAGAAATATCAATGATGAGAGAGAATCACTGATCAGCTGCCTCCTGCTCACCCCCTGCTGGGAATTAAGCCTGCAACCCGGGCTTGCGCCCTTGACCGGAATTGAACCCAGGACCCTTCAATCCGCAGGCCAGTGCTCTATCCACTGAGCCAAATCCGCTAGGGCTGGACTCTATTCTTATAGCACTCATCACATTTGGTTTTTGTGGGTTGGATTGCATCCCCCCAAAAGATTTGTCCACGTCCTAACTCACAGTACCAACGAGCAGGAGCTTATTCAGAAACAGGGTCTTTGCAGATGTAATTAGGTTGAGAATCTTGGGATGAGGTCATCCTGGATGGAGCACGGGCCCAACTCCAGTGGATTTGGAAAGGAGAGGAGATTTGACACAAGCACAGCCAGGAGGTCAGGCAGAGATGAATGCAGAGGATGGAGTGATGCAGCCACAAGCCAAGGAGCACCATGGGTCACCGTAGCCACCAGGATCTGAGAGAGAGGCAAGGAATGGACTCTCTGCAAAGCCCCCAGAAGGATCTAACTTTTCTGAAACCTGGATTTCAGACTTCTGGCCTCCAGAACTGAGAGAAAATGAGCTTCTGTTGTTTGAAGTCACCCAGATTGCGGTATTCTGCTACAGCAACCCCAGGAAACAACTGTTTTTGTGATTGCACATCTGGATCTGGACCTGGATCTTCATCAGAAGAGCTGTGAGCCCCTGGAGGGCAGAGGTCGTGCTCATCTCTATATCACTTCAGACTAGCACAGTGCCTGGCACATGTGCAGGAACAATGACTTTTTTTCTGAAAAATACTACTGAGCCCAAACCAAAGGGATGCTGAGAGCAAGGACCCCTGGAATTAGCCCCACGGCAGGAGGGTTTCCATTGGCCCCGCTGGCTACGCTAAGGTCACGAAGGCTCAGGCTCCACATACAGAGTCAAGGGTGCAGTGTCGTGTGCACTCTGGGGTAGACCATTCCTTAGTTTCTGCCCGCAGGTGGATTTCTGGAACGAGTGGAAGGTGGCGAGAGTCCCCGTGCCAATCGGCACAGGCACTGAAGTGCTCTGACAGGCGTCCAAACTTCGTCTCCGGGTCCCTGTTAAGCAGACACATCGAGAAGATGGACAAGTCGCCTGGACAGTCTGATTGAAACCACATGCCCGCCCGGGAGTCCCTGGAATGAGGGCTCCAGTGGCGCAAATAAGCCGCTGTTTGGTTTGGGTGCTTGCTTCTCTAGCTGAGCGGAGGGATGATTTTCTTTTCCTCAGGGGGAGGTGAGCGAGTGAGGATGAAAATATTTACTTAGAGACCACCTAGGCCAGGTCTGCAAACTCCTGAGCCAGGTGGGAAACTTCAGCGCAGTGAGAGTTCTCTGTTTTGGTTAAAGAAAAAGAAATTGCAGATGGACAGCCCGGGCGCGCTGGAGCCGACGTCTGAGGCACGAATCCCTGAAGCAGACCCAGTGACCACTGCCCTTCCGTGCTTTTCCATCGCCTCATTTTACAGATGACAAACAGCCCGGCCACTTGTCTAAAGCCCAGCGTTTTCTTTTTCCTCCTCCTCCTCTCTTACTCTTTTTTTTTTTTTTTTTCTAAAAGCCACAAGAGTGTTAGGTGATTTTTCCCTCCCCGCCTGGAGAGCATTTATTACACATGCTTCATCTTTCCCCTCTCGCTGGGCAGCTCAGGCCCTCGGACCTCGGAGCTGGATCTCTGCCTTGGCAGAACGCTGCCCACACGTAAGGGTGGGCACTTCTATTTCAGCCTGTTCTGCAGGCAGGCATGGGTGCGGAACAAGCGCGCAATGTCTACCGAGCAGGCGGCAGAATTAAAATAGAAACCATGGAATGGGCGCAGAAGAGGTGGAAGGACTCCTCCCTGCCTTCCAGGAGCTCCCAAACACTCACACTTATACATGCGTGTGCATACACACACACACACACTCACACACACACACGGAGTCAAAAACAACTGTCATGCCAGCAGATGTGTAAAACTTGTACTTCTCATTTTTCAAAGAACTTTCACGGCCATGACATTATTTCATCTTCATGTAATTCCTGGAATATAAGGCAGGTGGTATGACTCTCATTTTTATGGATATGGAAATCAAGAGGTTATGGAAATCGAGAGATCATACCACTGATTTGTGTCAATGTGGGACCGAAACCCCATCCTGTTGTGGCCACTTCTGGCACTTTCCACCTTAGTAAGAACAGCTCATCTTTCTTGGGTCCTTTCTCTTCGCCAGGTCCTGTTCTAAACGCTGCCTGGATTCGCTTATTGAATCCTCATAAGAACCCTTCAAAGGGGACTCATTACCCCTAACGTATAGATCAGCGATGGCGAACCTATGACACGCGTGTCAGAGGTGACACGCGAACTCATTTTTTTGGTTGATTTTTCTTTGTTAAATGGCATTTAAATATATAAAATAAATATCAGAAATATAAATCTTTGTTTTACTATGGTTGCAAATATCAAAAAATTTCTCTATGTGACACGGCACCAGAGTTAAGTTAGGGTTTTTCAAAATGCTGACACGCCGAGCTCAAAAGGTATCACTGGTATAGATCGAGAAACTGAGGCTTGGCTAGGGAGCACAGCTAGTTAGTATTGAAACCAGATTTCAAAACCAAGTCTGCTAACTCAAAAACTCTTCTTTGTAACTCTAAATTACCAATTTTAATTATGAATGTTCCATTCCCTGAGAGGACAGAGAATAGAGCAGGAGTCAGTAACAAAAGGACCTGATCCAGGGCATTTCCTGGAGGATGTGAACTTGGAGTCCTCTTAAGTAATGGGAAGAGAATGAGAGGAAACATGTCGCACAAGTCAAATAGGTGAGGGCCTTTGGATGAGCCACTAGCCCAGTGCCCCCTACACAGGTGGCTGGTTCTCCTAATTTTGCAGGTCAAGGACTGAGACTTGGAGAGATGGGATATCCTGCTCCCAGTCCCACAGGTAAGACCTTGATGGAGTTATGGTCACATTCAGGCTTGTTTGACACCAGAGGACTCGCCCATCTCCAGTCCACTGTGCTTCATGTCACTGTGAAGACGGAGGGTGACCACAGTCCATCTGCATGTGCAGTCCATTGGGTTGAGCATGATCCCGTTGTTTACAGGGGCCCTGCAGGGACTATCTTTGACCGAAGCCACATATCTGTGTGGGAGAACATAGATAACAGCTAAAATGTTCAGGGGATAAAATTGCTGGAACTTAGTAGCAATGAATTTTCACTTTCTCTCCTGATAATTTTCTTTTGCACTATAGCGGGACACATAAAACTGTACAAATTCCCATCATTTATTTAGCTTGCTTCAGATTATTTTGACATAGCTGTCATCTGGCTGACAGATGCACACCCCTACTTCTCCCCCTCCCCAGGCTACCTTTATGGAGAAAAATATTAATGGCCGCTACCATTTTTCAAGTCCTTATAATGAGATAGCCAATATTAGCTTATATAATTCTCTCAGCAACTGGGCAAGGTATGTATTATTTATCCCAATTTTAAGATGCGGTAACTGAAGTCAAGAGAGGTTATGCAATTTGTGCAGATCACACAGGGAGCAAAGGGCACAGCCACGATGTGAACTTGGGTCTGTGATTCCAAAATTCATTCTCTTCCATGGCCTGAAGGTAACTGGATAATCGGCTCTACATGGAGCCAGTGAAAAATAACAATCTTTTAAGGTCATGTTGGTGTACTTTAATAAAAGATAATAAATACTAGGAAGCGGGTGACATGATGGAAACTGGGGCAGGTGGGGCGAAATAAAGCAAGGAAAACCTTCTTCGGAGGCCATAGCGGGAGGGATCTGGAGTGGGGAGCACCTGGATGAGGTTGGTGGCTGTGGAAATATGAAGCGGTGTCTCAGGGACCGTGGACTTAGTAGAGAAGGAATTGGTGAGTTTTGAATCAACCAAAGGAAGGCAAGGCCTGAAGGCACATGAAAGGCTGATTCTTGGGAGGTATGATCATGGTATAGCCTTGAGGAAGCAGGAGATGGGTGAGGATGAAAAGGGATTCAAAAGGCAGGAGTGGTTTCTCCTCAGGGTTAAGCAGAGAGCCACAGACAGGGCGGGCAGTCATTGTGAACAGCTGGGCCACCTGTGGTCCCACCAGTTCCCCTTCAGGTGCTCATGAGTGAAGAAAGGTCTTCCTCAGAGAAGGGGAGCTCACCATTGCCAGATGTGAAACTCTGAATGTATTCTGGCTAAGAGCTGGGGAAAGTAGGCTTGAGGCCAGTGAGAAAAGAACCTGTGCTGAGTCATGCCTGTGTCTACACCGGGCGTGGCATCCTATTGGCCATGGGGACCACTTCCTCCTTTCCAGGCCTCCCCAAGCCCAGCCTCCCTTGCACCATAGGAGGCTTAGGGAGGATCACCTCTGGAGCTGTCCAGCTCTCAGACATGGATGGGAGCACTGATCAGTCCTATCGCCACTTCCAATAAAACCACACCTCCTGAGAAGGAGTGAGGTCTTCCACTATTTTGTTTTCCATTCTTTTCTATTCAACCACTGTAGCACCTTCTGTTTCGCTGAGTATCACGTTGAGATCATTTCTGGCTCTGCCCTATTGCCCTGTGGATGGATTTTACCTAAGTTTTGTGGTCTGGATTATCATGACAGCTAGACACCCCCCACCTGTAGATGTCTTTACACAGACTCTAGAAAGTCCCATATAGGGCAGAGGTCACAGAGTAGCAGCTCATGAACTAAATATGGCCCACCAATGTATTCTGTTGGCCCTACACAATGTTTGTTAACATGTTGAATCAACATTTTTAACTTGGAAAGTTTTCCACATTTCCAAGTTCTCTTTAAAAAGGTAAAAACTCTGGCAATTCTGAGCTACAATCCCACATGTCCCTGCGCAGCTAGAGTGAGTTACTGCTATTCCCTTTACTCATAGGATTTTGTCTCTATTTTAGCACAGTCTCCACTGCTCCCTATTGCCTGACAGGCCTACCACCCTCATTTACCTCACTTATCCGGCCCCAACATATAGTAATGGTATCAGCTCAAATAGAAGTTAGTTGGTGCCCAAAAAGTATGAATGTACTTGAGTGGTGGGTACAACTGAATTCTAATTCCTCCCCTTCCTTTATGTCTTCTTCCCCTAATGACACTCTCTCCCCAAAATGCACAGTACCCCATGATGAATGTTGAGCATCAAGACGTTGCCCCTTCCTTCCATGGTAGCATAACATAATCCTTCTTCCACCAAAACCTCATTCCACGATGCCTTCCTCATAGGTCCCACGCAGAGAGATCTTGAAAGTCATTTGGGGCAAGTCAGTGACATTGCCGTCACTTGAGTCACATTTCAGCTGAGGAAAATGCAAGACAAGAATATGGTGAAATTAAATAACTTCTCAGACTATTTAAGAAAGGAAGTGAGACACTGGGAAAGTGAATGGAGTCTCTGAGGCATAGTTGGGAAGGGCAGGCCACAGAAAGCCTGTGAGATTGGACTTGATCTTAGGGCCACGGACAGATGTGGCAGCATCTTACTCTGAAGAGGGACAAGGCCAGATGGAAAGATCAGCCTGCAGAGGTCACAGGGGCAGGCTGGGAGGCTGGCAGGAGGAGAGATGGACCTGTGGTCGGGAGACCATTCAGAGGGATGTGGTTGGGTGTTTCTAGAGTCTAGTCCAGCCGTGGGCAAACTACGGCCCGCGGGCCTGATCCGGCCCGTTTGAAATGAATAAAACTAAAAAAAAAAAAAAGGCCGTACCCTTTTATGTAATGATGTTTACTTTGAATTTATATTAGTTCACACAAACACTCCATCCATGCTTTTGTTCCGGCCCTCCGGTCCAGTGTAAGAACCCATTGTGGCCCTCGAGTCAGAAAGTTTGCCCACCCCTGGTCTAGTCCATCTCTATCCACTCCGTACGCAACTCTGGGCCTCAGGCTTCATCTGTGACCTTCAGATGACCTGAGGGCATTAGTCCTCCACCGCTCTCTTTGGCACCTAGCACTTTCCACCTGCTGTTTCCTTCGTGAAGGCGCAGTGAGGACAGGACCCTGCTCTCTTGGTTGGAACCTTCCCCCGGTTGACAAGTTAGTGCCATCAGCCACGCAAAGAATGTAGAGTGTCAGCACCCCTTAGAGAGAATGAGAAAGAACTGTGGGTCCAGATACCCCAAGCTGATAAGAATGTCCAAATTGCAGTTTTTGTGGTTATGCATCAGCTATATATTTTGATAGTGGGTTTTAATGGATTTAGATTAGTGTTTCCACAAAAGAGAAGTAGCATCATAGAGTAGGGAAATTGCCATAATGGGGCTGCTTCCAGCCCTCCTACCAGTAGGTAATGTGTGCTTAACTAGGGTTTCTTTAAACAAGACAGGCTGAAAAAGCCAAGGGTATTGCCAAGAAGAAATAAGCATGGTCTCTTCAAGCCCATCTGGGCCCATTTGCAGGTCAGGGCTCCTAGAATTTTACAGCCACAATCTGACAGACAAAACCACCGAGAGAGCTGTTTTTATCCATAAAATAAATGCTCCTATTACTTCTAGCACTCTCAGACACACTTACGGCAATAGGCTCGAGTAATATCTAAGGACCAGTCCTGTACCTTATGTAGATCTTAAACTTTGAAAAGCAGGCAGATTCTATATCTTCATAATCTCTTGAATCCTCTCTGGGGCCTATTAGAGTTAACACTCAATAAAACACTTGCAAATGGACTCATTGCTCTTCAGTTCTTGAGCATGTGAATCATGCACCTACTATGAGTTAGGCACCTTATTTGGTGGTTAAGAGACAAAAAAAGGAATGAGGCCTGGTACCTCCACTCACAGTGGTTATATTCTAGTAGAGGGCCATCTCTGTGGTCATATACATAGGTTCTAATGATTGAAACAGTGTACTAAGTATTATGAGAAGAATCTTTGAAAAGTGCTATGGAAGCTGAACTTGGGGATAGTGATGGGAAGTTCCTGATGTCAGAGCTGAGCTTTAAAAGATAAGTAATGTAACAATCACACCACCTTGCAGCGAAGTGTGTGTGTGTGTGTGTAAATTTTTCTTGGTACTGTATTGTGATTCAGTATGACTAGTCTCACCCCATGTGTAACCCAAACCAGATACAGTAACACTTGGACAGAGAGTTCTGTTGAGTCCTCTATTTTTTTAAAAAAACATGTTTTTATTGACTTTTAGAAAGAGAGGAAGGGAGAGGGATAGAGAGATAGAAACATCAATGAGAGAGAAACATCATCAATCGGCTGCCTCCTGCACACCCCCTAGTGGGTATCAAGCCCACAACCCAAGCATGTACCATCACCAGGAATCGACCTGGTAACCTTTTGGTTCATGAGTCGATGCTCAACCACTGAGCCGCACTGGCCAGGCTAGTCCTCTATTTTAAAAAAGCAATTAGACATTGTGGTCAAAAGTAATGGGCTCTGGGTTGGAGTGCCTCCTCTGCTACCATCCAGTCCTGGGTCCGCAGGTAAGCCAGGACCTCTGAGTCTCCGTGGCTTTATCTATCAGGTATTCATCCCCCTGCCTTGCTGGAAAGACAAAGCACTGGAAACAAGTTGTCCTTCCACAGCCATTCCGACAGAACATGCTTTGTTGAGCGCCTACACTGTGCTAGGCAGTAAGGAAGGAATTGAGATCCATCCAAACTCTCCCAGCTACTGTCCAACCTATCTCCCCTTGACAAATGGGTTTCGAAATAAGCATGTGCCTGGGAGGATTTGTTCTGAAAAGGAAAATTAGCCCATGCCCTAAAATGCAGGGCAAATCAAAATGAAACCTGTGCTCAACCAGCAAAATGACGCTCTCATCTCCGCGCCAGACCCCACCAGACTTCTAGGAAAGAGACAGCTCTTCAACCAATCCAGTAGCCAAAACAGTCCAGTCCAAAGCTCCAATTAAGCATCTCAGTTAATTAATTGCTTCTCTGATGAACGCACAGCCTCCACCAAAGGAGGCTGAGACACACTGCGTTCAACCTTCCCCTCTTCTCCCCGTCTCTGTCCTTCCCTCTCTCTGAGATACAGATTCTAATCCCACTCCTTAAAGGGCACAACTCAAATCTGCTCACAGCACCATCACCCATAAACGTCCTCCCTCCCCACCAGGCATTTCTGAACACCTTCGTTTTCACCATTTCTCTCTTTGAAAGTGATTTCTTTGTCCGGAGCATGTGTGTGGCACTTCCCCTCCCTCTGCTCTGGACCCTGCACTGCGATTTGGCCATTCCTGGAGCCAGGCCATGGGAGAGGCGGCCATTCTTAGCCTCCCTGGACAAAGCCAGGGTTCCCTTGGCAACAGGAACTGTGTGGAGGTTGGGAGAAGGGGTTTCCTTCTACACACACCCCCCAGGCTCTCTTTCAGCTGAAGAGCTCCAACCCCCTGGGGCTCTCTCATGGAGGCGACTCCAACCAGGGTAGGAAAACAATTCTGAACCTTAGTCCTTGGTGTTTGGAGCCAATTGTCTTGCAGGCAACTGGCAGGGAAATGTGGGGAGAATGGGAGAGGGAACCCGGGCTACAGCTGGGGAGCATCCCGGCTCGGGCGGAGGGAAAGCCAGTTTCGTTTCTGCACCGGGCAAGTCTTGATCCTGGTAGTTTGGGGCTGAAAAGTGTATCTTTATCTTTGGGGAAGTGGGAGACTGGGAAAGATGGAAGGAAAGAGGTTTCTAGAGGCAAGTTAATACCTTGTTTTCTGGTTTCTTTAATATCCTTGACTTTTTCTGTAAATACAAGGAAATTAGGAATTGCTTATTTCCATGCTAATGTCAACTCTTGATTAACATTTCTGCCCCTGCACTTGCCCAGTGGTTCTCTCTCTCTCTCTCTCTCTCTCTCGTTCTCTCTCTTCCCCCCCTTCTTTCTCTCCTCCCCTCATTCTCACTCTCTCTCCTTCCCTTTCACTCTTTTTGGACTTTATTGTTGTGATGACGGAGAAGAAAGATTTATAAAGTCTGGTGTGAAGTTTTCTTGTCGGAGGTCATCTCTGAATGCTGAGCCAGGATTAGGCACAGCTGGGACGGACTGACATGTCCCCTACTGGTTGTGCATGTACCTGAATCCCTATCACTAACCCAGAAGACTTCCAATGTGCCTTTGGTTGATGGAGGGAATGTTTATTATTTATTTTTTAAAATATATTTTATTGATTTTTTACAGAGTGGAAGGGAGAGGGATAGAGAGTTAGAAACATTGATGAGAGAGAAACATCGCTCAGCTGCCTCCTGCACACCTCCTACTGGGGATGTGCCCGCAGCCAAGGTACATGCCCTTGACCAGAATCGAACCTGGGACCCTCCAGTCCGCAGGCCGCCGCTTTATCCGCTGAGCCAAACCGGTTAGGGCGGAATGTTTATTATTGATCGAGTTAGTAGTAATCAGCAGTTTCTACGGTAATGCAGAAGTGGAACATGGACCTCTGGGCAGAGGGTCGGGTGGGACATACTGAGTGGTAGAAATAATTCAGCTCTTTCGTTTCACCCCAGGACTTCAGAGTAAGTGAGAACCATGCTGTGAAGGCTTCTGAAAGGGACCCTCCCCTTAAGGGTGTTTTTTTGTTGTTTAGTATGTTTTTATTGATTTCAGAGAGGAAGGGAGAGGGAGAAAGAGATAAAAAACATCAATGATGGGAGAGAATCATCGACTGACTGCCTCCTGCACGCCCCGCACTGGGGACTGAGCCAGAAACCCGGGCATGTGCCCTGACTGGGAATTGAACTGTGATCTCCTGGTTCATAGGTCAATGCTCAACCGCTGAGCCACGCCAGCAGGGCAGTTTAAAGAAAGCAGAGGTAAATGGAAGAAGCCAGAGCAGAACCATTCCTCTCTCTCTCTTCTCTCTCTCTCTCTCTCTCTCTCTCTCTCTCTCTCTCTCTCTCAAAAAAGTTATGCTTAGGGTGAGGCCTAAGCATAACTGTTGGAGAAGACTCTGAGAAGGTTCTTGAAGGCTCTGTTTAAAGTTAAACTGATTACTGCACTAAATACCTATCAATCAATATTTCAATGCCAAAAATATATGTATTATAATACTTTTCATTCTGTATCCAAACTTTCCGTAAACTCGTTGGGGACAGGGATTCTACTAGTTTCATTGTTGTACCCCAGGTTCTAACCAGTTACTGGACCATGTACATTCTGGGCACCTAATCAATGTTTGTGGAATTAAATTGATTCTTGGATGAGCAGCCTGGGGTGTATTGGCTGTTTATTATTTGCAGCATGGAGTGTAGAGCTGGAACCAGTCTTGTTATCAGGAGACTTGGGCTCTAGGCTGGGCTGTGATATTCATTAGCAGTGGGACCTTGGCCAAGCCATTTCACTTCTCTGACCCTCTGTTTCTCAATCATTAAGTGGCATGACAGGGTTTGGATGAGAATAGTGTTTCTTCACCCAAAGTACTTAGATGAACTCTTGTTCATACTGCCCTCAAGTCTCAGGAGAAGAGGATTGGGGGACTGGAAGGGGGTGCAGTCTGGTCAAGAACAGCCCCTGCAGAGGAGTATGGTACAGACAATGGAGGAAATAGAGCAGGAAGTTGCTCAGAGATTAGAGGCTGGAAAACTCAGGATCCCAGATGACCTCTGACCTTCAGAGTTGTGAGCCTGCTCTTTCCCAGTTTAGTACTACCTCTCCCATATTGGGTGCTTTCTAAGGATGAGACCACGTAATACCCTGATTTCTTCTGATATAGGCAAGCAAGCTGTCCTTCCTGCAGGGGAACCAGGGGACAAGGCTACTCAGGGCTGGTAGATGTGAGTCACAACCCTCAGAGTGCTGAACAACTGCTCTAAACCGGTCACACTCTGTTGTCTGATTCTGGTATATTCTTTCATTTATTCAACAATCAACAGATAGTTATTGAAAGCCTACCAAGTCAGGCGCCATCTACCAATGAGCAAGACAAGTTCTTTGCCCTCGCGATTTAAAAGAAAATAATAAGGGGGCGGGGCAAGACAGATAAACATGACTATTGCCTAGTGTGATCGGTGCTACAAAGAAGCAATGTGAGGAGGTGGTGAGTGGTGGGTGGGTGGTGTGTTTTGTTTTTTTGGGTTTTTTTGTTTTGTTTTTTTTTTGGATTACAGTGGTCAGGAAAGTTCCCTTTGAGGAAGTGATATTTAGGTTGAGGCATCAATTAAGTGAGGGAATGAGTCATTCTGATACTGAGAGAAGAGCATTCCAGGCTGCAGAACCACAAGTTCCTAGATCTTGACCTGGAGGTTGGCTTGACATGTTTAAGGCAAAGCAAGGTACCTGGGGCTGGGACTGGGTAGGTGGAGCTGAGGGAGGTCAGCAGGACTGAGAGATTCTCTTGGGAGGAGCGATTCTGGTGGAAAAACACAGCAAGTGACCTCAGGCTCCTGGGAACCAGAGAGGAGCCCTGGTCACCTGGGGACAGCAGAAAAGGGAGAGGATGGGGGCTCTGGCCAAAGGGGCATGGATGGGGAGAAAAGGGACACTACATCTTTGCCCTCAGCTATTCCTAGAACTGAGGTGAGGAGGAAATGCAAGGGCTCAGGGAGCAGGCTGATGCAGCAGCTTTATATGACCAACTCAGCTTGATGTGCAAGGGTCTGTCTGGGAGACGCCTGTCAGGGGGCAGCCCGACCCCATCACCTTATACTCCCAATGACCATCACCAGCACACCGAGAAACAGTGCTTCCTTTTGATCAGACACCACAGCTCACATCCTTATGGGTCTTCCTGGAGGCTCCTCCTTCCTCTCTCAGGACTTTAGGAGTGATGGTTCCCTCAGCACTATGGACGGTGTCTTGCTAGGGACTATTTCTTGGCCTGGCACTCAGGAAGGCCACAGATTATCTTCATTCTCTTTCATCTCTAAGTTTCCACTGGTGCACTTAAGTAGATCCTTCTACTAAGAGTCTACTGCTATAAACCTACCGATGCATTCAAGCCCAACACGGCATCATTTACCTACTTCAAGATTTTAATCTTGTGTTTGAGGGTACATTTATAGGCGTAACCCTATAGGTCCAAAAGCCATGGTGGCTTCACTTGATTGGACGTGAGGAATCCAAGCTTGAGCTCTATCCTTAGGGGTTCCTCTGGGCTCCCGGATTCAGACTTCAGTTTGTTGCTGTAAGCCGTGGAAACTGGTTACACAGTTCTTCAACTCCAGGTAATATAAATACAGTACCATGTATTTCTTGGCACTCTTAACTTTCCAACCAGCCTACACAGAGAACTCCCCAGCTTTTTGGAATGCTGAATAATTCACCAGACCCATCGGCCATGGTGTTTCAGGGCTCAGGCGGCTCCTTCCACTGATCCAATGAGCAGATGTGCTAATTTTTTCACTTGCTCGAAATGCTTCAGCCATTGGAATGAACACCATGGACTCGGGGGGTTGGATCAGCCATGCAGTGTCCTCACACCCTTACTAATTCACAGACGAAGCAACTCCCCCCCACCCACCCCCCGCCCCCCCCCCCCCATATACCTCAAGGGTTACCTTGCCTAATTCCTAGAAGCATCTTAATAACTGTGCTATCAAGTAGCATGATAGCTCAATTTCAACATGGGCCTGCCCCCCTCACCCGAGACCTTTTAGAAAAGAAAGAGAATTAAGTAAACTTGGTTAGGCTCAATCAACTGTTCCCTTCCTTATGTCTTCATCCCCATTGGTGCTTAGATGATGGTTCTCAACCTTCCTAATGCCGAGACCCTTTAATACAGTTCCTCATGCTGTGGTGACCCCCAACCATAAAATTATTTTCGTTGCTACTTCATAACTGTAATTTTGCTACTGTTATGAATCGTAATGTAAATATCTGCTATGCAGGATGTATTTTCAGGGGTTGCGACCCACAGGTTGAGAACCGCTGCGACTGTGACAGAAATGGTAGATGAAACCCAGCAAATCCAAAACACTGCTGGTTGGCAACAGAGCTAGTAGCCTTCATTAAGCCACTGGGGCCCGGGCAAAGTGGAACCAGAAGCACCTACCTTCCTGGTGCTTACCATTGAAATGGGAACCCCCTGCCATGAATAGAGGAAGCCCATTCAAGGGGGTAAAGACAGATAACTGATCATGTGGAGGGGATGGGAATGTTAGAGAAGGTGTCCATGCTAAAAGTAAATGATTTTTTACACGTGTGGTTAACTTTACTGAGGCTTAAAATTATAAAACACAGCATGCGTTTTCCCCCTTAAAATAAAAGCTTTGATAGAGTCTTATCTGCCAGGCATTAAAGGAAAAAGACAGTATCTGAGAAAGCTTTTGAAATTATGACCATATTTCAAGTATGATAGTCATCAGGAATATTTGATGCGATCAGAAGTCAACTGATGTGCAATCACTTTATTTTTCTAATTTTTTTAACATATATTTTTGATTTCAGAGAGGAAGAGGGAGCGAGAGATAGAAACATCAATGATGAGAGAGGATCATTGATTGGCTGCCTCCTGCACACCCCACACAGAGGATGGAGCCCAAAACCTGGGCATGTGCCCTGACTGGGAATCAAACCGTGACCTCCTGATTCATAGGTCAACACTCAACTACTGAGTCACACCGGCTGGGCTGCAATCGCTTTATTTAGATCAACTTTGTCATTTGCGTCCCCCTGTTAAAAAGACTTGTTTATAGACAATATCTATCTACCATCACCTAGCAACAGTCTAGGCCCCAAAAAAAGAAAAAGAGAAAAAGAAATAGGCTAATTTTGTTGAATTCTGTCTAGTGTGATAGTTTTCCTGTCTCCCAAGTGAAAGTAGTCATTCATTTTGTATTTAATCTATAGCCAGAAAAATGGGATTCGATGCTAAGTATGACATTTTGTGTTGTGTTTAGCTGGGATTAGGACCAGCTGATTGACTGAACCAGCTTAAAAGGGTCCCCTTATGAATCAGCCTTTCCGACGTAATGGCCTAATATTCATAATTTAGACCCGGGCATCTATCACTCAGCCCGACCCGTCTCGAGTTCTCTGTTTGTTTCAGCGTATCGCAGTGGGCGTGAGCAGATGGCGCCTCTGCAAGTTCTCACCATTTCTCCAGCAACTCTTAAATAACTGTGAGATTTATGGCATTATCTTTGTCCAGCCGGCACGCATTCCCCCAGATATAATTTTGTTCCCATTTTATGTGATGTTGACAAGTGGTAACTGCTGGGTGTTTCTGTGCGAAGTGGTTAAAGCTAGCAGCGCGTGAGAGCGTCCCTGGGAGCGAGGGCTCCCTAACCTCCCTCTTTCCAAGATACACACATTAATGAGACTTGAGCACCAGTAGTTACTGTTTTCCTTGAACGTGGTCAGTCTCGCAGTCTGATGAAGAGCTTTCGCATTTGGGGTTTGGGTTGTGTTTTTGGTTGCCTCCTGGAAAGGTGGAAGCGCAGAGAGAAATCAGAGGACGTCTGTCCACTTCTCTGCCTGTTGTCGGAGCAGGGATGGTGATGGAAGTAAAATTTCACAATTTCGGGATAGAAACTGAGGAGGTGGAGAGGAGTAATGAGAGGCTTTGGCCAGAGGAGGTGGGGGCGAGGCGGGAGGGGAGGGGAGGCCCAGGCAGTGGGAGGGGCGGGCCATCTGGTGTTAATCTCCTGCTGTGTGTTTTCAGGGCAAAGTAGTCAGGGTACTTTGTCAAGGTACAGTCTGCTTTTGCAGACACAGATGGAGCAAAAAAGGAGATTAATACATGTGGTTCTAACCACCTTTCATATCTTTACAGCTAAACATTATTTATAGAAATCAATTAGTCCTCTGTCTCTGCAATTTTATTATGAGGCTCTGTCCAAGTTTCTGGCAAGCTCTTTAAGAGGATGATTGATGGTAAACTTTCAGAATGAATAAAAAATGAGCCCTCCCCTAGGAATTGGGGCAGTGGAGAGAAAGGTAAATGATAAAAATTACAAACTCTGCAAGTCGCTGGGAAACTAATGTAGGATCAGTGTGGTCCTTGTTACACTATTTTTCCTTGTCGATTTATCTCTCCCTCTTTCTCTCTCTTTCTTTCTCTCTTTCTTTCCTTCGCACAAGTAGCTGCCTGTTTGAGAGAGCTTGATGCCTTCAACTGAAGTTGCAGGCAAGTGAAGGTTCATTCATTTGCCAGGCTAGTCAATGCCACTTTGGTTTGATTACTGATGCTCCTGTGAGATAAAGAACCCCAGGAAAACATGGGACTGAGCTCTCGTGTTTTGTCTACTGGAAAATTTCATAAGCGATGGGAGCTGCCAATGGGCCTCCGCTCAGTGAGTGTAGGAACCAAGTCATGGTGAGTGTAAACTCCTATCGCGGTGAATTGCGTAGCAGATGCATATTGATTTATTCTGAAAGTCTGGCCTTGGTGCTGTGCTGCCAAAGCTCATCCTCAGGCTTAAGCATGAGACAGGTACACTGCCTGGGAAGCGAGGAAGGATTGAACGGTCAAATACAGTTCAAAACCCAGGAGGGGTAGGAGACGTGACACATCATCCTCGTTCTACCTGCAGCTCCCAGCACCTTGGGGTGGGAGGTTGTCATTCTGTTTCATTGGCTGTTTTGAGAGGATAGCAGGGTTCTTTTGGCTTCTGATAGCTGAGCTGTTAGTGGTGGCAAAGGGCAAATGGAATTAGAGCAGCGGTTCTCAACCTGTGGGTCGAGACCCCTTTGAGGGTCAAACGACCCTTTCCCAGGGGCCGCCTAAGACCATCGGAAAACACATATATAATTACATATTGTTTTTGTGATTAATCACTATGCTTTAATTAGATTCAATTTGTAACAATGAAAATACATCCTGCATGTCAGATATTTACATTAGGATTCATAACAGTAGCAAAATTACTGTTATGAAGTAGCAACGAAAACAGTTTTATGGTTGGGGGTCACCACAACATGAGGAACTGTATTAAAGGGTCACGGCATTAGGAAGGTTGAGAACCACTGAATTAGAGGGATTCGTGTGCCACTTGAAGGTGGAAAGGATGCTGAGGGACTGAGGGAAGGTTTCTCAACCTCAGTGTCCATCTGTGTAAAGTGAGAGTTGCAGTGCTAGCCTCCTCTGACGTTTGCTGTGAGGATGAAATGGTATCAGGCCTGAAGTGTGTCACATCGTGTAAACACAACAAACCCCCTTGGTGGCCTTGTCAGGATGAAGAGGATTCGAGAGGACTTTGCTCATTTCCTTAAGGTTTGGTGTTCAATACAGAGCATGCTCTTATTTGTTACCTGCAAATTGTATTTGACATGAACCTTTGCACACAGTAGGTCCTAAGTACACACATTATGATTTAAAATTCCTTACGTTTAGATGGAGTTTTCCATTCAACCGGAGCTGCTGATCTGAATGTATATAAGCTCAGTTGAATAATATAGGAAACGTCTAATTTATAAATGTTCGATAATTCCTCACATTACAGAGATCATCTTCTAGCTTCTAGCCTGATGAAATCCCCTGACACACACCTGACACATAGTATGTGTTTAGGAAACATTTATGGAAGGATTGTGTAAAACCAACCTAGGAGAATAAAGAGAACTAAGCAAGGAAAGGGTTTTAAATAAAAAGTTTATTAACTTGTACATGTTCACAGGAAAAAAGTTCCATGAACTGAATTAGAATAATCACTTGCCAACTCTAGAAAACATGTCTTCCTGAGTTAAGATAACACAATTTATTAAAAGATTTGGGGCCAGTTCTCAGAATCCAGGAGAATGCTAGGCAACCCTGCTTGCAAAACAGCAGGATTCGGCCAGCAACACGGTTCCCTGTTGCTGACGCTGTTTAGCAGCCGCATTGTTCAGCACCAGGAATGAGCTTCTATCAGTATTTTCATATGAGCTCCACTCTTAAGAGTCAAAGTTCAAGACCGGCAGCTTGGTTCAGTGGTTGAGCGTTGATCTATGAACCAGGAGGTCATGGGTCGATTCCCGGTCAGGGCATATGCCCAGGATGCAGGCTCAATCCCCAGTAGGGGGGCGTGTGAGGCAGCCCATCCATGATCCTCTCTCATCATTGATGTTTCTATCTCTTTCTCCCTCTCCCTTCCTCTCTGAAGTCAATAAAAAAAAATTGTTTTTAAAAGAGTCAAAGTCCCAGGAGAGAGTCCAATTGGCCTAACTTGGGACACAGGTCCACCGCACCCTCAGGTGTAGAGGTGTGGGGGTCTTATTTGCAGACCCATCAAGAGGACATAAAATGAGGAGAGGTCGTTCTAACAGAAATCAGGATGCTGCAACAGATGGCAGGCAACCAATGTTCCCATGGTACACTTACATCTAGATATAATAATGCGTGTTGTGTTAGTTTCCTAGGGTTGGCATAACAGAGTACTGTAGACTGAATGGCTTCAACAGAACCGTATTGTCTCACAGTTCAGGAGGCTAGAAGTCCAAGGTGAAGGTGCTGGCAGGTTCCTGCTGGGGGGCCTGCGGGAAGCATCCATCCCAGTTCTCTCTCCTTGGTTTGTAGATGGGCCGGGTTCTCTCTGTATCTTCATGTTGTCTTCTCTCTGTACATGCCTGTGTCCAAATTTCCTCCTCTTATAAGGACACCCATCATCTTGGATTAGGGCCCACCCTAGTGACCTCATTTTCACTTAATTTCCTCTTTAAAGCCCCTGTCACTGAATACAGTTACGCTCTAAAGTACAGGGGATGCTCAGCCTGTGTGGCTCAGTGGTTGAGCATCAACCTATGAACAGGAAGTCCTGGTTCAATTCCCCAGCAGGGCACATGCCCAGGTTGTTGGCTTGATCCTCAGTGTGGAGTGTGCAGAAGGCAGCTGATCAATAATTCTCTCCCATTATTGATGTTTCTATCTTTCTCTCCCTCTCTGAAATCAATAAAAGTATATTCTAAAAAACAAAGTATGGGGTTAGGGAGTTAGAATTTCAACACATAAATTTGGTGAGATGGGGTGACACAATGCAGCTCAAGACTCACTATAGACACACTAATTTATTGAATTAAGCAAATGAATGGATATATTAATGGACAAAGACCCATTGTGCCTATAGCATTTTTTAGTGAAAATTTAATTATATTTGGCAAACTCTGCAGAGATCTTTGATGTTCCAAATTTGCTGCTTCACCTCATCAGAACAGAGATTAATGGGTTTTCTCCCCTCCATTATTTCTCTTTTAAAAATATATTTGATCCGAACTATAGAGTTGTTCTTGGGAACTACTGTAATATCATAAATATTTCTCTGGGGAAAAAATTAAAAGCAGTAACAATAAAGCTTAGCTTTCTATATTTAAAAAATAAATTAAAATAAAAACAGACTTGAATTTTGACTAAACAAGAATGGGCAACCACTTTGTATCAGAGATGCCAATTTTGCCTATAAAATTTGTCAGAGATTTTTTCTAAGAGCAGAGCCAAGTAGAAATGACTCCATAGTACCTCCACTACACATACGGGTTTTCTCTTTGACTCTGGCCACTGTTTAGACCTGACACTATCCAACCTTGAGCAATACACAAAGTAAATAATATTCATGGAGTGATGCAGCAAGCCCTGGCTGGATCCTCGCCTATTTAACCGGCTTCCTGAAACGCTCAGCTCCCAGGGTTTATGGGCCTATGAGTCACATTTTCTCAACACACACACACACACACATTTGTGGTCTCCTTCCCTGACCAGTGTCCACTCTTGCTAGACGCATCCTCCGTACCTATGTTTCCTTGGAAAGATGTACTCCACTGACGAAGGAACTAAGAGGAGGTTTGTTCCTGAAGGTTTAGAGGTAGTTTCTGCTATTTACCTCTTTGTAGGGGTGTGAGGAACTGCAGTGCCAGCAGGCCTGGATATCCACGGGACTTTGTCCAGCTTGCTTTGCCTAATAGTGCCTGCCTGCCTTCGCTTTCTGATGCCTGCGACTGTGAGTCCACTGGACTTAGGAGACAAGCCAAACAAATAAATAAGCTGGAGAAGAAATCATCTGGAAATTTAAAACAGCCTTTGTTGATTATTCGTTACTCAGTGTACATAGGCCTAATGTGATGATTTGTGGGGCGTGTATATGTCGGGGTGTGTGTGTTGGGGTTTGTGCACATAAACACATAATCTTCAACAGCAGTAGCTGGCAGGACTGGCGTGAAAATATTCCTCCACGTGTATCCATTAGGAAGATATTGGACTCCAAGGCTTCTCATGGGCCGTCCCCCACCAGCTTCTTTTTGTTCCCCTTCTCTGTGGCTACACGCCGCTCACCTTGCTTTCTCACCCTTCTGCACCTTGCTCCTGCTGCTCCCTCTGCCTGGAGAGACTCCCTGTGCCTCACCCCCTTCTAGACCCTGATAATGTCTAAACACGTTTTGCATCTCAGCCCAGACGGCAGATCCTCTGGAAATCCCTCCCTGCCCACTTCTCAGTCAGACGCCCCTCCTCAACATCCCACAGTGCCCTGTCCATCTACACTGTGTCTGTTTGGATGCTCTGTCATCATTCATAATTCATCCTCTGTTTGTCTGTTCTACCCAAACTGGGAGCTCCTTGAGGGTGGAGACTATACATATCACCTCTTATGCTCCAGCCCCTAGCACAATCCTTGGCGCATGATAAATATTTAATGGCTGGATGAATGAATGAATGAATGAATGAATGAATGAATGAATGAATGAATGAATTGATTGATTGAAATGAAAAAAAAATAAACAGTTGGAGGCAGAGCTTTCTTAATATGTACAATCTGGAAGTTTTGGAAGCCTCTTTATCTAAAAGCAGTACCAAAGTCCCTTAAATATGGACAGATTCCCCCTAGATTCCAAGTTGAAATTGGTCTATGATCCCCAAGTTATTCTTGGGGCCAGATATTATTATAAAGTATAGCCCATTTCTCAGGATAATGCATCAATTGGTTTTTTCAATAAAAATCTGTTCTGTCAGTTAAAAATACTCAGTGGAGGTAACTATTGCACAAGCCACAGTGGAAAATAAAATTCAGTGCAGACTGCCAAAATTATAGCCTACTAAGAAGAAATGGGCAATATACATAATATGTTCATTATTATGGTGCAGTGAAAAGTACACTGGAAGTAGAGCCAAAAGGCATAGGTTCAAACCTGGTCCTCACCGTTTGCTAGTTGGGTGGCACTGGGCAGTTCATGCTGTAGAGCTCACCTAACCTGATGGTCATCAAATGAAATGGAGCTCACTCAAGCTGCCTTATGAACTTTAAGTGCCGTACCAGTATGGTGGGATGAAAATATATATTGCTTAAGGATCTACTATATGCCTGTCTTTCCATTTATTTTTTTTTCTATTTTTATTGATTTTAGAGAGGAAGGGAGAGGGAGCAAGAGATAGAAACATCAACGATGAGAGAGGATCATTAATCAGCTGCCTCCTGCATGCCCCACACTGGGAATTGAGCCTGAAACCTGGGCATGTGCCCTGACTGGAAATCAAACCATGACCCCCTGATTCATAGGTCAACGCTCAACCACTGAGCCACTGCAGCCAGACTGTCTTTCCATGTAAGCATATTAAGATTAATAAACCCAAAGGCAGATTCCCCCCAAAGTCACCCAGTATCTGCTTTTGTCTATTCCATCCCATTATCATTCTCAAATGTATGCTTTTACCAGTACAAATATCTTATAGAAAATATTTCAAAATTCCCCAGAGAGTGAGTGTTCCATGTCATTGTCACTGCTATTATATCAACGGTTATTCTGTATTATATAGACTGCTGTTATATAGACCACTTGCTATGAGATAGATTGATGTTGCTTATACCTCATCGCCTTGTCAAGTGAGTAGATTTGCCAAAAAGATACAAATGAGTGTTGTCTGGGTAACGTGTTCTATATGCCCGAACTCTTCAGAGCCCTGCTGGGATCTACACAGCAGCCATGCCCACAGTCAGCCCATGCCCTTTTGTTGCCTTTGAATCAGCTGTGCGGGACGCTTGGCGTCACGGAGCCCAAACATTCAGATGTTGGACTCATTTTTTTTCATCTTCATATGGGTATCTGGCACTCGGAGAAACAGCTAACTTCAGCCTGGAATACAGCATCCAAGGATTGTTTAAACATGGGATTAGCCTGGGCTTTCTCGGGGGAAATGTGCTTTTCAACATCACTTTCTACAGCAGTGATCTGATCCTGTTTATGAACAACATTGTCAGTATTGTTAATAACAACCAGAATTCCTTCTCCTCTGTCGTAATCACACTCATCCCTCCACCCCACCCCCATTGCCCTAATTCATGATTCCTAATTCTGCTTTGGAATTCACTAACCCTTTGCCTGCCTCTGCCTTCCCCATGCCCATCTGCCCAGCACACTCTCACACTCCTGTCCCTGCAGGCTGTCCGTGGGAAAATGTGCAGAGGTTTCCTTTTGCCTCCACAATAATTTCCATATATTAGGTCTCCCAGAATCTGATGCATAGTATGGAGAGAACAAGCACAAGGAAAAAAGTCAGGTGGTCTTTGTTCTGGTTCCTGTGTGCTTGGATGGAGCCCGGAGTAGGAGGGAGCCCTGAGATCTAGGAAGAGTTGCTTTCCCTCCCTGGATCATAGTTCCCTTGATTGTGAAGTGATTGGACCAGATCAGCGCTGCCGGATGAGTGGCATCCGGGCACCATTTCTTTCCTGCAGTGCCCTCAGAATTAATTTTTTATTAATTCTGGGCTTTTCTCACTGAGCACTAATGAGCTGCACAATCATGCATGCAGTCACTCCCAGGCGACCAGAGTTCACCCTGGAAATCAAAGCCCTTTGACCCCCTGGTTGGGTTGATCTCTGAGATTGCTCTCTGCTCTTATGTTCCATAGTTCTACAATTTTCTTTCTATTTTACATGTCTACTGCTCCCAACGCAGAGCCCACACTGTGGCCAACAGCATTTTAAACATTTCCTTCAAATGCATTTGGAACATTTTAAGCCACTGAAATGCCCTTTCACGTCACAATCTTCAATCAAAAATCCTACCCATCCTACAAAACTCAAGTGAGCTCCACTCTCCCGCGAAACCTTTGCCAGCAACCCCAGCTGGAAGTGATCATGCCCTCCACTCTTAAATCCCCATGATAGCTTTTCATTCAATTATAAGAATATATTGAGAACAAACTCTATCCCACCCCTCTGACCTTTTGGACTGCTGTCTTTAATGATATTTGTAGACATCTCAGCCCTCTCCTACACCATAAACTCCTGTAATTTAAAAACAGACAACTTGTGTTCAAGTTCTAGTTCTAGTTAGGTGCTGTGAGTCCATACACAAGTCATTGAATCTAATTCCTGAGAAGACTCCACTGTGTACCAGAAACTAATACAGTGCCTGGCACACCCTGGAAAATCAATAATTATTTAACAGAAGGAAGAAAGGAAGAAACAGATATATAAAGAGAAATCTACAAAGACCTAATGAGCTTAGTGAATTGATTGAGCTTAGAATTAAATGAAAATACACACACACACACACACACACACAAACATATACACACATAACATCATATATATACACACACATAAAATAAACATATATTTTATATATATATATATATATATATATATATATATTTGAAAACCTTGGCTCAAATATCAAAAATGTAATGAAAAGATATATTACCATTATTAGTAATAACAGATAAAACATTAATTGAGGGCCAGTTTTGTGATAAGAACTTTGTGTAATCTGGAAGCTGGCATTGTATAAATCTTGTTCATAGCTCTACTCTTCCCCTTTTGGTGACTTTGGGTGAGTCACATGACTCTTCTGTACCTTCATTTTCTATATTAGGATAAAGTATACTATGGTGCAGTAACAACTCCCAAATCTCTCAGTGGTTTAACATGACAACAGTTTTTCACTCGCTCTACATATCCATTGTAGGCAAGCAGGTAGCTCTGCTCCATACAGTCATTCAGGGACCCGGCAGGGGATGGAGGCTCCACCATCCTATAGCCCAGTCATCTGGAACACATGGAACCCCCAGTGCAATCGCAGGGGAAGAGAGTGCAAGTTCTCACACCAGCACTTAATGCCCAACGCGGAAGTGGCCTGTGTGACTTATAGCCACAGACTCAACCTCTGTGGGCCTGGGAAGTGCAGCCTTCCAGAAACTCAGAAGGAGAAGTGACCAGACATCAGTGACCATTAGAAATGTCTGATGAGGATAATAATGACTCCTCTGTAGGACTCTTGGGAGAATTCAATGTAATAACCTCACCAAGCATACAGGACAGGCCTTCAGCAATTGTTGTGCCTTTCCCCTTTTCCTCCTGATGAACTGTGGCAAATTGAATATATATATTGTTATTCCTTTTCCATTTAAAACTTATGACTTTTCCCATAGTACTCAAGAAATATTTATTAAATCACTTTAGTAAGAAATGTGCAATTATATTTATAAGCTACCTTAAATTCACAGGAAATGTATTTTCCTGGTTAGAGAGCGATAATCAATTGCAAGGCTCATGTCACATTTTGAATAATTGTTATATCTAGAATCCATAGGCATCAAAGCACTTGCTTTTGTCTTGCATTTCTTTTTGTTTCTTTACAAATATTTTCAGAATTTATAAAACGTATTCATACGCTTATATTTCATTATCATTATTAGAAGGCATCTTGTTAGCAGGACGATCTTGGTTTTATACTGGCATCAACTTCTCTCTTCTTCCTGACTTGGTCACTGCCTTGTAGCCAGATGCCTGCGGCCAGCTGTGCCTACCCCAGCTCCAGAGGGGGCCTGCGGGATTGCTTTTTCCTGTGCCCCAACCTGCTCAGTGTAACAAGAGGGAAGTGTGCTGGGTGGCTCGTGGGGAAGATTTTCTCACTCTTGAGAGAGTCGCTGCCTATTTTTCCAATGACTGGGCTGGATGTGACTTGAGCTGAGGAGCAGAGAGACGCAAGGTCGACCAGCCAGCCCTGGAGCTCTTGCTCCCTGTTTCATGACATGATAAATTGCTTATTTTTTCAAGCTCATTTGAGTCAAGGTTTTTAATTACTTCCAGCTGAAAATAGTCTAACGAAAACCAATACCATCACATATTCAGATTTACTCATTCATGAAAGCAAAAGCACTGAGAGCCCACTGGGCAAGGTGTTTGGGGAACAGCGATGAGAACGTGGAACCAGCAGCCACCCTCGTAGAGCCTGGAGGACCGAAGGGAATGCGCCATTCTCCAAAGGTCTGCCCTTGGAGTTCTGCCTGGTTCCGTAGTGGTAGCACCATCTTCCAGCTGAACTGCTTGTAAACCTCGGAGTCATCCCATACTCCTCTCCATTTTACAATGTTTATTCAGCCTTTCACCAGGTGCAGTCGGCCATACCCTCAAAATCTATTTGGCCCTCACTGGTTTGGCTCAGTGGATAAAGCATCAGCCTGCGGACTGAGGGTCCCAGGTTCAATTCTGGTCAAGGGCACCTGCCCGGGTTGTGGGCTCGATTCCCAGTAGGGGGCGTGCAGGAGGCAGTCAATCATGATTCTCTCTCATCATTGATGTTTCTATCTCCCTCTCCCGCTCCCTTCCTCTCTGAAATCAATAAAAATATATTTAAAAAAAATATCTATCCGGAGTTACTCCACCTCATGTGCTCTTCACTGTGACCCTCCTGGTCCAAGCTACTGTCATTTCTCAATGGTGAACTGCAAACTAGATCTCCCTGTGAGTAGAAATGATAGTCGACAGTCGTCTGCCATGGTAGCCAGAGCTATGTCTTTAGGGGGCGGAGGCCTTCTGGAGAGCTGGAGGAGTGAACAGGTACCTGGAGGTAGCAGACTGGAGACGTTTGTGTCTAGAATTTTTGCTACGGAGAAAAAGAAATAGATGGTTACTTTGGGGGAATGGTGGTCTCAAGGGAGTCTTATTTGGTTTCAATTTTAATAGAGTAACAGCAGAGCCTGCTTGAAAATTATGGGGAATGACTCAGGAGAAAGGGGAGGGGGTGGAGATCCAGAGAGTGTGAACAAGCGATGGCTCCCTGAGAGAGAGGCGAGGGGATGGAAGGCCTGGCCTTGCATCAGAGGAGGGCTGCGCTCTCCTTTGTAATAAAAGCAAAGCGGCAGAGGCAGAGTGTGGTTGGGAGGTTTGTGGACCCAGCAGGAGGGAAGAGCCTCCACTGGGAGTTTCCAATTTCTTTATGAAGGATGGGGGAGTGCGTCCACGGAGAGGGAGGAGGAAACGATGGGAGGTTGCGGGGTGAGCAGGAGATTTGAGGAGAGCAGAAAAGTGAAGCAACCACTGACTAGAGAGGCAGAGCCACTTCCTGGACCCCCCTGGGGACGTTGCCAAGCCTTGTTGAGAGCTCCTCGTGGGGGCAACGATAACAAATTGATGGAGAGGGGAGCTGCCCTGTGGTCCCTGCTCCGGGGGTGAGTATGTGCCCTGTTGGCAGCCTTGGTGCCGAACCCTGAAGGTACTTAAGCTGGGAGGCAGCAGGGGAGAGTAGGGCTGCGCCATGAGGCCATGCTCCGTCATTCTGATAGAGTCGGCTCATTGATTTTGGTCGGTTGACCTACTTGGAAGCTTAGACTGCAGGAACTGTCTGATCAGGCCTGTCTGAAAAACCCATGTAGATCAGCGCCAGCCATGCTGAGGAGATGAAACCCCGCTCTGGGTCCTGAGACTCTGGGATCGGTGCTCCTTCCTTGCTCCAACTTGAAAAACAAAATTGAAAGCATCTTTAAAAAATGATCTTGCAGGGCAAATACATCAGAGAGAACACCTGTTCATTCACTCACCCAATATGTATGGACCTCCTGCTATGTTCCACGGGCGGCCGAAGGTTCCACGAGGAATAAGATGGGCTCCCTGTTCCTACAGGGCTACCTGCCCAGAGGTGGGAGAGATACCTAAGCAAATAATCACCAGTGCAAGTACAGGAGGAGGTGTAAGAGCTATGAGAACATAGAGCAGTGGTCGGCAAACCGCGGCTCGCAAGCCACATGCGGCTCTTTGGCCCCTTGAGTGTGGCTCTTCCACAAAATCCCACGTGCGGGCGTGCACGTACAGTGCGATTGAAGCTTCGTGGCCCATACGCAGAAGTCGCTTTTCGGCCTGGGCGAGTCTATTTTGAAGAAGTGGTGTTAGAAGAAGTGGGGGGTGTCGGTCGGGCGGGCAGACGAGGGGAGATGCGGCACAGGATACGCATCGCGGGGGAGGTACATTGTTTTGAGGTACATTCGCTGAGGTCGACCCCTTCCAACTCTCCCATCCACACTCGTCTATCTGAAACAAGTATACCAGACGAGCGTGGATGGGAGAGCTGGAAGGGGTCGACCTCAGTGAACATACCTCAATCAGATTGAGGACGTTTTTAGCAAAGGCCAGCTTAGGAGTACCCTAATTAAGTTAATAACAATGTACCTACCTATACAGTTTAAGTTTAAAAAATTTGGCTCTCAAAAGAAATTTCAATTGTACTGTTGCTATTTGGCTCTGTTGACTAATGCGTTTGCGACCACTGACATAGAGGATAAGAGACAAAGTCTGCAGGAGGCAGGGAAGATGTGTGAGCTGGATGGGTCGTTGGGAACTGTAGGGCTTTGTATAAGGCCAGTCTTGCTGAAATGTCCTAAAACACCATCATGTCCCCATATGTCTATTTCTAGCTACCTTGCACCACCACACACACATCCCTGTTTCCTCATGCTGATGCCACTCGCTGGAAATAGGGGTCGTTTCTCAGCTTATCTTCTGCAGTTGGAAGGGGTAGAGAGCAGGGGGTGTTCCTGGGGACCAAGAGTTGTGAAACCCGAGAAAGATATTTTGAGGAGTAAGAAACTCAGTCCAAGCCCCTGAAGGAAGCAGGACTGTCACCAGGAAATGCACTTGAAGAGGCATAGCCTTGGGGGCTTCACTGTGAGGCCTCCTAGGAAGGGAGCAATACTCCAAGGCATTGCATTATGTCCCCCCCCCCGCACTCCAAGGCATTGCATTATGTCCCCCCCCCGCACTCCAAGGCATTGCATTATGTCCCCCCCCCCGCACTCCAAGGCATTGCATTATGTCCCCCCCCCCCCCGCACTCCAAGGCATTGCATTATGTCCCCACCCCCCGCACTCCAAGGCATTGCATTATGTCCCCCCCCCCCCGCACTCCAAGGCATTGCATTATGTCCCCCCCCCGCCCCCCCCCCGCCCCCGCACTCCGTGGCCTCTGTCCTTGTTGCCGCCTTCATTGGAGATGAGGGACTAGAGCAGGGGTCCTCAAACGACGGCCCGCGGGCCACATGCAAATACAAATATTGTATTTGTTCCCGTTTTGTTTTTTCACTTCAAAATAAGATATGGGCAGTGTGCATAGGAATTTGTTCATAGTTTTTTTTAAACTATAGTCCAGCCCTCTAACAGTCTGAGAGACAGTGAACTGGCCCCCTGTTTAAAAAGTTTGAGGACCCCTGGACTAGAGTCAGAGACTGGAGTGAGGTTGTGATTGATGCCAGGGAAAGAGCAGTGTGCAGACAGAATCCTGTCTCCAGCATTGCTGCGCCTGGTGGACGGGCCAGGAGCCTGATTGTCCCTCTGACCTAAGCAGCACGCACCCCCAGTAGGCTCTCTGCAAGCCAGCTGTCTCCAGCCAAGGATACAGCAGCAATGCAATGAGCAGCCGGGGGCGGTCCAGGAAGTTGTGTTGTTTATCTCCACACTAACCCTCCATTTGTGTGTAAATGAGTTGCATGATTCATTTTCCATAAACAGCGGGGTGAACAGAAGGGGGAAAAATCCAAAGGCTGGAGATTGGCATTTCACTTTGTGGAAATGGCCAAGGAAAAGTTATTTTCTTCATTTGGCATCTGTCTGAGAGGAGGCCAAGTCTCTGAAACAAGAGGTTGTCGGCACCTGGGTCACCTCACCCTGAAGCTGCGTCTCATGTGGACCCATTAAAACTGTCCAGGCCCAGACACCAGTGCAGATGAGAGGACAGGAAACCACGGGGTAAACATGAGATTGAAATGCTAAGTTTGCCCAGACCAGCACTTGAGGAGGAAACTCCTAGGAAGTTCTCTGCCCTGGCTTGGCTATTTGTCACTCTTAGATTTCATCTCCTTGGTCAAGACCTTCCAGAATTTTACCCCCAGCACCCTTTTTCATTCGTTATTACCAGGAACAGTAAGCTGCTGTAACACAGTGTCATATCAATTTATTTCTCATAGTTCTAGAGGCTGGGAAGTCCGAGATCAAGATTCTGGCAGATTAGGTGTCTGGGGAGGACCCCCTTCCTGGTTCCCAGACAGCCAGCTTATCCCTGTGCCCTCACCATGGCAGAAGGGGGACAGGATAACTCTCTGGGGTCTCTTTTATAAGGGCACTAATTCCATTCCTGAGGGCTCCACCCTCATGCCCTAATCACCAAACCCAGCCTCCAAATACCATCACAGTGGGTGTTAGGACTTAACATGGATTTGGAGGCAGACGTGAATATTCAGTCTATAGCAATAGCAAAAACAAACATGACTCTGGTTTTAGTTGCATGCTTATGTTTTTGTCACATCCTGGTAGTTTATCTTGATTATCTATTTTGTCTTTTCTCGCCACTCTTCTGAAGCATAATAGTTATTATCCTTATTTTACAAGTGAGAAAAACAGCTCTTCATGTGATGAAGTCCACTTAGCCGCTGATCACACCCAAAACATAGCAGAACTTGGTTTCAAAACCACATCTGTCTGATTAGAAAGAATGCATCCTGAGTAGACCACGCCATGCCATTCCTTCATTTACTCTTTAACTTTAGGGAGAAGGGTATACCCTCATTCTCTCCAAAACTCCTGGCACTTCTATCCTCCCACCCTCTCACCCTCTCACTTATCTGATTCTTCATTAGCATCTTAATTATCAAGATGTGGTGCTGGAAGAATGGGATCCAACAGATTCCAGACCAGCAGCAAACATGTGACAAACTCAGATGAGAAAGGCAGGGCTGTGGAGGGGCCGAGGTCAGTGCTAGGAGGTGGCAGTGAGAAACAGGACAAGGCGGCTGCCAGCTCAGGGTCCCGAGGCTGAGCCCAGGATGAGGGACCAGGTTGCTGCCGAGAAATTGGAGACAGGATCATGGGGCACATCTGTTGGGACAAATGGTTTGGCCGGGCGGCTCCATCTGGGGTTTCGGGAGAGTGTGTGCGAGGGATTACCTTCTCAGCTGGCCCCTGTCCCATGCTGTCTCAAAGGCAGGACCCGACACCAAACACTACCGGCCCAGCAAGGCCCACGGCAGGAAATTGGCCATCACCAGGCCAACGGAGAGGGACAGCTCCTTCCCCGAGCGCTTTATAGCCTCTGTTGCCTGCAGCACACATTCAGCTCTTGGCCAGCACTACGTGGTGTGGTGGGATTTTAGTCCCTGCCACTGTGAGGAAAGGTCCTGAGGGGCAGAGGCTGCCTCATTGCGGTTTACATAGCCAGCATCTAGCCCGGAGCCTGTCCCAGAGCAAGAATCCCAATGACAAATGCTGATCAGCTTACTCTACCCATTTCCCTAAGCCTCCATCTGACCCCAAATAAAATCAGTGCTACGGGGGCTGGGCAGTAGCCAGTGTCTGATCAGCAGCTCTAAGAACCCAGCTTTAGACTAGTGTCCTCCCAGGTTAGTGCGCCTGTGGGTCTGCCCCCTGCTACCCAGCCGTGCTCACCTGCAAGCCCTCCCCATGGCTCCTGGACTCTGCCAGGCTGCCACCTGGCTCTTCCTCCTGCTCACTCCTGCCTTGGGCCTTTGACTTTCTTATTCCCTTTGTGCAGAATCTAGTTCCCCCAGATATTGACTGGGCCCACTTCCTCACCATTTGCAAGTCTTTGCATAGCAATGGCCTTGTCCATTGAGACTTTCTTTGACCTTCCCACTACCCTACCTCATACTGCACAGATCCCTGTCCTTCCCGGGTCTTTACAATCTCCCATAGAACTCAGTCCTTTCCAACTTGCCATGTACTTCACTCTCTCCTCTAGATTATAGATCCCAGGAGGGCCAGGATCTTTATCTGTTTTCCTTACTGCTGTGTCTCCAGCACCCGGGACAATGCCTAGCATAAAGGTACTCAATAGATATTTGGTGAATGAATGAATATATAAGAATGACCTGGGCCCTGGCCAGTTTGGCTCACTGGTTAGAGTATCAACCATCGGATTGAAGGGTCACAGGTTCCATTTTGGTCAAGGGCACGTACCTCAGTTGTAGGCTTGATTCCAAGCCCCTAAGAGAGCCACGTGTGTTAGGCAACCAATCAATGTGTCTCTCAGATTGTTGTTTCTCTCTATGTATATCTCCCTCTCCCTTCCACTCTCTCTAAAAAAAAAAATCAATGGAGAAAAATATCCTCGGGTGAGGATTAACCAAAAAAGAAATAAAAATAATAAAAAAGCATGACCCGGGGAATGTAGAAATACAGATATCTGGGACCCACTGCAGGTATTCTTATCCCAGATGTTAATGACCTGCTGACATTCTCCAGCACCTGCCCCAAATGCTCCTTTTTCTAGTAGACTCCTTCCTGCCTCCTTTCCCTTATGTACCTGAGTCCTGGGGAAGAGCAGGTGAGTGAGCCGCTCTTTCTCTGTGCCACCTTCCAGGTTCTCTGTGCCCGCCCTGCTCTCTGGCTCAGATGCTGCCTTCCAAGGATCCTTGGGGCAGCCTGACCTTTGGGCAGTGCATTGGGGGTGGGGGGTCTGCATTCCTTTCCTACAGGCATGTCTCTTTGCCTTCCTGGTCCACAGTGACCACAGGCAGCGGTCCTTCAAAGGCTTGGATGCCCCTCAGCCCTCCAGGGACACTTGTCTGTAGAGCCTTCTGGCAGCTCAGCCAGGGGACACTGGAGCTGACGCCACTTGGAATCCCCAGCAGGTGCGCAGGGCAGTCACATTCTGGGACAGCAGGATTAGAGACGGGGAGGAGAGGCTGAGGTTGGCTTCCAGACTGCCTAAGGGAGCGATCTTGAGCCAATTGCTTGGGGCCTCTTTGGCTAGACCTCATGCCCTTGTGTGCATCCCCCCTCCTTGGGAGTGTCTCTGTGCCCTTGGGATGGCCTCTGCCCTTCTCGCCATCATCTTCGGTGATTCATGGTGGCTGTCTGCCCTGTGGATCAGCTGCTCATTCCTATTAAGGGGCCTATAATTAGACGGAGCACAAGACCTGCCACCCCTGGCTTAGATTTTGCCCAAAGGAGCCTCCAGGGGTGTTCAGATCCCTCCCAAATCTATTCATTTATTCCCAAATCAGAGAACAAGGATTAACAAAGATTGATCTCCCCGGTTGACTGTCCCCTTCACCCTTCCCTGCCCCCAGACGGAACGTCCACGTCTGAAAGCCACGCTTAACCCTGGGGATTTAGCAGGTGGCGGCAGGAGCGGGTTGTACTCGGATCGAAATAAGTCTGTGAGACACATCAGCTCCCGTGGACCTTCTTTACTGTTCTTATTAAGTGGGAGGGAGCTAGTTACCTCTCTGTGTGCCAGCGTTTCCTCTGCCAGGCCCTGGCAGCCCAGCCCACCTCTTAGGGGGAGAGTCATGACAGAAAGGAGCTGTATCACATTCGTATTAAACAAGTATTTTTCAGGGTGCACACCCAGACTTCTTTCTACCATCGTTCTCTAAGGAAAGCTGAGGTCCCCTGCTGTCTGCAGGATTCTAAATCCACAAAAAAAGATGTCAAAATAGGTGCTCCATCTTTGCTTTGCCCTTCATCTTGTCATTTTAAGTCTGCGAAAGGTGCTCAAGATATGGCAGGAAAGGAACTTTGAGTTCTAGTCTACTTAGTTTTTATTTTATAAGGAGGGAGTTTTAAAAAAAAATACCTGGATATAACTTGCTGGGAGTGAAGACACTGCCACTCATGACTATTTGTACGTTTAAATTCCCTGCCCAAACTTTGTGGTGTCAAGAAGATAAGTGGCTGTTAGTTGGGTGCTGTGCGGGAAGGTTGGTTTATTTGGGGGACTCGCTGCACACATTGTCATGGGTCATCCTCAGGGACAGATAGCTCAGTCCATGATGTCACAGAAAACCAGGCCAGTAGGCAAGGGTCAGAGCCCCACTGCACGCAACACCCTGTCACTGTCCACGTCCACCTTTCCCCACCCTCGGGCACCAGCTCCCACCTCCCTTCCCTCCTCCGGTCACTGGTCTCTGCCTGCTCCTGCTGCCCCAGCTGTAGAAGTTTCCAGCCCACGCGTTCAGTGATCAATCACCGGGGATCTCAGCTGCAGTGGGGCTGGAGCGGACAAACCAGCCTTTCTTTATGCCAACAGGGAATGCCTGGAATAACCAGACACACAACTCTGATTGATGCCGCCCCGGCTCACACACCGCACTTCAGACAGTCTGCAAGGGCTGGGATTAATAGCCTATTATTAGATAGCATGTGGAGGTGGGGGTGGGGAGCCAGGAGAAGGAGAGGCGAGGAAATACCTTTTTATGATCTTCTCATTTAAATCCATTTATTTGATTTTTGCAGGGTGTGATGTGACCGGCGGCGGGGAGAGCACACGTGGTTGGGTGTGTGAGTAAGAGGGGGGGCTATTCTTACCACCCTGCTGGGAGTCCCCTGGGGGGCTCTAGCCAGCTTGGCACCAACCCACCCACCATATTTTTTCTATAAGTGATGCCAATCCGTGTGGTTGGACAGGGATGGGTTAAAGAGAGCAGGGTATGGGACTGCAGGGAGGGGGAGTGGAGGTGGTGAGGCTCACTTGCTCCCGTGCCAGGTCAGCTAGCCAGCTGCAGAGAGGGGAAGTGCAGTTTAAAACCCCTGGTAAGACATTTTTCCTTGGTCTGAGCATTGTTTAAATTCCTGAAGTGGGTGATCCCTGTAATAAATACCTTGGACTTTGCATGACAGATATATTTATTCAAGTTTAAAGTTTGGATGTGATGGATGTGTGCTTGGGAATGCATGGGACTGGAGTGTTTGTTATACGCTGGAACCCATTCAACGTGCACAGGGCGCTAAGAGGACTCCATTTTTAGCCGAGCCGAATGTCTTTTGTTAACAGATGATAAAATACTTTCAAAAAATGTTTTTCAATGACCACTGACATCAATGTTATATTAGTTTCAGGTGTATAACATAATGATTAGATATTTATATAGCTAACAAATAGTCCAGTACCCAGTTGACACTGTACATAGTCATTACAATATTATTGACTACATTCCCTATGCTGTACTCTGCATCCCCGTGACCATTTTCATAACTGGCAATTTGCATGTCTTAATCCCCTGCCCTTTTGCACCCACCTCCCCTAACCCCCCACCAGTTTAATTAATTCATTTGCTGTATCTATGAGTTTGTTTCTTTTTTGTTTGTTCATTTGTTTTGTGACTTAGATTCCACATATAAGTGAAATCATATGGTATTTATCTTTCTCTGTGAAAGTAGAATGTCTTAACCATTCTTTGCGGTCACTGTGTCAAAACCTGTGCTTCGTCTCATATTTGAAACATCATTGTCCCTCAGACGACATCAGATGGCAGGGATGAGGGGGCACTTTGGCCCAAGGTACCTTCTGTGCTCATGAAGCCCTGAACTCGATCACCTCTCTTCACTAAGGAGAGAGTAGGAGAACTCAGCAAAGTATAGAGGCGGGACACAGAGCTGGAAAACCGATGTGCTCAAACGCTTGCCCTATGTGCCCATTAGGTTACTGTCATATTATATCTACCTCCTATCTTTGATATATGGATTTTCCCAGGACATGCCTCTTGCTCAGTATGGAACGCTTGATATTCCCCTAAATAATACCACCCCAACCTTCCACCCCTTGTGCAAAATGAGCAAGTTGAGTACTTCCAAGAAGACCAGCTGGGCGTCCCAGGGAATTCAGGCCCTACTTGCCTCCTTTGCCTAAGGAATTACAGATTTGCCCCTGCCCCCAGGTGAAATGGCCACCTGCCCTCCTCTCCTTGGTGAATGGCAGTGTCATTCCAGAATGACTTTCAGAGCCAAGAGCTGACGGGCCACCCTGGAGCCCACTCAGCAGTTTGGTTTGGTTTTCCCAACGGGATCCGCATCTCCCACAGACCTGTGCCTGAGCTCCATGACCTTACTGACCTGATGGGCCCCACGTTCAAGGGAGCCTGGCCCGGGGCCACCGTGTGCACCAGGGGTGGGTTTCCCACAGCACAGCTGGGTGTGGGTTTCCCAGCCGGGAATGAGTTCCATCTTTTCATGGTGGGTATGTGTCCTGGGGAAAACCATTTCACCCGGGGCTTGACCTGACCCCGCAGAAGCAAGAGCCAAGAGTAAGTTGGCGATTCCTGAGAAAGGAAGTTACAGGGAGGTGTTTTTTTACCATCTGCCTGCAATGAGTTTCCCTCTTTCGGTTGGTGCTCCAGCCCCAGGTGGCTGATTCCATCCTTGTGTCTGGACTTACTTGCTGCAATCAGAAGCTGCCTCCCCAGATAAAAGTCCGATAGAACAGTTGTTAAAGAAAGTGCTTTTTATAGGCTGCGGTACATGATGTTTGCAACAACAGGAATAAAGATGTGAAACTATTATTTTCTACAATGTTGGTGTTATTTTTGTCATTGCTGAAGCTCCTAATTTTAGCAGAGCTGCCAGTTCAGGTTCTGTTCCCGCTTTTGTTTTTCAGCTGCCAGGAGTGTTTCTTTGAAGGGGGGCGTATGTTATTACTATGTATGTTACTCCCAAGGCAATATTTTCCAGTCAGGTTCAAGATTTAGTTGTGATTTCGTTGTCACTTAAGGAAGGTCACAGGGGGATTAATTATAAACCAGACAACTAGTAAAGAAATTTCTACTTACAAGTTTGTCCGGGATGTCAGTGTAACCAGCCCTTAGTATTACCTGGTAACTGGTCTCTTGGGGGTGACAGGATGTCATCACATGTCCCCTGCAGGTGCTCGCCCACTTGGTTGTCACCAAGTAAAACGATCTGAAAGGTTGTAGGCATCTTCAGAGGGAAAGATGCAGATTGAGGTGCCCTGGGCCTGGGTCCCAGCTGCCGAGACACAGCAGTCTGCACACTCGGGCCTCAAAGACCCTGGAATTGCGGAAGGCACCGAGAGAATCAGCAGAGCACCTCAAAAATGTAAAAGCTGTTGTTTGGAGGATAGCCATTTCAGCATGCCCCGCTATAAACTGTGTCATCGGGTATATAAATCGCCAACATCAGTCACTGACAGCATACTCCAGTTTTGCTGGTGTAAACACGTTTACAGTGCCCACTTGAGGTTTGCCTCTTAATTCAGCATTTGGTTATTAGAATGACCTATCAGCTGCTTAAAATATATGCTTAAGAAGGTGCTGAAAATTCTCTGGACTTCTCCTAAGCCACACTGGCTGAGGATGGGGTTGGGGAACTATGTGTTGTTGGAACTGGACCTTGAAGGACTGGAGGTATATTATCCTCAGAGTTGGTGGGAAAAGCAATCCAGGGGCGGGGTGTTTGGTTTACTTGAAAGTCATGGGGTGAAGGGGATAAGGTGTTTTACTTGTTGTTTGCCTCAGAATGTCCCAAGCCTTTTATATGCTGATGAGCGTCCTGCATCGTCATGGGGGCGGGTGTAACTGCACTTGGTGGGCTCTTAGTAACCCAGGGGAGTGGGAAGCAAACCCCCTGTGTTTCCGTAGCCAGAAGCAGCACGACAGACTTCTGCAGGTCAGGGCGTCTCTGCCCTCTGGGTGCGGGCTGAGGAGGCCCTGGTCTAGTTGAAATGCTGCACTCGGTGGTCCTGGCAACTTGAAGGAGAGAAGCCAAGGCGGGGGTGGGGGGCATGGGTGGGAGAAACAGGCAAAAATTGAGACAGGAGACATTTGTAGGGACAGGGGACAGTAAGATGGGCTTTGGTTGTGCCGCCACTACACCAGCTTGGGAACACACAGAAACCTGGAAGGAGCTGGAGGTGAAGAGGGGAGGCCCTCTGAGATTGGATTTTCATCTGCTCTGCCTCTCACGCGCCCTGTGACCTTGGGCAGGTCACTTACCCAGCCTAATCTCAGTTGCTTCATTTGTAAAATCAGGTGACCTGCCTCCCCTCCACGGGAATTGTCTAAGGAAGAAAATGAAACCACGTTTGTAAGAGGCCCATTCAGACACCAGTGCTTAGTGGATGGAGGCTTACTAAGTTCAGAGACCAGTCCTTCCTTTCTCCCCAAATCTAGAGATGACATCACCTCCCCTGGCCTGGCCTCAGTTCGAGCAGCATTCACTGTGCACTCCATACAAAAGCCAGTGCACTGAGATCATCCCATCGCGTGATGCCTGACACCAGAGAAGGCATCCAATAAAGAAATAGTTTTGTGTGACTGAATAGCTGTATATAATTTTTTTTAAAAAGAGAGGGAACTGTAATTCACAGAGGAAGAAGTGCTTAATATTGGATTCATGTAATCTTCTATTCTTCTCCTACATGCAGTGTTGGTGGGAATTGTTTTGGCCTTTCTACATCCCTTATTTGACCTTCCCCAAGAGAGAAGGAAGGGTCCCTCTGATGGCTCCTTGGACCACCGTTCCTACGGGGTATAGTCACTCCCCCACTCTGACAAGTAAAATAGGCAGAGCTAACTGAGCAGGACCGCCATCGTGGGCCTGCCTGCGACTAGGTGAGCCAGCTCACCTGTGGTCCTCATCCCTGCTTATGGGGGAGGAGATTCACAGTCTCCTCTGTAACCGCACTCCTATCTCTCCACAGAACCCAAATGTGCACACCCCATGATTCCGGTGAAACTCCAGGTCCGAGCCCCAGGCCTGCACAGGCAACTAAGCACTTACAGAGAACTTCATGGGAGAGATGACACTTTTGAAAATAGCCAGAGAACAGTAGTTAGCATCTAATTTAGGAAATGAAGCTATAGGATCTCCCCGTATATAGTGTTTTAGTTGGTAAAACAATTCTACTGTTTTCAATCCTTATTAACTCTCCTACCGGCAACATTCATTCGTATCCCCCATGACAACATAATTAGTATTCTAAGGATATTTTTCACCAGCTGCTTATGTCTTCAAGTTAAAAGTCAACAGCTAAATATATAGCATGGCAAGAGCATAAACAGTGAAATTGATGTTAGCACTCAAAACGACTTGATTATCTATATTTATAGCTGTAATTAGAGAAAGGCTTAATGCCTGGTATAATCGGTTCTTTATTGAAAGTTTCACGACAGAGGACTTGATGCTAATTTACCTTGTAGCATCAAGGAACGCACGCCGATTTTTAAGCCACACTATTGGCTTTGGCTTCTGGGTTCATTAACTACGAAATACGTGGCCCTACATTACATAGAGCGCATTAAGGGCTCTTTATGGAGCAGCTTTCAAAGGAGTTTCTATTCCAATTTGCTAACATAATACTTGCTTTCCCCCAGCGCCCGGTTGGTTATTTTAGTCTAGGGAACGAGTGATACTTTTTGTTGTTATTTAAAAATACCAGTAATGCTAATTCTGTATGAAGTCGGTAACCCCTACAGCATCACATCGCAAAGAATTTTCAGCTTTTCTACGTGAATGTCTTTTTATCTGGAAAGTTTTACACCCTATTTCTATTCTTTTATCTGGAAAGTTTTACACCCTTTTTTCTATCCTGGTCTCTGAAATAGGAGGATTTTTCTCAATGTTAAAAAAAAAAAATCCCATTAGAACAATATAGTTACCAGTTATTGAGCATTTACTGGGTGCCAGACCCTTTACAAAGGACTTTATGTATGATACCATTTCATCTTTGCAGCAACCTGATGAGGCAGACACTATCGTGTTTCCCTTTCACAGATGATAGAATTGAGGCTGAGGGAGGGAGGTAAAATGACGCACCCAGGATGGCATAGCAGTCAGTTGTCGCTCAGGTAGTCTGGCTCCTCAGAATGAACTCCTAACGCCCATCATAGCTGCAGATGTGTCAAATGGGACTCCCCTGCTCAGGCCATTGCCTGCTACCTTCCCATGGCTTCCTTTCTCTTGTATATGCATTTCTATATCACATATGTATATATACAGGCATTCATATGCATGCATGTATACTACATGAAAGAACCTAAACAGTAACTTTGGTTTGGGTATTCTAAACACTTCACTAGATGTGTAGCTATAATTACTTAGGGGCTATACTAATACACATGCTCCTTGGCACTTTGATGTCATTTTAGCAAGTTTTTAAACATTTTCATATAAAGTGTCCTCATGATCCCCTTTGATGCTTAGATCAGCCCTGAGAGGTTGGCAGATGCTGTGTTCTTTGTCTCAGGTTAGCAGTGAAATGACCTGGCCCCTGGTGAGTATAGTAATAGTAACGATCCTCAAGTAAGAAACGTCACTTGCATCTCAGACACCGTGTTTGCTTAGCAGAGTTCCGTGGCTGAACTTGTCTTGTTTTGGGGACTCGGCCAGCTTTGTTTCCCTCAGTCCCTGTCCATGCAATGGACCACGCCTCCTTCGCACCTCTGTGGGGCCTGATCGAGACTCCAATCCCAGTCGTCGCCCAGGGTGCTCTGTGGTACATACATGTTGATGTGTGTGTTCACCTCTACCATCCAATTTCCACCACCAAGCCTGGCATGAGAAAGTGCCCACCTATTTAGCCCTTCATTTATTTGCTCTACATAAACATCTGCTGAATTTGCCATTGGCAATTGGAAAAGAGACAGAGAAAGAAAAGGGGGGAAAGATGTAGAGACATAAATCCCAGTTTTAACTATTTTGCCATAGGATAGGGTCCCCTGCCCCAAATACCAACCTTTGGAAAAATTCCTGGGAGCTCCACCTTCCAAGAACCAGCAGGGCAGGGCTGGGGAGTCCCAGAAATGGCCGACAAAGAAGTTCTTTGGGGACTTAATGTGCCCTCCAGAACAGTGGGCCTATAAAAGTCGGGGGAGGGAATTCTAGGGAGGAGACCAGCGTGGCAAAGCTAACAGCTTCCTCCCAGCACAGAGTTAAAAACAATGTTCAGCCTTTAGGTTGTGGGGAAGAGAATGGTGAACTCATTCTCTGTCTGGCACAAGTCGCAGACTATTAAGTCGTTTGGGAAATGTGGACTTGTACCAATCTACAAGATTGGCCATGGCCATTTTAATATGTTTTTGAAAATCAGCGAGTGCTTAAAAACTTGTAGTAAAAGCCCTAATAAACTAAATTAGACCAGGACCCTGCCAGAATTGTATTTACCTCTTGAAGTAGAGGGTTAGGAAACCACCTTAAGAATTAAAGGGAAAAAGAGAGAGAGAGAGAGCGAGAAGAAAGGCCAATAGATCTGTGTGTTCAGGGAGTTGTTTGGGGAAAAGAATGAGCTGTCCCTTCTGCTAAGCAGCTCATCCGCCAAGTGACAGGTGAGTGCTTTCCAGGACACACGGTCTCAGGACCAATGCCACCCGCCATCCCCGTCCTTGCTTTTGTTTTGTTTTACGAGTCTTATTTGTTTTTTACAAGGGTACGTTTGGAGGGAGAGGGGTGTGTAGTTACTGTAGCCAGAAGAAGAATAAATGCTTTGTGCATTGTGCATACCCACATAGTATACTGAACAAGTACTAATAAGAATAAAATTATTGGAGCGAATAAAATCACATATGCTTTTGAGTCACCTGGGAGAGGGGCCGTGCCAGCCTTTTGGAGCGCATAAACGTAATCATTCTTCACATCTGAATAGCATTATAGAATTTATAAAGCCCCTTCACATATATTATACGTTTGATCCTCAACAACCTGGTGAGTCAGGACTGATCTGTGCTATTATCCCATTTTACAGTTCAGGAGAGGTTAAGTGGTTGGTCCAAACTGTGGCGCTACTAGGAGTCAGTCAGCACTTCCAACAGCATTCTGGCTCCACAGCATTCGGCTTCACCCACGGGGGTGCGGGAGCGGTGGTACCAGTTTGAGCAAAAATCTCGAAGGTCACTGTGTCGAGGGAAAATAGTTGACATCGGATATGGACATACAACCAGGTTCCCTAGACCAGTGATGGTGAACCTATGACACGCATGTCAGAGCTGACATGTGAACTCATTTTTTTGGTTGATTTTTCTTTGTTAAATGGCATTTAAATATATAAAATAAATATCAAAAATATAAAACTTTTTTATACTATGGTTGCAAATATCAAAAAATGTCTATATGTGACACGGCACCAGAGTTAAGTTAGGGTTTTTTTAAACTGCTGAGCTCAAGAGGTTCGCCATCACTGCCCTAGACATCAGAAAAGTGGTTCAGGAGGGAAACACAGAGCTAAGGGCTCGCACAGACCAGTTCTGACACAGCCCAGCTGTGTGTCCCCCTGACACATGCAAAATGAGGAACTGTGTGGCATTGTCCTTTCTGAAGGTGTCATCAAAGGTCCCATGAAACTGATGTAAGTGACAGTGCCTTCTGAGACTTCCTAAGAACTCACCGGCATGGAGACCTCCTTTTCTGCCCATGAGGAGCCTGGTGCATTCATTTCCAATTGCGGCTGTTACAAATAACCACAAACGCAGTGACTTAAAACAATGCAAATGCATTCGCTTACAGTTCTGGAGATCAGAAGTCTAAAATCAGGGTGTCCCTAGGGTTGCATTCCTTCTGAGGACTGGCTTTTTCCAGCTTCTAGAGGCACCTGCATTCCTTGGCTTGTAGCCCCTTCCTTGTCTCACTCCCATGATCACATTTCCTACTACATCAGGGGTGGGGAACCTTTTTTTCTGCCAAGGGTCTTTTGGATAGTTACAACATCATCCATAGGCCATACAAAATTATCATCCTAAAAATTAGCCTGCTAATTTTTGGTCAAACATTTCATTAACTCACTCCTAATGCCTTGGCAGGGCCAGACCAAAGGATTTCACTGGCCTCGCCTGGCCCGTGGGCCAGATGTTCCCTACTACTGTACTATATCCTCCAGCCTCCCTCTTATAAGAACCCTTGTGATTCCACTGGATCCACCTGCACAATCCAGCATGACTTAGCAAAGTCCCTTTGATGCTGGAAAGTAATATATCCCAGGTTCTAGGGATTCGAACCTGGATATTTTGGGAGGAGCCATTATTCAGCCAACTACAGCTAGGATTAACAAAGGCTGAGACTGAATTTGTATTTTCTACTGTGTCATTCGCAAGTAGAATGATGACGCTCGGCAGTACAAACTAGGCATCCCTCCCCTCTTCCCCGTGGTCCCTGGTTGTCCTCTGTGAATACAGGTCATGCAGGCAGCTGATGACATTTCATGAGAGAAAGGAGCGAGACAGAAGACAGCTTAGAAGCTTAGAGGCGGGCACATGAGTTGCATCTCCTAGCCTCTCTTTTTGTATTGGAACAAATATTTAATCCATGCATGTCAACAGCCTACCCTGAGAGTGTTATGCAGCACTCCTTCGCCTTTCAGACTCGGTCACCGAGGTTGGCGTCCTCCTTCCGTGCTCCCATGCACTGTGCTCCCAACGTAGATAGAGTACTTATCACTTTAAAAAACTGACTTGTCCTTCGGAAATCAGGTTTTTCTCCCTCACTAGACTGTGTGCTCATGAAAGGTCGTGTTTAGTTCATCTCTGTGTATTCAAGGATCCACCTGCCTCTTATAGATAAGCCCTCAAGAAATGTTGGGGGGAGGAGGAGTGAGTGTTTTTGAGGACTTTATTTTACATATTCATGATACCAGAGGAAAATTCAATTCCTCCTGCCTCCCTTTCTTGGCCTCCTCCTCTAATTTCCTCATTTCAGCTATATCATTATCTACTACCCTTTGCATCCTGGCAAACACCCCGTCTTTACTTAAACAACTGGCTCTGTATGAAGACCCCGAAGGAAGCACACGCTTCTATGTTCAAAGCAAAAAGAGTAATTGTGAGCCTACTTCCTTCTCTCCACCAGGTAGACTGTGGGGTTGTGACAGCAGCCAGGCCCAGCGGGTTATTCTCTTTGCTCTGTGAGTGCCTATAGCTTTCGGCTTCCAGTCAACAGCAGGGCGTACCTCTCTACTGGTAGATGTTTCCAGGCACATCTTACTAAAATAAAGGGGGAAACAAAAACGCTCAGATGTTGCCTACAAAGAGTATGTAGATACATCACATTCGATTTTAATTAGTTCCTCCCTCCATGTCTTATTAACATAAAAATGGATGCTTAACAAGAAAAACTGGCATTGAGTAGGCCATCCCAAGTTTGTAATGATGACTCCATTTTGGGGGGCATGTAAGTGTAAAGAATGATTATTCCCTCCATATATTTAATCAAGAAATTGTTCTTCCCTAGCCATTTTTATTCAGTGAACAGAGCATTGGCCTGCGGACTGAAGGGTCCTGGGTTTGATTCCCGTCAAGGGCATGTTCCTCAGTTGCAAGCCTCAGCCCTGGCCAGGGCTCATGTGGGAGGCAACCAACTGATGTGTCTCTTCCTCTCCCTTCCACTCTCTCTAAAAACCAATGGAAAAATATCCTCTGGTGAGGATTGACAAAACAAGACAAAATTGTTCTAGGGAGTGAAGTGTGGGACCTTAAGGTTTAAATTTGTTTTTGTATTGATTGATTTGAAAGAGAGAAAGAGAGATAAACATTGGTTAGTTGTTCCACTTATTTACCCATTCATTGGTTGATTCTTGCATATGCCCTGACCTGGGATCGAACGCACAACCTCACAGGGTCAGGATGATGCTCTAACCAATTGAGCTACTCAGCCAGGGCCCAGGACCTTAAGGATTCAACCAAGTCAGATCCAGTCTTTTTTCTTTTCTTTTTTTTAAATATATTTTATTGATTTTCCACAGAGTTGAAGGGAGAGGGATAGAGAGTTAGAAACATCGATGAGAGAGAATCATCGATCAGCTGCCTCCTGCACACCCCCTACTGGGAATGTGCCTGCAACCATGGTACATGCCCTTGACCGAATCGAACCTGGGACCTTTCAGTCCGCAGGCTGATGCTGATGCTCTATCCACTGAGCCAAACCAGTCAGGGCAGATCCAGTCTTACTGGACCAAGTGCCTTTCAGTTCTGAGTGGGAGAGCCCTGACACTCGTTTTCATGTTGAGCTATTGCTGCTCATAGATATTCAAGCCTCTAGCACCCTATGCCAATGGTGATGGTCTAATAGACTTAAATACACCTGGAAGAAGTGGTGGACAGTCAGCAGAGCCATGCATATTGTGTCACACAAATTCCCCTTTCTAACCTGGCACTTTGAAATTCCGTAGCAAGAGGGTCACAGCGTGGCATGGTGGGACCTGGGAGGGTAGAAGTTCTGCCAGTGGTTGGCCAGCTACTCTGCCTTCGCAGGCCCCGCATGGCTGAGAAACACTCGTATATGTTTGTCCAAATGAAAGAAGATTTGTCTCCCAGGAAAACCACTTACACATGTAGCGACTACAATCTCATTTTCGAAGATCGGGTTTCGTTTTATGGCCAATCATGCTGTTTCGTGCTGCGCATCTATATTTAAAAGCACGAACAAGTCTGCCTTGTTCGGTCCCGTTCCCGTCCCTCTCTAAGGTGCATTTATGAAAACACAGACAGATCTGCTTCCACACACACGGTACAATATTTTATCGATTACAGTGAAATGGACTTATATCGTATTTCCAGAGACTAAGAAAAGAAAACATAGCAAGTGGGAAACACTGACTCTGATTATGCTAGGCATGGAGTTTAAAAGACCTGAATTGTGGGGAGGTCTTGTATGTGGGAATAATAAAATAGGTTTTATTAAAAAAAAAAAAAACTACCCTTTACAGAGATATCCCTGGCATATTCCTTTGTGTCTAGACGCATAGTATGCAGAGCACATTCCCAGGGAAGCTACTGTTAGTTTCTATATCCTTTTATAATCTCTCCCCACTGCCAAGCTTTAGTTAGACTCCTGAAATCTCTGGTCTGGATTATGCCGATGGTGATGGTCTAACTAGCCTCCAGGCGCTCTTTCCTCCCAGTTAGCAAACACTGTACAAAGGACAGCCTGCATTAAAAACCCCTAACGTCATCTGATTGGCTGGATTTACTGGCTCAAAGTCCTTTAGCCACATGGGGGAAATAATTAAAGCCCAAAGATCAGATACATATTTGCCCTCAATTTTCTTCTGTTTGGTTTAATTTTCACATGTAAGTCTTTAACGCATCTGGAAATTACTGTTTTCAATGAGATGAAAATTATATCCCCCCCCCACCCTCCCCCCACCCCCAAATAAATATCCAAGCTTCTAGCACCTTTTCTTGAGTGATCCTCCTCTTTCCTGGTCTGTGTTTTCTCTCACGTCTTCCCGCACAAGTAGGTGTTGGAGACACCAGGGTCTGTTTCTGGGCGCTCAGTTCCAATCTGTTGTCTTCTCTGCTTACTCCTTCCCCAAAACGCAACCAAGATGGAAGGAATGTAGCTTTTGGAATGTTTTAATGTCAGGTAGGGTTAACTACCCCCGCTGTTAATACTTTCTCTGAAATTTCCCTGGCTGTTCCTTTTTAAAAAATATATTTGTATTGATTTTAGAGAGGAAGGGAGAGGGAGAGAGAGATAGAAACATCAATGATAAGAGAGAATCATTGATTGGCTGCCTCCTGCATGCCCCCTGCAGGGGATCGAGCCCACAAGCCGGGCATAAGCCCTGACTGGGAATCCAACAGTGACCTCCTGGTTCAAAGGTCGAAGCTCAACCACTGAGCCGCACCAGCAGGGCCCTAGCTGTTCTTATTAGTTTATTCTTTCAGGTAAATGTTTGCATCCTTTTGAAGTTCCATGTGTATCCTACAGAGATCTTGGTTCCAATTTCATTCATCCCATGAATAAATTTTGAGAAAATTTACCTCTTTATACTATTTGGTTTTTTCTCATAGGAATATGGCATGAGTCCGAGCCTTTCATCTGCTTTCATGTCTCTGATAGTGTTAACTTGGTTTTTTATGTCAGTCCAGCACATTTCATGGTTTTGCAGTTGCTTCATCTTTTTGATGGTACTCCAAAGGCAATCTTTTGCCATTATATTTTCTAGCTGCTTATGGCTGTTACAGAAGGCTACTGACTTTTTAATGTTCATTTCATACTTAATGATCTTACTGGACGCTCATCGATTCCAATATTTTTTGGCTGATTCTCATGGTGTGTTTTTTTAAGACAATATTTCCTGAAAATAGTAAATTTTTTTTCTCTTTTCCAATAGGCAGAGATCATTCTCCTCATTTCTGTTCTGGTTCCCATTACATTGGCTTTAACTTCCAGAAAAATGTGAAATCACAAATTCAGTTTTGATCCCCCAACTTTGATGCACCTCTTTCCATACCCTTACTTCCAAATATCCTCGTTTTTTCTGGCATTTTTGCTCACCTCTTCTTCGCAAACTCCAACATCTCCTGACGCCTTGGTAACTTTCCCACACTGACCCCGCAGAACTTCATCTACTAATTACTTCCAGTGCAGCGGCCAGGATGGCCAAATAAAACAGAGGACGCCAGGTAACTGTGAATTTCAGATAAACAACAAAAACATTTTTAGTGTAAGTATGTCTCATGGCATATCTGAGATACACATATAGTAAAACAATGATTTGTTGTTTACCTGAAATTCAGATTTAACCGGGTGCCCTGTGTTTTTATTTGGTAAATCTCACAACTCGAGTGCCAGGTCCAATGATTAAACCAACGAAGCCGTGTTCACTTCTGTGATCCCACAGCTCTATACACATACGTTCTTTAATATTCTGTTCTAATTATGTGTTTACAAGGTCCTTCAGATCCCCTGAACCTAGTAGTGGCTGACATATCAGAAGCATTTAATAGATGTTTTCCAAGGGAATTTTTTAAAAAAATAGAATGAATAATGGCTAGAAGATCATCAAGTATTCATTGAGCATGGACTGCGAACAGTTTTGAATTTAAGTAAAGGAACAACCCGGTGTGTGGTTCTGCTCAGTGCTAAAGCCTCCAGGGGAAAGAGAGTCGTACGGCCACTTTTCCGGAGTTTCAGAACCGGAATGTTTCCACTCCAGCAGATAAGCGAATATATCACTTTACTTCTGTTAGTAGGAAGAGCCACAAGTACTGACGTGGAGTCAAGAGAACCCTGGATCTAATTCCGACTCTATCACAAAGTGGCTATTTGACCAGGGCAAGTCACTCCTCTTTCCTGGGCCCCAGTTTCTTCATCCGTGAAATTACCCAGTTGGAATAGAAGTGGTTGTCAAACTTCTTTAGTGATGAAGTCATTTAAAAAGGAAAGATTTCATAGAACCCCAATATCTAGTGCAAATACAGGTGGAACTGATGAGGTTGAAAATGTAGTAGGTCCTCCTTGCCCTTCTGAGTGGCCCCTTAAGGAATCCTGTAAAACACTGAGCACCACTGGGCTAGCCAGACTTCAAGGCCAACATCCCATCCTGCTTTAACTTTATTATGCATGGGTTACTGTTGTATGGTGTCCAGGTACAGGTTACCTGAGAGGGTATATGTGCACCATGTATAGAAAGTAACCTTGCAAGTAACTCGTGCTTAACTTCCACAACCTTCTTTGATGAAAAGGAGGAAAACTACTAACTTGAAGCCATCCCTGTCTAGTATAGTGGTGTCTTCTATAGCTACAGTCTCATCCAATGAGGATAGATAGTCATGATGTGATCTGGGATCATGAGCAGAGTCTGAAAGATTAACCTCTGTTGTATATGCTGTACTTCCCCTTGCACCTCTTCATAGCAGCCCCAGTGTGTGAAATGGACTGCAGAAATCACCTCCTAATGGGTCTACCTCTGTATCCAGCGGGCCCTCACAACCCAATTTCCCAGCCTCCTCAAGAATACACACCTCCTAAATACATCCCTGGTCATGTCAAACATTCCAGCTTTCCCTCAACTACTGTTGCCAAATTGCCTTCAACGACGTCCCATTGCTCTTAGTGTAAACAATTCTCAGTGAAGCCTACCACATCCTGCCTACCATCCACTTTCTCTCTCTTCAAACCCACAGCCTTCCTCCCATCAGCAGCAGGTCTTTGCACATGCTGCTCCTCTGCCCAGAAGACTTTTCCTTCCCTCTTGCCCTAGTCAGCACATGCTCATCTTTCAGATCTCTGCTTTCTCAGCTCTCAGGCCATCCCTCTGCCATGAGCTGTCGTAGAGTTCCACACCCTCCTCTTCGTCTCTCACCATCATTGCAGACCTGTGTGTGTGTGTGTGTGTGTGTGTGTGTGTGTGTGTGTGTGATTATTTGATCAACATCTGTTTTCCTTACCAAGTTGTAAACACCATCCATGTAAGGTCTATGTCCAGCACAGGGCCAGGCATAGAACATACTTATAATAAATATCTGTTGATTAAATTACTAATAAACTAGGAAAATAAATATGGTCATACTTTTCACCAAAACTTGCCGCAAGAGTTAAGAATTTATGAGTGCTTTGGTTCATCAAAAGTTACTTGTGGAACACAAAAACTTAACTAATCAGGAGATATATATATCTATATATAGATATATATATCTATGATAGTTGTGGCATGATGTTTTATTCATATTGGCCAGGAGTAGGGGGGAAACTACTCTAGGATTTTTAACACAGAGAACTGATTAAGGGAATGGTTTTCACAGGGATAAAACTGCTGAAACTAGAGCTAGTCACATGACCTCATGCATCCACAAAAGAGCCAGGAAGGCAACCCTCCATGTGCTTAGGAGGTGGAGAGCAAGTAATATTTCTAAGAGCATGAGTAGGTACCATGGGGTACAATAAAAGACGGATACTGATGCACTGGCCAATGTAGCTCAGTTGGTTGAGCATCATCCCATGCACCAAAAGGTCACCAATTTGCCTCCCAGTCAGGGCACATGCCCAGGTTGTGGGCTCAATCCCTGGCAGGAGTACATGCGGGAGGCAGCCAATCCATGTTTCTCTCCTACATCAATGTTTTTCTCCTTCTTCTTCTTCTTCTTCTTCTTCTTCTTCTTCTTCTTCTTCTTCTTCTTCTTCTCTCTCTCCCTCTCTCTCTCTCTCTCTCTCTCTCTCTTTCTAAAAAATTAATAAAAACATATTTTTTACAAAAAATTGGATATTGGTTTAGAATACAAGATAAAAACAATATAGCCAGTGATATTTATCCTATCTAATAAAAGAGAAACATGGTTATTAGCCATACATCCGCTACCCTTCCCATTGGCTAATCAGGGTGATATGCAAATTAACTGCCAGCCAAGATGGCAGCCGGCAGCCAGGCAGCTTGAAGCTAACATGCAGCTTGCTTGCTTCAGTGACAGAGGAAACCAACGTTCCCGCCTGCCTTGCCGGCCTCTGAGCTTGCAGTTTGAAACATTGTTACAAATATAGAAGCTAAACAAAACCCCAGAAGCCTGCTTTCAGCCTGCCGGGATCTCAGAGCTGGAGAGATACAGTGTTTCAATTGTAGAACCCAAACAAACCAGATACCTGCTTTCAGCAGCAGAGGCCTCAGAGCTGGAGCCAGAGCTAAAGCTGGCCCAGAATAAAAAAAAAAAGAAAGAAAAAAAAAGAGCAGTTGGGAGCTTCAGTCACCCACCAGCCTGAAAACAGCCCTGAGCCCCTCACCCAGACTGGCCAGGCACCCCAGTGGGGACCCCCACCCTGAAGGGTGTGTGACCAGCTGCAAACAGCCATCATCCCCTCACCCAGGCTGGCCAGGCACCCCAGTGGGGACCCCCACCCTGATCCAGGACACCCTTCAGGGCAAACCAGCCGGCCCCCACCCATGCACCAGGCCTCTATCCTATATAGTAAAAGGGTAATATGCCTCCCAGCACCGGGATCAGCAGAGCCACGAGGCCTCCCAGCACCGGGATCAGCAGAGCCGAGAGGCCTCCCGGCACCGGGATCAGCGTGACAGGGGGCAGCGCCCAAACCCCCTGATCGCCCTGCGGCTCTGTGTGTGACAGGGGGCGGGGCACAACCTCCCTATCCGCCCTGCTCTGTTCGTGATAGGGGAAGGTGTCCCAACCCCCTGATCAGCCCTGCTCTGTGCCTGATAGGGGGGAGCTCCCCAACCCCCTGATCGCCCTGAGGCTCTGTGTGTGACAGGGTGTGGCGTCCCAACCCCCTGATCAGCCCTGCTCTGTGTGTGACAAGGGGTGGTGCCCCAATTCCCCTATTGGCCCTACTCTGTGAGTGACAGGGGGGAACTCCCCAACCCCCCTGATTGGCCCTGCTCTGTGCGTGACAGGGGGTGGTGCCACAACCTCCCCATCGACCCTGCCTTGAGTGTGACAGGGGGCGGTGCCCCAACCCCCCAATTGGCCCTACCCTGAGCATGACTGAGGCTGGCATCGCAACCTCCCGATCCGCCCTGCTCCGTGCATGACAGGGAGCAGTGCCCCAACTCCCCAATCAGCCCTGCTCTGAGCCCGACCAGGGGCTGCACCTAGGGATTGGGCCTGCCCTCTGCCACCCGGGAGCAGGCCTAAGCCAGCAGGTCATTATCTCCCGAGGGGTCCCAGACTGCAAGACGGCACAGGCCAGGCTGAAGCCCCCGCCCCCCCCCCCCAGTGCACAAATTTTTGTGCACCGGGCCTCTAGTTTTTAAATAAAAGTATATCACTCGCAAAGGAATCAGATAGATATACATGGGCAGGGAAAAGGCCAAGCAATGGGTGAGCTTTATACTTTGCCTGACTTATTCTCTGAAATGATACCTAAGTTGTCCTTCCCAGAAAACCAGGCACTGCTTATGATCACACATAACTTCTTGGAAACCACTGCCATGACCTAGACATTTCAAAGCCAATGGCCAAAACCCCATGCGAGCTTTGTCCCTTTCTCTCCTCCCTACCCACTGTCCTAGCACCACTTGTTTTGACAATTTAATATTACACCCTCTCTGGCTGCATTCTCCTGGACCAAGAGGTCCTTGGCTGCAGCAGGAGGCTCTCACAAGCCACTGTATTTTCGTGACTGAATAAAGAGTTTATTTCTCCAAGGTACAAAGGAGTGACTACCCAGAGGCTTAACCTAAAAGCACTCTTATGATCAAAGACCTTCGCTGAGCTACTGAAGTGTTAATTGGCCAAGTGCAATTGTCAAAAATTCATTTCTATGGGAACCAATTAAAACAAGATAATTGGGCATTGTCAGCACTTTTAAATATTTATACCAGTCGATGCAAATATTTATTTACATAGCATCTGTTTGCAATTTCTTATCACGTCTGCTTTCTGAAGAGCTGCTCAGACTCTGTTAGATCATTTCTCGCGATGCTTCCATTAAAAGCTAAACGTATTCTAGTCAACTGACAGAAAGCTAAAATATTTTTGTTCAAATTCATGTGACATTGTGTATTTTTGACAATGTTTATATTCCTAATTTCCAATGGAAAGTGATACTATAGCCATCCTTTCAAAGGGAGAGTTCTGATTTTTTTTTTTTATAGCTGTTTCATTCTGTTTTCCCATGTGGTATTCATTAAAACAATTCCCAGCTTTGTAGATTTTCATTTTACCTATAGAGTGTTAAAACTTTCACACTTCTGCAATCGGTTAGCAGTATCAGCCAGCTTTGCTTGACATCTTCTTTATTACTATACATCAAATATATGCTAGTCTTGAAATATCAAAAAATGTTGGTCCCTTGGCTAATGACTCCTCTCCTATTGGAGGAATAACCCTCCCCCCCCCCCTCATTGTAAATTCTCCCTCCAGTCCCAACTTTCTTAACCATCTCAAAGCACATCTCCACCCACACCATCACCCTCTCCAAATCTGTTTACCTATCTTCTTTTCCTGTCTTTTAGAAATAAGGCTCTCCATGACTTTCTTATAGTAATAACACTTGCATTAAAAAAAAAACACTTAACATTGATAGTTTATGATTCCTGTTATATATGATATTCAAGTTCCTAATGAAAAACTTTGGAGAAAATTCCCACTATTTAAGAACAGCCCCAGTGGATATTTTAATGCATTTCCAGCTAGTTTCATCTGTACGTAGTACTTTACTTGTTTTTATGTTTTCATGTAATTGTGATACTATATGTATCTTCACTTTAATTTTTTTATGTTCAGTGACCATTTTATGATAAGCATGTCCTCCATGTAATTACAGTTCTTCATAAAGTGTTTTTTTTAATGGGTACATGGTAGTCCCTGAGTAGGTAATGGATCATGGTTTACTGGGTTGGAGAAACGTAGGGCTGAGTGTGGTGCCTGAATCTGACTATTCAGTTCCTCTCCCTCCTGACAGAAGATATGCACAGTGAACAATAAAGAGGCAGATGGGATGCAAAGTGCCAAACCCCCGTGGTGCTTATCAGCCATGGATCATAGCGGAGTGCGGAGTGTTATCTGGGGAGAGGGGCTGATGGGAAAAGTTGGGGGGGGGGAATGTTCTTGGTTTCAGCTTTGTGAGAATGGCTACCAAGGATCCATGACCTGGAGCATAAACAGTTGAGTGTAGAAAGTTTGTGCCGAGAGATGTGGAGTTCCCTGTACCCCGTTCTTCCACGTACTTTGGGAATCTGTGCCTCCTGTTTCCTCTCTCAGAGACTGGCATTTGAGACACTCCTGCTCTTGCAAAATTAAGAAATGTCAGTGCTGAGCCTCATCTTCAGATCTTCTTGTGGCTTGGTTCTACGCTGCATATTTTCATCTTTTTCCATTTCTATCACAGGTGTGAGCCTGGCCTTTTGCCCCTCTCCCCAGTGCTCAATCCTGGATGGGCTCATCTTTTGTTTGTTTGTTTGTTGTTATTGTTTTTGTTAATCCTCACCTGAGGATATTTTCCCCATTGATTTTTAAAGTGGAAGGGAGGGAGGGAGCGGGGAGAGAGAGAGGGGAACTTCAATGTGAGAGAGACACATTGATTGGTTGCCTCCCGCATGCTCCCTGACTGGGGCTGGGGAACGAAACTGCAACCCAGGTATGTGCCCTTGACTGGGAATGGAACCCATGACCCTTCGGTGCGAGGGCCGATGCTCTAACACTGAGCCACACTGGCCAGGGCCTGCTGGGACTCTTTACTATCACTCAGCTTCCTCTCCTGCTTGGACCAGGGTACTCAGGAGGGCGAGGCACCTGTCCAAGAAGGTTCACGCTCATGCCTTCCCCTGAGTCTCAGTGTCTTGCTCTACTTTTTTGTGTGTCTCCACCTGTGGCAGGATCCCAGGAGGCAGTGTCTACTGTCTCTGCTTCCTACACTGGAATTCTGTAGATCAGTGATTCTCCAAATGGGGCAGCACCTGGGAGCTTAGTCAAAATGCAGATACTCAAGCTCCACCCAGATCTATTGCATCAGAAACCCTGGGGGTGGGACCCGGGAGTCTGGGTCCTGACGGCTTTCTGGGTGAGTCTAATGCCTGTGAGTTTGAGAAGCACTGCTGTCGACCTGTCTCTGAGTGACGTAGCTCCTTGGCTTGCATATTTAGCTCAGTGGGCACCTGTCCTCAGCCGACCTGCACCAAAGCTCTTGATAATGCAGCTGCAGCTTGCCTGCTCAGATGGGAAATGCAGTCTTCACCTTGTGCTCTTGCCCCCAAACTTGCCTTGCTTGATTTTTAAATCTCCAGACCTTGAGTGAATTATGCTACTTCATGAGTAGCAAGAGCATTCATCTCTGCCACCCCCGTCCCCTATGGCGTTAGCAAATGCCTCTAGTGTTCCCTTTGCCTCTCTTCTTCTCCACTCTTCTCAAGCAAACTCAGCATTTTTGGAAGTATGCTCCACCTCCTGACTTGGCTCCCTACCTTTTTCATATGTGGGTGCTAATCCCCTTGGCTGGAACCCAGAGCCTTCCTTCCTCTTCCTCTTTGCTCTCAGTCCCAGTCATTTGTTTTCTTCCTGACATTGTTCCAGATTTGGTCCTTCGAGATCCTCCTTAGGAAGAGATGTGAAGTCAGCAATTTCAGAAGCTGCCAAACTATCCACCGTTCAAACAAATCTTGTCAATGTCTCGTTATCCAAGTTGGATAATTCTCCATCTGGACGCAAATGTTGTAGCCCAGCCTGGCTTTTCCCTGAGGCGGTTTCTCAGTCTCAGCACTATTGACATTTCAGACTGGATAATGCTTTGTTGTGGGGCTGACCTGTGCATTGTCAGATGTTTAGTAACCAGTAGCACCCCCTTCCCAAATCATGATCATCAAAACATGTCCCTAGGCCATTGCCTGTGTTCCCCTGGGGCGTGGGGTGCAATTCACTTAGGTAGGCTGTTCATTCTCCCTGGGCGGTCCAAGGACTGACACAGGCCATCCCTCACGGCAGTCCCCTGAGTCTGCTGCATTGCCGCAATCGCCGTGTTATCTTGGCACATCTTGGCACATCTTGGCACGAGAGAAGTAATCCCTGAAGGATTCCACCCTAAAATCTTCCTATTCCTTCCTCAATGAGGCCCAGAAATCAGGATGTTAAAAAGATTCCCAGGTGATTCTAATGTGCAGCCAAGGTTGAGAACCACTGCTCTAGGGCAAGCATGTCAAACTCAAAGGCTAGCACGGGCCAAATAAGGCTTAAGTTTAGGTGGGCCGCAAAGGAACAAAAGCTTCAATTTCAAGAAACGTAGGTTTATTGCGATAGAGACATGCTGAATACAAAGGGCTGAAATAGATGCGTAATCCTTAACATAAGATAATAGAACATTTTATAAAAATTAATATTTTTTCTTGAACATTAACTTACCAGGCACTGAGTAACTGCACAAATTAATAAGCGTAATGCAAATAAACCTATTTTTCTTGTTCTTCTAAAGTGAAATATTCCCTGTTGCACACACCATACAAGTCAGTACAAGACTAATGACTTGGCAATCAGTGGCTAAAGTATTCGCTGCTAGTATTAGTGGAGAGAAATGGTGGGCCTGCATGTAAGGCGAGTAAGGGAAATGAATGCAACACAATTATAGTAATCAGTCGTTAGCGGACATTGTAGTTCGTTATTAATAATTATGTATAACAGGATATTGTAAAAATTAAGTTACAAAATTTTTATTAAAGCGTTTCTTACATACCCTTACATTGGCTGGGCCGCAAAAATATTTGTTGTGGGCCGCATGCTGCCTGCGGACTGCAAGTTTGACATGCTTGCTCTAAGGCAGTGGTTTTCAACCTTCTGGCCCTTTAAATACAGTTCCTCATGTTGTGACCCAACCATAAAATTATTTTCGTTGCTACTTCATAACTGTAATGTTGCTACTGTTATGAATTGTAATGTAAATATCTGATATGCAGGATGGTCTTAGGCGACCCCTGTGAAAGGGTCGTTCGACCACCAAAGGGGTCGCGACCCACAGGTTGAGAACTGCTGCTCTAGGGCCTTGGTCTCTTTGGTTTTCTTCCTTTGATTTTGTTGAATTTTTAAAAGCCTCATCGTGCCTTTTTTCAAACTTCAAGAGCATTCAAAACATTTTAAGTCCCTATCTGTCCAACCTCACCTCTCAAATCTCATCATTTCTCTGAAAGAAATTCTTTCCTTCTCCTAGCCCTATGCCTAGACTCCAGGCCCTAGAGATAATGAAACCATTCCTCTTTAACTGATATCTGGGTCAGAGTTCCTTAAATCCATATCATGAAAGATATGGCTGTAAGAAATCATATTTTATTTCAGAAATAAGCTTTATGGAAGAAAGCCCTTTGGGGACCATTGGCAGGGAGCCCCGAGCCTGAGGGGCAGGCTATAGGAGTCAGGAATTTAGTCTTCCCACAGCCCCTTGGGTCTGTGCAATTCCAAACCAGATACAGGATCCCAGGTTGGATCAGCTAAGCTACAGTTCTCAGTGTCTGGCAATAAACCTGATGGCCAAACACTCACCCTTGTTCACTCTACTCTGGATGGAATCTAGCAGGATTTTTCATTTTTAAAAATTCTCCCCCTTATCTTCCTCTCCCCCTCATCTTCCCCTCCCCCTCATTTTCCCCTCCCCCTCATCTTCCTCTCCCCCTCATCTTCCCCTTCCCCTCACCTTCCCTTCCCCCTCACCTTTCCCTCCTCCTCCCCTTCCTCCTCCCCTCCCCCTCACCTTCCGCTCCAAAAACCTGCTCCTGCTCTCTTTCAGTCCACAGGCCAATGCTCTATCCACTGAGCTAAACCAATCTGCGCTCTTCTCCTTTCTCCTCTTTTTTTTTTAGGGCATAAGGTAGAGGGTTTTAAAGCTGTACCAAATGGAGGGATAAAAAACTCTACTTCTCTACTTGGACACAGCGCAGTCCAAGTAAGACCCCACAGGCTTGAAATACTGTACAAGTTGGGGAATTATGATGTGTTCCAAACATAGAGTGAAAGAAAGGATGGAAGGAGATGAGGTTGGAGAAAGGGCTCCCAGGCTGTCCTCACATGGAAGTCATTACAAGGCCTCTCTTTCCCGCACTCCCTCTTCACTCTCTTTCTCCCTTTCACCAGGTTCACCTATTTGCTTTAAAAGAACCCCTCAAATGAAAATTGAAAGCAATTCAGGCCTTACTCAGGATTTTCACCTTTATCCTGAGAACAATAGGAAACCACTTGGCAGACTTAATTAAATGCGTGGTCAGAGCAGGTTTTCTTTTTAAGTTTATTCTCATTGCTGCATTGAGAATGGTCTGAGGAGGAATGGACAAGAAAGGTTTGGACAGAGCAGTCAGGTGGTGATAGGTAAGAGAGATCATGGTGAACTGAAGTGGTGGCAGCAATAAGATAGAAGGAGTATTGGGCAGGTGTGGAAAGTATTTCTAAGGTAGAATTGATAGGTCTTGCTGATGGGTTGAACGATCTTTTACCCTCTCTGCATCCACCCCCTTGGGCATTTAACTTTGAAGTGTCCTCTGCCTCTTTCTCTGGACTTGACCAGGTGCCTGGCTTTGGGTAATAGAATGAAGCAGAAGTGCAAGTATGGTGCTTCTAAGTCTGCAACTCGAGAGGCCTTGCTCTTTCTTGTGTTTCTGTCATCTCCATGAGGACATTCCTGAGGCAGCTACTGGCATGGAACAGATATACGTGGCAGAGACTTGAAGTGCCCAGTCAGCCCAGTTGAGACTCATCTAGGAAGTCATCCTCTTCCTGGACACAGGGGAAAGTAAGGGAGTGGAGAGAGAGGCCAGGTGTGCTCAGTCTACACCCATCACTCATGGGTGTGGGTGTAGATGCTGCCTCCACCAAGAAAACACGAAGGCAGAAGAGATTTCTCTTCTCTACAGTGACTGTGTGGACTATCTATACCTTCTCCCTGTGTTAAGCAAGCGCGTAAGCGCTTCCCTGTGTGCCAGGCGCTATTTTAAGTGCTCTCTGTACAGGAACATTTAATCTTTCCAACAATCCTAGGGGAAGGCTAATGTAATTGCTGATTTGCAGAGGAGGAGATTGAGGCTGAAGTCAATAAGTTAGGATTTGAACCCAGGTAATTCATCTCATTGTATTCTTACTCAGTGGCTTTCTTTTCGGTCTTCAAACAAGACATGCTCTTCTCTACCTGAGGAGCTTGGTACAAGCTGTGCCTTCTTGCCTACAATGACCTTCCCTCCCCTTCGATGAGCTGCTCCATCCCAGCTTTCTGTTTAAATAGCACTCCCTGGCACACAGCCCTAACCTGGTGCCCCAGACAAAATCCATACCCTCTATTTTTGTGGCTAGGACTCATCACAAACTCTTACAGTTTCACTTTTCTATGCATAGAAAAAAAGACTAGGGCAATGGTTAAAACTGTAATAAGACTGTGGGTCCTTTTTCTGTTTGGTTGGTTGGTTTGTTGTTATTTGTTTGCTTTTGCTTTTTGTGTTGTTCAAGCTGTCCAGTGGTTAGAATGTACAACTTTTAAGTGGAGTAGCTCCAGGTAACAATGCCATTTGAAGTATGCCAGGGAGCGCCTGGAGGGAGTGGAAATGAAGATCAGTGGCTGTGTGGAGATCATTGCACTGCAGGGTCAGGGCGCCAGAGTGGTCATCAATGCAAACGTGACAATGACCAAGAAAGGTGGGAGAGGAGAGGCAATCTGGGGGCTGCATGCCACAGGCAGAGGGAGGCAGAAGAAAGCCACGTGAGCAGTGGATGCGGAAAAGGAGGTGCAATTCAGTACGTGGGCAAGAGCCACAGAACGTGGTCTGGAAGGGTCGCTGGGACTCAAGGACAGATAGATCCTGCACCTTTATGCAGTTGTGTTTTGGAAGTAGATACAATAGTGGTGTGCCCTTGGAGAGAACTGTGCAGATGGGAAAGCCTCTTCTCCATTCTGGTGAGGAGAAGGACTGAGGAGGAGACAGAGGTGAGCTCTCACCTTAGAACAGGGTCCAGAAAGCACAACAAAAGGGACGAAGACAAGGAGGATGGAAGGGCATGGACCCAAGAAGAAGGGGTCTTGTTGAGACAGGAAAGAAGTGGCCAAGGACAGCTTAAGTATGGCTTTTCGGTGGGCACAGGCACAATTAGCAGGCATCAAGGAATCAGAAGTCTAGGACGCTGGCTGGGCACAGACAGGACTGCTCCGTGGGCAGGCACCTGATGCTGTCTTGCAGGACCCTGTGCTTAGTTTCATGCTCTGTCGTCACTGTCTTGAAGTTCTTAGTAATTTCAAAGCAAGAGGCCTCACCTTTTCATTGTAGCCTGAGCCCCACAAATTCCATAGCTGGTCTTGGACATGTGTATGGGTGAGAGGCAGTGTCAGTGTGGATAGCTGCTGAGTGGACACAATCCGGTTGCTGGAGAAAGCTGAAGGTGTATCTCTTTAATTGCCATCTACTGGTGGGCCACTGGGTTGAGTATTCTGTTAGATGCTGCAGAGACAAATCCTATATAATAAAACCCTAATATTCAAATCTACCGAACAGTGGAATGACTGGTTGCTATGACACGCCCTGACCACCAGGAGGCAGACGCTCATTGCAGGAGCTGCCCCCTGGTGGTCGTGTGCTTCCATAAGGGGAGCGCTGCTCAGCCAGAACCCAGGCTCATGGCAGGTGAGCTCAGAGGCGATAGCGGGAGCCTCTCTTGCCTCCGCAGCAGCACTAAGGACACCTCGCCAGACATCCCCTAACTAAGGGGTCCCAGATTGCAAGAGGGTGTAGGGTGGGCTGAGGGGGCCTTCCCCCCTACTCCCCCCCAGTGCACAAATGTTGTGCACTGGGCCTCTAGTAGGTGAATAAGAAGTTGCCTGAGCTCATGCTCTGATTCATGTAGAATTTGAGCCACTGCTCTTCTGTTGGAAGAGTTTTAGAGCAACATCAACTGAGGCCACCTTTTGTGAGATGGAACTTCAGTGTGATTTTCAGATTTTATGTATAGGGACTTCATCAGTTTTTGTAAGTGACTTCAAAGGAAATTATTTATTAAAATTGATGGCTAGGTAAGCACTGGCCAACGATCAGCTTTCATATTATCTGCAGCAGATTTGAAAGATACTCTGTTCCTTGCCAAAACCCATCTCTTTGACATTTGAATAATTAATTCTTAAAAATCTATGATTTAATTATAAAGGTTTGGACAGTTGCCTATGAGGCATGGAAGGGTTTTATGAGTCTCTAGACAGATGATAGAAATTGGAAAAGAAATGTTTGGAAGTAGAAAATATTTGGAACCAGATAATATTTTAATGATGTTGTGGAGGAAAGAGTTGAGTATAAGTCAGCAATAGCGAACCTTTTGAGCTCCGCGTGTCAGCATTTTGAAAAACCCTAACTTAACTCTGGTGCTGTGTCACATATAGAAATTTTTTGATTATTTGCAACCATAGTAAAACAAAGACTTATATTTTTGATATTTATTTTATATATTTAAATGCCATTTAACAAAGAAAAATCAACAAAAAAAATGAGTTCATAGGTTTGCCATCACTGGTATAAGTGGAGCCTTAAGATATCCTCGGAGTGAACCTTAGCTATGTAGCTTTATTTCATTTCATTTATTTATTTATTTTACATATATATTTTTTTATTTCAGAGAAGAAGGGAGAGGGAGAGAGATAGAAACATCAATAATAACAGAGAATCATTGATCAGCTGCCTCCTGCACACCCCCTACTGTGGAGCCTGCAATCCAGGCATGTGCCCAGACCTGGAATTGAACCATGACTTCTTGGTCCCTGGGTCCGTGCTTAACCATTGAGCAACACCAGCTAGGCTGTAGCTTTTATTCTGTTTTTTTCTTTTCTTTTTTTAATTCCGGCAGGATTATTTCCTGAAAGCTGCTGGCACAGGAATCAGAGACCTTTCTGGACACTAGTGTCAGCCAATCAGAGAGAGGTGGTTTCCTCAGCAGCACTCTGTTAGGGAAGCACAGAACTAAGAGCCAAAAGGTCTAATTCTGCTCCTCGAACAAAGCACTGTGGCCCTCGAGCCTCAGTTTACCCATCTGCAAACAAAGACATCAGGTGAGAAGGATGTTAATGATGCAGAATTCCGCCTAGTCTGGCCTAAAATGCGTCTTTGGCCTCTTACTACTTCAGAAATTCAGCATCCCACTGGGAAATTAAGCTTACTGGCAATTCCTATGCAAGATATTAACACCCCCCCCCCCCACACCAAATAAAAGGTTTTTATTACAAGATGTGAAAGGAAAGGGAAAAATAGGGACCTATAAGAAGAAAAGTGGATGACAATGGTGAGGACAGTGACAAAGCTTTAAAATTTCTGCAGAATCCTGGCAGATAACCTTCCCGCAGAGGCATCTGGCTTGAGGTCCCCCTTTAGGACCTGAGGACAATGGAGGCATCTTCTACCACAGCCCAGTAAATAGCTCAGGGTTAAACGTGGAGCTGGTAGTCAGAGGCCCCCTCCTCCCAGCCACCAGGAATCTTTCCTGCCCTCCTGTCTGTAACATGGCCTCCCTCCTGCTCAACCAGCTCCCTTTGCTTTATTTTAGGAATTCACTTCCTCCTACAGCAGAGTCTCTCCCACACCATGCACTCCCAGTCCAGGTCATCCTTGCATTTCCAAATGCGCATGAATATATCCTGCTAAACAAAAGGCCACCCCCTCTGGGTTCCACCCTTTAGTGGCACAAAGGAATTAGTAGAGCTGTTCCAAATTCCACCACATACCACATTATGGCAAAGGGAAGGCACGGGGGCGGGGAGGGGGGTGGGCGTGCAGGCAGAGGTGCACTCAGGGCAATGGCGATGTTGGGAGATAGTTTGGTTGTCGCGACTGGGGAGTGGGAGGGAGGGTGGGTGTGTAATACTGTCATCTAGTGGGTAGAGGCCAGGGATGCTGCTAAACATCCTAGAATGCACAGGGCCATCTGCACAGCAAAGAATTATCTGCCACCAAATGTCAATAGTATGAAGACTGAGAAACCTTGATAGAGAGATTTATTTTCCCACTGATGCACATAATTCATCCCCCTGTAGAAGGCAGCTTGGATTTTAAATAATATTTTTTCACCATGTGATGTTTGTTTAAAATTAGTCCATACTTACCTTTGTCAGCTGAGGGAGTCTGGGTATAGAGCTTCTAAATAGGACCTGTATTTCCTGCGGAGTAATTACTCGGCTCTTCTCTCTAATGGATTTACCTATTAGGGTCTTAACAGTTACACATCCTAACAGCTCTTCAAATTCAATGTCTAAATGTTGGCTACAGCTGTGGGTTAGGCCTACATCTCTTCTTGCCTGAATTCTACCCCCTAGACTGCAGTGATGGCGAACCTATGACACACGTGTCAGAGGTGACACGCGAACTCATTTTTTTGGCTCATTTTTCTTTGCTAAATGGCATTTAAATATATAAAATAAATATCAAAAATATAAGTGTTTGGTTTACTATGGTTGCAAATATCAAAAATTTCTATATGTGACACGGGCACCAGAGTTAAGTTAGGGTTTTTCAAAAGGCTGACACGCCGAGCTCAAAAGTTTCGCCATCACTGGGCTAGAGAGTCATTAGGTTCAATTCAAGCCTGCTCCTCCTCCCTAAGGGACTGTATCACCCACCTAGCCCCCCACATCCAATTGGACACCTGGTTTTGCACTCTCCTTAGCCCCTCTTCTATCTATCTATCTATCTATCTATCTATCTATCTATCTATCCTCCTTCTCTCTCTCTCTCTCTCTCTCTCTCTCTCTCTCTCTCTCTCTCTCTCTCTCTCCCTCTCTCTCTCTCCTCTAGTTCAGTCCCTTGGCATTGACATCTGGATTAGTTCAATAAACCATCCTAACTACTCATCCTTCCTCTAGGCTGACCTTGCTGCAATTCACAGCTGTACGGACACCAGGGTGGTATTTTTGACAAAGCAAATCCATTCAGACCTCTCCTTTACTTTAGAAACCTTTAAATACCCTTCCTGGTTTTCAGGGTAAAATTCAAACCTTTATCTGGATGGAATGATTGCACTAGATGGACTCTTGCTTCTCTCTCTCCCCACTTCTGATTGCTTTCTCATGTAACATCTTTTGGTCTAGCTATTTTGAGAATCTTAGTGTTACCTCGGCTCATGCCCTGTCTTTGTGCCTTTGCACATGCTGTTCCTCTGACAAGAATGCCCTTTCCCACCTCTTCTAGCTGATCTTATTCATCTTAGAAACTCAGTTCCAACATTGCCCCTCGGGGAAAGCTCCCCTGAATCACCTGGGCCATCATTCTACAAGTGTGTCCCTCAACGTGTTTCTCAAGAAGGGTTCATTGGTCACATACATTTGGAATGTTACCCCCCTCTCTGGAATTTGTAATAAATATTAGACTATTAAAAGCTCTGCAAAAATGTTATAAGAAAAAGACCAATTGAACTACCTTTAGTGTTTTCACAAACTTACTTGATCATTTAACTTCTTTTCTTCACAACCTCATTACCAGCCTTCTTTGAACAAATCTACTTAAGCTGATTGAGGAAAAACATCTATTTTCCTGATACTGTCCCAGGTGTAGCACTGCCATAGTACTTACTGCATGTCCTTGGAATTTTGGAGTCAGTCATTTTCTTAAAATACTATTAAGAGAATAAGTTTCTCATGCAATAGACAGACTGCAAACATCTCGGTGGTAAAATAATCACCACATTTTGTCTGTGTTATATGTCTAACACCTGGAACACATTTTCAATATGATATGTACTTGATAAGTAAATACATTATTGGCCAAAAGAGTACCTACCATCTACTTTATTTGCTATTGATAATTAACATATTATTTGAATAGTGTGCACAATAAAATTATTTTGCCAAAATATCCCCATATGAAAGACAGAATACAATTCATAAGATTCCTGGAATGCTTTCTGGGGGAGCCACGCTTTGGGGGTTTCTTAGTGTCCTCGTCCTAAAGACTAGAGTCTGTGCTTGCTCTGGCGTGTCAACTGGGGGTCAGTATGGACATTTCTTTGTTGATTTGGGAGTCATTTTTTGGACTCGCTGCTGTTGCTTTGTGTTTGGTGTTTGAGAAGGCCATAACTAATGAATACATCAATTGTCTGTAAGTTGAAGAGAGAGCTTACACTCTGCATTTGCTAGGAGGATCCGGAGAACTTGGAGGCCTCCCTCATTCCACTCAGTTGAAGGGTCCTAGCCAGTGGTCCGCAAACTCATTAGTCAACAGGGCCAAATATCAACAGTACAACGATTGACATTTCTTTTGAGAGCCAAATTTTTTCAACTTAAACTATATAGGTAGGTACATTGTTATTAACTTAATTAGGGTACTCCTAAGGCTTAGGAAGAGCCACACTCAAGGGGCCAAAGAGCCGCATGTGGCTCACGAGCCGCAGTTTGCCGACCACTGTCCTAGCCTATCAGTCCATTCACTAAGGAAAGAGTCTCCCTTTACTGTTCACCCCTTGTAGACCCACTATTACTTAGGAGACCCCAACAGCCTACCTGCATATGAGCTGAGGACCCCTCCTCTCTTACGAGTCAGAAGATCTGGGTGTGTGCAGACAAGTAGCCGTGGGGAAGAGAAAATGTACAAAGCATTATAGGAGAGTCTGCAGACTGAAGGAGGAAACAGCAACATAATCAGAACAGATGACTCTTGTGAGTACCCTTAAGGGAAGAAATAAAAAGAATGCTAAAAGAAAATAATGTGAGTTCCTAGGGAGACCAGAGAACTTATTACAAAGGAGCAATCTGAGAAAAAGAAAGAGTTCTTGGAACTCAAAAACATTGTTGGAAATGGAATTGAGTGTCCTGAAGCTCAGATGGAAGAATTATGCCATAAAGAGGAAAATCTCAAAGCAATGTAAATTATGAGTGCAAAGCAAAAAATAGATGTGGAAGATGCATCCTATTGTTGTTAGAGGATAAATGAGTTTGACCTTCTTGAAGAGTAATTTGGACTCTCCATCTAGTAATAAGCTGTATACACCCTATTATAAAGTTCTCAGCATTCTAAGAAATACCCTACAGTGTAAGAGCGTGAGTCCAAAAATAAATGTTCAATATGCTTTCTGCAAACTCGTTGAATAGCAAAAATTCACAAGCGACTTAAATGTTCATCAATATGGCTGGGTTCAATACATTAGGGCATGTCCATGAATTGATTCTACTTAGCCCCTAAAGGAAGAGGAGATCCATAAATAACAATTTAGAATGCATGGCCATGAAAATATCAAGAGAATAATTTCTATATTATAGAAAATCATATAGCATGACCTTGTTTTGTTGAAAAAATTTTAATATATGAATATGTACAAAAGTGTATGCATGCATGTGTGTTTTCATAAGCATAAACAACAATTGCAGTCAGCAATGTTAGCTGTTTTTATTGTTAAACATGAATTTTTCTTCCGATATTATCCCAATACTGCCCCAGTTAGACTTCCCAGAATTCTTTTTCTAGATTGGAACATCAAAAACCACCTTCCCTCCTCACTGACCACCTTGTAATTTTGTATTAAATCATCATGTGCTCTGCCTTGGCCAGTGTGGTTCAGTTGGGTGTTGTCCTGTGCACTGAAAGGTTACTGGTTCCAGTCCCATTCAGGGCATATGTCCGGGTTGCAAGCTCAGTTTGGTAGGGGGCATGCAGGAGGCACCAACAGATGTTATGCTTTCACAACTCTCTCTCTCTCTCTCTCTCTCTCTCTCTCTCTCTCTCTCTCTCTCTCTCTTCCTCCCTCCCTCCCTTTCTCTCTCTCACCTTCCTTCCTTTCCCTCTAAAAGTCAATAAAAAAATCTTAAATAAGGAAGTAAATCATATGCTCCCTCCAAATTGTCTACTGGTCTCTCCAACCAGACAGACATTATCATGAGGGCAGGGAATGAATGTATTATTCGGGTTTAGCTCAATGTCCTCCACATACCAGGCACTCGATACACATTTAGCAAATGAGTTAGTAAGTTTAAGGACCCTCTTTCTCCTTTAAGAATTCAGGCTTTTCTTTTTCTAATGTAGAAAGAAGCCTAGAAGAGCAAAGGTGAGTTTTTCTGTCCCTCTATAGCCTATGAGACCTCACCACCCCATTGTCCGTAATGGCTTTATTTATTTTGTGACCCAAGAACAATCAGTACCAGCGCATTTAGCTACATGATGCAGTCTCAAGGGCAGTGCTGAGTAGGGTTCAAAGTAATCAATGATAGTGCGGTGAAACTTGCCCCAGTGAAGAGCTCTTGTCCAGTGAATTTGTGGATGGATAACAGATGGTTTTCTTTGTTAATACTTTCATGGCTACAGAAGAACCGGATATCAGAGGCAGTAGTGAAAACTTTCCTTAGGTGAGAACATTCTACATTTGTTTCCTAGCAACAAGTCCCTCCAGGGAGCCAAAGGGTCCACAATTTCAGAGGAGTTTGGAGGGGTGAGTGGGAGGGCTGTGTATATCATGCAGGGAGGTCAGACCGATGTTCCAAATTTCTTCCAGTCAGTGCCGCATAGAACACCTTGCTAAGCCACACCATAGGATTCAGCTAAAAAGGTCAACTCGATAGAAATGTATCCGAGTAAAGAACTTGTGTAAAACACTGTGAAAGAAAAATTACCCCTTTTCTTCCTGGGCCCAGCAGTTCCGTAATTTAGCAGTTGGTAAGTCTAGGAGCCTCACCCCCAACCGTGTCCGTGGATAGTAAATGAGGAACCACGTGGCTTGCGAAAGCATTTAGGGACTTTTCCCATGTGGGATGATGCTCTGACTCAATTATACTCAGCAGTGGGAGGCATGGAGATGAGAGGTAGGCAATCTGGGAGAGAAAGGTGGGACAATATTAGGGCTTTGGCTGCCAAGAGTGGAGATTCCTTACCCAAGCAAGGCTCTCTCCATAGCACCTTCCTAGCTCCAGTGTCATAGACTTATCTTCTTATTTGGTTTTTCCAAACTGGCCTTCTGATAGTAAGAATAACAAGAACAGTAGCAACACCAGGAAGCATTTACCCAGTCCCCACTGTGAGCCAACTTATGCCACTACTTTACACATATTATCTTCTTTAACCCTTCCATGATTCTTCGAAGTAGCCACCAACATAATTTCTATCGATTTGCTGGTCACACTATTACTACAAATGGCAGAGTTTGGAAAAATATTGCCTGCCGAAGTGACCAAGCTGACTTATCCAGACTCATGTGGGTAGCATGACAAGAACTTTTTCTAGGTCTGAGGACCCTGTGACTGAGTGTTCAGTCCTGGAGATGACCTGAAATTGTCTGAGTCTCAGAATGCGAAGTGTTCACACCAATCATGGGGACTTACCTGACACCCCCCGTTAGACCTACTCCCCTGAAAAGCACTCCTTTGGCTATAACTGTGGTAGATTTAAAAAAATAATGGATTTGGAAGCAAGTGGAGTTGTGGTGGGATAACACCACACTGAATAATTGCCTACACCAGTGGTAGGCAAACCGTGGCTCACGAGCCACATGTGGCTCTTTGGCCCCTTGAGTGTGGCTCTTCCACAAAATACCACGTGCGGGCGTGCAGGTACAGTGCGATTGAAACTTCATGGCCCATGCGCAGAAGTCAGTTTTCGGCCTGGGCGAGTCTATTTTGAAGAAGTGGCATTAGAAGAAGTGGGGGGTACATTCGCTGAGGTCAACCCCTCAGATTGAGGATGTTTTTAGCAAAGGCCAGCTTAGGAGTACCCTAATTAAGTTAATAACAATGTACCTACCTATATAGTTTAAGTTTCAAAAATTTGGCTCTCAAAAGAAATTTCAGTCGTTTTACTGTTGATATTTGGCTCTATTGACTAATGCGTTTGCTGACCACTGGCCTACAAAATTGGCAAGTGCCTCTCAAGCACAGACAGTCTAATTGTTTCTCTCTTTTCACTGCCTTCTGGAAACACCACTCCCCAGAAACACTCTCTGTTTCTTGGAAAAGAAACTTGTCCACTTATCCCAATAAGCATGAATTGAGAAAATCATAGCCTTTAGGAGGAGTTTCATATAGTGGAACAATGTGTTAGAACTGGGCCTACAAGAACATGTCCAATGTCCATGTGAACCAGAAGCAAGAGAAGGATGATTCTAAGCCAGCGGTCGACAACTGGTGGTCCGTGAGGTCCGAAAGGTTGGCGACCGCTGCTTTAAGCCATTGAACGGGGCCCTAGGCTCTCAGGTTTCCTCTTGCCAGGATCGCACCTGGGACACAACATCAGCCTTGAGTGATCTTGAAACTCTAGGGTGTGCAGGGCGGGGAGCTGAGCATGAAATGAGATGCTATCGTTACTCCCGTGTTTTCTCTCTGGGCTAAAGCTTCTTGTACCTCTAAGAAGTTTCCCATTAAATATGTTTTCATCTCTGGATTTCTTATTTTTCTCAGTCAGTGGCTGGACCTTCAAGGGCAATTCACTCTTTTTCATTTTGAGGTGGTGACTGTACAATTTTGTAATGCACTTTTCTCTCTCTGTTTCAGAGGCTACCCTTCAAAGACAGACACTTCACCTGCAGCAAAATGTAAGTACATTTCCTCCTTGCAATGTCTACTTCTCCGCTGTCATCCTGAAAACCTCCCAATCATTAAGGCTCCCTCTCACATTGTTCCACTTTTAAAGTCCGGCTTCACAAACACGGCCACGATTAGAACTACCTTCCCTACCCTTGATCTGTAGAGCACTGCAGAGCATTTTATAAACTGTTTGAGAAGCAAATTGCACTTGATCAGGGTTATGCCTATACTGCATCTAAAAAGCTAGTAAAAAGTGCAGAGGAGCCCTAGCCAGTTTGGCTCAGTGGGTAGAGTGTTGGCCTATGGACTGAAGGGTCACAGGTTCGATTTTGGTCAAGGGCACATGCCTGGGCTGTGGGCTTGATCCCTAGTAGGGGGTGTGCAGGAGGCAGCCAATCAATGATTTTCTCTCATCATTGATGTTTCTATCTCTCCCTCTCCCTTTCTCTCTGACATCAATAAAAATAATTTTAAAAATATTTTTTAGATAAAGTGCAGAGGAAAAATTAGGCAATATTCTTTTAGACATTATGACCCTCAGACAGCAAACATTTGAATATGCAGGTTCTCTCCCGTGGCTGCCGAATTTATTACTCTCTGCCCAGCTGCTCCTCACAGTCACAGGCTGTTTCAGGTTGAATAGCATTGTCGGTATCTTGATAATGCCTTCCCGTGGGTATTGCATTGAGGCTGCTCTGTAAACCAGTGTTCTCTCTAGGACGAAACTATTATGTTGCTTTACTCTTGGCATTGCCAGTGTCCGTACCCAAATTCCAAACTCCCTCTATTCTAAAGACCCAATAAAATGACACCGGGTTTGAGCAGGGAGTTTTGAGTATTTTAGAGGTTGGTCTACGTGATTGGAAATAATTGGGAATGAGTATGAGAATGTTTCTTGCCTCTTTTTAATAAAAATAAAGTTTATATTCTCTCTAGAATAAATTGATCCCAGTGCTACATACAGATATTCAAACATCAGCACAAGAAACATTCATCCTTAAAACCACCCAAATATTACATCAAAGTATTAAGCATTCACAGGGATATTTTGGAAAGTCAGTCTCTGCATGATATTGCTGTGGTCTGTATTGCATTGTCAAGACACCTGCATGTTATGAATATTTTAAGCGGCTTTCATGGATGGAGTCACGTTAGACTTTTATGAGCAGCACTATCACGAGTATTTTATTTGTACAAGTGTTAACCTTTGACCGTATTTTCTCTTTTGAATGTGGAAACTGTTCAGGAGAAAATGTCTGTGTTTACTTTGTTTATTTCGTAGCTCTTTCATCACACAGTTTCTGCTTATGTAGGTTTACCACTGCTTTTTAAGGATTTAATTTTAAATCCTAATAATAGTTGCTATGTGTTCACGGCGAACATTAGGTGGATGGCAATTTAAAGCAGCATTTTAAATCATTCTGTGCAAATACGCAACTAGAAACACATTTAGGACAATTACCTCAAGATCTCTTTGTCACAATTTCAGTCGAAAGCACCTTTATTGTCCCGGATTTGAGGGGTGGGGAGGGGAGAAGGCCAGCCATTTCACCTTAGAGGGGTGAATTTGTGATTGCTTTATTTTCACATTTTTTTTCTCAGGGAAATGCAAAGTGGTTGGTGACCTCTTATGCTAGTGAATATTCTGAGAAAAACATGTGGGCTAGGAGTTTACACTATCCAGACAAAATGGATCAACATACCTCTTTCTCATCATCTCTGCACAACTGGTAGAAACTTGGTCTGAGCCGTGGCATCATGGCAACACATTCAAATCACCAGGCAATTGTGACTTGGGTTCGTTTTGGCAACCGGACTGGATCAGCCCCTTCTGGGGGTGACATCATTCCTAATGATGATTGCATTAGACAACCAATGCAAGTGTTAACAGCCTCATCAGCGCCCCATTCAGATGAGCCCTCATCTAGGTGAATGGCTGGAAGCTTTCAAAGTAATTGCCCTAACTGGTTTGGCTCAGTGGGTAGAGCGTTAGCCTGCGGACTCAAAGGTCCCAGGTTCGATTCCGGTCAAGGGCATGTTCCTTGGCTGCGGGCACATCCCCAGTGGGGAGTGTGCAGGAGGCAGCTGATCGATGTTTCTAACTCTCTATCCCTCTCCCTTCCTCTCTGTAAAAAATCAATAAAATATATTAAAAAACAAAAACAAAAACACACAAAAAACCTTTACTAGGCCCTGGAAAAGTATATGGGCCCCATAAAACCCCGAGGCCACTGAGGGAGGATAATCTTAGCCAAGTCAGGAAGGAATACATATAGAGCAGCGGTTCTCAACCTGTGGGTCGAGACCCCTTTGGGGGTCAAACAACCCTTTCACAGGGGTCGCCTAAGACCATCGGAAAACACATATTGAATATATAATTACATATTGTTTTTGTGATTAATCACTACGCTTTAATTATGTTCAGTTTGTAACAATGAAAATACATCCTGCTTATCAGATATTTACATTACGATTCATAACAGTAGCAAAATTACAGTTATGAAGTAGCAACGAAAATAATTTTATGGTTGGGGATCACCACAACATGAGGAACTGTATTAAAGGGTTGCGGCATTAGGAAGGTTGAGAACCACTGATATAGATGTACCTCCAGAGATAAAGAGGGCAGGTGATGGAAGAAAACTCATGACCAAACAACAAAAGGCTCCTGTCTGAGTCCCTGATCAACCCCTTAGAAACTGGATGCTTTGGGGGAATGTTACTAACCCAGGGGTGGGCAAACTTTTTGACTCGAGGGCCACAATGGGTTCTTAAACTGGACCGGAGGGCCGGAACAAAAGCATGGATGGAAAGTTTGTGTGAACTAATATAAATTCAAAGTAAACATCATTACATACAAGGGTACGGTCTTTTTTTTTTTTTAGTTTTATTCATTTCAAACGGGCCGGATCCGGCCCGTGGGCCGTAGTTTGCCCACCCCTGTACTAACCCCTTCGTTTCTAAGGGTCTTCATTACAGGTGGGAGGAGGGGAAAGGAAAACGCTGTTCCTGCTTCCATCGAAGGGTTGCTGTGATGAGCACATCAGATGATGTTTCCGAAAGATGTTCCCATCCAACGATGGTTTGTATCTTTTAGGGATTTTTGATCAGATTACTGGAGGCTCCCTCTGTTTTAGTGGGAGTCCCTGGGACTCTGAGGGCAAACGTTGGGCCTTAACATTAATACTGCATCATGGAAGAAAATAGAACCACACTGGGCCACATTGGGCCCCTGGAAAGACTCGAGCCCACATTTTTTTGTTTCTTTTCAACCACACATACTCTTTGGGGCCACGGCCTCTGGTGGAGGAGGATTGTCTTCTGGGTGGTAGCGGTGAGAAAGTTGCCAAACGAACCTGAATTATCCCGAGGCCCGTAAAATGCACAATTGCTTTTTAAGAGGCCTGGTGATATTGTGTGTTCCTTTCGAGTTTTGGCAGTAACGATTTTCTGCAATTTGTGGTTTTGCAATTTCTCTTGACGCAGACAACACTCTGGCTCTCATTCAATGCCCCACTGGTGGGGGAGGGGCTGGAGGAGGGAGGAGAGAGAAATTCTCTGGGGCTCCAACCACTCCAGCAAAAGAAGGAAATGTTAATGAAATAAGTCAGACAGAATGCCTGAGACTGGTGGACGCTGGTTGGTTAGCGGGGGAAGAAGCAACTGTTAATAAATTGTGTGGCGCGGTAGGGATTCCATTGGGGCTGTGGTCGGCTAGGCCAGGGTCTGTTCCCTTGAAGCCTTCTTGACTCTCCACTGAGCTCTGCTTGGATTGGGTCTCAGTCCCTTCCTTTTCTCTCTGCAGTCAGCAAGGGTAGAGCCTTGTCCAGGCTAAACATCCCAGCTGCTTCCCCTGGCCCCTGTGGCTGCCTCCTGTTTCTAGTCATCAGCTCAGGAAAGGGTTTGCCCACTGTGTTTGCTTAGTTTATGACCGCTGCGCATTGGGCTGAAGGACTTAAAGTTGCACCCAGCCCAAGCCAGTGTGGCTCAGAGGATAGAGCACCAGCCCTAGGACTGAAGGGTCTTGGGTTTGATTCTAGTCAAGGGCAGGTACCTCGGTTGCAGGCTCGATCCCCAGCCCTGGTCGGGGTCCATGCAGGAGATAAGCAATCCACGTGTCTCTTTCACACTGATGTTTCTCTCTCTCTGTCTCTCCCCCTTCCTTCCACTCTCTCTAAAAATCAATAGGAAAATATCCTCAGGTGAGGATTAAAGTTGCATCCAGCATCAATCTTGTATTCCTTCTCTGTTCACTTCTATATATCAACACAGCCCCCTGTTCTCCCTGGAGTGGAATCCGGGACTCAGGCCCATAGTTCATGGCTTTCTATGCATCCAGGCCACTTCTTTCTTCTCCTTTCATGACCTAAATGTCACTGTTACGTTTGCCTCTTAGAGAAATAGAAAGAAAAGTACTACTCATGTTAATTGGATAGTTTTTGCATATTGGGGAAACTATGACCTTCTTCCTGTGTGTGTGTGTGTGTGTTTTAAAGCTTTCGGGAACTGTTTGTGCCTTTGGAAGTCATGGGATTGAATGTTGGAAGATGCTTTCAACCTGGGGCAGGTCCAAAGCCCGCCCCCTACCCACACATACCATCCTCCTCACGACACCCTCTCTGGGAGTTCTTTCTGGAGCCCAGGGAAGCCAAATCCACTTGTTTATAGCTCAACCTTCAAACTTTCTCCTGCTGACCTGAGATAACCTTCAAGGGGACTGGTTGGTTTGCCTCTGAGGCAGCTCCGAGGTTGATATGACAATCCTCCAAGTCCTTTGGAATCTGATTCCCTATGCTCTCTGAGTCGTCCTTGTCAAGGCTTAGCATCCCCATTCCCTCAGACATTCTTCCTGTGACTGGGTTGAGTTGTCCTTTTTCATTTGTCCCGGTCACTTTCTTCAATGTCCCTCTTAATGTCACAGCCTGAACCTAAGAGACGGCTGCCCCAATGGCTGACTACCACAGCGCCCAGAACAAAAAGCTCTCCCATCGTTCCGGTCCTGTTATTTCTATCACTCTAACCCACGAGCACCTCACCGATTTGAATAGCGCTTGAGTCCTGAGGTTAACCTTAAAACCTCTAGATATGTTATATAAAAGCTGCCATAAAAGCAGATTTCTTTTTTCCCAGTCGCGTATTTATGCACTTGGTTTTGAATGTAACGCAAACCTTTGCATTTGTCTCGGCGATGCTTCTTAGTTTCAAAATCTTGGTGAAAACTGTTAGGAGCTTTTTTAATTTGCATTATTTTAAATCCTGTCCCAGTTTTATGACATATTTGACTTGTCTCCTGACTTCATTTAAAAGAGTGATAAAAACAGTGAGTATCTGTATTTCAAGCTCCTCGGCGGTCGAGTCATGTTTTATTCATCTCCGTCTCTCCTGAAATGGCTGTGACATTCCGTTGAACAACCAGATGCTCAATAAATGCTTTTATGGAATTAGACAACGAAATCAGATACAGGCAGCGTTCCCGCCGCCTGACAGAGAGCTATCTTTAGAGTACTGTCTGTGATAGCAGTGAAATCAATTCTTAGAAATGAAGAACAAGATGAGTATTATGCTGTGTTGCTACCGCTTGGTGATTTTGTAGCTTAGCGCTGTTAACACGCTAACAGGGCCACCTTCGGACCTTGAGTGCCCGGCTTCTGATCTTACTAGACCAGGGGTGGGCAAACTTTTTGACTCGAGGGCCACAATGGGTTCTTAAACTGGACCGGAGGGCCGGAACAAAAGCATGGATGGAGTGTTTGTGTGAACTAATATAAATTCAAAGTAAACATCATTACATAAAAGGGTATGGTCTTTTTTTTCAATAGTTTTATTCATTTCAAACGGGCCGGATCCGTAGTTTGCCCACGGCTGTACTAGACTTTGCTGGCTATGTGCTTTGGAGCAGGTTATTCCCCTTCTCAGGTTTGCTTTCTGATGTGTAAGATGAAGACATATTATTCCTGTCTGCCTCATAAAGGTGTTGTTTTGATTAAGTTCATTAATCCATGAAAAGAATACCAATAATATAAAAACAATATTTAATCGTAGAAACAGTTGTATTACTGTTTCTTTTGTTGTTATTTCAAGGTATATTGGTGTGACTACCCTATCCTAAGGTGAGTTGGGCATAATTTGTTTACAGGGAACCCAGATTAACTCCACATAATTTCATTATCAAATTACCTTGTGTAATGTAAACATAATTCAACGACTTCATGGCCCATCTAAGTTTAGGTATTTATTCAAAAGAAACACAAACATCTAAACAGATGAAAACAATGTAAATTTTTATTAAAGTCCCTCAAAGGGGAATCAGAGTACATTTCACAGCAAAATATACAAAGATTTCTTTACCCAAATCCCTCCTGGTAACTGCACAAAAACCTTGCCTCTCTCCCACCACTGCTCTCTATTAAAAAAATCCTAGTTGGTGTTGCCTTTTTCATCACTTACCTCTTCTCTCCTAGCAATGCCCAATTCTCCAGGCTTAATAAATTACTAGACTACTATTTTCTGTCTCCAACAGTTTCATTTCCTATGTAATTTCAATGTGGCCCTTCCAGGTTTCTTCTGGAAAAATAATTACATACGTAATATACTTATAAAGTTTATTGGTTAATGGCTGTGTGGCATACAACTTACAAATAATATAATAATAAAAATAAAATATGTAATTAAGAAGAATGAAATACCCTTTCTTGTAAATTCCATTTGGCCAACTGATTCTCACAAAATGCTTTCCTTGAGTTTTGCTGAACTCCTGTATCCGTAGCCAACCTATGGGTGCAGCAGATGAGTAAGTGTAGTTTACACATAGATGTGGTGGATATTTTTATTTATGTTAATAAGTGGGACAAAGTGAAACAACCAAGATGCATGTTACAGATCCACTTGCTCATCTGTAATTTGAGCGACTTCTTTGCTAAGTTGGGTAACAGTGTTTAATTCTATGGAATACTTCCTCGAGTGTCTATGCTAGTCACAGCATAACAGCTATAGACACAACACTCCTTTTTACTTAATACGCATTATTAATGTTTTCTACATCTTTTGTTAAATTTTAAACAACCAACAAGACATTAAATCAAACCTTGATTTGTAGTATTTATTGATTTATTTGGTGTAAATACTCCTGCCATGGCCAATTCCCAGTAACCAACATGACATCACTGGACATGGGAGTAGGAAGGGATGGTCAGTACCTTTACATGATACTTCCACCATGTAGATACAATAAGTGTAACAGATCTTTTTAAAAATCAAGACTGTGTGTTGAAATTTATCAAGTATTCTGCATCTATTGAGATAATAGTTTAGTTTCGTTCCTTTAATCTATTTGTGTGATAGATTATACTCACAGATCTTCTGATGCTGAACCATCATTGCATTCCTAGTGGTCTTTGCAAATACATTAGTAATATAATTTGTACCTATTCTATTTAAATTTTTTATCTTCAGTTATGAGAATGAACTATAGTTTTCTCTTTTTTTGGTTCATTATATTCCTCTTTACATTTACCTAGGATTAGGTGTCCTTGTACTTTAAACATTTAATGTATACTTACTTTTCTTCAGACTTTCCTCTCTTTCTCTCCCTCCTTCCATACCACTCTCTTCTCTCCTCCTTATCTAAAGATTCCTGTGGTGCTTCTGCTCAGCCCTCCACCCCACCTAGGACTCAAAGTCCAACCAAATCTTTAATAGGGGCTTATGCTCCTGCTCCATGGTGATATTGGGAACAGCCAAGATCCTAGCCCCCACGCAGTGATGTTGGGCTCAGTTACTGTTTATAAGCTGAGTGTGTGTTCTCCCTGGACCATAACTGTAGTCCCAGGCAATGGGTGACACAGCCTTTTTGTTTCTCCTTTGACAAGCTGAGAAGACTCACATTCCCTCCTGAGTTCAAGCAGGGAGCCCAACTTCAGATTGTAATCCCCAGTAAACCACAGGTGCTGAACTCCTCGCCCGCTCTGATCCTTGTCCTTCCTTGTTCCTGTTCCAGATGGACGCTCCCCTGGAGGGTTCACCCCTCCACTTACCTCTTTGTTTTTAATGTTCTACTTGTAGTCTCTGGAGTTAATGATTTTGTTTGTGAACAAGGCTAAATCTTTTGAATACTTGATTGATTTCACTGAGTCCCATAAACGTATATGGTCTTCTGGGGGAATTAATTGAGATAATGATGTGAATTAAAAACACGCAAAGGATTATAGCAACAAAAGGAAACACTGGTGTAAAGGTACATGCTCTCAGCCAGAAAACCCTCCTTCTCTTTTGTGCCTACTTAAATCTTAACATTATTCCCTGGCTACATATTCTAACTCATATTCATCTTCCTGCAATGTAATCTCATAAATCAGTATTTTTGAGCACTATACTAGCACTGAGAATACAGTCATCAAGGAGATAGGTGTGGTCTCTGTTGTCATTGACCTTATGTCTAGTGTGGAAACAAACAAAAATTTACAATATAGCATAATAAAATATCAATAACTCTAGCAATTATAATTAGAGCATCTATTTAACGATTGATCACGTACTCATTTTTATTTTTCTCTAATTTTCACATGTGGATTGATCATGTTTCCCAGTTTTGAAGACAGTGAATGTATAGCCTGTGTTTCTCTTACTGATTGATGTCCATGATTTCACACACAGAGGCAGGGATCGCTGTTCATCCCCCAGTGGGGTTAAAGTGGGTTTCAAGCCACCACAACACACAAAAAGGTAGCTTTAAGGTCAGCTATTACTGCTTTTTGTCAATGGCCATTATAGAAGTTATAGGACAATTTGTTGGTACAGTGAGATCTTTAAAGTCTCCAAGTTAGAGTATGGTTTAGAATAAGACTATTTACTATTTTAGAGTTAATTTAAATAAGAAGCACCAGGTTATTGTGTCTTTATGTTAATTTTAAGGCTGAAATAAAGTAACTTTAAAGTGGCTCAAGTAACTTTATTCCTGATTTATGAAGCATCTTGTCTTTTAAAAGGAGAGAAGAAGTAGACGGGGAGAGACTCAATGCTACTTAAAAGACACTGTAAAAGCTCACTGCCCAGATCATGAAAAGATACCAGTTTAAAGTACCTCCAAGGAGTTTCTATCATCTACCCCAAATATTTGGATCAAAATAAAAGATAATGAAATGATATCCACCAAATGGCTAGAGCAAGAGACAGAAAATGCAAGTGCTAGTGAGGATGTAGCACAATTGCGTTCTCACACACTGCTGGTAGATGAGACATTTGGTACAGTTACTTTGGAAAACTGGCATTATCTCCTAAAAAATGAACATATGGATACCCTATAACTTAGCAATTCTATTCTGATGTAGACACCCAACAGAAATGCATGTGGCATATACACAGTGAAATAGTAGACAGCCATGAGAATGTAGAGTCTACAACTACCTGCAACCACACGAATAAACCTTAAACAATGTTGAATGAAAGAAGCCAAACAATGGAAAGTGCTAATGTAACTGGGATCATTATGAACTCACCTTGAGAGTTTTACAACCAGACCTAATCCAAATTTAGTGGATGGTAACCAGTTGAACCTTTTCCATTGTATCTTTTCCCCCTAAATGCTATCATGTCAGCATCAGATGGAACAGATTCAAATGACCATCTTCCAGATCCAAGGGATTGAAAAGACATCAAAGATGCATAGCTAAGAGGTCAGTGAGCAAGGGTAGAACATTGAATGCATCTTCAGTGCATGATGTCAACTTCTCAGCCAGATACTTTATGACAATGGGAATGAGGCATATAAGAAGCAAAGCTTGAAGGAGGAGGCTGAGGGTCAACAGCAAAATCCAAATCAATTAGAAGGGGTCATAGTGAGTTAATGTCACCATTGGGTACTCAACCACCCAAAGACAGTAAATTAGAGGATCTGATGCTGAGAGGAGGACCACAACAGTGGAAAAATAGGAGCACATCTTGATCTGAGGCCAAGGTTATAGTTGGACAAAGACTAGAAGGTATGGTGTGAATTGGAAGCCAGAAATATGGGACCAGCTTACTAAAACTTCACAGCTCCAAGAGGCTCTCAGACTAATTATACCTAAGAGATTAAGATGGTTGTGAGCCACTGTCTCACCATGAGAACTAATGGTTAAAGGGCTTATTTTGTGAAATTATCCATACATATCCATCTTAACTCTGTAATTACAGTTTTAACCTCCAATTGCATACAGGGGTATTTAAAGAATGTTATTTTTTTTATTATTAAAACGTAAAACCTTTGCAACTATCACATTCTGTAATTCAGTGCCTTTGAATACATTTTCAGTGCAATGAAACTTCATTGTACTGTGGTGAAGTCAGTGGGCCCCAGAGTTTAGCCCTAGACCAGTGGTCGGCAAACTGTGGCTCGCGAGCTACATGCGGCTCTTTGGCCCCTTGAGTGTGGCTCTTCCACAAAATACTGACTTCTGCGCATGGGCCACGAAGTTTCAATCGCACTGTACATGCGCGCCCACACGTGGTATTTTGTGGAGAGCCACACTCAAGGGGCCAAAGAGCTGCATGTGGCTCACGAGCCGCAGTTTGCCGACCATGGCCCTAGACTATCAGAGATGAGGTGGGGCACTAGCAAAGAAAGCAGGGAGATGCCGATTGGAGGGAGGTTCTGAGTGGCACACATACAGTGTGGCAGGAAGCGGGTGGTAACTTAAACTACTGTGAAGTTATTGATTGTCTTTCCTTCTCTGCTCATAACCTGTACCCTTCAACATACTTTTAAAACGTGCAGCAAGCATGTACCATTGGTCAGACACTGAGCGAGGTATGCTAGGTGGAGATACAATACCTGAATAAAAACAGGCAACGCCTGTGCACTTAAGGAGCTCATATTCCAGTGGAGGCGACAAGGTGAAGATAGAGAATAACTAAGGCAATACCTTCTTCCACAACATTTGCCCCCAAATGAGGAGAGACTGCCTTTAGTCATTTTTCCTGGGTTGGTATCTTTTTCAAGATTTCTCAGCCTCCTCTCCAAAGCCTCCTGCCCGGAGTAATCTCTCTCCGTACGCAATGTGATTGCATTATGACAGTTCCCAGGCCTTCGCATGTAGGGTCCCACAGCCTGGGGTCCTGAGAGAGCTGAATGAGTGAGTGATACTGCCACTCACCGTTATGTTTCTTGGATCTTTATACATGGAATTAGATGCTGAGTCATTTCATAAATGCAGCCCATCAGGGAAGGGCTGAACATCACTGGATCCAAGGAATCTCAGTAGAATTGCTAGATCCATGGTTCTACCAAGAGTACTAGCAGCGCCCAGTCAGTGCTGCTCAATGGTTGAGCATCAGTCCATGAACCAAGAGGTCACAGGTTTGATTCCTAGTCAGGGCACATGTCCAGATTTCGGGCTCAATCCCCAATAGGGGTCATGCAGGAGGGAGCTGATGTTTCTCTCTCATTGATATTTCTCTCTATCCCTCTCCCTTCCTCTCTCTCTAAAAAAAAAAATCTTAAAAAAAATCAATAAAAACATTTTTTTTTAAAGAGTACTAGTAGGGAATAGAGGGTAAAGAGATCAAGCTCCCTAGGATTCCCAAATCTCTGAATTAGCAAACAGTTGCTCTTTGTTTACTTGTCTGTAGCCTCTTGAAATTTGCTGGGTATAGCTCCAGAAAAAAAAAAAATCACATTTGTTTTTAAATTCTAATAGTCCATGGTTCATTGTTTTTGCAATCTGTAAATTTAACGGTACACTATTCTGCAAAATGCAAAATAAAACCAACAGTTAAACTGTGTGAGCAATGGTGGCCACCTTCCCAGTCCATCATCCTTTGCCAGGCCCCAGGGTCCCTCAGGCGTTCATTTCACCCTCTTTAAGACTCTCTTGGGTGAAGGTCTCACAAACTGGAGTGATCCCAGTAGTTAAAGATGCTCTTGTTTTTCTAACACCGTGGCATCTAAACACAAAATAACTGCGTTACTTGGTGATCACGGTGATCTTTTCTGCCACCATGGTTATTCTGGACTTATGATAAGATGATCCCATAGTGTATCATGAATGTGCACTGGTAACTTTGACAACTGGTACATTTTACACTTCAACTTTGAAAACTAAATCCCGTGTGGACTATGACTCCCTGTGATTCTTAAATTTTGTCAGTAACGTTTTAAAGCTGATAGCAAACGCTTAAAGTACTCCTGTTTTATCTGTTATCAAGATACATCATTCTATTTACACTGTTTTAAAGGAGAAGACCTCCAAGGCCCTTTTAATGATGTCATTAAAATGAAGACTAAATAGAAGGGGGGCTGAGAGACAGTATCAAGAGAAAGCGCCTCTCAGGAAACTGGAGAATCCTCCTTTTATTCTAAAGTTTTCACAAACCTGCAAGAGCTGTGCCAGTTAACTGGTTTTTGTCGTTTTGCTACAGCACTAAGTCATGCTTAATGGATTCTTTCAATAGAAGAGCTGTGTTGCAATTTATTAAAAGAAAAGGCAGGCAGCATCAACCCACTAAAGGTCAGAGAGGAAAAAAAAGCAGATGGGCCTCTTCCCCTGAATCAGGTGAAAATGGTCCTGCCTGTCAAGATAGCATCACTCTGTGGAAGAATTCATTATTGATCCAAAAAGAAGCATCTGAAATCAATGCTGATCCTTTCTATATTCCCCACCACCACCTCTAATCAAATGAGGGGGGAAAGGCAGTAGTACCTGCAAGGTGATGCCAAACTACATAGGAAACATAACTTGGGGTATAGGCTACCCAGACAGGGGTCTGCTTAGAGCAAACCTACTTCATTCACAGGAGCATCATGGGCACAGGCCTCAGTGAAGACTGAACTGAGACCTTTTATCTCAAAGAGATCAAATTCCTACAGAGACATAATTGCACCAGTCGGCCCTGACCCATCGCTGTAGCTCAAGTTAATAGCGGAGGATCAATTTACAAAGTTGCCCAGCTAGGTTTGTTGCTGTGCCCAATTGGTTTCCAATCTTTTCTGATTATTTTCTTTACACACAAACTCCTTTTGTATCCCCCCCCTCTCTCCCCTCCCACCCACGTTGGAACTCATGCTTTGAATAACTTAGTCTGCTACATAAATGGTTAATTAATGAGGAATGCTACAGATTTTATGAATCAAAATGGGGAAAGTGGCCATCAGAACTTCGACTTAGCTGACGTGATCCGTGTTACCACGGGAGTTGTTATAATTCCATAAGAAAACCAAGAAACTTCCCAGTTTTAATTAGGCTTTTGAGAAATGTAGGCAGTTTCTTTATTTTTTTTAATGTATTTTATTGATTTTTTTACAGAGAGGAAGGGAGAGGGATAGAGTCAGAAACATCAATGAGAGAGAAACACTGATCAGCCGCCTCCTGCACACCCCCTCCTGATTATATGCCCGCAACCAAGGTACATGCCCTTGACCGGAACTGAACCTGGGACCCTTGAGTCTGCAGGCAGACACTCTATCCACTGAGCCAAACCGGCTAGGGCGTAGGCAGTTTCTTATTGGTAAATACAGTACATCGCCAAAAGTGATGTGAAAGCCTAACACGTGAATGTTGAGTGGTAGTCATACATATTATACGGGAGCTTTCATTTCAAGAATTTAAAGAATATTATAAAAGCCCCCGGTACCCCTTGCCTTTAAGGCCCAAGAGCCAAGTGTCAATTACTCATTTGAGTTCTGTTTCATTCTCACCGTAGTTAACCAGCTTAAGTCAATACAACGCCAAGCCAAGGTTAAAGATCTGCTGCTTTCAGCGTGTAGAATGATTTTTCTTCTTAAATCTGTGCTTATCACGAGAACCATATATTTTTTCCACTTTCTGTTCCTATTTATAAAATGTGGAGAGAAAATACATTAAGCTGCTCAGGGCATTGATAACTATATGCTGCTTTGCAGACAGCGATGTCATTGCTGCTGAAACCCATGGGCAAGCAGCACCATATTTAAAAAAATAACGATGTGGCTCTTTGGTACAAGTCTGATTTGGTACAGGAAAGAAAGTTTATGGATTTTAATAGATATATAAAATATATAAAAATGCAGGTTGCTTGAACATTAAACTTCTAAAAGTTGAGCACCACAGTATTGGAAGTAAAACAGATTTCCCACAGATACTCCATACCTTAGACTAGCAAGCCTTAGGTAAGGAAAGGCTAAAGTAAATATTTCAAAGTTATACACTAGCTGCATAATAGTAGTTATATTACCATTTACTGTCATTGTCTATTAGTATTGGTTATGTCCTAGGCACTAAACTGGGCATTTTATACACATGTTTTCTGAATTACCTGATTTAATCTTACTAATACTGCAAACGGGGATTATTTCAGCATTTTACCGGAAAAAAACCCAACAACTGAAGGTCAGTTATTAAGCATTCTGCGCAAGATCACATGTAACTAGAAAATGACAGAGCTGAAATTAAAATCAAGGCCATCTGACCCTAAAACCCATCTTATTTCTTCCACACTTAATTGTTTTTTTAAAAAAATATATTTTATTGAGTTCAGAGAGGAAGGGGGGGGAGAGAAAGAGAGAGAGAGAGAGAGAGAGAGAGAGAGAGAGAGAGAGAGAGAAACATCAATGATTAGAATCATTGATCAGCTCCCTCCTGCAGGTCCCCTACTGGGGAATCGAGCCTGCAACCTGGGCATGTGACCTGACCAGGAATCAAACCCTGACCTCCTTGGTTCATAGGTCAGTGCTCATCCACTGAGCCATGCTGGCCAGGCAGTTGTCTATCTATCTATCTATCTATCTATCTATCTATTTATTTATTTATTTATTTATTTATTTATTTATGTTGATTTCAGAGAGGGAGAGAGAAACATCAATGATGAGAATCATTGATTAGCTGCCTCCTGCACACCCCCCCCCCCCCACTGGGGAGCCCACAACCCAGGCATGTGCCCTTGACCGGAATCAAACCCAGAACCCTTTGATCTGCAGGCCAACGCTCTATCCACTAAGCCAAACTGGCTAGGGCCAGTTGTCTTCTTAAAATTGCTTAAGACTGAAAGAATTGACCCATCCCCCAGCCCTCAAACTTGGCCTCAGTAGGTTTTTTCCTAAAGCTACATTCTGGAAATTTTCCTAGACGATGGATAGCAAGATCCTAAATTAAATGTGTAAAAAGCAGTATTCTGTGAATTCTGGAGAATTGGACAGAACGATGTCTACTGATCAGAGTTTTCTAAATACCCTTGGATGGGACATGTTGTCTTGTCAGGAGAAAGTGATGCCATGTACTCAGTAGGCAGCAACCAGGAGCTCCTCAGGAAGGAAGATTTTTAAAGGAACATTGCTGAAGGCCTGGCCTGCATGTCCATCCTCTCATTGGCTCCTCACCAGTCCTTTAGGCATCATGATCCCCATGCACAGATAGCCCCAGGGAAGTTTACAAGGTCATTCAGCTGATACACAGGGTTTTTGAACCCAGATCAGCGCCTTCAAAGGTTCACCCCAAGACAAAGAGCATGAAGAACCCAGTTGTCCACCTATGACAGATGCATGTCCCTACTACCAAAGGTCGCTGTTTGTCCTGAGGCTGCCAAGATTTGTTCTGCCTCTGATTCATCCGGGTACCGCAATTAACCATAGTTTCCACTTATCGTACACCAGTTGGTGCCAGTTACTTCATTATGTCCCTTACATGAGTTAAGTCTGGAAAAATAAATATCTGTGGAATGAATGCAAGAGTTAGCACATCATTTAGTGATCAGAACAATGTGATGAGGCTTAAATTACTATTTTCACGTAGGTGACAGACAGGTGTATAGGGGCCATACAGTGAACACTTGGGAAGCTAGACTTCAAGCATCTATCAGGCCCCAAAGCCCATGCCCTTCCCCCAAATGACCCCACCTGGATGTTAAGACAAAGGGAGGTTTTTTGTTTCGTTTAGTTTTTACTTTCAGATTCTGAGAATTCGATTTTATTGCATTTGGCATGGAAGCAGATTTAATACTAGTCAAAGATTTTCCAGAAGCAGACCCTGAGGCAAGGATGAAAGTACACATGGTTTATAAGGATGCGATCACAGGAAAGATGAGTAAGAGAGTGAGAAAGAGAGCCCCAAGCAGGTTAACACTGTGGACCGTGGGACTTCATCCCACTGGAGAGAGAGCGAGGAGAGCACTCCCAGGTGGGAACAGCGTGGAATGGAGCTGGAAATTCCCAAGTCACATACTGTCTGGCCAGAGCAGCTCTGAGTATCATCAAGCAAATAATTCACCTGTAGCTAAGGTCACCCTAACCTTTGAGATTTCCACAAGGAAAGGTTTTTGAAAGACATAGTCGGAGATGCGATGAGTGGCCAGATATGTCACGTTCGTGCACAGAAGTCTCAACATTATAAAATGTAAATGACCTCCTAATCTGTACGTTCAAAGGAAATCCAATCCAAATACCAACAGGATTCATAACAGGACTCGACAAACTGATTCTAAAGTTCGTATGGAAGCACAAAGCCCCCAAACAGCCACGACAGTTCTGAAAAGGACAAAGGTTGGACGAACTTGCCATGAACAGATAGGCTTATAAAGCTGCAGTCAGTAGGATAGCATGCTTAACACAGGCGTAGACAAAGAGACACTGGGATGGGGCAGAGATTCCAGGGAGGGACCCACGGGGGCCCTGGTGGGTAGGAGGGCGGGTGGGGAATGTGGGTTGATCACCAAGAGCTGTGAGTCTGGTGGCTCTGCATATGGGGATAAAGGAGAAGAGGAGTTTTGCTTTTTCATGAGGAAGCCAATAGTTCCACAGCCCTTATTGAAATTAATCACCGGGGCTGCTTCCAGTGCTTCTGGATCCTCTGCTGACGCCATGTTAGCATATTTTCAAGGAAGGAAATAAGAAAATTCTGTGAAATAATTTACTGTATATATTTACACGGAGATTGAAACACAGGTTAGACAGCGGTTCTCAACCTGTGGGTCGCGAACAATGAAAATACACCCTGCATATCAGATATTTACATTACGATTCAAAACAGTAGCAAGATTACAGTTATGAAGCAGCAACGAAAATAATGTTATGGTTGGGGGTCACCACAACATGAGGAACTGTATTAGAGGGTCGCGGCATTAGGAAGGTTGAGAACCACTGGTTAGGACATTGAAGCCCCATTTACTGGGCTCCCCTCCCCGCCCAGCATCTCCATAGGAACAAAAGGCCCATTTACTCAGAAACCTGGAGCTAAAAAGACAACATAACCCAGGCCTTCTCCATTCTCTATTTTCTTTGAAAATGTAGGATTCAAAAAAACCTAGTTTTACCCTTCACTTAAAATCCAGGCATTGTTGAGACATACCTACTTACAACATCCCACGGAACCCTCTTGCTAGATTTTGCCTGCTTCACAATACGTGGGGAATAAGTTTCATCTTACATGTGACCTACAATCTATTGAAACTGTAGTTCAAAAACTCATCAAGTCAAGTGGCAGCTCCTGACACAGAAAGGCAGAATGAATGAGTAATGTGTGCCATGGGCATAGTAAGCGAAAGTGAGAGCATGCTTGCCAAGAATTCATCATTCTTTTTTTAAATGAATTCAGAGAGGAAAGAAGAGGGAGAGAGAGAGAGAGAGAAATGTCAGTGATGAGAGAGAGTCATTGATTGGCTGCCTCCTGCATGCCCCACACTGGGTATCGAGCCCACAACCCGGGCATGTGCCCTGACCAGGAATCAAACCGTGACTTCCTGATTCATAGGTCAATGCTCAACCACTGAGCCACGCAGCCCAGGCAGAATTCATCACTCTTAAATTTGCCATGTTTTTGTCCAGAAATATAAATTTTTATGTCATTAATCTAGAGAGCTTGGTATTATTATTCAGGAACAGTTGCTCATTACCAGTTCTGCCCACAGTGCCTTTTTTTCGTAAAGCGTCTGGATGGAGGAGACCCACAGACTGGGCCATGCATCATGTTACAGCTCTTCTCAAGTCAAAGGGGACAGCAGACCCTCAAGGGTTAAGTTATTTGGCTTCGGCAAGCCAACAGTTGATTAGGAAATAGGATATGCAGCCTAGGGTTTCCTTTCTAAATACAATAGACAATTATGTGTGATCGTGTATCTAAAATAATAGCGCCATCTTTGATTATCACTTAAAAGTTTATCACTCTGGAGCAATATGAACAATTTTTCTCATTCAGGAAAGTTGGAAGGCAAACTAAACCTGACACATTATTTTATTCAGTGAATGTAGTTATACTGCATCTCTGTCAAAATAAAACGAAGCTGCTTACAAGAGCCATATACAATCTGATGTATAAAAAAGGATAGTCTTGTTAATAAAATATTAAGTCATTTTTTCCAAATAAGGCCAAATTTGTTTACTCGGTATTTCATTAATTGGTCTCCTTTCATAAGGGAGCTTTGCATTGCTTTGCAATGGTGTGAAATAATGTTTCAACTGTAGCTTATAAGAGGAGCTCCTAAAAGCATCATCTGTTACTCAAGGAGTGCAGTGCAATAAAGGAAATTCTATGAAAGTGTATGTAGGTGGTTTTTAAAAATTGAAAGCTCTGTTTCTAGGGCAGTTTTCATTATAGTTAGGCTAACATTTAACTTCCTTGCATTGATATCAACGAAGACTTTTGTTGTGCAATTAGCAGAGAATGTAAATCTCTTGCTGCCCAAAAGGTTTCTCTCCAAAGTCCCCATTTTCAGATTAGACATCCATGTCAGGACTGCCCAGTTTTCATTTCCACTTATTACTTTGATGATAAACATCAACCACGTGACCTCATTTGTTGTGACTCCCATCAGGGGTGAAGCTTGAAAGCTAACATGTTCTATCAGAATTAGTCAGAGAAAGATAAATACCACATGATCTCACTCATTTGTGGAATATAGAGAACAACATAGACTGATGAACAGGGACAGATCCAAAGACAGAGAAACAACGATCAGACTATCAATCCTCAGAGGGAAAGTAGGGGAGGGAGGGGGTAAGGGGAAGAGATCAACCAAAGGACTTGTATGCACGCATGTAAGCCAAACCAGTGGACATGGACAACAGGGGGATGGGAGCATGAGTAGGGCGGGCGGGGGCAGGATGGGGGTTTAATGGAGGGGATGAGGACACATTTGTACTACCTTAACTAATCCTATCTAATAAAAGACAAAAAGGGTAATTAAAAAATATTTTTTAAAGTAACCGGTACTCTTAACTTCTGCAGGAAGAGATCTTGTGGGTCTCGACAAAGGATTCCAGGAACATGAACATTAATAAACTAAAAATAGCCCTATCCAGTTTGACTCAGTGGTTAGAGCATGGCCCACCAACAGAAGGGTTGAGGACTTGGGTTTGATTCCGGTCAAGGACATGCACCTCTGTTGCAGGCCCGATCCCTGGCCCTGGTCAGCATGCACGCACGAGGCGACCAATCAATGTATCCTTCTCACATCAATGTTTCTCTCCCTCCCTCTTCCACTCTCTCTGAAAATCAATGGAAAAAATATACTCGGGTGAGGATTTTAAAAGAAGAAGAAGAAAGAAACTAAAAATAGAAAAAGGGAGCAAAGGGTGAGGATAGCTTATGAAACGAATGCCAAGAAGTCCTATTGAGAAGCTAAATCTGTCTCTAATCCGTGGCCTATAGCTTTGTATTGATTTATGAGCCTTTTAAAGATCTGAAAAGATCTGAAGCATTCCCTTAGAAACAAACAAAAATATTTATCAATAAATTGCTATCAATAAAAATAACAGAATTTTTACACCATAAAAATTTTCTAACAATTTAATTTTAATAACATGAATAGATAGGTGTTTAGGTGCTAATAAAAATAACTGGAAATATTACTTCCAAAGTACCATCATAAATATTTAGAAGTATTTCCCTAGTTCTGGAGTTGGGGAGTTAGAGGGAGATGCTATAGCAAGAAGACTGGGAATCCCAATGACCTCAGGAATTATTGGTATACTGAATCAGTAGTAACTCTTATAGATATATAGCATTGTTTATGCATATAGATGCTGTTTTGATAAATAAAGTGTATTTAAAAGGAAAAATATCCAAAATTTGGATTCATCTTTTCATTTGTTTACTCAGCAAATATGTGTTGAATGCTTATACATGCCCACTCTTTGGGATATCGAGAATGAATTTCAGAAATTCCCATTAGATTGGGGGAACCTGCCAAGTTGACTCCTTGGGGGAGGAGAAAGGTACCAAGTTGGCTCAAGGCAATTAGCTGTCAGGTGTTTCATTGTGAATTGCACGCTCTGTGGCATAGTCACGGAGCACAGGCTCTCACGCTGGCTTCCATCTGGCATTGAGCGTCTTCATGGGTTGCTGATAGATGCTTAGAGAATGCGAACTCCTTTATATATTCACTTCTTCCCGGACAGAGAAACCGAAGGCCTGTGAGATAAGGTGGCGTCCCTAAAGTTCCACAGCTAAGCATTGATGCAACCAAGACTAGAACTCTTGTTATTATGCTCTTTCACTGAAGAAAAACGAGGGCAGTCAATCTGCAAAGGAATTCTTTCACTGTGTTCCCAGGCCAGCTGCCGATGCTTGTTTGCGTGATTACTTTCCTCCCGCTTCTTCAGAGGTTGTGTTTTTTTTTTATGAATTTGAAATACATGCAGTGTAGTAAGATAAAAATAATGATTGAGACCATCTGGAGTGAGAAAGAGGAGGTGAGGAAAATTACATGAAACAAGAGGTTACTTTGGTAACTTGACTAAATGCACCTCTAAGGTTCTACATGGCTGCTAAAAACGGGTCACCACATAATGCTGTACTTCTCAACAGCCGAGTAGGAACGAAAACAAAATCATGATGGGCATCAGATGAAAATAGTCTAGCACCTGAAAAGGCTCCATACTGTGTGATCCCAACTACATGACAGGCTGAAAAAGACGAAACTATGCAGACAGTCAAAAGATCAGTGATTGCAAGGAATTAGGAGGGAAGAAGGGATGCGTACCTGAAGCACAGAGGATTTTTAGAGGAGTGAAAATACTCTGTATGATCTTATAGTGTCTTTTATCCAAACCCATAGAATGTACAAACCAAGAATAAAACCTTATCTGCAGTTTTACTTTCCATGGTTACCTGCAGGCAACTGTGGTTCTAAAATATTTAATGGAAAATTCCAGAGCCCTGGCCAGGTAGCTCAGTTGGTTAGAGTGTCATGTCAATGTGCCAAGGTTGTGGGTTTGATTCCCCGTCAGGACACATTCAAGAGTCAACCAGTGAGTGCATGGATGGGTGAAACACCAAATTGATGATTCTCTCTCTGTCACTCTCTTTCTCCCTCTCTCTGAGATTGTGATGGTATTGACTTCAAAGGGTTATTATAGAACTAGTGACCCGGTGCACGGATTCGTGCACATTGAAAGGAAATTAATTAGAAGGTGGCTGGCAGGGTGGGACTGGGCAAGATGGGCCAGGCACGCCCTGGAGCCAACCTCCCATGGCCCTCTCCAGCGTCTGTGGAGTGAGTGGGGTCCCTCCGGCAGGTGGGGTCCCTCGGCCTGGCCTGCAGGGATCAGGCCGAAGCCAGCTCTCTGACATCCCCCAAGGGGTCCTGGAGTGTGAGAGGGCACTCTGCAAAGTTGCTGTTGTACAGGGTGTGGAACGCAAACGCAAGTGTACAATAAACCAGATTCAGGGCCGACAGTGCCCCAGCAGCAACATACCCATGGCCAAAGGTGGAATTGCACAGCCCCCCCAAAATTGGGCTCCCTCCTCTCTGGTTTCGGGGTGTGTCATCTGAGAACCGCTGCTGCCAAATTACTGCAGCTTGGCAGCTCCTGTGTTGAGTGTCTGCCCCCTGGTGGTCAGTGCGTGTCATAGAGACTGGTCGGATGGTAGGAGGGACACTTAGCATATTAGCCTTTTATATATATAATGAAATGATAACTTAACATCCTTGGTTTGGTGCCTGGATATAGTAAGAAAGCCATAGCTTTATGTGGATGGTAGTGGTGGTGGTGATGGTGGTGGTGGTGATGATGATGCAGTAGTCGTGGGGCAGAGATGTCACTTCTTCACTAGGCATCGCTGGCACTGGAAGGCTATGGTAATGGTCAGAGACCCTTGGAATCTGGAGCCCATAAGGACCTTCAGGATTCATCTGTTGCTGGCCTCTGGCTACCAATGGAGCAGCAAACAACAGGGCTCCACTAACGCGATGTGCTACATGACTGATTTATCCACTGGCCCTTAAACATTAAGTCTCTCTCTTGCTCATGACTCTGGAAAAAGAGGGTCAGTCTCAGAGGCGCAGGGCCTGCAGACACCCAGAGGACACGGTCGTAGCATTTTCCAACAGTGTGTAAAACCCTCCACGTGGACCCGCATCCTCTCTCCCAGGATGACGGCCTCCTCAGAAACCTTGCCAGTTTACTCACAGCCGCCGACCCTCCAGGCCACAAGCAAATGAGGACACGGGACTATTCAGGGGACTCCTTCCCCCCACCCTCCATCCAGATGTCTGGCACCGGGGAAACAGGCATAGCCACAATCTCCTTTGGACAGTTTAAGAAATTAATATGAAGCGGTGTGTCACCCCGGACCTAGGACACAGGTCGCCATAGGCTTTCTTGGGCAGCACTTGGAGCTCCAGGAGGGGCTCTGGGAATCGAAGGGGAAACGCACGGGTTATGTCACCTTCTTCTCCCTGCTCCTCACCAACCCTCCTTCCAAGAGCACTTTGCCAGTGCTTGCCCTGGGAACCTCACTACCACGCCTCACCTGAGAGAGGAAAAGAGCCACACACGGCCACAGCTTCTCTAGCAGACTGAGGCGTTGCTAGTGAAGGTCCCTTCTGGAAGTTTAGAGTTTTAGCCAGAGTGAGGTGAGCTCGGCTGAGGGCTCACAAAATCAACTCTTCCCTTGCCTCTGTGTGCACTCGCACATGATGATTTTGTTGAAAGGATACAGTGTTTTTATTTGCCGTGGAATCGCCGACTCACAGTTCTAACGGGATTCAGATGGCTTTACCTGAGAGGTGAACTTTTAGGAATTTTCACCACCCGAAGCCCAACCTAGAAACAGTCATGCCCCGCTATGCCTTAACAATCATAGTTTAAGGACAACACTAGCCTGGAAGTGTGAAAATCATAGCATTCATAAATGATTACTCTAGCGGCCCATTTTCCCCTCTAAGTTGTCTCCATTTTGCTTTCACATTCCCACAGGATGGGAGGGTTTTGTTCCGACTCCCATGTGGGGAAGGCGCTGGCCTCACGTGCTTTCCCCACAGAGCTGGGCACTCGTGGAGCCTGTCCACTGATGGGCAGGACTCGGAATAAAGGGCTGGAAGAGAGAGGGGACTGCAGCGCCCACTGGTCTGCACATCCCTCTGCCCTGAGCGCAGCGGCTCAGCTCTGATGGCGGGGTGCCTCCTGTGTCTGCCCTGTTAGCTGGAGAGTCTCATGTTCTCGGCACAGCAGCTGTGTAGAGTGGGGACTACTGCTATCCCCAGGGTGAGCGCACAGAGACACCGCAAGGCTAAGTACCAGGCCTATCACCAACCAGCGAAAGGTGGAGTGAGTGTTCGACCACATGTCCTCATGTTAAACCCCATGTACAATTTGACTTCTGGAGTCAAATTTTCTGGTTGGAGTTTTGTCACAAACTCTTTTTTTGTATGTGTGGGGTTTTTTTACTTAATTTTTTCCCCATCACCACTTAGACCAGTGATGGCGAACCTTTTGAGCTCGGCGTGTCAGCATTTTGGAAAAACCCTAACTTAACTCTGGTGCCGTGTCACATATAGACATTTTTTGATATTTGCAACCATAGTAAAACAAAGACTTATATTTTTGGTATTTATTTTATATATTTAAAAGCCATTTAACAAAGAAAAAATCAACCAAAAAAAATGAGCTCGCGTGTCACCTCTGACACGCGTGTCATAGGTTTGCCATCACGGACTTAGACCCATTCTAGCCTCTTCCACCTTCCTCTCCCCCCACAATCACCACACTGTTGTCTATGTCCATGAGTTCTGTCTCTTTTTTGTCTGTTTCGCTCAATCTCTCCACTACCCCAGGCCCCTCCCCCAGACAGCTGTCAGCCTGCTGTCTATCTGTGAGTCTTGAACTTCTGTTTTCTCCTCTGTACAATGAAAAGGTTGGAGTAGGTGTTTCCAGAATAACGTTTACCATGAGATGCAGGGAAGAGACAAAAAGGATTTTCTTTTTTTTTAAATATATTTTATTGATTTTTTACAGAGAGGAAGGGAGAGAGATAGAGAGTTAGAAACATCGATGAGAGAGAAACATCGATTAGCTGCCTCCTGCACACACCCTACTGGAGATGTGCCCGAAACCAAGGTACATGCCCTTGACTGGAATCAAACCCGGGACCTTTCAGTCCGCAGGCCGACGCTCTATCCACTGAGCCAAACCGGTTACGGCAAGACAAAAAGGATTTTAAAAATAAAAGTCCACTGGCATCAATTCCCACAGAGAAGAGAAATAAAGGAAATGGTAACGATTGGCTCCTCGCTTGTCAGTGGGCTTGAGGACACTGGTTCAGTGATCTTAACTAGTCTTTAACCAGGACTAGTTGAAGAAGACTACCTTCCATGTGTTTCCCATTAATTGTGGCAAACACATAAACCATTTCATGCTGGTCCTCTCCTATTTCTCAGCATGCAGTTCCTCTTGCAGACCCATCTTCCCAGGTACATGTACGGTCCAGAAGATTTAGCCTCATGCACGCACACACGCTCCGTTCAAATTACTTAAAGGAAGTAACTTATTCACAAATGCAATTTAGCTGATTACATGCAATTAGGAGCGTGCATCTGCCCTCCGAGCAGAGCCCTGCACCGAGTTTCATTCGAGAGTAGCCAAAAATAGATTTCTCTACACCATGGTGGCCTAAGAATGATCATACCAAATTTAAACTTTTGGGTATTCAGCTTTCCCAATGTGACTTCCTGTTTTGCAGAAAAGAACTTGAAGACATAATAATAAAAGAAGACTCAGACTCATTTCTGTTCACCAAGTGGCTTGTTCCAAACAACATTTTAATGATTTAAGTGTAAATGAATCAGAGGCATATGGATTAGATTTCCCTTAAAATACACAAGGATTTTTAAAGGAGGGAGAGTGGAATGAAGAATTTCCCCAAATTTAGTGCTCCTTGGAATTGCCTTTTCTCATGTTATTAAAAATTGGCTGTGGCGGGGAGAGAGGTTGGCGGGGGCGCTGATTCACTTTGAACTACATTTAGCAAACGGGGGTGGAGCAGGGAAAAGGTTCCTAACATCTTCTTTAAAAGGGGACCATACTTCTCCTTGGGCATCGACTAATTCATCCCAACCAGCATTTTTGGTGAGTTAAGTGTAAATGAGTCAGTAACATACGGACTGCATTTGGAATACACATGGGATTAAAAAATGAAGGGAAAGCACTTGGTAAAGTATGTCTGGGGTTTTGCCAAACCCATAACATTAAAAACAGGCGGGGGGAGGGGTTGAAACAATGGATGCATCCCTCTCAGGCCCTGCAGCCTCGCCAGGGGGAGCAAACACAGGGCAGGTGGGGCGGGCTGTGCCAGGCCCCGCCCCTTCACCCTGCAGAGTGCCCAGAGCCCAGCCTCACCTGCCAGGTGCCCAGGGGGCTTCCTTATGCGAAGCTCCCCACTTTAAAAGGATCACTTCCTGAGAAAGAGAGGACACTAACTTATCCCCTGTTCTGCGAGCATGTAAATAGAGTGCACTTGGCCATTCAGCCATTGGTTTTTCTAGATAAACATAAAGGCAGCTGAACGGAGATCAGAATCTAACTGGGATCTGCATTCTGTGTTTATTTCCGGTTTTCTCATTGGGCACCTGAATAACACAAGCAGTGACTTGGTGCTCCGTAGCCCCCTAAACCAGTGGTTCCCCACTTTTCACTTCCATGGACCTTGTTTTCTTGCTCTCCTCTCAGATTCCATGTTTGGAAGATATGATATATACACCAGATGCAGTTATTAAGAACTAGAGGCCCAATGCACGACATTCATGCACTGTGGGGGGGGGGGAAGGGGAATTGTCCCTCACCCCAGCCTGCACCCTCTTGCAGTCCGGGACCCCTCGGGGGATGTCCAACTGCCGGCTTAATCCTGCTCAGCAGACATCTGCCAAGGGGTCCTTAGTGCTGCCGCTGAGGCTGTCCTCTGCAGCCATGAGGCCAGCTTCTGGCTAAGCACCAATCCCCCTGTGGGAGTTCCTGACCACCAGGGGTCAGCTCCTGCATTGAGTTTCTGCCCCCTGGTGGTCAGTGAGTGTCATAGCAATCAGTTGTTCTGCTGTTCAGTCAATTTACATATTAGCCTTTTATTATATAGGGTAATTTCCTCATTTTGTTATTAAGTAGAAAATGCCGTTGCAAGCAAACCAACATCAGCATACTGAATGGATAGCATCTGAGTTAAAAGAGTTGTATTTTTGCCATCTGTCCTCTGCAGTCAGAGCCCAGCTAGTTCTATGACTCGTGAGTGTCACAAAGTATCGAGAACATCTCAAGCCCATTGCTCCTGCACGGGCCCCAGAGGGCCAGGATCCCAGATAGGGAATCCTTAGCCTCACGGGTCTGACAGGCGTCTCAAGGTAGAGAGATTTCCAGAACAACCCCAATGGAAAATATAGGTCTGAGCTCTCCAAGAGTCAATCCTAATACCATTTATTTATTTTGTATGGTGTTTTCTTTTATCTTTATTGTTGTATTACAGATGTCCCCTTTTCCCCAATTTACCCCTTGTACCCTGATGATTCTCCCCAGGCCTTCACCACACTATCATCTGTGTCCATGGGCTATGCATATCCTATCTAATAAAAGAGAAACATGGTAATTAGTGTACGACCGCTACCCTTCCCATTGGCTAATCAGGGAGATATGCAAATTAACTGCTAGCCAAGATGGCGGCCGGCAGCCAGGCAGCTTAAAGCGAACATGAGGCTTACTTGCTTTAGTGACGGAGGACTCCAATGTTCCCCGCCTGCCGCTGCCGGCCTCTGAGCTGCAACTCTAAGCAACTATGTTAAAAATATAGAAGCTAAACAAAACCCCAGAAACCTGCTTTAGTCTGACGGGCTTCAGCCAGCAGGATCGCAACATTGTCTCAAATACAAAAGGTAAACAAAGGCCAGAAACCTGCTTTCAGCAGCGGAGGCCTAAGAGCTGGAGCCAAGCCTCAAAGCTAAAGCTGGCCCAGAATTAAAAAAAAGAAAAAAGGAGCAGTTGGGAGCTTCAGTCACCTGCCAGCCTGAAAACAGCCCTCAGCCCCTCACCCAGACTGGCCAGGCACCCCAGTGGGGACCCCCACCCTGAAGGGTGTGTGACCAGCTGCAAACAGCCATCATCCCCTCACCCAGGCTGGCCAGGCACCCCAGTGGGGACCCCCACCGTGATCCAGGACACCCTTCAGGGCAAACCAGCCGGCCCCACCCATGCACCAGGCCTCTATCCTATACAGTAAAAGGGTAATATGCCTCCCAACACCGGGATCAGTGGAGCCGAGAGGCCTCCCGGCACCGGGATCAGTGTGATAGGGGGCAGCTCCCAAACCCCCTGATCGCCCTGCGGCTCTGTGTGTGACAGGGGGCAGGGCCACAACCTCCCTATCCACCCTCCTTTGTTCATGACAGGGGAAGGCGCCCCAACCCCCTGATCGGCCCTGCTCTGTGTGTGACAGGGGGCAGTGCCCCAACCCCCTGATCGACCCTACTCTGTGTGTGACAGGGGGCAGTGCCCCAACTCCCCTATCAGCTCTACTCTGTGCGTGACAGGGGGCAGCGCCCCAACCACCTGATTGGCCCTGCTCTGTGCGTGACAGGGTGTGGCGCCACAACCTCCCCATCGACCCTGCCTTGAGTGTGTCAGGGGGCGGTGCCCCAACCCCCCAATTGGCCCTACCCTGAGCGTGACTGAGGGTGGCATCGCAACCTCTCAATCCACCCTGCTCTGTGCATGACGGGGCGGTGCCCCAACTCCCCAATCAGCCCTGCTCTGAGCCTGACCAGGGGCTGCACCTAGGGATTGGGCCTGCCCTCTGCCACCCGGGAGCAGGCCTAAGCCAGCAGGTCATTATCTCCCGAGGGGTCCCAGACTGCGAGAGGGCACAGGCCAGGCTGAGGGACCCTCCCTCCCCCCCGAGTGCACAAATTTTTGTGCACCGGGCCTCTAGTCTATATATAAAAGCCTAAGTGATCGTTCGACCGTTCACCCAGTAGCTATGATGCACAATGACCACCAGGGAGCAAATGATCAACACAGGAGCTGCCTAGCTGCAGTGAGTTGGCTCTGGTGGTTCTCAGGTGATGCACCCGAAACCAGAGAGGAGGGAGCCCAATTCCAGGGTACATCACCCAAGAACCACCCTCTCACAATCCAGGACCCTTCAGGGGATGTCAGAGAGCCAGTTTTGGCCCGATCCCTGCAGGCCAGGCCAAGGGACCCTACCGGTGCACAAATCTGTGCACCAGGCCTCTAGTATGCATATAAATTCTTTGGTTAATCTCTTCCCCCCTCCCACCCCTCCTTCCCTCTGAGAATCCTCAGTCTGTTCCATGCTTCAGTATCTCTAGATCTATTTTGTTTGTCAGTTTATTTTGTTCCTTAGATTCCACATATGAGTGAGATCATGTGATACTTGTCTTTCTCTGGTGACTTATTTCACTCAGCATAATACTCTGCAGGTCCCTCCAGGCTGTCTCAAAGAGTAAAAGATCCCTGTATAGTTTAACCAAATCTTTGTCAAATACAAAGCAAAGCAGGTCCAAGACTTGGTAGCTCTGAGAATTATCTCAGGGGGAGGCTAAAGAGGGCCAATGGCTCCATTTTCTCCCAACATGGAGTTTCCGACTCCTCAATCACCATCCTGCTCCTCACTGGGGGCCCAAAGCCATCCCCCGGCTCCCTTTCAGACCTCTGCTGAGACTTCAATGGTTTCAATCCCACAGCCACAGACACCTATTTCATTTTGAAGAAAATGAGGTGTGTGTCGTCAGGCCTCGATAAAGGGCTTATGAGAAAATTGTTTTTATGATTTCCCTGCTCTGTTTCTGAGGGTGGGGTGGGGAGTAGAGTAGGAGGGAGTGGTTATTTGAAAATCTCTCTAAAAATCCAAAAGTGAATCTTTTCATGTCAGGACTTCAGCAAACATATTCCTGTGTGTTTCTGTGGGAGGAGGTGGGGAGGCGGTTTGGTTGGGAACATGTGAGGCTAAGCTGACTCTAAATTCCCACGAGGCAGACAGACTCCGGCAAATGCCTCGGGAGACGGGCCCCTGGAGACAGCCGTGGAAACAGTTGGACGTTAATGAAAATGTGCAAGTGAGATAATAAACCAGAGCGGAAGAACCGTCTCTAAACAACCTGTGACCGTTTCTACCTTCCTCCTGCCGCACTCCCTGTGGACACAGTACACAGATCTCTCCGAGGAAGGGGCCCCCATGGGATGAACTATTACAGGACAGAGGAGATTGTCCCCTTGGGCCGGTGTTCCCGTTGTCAACACCAGAGTTAAGGTGCCGTTGTAACAACAAGCTGCCCTTTGAAATGAGCTATGTCTGTGGCTTAGGTACGTTTAGTGCTGGGGTGACCAGACCTCAGCAGAGAGGCCGAGTCATGGGAGCAGGCATGTCTGCTTCATTTTATTTCAGGAAAGCAATCAAACCAGGGGCACTTAGGCGCTATGGTGGGGCCTGCTCAGGAACAAGACGGCCAAGTTCACAGGCCATTGCCCAGGAGCCTCGGAAGAGCTGACATAAGATCGATTGGCCATCCTGGGCCATTTAGCAAACAGTTTACATAGGTGGCCTGGGTCCTGGATTTCAACTAAATGAAAACTATCGGGAGAATTCCCTATAAAGTGGACTTGATCTATATTAGGGAACAGGCTAATTATAGGGATTGGCATATATGGAATCAAAGTGAAACCCTATATGGGACGAGAGAGTGGTGGTCTTTCATACCAGGGTGGTCTGAAACCGGGGTTTAATGTATGTACAATATACAAACATTTTTGACAGACCATTAACACCTATAATCTTGTAAATATTTGCCATTTTCTAGATCATAAATATAGCTGCATAAGCAGTTCTTTCAGAACATCATTTATACACCATTAAAGGTTAATTTACAAGTTAGTACCTTATAGAAAGAAGATATGTGGGCTCTATGCTAACTTTCTATAAAGGAGACGGGTGTCTCCACCAGCAATTTGTAGCTCTCCTGTGGGTCTGACCCGGGTCCTCGTCAAAGCTCTATTTGAATTCTTTTCATCAGCTCATGTTCACAGCAAACTTAATCTTCTGTTTTGGGAGGGAAAAGGGGGGAAAAAACAGAGGGGAGAGAAAGATCTGAGGTCTCCCGGCCGTGCTTCCAGGCATCTCGCCGTCTATTTGCACAGGCGCTCTCGACACCACGCTCATTCGTCACCGTCCCTCCCATACCTGCCCTCGTACCTTCGCCACGTCCTCGCTTCTCCACGTAAAGACGCCGCGGAGGGACCCTGCGTGAAGCCTGACCTCGAGGCGGCCGCTGTGTGACACTGCATTTTGGAAAAGATCAAAGAGAGGCAGGAAGCGCGGAGGGAACGTGTTCGGGGGGGGACGTTTTCCCCTCTGGCCCGACATCTCTGGAATCTCGTTAGAGGTGGTGGTAGGGACCCCGGCTCCCCTGGGGGCCGTCCACAGCGGGGGGTGATGGACAGGTGCGGGGGCGTTCTCGGGAAAGAGCATCTTCTCCGGAGAGGGTGGGCACACGCGGGTCATATCCGCAAGGAGAAAGCCACCGCACGAGCTCAAGGGGCCACAGCAGGCCTGCGTTGTCTGGAAGGAAGCGGCGTGGGGGGACTTATGCAGGAAGGAGCCCCGTCCTCGGCAGAGGGATTCCCTCCATATCATTGCCCTTTGCCTGACACGTGCACAGCCAGGCCGCAGGCTGCGTGCCTGCCGGGCCCAGCGCGGGCACTTTGCATGCATCTTGAGCCTCCCGAGCAGAGGATTCGGGGGATTTTCCTGCCACTCTGGTTGCCGGGAGCTCACTGGGACCCTGGGAGCAAATGTCAACGTGTTTACTGTCTACTCCTCCCTTCTCTTTCTGTTGATCGGGGGGAGTTTCCCAAGCACCTGTCCCCTGGGCTCTTCAGCCCCTCAAAGTCAACCCACTTTTCAGGGCAGAGAGCCAGCTCTCTCATGCTTGCAGCCCTGCAGCCCAGGGGGCAGATAGAGCACCGACTGGGAGTCTAGAGGTTTAGACTCCAAGCTTAGGGCTGCCACTCTCTGATCTTAGAGGGACGCTAGTCCACGTGGCCTTCGCTTTCTCATTTGTAAGTCATTGTGCTGGGCAGTTAACGAGATGGCCTCAAAACTCCCTCCGTGACTCATAGTCTATCTTCTATGGCTCCTCTCACTGGGGACCCATAAAACTACTGGCACTCTCCTCTCCCCTTTCCCAAGACCTCGTTTAAGGGAGTAAACAGCATTATTCTCCCAAAGCTATCCCCCTAGGCCCGGAGCTCCGGGTCCCGTCATCACACACTCTGGGCATTTTTCTCCGATAGCCCAGTAAGCCAGAGCCACCCCGAGCAGCTTCTGTTGCCTGCTCCTCTGCTCCACATCTCCCTTTTCATGCCAGTTGAATGTGGTTGTTTTTTACTGTTGACATAGCTCATTGGTTTTATGGGAATGGAAGAGTCCCTGATATTCTGAGAAGAGACCCAAGATTTGAGCAAATGGTGTAATGTTCAATAAAATCTGCGTTTGATGGCTGTGCCTAGGGACTTGGGACCATCACAACCTGGATGCCAAGTGCAGCATTGCCCATACAACGGGACCAATCAGAGGGCGCAGTGTCTGATGGGGCAGGCACACACAAACATAGGTGTTGCCATGACGACTGTTGAGTTATTGGCCTTTCTCTAGAGCAGCCAGAGTTCGGAACTTTTTAAATTGGTAAAACACTGAAGTTTGGTTTTCTTGACATTTTTTAATTGTGCTTGAGTCATTCATAAATAACAGTTGATTAGAGCATCAAGGGGGTTTCTTTTCCATTTGGAAATACAATCATTTTGAGCCGTAGGCTATTTCTTCAATTTCTGATTTGGGGCCTCAGGGCTAGGTGTCATTGTACCAGCCTCTCTCAGGCGTCTACTCTGTGAGAATGCAACCCTCCTTTGGATGTAATTCTCTGGCTTCCAAACACATCCCTGCTGAAACATGAGTCGGAATAGTCTGAATGCTGGTTTCACCTGAGCCCTCCAGTCCGGACTTCCCCTTAGCTCCCTCTTCCTACTATTTTCTCCTTCTACTTTCAAGATGACCCTGCCCTACATACCTTTCCCTCAGGACCCTAGTCTCAGCTCCTTCACTAACAGTTACATAAGGTGATTGTCCACTCTGCGCATATTGGTGGTTTCTACTGGGTGAACTTAGCTGCCCTCTCTATCCCGATGAGTTAAGATCACCTCAGTGTAGTGTGAGCCTACATGGCCTAAGTTCACTGAAGATATTCCTACAAAGAGCGGTGTTTTATTCTGTCCTTGGTTTGATGAACGTTAATAGATGAAACAGCCATATGAAGGATGTTTCTGTGTCTTTTGTAAATTTGCTTTTGAAGACCATCCATTATGTTATTCAATACTTCTTTTTTTTATTTATTTGTTTGTTGAAAGTATTACAGATGTCCCCCTATATCCCCCCCCCCAATGACCCTCTCCACCCTGCTCCTGCCCCCAACCCAGGCCTTTACTGCTCTGTTATCTGTGTCCCTGGGTTAAGCATATATGCATATAAATTCTTTGGTCAGTCTCTTTCCGCCCTCCCTCCCCTGCCTTCCCTCTGAGATTCATCAATCTGTCCCATGTTTCCATGTCTCTGGATCTATTTGTTCATCAGTTCATTTTGTTAATTAAATTCCACATCTAAGTGAGATCATGTGATACTTGTCTTTCTCCAACTGGCTTACTTCACTTCTCGCAAGACTCTCCAGGTCCCTCCATGCTGTCTCAAAGGGTCAGAGATCCTTCTTTTTTACAGCTGCATCAATACCTCTTAAACATCATCAATTTTTTTCTTAGGGTTGAGCGCTAAAAGGAAAAAAATTCTTTGACGCTTCAATTAATTATTTTGCTTGCATTTAAGAGGTAATCAGAGCCACAGAACTCACTGGGCTCAAGAGCATTAGAGGAATAACTCCTTGATTTAGGAAAGAGACTCATCAGGATCGTTCTGGCCCTAGTCTTCCACTCCGTTGTCAGCACCTCCCTTATCCTACTTTCTGAACTGGCCCAGCACTCCTCTTTCCATCTCCTCTTTCCACTACTCTGTTCTCCCTGGCCTCTTAGCCATGCGTTCCCATTCTTCCCAGCTCTGAATCTCCAATACTTTATGGAAGGAAGAGAGGTTACAGTAATCTGCTACATTCTGGGGAAATGGCTTTAACCCAAGGCCGAAGGAAGGATGTTTTATGAGAGGCTCCTCCAAGCAAAGGAAAACAAAATAAAAAGTTCTTTGAACAAAAATGATTAGGAAATATTATGTACTCCAGCTTCCTCTTGGGGAGTCTCTAAGAATATTAGGATCTCTAAAAGGTCCAGAAGTAAAGAAAGTAAATGTATTTAAACAGTCTTTTTACACGTGGTATTCAGAAGGACACACTTTGTGAACTTGTATTTAGTCCGTTAGTGGATTTCAGTGGTGGATCTTTTGAGCATTGAGGACAGCCAGTAGAGGTGACATAGGATCAGTACAGAGGGTCAGCAAGTAGAGGTGACATAGGATCAGTACAGAGGGACAGCCAGTAGAGGTGACATAGGATCAGTACAGAGGGTCAGCAAGTAGAGGTGACATAGGATCAGTACGGAGGGTCAGCCAGTAGAGGTGACATAGGATCAGTACAGAGGGTCAGCCAGTAGAGGTGACATAGGATCAGTACAGAGGGTCAGCCAGTAGAGGTGACATAGGATCAGTACAGAGGGACAGCCAGTAGAGGTGACATAGGATCAGTACAGAGGGTCAGCCAGTAGAGGTGACATAGGATCAGTACAGAGGGTCAGCAAGTAGAGGTGACATAGGATCAGTACAGAGGGTCAGCCAGTAGAGGTGATATAGGATCAGTACAGAGGGTCAGCAAGTAGAGGTGATATAGGATCAGTACAGAGGGTCAGCAAGTAGAGGTGACATAGGATCAGTACAGAGGGTCAGCAAGTAGAGGTGACATGGGATCAGTATCTCCTACTTCCCAGGTAAGACCAGCAGTAACTGCCCACTCTCCTGCTTGACTTAGCACTCAACCCTGAACTCCTCCTCCATACTGTTGAAATCTTCCATATATCACTGGCTTCCACAAATGATCCATTCACCTTCATCAGCTCAACTTCCCCACCCAATTTTAACAAGCCCACAGAGCTTCTCACCCATTGTATTCAACTTTTAAAAATTAAAGTGACAGAAATCCTTTTGAAGAAAAAAGAATGTATTGGCTCATGTAACTGGAGGTCAGTCTAAGCATGGACTGAAGGCATGGATTAATCCAGAGACTTACAATGACTCGTCACACCTACTCCTTTCTCTTCCTCTTGGCTCCACTTCCGACTGTCCATTGACATCATCCTTAGTATCTCTCTGTGTGTTGAGAAGAAGACCACTGACTACTCCACATGGACATGCTGCAAACCAAATCCAGCAGGAAGAAAGACCGCCTCTCTCTAGTGTTCATATACCAAGTAACACGGAAGCGCTGGGGCTGACCCTGTTTACAAAGTCACCTATGCATCCTGCACCAAGAGCTGGAGTCAGAGTGTTGCCCGCGAGTGCTTGTTTGGCCTGAGGTGTGGGCCACTTACTCTGGAGGGTTAATGACAGAGAAAAATTGCAGGTTTACCCCATGAATACCAACATTTGTCTTGCTTGTTTTGGAGCTATGAATTTTCCTGCTCAGTCAAAAAATCCATCTTTCTTAAGAAAAAGAAAAGCTTTTATTTTATTCTTACTTAGAATTACGTACATTGAATGTCTTTGCTCGCATGTGCAGAGTTTTGAGTTTCTTTCCTGTACATCTTGTCTCCACAGCTGGGCTGTAAGCTCCCCCAGGGCAGAAACCATGCTTTCTTTTGATTCTCCCATTTCTCCCTCTCCCTCATCATACTCTCCACTCATTTACTCATTCTGCAAAATTTTGTTGAGTATTTGTTGCATATCAGGAATTGTGCTAAGCCCTGCAGAGCTTTTAAAACTAAAAATACAAGATGCTCAGAAAATGCTTTACAAACAACTGAACCCCCTTCCTTGTGATGTTTCAGCTGCTAAGAACGGAGCGTGTTCTCTCAGCCACAGGCATCAGGGCAGTTTTCGTGAGGTAGCCATGTGACCCGGGGCCTGTCAGTTCCCTCCCGGGCCTCCGGTTTCTCGAACGTGAAATAGATTAACAAGAAGCTCCCTGAGCTCTAAAATTCTAGGGCTCTAAGTCATGGGCAGCCCAATGGTCCCTAATTATCTCACTCCACTTAGCTGACATCCTCACCCCTCTCAGCATCAGAGAGAAGAAGATAACAATTTTATTTTTCTGCCCCCTCTACCCCATATCACTTCCAGATAAGCTGGACATACCATTTTAGCCTGTTTTTTTTATTGATTTTAGAGAGAGTAGAAGGGAGAGGGAGAGAGAGAAAAACATCGATGTGAGAGAGAAACATCAATGGTTGCCTCCTGTGCACACCCCGACCAGGGATCCAGCCTGCAGCCTGGGTATGTGCCCTCACCAGAATCCAACCAGTGACCTTTGGATGTACAGGACAACGCCCAAGTAACTGAGCCACACTGACCAGCGCTGGATGTTCCATTTTATTTTATTTTTTTAATATATTTTTATTGATTTCAAAAAAGGAAAGAAAAAAAAGATTAAAAAAATAAAAACAAAACAAAAACAAAAAAAAGAAAAAAAAGAAATATATTTTTATTGATTTCAGAGAGGAAGGGAGAGGGAGGGAAAGATAGAAATATCAATGATGAGAGAGAATCATTGATGGGCTGCCTCCTGCACACCCCGCACTGGGGATGGAGCCTGCAACCCAGGCCTGTGCCCTTGACCAGAATCAAACCTGGGGCCCCTCAGTCCACAGGCTGATGCTCTATCCACTGAGCTAAACCAGCCGGGGCTGGATGTTGCATTTTAAAGCTGACACATTCATTATAAGCAACCATTTTATTTAAATGTATTCTGTGATTTACACAGCCTCCCAGACAACTGTAGGAAACAGGATAAATTATCCCCATTTTACATAAGAGACCATTAAGGTTGAGATGTAAATACTGGCACAAGGTCACAGAGCCTGGTATGGGTTTCTGAATGGTGCCAATACAGTGTTTTCTCTCAACTCTTTGAGCCTGCAGCACAATAAAAAAGATGGAGTCAGTCCTCGCCATCAAAAGCCTGGATCCTGTGAGAACATGTGAGCTTCCTGGGATGTTTAAGTCCAAAGGCCTTTGGTGAACATAGTTTTAACCCACAGCATAATGAGGCCTTTGGCAGGGAAACAAGGAATAGCAGGAACGCAGTGTCTGCAAGGAAAATGGAGCCGAATGCCACATATATCAAGCAGCTCTCACGGCCCGGGGATGAAAGAAATTAGAGCAGGGAGAAAAGATCTCACCACGTTTGGGGCCCTCCGTTCTGTGAAGCTCTCATTCAGGTCTTTGCAGAGCTCAGCCATGCTTTCCCTCATCCCCCTCACCCCTGCCTTTCATTTTTAAACCAAGGGGCCTGCGAAGAGAAATCCGATGCACATGTTTCTGATTCATTTACACTTAACTCATCAAGCTCTGTTTAGGAGGAGCTATTTGATGTCCAGAAATCTTTTGGAGTCGTCCTCCCCCTTAATAGCCATTGAACTTTGTTTTCCTGACATGCCCATGCTTGAGTTGAACGCATGTAAACATACTAAGGCACCCAAAGAGCCTAGTGGACATGCAGGCCCCAGTCTGCGTAGAGACTGAGGGGGTCATCTTGGCTTAGCAGAGTCTCCTGGGCTCCATGGCAGTGGGGCTCCACCAGGGGACCCCAGAGAAACTCAAGACAGGGCAGTTTGCTCAGGCCCATGCCCCTGGAGGTGCCCTGAGGACCAGCAAGAAGCGGACAGGATTGTAGGATTGAGGTAGTGGGTTTTCTGAGTCCTGCCCAGTCTCCAGAGGTACAAGAAGGAGAGAAAAACTATGGTATTGTTGCTCAGAAGGAGATGGTCATCCCAGGAGAAAAGAGTCCTGTTCACCAGGCAGGCAGTTCTCGCCACCGTCATACCTTCCTGGACCCCCAGCAACAGCGCCCCTGGCTGGTGACTCTGCTTCTACTCTTGACCCCCTTACAGCCCAGATTTCACTCTTCAGAAACCAGAGTAGCCATTTAAAATAGAAATCAGAGCTCGCCCCTCCTTGGCTTAGAAACTGCCAATGCTTTCCTGAAACACTTTGAGTAAAATTCAAATTTCTTGCCATGATCAGAATATTCATAGTGACCAAGCCTCACCTGTCCCTCCAACCTCAGCCCCTAGTGTCTGTCCTCATTCGCTCTGGGCCAGCCAGACAGCTGCTGTTCTCTGACTTGAGCTGCAGTTCCTTTCAATCCCAGGATCTTTGCACTGGCTGCTCCCTCACCTCCTGGACAATTCTTCCTTCACACAGTCATACAGCTGACTCTAACTCGTTATCTGTTTCTTCTTTCGAACATGTCTTTCCTTATTATTCCTGCTACAGTACACTTCCTCCTTAACCTGCTCTCTGTTTAATTTTTTTCTTAGCACTTACCACCTCCTAAAATTGTCTTACTTGTCTTTGTTCATATGATCATTTCTTTTGACTTCCTGTGAGAGCAAACGTTTCAGAAGGTCAGGGACCATTTTTCCTTACTCGCCTCTGACTCTACAGTGGCCAGAACAGTACTCGATACAGGGTATATCTCAATAAATATCTGTTGAGTGAATGAATGAATGAATGAATAAATAAATGAATAAATAAATAAATGCCCTTGACAGCTATTTCAACCTAGAGTCACACATAACCTCAAGAAGCTAGGGATGCCTTCCAGTTCCTGAGCAGTAGGAGCAGGGAGGCCCAGAGGATCCTTGCCTCTGTCTGGGATAAGATGCCATCAACCCCGTGTTCTCAGGCCTCTGTCCCTTGGGGTACATGCATGGCAGTGACCAGGAAAGGCAGGGGAGCGTCCAGCACGTGGCTATACGAGCAACGTCTGGCCCAAACCGCTGGAGTGTTGGAAGGCTTGATGCTATAGAGACAAGTTGGGACTGAGGACCTGCAAGAGAGAGCAGCTCATGGGAGCTGGGAAGCACCCACAGCCAGGGCGTGTCTGCACCCACATTCCCCCTCTGACATCCATGGCCCAAGTGCCTGTGGGCAAGTCATTTACCCTCCCCAAGCCTGTGTCCCCTCTTATAAAATGTGCATGATAATATCTAACTCAGAGAGTGTTGAATTCTATAAAATGTATAAGATACCAAACACGGGAGCTGACATAAAAAGGGTTTTCAGTCAATGGGAGCTATTGTTGTTCTTGGGAAGAGTAGAGGTACCAGAATTCTGATGATGAGCCAGAGAAACGTGGCTTTGTTACAATATTAGGACAGGTCCTTCTCCAGACCGGAGTGCCCTGGGACCTGTCTCCACCCAGCCAGCCAACAGTTACATTCTTAAATAGAGGCTGAAGGAGGGCAATGAAGGGCTGAGTGGAATACCGCGGAGAAGGGATATTAATTCCACACTTTGCCCCGCCTGTCTGGGAAAATGTTCTTCAGTTTGTTTCCTTTAATTCCCTGCCAGGGAAAACTGATAGATGATGCCTGGATCGGGGCCCTGGTGCAACAGCCCAAATATTTTTTCTAGATATAGCTGTTAATGCATCTTAACAGCCTGAGTCATCGCTCTGACACAAAAGACAGCGAATTCTAACTCCTACAGGACACATGTCTGGCACTCTGCATCTGACAGATGCTTTGGTGTTTTCCTTCAGTGTTTCTGCATTTATATGATACAATCTACATCAAATATTCTGCATGACTAAGTTATAAATATGTGTCCCCCTTTTCATTTAATATTATGCATGTTCATTTTCCTTGTGATAAACAACTCTTCATAAGTATCTTTCGTGAATGGGTGTGTAATATTCAGTTCTATGACTGGCTCATCATTTTCTTAGCCATTCCCCTGTTGTTCAATACTTAGGCTTTTCTTTCCAATTTTTCACTAGTATTAATAATACATAAATCTTTTCCTGAATTTTATGTAGTTTTCATAAGCGACAGTGTAAGAAGTAAATTTCAAAAACAATGTCACTCAGCCAGTGTGGCTCAGTGGTTGAGCATCCACCTATGAACCAGGAGGTCATGGTTCCATTCCAGGTCAGAGCACACACCCGGGATGTGGGCTCGATCCCCAGTAGGGGGCGTGCAGGAGGCAGCCGGTCAATGTTTCTAGCTCTCCACCCCACTCCTTCCTCTCTCTCTCAAATCAGTAAAAACATATCAGAATGTATGAAAGCAGCTTATATCTCATGGTGAAGCCTCATCCCGTCTCCATGCTTCTTTGCCAGCCTCTCCAGCGCTCGTACAGATAACCACAGCGCAGTACAATCCAAGTCTGGCCAGATGGCTCCCAAGGAACTTTCCTTCCCTGCTGCCCCACCCCCCTCCTCCAGGCACCCTCTTCCTCCTTCCATCTCAGTTTTCCAAAATCCCCAAATTAGGTATTAAGTACATGTTTATTTCATCATGGCTTTCTCTTCTAATCTGAGAGATAAAAATAGCAGAAAGCAATGTCTGTCGTCTCATTTTATCCTCTATCGTCCCCAAAGTAAACTTTGGCATGTCGCTGCGCTCATGCCTCCTCTTTCTTCATCGGGCCCCGTCCAAACAGGACAGCTCTCGGGGTGGACCCCACATGCAGCTCCCGGACAGAGAAGTCTTTACTGCGTTGAATATGCAGAGTGACTCTCCATATGCTTCTGGAACACCACCATCCTTTTAAAACTGGTCCTAGTTCAAAATCTAGAGGATGGGCGATTTATTGGCAATGGTAATTCTGAGTTAATGACCAATAGAAAGCTTGAAAGGTGCTTTGTGACAAAACACAAATAAGCAAAAATAATTTACAAAAGCCCCAATCTCCTAACCCAATAGGCACCTTGAACAGTCTTCTTGTGTTTTGAACTGCCTTAAATGAGAAAATAATGTGAAATTCTACATTTATTTTATTTTTTAAATATATCTTTATTGATTTCAGAGAGGGAGGGAGAGGGAAAGAGAGAGAGAACCATCAATGATGAGAGAGAATCGTCGATTGACTGCCTCCTGCATCCCCCCCTCCACCCCACCCCCCACCCACTGGGGATTGAGCCCACAACCCAGGCATGTGCCCTTGACCAGAATTGAACCCGGGACCCTGTAGTCCACAGGCCAATGCTCTATCCACTGAGTCAAACAGGCTAGGGCTCTACATTTATTTTGAAAGATGTTTAACAAGAAGCTTAAAGGTGAAAGTTCTATTTAGTGTGGATTTTGTAAAAGCTTGGAAATGAACAGCGTCTGATTGTTAAAGTAAAAGCTATGGGACTTCTGTTAGAGACATGGTGACGCGGCCCTTAGATTTTCTTCTTCAGTGAAATAGTTCAATTTCACAGTGATTGGCAGCTCCCTGCGGGCCACGTGCTAACATGAGCAAGGGAAATGTGGTTTCTGTCCTTAAGGAGCTTTAAAAATCTTACGTTGGGGGAGGAGGGGGCGGGCACACTGCAAATCCTAATATTCTCACTTTAAAGAACTGATCATGCATCACATCCATTTTCCTACCTATTGTCCCATAATTTCTACTTTCCCAACGAAAGGACGTTGAACCCCATGGAGAGCGAACAATAACTATGCATGCTGGGCAATGTTCTCTTTTTCCTGTGGCGATTTAAAAGCAATTTCGTTCCAAGAAATTGAAATAGAAAGTGCTAATATTGAAATTAGCAATATTATTGGATGTCCTGTATTTTTTCCCTGAGAAGCATAAGGACTTCAGGCATCAATCACAGTGTTTCTCCAAACAGTCTTGTTTTTAGAGCTTGGAAATAGACAAAAGAAGGCAGCCATTGCCTTGGCATCCAGGGGTAGGCAGCATATACCTGGTCCTCGGGACTGTGGCATTTCTCTTAATCCGCCCCCCACCCCCCGCTTTATTCTTGCTTGTCGCTACTTCCCCGGGGAAATTCATATTTAGAGCTCCGTTCGACAAGACACAAAGAGCTGGGTGACGTGCTCTCTGCTGGCAGGGACGCAGCAGCTGATTAGCTTTGGTCGGGAGCTGCGGCGGCGGTTGTTTTGTAAGGTTTACATAAACTTTTTGTGAACATCCATAGGACATTGTGCGAGGAGTCGTGGGTTTAGAGTGAGGCAATTTGTAAGTTTGGTAAACTTAGGCAACGCACTTCTAATTTCTGGGCCTCAATTTCCACCTCTATAAATCCAAGCACTAAACCAGTGGTTCCCAAAGTTGGCTGGGCGTTAGAAGCACCAGGAGAGCTTTTAAAAAGCCTTGATGTCCACGTTGCACACCAGACCAATTAAATCAGAATATCTCAGGGCGGAAGCCGCATTTTTGTTGTTTAAAGATCCCCGGGAGATTGCAGCAGCCAGCTATGTTAAAGAGCCACTGCAGAAAACTTGCATTGTTCCGATGCCCTTGTTAGCTCTAGCAGTCTAACGCCCAGGCCCTCAGAGCTTCCGCTTGCCCGTCTCCTTATGAGGGAACTGATATCTGGTCATTGGTAAGAGTTCCCAGAGAGATCTGGAAATTGTGTCTGTGTGTGTCATGTTTGTGCACGAAAGAGAGAGATTGATTTGTAAAATTCCAGCAATGGACTTAAATTCCTTTCCTAGCACACTAGAAAGCATTCTAAACTTTCCCGTTAGAACTCGACTTTTAAAGTTGTCTTAGAAGGTCCAATGTCAAAAATACTGAAAGAGCTTTCATTCTCCCCTCTTCTCCTTCACAAATAAACACACAACCTTCTCAAGTTTAATGCATCCAATCAGCATTAATAATTTTCAGTTTATCTTGATTGGATTTTGCTTAATCTAATAAAACAGCCCAGCCCAGGAAAGCACAGCCTAGAATAGAATGGGATGGAAGCCATTCGAGTACAAAGCACGGTGAATCGTATTAGCAACATTCTGTGAGATGTGGGTGCCAGCCCTATGTATGTGATGTGTTCGTTCACTGGGCCACCACGTCAAAAGTGGTCCCTAATATAAGCTGTGGTTGAAGATGTTAGTGGGCAACGGCACCAAAGGCCCAGGCAACAACGCAGGCGAGAGAGCCAAAATCTGGTCACAGGACAGGGCCTTCGGCGCGTCGATGTGTATAGAAGTGAGAAAGGTTCAGAAACAAACAGGGGATTAATTCCCAGGCAGCCCAGAGAGAGACTTCATTCAGTTCACTGAGACACGCTCAGTGGGATGAGGGAGAGGGGCAGGCACGTTCCCCTCGGCTGCCCAGAGGGGAACAATGGCCGTGATTGTCAGAAGCATGTCAGAAAGAGCCCCAGTGACCTGGAAGGAGCTGTGTAACATATAAAGCCCAAGTCAGGATTCTATTTATTCTGCAACTATGTAAATATTGCACTATTTTCTGATAGAAAGGAATCTTTGACTACTCGACTAAGTCATCTCCTGGAGAAATCTGCAACTACACCGTCCTTATAATCTGTTCCCTTCTCACAAAATTTTAATTGAGCCATGCCAATGTCAGTTAGGGTGACAGCAGGGGTGTGGTTGGGGACTGTGTGTGGTCTTTCCCTTGCAGACAAATTGCTATTCTTTAATGAGTCCGAAGCAGAGACTGGACAGGCTGCTCAAGGCTTACTCCTTTGAGCTGCTGAGCGGGAGGTGGCATCCCACCTTCCACTCGATCTTTGGGGTCTTGAGGTCAGGAGCTAGCAGCACCCCAGCTCAGGTCTGCTCCAAAACATGCTCCCTCCAGAACTTCCTCCTCCTCCCTTCACACCCCCCCCCCCAAATGCCTCTCTCCATCTTCCACGTCTAGTTCAGGAGTTTCTTAAAACAAAATGGTTAGTTGAAATTCACCTTCTCAGTTCACAGGGGTCTCAGATGGGAGCAGTATAATGTTTTCCTTTGTAGCTTTCCTGACTGAGCCTCCCTCTCCCGACCCAGGATGTGAAGCCGGCCTCTGCACCTGGCCTCCCGACTCCATGTGTCACCGCTACAAGCAGCCGCCTCCCTGCCCAGATCTCCAGACTATCCTTCCGAAAGTCCCCCTGCTGGGTTCAGCCTGCCCATCAGAGTCCTCACCAGCTCCTACTGATCTCCCCCGTGTCAACCTAGTCTCCAGGTCTCAGTTTACCCAGGACGCCCACATCGACACCGCTTGTCCCAGAGTAACTCTTAGAAACACCCCCTTTCCCTGTCAGAAGCATTCCAGTGTGGAAAGGCACCTATCCAACACCAACACCCGCACAGCCTGCTTGGCAAGCTCTGTGCCTGTGGCCTGCAGCAGGTCCATCCCTTAGGTCTGCAGTCCCAGGTTGGCCCAGATTCAACATCTCCTGCCTCCCAGCATCATCTTGAAAACCCAGCGATTTGAAAGAATGATAATCATTCATTCTCCAGCATAGTTTCTGTGGTTCAGGCATTCAGATGGGACATATTGGGGGCAGCTTGTCACTGCTCCGTGATGTCTGGGGCCTCAGCTGGAAGATGGAAAGGTTGAGGGCTGGCGTTATCTGAAGGCACATTTGCTCACACATCTGGAGATGGATGCTGGCTGTCAGTTGAGGCCTGGAACACTCACACAGGGCCTCCCCTGTGACCGGGGCTTCCTCCCCACATGGTGGCGGGAGTCCAAGGACAAGTACCAAGCCAGGTGGAAGCCGATCCTTTTTAAGATCTAGGCTCATTTAACATCGAGTCACATAGCATCCCCTACCCCGACTCTATTCCATTGATCAAGGACTTTCAAGCCACTGCCAAGATTCAAGTGCAAAGATCTTTAGATCCCCACCCCTAGGTGGGAGAAGTGTAGTCACAGTGTACGATAGTGTGGGATGGGGGAGATAGAGACCTATATGTAGTCGAACCGGCCACCTCCTCCAAGCACCCCACCAACCACAGGCAAGATGTCATCATCCTTGCTACCTCTTTCTATCAAAATTTTCCAAGGATAAGCCCCTTGATATTATGATATGGGTTGATCATTTTCTCTCTCTTTTTTATTGTATTTTTACAATTACAGTTGACATTTAATATTTCATATTTGTTTCAGGCAGCATAGTGGTTAGATATTTATATAATTTACAAAGTGTTCACCCTGGTAAGTCTAACACCCACCAGGCACCATATATAGTTATTACAATGTTATAAGCTATATTCCCTATGCTGTACTTTGCATCCCTGTGACTATTCTGTAACTACAAATTTGTACTTCTTAATTCCTGCACCTTTTCACCCAGCTCCCCAACCCCCTCCCATCTGGCAACCATCAGTCAGTTCTCTGTATCTATGAGTCTGTTTCTGTTTTGTTTGTTCATTTATATTGTTCTTTAGATTCCACATATAAGTGAAATCATATGGTATTTGTCTCTCTCTGACTTTTTTCACCTAGCATAATACCCTCTAGGTCCATCCATGTTGTCACAAATGGTGAGGTTTTACCTTTTTTATGGCCAAGTAATATGCCATTGTGTGTGTGTGTGTGTGTGTGTGTGTGTGTGTGTATAATCTTTATCTACTCATCTATTGATGGGTAGTTGGGTTGCTTCCATATCTTGGCTATTGTAATTAATGCTTCAGTGAACATAGGAACGCATATACCTTTTCAAATTACTGTTTTGGATTTCTTTGGATAAATACCCAGAAGTGGGGAGGCTGGATCAAAAGGTAGTTCTATTTTTAATTTTTTGAGGAAGTCTCCTACTGTTTTCCATAGTGACTGTGCCATTTTGCCATCCCACCAAAGCACGAGTGTTCCCTTTTCTCTGGGGTGGTAACTTTTTCATCAGCAGTGCTTCTATAATCCCTGATGGTTGTAAGGCCTGTGACCTTCAACAGATGTCCGCATGTGATCCTCAAACCCTGACAGCAGATGACGCAGGCCTCCCTCTCCCCTTTCCACAAAAGAGAAAGGATGCACAGCAGATAAATCATGTCCCCAGTCACAGAGGCGGCTCTCAGCACAGGCAGACTGATGCGGCCCCAGTTTTCTGTCCATCGCCAAGTACCTTCTGCTAACAGCAAAGCCCGTCAGCACGGGCCCTGTCTTTGCACCAGACAAATCTGAATTCAAGTCTTGGCTCTTCAGCTTGATGGCTTTGGGCAAAGAGCTTACCCTCCCTGAGTTTCTTTCTATTTCTCACTCCTAGAATAAAAGCAGTAAGACCTACCTCATGTTTAGTTCCTGTGTGGGATTAAATAGTGTTTGTAACGTGCCCAGAACAGTGCCTGACACGTCTTTGGTGCCCAAGCAGAAGCTAAGAAGTTCATTTGAACGCTGACATGTGATCTAGCAGGTGACACACTTGTTTAGAGCCTTCCCTTTAAGAAGTAACTGCTGTATCTGGCCACCACAAGCAGGAGATGCTTTCCATCAGGTATAGACGCTTTCCATCCTATAATCACACCTACAGCCACTCATCTCAGACCTCTTCTCACAGAGAACTGCTGTTCACCAGCTTGAAGAAGAAACCTTACAAAGGGCGGGCAGTTCTCAAACGCGTCCTCGCAAACATTGAATGGGATACAGGCCAATCATAAAGCTCCAGCTGAAAAGGCTGCTAGGGATGCAGGATTTGCTTTGCTCTGTGGAGCAGGCTCGGCGTTGCTGGGAGATGATCTTGGAGTTGGCCAACCTCCTGTGGCTGGGCAGAGCACAAGGTTCACACAATGGAGGTTTGCGGCGAGTTACTGTATTGTCTGTTTCTGTGAAGGTGGACCAGACTCGAGGAACGGCCCTGCATTTTGTTCTCATTGTTTCAAGAGAACACAATGTTCTGCTGCGAAGGCCACTGGGTAGGGCATTTGTCATTCAGGAGACACAAGTGAAGAGCTAAGCTGAGCGGTGTTTACAGGATCTGAGATTCTGCTGTGGGGACAGGGGAAAGGCTCACTGAAGATCTCGAGAAAAGGCATTTTGCTGGAGTTCAGGAATAATGTTCCTATTTCTTCTGCTGCATCACGTGTGCCTGCCTTTGCAGCCTCGCCTCTGCTTCCAGGGCCCATAGGACAGCAGATTCTCTCATAAGAAAGCCCCAGGGCTACTGAATGTTTACAACTGGTTTCTACTCCTCACCAGTGTGCTTCTCATGCAGGGCAGCAGGGCGGCAGGAAGCCTGCCTACAGGGCGGGGCATCTCGGCTGAGGTCTTTCCCTGCTTCGCTGGTTCCCCATTGAACTTGCACTGAGGCTGCGTTAAGTGTTCATGTCTTGGCATCAGAAAGCAGGGAGACAGCTCCATTTCTTCTGGCGCCTGGAGCCCCGCAGTGGGGCAGCTCCCCTTACCCCTTCGGCATTGCTTTGGATCCTCGCTGTTTACGAACCAAGCCCTCGTGGGCCCCGTTGTAGCGTGTGGTTCTCCTCACTCCATAAGCAACGGGGAGTTCCCAGCTGTGAAGTCACCCTCCGGGTAAGCAAAGCCCTGACAGAGAAACTGACTTCCTGCGTTGTCCTGTATTCACGTGGATCAGCGCTCTCTCTTCCAAAGCGCCTTCACACGCCTGGTCTCCTGTGGTCTGGTGAACCCTGTGTGAAAGGCAGGGCAGATGGAGCTAGTCCCATTTCACAGATGAGAAGACTGAGACTTGGGCAGTCTTCGAACACTGTAGGATTATAGCACCAGCTTCACCATTAACCCAGCAATTTAAACAGGAACTTAAACAGCTTTCAGGACAGCTCCTCTTCTGCAACTATGAAATAAGGGTGCCATGTGGATAACTACAAGATTAGTGTGAAAGGATTCTTAAAGGCCAGTGGCGTCCATGACATTGATTTAGGAGCTACATACAACCTGTATCTCTTTAGATCAAATTGATGTATGCCTGACGCTGGCCAGGTGGCTCAGTTGGTTGGTCCATTGTCCAGTACACCAAAAGGTTGCAGGTTTGATTCCCGATCAGGGTGCATATGGGAGGCAACCGATTGATGTTTCTCTCTCACATTGATGTTTCTCTCTCTTGTTCCTTTCCTAGCTCTCTAAAAATCAATAAACATATATTCGAGTGAGAATTGAAAACATATTTATATGTGCCTGGATGTAGCAATTTTTACTTTCTCTTTTTAGAATTTGGAACTATGTTCTCTTGGAGCATTTGAGTTGCAGCCTAACCTGGAGCTTTTTCCCCACACCATCCTTCCTACTTGGGGAGACACACAAACGAAATAGTCAAAAGGCCCAGTAAAGAGCTGAGGCTGTCTGGCCTCTGCATCTTAGCAATTCAAAGCAAAGCCGTTCTATTTTGCCCTCACAGCCCAGCGGAGGCAGATGGTAACTAGTCTCATTAGTCACTGCACCACGCCTTCTAATAGCTCCTCTCCCTCAAGTTCTATTGATTGGCAGATGTTTGCAGGAATATCTATCGAAATTGCTCTCTGAACAATGGCTGATCTCATTTCCTCCCCTCCTGTGAAAATGAATGACAAGGAGACAAGCTTTACCACTGCCTGCCTCCAGTCTCCAGGCTCTGAGGGCTGTAATGCTTAGAGAACCTTGACTCAATATGAGGATTTAAATACCTCCAACCTACTGTAGAGAAACATAGAAAGGTAATATCTCAAAACCATACCCTTCCACTCTTAAAAGCTGTTGATCCAATTTGTAAACAAGAGTCGGGATCATTTCAGCACATTCCATCCTGAGAAAGGACCAGAACCATAGAACCCTGATGAGACTGCCAATAATTCCTTAGGGCACGTGTTTGTAGGAGAATGTCCCTGGATGATTTGAGGGTCTCTGTATATTTTGGTCCCATTCCCACATTTCTTCAGCATCTGCTCTAGGTCTCCCTAAATTGCTCGTCTGATTTACCCTCTGTAGTGTTTGGTGTTTTACTTTATTAACTGAGTGAATATATAGGATTTTCTGTTTTGAGGGGACTCACTCTCAGGAAACTCAGATGATTGGGAAGTGCCTGCTTGAAGTGACCAATAAGGTCCAAGTAGGGCACATCAAGACCATGTCAATGGACATGGGCTCTCCTACTGGATAGAACTGACCTTCTGCTGCCTAGATACGTAATAGCCCAAAGCCACTGAAGGGCCTAATCGTACTGTTCCTGATTTTATTCCAGCTACTTGCACCTTGGCTTCATCTAACTGGGCTGACCTGAACACTGGACAGCTGCCTGTTATAGTGGCCTTGGGTAGCCTTCACTTCTTGCCCAACTTGGCCTAGAGTCCTTTGCTGGAGGGCTTGGAGCTAAATAGAGGGGCCAGATGGTGTGGCCACCCAGCATGCTACTGGCCCTTCCCTGGGGCGATTCAGAAACTCGTCTGCGTTCCTTTGAAGCAAGGAAGGGCTGTGACTTCTGACACTTGGTCCAGAGGCCTCTGCTGAACTTCTCTAGTTCTATTCACCTATTTCTTTAAATCTCTTCTTAGTGCCAAATACTTGCCTTAAAAATTATTGACAAATGACCCCGATTTAACAAAGAACCAGGAGCTAATTAGCTCGAGAAGGCATGTAGCTCCCTGGAATTCTCCCGCAGCTTATGGCAAATTCTTTATCTCCTTTAGAGCCGCTGCCCGGGTTTCGTTCTTCAGGTGGCATCTTGGAGCATGTGGCTGGGAACGCACATTGCTAAGTGGTGGGCATCCCTTGTACCTCCTTTTCCTTTTCATCGCTGGCGTGAAAACCACTGTGCCTTCCGAGGAGGCAGAGGCTGAGTCAGATCCCTGCGCGGACAAAGTCAAACTTGGTTTTCTGGGCAGTACAACTGGAGTGACTCCGAGGCTGAGGATCTAACAGTTGCAGGAGGGAAAACGAACCAGAGTTCAGTTCTCTCAGTCCTGTATCATCTTAGGGCTGCCTTCCAGGGAACAGAGGTGATGCGATCAAGAGCAATAAGAGGTCTCATCTTCATGAAGTTGGCTGTGAAAAGCGAAGGCCTGTGCCTGGGGGAGATAGACCTGCTCTCCTGGCGTGTGCTGGGTCCCAGAGGAGACCTCTCGGGGGAAATGGAGCATCTACTCTTCTTCTGTGTCTGCGATGGGTCTCCGGACAGTTCTAGGAGGCCCAGGGCCCAGACATCAGTATGTGTTGTTCATTGTCTCCAGACGTTTCTTTTCTCTGTTACCAGATTAAACTGTTTCTCTGTTAGCATCTGTAACCATTTCTAGTTGAACATCCATATTCCCTTAAGCAACTGGAAAGCAAATCAAATAAATGTCGAATCTCTAGTGAAAGCGGAGTGTAATTAAAAAGCAAACAAAACACTGCCATCTCACCTAGCTCACCCCTGCGTGTCAGAAAAGACCGCAGGATCACGGCACACTGCCTGGGCTGCTGAGTCAACAGTAGGAAAGAGCCTCTCATGCTGAAAAGGCAACCAGCAGCCCTATTAAAGAGGCGTGCTTTTCTCACCTCCACTGCAACTGTGATGTCCCTCCGGCTGAAACAGAATAATTGTCCCTCGTGAAGCATGGCTCCTGGGCTTCCTCCTTCCTTCCTTCCTTCCTTCCTTCCTTCCTTCCTTCCTTCCTTCCTTCCTTCCTCCCTTCCTTCCTTCATTTGCTCTGACACAAACATTTATTTAGTACCCACTCATATTTCAGTGGTTTTTAATTTCACGCATCTACCCATTTATTCAGAAGTTCTTTTATTTTTTTTAAATGATTCTTTGTTGATTTCAGAGAGGAAGGGAGAGGGAGAGAGAGACAGAAACATCAATGATGAGAGAGAATCATTGATTGGCTGCCTCCTGCACATCCCACACTGGAGGTTGAGCCCACAACCCAGGCATGTGCTCTGACCTGGAATTGAGCCGTGACTTCTTGGTACATAGGTCGACACTCAACCATTGAGCCACGCCAACTGGGCAAGAAGCTTGCTCTTTTTGAATCCCTAATATGGGTCGAGTACCGTCTTTGGTACTAGGTGGAAGAGACATAATCCATTACATGAAAAATGTATAGTCCGGTTAGTAATTCATACTGTGGTCACTCATATCGTCACTCACCTGTCACTCATTCCTTTAACAAATATTTGCTGAAGCCCTGCTGTATGCCAGGGGCTGTGTGTTGGGCATTGGGTCAAACATTCATCCCATCTTCTCTACCTTCTTAACTCAGCGTATCACACATATACCACCACCACTGCCAAGAACAGAACCAAAAACAAATCCAACAACTGTCGGGGTTTTGCATGTGTGCATTTCTGTGATTATTTTAGGGGGAAAGGAGAGTGGGCCTCAGCTGGGTGGGTAGGCTTGTTGAGTTAGTGGCTTCACTCAGGGTGAGATATAAGGCCACAGATAACAGACTCAGTGCAGCAGAAAGTGAACTTCTGAGCCATGACTGTGTGGAGCAGTGGGATAAGCTGCACAGTGTTTAGCTTCCTGTCTCGATGTGGTCAGAGGTCGGGAAAGGATGTGCCAAGGATGGCACAGGAGAGACTTCTGGTCCCATATCTGGAGACTCTCTCTACTCTGAGATTTACCAAAACAATCTCCCTGCACATTCTACGTGTTCAAGAAATACTTGTCAAATTGCCCTAGCTGATTTGGCTCAGTGGATAGAGCGTCAATCTGTGGACTAAAGGGTCCCGGGTTCAATTCCGGTCAGGGGCACATGCCCAGGTTGCTGGCTCAATCTCCAGCAGGGGACATGCAGGAGGCAGCTGATCAATGATTCTCTTTCATCGTTGATGTTTCTATCTCACTCTCACTCTCCCTTCCTCTCTGAAATCAATAAAAGTATTTAAAAAAAAAAAATACTGCCCTGACTGGTTTGGCTCAGTGGATAGAGCGTCGGCCTGCGGACTTAAGGGTCCCGGGTTCGATTCCAGTCAAGGGCATGTACCTTGGTTGCAGGCACATCCCCAGTACGGGGTGTGCAGGAGGCAGCTGATCAATGCTTCTCTCATCGATGTTTCTAACTCTCTTTCCCTCTCCCTTCCTCTCTGTAAAAAATCAATAAAATATATTTTTTTTAAAAAAAAAAAAGAAATACTGGTCAAATGAATGACTGAATGTGCATTAGGCCACTTGTAGAAACTTGGGCTCCTGGAGGGGAGAGCTGGGCCTTACCCCGTTTTCCCAGGGATCCACCCCGTTCCAGGGCTCCGGGAGCTGTCTGAAGGCCTTTGTGCAGGAGGCTCGCCAAGCTCCCTTCTCAACCTTCTCGGCAGAAACAGCTCGTCCCTGTGGTTTAGCCGCCTGGCAGGGTCTCTGGGCAAGGGGAGCAACCCCTAAGGGCACATTCGGGAGTCTTTTCCTTAAACTCTGGGCTTTGTTCTCTTTCCTCATTAGCAAATTGCTGTCCACCTCTTCCACCCTGAGGCCTTATGTACTCAGGGGACAAAAATTCATTTCATTCTCATCTAGAAAGGCAAAATAGCTATACAAAAAAGAAAAAAAAAAAAGATGCTTTCCCAAAGCAAACAGTTGAACGGGCTTCTGGGTGAGCTTTGTTTGGGGTTATCTGTGGCTGTTTCCCTCCCCCAGTCGCACCCATAATCAGAGAGAGAATGCATGATCACCCCTGGAAACGAGTGATCCATCACAGCCCCGAGGCCCAGATGCCGCTGCCTGAAGAGGGGCTGGAGGCAGGGGAGGGAGAGCCCACATCAGGATTCTCAGGGGCCAGACGGTCGTTCAGGTCCTCACACTTTGCCAAGGAAGCTTATCAAAGAAGAGAGCAGACTGGCATTTTATGGGCCTCCGGTCTGCTCTGAGAATGCGAGGCTGGAATGAGCCTGGCTTCCTCCATCCTGCGGAGAGCGTGCAGACGTTTGAGAATTTGATTCTGTGGCAGTACAGACAGTGCGGCCTCATACAGCACAGTGCACGCTGTCTCACGTTAGTTAGCAAACAGCTCAAGACAGAATTTCAAATGGGAGCAAGGGCCTGATCTTGTTCACGGCCGTGTCATCCAGGGACAGCCCAAGTCTGGCAGAAACGGAAGCAGTTTTCTGCCACAGAACTCAACCCATTCACCTAGATGAAAATATTACTACGTGAACACTGGCTCTAAGCTCCCCCTACTCTGCTTTGCCGAGGAACTTCCGGAAGCCATGCACACAGGACAAGGCCGGAGCCACCAGGGGCCTGGGGAGCAGATCACAAGGCACTCTGGCGGGAGAATCTGAGAAAACAGCCACAGCTTTAGCAAGGGAGCCTGATCTTCCCAGCAGCGGAGGAAGCCCAGTTCCTGGGATGGCTACAGAAAATGACTGAGCTTGTTTGCACCATCTCTGAAATACACCAAGGAACCAAGAAGCCAATACCTTTTCCCATTATTGATGGCGAGGAGACTATTGGAAAATATCCACTTCCTCCAGCTTTTAGCTGTGAATGACCTCCCCTGGGACTTCAAGTGTCTAGCCATTCACTGGGAAACCCCGTGTCACCATATGTGCAAAGTGGGCTCGGTGTGAGGGGGCCCGGTGTGAAGTGAACCCAGTTCTCCAGGTGGCCATTCTCTCTGGTCATGTCATGGCTCCAGCATTTCAGCAGAAAGGCAAGTTGGCAGGAGTTCAAGGAAGAAAGGCAGTATCCTTAAAACACCATGGCAAAGGCTTCTCTCTCTGTAGGGCGAGGCCCGGGCAGATTCTCTCCTCCCCGTTCTGAGGTGCTCCCCAGACCAGCAGTATCAGCGTCACCCTCTGAGTTTCGATAGTCTGAACACTATCTAATCAAACTGTATTATTTTTATCAAAGGATTTACCATTATCTGAATTGACCTTATTATTTGTTTATTGAATGCATCACCACTGGAATATAAGGTCAACAAGAGCAGAGCTGCTCTGTCCTGTTCACCCCAGGCCCCTAGAGACTAGAAGAATAGTGCCTGGCATTTAGTAGATGCTCACTAAGTATTTGTCCAGAGAAGGAGAGAAGAAACTATTTCTTGCCTTTCAGGAGACAGTTCAGACATCTCCAGAATCTCAAAGCAAAGTTTACATGGGTTTGGGGAAGTCAAAAATACACCTTCCTCCACACATGGTTGTGAAATAGGCCTGTACTGAAGACACGGCACCCTCCTTGTCAAAAAAAATTATTATTATATATATATAGTTATGGGTTGTTTTTTTATTGGTGTATCACTTTAAAAATGGTAGCTACAATAGATAATGTCATTTGGCATTACTATCGTTTTTATAGAATGTTGAACTTTTTCAGAGTGTCTGATAGGAGAATTTTGTGACCTCTACATTTGTTACTTTTTTATTATAAATCTCCCATCATATCAATTTGGTGTGGGCCTCTTTGGGTTCCTCTTATTTGAGACTCTCTGTGCTTCCTGGACTTGTAAGTCTATTTCTTTCACCAGGTTGTCATTATTTCCTCAAATAGGTTTTCAATATTTTGCTCTCTCTCTTCTCCTTCTGGCACCCCCATAATGCAAATGTTGGTACCCTTGAAGTTGTCCCAGAGGCTCCTTACACTATCTTCATATTTTTGGATTCTTTTTACTTTTTGCTCTTCTGCTTGGGTGTGTTTTGCTTCCTCATATTCCAAATCATTGATTTGATTTTTGGAATCTTCTACTGCTGAATCCCTATAAATTATTTTTTTTTCAGTTAGCATATGCTTAATTTCTGACTGGCCCTTTTTCATTTGACATTCTTTGACATTCTCACTAAGATACTTGAAAGTCTCATCAAGATCCTTGAGTAACCTTATAACCATGGTTTTGAACTCTGTATCAATAGTTTGCTTGTTTCCATTCTTCACATTTTGGCTGCTTCCCTGTGTTTGTTTCTATGTATTAGGTAGACTGCTATGTTTCCTGGGATTGGTAGAGTGGCCTTTGTAGTAGGTGTCCTCTAGGGCCCAGTGGCTTAGCCTCCCCAGCCACCTGAGCTGGACACCCTAGGTGTGCCCTTGTATGGGCTGTGTGCACAGTCTTGTAGTTGAGACTTGATTGCTGTTGGCATCTCTGGGAGGAGTTGACCTCCAGGCCAATTGGCCATGAGGACCAGCTGCAGCTACAGTGGGAGAGCTGCTGTGCAGGAGACACCCCTATGGAGCAGGACTTGCTTCAGTGGGGCTGTGTTGCTCGTGGATGTGTAGAGTTGTAATCTGCTATGGTCTGAAGCTGTCTACCAGGTGCACTGGCTCTAGGGCCTCCAGGGAGGTGCAAAGTCAGCCACTGCCTGAGCCACCCAGCAGGAACTATTTGTATTGGGCTTGGAGGGGCCCAGATGGGGCCCAGCTGTGAAGCAAGGCAGGCTGGTGCTAGTGCTGGGTCTTGGGCCTCTTATTGGTAGGTTTGAGGCATGCTGCCCCACCTGCAGCTTGTCTGAGGCTACAAATTGGATGGGGCAGGGTCTCAGGGAATCACCAGGGCGGAGCAAACAGTGTGGGCCACACTGATGGAAACAGACATGGCTACCAGTCAGCTCTGCAACAGGGGAGGCCCCAGCCCAGGAACAATGACCACTGTGAGCACCCTCTGTCTGGGAGAAAGCTGCACCCGAGTTCCAACCCGGTGCCAGACAGCCCAGTTCCTCCTTTTATGTGTCTGGGTCCCCCGGCGCGGGAGCTCAGAAGCTGGACCATGTAAGTTTGTGTGCGGGCCCGTTCTAAAAGGAGCAGCAGGGCTCCAGCAGCCTTTGTCTCTCAGCCACAATTCCTGCTGGTTTTTACAGCCCATACTTATGGGGACTTCTCTGCCCAGCTCTGGGACCCTGGGCGGGGGGTCTGGTGTGGGGCCAGGACCCCTTTCTCCTCTCAGGCTGCCCCTGCGGAGACAATCTCCCTCCCAATTTAAAAACTGGTGCACGTGGGTGCCGGAGCAGCCCGCTCAGCACCTCCACCTCCCTACCGGTCTCAGTGTGCTTTCTTCTTTACTTCCCTAGTTGCTAGATTTCCACTCAGTCAGCTTTCAGGTTGAATGAGGTTGTTCTATATTTTAGTTGTAATTCTGAATGAGGTTGTTCTGTATTTTAGTTGTAATTCTGATGTGGTTGTGGGAGGCGGTGAGTATAGGTGTTTACCTACGTCGCCATCTTAGTTCTCTTAGATATATACTTTGACCCAGATTTAGAGTCTCTTTGTACTCTGAGATTTGATTACCAAAACAGTCTTCTTAGTTACTAAATATATATACATATCTTTAGTAGTGCCTTCTTTGGCAGTGAGATGAGTCTGATGAACGGCGTTAACAAACAGTAGGTGTCTTCTTAAAGCAGTGGTTCTCAACCTTCCAAATGCCGCGACCCTTTAATACAGTTCCTCATGTTGTGGTGACCCCCAACCATAAAATTATTTTCGTTGCTACTTCGTAACTATAATTTTGCTACTGTTATGAATAGGAATGTAAATATCTGATATGCAGGATGTATTTTCATTGTTATAAACTGAACATAATTAAAGCATAGTGATCAATCACAAAAACAATATGTAATTATATATTCAATATGTGTTTTCTGATGGTCTTAAGCGACCCCTGTGAAAGGGTCGTTCGACCCCCAAAGGGGTCGCGACCCACAGGTTGAGAACCGCTGTCTTAAAGGCAACTGATTAGAATGGTGGTGAGGCACATGGGCTTTGGAATCAGGTTTGGGTGGAAGTCTGCCTCCGCCACTTGCCAGCTGAGTGACACTGGGCAGGTGGTGTAACCCCTGGCCCTCCATTCATGTCTTCACTGGCAACACAGGCCAATGTGAGGATTAAATTAGATAATACACACCTATAGCAAGTGCTCAAGCAACATGTGGTCTCATAGTTACTATTCTTTCACGGGGTTCACCCACAGGGAACAGCACCAAAGTGGCCCGAGGTTTCTCACCACGACCTGTAGCGTCATAGCATCTCTTTGGAATTCTCCTGCAGGGACAGTGTGGGACAACGAAGGAGAAAGAGGATCCTAGATTTTTGCGCATGTTTCGGGCAAGGGAAGGGATGAGAGCGAGGCACAGGTGTGGGGGTGGGGAGCGCTGTAGGGTGGAGGCTGCCGGGCCTGGTTGGCCTCCGAAGCCCTGTGGCGGCCGCAGTTTCCCTTGCTCATTGTTATGGCGTCTGGGCCGAGAGGAGCTGGGAGCCAGACCTCTGAGGCTGCGTGTGGTGAGCCTGAGGGGCTGGCAGTCGCTGAGGGCGGAAACCACTGTTTGGAGCCGCTGGCAGTTTAACTGTTTCTGTTGCTCATTGCCGAGGCTGAGAAAAAGGCAGGAGGGCCAGGACATTCCACACTGCGATTCTGTTTGCGGTAAGAGCCTGCTCACCAAGAGCGTCAAAGGTTTCTTTGGAACCATAAACTTATCAAGCGGCTTCTGAAACGAGATTTTTAGCTGGGTGCATATCAAAATATCAGTTGCCTAGACTCTTGACTTGGTTCTCTCCTAGATTTCAAAAGAGCCATTTGGCCCGTTTCAGAAGGCGGTGAGAACTGCCTCGCGTGAACAACAGCTGGTGTGGCTTACCGGGTCCTCATTGCCCACCTGAAATGATTTAGGCAGTACTATGCCTATTGGTGGTGTGAGCACTGAGACCTTCTAGAGCCAAAGTAACCATAAGCATGTAAACGTCCCCTTTTATGGCACAGCCTTGGGTGTGCCTGATTTGTCTCAAGGCTAGAGGTACATTGTACTCATCTTAGCAGTGTTTTCTAAAAGAAATACATCCTCCAATTCATGGGTATGGGAAAACTGTCCGACAGTAAAGGCATGCTCAACAAATCATGTACTAAAATATTTTGCAGCAGTGAAAAGAGGTATTTTCAAATAACTTTGATGTTTCTGATCCAATGTGAAGTGAAAATGGCAAGAATCAAAACCTTACATAAAGCAGTGTGGGTCTCAGAGGGCAGTCCCTGGACCAGCAGCAGCATCTGTAAATGTGGTAGAAATGTCAATCCCAGGCCCCACCCAGCCCTATAGCCCTACTAGACCCACTGAATCAGAGACTCGGAAGTAAGCCCACAGCAGTGTGTGTTTTGATAGCCCAGTGAACCTTATGTATGTTAAAGCTTGAGCGTAATGGGTATAGGACATAAATCAATGTAAATATGTAATTTATATGCATACAGAAAGAATACACAAAAAGATAAAGGGATTCTCCCTGTGATAGGATTATGGATGATGTTTGCTCTTCCTTGTTTATCTTTTGTGTTTTTTATATCATCTACTTTTTCCAAAATGAGCATATCTTGCATGGTATTTAGTATTATCCGATATTTCTGACACACGTGTATCGTGTCAATACGTACCCCATTAACACTTTCTTGAAGATTTAATTATGCGTGCCCCTTCAGTGTTCTTCAGTTCTTTATTCTTACAAGTCAACCTCCCTACATCTTTTGTGATAAATCTTCTCAGCCTCACTGCTTGAGGATTGACTTGCCCTCCCTTGTGTCTGGAAGCCCCTGCTATTAATAATAGAATTTTAGAAACTGTCAAGTCTCTATTCTTGGTTTGTAGTAAGTGAATAAATAGTTGTTGTTTTTTAAGGCATGCTATTTCCTTTTGGATATATTTAATGTGAATATGTAAATTATATGCATACAAAAGATACATATTTTCATGCATTGGTAACAATTTTAACTTCTGCATTATATTTCCATGCACAATTTCCATTTTAAAAAATATATATTTTTATTGATTTTATAGAGGAAGGGAGAGAGAGAAACATCAATGATGAGAGAGAATCACTGATCGGCTGTCTCCTGCATGCCCTACACTGGGGACCGAGCCCACAACTCAGGCATGTGCCCTGACCAGGAATGGAACCATGATCTCCTGGTTCACAGGTCAACGCTCAACCACTGAGGCAGACCAGCCGGGCTACAATTTGTTGGAATTTCCTTTTTACTACATCGACTCAAAGCATTTTAAATAACTTGACCCTTCTAATTTTAAGGGTTCATTTACAAAATAAGCAGATATAGTGGATTTGCATGTAGACAGGAGGTTTAAGTTCTAAAGTCAGCAAATAGGGTAACAATCATGTAGGTCAAAATTAGTACATCTCAGCAACACCAGCATAGTCTGCTTCTTGCTCCAGCTGTGGAACAGGCTTTGCCTGAATACAGCCTCACACAGTTAGGGGCCGTGTTATGCACAAAGGTACACCTGGCGTCTCTAGAATCACTTAGATCTGTGAGAGTTTCTGAGTCAGAACCAACTGAGAAAATAACAGACTCCGCCTAGCTTACACTCATTTTCTAGGCAATGCAGATGAAATTGCCTGAACTATTGAAACTATTTTGGAGGGTTGGTTTGTTTTTGCTTTGGTTGGTGGCACATAATTGCCTCTGCCTGATTCAAAGTGCATTTGGTATGATTTCCCTGTACCTCCGCAGTATCTTCTGCTATTCCCTAGGCTTCCTTCTCTCAGGGCCTCTCTGGAATGTTCTCCAGTAAGAGATGACTGACCTCTCCCCTGGTATTCAGATCTTACTCATCCTTTAAAATCTTATGCAAAAGCTGCCTCCTACACAAAGCCTTTCTAATCTCAGTAGGAAGTAATCCCCCCCCATGCTCTGAATGTCTCTGGGACATTGATCATTCTTTATTCAGAAGACTCGAGGGTTCTTGAAGGCAGCAGTGTCTTTAACATCAGTCTTGGCTTTGAATCCTAGATCTGCCCTTTCCGGCCAAGGCTAGATAAATTCTAAGTCTGTCTGTGCCTCCCGCCTCCTCTGTAAAATGGGGATAGTTATAGTACTCTTAGGATTCAAGTGAGCATTAAATGAGATACCACATGGTAGGGGGCTAGCACAAAACCCAGCATATAGTAAATCCCAATAAATGTTAGTCCTTTCATTTTTATTCTCCATTGCAGTTCCAATAGTACATTTATGCTCTATAAGCATTTGTTTATTGAATGCATGAATGAATAAATACTATAGCTAAGTTCATACACACCCCTCTGAATTCTCAGTGCTCCATGGGGAGTGTATACTTGCCATCTGTCTGTTAATCTATTACAGAACTTAATGAGCCAATGATTCTGTTTTATTCTCAAGGCAGGTGTTGGGTGTATATGGGTAAATTTTCTGTCTCAAGGAAGCTGCCATGGACCATCTAGTTTCATACTTCATCAAGCTCCATGTTTTCGATGTGGGAATTACAACGCTGAACTGTGATTTTGCCTGGATGCAAGAACTCCAGGAGGACTAGGCCTTCAGGGAGAAGTTTATAAACAGGGTCTGTATGGGGTAACCTGAAGAATCAGAGCATGAGTTTGCAGATTAGCATATTTCACTTACAGAGCCTCCAATCACGCGGTACTCTAGATGTCGCTCAATGAGGGCATAGGGCAAAACCAGCTGCTTTTTGGGTTTGTCAAGCATCTCAAGTTATTCCTCAGGAGCTGGGGTTTGGCAAAGCCTGAAGCCCACATTGCCAAGTCCTTCTCTCCCCCTTAATTTTTAAGCCCATGTGTATTTTAAGGGAAATTTAATCCGTATGTTTCTGTTTCCTTTACACTTAACTCATAAAAATGGTTTGTCAGAGCAATTTGATGTCCCAAAAAAATCTTTGGAGCCTTTATAATGATATTTTTTAACCTTCCTCCCCTCCCTTAAACACAGGAAATTGTGTTTTTTTAAAAAGAAAATGAATCAAACCAAAAGCCTTACGGTCAGTATCGGTGGGTCAGACACACAAGCTCAAGGAGCTGTGCATTGGCGACAGCGGCATCTCCCACTGCTGATCCTGCAGGCTCAGGGGGTGGGAGAAAGGGCGATGTCACATGGCAATATGTTGGGATAGAGTCCTCAAATATTTGATTGTGCGCCCACCAGGCCAAGAGCCTCTCTCCCCTCGGAGCTTCTATATTGGGAGACCTGCTCCTTAGAAGTGGGGCCCTCCACCATAGTCAAGTCCTGACATTCAGTCCCAGAAGTTCATGCACACATTAAGTTTAAAAGAATTGAGACCACTAATTCTAAAATACAGTAACTGTTTTCTAATCTTGTTTTCCACATCATCCCTGGAGAAGAAAGCCAGAGTCAGCAGGCCCATGCCAACTGCCACAGAAGTGTTCCCACAATGCTTTGTAAAGATGGCATGCCTCCAGGCTTAGTGAGTTGGCTGTCTTTGGAAGGATTCACATCCTTCTCAGATATCCATTTCTATAGACCATGAACACCAAACCATGATAGTGAGATGGCATATCGCTTTTATTTTGGATCTCAGATGATAACAGAAAACAAGTGATAGAAAGTGGCCAGTCTTGGAAATCCATTGAGTCCACGGGACCTGGTGGACATCAAGGATTTACAGGATTGGTAAGTCATAAAGCAGATGCACTAGTCAGAAATCTACTCTTCAACAGACTAGGCATTGCCAAAGGTACAAAATATACTCTATTTTACCTGCTTTCAGCCAGGCCCTGGATCAAATGTTTATATCACCTTACTGAATTCAGATGATAATTTTATAATAAGCTGAGTATCATTATCCCCATTTTACAGATGTAAAAACTGGTTGGTGCTCCTAACATTACTTACTGGGGAGATTAAGCAACTTGTCCAAGCTTGCATAGTTAATGGAAGTGCTAGAATTCAGACACCATTCTGTCAAATTCTAAAGCCCGGGCTGGTGGGAATGTAAATTCTATAGTCACTCTGGATAAAAGTTTGTGAGTTTCTTAAACTCTACATGCAACTAACGTATGTTCCAGCAATTGCACTACTAGACATTTATGTCAGAGAAATGAAAACTAGTTTGGGCACAAACATTTGTTTATAGGAGCTTTAGTCATAATAGCCCCAACTGGAAACCACCCAGATATCTTTCAATAGAGTAATGGTTAAAGAAACCATGGTACACCTGTACCATGAAATACTACTCATAAATAATAAGGAACAAATTTTTTTAAAAAATCTCTATTGTTGAGAGTATTACAGATATCTCCCTTTTTCCCCCTCATTGTGCCCCTTCACCCAGTTCCTGCCCCACTTCAGGCCTTCACCACCTTGTGTCCATAAATTAATCTTATGGCTAATTTCTTCCCGTTCCCCTACCCCCCTTCCATCTGAGATTCATCAGTCTGTTCCATGCTTCCATGCCTCTGATTCCATTTTATTCACCCATTTATTTTGTTCATTGGATTTCTTGTTCGTTTATTTTGATTTTTAGATTCAATTGTTGATATGTAATTGTTGCCTTTGTAGTATTCATATTTCTTCTTCTCCTCCTTCCTTTTATTAACAAATACCCTCCAACAATTCATATAATACTGGTTTGGTGGTGATGAACTCCCTTTAGCTTCTTATTTGTGAAGCTCTTTATCTGACCCTCAATTCTAAATGAGAGCTTTGCTGGGTAGAGTAATCTTGGTTGTAGGTCCTTACTATTCATCACTTTGAATATTTCTTGCCACTCCCTTCTGGTAGGCAGTTTCTGTTGAGAAATCAGCTGACAGTTATATGGGTGCTCCCTTGTAGATAACTGCTTTTCTCTTGCTGCGTTTAAGATTCTCTCTTTGCTTTAACCCTTGGCATTTTAATTATGTGTCTTAGTGTGGGCCTCTTTGGGTTCCTGGTATTTAAGACACTGTGCTTCCTGAACTTGTAGGTCTATATCTTTCACCAGGTAGGGGAAGTTTCTGTCATGATTTCTTCCAATAGGTTTTGAATACCTTGCTCTTTTTCTTCTCCTTCTGGTACCCCCATAATGCAACTGTTGGTATGCTTGAAGTTGTCCCAGAGGCTCTTTACCCTTTCTTCATTTTTAAAAAATCTTTATTTTTGCTCTTCTGATTGGGTGTTTTTGGCACTTCATATTCCAAGTCATTGATTTGACTCTGACTCCTCTGCTCCACTGTTGAATCCCTGTAAATTATTCTTTATTTCAGTTACCATATGCTTGATTTCTGACTGGTCCTTTTTCATGTCTTTGACATTCTCACTAAGATCCTTGAAAGCCTCATCAAGATCCTTGAGTAACCTTATAGCCATGGTTTTGATCTCTGTATCCAGTAGTTTGCTTGCTTCCATTTCTTTCATTTGTGACATGTTTCTGTGTCTCCACATCTGGGCTGCTTCCCTTGTTTGTGAAGCTCTTTATCTGACCCTCAATTCTGAATGAGAGTTTTTCTGGGTAGAGTAAAACTCTATGTATTAGGTAGAGCTGCAGTGTCTCCTGGAATTGGTAGAGTGGCCTTGTGTAGTAGGCGTCCTGTAGTGCCCAATGGCTCAGCCTCCCCAGTCACCTGAGCTGGGCACTCTAGGTGCACCCCTGTGTGGGCTGTGTGCACAGTCTTGTGGTTGAGCCTTGTTTGCTGTTGGTGTCTATGGGAAGAGTTGACCTCCAGTCTAGCTGACTGTAATGACCAGCTGTGACTATAGTGCAAGAGTTCCTGTGCAGAATTCCAGGCCCAACTGTGAAGCAAGGCAGGCTTGTTCTAGTGCCGGATCTTGGGTCTTTTATTAACACATTTCGTACCACTCAGGAGTTTTCTCGTGTTTCGTGCGCCATCTGTTAAGGACCGCTCACGAGTGTTCTCATTTTTCACGCCCATGGAAAAAGGAGCAAATCTAGATACTTATGCAAATTTTGGTTGGTCCCTCTTCATAGAGGAAAATGTTTTACGCAGTACCATACATTAAAAAAGTACTAGGAACTTTAATTGTTCAATTGTTTTTGTAAATAAAAATGTTATAATTATTGAAAAACAACACCTAAAGTGCATTATGATGATTTAAATAACGTGCAGTTTGCTCAAAAACGTGTGGTCCTTGGCATATGTCTTAGAGATTTGATTTCTATGCGGTACGCAATGTGTTAATAGGTTTGGAGCATGTTGTCACCAGCTGCAGCTTGTTTGAGAGATTTTAGTGAAGCATAAGCCAGGACAGGCCATTCATTTGGAAAAGCTGCTGCAAACTGCTTCATTTAAACTGCAAATTTGATGGGGTGGGGCCTCAGGAAATCACCAGGGTGAAGCAAACAGTGTGGGCCATGCTGATCTGGCTGCCAGTCAGCTCTGTGACAGAGGAGGTCCCAGTCCAGGAACAATGACCATTGAGAGCACTCCTGTCTGGGAGAAAGCCGCCCTTGAGTTCCTGCCCTGATGCCAGACAGTTCAGTTCCTCCCCATATGTGTCTTGGTCCACCAGAGCCACCTGGTGCTGAATCTCAGAGGTATCAAGTCCAAGTAACTTAATGCACAGGCCCTTTAAAAGAAACACCTGGGATTTTAGCAGCCTCCATGTCTCTTAGCCACTATTCCTGCTGGTTTTTATAGGCTGTATTATGGGGACTTCTCTTCCCAGCTCTGGAACCCTGGTATATGGGTCTGGGACTCCTTTCTCCTCTCTGATGTCCTCCACAGAGATGATCCTCCCCCCCATTAAAAAAGCCAAACACATGGATGTCGGACCAGCCCTCTCATCGTGGGCTCCCCTCTTACCAGTCTCACTGTGCTATCTTCATTACTTCTCTAGTTGTAGGACTTCCACTCAGCCAGCTTTCAGGCAGTTCTGAATGATGGTTGTTCTACATATTAATTGTAATTTTGATGTGGTTGTGGGAGGCAGCAAGTACAGGCGTTTACCTAAGCTGCCATCTTGGTTCTCTAGGAACAGACTTTTGATACACACAATAATCCTGATGAATTCTGAGAGAATTATACTGAGTAAAAAAGCCAATTTTAAAAGGACACATACTATATTCCCTTTTATATAACATTTTTGAAATGCAAATTTATAGAAATGGATTAGAGATTAGTGGTTGTCAGGGGTTAAGGGAGGAGTGGGAGTGGCAGGGAAGTGGGCGTGGTTATAAAAAGGCAACAGGGAGGAATTTTTATGTGATGGAAATGAATAGATGTGGAGAAAGAGGATGGGTAATGGATTTGGGTTAACTGAAAACATCAGTGATTCTTTTTTTCAAGCAGAACTCCAAACCATTTCACTCTAACTCTGGGGTCCTTATGTGATGCCTGATGCCATCTCAGACAGGAATCTATTCTCACTCTCAACTACTCAACGCTGCCAAGTTCAAAATAAACTCTTCTTGTTCAAGGGCAAATGTGTTTCACTGGGCAACGTGGAACTGCCTTCAGCCTATTTGGTCTTAATTCAATCAGTTAAAATAACCACAATTTCTCCTGTCCATATGCCACATTGCACTAAATTAATATTTGGTTGATGAAGTGTAAATGCTCCTAAGTGCTGGATTTTCTCTCATTTTTCTGGAGGAGACGATGAATATATAGTGTGTGTTTGGTGATTTTTTTCAAAAAGTTTGAGAAGTAAATGTATTTTGGAGTTGGACTGTCATGGAAAAATCCCTCCTTTTCCTTGATGCTGAAGGTAAATTACTGGAGGAGCAGTGAGAATGAATAACTAGCTCTGGCTGTGTTTGAAACACTGAGTTTGAGTGTTGAGGATCTAAGAACCAAGTGAAACTGTGTGACCTCCTTTGCAAACCAAGAGGAGCCTAACCTCCTTGGACTGGCGGCCCAGACCACGGAAGGCGCCTATTGCAGTCCTTTTAATCCCCTCTGAGCAAAGTCTTGGATCCCTCCCCCTCATCCCACCCCCCCCCCAATAATGAATGAAGTGAATAAGCCATTGAGCCTCTAATTCCATTCAATGCCTCTGCTCTCCTGCGAGGTGCATCCGGTAGGTCAGACAATGCCATAGAAGAATTACACTGAGTACTTGGCATATGCAGTTCTTGAAAAAGCTCTGCTGAGCACTCTGACAAAGTGGCCAGAGCACCCCATTCAGCCCGTCCTGGGCCTGCTTTCAGGGGAGTTCAGAGTCTGGGGCAGAGTGAAGAAAGGGAAGTGGGACAGAAGTCTGAACAGAAGAGCTGGGCCAGAAGTAAGAGGGCCATGACAGGTGTCTACCCGAGTAAGAATGGAATAGCAGAGGTGAGACTCAGATTCAACCAGATGAATCTCCAAAGCCTTCTTGAAAAGTATTAGTATAGCCGTAGCCGGTTTGGCTCAGTGGATAGAGCATCGGCCTGCTGACTGAAAGGTCCCGGTTCAATTCTGGTCAAGGGCATGTACCTTGGTTGTGGGCACATCCCCAGTAGGGGGTGTGCAGGAGGTAGCTGATCAATGTTTCCCTCTCATCAATGTTTCTCTCTATCTCTCTCCCTTCCCCTCTGTGAAAAATCAATAAAATATATATATATATATATATATATATATATATATATATATATATATATATATATGTATGTATAAAAGAAAAGTATTAGTATAGCTTCTTTAACTTCCTTATTTCTCCCTCTGTTTTTTCTTTCTTCTCCAATTCACTCAATGCCTTTTGCTGCTGTTTGCTTTTGGTCAGATGCTCCTGACATTTGTACAGCAGTCTTGATCTGGCATTTTTAGGAGAAAGGAAAAGAAGCATTTTCTTGCAGCTGAGAGTACTTTTAATGGGTAAAGTGGCATTTGCAGTTCAGTGTTTAAGTGACAGGGTAGACTGCCTTTATAATTGCCGGGTCCTATCACACAGGCACAGGTCTCTGTGATTATGTCTGAGGGTGCCAATGCAAGTAGCTTTCTCACGTGCCCTTTACCTTGGCATGCTGAATTCTCACTGTGATTAATTATAAAGAATTCTCTCTTCCATACTAATATTTGATGTCATGAAGTTAAGGAGATTAAACCATTGGTCCAATTGGGGAGGTATTTCTTGTGGGGGTAGGGAAGTGAGCATTTGGCAGGAGGCTGGATCCCAAGCCCACCACACAAATGTCATCTAAGGGACTCTTGGCTGCAAAGGTAACGGAAAAAGAAAACCTGGGAAAGATAGAAGGCCTCTTTAGAGATTTATTTACTCATCAGTTAACTGATGATGACAGCACCTTTTCTGAAATTTAGTCTTAGGGCCTAGAATTTAACTTCTACTTGGACACAAACCCCTCAAAGAGTTTATGAAAATTCAGTTTGGCTGGTACTCAGGAGGAAAAAAAAAATGAGAGTGAAAAGAGGAGAATTTTCTCTATGGCTTGACTGACCGTCAACACTACCCAGATTACTCATGCAAATCACTACCCACCCAGTGGGGCTTCTTGGGTAATCAAAGAACCAATGCTTCCGTGCACTATGGTAGGCGTGTAAAAAAAGAAACAAAAAACCAGTCCCACTACAGGAAAAATCTTGTTGGCTTTAGCTGAAGTCTGTTAATGAGAAAGGCACGTCTACGTTAGTTGTTTTTTTTTAAAGCAAACATTCCTGATAAATAGCACATGTTTCAAGTAGATTTCCATGTACTCTAAGGAAAGAAAAGTCACACATACTGGTTCTGAAGTATCAGAAATTTCCAAAACAAGCCAATTAGCTGGGGGAAATAGAGCATCTTGTCTTTGTGACAGAGATACTCTTCTCTGAACTACGTGTTCTTGTAGGCTTTTCATGCCAGCATGTTAGAGCTGGAAGTGGCCTTCAAGATCCAGTTTGACCCCCTCAATTAAAGACAAGAAAGCTAAAAGTATTGTTTTAAAGCCAGGAGAATTTTGAGAAGATTCTAGTTGATGTCAAGAGACACTACATATCACTTACTCAGATTATTCTGCCAAAAGGATTGGCTCAGCTGTTTTTTTTCTCTGACTCATAGGGAAGGTGTAAAATCCACCCACGTAGTTAAAGCTTGCTTGCTGGACAGCTGCTTATTTTGAAGTTAATAAAGGCCAAGAAAGCCCATTGTGAAATGTTTGAAGGACTATAATCTCAATTTACCCTCCTTGTTGTCATGGTCATTTGAAAAAAAAAAAAGAATATGACAGATTTGAACCACAGGAGGGAAGAGACGCCAGGCATGGTAGGAATAAGAGGATGCTCTTTTTGGTTTGTTGTTATTGTTGTTTTCTGTGTGCTTCTAGGAATACCAGGTTTATCACCATGGCTGAGGATGGGACAGAGAATGTGGAGGACAATATGACAACAATTTTCTTCCTGGTGTGTCCCTGAATAGCCAGCACAGTCAGCACATAATCAGACAATCTACACTTGCACTGTTGCTGCTGACAGCTTCATTATGCCTATAATATTCAGCTGGGTAATTCATTTCCTGAGCATGGCAATATCTCCTGATATGCCTAATGGGTTGAATGTAATTTTGCAAGCTTTTGAAGATGAATGTGCTTACCTTTGCCCAAATATGGGAAACAATGATAGCTACCATTAGGAAACAGCATTGTACTGTTCAGCCTTAGTGCAGGTTAAGTCTCCGAACCACACAGGCAGGAAACCTGAGTGACTGGAATGATACACTAGATGTGGGTCACTGAATGTCCCTTGTAACAGCTTTTTTGCCTGCCTCTGCATTTAACCTTCATATGGCCAAGGCATCCTACAAAACAGGTGGCCTTTCCAAGGATGTAAAACAGGGGTGGGCAAACTTTTTGACTCGAGGGCCACAATGGGTTCTTAAACTGGACCGGAGGGCCGGAAAAAAAGCATGGATGGAGTGTTTGTGTGAACTAATATAAATTCAAAGTAAACATCATTACATAAAAGGGTACGGTCTTTTTTTTTTTTAGTTTTATTCATTTCAAATGGGCCAGATCCGGCCCTCGGGCCGTAGTTTGCCCACGGCTGATGTAAAACCAGTTAATTAATGGTCCCAGGGGTGGGGTGGTCTTTGGCAATGCTGTCCTGAAGTGGAAGAACTAGATGAGAACCAAGAAATGTGACCTGTGTGTAGTATCCAATATCTACGCTGCAATTTTTCTTTAAACCTAGGAACAAAAGTATAAAATACATCCTTCTGAGTTCTCTTTAATTCATATGAGTATGACAAGTAATTATGTTGTACTAATTTAAAGCATACACTTATTGAACATCATCTACTAGGCACAGACCCCAATCCTTGAGCTGAGAGGCAAAGTCAAAGGTTGGCAAGACCTGAGTCCTGCCCTCATGGAGATCTCAATCCAGTAAGGAAATTAGAGCCCCACATAATTCTAAGGAAGTTACAAATTCTACAATGAGAGAAGAGAAGATGCTCCTTCTATTGGGAGCATAAAAGAGAATGTTAATATGCAATCTCCAAAGACTTCTATCTTCACCCATCTAGATTCTTTTTAGAGAAACTGGTCTCCTAAATATCTTGAGTCCACTTCTTAGTTCTGAGAGTTAGGACTCCCCATCTGATCTGATTTCTAAGTGCTTCTTGGTCATCATTGGTAAGGATCAGTTCCAAGTATTACAAATAAAAATGGGAAGGTCAACATTAAGATAGGTCTACTAATCTTTCAGCTTATTCTTGTATCTACCACTGCATCTGCTTTCTTGACTTTATGAAAGTATATCTTCCTAGACAGACTCTTATTGGAGTCTGTGCTAATATATCTAACAAATTTTTTTATATTAAATTTTTTTCCACAAAAAGGGAGGAAGAGAATACATAGGAATAGGAGGCAGAGAAGGAAGAATCTGCTGAAAATTCAGCAGTCATTTATCCTTCAGTCTTTCAATTCATCAGTTTGACCACTTTGACTTCAATTTTCATACTTCCTGGTAAAGATTCATTCATATGGTTTGATGGTTACTTGTACAGAGGGTTTTGACACTGCGTTGAAACCATGCAGTCTTGCTGATTGCTTTATTGTTCTGATCTGAGTAGACTTTTCCTCTGAATTATGAATGTATGAATGTTCAAATCCTAAGCATTAATAATTTCATTTTAAGTTATTTGAAAAATCTGACTTTCTTTAAGTGAAGATGCAAAAATCATCTTGGGCTTTGAACTACAAATAAAAATTCTCCCCAGGAAAATGGCCAAAATGAATGTCATCCCAACATCTCTTTAATGGCTCATCATCCTCCCCCACACTCCCTCAGCCCAATTCTCACTACACAGAGGCACAATCAAGATCCAGTTAGCAACCCATTTATTGTAAATGCTATTCTTTATGATAAAATCCAGTGCATCAAAGAATGTAGATGGCCTTGGGGATGGCTGTAAGGAGAAGTGACCTGTGCTAATTCCTCCTGGAGAGATTTAAGTGAATACTGCCACCTATTGATAAGTGAAATATATGCCACAAATTCTTACTCTGCCCTGAGATTAATGCTTATCAGAGCAGATCTCTGTGTTGGTCAAAACATTTTAACAGCCCTAAATTCATAGTTCTTTCTATGCTTGTAATGAAAAATATACATTTTATAGTAATTTAGAACAATTCACAAATTGTATTTCTGGTAAGAGGCAAAGGATCGAGGCACAAATGTCTGGAGTTTTGCAGACAGAGATCTGGGTTTGAGTCTCAGCTCGGGCCCTTAGTGCACATAAACAAGTTAATTAATCTCTCTGAACCTTAGCTCCCTCATCAATAAAAAGTTGATAATCTTCTTTGTAGGGTGTGAGAGTTCAGTGATATGGCTGCACAGCACACAGGAGGTGTTTGATAAGTGGCAACATTTGCGATTATTTTTCCACAGGGCCATTACAAGTAACAATTTGTGATGTCATGATTGGTAGATAATATGACAAACCACACCAGGGATCAGACTCTGGTGGACTGTTTTGCGCTGTTCAGTTACCCTTCAGCAATGCTACTTGTCTCGTGTAGTAGCTTTGACGTACAAAATTAGGACAGTGTGAACATAAATATTAGAACTTTAAGGGTGCCAATTGAGAAAATGAGGATAAATGGGCTTCATTACCAAATGTCTCCTGACTGCCCTAGAGGATGTATGGGGCTGAGCAGATAAAGAATTATGATAAAACTCTGGAGCTGTGTATAAATGGGGCTTTGTGACCTGCTGGAGAAGGTTGAGACTTAGAGCCAGACCTAGGAGGTTCACATTCCTCCCTCGGCATGGTGTGGGGGATCCCAGGCTCGCACAGACAATAGGGGATTCATAGCTTGAGAATTCTAATGATGACTGAAAGGAGGGTGGCAGGCAGAACAAGAAGACTTTTCAGAAACAGGGACCCTGATTATCACATTGGTGCTGCAGCGAGAGGCTGCCGAGAGGCGGTGTGAGGCCGTTCTTGGAAAGCCGTCAGTGAAGTGTTTGTAAGCTCCTTAAGAGAATTCCATTTCTCAAAAATGCACCGCTGGAAAATCTCACATGGTTCGTAAACACTCTGTCATCAAATCACGCCAGAAGTCGTGCAAACCATCTCTTTTCGAAGAGTCTTTGTGAATGTCATGAGTCTAGTCTCCAAGACTTAGAGGGTTTCTCCGGATATTTTGGGACCTTTACTTTTAGTTTGAAAGGTCAACTGGTGCTTTAAACAAAATAATCAAGAAATACCCTGCCTGAACAGACTGCACCTTTTGAAAAGGTCTGCTTTGGCACTGAATAGCCCATTCCCTCCCCAACCCCTTTTTCTTTTTTCTTTGGGGCTTAGAAATGGAGAGGGAGGAGGAGGAAGAGTTTCACATTCATTACTAACAACTTCACACATAATAAGCATATTCAGATACACCCTGGGGTGTTATAGTTTTCTTTTCCTATTTTTTGTCTCCTTTTTAGCAGCTTTCAATAAGTAGCACATTTTATTTTTGAAAAAAGAATCAGAGCCCTTACGGAGCAGCCGCGCCCTAAGGAAGGTCAGGAGATTAGGGAGCGGAAGTAGGCTGGCCAGACTCTGCTGACCACAGTAAGGGACTGCAGCTTTCCTCCCATAATTTAATTTTGAGACTCCAATGAAAAGGTAACCCCCGCCCCCGCCCAAAAAGTCTTTCCTGAAAAAAAAAAAGTGAAAAATTGTTAGAAAATGGTCATCAAAAAGTGATCAATTTAAATTTATGTCTTACAAACAAACCACATGGAACTAACCGCAGGGCAGACATGCATTTGCAATGATATATGGACAGTCTCAACATATGGGCATGACTTTGCAGGAGAGGGCGAACATTAGTCGTTAGTGGGCTTTGGCCTAATATCACAGGTCTTCTGAAATTCTAAATGTTGCACTTCACAAATCAGAGGACAGTAAAATAAAAGGAACCTTTGAATTTCACTGGCCCAACTCCCTCATCTTACAAGTGGGAAAACTGAGACCTCAGGATAGGCAGTCATTTGCCCAAGGTCACATAGCTGGTGAGGGGCAGCTTGAGGACTCAAGCTCAAGCCCCCATCTCAAACTAGGCTTCTTTCCCCTGAGCTAAACAGTTCCAAGGTGAGAAACTGCAAACCCTCACATCTAATCCATAAGTCCCCTTTCTAAGGAAACCACACCCGCCCCCCTGCCAATGGCCCTGCATGTTGCCTGTGGTAGTTCACCTGTCACAGCCTGAAATGACTTCAGCCGCTACTAAATGGCTTCTTCAAAGCAGATTAGGCACATGCACGTGTCTCCCAGGGCTCAGCCTCCTGCTCTTTTCTCTGTCTTCAAAAGGTGTACAGACCATGACATAGCTGCCTAAATGATCTCTGTTTACTGGGACCTATCGATGTCACCATCATCTGCCATCACACAGGTTAAAACTTTAGAGGTCAGCTTCCTTCTCTCATTTCCTCTCCTGCTCTCACCGGCACCATAGACCACCTCCCATGTCACCTCCTAATTTACATTTCCACATGCCCTCACCATCAAGGTCTTCCTGCTTCCAGGTTCTCACCACTTCAGTTATGGTCCACAGTGGCTAGGACAGAGAGATCTAATTAGCTACAGTGACTTCTCCTGCTCACATCCCTCAACCTGTGGGTTGCGACCATCGGAAAACACATATAGCATATCAGATATTTACATTATGATTCATAACAGTAGCAAAATTAGAGTTTTGAAGTAGCAGCGAAAAAAATTTTATGGTTGGGGGTCACCACAACATGAGGAACTGTTTTAAAGGGTCGCGGCATTAGGAAGGTTGAGAACCACTGATAGAGGATAAAGTCCAAACTCTTTAGCAGAGCATCTGAGCACTCCCCAACCTAGCCCCTGCCCACTTTTGGAATCTAGATTCCAGTAGCCCCACCCTCCCCATCACCATTTACTCCATCTCAACTGGACCACTGTGCTTTCCCAAATATTCCTGGAACTCTGCATTGACTCCATTCCTTCTTTCCAACCCCTGGAAGTCTTCATTCCTCCACATTCAGTCAGATGCCACCACCTCTGCACATCTCCCCTAACCATCCCAGAAGGAAGGAAGACTTCTTTTGTGCTCCCTCAGCACACTGCTTAGACTTTTTTGTGGCACTCACGTGATTCTGTCCTGTACTATAAGTTGCATCTCTCTCGTGAAATGGATCTCTTTTACCTTTGAAAAGGTGCCTCATTCCTCTGTGTACCCACTCCTCACCATAGTGTTTCACCAAGTGCTTTTCTTTCTTGATATTTACTGAGCACTTACTATCTGCATGATACAAACTCTTAAGGGCTGGAGGAAGAAGATACAAAATAATTAAAATGCAAGCCCTCTCTTCGGGGAGCTTTAATCAGTGAGACATATTCAGGAAGAACCAAAGCAAGTAAACTGATTGTGGGGGTGGAACTGGGTGGAGGGGAAGTGCTGAGTATGGAACAAACATTCTCAGTGTTCCAAAGGAGAACACTGGTGATATGATATGGAGGGTGGGGTGATGGGGGAGGAGTAGAGGGGAAGAAAAGGCAAGGCTGCTTTTAAATCCTATCTCTGCTCTGGTCATTATTAGAGTCCTGTCTCTGTCTGGCCAATGAACCCATCTTTCCCTAATACCAGTGTAATCTTCCTAAAGCAAGTCTCTGATCACTTAACTCCCTGTTCAAATGTTTGCTGTCGAATGAATCAAGCATCAAATAATTGCAGGCTTATGCTAGGAATTGTGGAGAAAATCAGTTAGTAAGAAATGAGACAGACTCCAGGAAACAGCTGGAGAACAAAAAGCAAGAACATGCTGTAAAAGTGCTGGGAGGTAGGAGACAAGCAAGTGTGTAATCAGTGTGGTTAATCAAGGAGGAATAATCAGACCAGGCAAGCCTCCAATGGATGGCCACTTGGCAAGAGAAATTAGATGTACTCGGTGAACTTTAGGGTTCCTTTCAATTCTCAGACCCCATTTATTCTTTGAGATGGTTGGTTCATTCAGCAAATACATGCTAAGCACTTCAACAAAACAGTCATTAAATATTTATTGAATGCGTTCTGTGTGCCAGGAACTCTGAGAGGCACTGGAAACAGCTGTGAATGAGGGACTTTGCACTTGAACTCTTACAGTGTCAAAAAACTCTTACAGTATTTTGTTGCAACAAAATAATGATGGGCGGGTATAAGGTGCTGTAGGGCCACAAAGCGGGGAACATCACAGCCCAAGGTCTAGGAAAATATCCCTGAGAGGTGATGTTTAAGCCAAGACTCCAAGGCTGCACATGAGTTAGTTAGACAAAAGGGACAGAGCATTCAGGAAGAAGAATCTCATATGCGGAAATCTAGAGTTAGGAGAGTATGGTGTATCCAAGGAACTGAAAGTCATTCAAAGAGACAGCATGAAGGTTAAGTGAAAGGGGCGGCAAGAAATTAGGCAAGAGGTAAGCAGAACCAGGTTATAAAGAATTTTGCTAGAATATATCATGGAGTTTATATTTCATCAATAGGCTTTTGGTAACATTAAAATATTTGGCTCAGTGTATCTAACCTAGTAAATACTAGTACTTAATGTCTGCTGAAGAGTGGATGAATAAATGGACGGATGCATGAATGGATGGATCTCCTTTGCAAGGCATAAGGGCTTATATAATGACTCAGACTTCAGCATTTGCTCCAAGAAGCAATTACAGGGAGCATCGTCCCCTTAGGTTTGCAGAGCATAATGAACTCCTGACCCCTGTCAGGCTGCCCCTTACCTTAGAAGAATTACTCAGTCACCTGCCTAACCCCAGCAGATGGCTTCTAAGTAAATCAGCATTAAAGTCAAAGGTTTTTTACAGATAAGGATAAAGTGTTACCTGGTGATCATTTAGGCTAAGCTGAGCAAGTGTAGCCTGACTCCTCCTTAACCCTTGATGGAGGGGAAAAAAAACAGCCTTCTGAAACTCAAGGGCATGAATAGTCCCAAATTTGATTATTTGTAGCAATGCTGAACAAATAAGTCCAAGGAGAGAAAGAGAGAAAACAAAATGTTCCAGAAGATGTTAATGGGAAAGAAAAGTAAGGCCCTTGTGAAAAGCTAAACTGAGCTCTGCCTTTGAACATGAGGTTTTAGGAGTCACTCAGTCTTGCTCAGATTCCAGAACAGCACCTGGCAGGGACCAGTGGGCTGCCAGGTGAGCTGCTATCCCTAGAAAAGGGGAGATGTTCAGGAACACAGCATGCCATTTCCAGGATTCTAATTAGTTAACCAGGGCAAAGATGAATACTCCACCCTCCTGTTTATAACCAAGAGACTGATTACCCACAGAGTCACATTCAAAGTTGGGGAGTTGATTCCGCTCCAGGTATAAGTAACAGCCCAGAGTCACTACCTAGTAGAAGGGCCCAAAATTATTTCCGAAATCATCCCAGCAGCTAAGCTTTCATTTGGCAGAGAGAGACGATCTGAACAGAGCTTTAGAAAGAGTCTTAAAGCTGTTGCTAGGGATGTGGAGGGGGGGGGGGAGGGGGGGCGGGGGGGCGGGCGGAAGGAGTATTCATATGTGCTTTCAATCGGCAATGTCTCCCTAACGCAATGAGCAGCCTGTGAAGGTCTCTTGCCATTTTACTTCAGAGAGAAACATTAAAAAATGTCTACATTAGTGGCTTTCTAGGAAATTCATTCTGTGTCTTTTTAGTCATGTAAAGCATGCTGCTGTGAAAGGAGCCAGGTGCACCCATAGGTGGCTCGCCTGTAGGAAGCACTGGAATCTTCCTCCTAAGACTGAGACTCTCCATGTCCTCTGCCCGCTGTCTGCAGACTACTTTCTCAGAACCTGCTTCAACAAAAGGTTGAGCTTGGTTGAGTAGCCCCGACTGGATTGGGAGCTTTCTTAAGTTGTCCCTTGCTTCTGTGGAAACTGGTCAAGGATTGCACAGGGGCTTTGAGGTGGGGTGTGGCTGCCACCTGGGTGCTTCTAGTCCGACAGCTGTGGGAGTACGGGGGTGACTGGCCCCAGAGAGCTGCAGATCACTTGCAGTCTGATTGCTGGACAGGCTCTTGAAAGCCAGCCGGTATTTCTTTCCCTGCAATTGATGTAGTGCAAAGCTAACTGGCTGCCTTGCTGCCCCACAGCTCATCCTTGAGTGACAGCCGGTTCCTACTCAGTCTTATTTGCCATGAAGCTTGTTGTCCCTGTGTTCTGTTCCTAAAGGACCTCCCAGATACAATAGGCTAAGACACACTGAAGGCATGGCATCCTTTTACTACATGCACAAGAGCTTGAGAAATCAAGCCTTCCCGAGGCTGCAGTCACAAAATACATTTAGTTTCTGAGCCAAGCTGTCTCCCTCTCCCCTCCTCTCTGTGCATCGTTTGCTCTTTCATTTCGCATTGAGAGTAGCTTAGTGATCATGGACTTCAGCTCTTGCCTGTAGTAATCCTGTTCACATTTTATTCCTTACACAGAATAGGAAGGAGGTTCGCTTGCTTTGTGCAGAGGCTGAGCCACAGGAGAAGGCAAAGTCAATGTGATTTATTGAATGAAAGCACTGGACAATCACCAGCAACTTGCTCCTCTGCTGCCTTGAACAACCTAAACTGGTAAGTCAAATTTATTGTTGTCTTTCTCTGTGTGAATGTGGGGCTTTCTTAGTCACTGGTTAATTTTTAATATGTATGTGTTGCTGCGGTTTCCTGATATAAAAAATTGCATCTTCTGAACTTAGCTGCAGGTGGTCCGTGAAGAATGCACACGAGCACATACAGAGAGGTCCATAGCACTGTGCACATGTCCATGTGGAGAGGCAAGGGTGGGGGTGGGAAAGCCCCCACTTCTGATCACTGAGCATTTTGTTTGCAGCAAGCTTAAAGACATTATGTGCTTGCATAACTGATTAGCATTAGCTATGAAAAATAAATTACTCTTTCATTGCATAAGATCATTTTCTAAGCGGGTGCCTGAGTACCTACAAAATACCTGTTAGATCAGGTAAAGACGGATCCTATCATGCTGGTAATCGTGGGTACAAATCCTGATATATTGCCATCTTTAATGCAGCTTGCAGCCTGGACAGAGTAGAAGGCAGCCTTCTGTCCATTCTGGGCCAGCGTGCCCATATATGACATAATGATTGTGATGTTGAGAATACCTGCCAAAGGGACACAGTGCACATGCTGCATGCCAACCCTCCCTTGACCCACTGCACTTCTGCACCCATGTTCCTTAAATCCTTCCTTCGTTCCATGAAGATATATGATAGCTAGTGTGCACTAGGTTCGAAGTGGGTTGCTCCAAGTGTCCCGTTACCTGTGTTGGTCATTAGCCCAGCCAGAGCTGTTAGAAGTACCACTGATAATCAAGGTTGTTTTTTCCTGTTTGGGGCCACCCAAACCCCTATTTTCACTTGATCCTCTTCATTTCCTAAGTCAGCCTCTATAGAGGGGAGACTGAATGGAGAAAGCTATTGCTTTCCTACCACCACCACCACCACCACCACGTCTCCTTAGTCTTTTGTTTGCTTGGCTACTACAAGACTTTATTGGCAGCATCTATCCATCTCTGGTGGGCTCAGAGTCCATACAAATGTCATACATGGTTTAATGTCTTTGGTGCACTCTATTTGCAATATATCACTGGCCATTAGGATGAAGTTGTGGTCTTGGGTGCTGACAAAGATGGATGATGTTGGAACAGTGAGCAGCATGCTTCTCTAAATAAAAACCAAAGTTAGGAAATCTGAGAGATGGGTGACGTTTTGCCTAGTAGAAAGTATCCTCAGACTACTCCATCACAAGAGCAGGATAATTCTCCCATGTTTTGACATTCGAACAGGAAGGAGATAAGAGTTTTCTAGTGGCTAGAGATGTCAGGATAGCAGCCTATGTCTTTGGAAAATGGTTTTACTCTCCCTAGACCTCCATTCCTCCCATTCCTAATAGTTTCAAAGAAGACATGCTAAGCTCAATTAATGTGTCCATGAGATGCTTCTTAAAAGCTTTCTTGTTAAAGGGTGCAACAGATAACCAAGACCATTGTATATACACTGAGACCATGCATCAGAAACCCACAGCTGAGTGGGTATGTGGGGAAGAGGAGAGGTATGCCCCTTCCCCATGCAAAGGATATACAGCACACTGAAGGGAGCATGATCACACTTATGGGATTAGAAGGGGAGAACAGAGCTGGGAAATAGCATTAAAATAGCTTCAAATTCAAATAAATAAGTCATGTAAATAATTTTTCAATATTGATCAATAATAACTGATTTTCTGTCCTCATGATGCCAAGATCCAAAAGATCTTAAATGTTTTGAAACAAACATGCAAATATCTGGGGGGTTAGTTCATGAATAAGTAGAATTCATGTATAGAACTTATGACTACTTTCAGTTGTTCAAATTACCCCCATACCCTAATACATGGAATTACAGATATAAATGCACTATGATTTGAAGAGTTCTAGACAGCTCATTTGAGAGAGAGAGGAAGAAATTGCCCCACCTCTAGGATTAAGGTACCCAAAATTCTTTTATCAGGAATTCAGTTAAGTACTGCTGTCTTTTATAAAATACAAATATTTTTAGGAGAAAGAATAATTAAGCCACTTATGCCTTACCATAAATGAAAGTATTAAAATGTTTCCATCTCAGCGGAAACCCAAAGGATGTTGCATTAATATTATATGAATTCTATTGCTTCCTATTTCATAACTTTCTCCAAGAACTACCCTCATAATTGTTTCACTCTTAATCAGAAAACTAAGTAGCTTTTAAAACAAGCAAATTCCTTCTTTTTATGAAATGCTTGTATTAGACCATACCATCTAAATTTCCTCTACACCCTTGAGAGTCACACTAGGGAAAACTGAACTCACTATCTTTCCCCTTTTAAATCCTCTCTTCCTCCTATATTTCTTCTTTTTTTATACCTTTCAATTATTGGTGGAGCATTATATTTGCTTCTGTCAACCAAGCAAAGCTCACAGAAGTTATTTTCAGGTTTCCTGACTCCTTTAGCCCCTCCATTCAATCACTAGCCAAATGTGGTCCTTTTTACTTCTTTCTTTTTTAAAAATCTGTTCCGCCCTCTCTATCCCCATTGTCATATGCTGCATTTGAAGTCACAGGACTTTTTCAAGAGCTTCATACTTGGTTGAAACATCACTGGTTCCACTATACCACCTCCCCTTCAAATAACCCACCAGGTGCTATCAGAGTAATTATCTGAAAATGAGTATCTCAGATTTTACTTAAAGTTCCCTAGTGCTTCCCTTTTGTGAACTGGCGGAAGTCTATATTATTATCCTATCTAATAAAGAGGGAATATGCTAATGGAACCTCACACCATGGCAATGATGGTGGCGCCCACAGCCAATAAGGAGCGAATATGCCAATTGACTGCCATGGCTTCAAAGATGGCGGTGCCCAGTCCCCTCAGCCCCACCTTCTTCCAGAGTCCCCCACTCCCCTCAGTCCCCAAGGGCCAGCCCAAGGTGCAGGCAAGTCTCGGATGGTGGCTGCACAGCCACCCACAGGGCCGGCACGAGGAGCAGGCAAGCCTGCCTCCAGAGTCCCTTTTATCCTATGAGCTCCTTGGGGCAAGGTTGGGTAATCAATTTTTTTCAATTTGCTCAGCACTTTCGTGTTCGCACTGTAAGTTCTGCATTCTGGGAGACCCCTCAGTCCTGGCAAACTAAGACAGTTGGTCATACTATGAGAAATCCTATCTCATTCACCTTTGAATCCCCAGGGTCTATCATAAGATACTTAAGTTACAAAGAGTTTATTGAGCTATAAAGTCTATATTAATTGTCTTTCTACTTTCTTCCTCATAAATATGCTTTGAAACTTCAAAATCCAGTCTTCTTGCTGTGAAGTCACAATGACTTTTCAAAAATTGTAACTGAATAACTGAATACATAATATTTTTAAATGCACAGGAACCTGAAAGGATGATTCCACCTGTTGTATATCATCAGTGTAATAGCATTGGCCACCCTCTAGCAATCAAAGACATATTTGTCATATTAACAGCAGGTGGGGAGTTACAGGGAGGAGTCATGCTTTCTTTTCTGTGTAGTCACAGGCAGGTTAAAGTCTGAAGGTGCCTAGTTCGCACCACAGCCTGAAGAGCAATCTTGTCCCACTCAGGATGTCCCCTTCGCTGAATGTATCTGTCTACCCAGCTGTCAGAAGTGCCTAGAACTCCTGTTTCTAATATGCTTTGTCTTACAATGGCTCCTCCTCCTCAAAACTGGCTCAGATCGTTATCCACAGTACAAATGCAACGAGAACGTTCCCCAAGTAATCTCCATGAAACAGGACCTTGGACATGCCAGAACTCATGAGGGCAAGATCTTGTCTTCAGAATCAAGGTCTAGAAGAAACTGACAGGCAGCCAGACCCTCAGGCAGAATAACATCAGAGTTGCTGAGAGCGTGGGCTTTGAAGTCAGAGTTCAAATCCTGCCTCATCTATTTGCCACCTATCGGACCTGGGACAAGTTACCTAATCCCCCTGGACCTCAGTTTCCTTCTTTGTAAAAGAGATTTATCCTAGCCTGTTAAAACAAAGCCAGAGGCAAAGCTGACTGCGAATGTTCTATCGGTTATATATAGGGAGATACAACTTCAGGGCATCAGGAGTTAAGGAAAAGGGGAAATGAGTCAAGGAAGGAGAAAAAATAAGTATAGGCTGAAGTGCAATGAATTAGCAAGGCTTCACAAGCAAACACATCCGGTTGTCCGTATGTGATTGCTTCCAAGAAGCCCTCAAAATAGTCCACAGGAGAGGAATGAAGAATGACCTCTTGGCTACTTCCAGTCTCCTGTCTCTTGTTGGTCCAGTTTTTCCCATTTCTAGATCATGTTACCCAGTCCCTCAGGGTAGCCATCAGTGAAGGGGAGCCTCCCTCCATGGGTCTGGCTGGGTCAGAGCTACTGTCACCACAATCATGATGGAGGCCATGCCAGAACACTCCCCTCACTTGAACAGCTGATGGTATTAGGAGAAAGGATGAGGGCAGCAACCAAGGCTTTCTTTCTACCTGAGAAAGCAGTCAAGGCCTGGGGAACCAGGTGGTTTTGAAGTAAACCTGAGGAGGCTCCACTCTCCACAGGTTATGTTGCCATTTTGGACCTGGATTCTCCAGGACAGCGGTCGCCAACCAGTGGTCCGTGTCTGTGGACCTCTGGTGGTCCGTGAGGTCCGAAAGGTTGGCGACCGCTGCTCCAGGATACTATCACTCTTTCCTTACAGGTTGGCTCCAGGTGTATTCAAGGTTCTCCAACAGGGTAATCAAAGAAGAAACTATTTAATTTTCGTAAAGTCTTATTTATCTATTTATTTTATAGTTTATGCTTTTTGTGCCTCCTCTAAGAAATCATTCTTATTCAAGTTCACAAAGATATTCTATGTTTTTTCTAGAAGTTGTATAGTTTTAGCTTTTTCAGTTATTTTTATTTGAAATTTTTATAAATGATGTAAAGTAGTGGTTGAGGGTGTTTTTTTTTTGCTGGGGGGGGGGGTGCATATAAATAGCCTAATGTTCCAGCACTACTTGTTGAAATATTTATTTTTCCCTATTGAATTACCTTGACACCTGTCGACAATTGATTATCTATGTGCAGGCTATCTCTGGGCTCTTGTCTGTTTCATTCATCTAACCTTATGTCACTGTCTTTATCTCTATTGCTACCTGTACACCAATATAGCACGTCTTGATCTCTACAACTTTAAAGCTGCTCTTGAAATTAGGTAATGTAAGTCTTCCAACTTTGTTCTTTTTTTCCAAAGTTGTTTTGACTAAAAACTTTAAATCCTTCCTATTTTTTAAAAAATATATTTTATTGGTTTTTTTACAGAGAGGAAGGGAGAGGGATAAAGAGTTAGAAACATCAACGAGAGAGAAACATCGATCACCTGCCTCCTGCACACCTCCTATTGGAGATGTGGCTGCAACCAAGGTACATGCCCTTCACCGGTATCGAACCTGGGACCTTTCAGTCCACAGGCCGATGCTCTATCCACTGAGCCAAACCGGTTAGGGCAGATCCTTCCTATTTTTATAAAAATTTTAGAATCAGCTTATTTTTAAAAATCCTGCTAGAATTTCTATTGAAATTTCATTGACTCTATAGCTCAATTTGGAAGAATTAACAACTTAACAATACTAGTTTTTTTTTTAATTCGTTATTGTTTAAAGCATTACATGTCTTTTTACCCCATTGACCTCTCCCAGGCCACTCCCACCCCCCAGAACATGCCCTCACCCCCTGCCCCACTATGTCTGTCCATGGGTTATGCTTATATGCATGCATACAAGTCTGTTGGTTGCTCTCTTACTGCTACCCCCATCCCACCTTCCCTCTGAGGTTGGACGGTCTGTTTGATGCTTCTGTGTCTCTGGATCTATTTTTGTTCATCAGTTTATTTTGTTCATTATATTCCACAAATGAGTGAGATCATGTGATATTTATCTTTCTCCAATTGGCTTCTTTCACTTAGCATAATGCTCTCCAGGTCCAACCATGCTGTTGCAAATGGCAAGAGTTCCTTCTTTTTTTACAGCAGCATAGTATTCCATTTCATAGATGTACCACCATTTTTTAATCCACTCATCTGCTGATGGGCACTTAGGCTGTTTCTAAATCTTAGCTATTGTAAATTATGCTGCTATGAACATAGGGGTACATATATCCTATATGATTGGTTTCTGATTCCTTGGGATATACTCCTAGAAGTGGGATTACTGGGTCAAATGGGAGTTCCATTTTGAATTTTTTGAGGAAACTCCATACTGTTCCCCACAGTAGCTGTACCAGTCTGCATTCTCACCAGCATGAGGGTTCCTCCTTCTCCACATCTTCTCCAGCATTTGTCCTTTGTTGATGATAGCCATTATGACAGGTAAGAGATGGTACCTCATTGTCATTTTGATTTGCATCTCTCGGATAATTAACAACTTTGAGCATGTTTTCATATGTCTCTTGGCCTTCTGTATGTTCTCTTTCAAAAAGTATCTATTTAGGTCCTTTGCCATTTTTTGATTGGATTGTTTATCTTCCTTTTGTTAAGTTGTATGAGTTCCCTATAAATTTTGGAGATTAAACTCTTGTCAGATATAACATTGGCAAATATGTTCCCCCATGCAGTGGGCTTTCTTGTTTTGTTGATGGGTTTTTTTGCTGTGCAGAAGCTTTTTATTTTGATGTAGTTCCATTTGTTTATTTTGTCCTTAGTTTCCACTGTCCTAGGAGCTGACTCGGTAAAGATATTGCTATGACATTTGTCAGATATTTTGCTGCCTATGGATTCTTCTAAGATTTTTATGGTTTCCCGTCTTATATTTAAGTACTTTATCTATTTTTAGTTTATTTTTGTGTATGGTGTAAGTTGGTGGTCTAGTTTCATTTTTTTGCATGTATCTGTCCAATTTTCCCAACACCATTTATTGAAGAGACCGTCTTGACTCCATTGTATGTTCTTGCCTCCTTTGTCAAATATTAATTGAGCATAATGGCTTGGGTCGATTTCTGGGTTCTCTGTTCTGTTCCATTGGTCTATATGTCTGTTTTTGTGCCAGTACCAGGCAATTTTGAGAACAGTTGCTTTGTAATATAGCTTGACATCTGGTATTGTGATCCCTCCAATTTTGTTCTCCTCAGTATTGCTGCTGCTATTCGGGGTCTTTTTTTTTTTATTACATATGAATTTTTGGAGAGTTTGTTCTACTAGTACAGTGATGGCAAACCTTTTGAGCTCGGCGTGTCAGCATTTTGAAAAACTCTAACTTAACTCTGGTGCCATGTCACATAGAGAAATTTTTTGATATTTGCAACCATAGTAAAACAAAGACTTATATTTTTGATATTTTATATATTTAAATTCCATTTAACAAAGAAAAATCAACCAAAAAAATGAGTTCGCGTGTCACCTCTGACACGCATGTCATAGGTTCGCCGTCCGTGTACTAGTAGGTCTGTGAAATATGCCGTTGGTATTTTAATGGGGATTACATTGAATCTATAAATTGCTTTGGGTAGTATGGACATTTTAATGATGTTGATTCTACCAAGCCATGAACACAGTATATTCTTTCATTTGTTTATGTCTTCCTCTCTTTTTTTCCACGCCCTGTAGTTTTCCAAGTACAGGGTTGTTGTTTTTTAACCTCCTTAGTTAAGTTTATTCCTAGTTATCTTAAGTTTTTTGTTGCAATGGTAAATGAGATTTTTATTTTAAGTTTCTCTTTCTCTGAGTTCATTATGGTATATAAAAAAGCCATAGATTTCTGGGTGTTGATTTTGTATCCTGCTACATTGCCAATTCAATTATTAAGTCTTGGGGGTTCTTTGATGGAGTCTTTAGTATTTTCTATGTACAACATCATGTCACCTGCAAATAATGACAGTTTTACTTCTTCTTTTCCAGTTTGGATGCCTTTTCATTTCTTATTCTGGTCTGATCACTCTGGCTAGCACTTCCAGTACTATGTCAAACAGGAGTGGTGAAAATGGGCATTCCTGTCTTGTTCCTGTTCTTAGGGGAAATGGTTTTAGTTTTTGCCCATTGAGTATGATGTTGGCTGTAGGTTTGTCATATAAGGCTTTAAATTCACTCACTAATGTCATGTTATTATGTTGAAGTATTGTTACAGAAGACCAAGAAATACCAAGCATGCTTCCTAGAGTAAGGGAGGGACCCCATTTATTAACACTAGTGGATTCCGGGAATCATTTCCAAACCAGAGTGAAGAAACATGCCAAAAGCCTGTCTGTATATATCCCACTGGGGTCTTTGTTTTGCAGATTTGCCCCCTACCCCCTTCAGCCCTGCAGGAAGGCCCCAGGTGTCAGGCCACATCAGAGGGTCTGTCCTGGCACCAGTATAACAACCCTCCCCCGCCCAGGGCAATTCATTGTTCACAGTTTCTATGGCCTGACACACCTTGCAGGACCAGTTTCCTCCTCGGTATGGTCCCTCTATTCCCATTTTGCTGAGAGGTTTTATCAGGAATGTGTGTTGGGTTTTGTCAAATGATTTTTCTGCATCAACTGATGTGATTTTTGTCTCAATTTGTTTATGTGATGTATCACATTTATTATTTGTGGATATTGTACCACCTTCCTTGCATCCCCGGAATAAATCCCACTTGGTCATGGTGTATGATCTTTTTAATGTAATGCTGGATCTGATTTGCTAGAATGTTGTTGAGGATTTTAGCATCTATGTTCATCAGGGATATTGGCCTGTAATTCTTTCTTTGTGGTGTCTTTACCTGGTTTTGGGATTAGGGTGATGCTGGCTTCATAGAAAGAGCTTGGAAGTGTGCCTTCCTCTTGAGTTTTTTGGAATAGTCTGAGGAGGATAGGTTTTAATTCTTTTTTGAATGTTAATAATACTAATTCTTTTTATCCAATGCATGAACAAGGTATATCTATTTATTTAGGTATTATTTAAATTCACTCATTAATGTCATGTAATTTTAAGTATATGTGGTTTGCATATATTTTGTATTTATTCCTAAGAAGATTTAAATTATTCTACGAAACTTTCCTGGTACCTGCAAATAAAGACTGTCTTGCTTCTTTCTTTCCAATCTATACTCCTTTATTTTGCTTGCCTTATTTCACTGGCTAAATGCCCAGTACAATAGAAAAGGTAGGAGTGGGCATTTTGGCCTTGAATCTGACCCAAAAGGAAGCACTTGGTCTTTAATCATTAAATACAGTGTTGACTATAACTTTCTGCAGATTTCCTTTATCAGGTGGAGGAGATCCCTTCTATTTCTGAAAGTTTTTTTAAAAATCATGATTGGATGTTGAATACTGTCAAATGCTGCTTTTCTGTATCTATTAAGATATCCATATTTTTTTTCCTTTACTATGTTAATGTAGTGAATTACATCAATGGATGTTTGAATATTAAACCAACCTTGCTTTCCTGGAGTAAACCATGCTTGATCATGACATATTATCCTTTTTGTGTATTGCTGAATTTTATTTGCTAACGTTTTGTTGAGATTTTTTTTCCTCTGTTCATGAGAGACATTGGGTGATAGCTTTTTCTTGAAATGTCTTTTTTTTTTTTTTTTAACTTTGCTATCAGGGCAATGGTAGCCTCAAAATGAAGCCAAATTTTTGGAAGAGTTTTGTGTAGAATTGGTATTATTTCTTCCTTAATGTTTGGCAGGCCGTAACATTTAACATGACTTCAGTTAAAGATCTGGGAATTAAAAAAAGTATTAGGATGCAAAAAAAGAAAATATAAAACTAGAAGTAACTTTTCCATAGAATATCTTTCCCTGGCTAACTATATCCTAAAGTCTGATCCTATAGTCATGTTGCAGACCAGCCCACTTTCATTCAACAGATCTGTCCCCTTCTCCTTAGAAGAAAAAAAAAGAAACATCTTTCTTTAGAACATTTTGTGAGGTATCATTCTCATAATTTCCTTAGTTTCTTTAGACACGGTTCCTTTAGTTCCTTGAAAATCATACTTAAAATATGAAACTTAGTCTTTGTCTAATAAATCCAGCATCTGGCCTTGCTTATTGACTGCTTTACTTTCTGTGAATGGAAAATAGTTTTGTTTCTTCACATGCCTTACTTTGTTGTTGTTATTGTTGAAAACACATCTTAAATAACATAATGCAGGAACTCTAGAAATCAGATTATCCCCCTTCCTCAAGGTTTACTGTTTAGTGATGTTTTCTTAGAACTGTATCTGTAAAGTCTGTATTTCTTGTCATATGTGGCTACTAAGTCTCTTCTTGGTTAGTTTAGTGGTCAGCTGATGACTGAACAAAAATATTCTTAAGTGCCTGGAACTAATAAGTCTCCCAGTAATTGCAGAGGGGCTCTGTGTGCATTTGTGGGCATACCTTCAATACTTACTAGGCAGTTGACATCTCTGCCTTAGCCTTCACTTCCTGCTTGCACAGAGCCTCCAAGTCAGATAGAGATGAGAGCTTAGGACCTTCTCAGGTGTTTCATGAGAATGCTCCCCACCCTGGGCATGCCTGAGGTCTGATAGGGCCCCAGGAATGTGTCAGAGCTTTTCAAAGTCTTTCATGTACATTACATTGAAGCTTCTCCTTTAAGCTTTTTGGTTAGTCTATTGTTTGCCCCACTCTTATCCATCACCTCCGGCAGCTGTGATGTTAAACAGTTGCTGATGTTTGTTTTTGACAGATATCCAGAGGAAAAGATTATTTGCACTTGGGTAAGCTCAAAGTTAGGGCAAATAAAGAAAAGCCTTGAGAGTGTGGTCCTCCAAGAAATCACCAAACAGGTCAAATAATGACAATTCTCTGAAAATGGAGTTTTGAAGGAACTCCATCACCATTCTACACCACCAATGGCTGCCAGGCTTTTTTTTTCTTTTCTTTTTTTAATTTTGTTTTGTTTTACCATGAATATAGGCTGTTGGTCTTCAAGGCCACCACAGAGATGGGGAATATAGAAATTAAGCGAGGTAAAAATGCCATTAAGCTTGCTGTTCTTACTGAATTTATCCACTCTCCTTGAATAAACACTTCCTGGACTGCTGCAAAATTTTTATTAATTAATATGGTTCTGAAAAAGTTAATTCTGACCAATTTTGGTAGTGTTCTCATTGCTTTTGTGGAGGAGAGAATTTTTAAAGGTCCTTAGTTTGCTGTTTCCACTGTCATACTATTATTCTATTTATCATCTTTCTGTGACATGTTTATTTAGGTGTATGACTTGTAAATGGCTTTTTAAAAATCTCAATTGACAGTTTTATTAGAAAAAGTAAACCAAGTGAATGTATTGTGCTCACAGATATATTTAATCTTAACCCTACTACTTTACTTTACATGTGTATTTATTATCTTTTCTTATTATATCCCTTTGTTTTACAGTTTTTATCTTTAATCCTCTCTTCCCTTTAATAGTCTGAAGTTCTACTTGCTCTTCCTATTTTACTATGTTACTAAAAACACATGTATTAAAATATTTAAACTTATATTTTCTATCAAAATAAAAACTAAATAGTATAATACATAAAGTCAAATTTCAAAACAATATTTAAAACAAGAAAGCTATTTAGATTGTTGCAATATACTTTGGTATCTCTGGTTTGGGAAAAAGATTTGAGATAACTTTAATAATTGCTGTTATTTATTGAATGTTTACTATGATTAAACAAACTCAGATAATTTACATTTTTATGTGACTGTCCAAAGTAACATAGATTATAGATAATAATATCAGGATTCACGCTTGGGTCTGCCAAATACCAGAACCAAAGCTATAATGCTTCTCAAATGCTTGTTCCTTTTACCATGAAGGTAAAAATTTAAGAGCACAGTTAGCTGAAAGGGGCATGCATGTTGATGAGAACAGATAATAGGAAATTGTCTTTCTCAGTATTTCTAATGAGACAAAATTTTAAATATAGAGGAAGAAAAATACATAATAACAGATAACATCTAGAAGAATAAAAATATGCTGAAGGATAGCCTGGAAGGGACAGCTGGGGAGTATGATAAGGAAGTCAAAGAGACAGAGAAAGTAAATCTATTTTGACTAAAAAGAACAGATGGGACATGAGCAAAGACAAAAGGGGCCAGTGGGTAGGTGTCATCAGTTGTAGAGCAAGTAACTGGAATCTGATCAATTGAAAAGAACTTATTTACTGGACTCCTGGGCACTGTGTCAGATACAAAAAAATGTAGTGTTATTTTGGGAATGATAACGATGTAGACAAGACAGATGGCACTAACTGGGGCATTAATTTCGAAGGGAAAGACTACAGACAGAGGGCAGAAAGAAAGAGTTTAAGGCAATCCCCTTGTGAGCCAGCTTGCATATCAATCTGGAATTTTTGTAGGACTAAAAAGATATAGAAGTATCACTATAGTTGCTATTAAATCAAAAGTAAAGGACTTGTAGATGGAAAAAGATGTCAAATCACCTACTCTTTCCATTTTTGCTTTTGTGTAAATTAAAAGATTAAAGATTTATGAAAACACATTCACACATACATATACACTACAGACAGTGCTTTATATTATCCTCCCAAATTTAAATAAGACTATTAGATAAGACTGGGTATGACTAATTCTGAATAGGTTTAACCACCTTAGAACTTAGAAGGCACTAGAACGTCTTTTTGTGTTGGAGGAAATCGCAAGCAAGACATAAAAAGTGCCTAAAAACATTCAACAATGTAGTGAAGATGGGCCTCCATTTGTGAAAGTGTAAGTTAATCAAGGTTAGTTGGTGCTAGTAGACATGGAACCCAATTCAGAGGCATGAGGAGGAAATTAGCTTTCTGGGTATCCCCCTTTGTATATTATATGTAACAGTCTCATATGTGCCTGCACATTAGAATCACCTGGGAATCTTTTTTAAAATCCTGATTTCTAGGCCTCATCCTCCAGAAATTCTGTTTCATCAAATCCTTACAACTATAATATGTGGATGTTATTATTATCCCTATTTTATAAATGATAAAAATGAGATTCAGACATGTTAAGTAACTTGCCCAAGTTCACATAGTAGGTGGAAGAGTAACAATTCATATCCTAATATGTATTATGTTTCTTTTACCCTGAGGAAGGCACATTTTAGGTGCTAGGGATATCAAAAAATATATTTGGCAATCCTTATTCTTGAGATGCATATAGACTAGTCAGGAGACAGAAAGCCAAAAAAAGTTGCAATACAAGAAAATATTTGTTATAACAAGTATATACTAAGTGAATGAGTAAAGAATTACATAGTTTTGCCTGGGGATGTGAGAGACCATTTGAGCACAGACGGAATTCCAATACGTACAAAATAGTGCATACAAAGACCCAGAAGTAGGAAAAAGTTTAAACTACTTAGGAAACCCTAAGAAGTCAGAAAGACTGAAACATAAAATGTAGAGGTATAGTAGGAGATGATGCTTGAGAGAGCAGCAGTGTATGTGAGGCTAAAGAATTTAGATTTCATCCTGTAGGAATTGGGGAATCATTAAAGTCAGTCCTGTAAACAGTTCAATAAAAGAGGTTCTACATGTTATTATATCTTGGGATCCATAAGGCTATAAAAATTCAAGGACTGGAGATTTGAAGGGAGATGGTGGGAAGACAGCAGCATGCTCTAGATCAGTGGTTCTCAACCTTCCTAATGCTGTGACCCTTTAATACAGTTCCTCATGTTGTGGTGACCCCCAACCATAAAATTATTTTCGTTGCTACTTCATAACTGTAATTTTGCTAGTTATGAATTGTAATGTAAATATCTGATATGCAGGATGTATTTTCATTGTTACAAAATGGAACATAATTAAAGCATAGTGATTAATCACAAAAACAATATGTAATTATATATGTGTTTTCCAATGGTCTTAGGCGACCCCTGTGAAAGGGTCATTCGACCCCCAAAGGGGTCGCGACCCACAGGTTGAGAACCGTTGATCTAGGAGGTAAACAGAATGAAACCAATTACATATACCCAAGAAGAACTGAACAGACTCCTTGGGTTATAGAATTGAGATGCTTCCTCCAAGTGAGATAGAGACAAAAAGATGTGAAGTAGAGGCTCATGTCATATTTATGTTTGTATGTAGATGTGTATGTTCATATACTAAATGAAGGTAATTTCCTTTCTGCCAGTAATTAGGTTTGTGTCCATAAACAAGCTTCTTCGCTTCTTCCTTTCCCTGAGTTTCAGCTTTCTCACCTAGAACATGAAGGCTGGCTTGGTGACTCTGAAGGTCTCTTCCAGCTATAATGTTTTATTAGGATTCCAGGTGGTGACTAGAGAAGATAAAATTCTGTGTCAATTTATAATTATGTTGTGTAAATGATACATTATCTTTTCCTCCTCTTAGGAACTGTCGTGTGAAAATGACCCAACAAATGCAGAGTTTACATCTTTCTCAGTCAAAAAAACATAGCGCCCCATCATCTCCCAATGCTGCCAAACGCCTGTACAGAAACCTCTCTGAGAAACTGAAGGGGAGCCACTCTTCATTTGATGAGGCCTACTTTAGAGCAAGGACTGACCGGCTGAGTCTCAGGAAGACCTCTGTGGTAAGAAAACTCTTTATATTCTTGCCTCGGTTTGATTTATGCAGTTGTGTTTGGATTTAAGGGAATGCTAATATGATCCACATTTACCTCAAAACGTCATGTTTGCAATGTTAGAAATGCTGGGAGTCAGTTAAGACAGGAGCTGCACATATCTATGTTGTTAGCTAAAGTATGAGTGATTGTGAGATTTCCCCTTTCTCTTTCTTAATTTTCCCTCTTTCACCCTCATTTTTCATTCTCTAATAGACCAAAGAAACCAAAAGCAGCAAATAGGGAGTATGAAATTAAATAGCTTTCTGAGAGCTTCATTGCTCATTTAAATATTGAATGATCAATAAACAATATTTTACTTATTTATAATGTATATTCCATATGCTTTCCAAAGGCATTCAAGACAGAATTCAAGCAAAAAAAAATGCATAGGCATTATATAATGGGAAAGAACGAGATAGAGGGAAACAGTGAGTGAGAAAGAAAGAGGAAGGAAGGATAAAAAAGAAACTGGTGAGGATGGGAAGAGAAAGAGATATACCAAAAACCTAGGCAAATATAGTACCTAAATTTTATAATTACATTTATCTTTGAATTCCTATACAGTTATAGCTGAAAGTATATCGGTCTATAAGGAGACATTAATATTTTCTGTTGCTAAATCCTCTGGCCTTTATAAGCTGTCATGGTGAATTATGTAATGGAGAATAAAAAATAGTACTGGTGATGTTACAAAGATTCTCATGTAGTAGTTTCTTATATTGGCCCTCAGTAAAAGCTGAGGGCATAACATTAACATGCTCAGCAAGGGTATTTCTGCAGGGGGTAATGGCACCATTTGTTTGAGTTTAAAACAGAAACGAGCCCTAGCCTTTCCAGATAGAAGCATACTAGAGTTTGCCAGCACAAGCATGGGGGAGGAAATGACTTAAGAGTGAGAGCAAATATGGCACATGAGAAATGAGACATACTAAGAATCACAAATATACAACTCTGGACAGGACAGCATTTTAACTTTGCACTCATTTGCTTTCCCATTTCAAACTCATCTTCTGGGAGGGCTTGGTTGTGGCTGAGTTATGGCCTAAGTCTCAGAGGCTCTTCAGTTTGGCAGATTGTTGACAAAACCCTTTTCCATTCAGCAGATTGTCCTGAGAGCTGCATGCCAAAATAACTCTATTCCCTGGGTACCCACTGTCAAAATGAGCATTTGCATAATCGCTTTGTATTTTCTTCAGTCATGTGTTATGTACTCAGCTAAGCAGACCTGCAGCCTTTGATAGGGAGAATCATTTTTTGATAAGACTAAAAATAAAACCTGCCAATCTAAATACTTGGTCACTGAAGACCTTACACATTTTAATTACATGACTCCTATGCTAGGTCAAGACCAATGATATTTCAATATTTTAAAGACTGAGCTACTCTTGGAGAAGATACCAGACAGATGTGTAAATGTAAATGGGTTGCTCTTCTCCCATGAGCTATAGAAATATGTATCTGAAAGGACTTTTCAAAGGAACCATGTTGTCTTTATGGGTATTGTATTAAACTTTTGGTTCTCTTTGGGACCAATTTGCCACCCAAACTGGATTCTGTAATAACATTATTCCAGGGGCAGTTCAAACAAATGCAATTAAAAATACATTCTATAAACAAATACTTGAAAGAGGTCATATTTCCCACCTACTGAAGTCATAACTGTACATTAAAATTATTAAAGGCCCTGAGAGTCGTACAGTAAAATAATGGGGTAACTTGGCTTAATCCAATATTTACCAAATTTATTTGACCACATGCTCCCTTCTTCATAGAACACTTTTTAAGCGTCTATCAAACAAGTATTCCACTGAACACTGAGTTGAGAAAGCTGTATACTATCCATGCTCTATTGTATTGCGTCAGTGCATCTAAATGTACATATCTGTTCAATGTCCCTTAGAAATGATGGAAGGAAGATCCAACACAGTGTTTACGTTGGAGACCTTGGCATAAATTATAACTTACAAGTGAGAATGCAGTCACTGAAGCAGTCCCAAAATTCAAGACAGCTAAGCTGCTAAGATACACTAGTCTATGAAATTGTACTAACCTGCTATTGTTCTTCTCCAGAACTTCCAGGGCAACGAAGCCATGTTTGAAGCAGTCGAACAGCAGGACATGGATGCTGTGCAGATCCTTCTGTATCAGTACACAGCAGAAGAACTAGATCTCAATACTCCTAACAGTGAGGGGTTGACGCCTCTCGATATTGCCATCATGACCAACAATGTGCCCATTGCTAGGATTCTCCTGAGGATGGGGGCTAGAGAAAGTCCACACTGTAAGTAAACCTGAGAATTAAAGTATGTTCTTTTAAGACTAGACCCCACTGAAATAGCCATTGCTGACCCTTGGAGTATGAATGATTGCCTAAGCATAGGTTGTGAAATATTTTCCATGTTTTTATGGACTTTCATGCAACTATTGATCAGTCTAGGCATCAGGTTACATTCTAAATAGAATACACTAAATGGTATTGAAATAGAACCTCAAGGGAACATCCTCCTAAGAATGTAACTAAATGTGAAATACTCCAAGTGAGGCTATAGAACAGGAAATGCATAGAAAAAGAGTAAGTATGTGAGATATTGTCTTTATGTTCATAATCTGTATGCTGGTTTCACTGATTCATTCAACAAAAACTGAGGACAGGGCACTGTTCTAGGTACTAAGAATGCAGTGGTGAGCAAGACAAAACTCTCTCTTCTCATAGAACTTACATAATAGTACAGGGGACTTCTAATAAGCAAGTAAATAGCTAAATTAAAATATAAACTCAAACAGTGATAAATACTATGAAGAAAATAAAATGAATGAGTGGCTAAAGGTTGATGGAGTGGGAACTATTTTAAATAGGGTTGGTCAAGAAAAGCCTCTCTGATGGAAGGACATTTGAGCCTAGTCCTGGACATCAAAAAATGAGGTGGGGGTCAAATTCTAGGCAGACTGAACGTCAAATTGCAGAGGCAGGCAGAAATGAGATTGCCGTATTTGAAGAACAAGAAGGCTAATGTGGCTAAAGCAAAATGAACACAGGAGAGGTGGGTTGCTGAGGAAGAAGTCACCAGAACCAGATCATTCAGGCCATGGTGAGATACTTCACTTTGATTGTGTGATGAGGAGACAGCGGAGCAGTTGCATGATACAGTCTGCTTTACATTTTCAAAGATCACTACAGTGCTCTGTGGAGAATAGACAGTGGTGAGGCAATTATGAAGAGCAGTTAGGAGTCTAGTTTTAGTGGTACAAAAGACAGATGCCAGTTGTTTGGACTAGCATGCTAATGACCCTGATGGCAAGCAGGGGTGGAATTCTGGATGTATTTCTTAACAGCTTTATTCAGATATAATTCACATGCCATACAATTCACCGGTTTTTAGTATATGCACAGAATTGTGAAACTTATCATCACAATTTTAGACCAAACAAACCCATTAGTTATCACCTTAACCTCTCATTGCTCCCAGCCCTGGGCAACCAATCTACTTTCTGTTTCCAAAGATTTGCCTATTCTGGGCACTTTTATATCAATGGAATCATATAATATGTGGTCTTTTGTGAATGGCTTCTTTCTGGAGTTGAGCTGAGGATACTAGCCAAAGGGAGCTACTCTGGGGCCAAAGGCAGACCCTACCCAGGAGTGGATGGGGTAAAATCATACAACCCTACCCCTGGCCAGGCACTATTCTGAGCACTTTACATGTATTCACTCCTTTAATCCTCGCAGCAACATTCTGAGGTAGGCACTCACATTCCCCTTGGTGCAAACTCTCTGACCCAGTGACCACAATGGCTCTGAGCCACAGTTTTTATGTTTCCTAAAAGAAAAAAAGTAAACTCATCAAACTGTTAGTTTCACTAATACTGATTCACTTACTTCCAAGTGGTGAGACCCAGAGGCTGAAAGAGAAGCAAGCAAATATGTAATTAGAGGTCACGTCTCTGGCTCTAAATTTCATAAACCCCTGCCACCCAAAGACTAGGTCCAGAGACAGACCCTTGTATCAGAAAACTCTTTATTTTAAAAATGCTAAGCTCACCACATCCATGTCAAAGAGTGTGAGGGTTTGGGTTCCACAGGATTGGGGCTCTTCATCTTCAGTAAGAGCGTCATCATCAAAGTGCTGCTTCCTTTTAGTAGACTGGAGGATTTGCAGGGATGGGCAAAGAAGGATCGAAGAAATCAAAAGGGCTTATTTGCTACCTTCCAGTTTATGTTGCAATAACGTCTGACCCGAAGATCCAGTGAGAGAGCAGTGGAGGAAGAATCAGAGGGTCTGAACATAGAGAATGCAGACTGAGCCCCACTCTGTAAAAACAAGGAGACCATTCATTCAGATGTTGCTTGCACTGGGCTGGATGAAACATTAGTCCTACTTACCTAAGACGCTACAAAGAATTCTCCATTAAACTAGTAAGACTCCCAACTCTCCCCAAGCCTCTTTGTGCATAATTAAATCCCTATAAAAGAATCCAAGTACTAAATATCTTGTTAAACCAAAAGAAAATGTGTTCAAAGATCCCTGGTTTTACTCACTCCCTCAAGAATGATAACCACAATTATCATCACAAAGTTGGAAAGGACAGTGAGAGATCAACCCAGGTTTTAGCCTCTGGGAAATATGACACCTAAGTCACCTTGGCCATCCAACAAGTCAAAGACTTAGTAGTATGGACTCCCACAGGTGTAAAAACGGCAAAGGAATCTTGACTGAGTATCTATCTATTAAGTCTCCACATACACATCTCCATTTTTCACTCTAGCCCTTCAGGATGGTGTTGTTAACTCATTTCAAAGAGGAAAGTTTCATGCTGAAAGGCTAAATGACTGACCCAAGCCTACCAAAAACTCAACTCCAAGGCTGTGGGACACCAGTGCCTGAGGTCCCTTTATGCAAATTTACTGCCTTTCCAAACAACCAATAACGGAAAGCTATGGCCATTGGACCCTGCATCTTTCTGTGTGTGCTAAAATCCTGTGCTATGCACTAAGGTGCCATTCCTGTAGGAGAGAGGCAGGACAAAAGAACACAGTCTGTTTTCAGGTATTTCTAATTCATTTCATATACCAAATACAAAAGAACGTGCTATTGTGCATGAGTATGAGAGAGCCAACCAGAAAAACTAGTTTGCCAGCCAGAACCAAATAAGCAAATACCTGCTACCAATTGTTCCCCAGTAACTTCAGAGACAGGGTATAAGAGAAGAAAAATAACAATGAAGTCTTAAGTTCCTAGAGTGTTTTACATATTTCAACAATGTTTTTGCTGGCTTGTGAGATGGTCGTTTCCTCATTTTAGCCAATGAGCTGAAATGAGGAAACTAACTCCCATTTCAATGAGAAAATTGGAATAAGTCAAATAATTCACCAAATGCTACAAAACTAATAAGTGGTGAAGGCATGATTTGAACCCAGGTCTTTAGTATTCAATTCTTTGGTATTTGTGGAAAAGCATTAGCACTCTTTCTATCACACCACAGATGCTCAATTCCTTCCTTCCCTGATTCTCCATCTGTTCCTCTACTAATGCTTGTCAAGTATTTCAAAGCAGAATGCAGGGTTTCTAATAGGGTTAATTTTTCTGTCTTCTACCCCTATGTGCTCCCTTCTGAAAACTAGCCCGGTACTTTTTCTACTATGCCAATCAAGAATCCAGCACAACTCAGAAGAAAGTCCTCTGTAATTCTCCCATTTTGTAACAGGAATCACAAGGACACAGAGGAGTTTAGGGACTTAACTCCTAACCATTGGTGTGGCCCTGTCTTCCAGTCTTTAGTTCCTCAATCATAGAACTATAAACACAGCTTGAAACTCAACCATGTACATTTTCTTATTCACAGGGCAAGTCCTAGAGTGGCCACCCAAACTTGTACACTGCAAAGGTTAAATGTATTCAGAACTACCACCTGCTCATTAGATGACTCTACTATCTTAGCGACTTTTTTCTGTTCCTCTCACCTTTAAGCAAGCAGCACAAAGTAATACTTATACCTTCTAGAAGAAAACTTCAGTCACTATTATAATAGCATCTCAAGTACTTCCTCTGAGACTGGTGTGCCGAGTTCAGGAAACAGAATCTGAAAGGACTGAAGTTAGGAAAGCTGATGTACAGAGATACTTCAGGATACCTGGAGGCTGTGCCTTTGATAGTTCATCCATTCAGTGTTCCAGTGTCCATGACTACTCATGTTCAACTGAACAGCGGTATCTGGGAAAGACTTGTCTCTGCATGGCCAAGTCCCTAGTCATAAACCCTCCCTTATCCTAACTCATACCATCAAATCACAGTCCAACAGTCTCCAGAGGAATTTACTGAATAATCAATGAGGTCCTAGCCTTTCTGAGGCTGCTATTTATTTGGCATCATTTAGGCTCTGTAAATAAGTAATCATAACGAAGCCAGGTGTTGTTGTTTTTGCATATCTACCATGTGCAAATCCCATCACTCACATGGATTTTGTCTCGCCTTTTAATCCCAGTATCTGGCACATAGTAGGTACTTAGAAATTTTCAATTGTAATTTTCAGTTGTAATTTTAAGCCCTTTCTTATGCTGCTGGGAAATACAGGTATCGAATTTTCACACATACACACTAATACATCGTGTGTGTGTGATATTCATAAATGTATGAAAAATACCTTTAAGTTTTCCAGTAATTTATATTTGGGGTACCTGTTGTAGAATTTGGTTGTAGATGTAGCCTGATAGTCTTTCTGTCCTTTCCTAGGGTAGCATTCTCCCTCCTCTTCAAACCATCTCCCCTCTCTCTGCATTTCTTTGTGAACTCCTCTCTCTTGCTTTCTCTTGGATACTGTAAATGGGACTAGGACATGTCTCCCAGAATGAGTTATGTTCAGTTACTTCATAAAATGCAACTGCATAGTAACTGTCATTTGAGTAGGACACAGACACCGGTGTTACAATTTTGGCAGACTTGTCAGGATGCACCCCTCGTTTCTGCAGTAGTTGGGGGTTCGTGCTGGTGCTGGGACTGGTTCAGGGCACGTCTAAGAGGTGTGACTATAAACTAATGAGGCCAGCTTTATGTAAACAAACACACCAGAAAGTCTACAACCCAAACGAATGTTATCCTTTAACATGGTCCTCATGGGAAACCCCACACTTGCTCCAACAGTGCTGCCATTGCTCTGAACACGTTTGGATTTGTCCTTAGAGCCAGTTTATGAGAAAATCTGACTCGTTGCTTAGAGTCACACCTGATTTTTGTTCCAAAACAGCACTGCCCAACGTCATCACCCTCCATGTTCACCAGACTTGATTTAGAGTTTTCCTGAAAGCAAGTCCACCCTCAAAGGACAAAGATTTGCAACCATTAAGAATATGTAAAGAACTAGCCTTAGGCACATCTCTAGAATGAGTCCTAAGATATTTTCACCTGCTTCATTAAAATATGTGGACAGTAAATTTGATAGGATCAAGTAGAACACAGCATATAATCTCTTGGTATGGACTCCATGGCTAAATATCCTATATAATATGCTAAGTGTCCAGTTGTCTGTTCAACCAAAGTGTAATATGCTATTGATATGCTAAGGCCGCTCAACTGCTCGCTTTGACATGCACTGACCACCAGGGGGCAGACATTCTGACCGGTAGGTTAGCTTGCTGCTGGGTCTGGACGATCAGGATTGAGTGAGATGGACCAGACATGCCCTGGAGCCCTCCTGTGGACACTTCCCAGCCCCAATCGTGCACCGGTGGGGTCCCTCGGCCTGGCCTTCGCCCTGTTGCAATCCGGGACCCCCCGGGGGATGTCGGAAAGCCTGTTTCGGCCCAATCCCGCTCAATGCAGGAGCTGCCCCCTGGTGGTCAATGTCCTTCCACAGGGGGAGCACTGCTTAGCCAGAAGCTGGTCTCACGACTGGCGAGTGCAACGTAGTGGTGGGAGCCTCTCCCGCCTCCGCATCAGTGCTAAGGATGTCCGACTGCCAACTTAGACGGGGAGCTGGCCTAAGCCATCAGTCAGACATCCCCTGAGGACTCCTGGACTACAAGAGGGCACAGGCCAGGCTGAGGGACCCTCCCTGAGTGCACAAACTTCGTGCACCAGTCCTCTAGTATGATTTAATAAAGAGAAACCCAGTTGCAAATGTTAGGTATCACAGAAATCTTTGTCAGTGAGTTAAAAATGATTACAACATGTCTTCAGAACTGGTCACCCCAGGCAAAAATAATAAAATGAAATAGGTGGCTAAATCCTCACCTTGACATACAAACCTGCTCCTTGAACCTCATCTCATACTGCTCACTCCTCTCCCATGATACACCCACGAGACTCCATTCCATCCCTTCAATGTGCCATACTATCATACCGGAGGGCCTTCAGATTTGCTATTTCCTATGTTTGGAAGGCTTTAAATTTTATCACCACATGGTCAACTCCTTCTTAACATTCCAGTTTAAACATAACATCTTCAAGAGAAGCTTTCTCTGACCACCAAGGCTAAAGTCATTTTATTTTCATTTTTATTTAATCACATTTTAATTTTCTGCATAGCACTTATGTCTATGTTTTTATTTGATATTTTCTCTCTCCTTCATTAAAATATAAATTCCACATGAGCAGAAATTATCTCATTCATCACAATATCCCTAGCAAACAGTAGGCACTCAATAAATGTGCTTAATTGAATGAATCCCAAGGTTACTTCTAGTTAAGGGTATGAATATATTATTTATATTTAAGGCAATGATTTCACTGAATATGAAGTGAATTGATCTTTATATTTCCAAATAATTATTTAGACATCAGGTGGCCACAGCTTGAGCTATAGTTACCTGCTCTTAAATTGTCTTTTCATGCTTTTGCTTTTCACTTTTAAATATATACAGAATATATTCTCCTCGTCACAAAGTAAAATATAAAGTTAGAAAATATCTTTGACATATGTGTGTGTATATGCACACACTCACAGTCTAGGTTCCCATCCTTAAATTCCTGCAAAATAATCATTCCTAGCCTCTAGAGCAGCGGTTCTCAACCTGTGGGTCGCGACGCCTTTGGGGGTCGAACGACCCTTTAACAGGGGTCGCCTAAGACCATCGGAAAACACATATATAATTACATATTGTTTTTGTGATTAATCACTATGCTTTAATTATGTTCAGTTTGCAACAATGAAAATACATCCTGCATATCAGATATTTACATTACGATTCATGACAGTAGCAAAATTACAGTTATGAAGTAGCAACAAAAACAATTTTATGGTTGGGGGTCACCACAACATGAGGAACTGTATTAAAGGGTCACGGATTAGGAAGGTTGAGAACCACTGCTCTAGAGGCTTGATTGATCTAGAGCAGCGGTCGCTAACCTTTAGGACCACCGGTTGGCGACTGCTGATCTAGAGGACCCATTTCCAAGTTTACTCAGAGTGACTGTTGACAAGAGACTTGTGTTACTTTGTACATGGGCCTCTCCCTTTCCATAAAGCTGCTCTCTGACATGGCAGCTGGCTTCCCACAGAGCAAATGATTGGAGAGAGAGACACCAAAATGGAAGCAACAGTGTCTTTTATAACTTAACCTCAAAAATGATCAATTTTCATTTCTCCTTAATCTTGTTGACCACACAGACCAACCCTGGTACAGTGTAGGAGCATGTGAACACCAGGAGACAAAGATTTTTGAGGGCCTCTTGGAAACTGGATACCCCACTACCTATCTAGGATTGTTGAGAATTAAATGTAATAATAGCTTTAAAACATTTCCCTAGCATATTATAAATGGTCAAAAACATTGGAATCCAGTATAACTCTCAAAAAAACAAAAACAACAAACACTAGCGTTTCTAGTATTTAAATATTTTATCTATCTGTTGTATAGTTTGTGCTGTGAAAACATTGCTCAATAAAAAAGCACTTTTTAAAGTTTATAGAATTTTATGTTCCAAAACTACACTGGCCAACACAAGAGCTACTAGCCACTATAACTACTGAGTACTTGAAATGTATCTAGTCCAAAATGTGTTCTAAATGTAAATTTTACACTGAATATATCTCATTAATAATTTTATATTGATTCCATGTTAAATTAATACTTTTGCTCTACTGAGTTAACTAAAACATAGTAAGAATAATTTCATCTGTTTCTTTTTGTTTTTTAATGTCACTATTAGGAAATTTAAAGGAATATGGCTCACATTATATTTCTATCAGGTAGCACATAAAAATTAGAAGATATAATTATCGTCTTTCATACTTAAGCTCCCTATAAACATTATTGAGTAATATGCTTTGTATTTCCTAAATAAGTTCTTTAAGTGTTTTCTGTGTTTGTTTTAGAGAAAATGTCCATTTGCCTCTTGGGATACCTGGCAGGAGTCCCTCTCTGTGTCATTGGCCCTGGCTTCTTAAAGAACTACAATTGCAACCTAAACTATATAATATGGACTTTGTGAATATACATTCTGATGGAAAGTGGCAGAGAAAAACACTCCAGACCTTATGTCCAGAGTATAATGAGTTCTAAGAGAAGAAAGTTCTATGGTAATTAAAATGAAAATTTTAACCTTCAAATCTATAAAACATTTTAGGAACCACTCTCAAAGTCCTTGGGAAAACCTGAACATAAGTAAAGCCAAAATGAATTTTGAGTCCTGAACCTTAGCAAAATGGGTAAACTAAAACTTATGGTATGAGAATGTTTGAATTTAAAGATGTTCAATTATTGGATTACCTCTATAGTCTTTCTTTTGATGTTCCTACCTGAAAATAAGTGAGCTGTGAGGTTGTTAGAAGGTTGTCACTTATGATTAGCAAAGATAAATTTTATTAACTGTCTATTCTTGTTTGCCCAGAGGATACTGGCTTACAATGCAAGATTTATACCTAAGTAACCTTGTTTTATCCTTTGAAACAACAGATAGGGTTGAAACTGATACCACTTAGTACATAACATATTTCTGAATGGTATCTGGATAAAGAGGGGGTTCTTTTTAATGTAAGAACATAAAGCTATTTTATAAAAACAAGTATTTATTTTTGTGTGCCTCTAAAAAAGCATAACATATACCAATGGGTATAATAACAATGCAAGCCTCTACTAATTGAGTCTTCTCTGTAAATTATCACTAACATCACAATTTATGAGAGGGGTACCATTATTATGCCACTTTTAGTGATAAGACATGGGCTCCAGATGTCGGCATAACTGGTTAGGGTCATACATTCATAAGGAGCGGTGGTATAGGGAACCTACAGCCTTTTATAACCAGCTCAGGATAAGGAAACTCTTTAAACTAAACTCTTTAAGTTAATATTAAAAGTGAAAAGGACTGGGCTACCTTGATGACGTCTCCTCACAAAGGAAATCATATAGGGCCAAGGGACTACAGGAAAAGGCACCTAAAGCTGGTTATAAGGATCCTTTGAGCACTAGACCAAATGCTTGTCTTAGAACAATAAAAACAAGGAAAATGCTAATAACAATAGAAAAGTTAGTGCTAAATTGAAAGATGGCATATCATTAGTAATGGGCAAATGTATTCTTTTTTTTTAAGCAAGCCAAATGAATTGTTCCCTGAAAGTCTCAATTAAAAAATAAAAATTAGTGAGTAATTAGGTTGTCTCCATATCTTGGTTATTGTAAATAACATTACAGTGAATGATAGAAGATTGGATAAAGATGTGGTACATATATACAATGGAATATTATTTGGCCAAAAAAAGAGAATGAAATCTTACCATTTGTGAAACATGGATGGACCAAGAGGATTGTTATGCTAAGTCAGACAGAGAAAGACAAATCCCATATGATTTCACTTATATGTGAAATCTAAAGAAAAAAATAAACAAAACAGAAACAGACTCAAATACAGAGAACACACTAATGGTTGCCAGATGGGAGGGGGATTAGGGATGATAGGTGAAAGAGATGAAGGGATTAAGTAGTACAAATTGGTAGTCACAAAATAGTCTTGGGGATGTAAAGTACGGCATAGAGAATATAGTCAATAATCCTATTTAATAAAAGGCTAACATGCAAATCGACTGAATGGCAGAAAGACCTGTCGCTATGATGTGCACTAACCACCAGGGGGCAGACGCTCAACACAGGAGCTGCCTCCTGGTGGTCAGTGTGCTCCCAGAAGCCGGGCTCACCACTGGCGAGCTCAATTGCAATGGCGGGAGCCTCTCCCGCCTCTGCGGCAGCACTAAGGATGTTCGACTAATGCCTCAGGCGGAGTGGGAATTAAGCCATCAGTCGGACATCCCCCGAGGGCTCCTGGACTGTGAGAGGGTGCAGGCCAGGATGAGGGACCCGTGCGCCACCCCGCCCGCCCCTCCCCCCCCCCCAGTGCACAAATTTCATGCACCGGACCTCTAGTATTGTAATAATTATATATGGTGGCAGGTGGGTTCTAGAAATATTGGGGAACCACTTTGTAAGATACATGATTATCTAACCACTATGCTGTGCACCTGGAACTAATACAGAATAATATTGAATGTAAACTAATTGAAAAAAAAAAATTTTTAAATATATTCACTTTCATACCTAAAAAGAAAAATTAGATTTTACCCTCGTTATATTTTCAAGCTTTTAAGCAATTATCAATCAGGCCCAAATTTACGAATTGCAGGGCAAGGGCGAAATTAAGAACTAGCAAGGCGAAGAAGTAGTTAGTAATCTGTAGTTTAGATTCTGATGGTGTCTGATCACTATTTATCTCAGGGTTTAAACAGTAACCGTAATTGTATTCTTTGAACACCAAGTGCCTGCCCCTCCCCCTACTCCTACCCGATAGTTAATTAGCTGGGCAGGTCTTATAACAAATACTCAGAAACACTGGGTGGTAGAAATGCTGTTGATAATTAAACACCACAATAGCAAGGAGCCTATTTCAGGAGCCGCCAAGTGGTCCTGCCCCAGCCGGACTGCTCCCGGCACACTCACAGACCCTCTATTGTGCTGGCTATGGCAGTGCAGAGGGGTAGCTGCTTGGCTGGAGAAGGGATCTACAGCAGTAAGAGAGAAAAGGCCCAAGCTTGCAAACAGATCCAGGAGCTCCAGACTCAAGGGGGAAATATTCAGAGGGTGGAAGCAAAGGGAGAATGGATCCAAGAATAAGAGAAGTGGATGGGCAGGAAAATCAATCATAAAATAGACACAGCCTTTCTAGTTTCTGTGTCAACCAACCAACCAAAATGAATTCACCAATCTCATGACAAACAGGTAGCTGTTAGAAAATGGCAATACATAAATAATAGATTAATTTGCATTCCATTTGGTTTAGAGGAAGTTCACTGAGTTTTTAAGGTTTTTAAGAAAATCTTGGATAATCATTCCACCTCCCTGGGTCTAAGTTTCTTCACCTTAAAATAAGGGGGTTGCAAAGGTTCTCATCCTGAGGAGGCAGAAACAGGAATGCGATTCCCAGCAGGACCAAATGCCTAACCTACCAAATCATTACTTAGTAAAGATAAAACTACACAATCTAAGATAATTATCACTTTTACTTACTTTTGCTTAAAATGTATTAACCCAGTTTGTTAGGTTGGTTATCTCCTACTGAACAGATGCTTCTATTGGCAGTTATATAGCTCATTAATAATAGGGAGAAAATGATTAATTTATGAGTCAGCTGATTTGGTAGTCAATAAAGAAAATCTTTCAAAAGAGAGTGTTTTATTAAGCCATTAAAAAGTCCATGGGGGTTGGGGAGGGGGAAGGTTTGCTTGGTGAAACCACTGGCTCAGTCATTGCCTCTCCCACTCATGCATGGGATTACCTCTAACAGAGGCAAATATTGGCAGGGGCACCTGGAGATTTAGCCTGGGGCGGGGGAGCTTCTATAAAGTTTCCCTTAAAAAAAAAAATCTTCAATTTTGGGGGAAATTTTTCCTCTTCTCCATAACAAAAGTGTTCATTTTAATTTATAAATAATGTGTTTTCACCAAAATTTACACAGGAAATTTGGTGACCCAGGAAGATGCGCCTACTCATTCTGGGGCATCAGGCTGCGGTTTAGGTACCCGTTTGAGAAAGAAGCACGGGGATCTATATGAGCTTGGAAAACTTACTTAGTCATCAAATTATATGCATCTCCCTTGTTAGTCTATGAAAAGGCAAAGTGCTTTATCTTAAAGATATAGAATCCCTTTACCCCTATAAGTAAAACAACATCATGTCTACAACCTGGGAGGAGAGGGAAAGTCTGGAAACAAAGCGTGTTGTACTAGGGAAAGCAGGAAAAATGTCAGGGGAGCCAAGCACAGCTTAAGAGAAGCTGTCCATCTGAAATGCCACCTGGAATTCACACCCGTAATAACTGTTGTGAATATAAAAATTAATAGGGGGGATTTTATAGTATTAGAAAAATTTATTTTTATAAATCATGTGTCTATCACGCAAGTGTTGACGCATGCATGCAATTCAAACATCAGGCTTACAATAAAAAGCTCACTGAATGACTTAGCAAGGACAATTCCCCCATTTTCTCTATAATTTGGAGTGAAAGAAGGAGGGGGGATTGGGTAGAGGGTGCAGTTACTGGGTCAATTAATCAACCTGAAAACTGTGACACAAACTCTGACGCCTAACCTATGTCTAAAAATACACAAATGTATACGAATTTGTTTTAAACTGTCAATGCCTATATTTAGGACCTTCCCAGCAAGGCTATAATGAGACTGTGTTTGAGGGCTTCAGTCATAGCAGACTCTACCATTAATCTGAAGTTAGTTAAATTAACAGCATTTAGTACTGACTTGTCAATCTCACTGCTCCAGGAAATTGCACCTTGAGGCCACTAATATTGCCAATTTTTCCACTGGAGTATGCGCCCGCATGTGTATATGTGTATTTTTTTTCTCCAGAACCTCCTGTTCATACCCCATCCTTGCTTCCCTAGGTCCACAGCACTTATATTATCATTTATTCTGGCCTCCTTTAGCCTTCCCGGGGGATTCTGCGTAGGGTAGCTGCTCAGTGAAAGAGTTTTTTAGCTTTATATTTATTTGTTTATTTTTCTGTCATGGCTCATGACTGAGGCTTTAAAAAAAAAAGCGTGACAGTATTTAGAGTACATGATTGACTGCTACAGCAACATTCATTAACCATGACAAATCTACAGCAAAACACAGTCCCAAGTGTTCTAAATAGTAATGTTAAAAAGAAAGAAGAAAGAAAAAGGAAAAAAAGACTCAACTCATTTTTCATTGACCTCATCGGTAAATAAATTTAGACTGATAGTGAGCAGGGGCAATAATAAATTAGTATTCATTTCCTGTAATTAATGCAAACATGCCTATGAACACAGAGAATATGAATATATAACCGCCTAATTTCCATTTCAAAATACACCTAACAAATTTTCACTTGAGTTATCTTCATCATATTTTCCCCCTTTATTAGAAGAATGATATAGTTGGATTTCTTCCCCACCCACCTGGGGGAAAATATTGTTTTGGTCACAGAGAGTGTTCAATGGGTGGGTAACAGAAGTGCCAAACTTGATTCTGATGTTTCATGATCTGATCCCCTACCACATGCCCAGATCAGAAGTGACCAACTAGGCAGACCCTCACATGTAGGAGAGCCACCATAAGAAGCAGCCTCCTAGCCTGACATAGAATGTGAAACATCATGGACATGAACATTCACTCACACGGGAGCAGACTGGGTCAACAACATGATATGAATCAAACAAAGACTATCATGCCTTGAGTAAAACAGAAATATCAAGCTGAGGTTCTCTCAGCAAGAAGAGCTAGGACAGCTTTCTCTCTTGGGCATGGGCATCTCCAGAGACCATACCTACAATCAGACCACAATCAAAGATCAATGTCTGATCACACTCAAGTCAGCTATCAGAATTCACTAGAGCAGTGGTTCTCAACCTTCCTAATCCCGTGACCCTTTAATACAGTTCCTCATGTTGTGGTGACCCCCAATTTCATTGTTACAAATTAAACATCATTAAAGCATAGTGATTAATCACAAAAACAATATGTAATTATATATGTGTTTTCCGATGGTCTTAGGTGACCCCTGTGAAAGGGTCGTTTGACCCCCAAAGGGGTCATGAACCACAGGTTGAGAACCGCTGCACTAGACCTATTGTGGCAGCAGCAGAACACTTTGTTAGCAATAAATAAATTGACTAATACTAACAGAATTATGCCACTAGGATACACATACAAAAATGTCTATGAGCTGGGCAGAAAGTGATAAGAGCAAAAAATCTGAATCAAGTTCTAAAAATACAAAGAACAGACAACTCTGGCAGAATGTAGCTTCCCTCATCAATGACTTTTCCTAGGGCCGTCCTGGCCCTGCAGAGCTTTAGCTCCTAAGTGTTTGTCCTCTGAAGAGCATGGAAACGTGTGCAATCTGGATGAGAAGCGGTCCTCGTGGGCACTTGACAGTGGAATTCTAATTAACTGCTAAGCAGCTGTATGGGGTGTGTGTCACAAGAGGGCCAGAGGGCAATGGGAATATCTTAAATGGATGGATTTACCATTTAATCTAGTTGTAAATGTCACTAATTAGACCTTATCATAACAAAACATTAGTAACAAATATGGATCCCACTTCCGCCGGGCATTTTTTAAAACCTATAGTGGACTCTCAGATCTCTTGCCAGTGAAGCAGCGTTTTCCCAGCAAGAAAAAGGAATCACCTATTTCTTTCTGTTTAGTTGTCAGCCTGGAAAGTCGAGCCATGCACCTCAACACACTGGTGCAGGAAGCCCAGGAGAGGGTGAGTGAACTGTCCATTCAGGTGGAGAATGAAGGATTCAGTCTGGACAACACAGAGAAAGAGAAACAGCTGAAAGCTTGGGAGTGGAGGTACCGGCTCTACAGATGCATGAAAACAGGCTTCGAACATGCCAGTGAGTATAAGCAGAGGCCCTCTACGTTTAACTGGACCAAACCTTGGTTTGAGACAGCCAGGCCTTCCTTTACTGATTTTTCTGTAACACTACAGGGTCATGGATGACCGTTGTCGGCCTGTTTGGAGCAAGGGTTCTGGGAGACTGTAAAAGGATCTTTTGTCTTGATTTTCTGGCTCCTGATAGGTTCTCTGGCCACAGCCATGAGGCTTCAGTGCTGCTGGCCTCCCTCCACCATGTCACACTCATCTAGCACTTTCCACCCGTTACGCCCTAATGCCTAATGACCTGGATGGTCTGATGCCCTAAGTGACTATATTTTGGGATGCAGAGGTGGAAAAATATTTGTTTGCCTATTTGTCCAGTTTCTGCTTCAGGCTCAAATGTAAGTTGTTTTCGACTCTCTACTGCATTTTTTATATAGAGCTTATGTAAACTGACCTTCAGTGAATACAGGCTGCAGAGGACAGGCAATCAACCCATGAATTATGCTTTTGTCTGCACGTCCATTCTCTATTACCAGTCCTTTTTGTTAGTTTAAACAAGTCCTGTTTCTGGATAATACTAGCACTGGAAGGTACTGCTTACTGCAGCCTCTGATATAAAAGAATATGTATGTAATTCAAACTCAAACTTGTGAAATATTAAACTTTAATTACAAAAGAAAATCTTATTCAAACAGCAAAAAAATTAGAATTATATTGAAAATTTAAATATAAGGAAAAGGTCAGTTCATTAGTGTGGGAATTATCTGCCTCTGCTCCAGTAACCTTAGCTGTGATAAAAACCAAAGCAGTAAAACTCTTGTTTTCTGTAGTAGTACTCAATACTAAGCCCCAAACTAGGCCTACTCCTTTCTCTTGAAGCAAATAACTGACATGAATGAAAGGTTGCTTTTATTATTAACAATCTTTTAAGCAATGCTGATATGTTTGCTCTTTTTTTTAAAAAAAAATCCAGCCATTGTTTTAATAAATGCACTTGCTATTGTGCTTCATTCAGGACAAATTAATATTAGAAGAAATCATATTTTTAGACTTGATACCAATTTTTAATTTTCTAAATCACAAAACACCTAGAAGAAATACCTAACACCATAAGAAATCTATTAGTAGACATGACATTTGCATGTGAATTCTTTCCTAGTAAAATACTACTGTGTAATAGCAGGCACAATGAGAGCAAGGTGAGTTAACATCCCATGTTGGGAAGAGTCCAGAATTGGTCATCCAAAGCCATATGTCCTTGAACAAGTCATTTGGCCTCTTTGGGCTGCAGCTTCCTCACCCAAAAAGAATGGAATGCTGTTACTTGCCCTTTCTACCAACAGAGTTGCAAAAAGTCTCCCCTGAGATGATTTACACAAAAGTACTTAATGAAATATAATAGTTCCTGCTAACACTTTCTAGCCTCCTCTTCGCTGGTCCAGCTAACCTCCTATTATGTTTCCAGGATACTTTGGGAAGGCTTAACTGGTATTATTTACCCCTTCAAATGATGTTTTAATGATCAAATAAGACCAAGATGGCAACAAATAAAGGCCATTGAGACTTCTAATGAAAATGTTCAAAAGCAAAAGCTATTAGGCTCTACAAAACAAATGTTTCCATAGTGTGTGTTTCTGGGTATCCTTTGAAGAGGTGAGAACATTGAAAAGGATTTGTTATGTTAAGATCCTTGTGTTTTTCCTTCTGTCCCAGGAGCCCCCGAGGTGCCAACCAATGTCTGCCTCATGGTAACCAGCAGCACATCACTCACCGTCAGCTTCCAAGAGCCTCTTAGTGTCAATGCAGCTGTAGTGACCAGATATAAAGGTATTGAACTCAGATAGTTTTTCATTACTCCTTCTTAAAAAAACAATCCATTGTTTGAGGATCAGTTGTGCATTTTGTGTTTGTTTTCCTGCTGATGGGCTATTTTATTCATTCCATGGAGAGTTGAAATATTCCCACATACAGAACAATAAGGTAACTGAGAACACGTCACAGAAAGACCGAACTGTCATTCCAGGATTCTCAATTAATATTCCAATTCTGTTTGCAGAGGACTGCTCTGTGCATAGCACAGTGTTGGGGACAGGACTGAGGAGGACATACTAAAGCAGTGGTTCTCAACCTTCTGGCCCTTTAAACACAGTTCCTCATATTGTGACCCAACCATAAAATTATTTTTGTTGCTACTTCATAACTGTAATGTTGCTACTGTTATGAATCGTCATGTAAATATGTGATATGCAGGATGGTCTTAGGCGACCCCTGTGAAAGGGTCGTTCGACCGCCAAAGGGGTCGCGACCCACAGGTTGAGAAACACTGTACTAAAGAATGAGCCTGGCTCCAAGGCACTTAGAGGCTGGGATGTGGAACATACTAAATAGGGGACATATAAATTGATAGCTGTAAAGACAGGTAACTAGGGTTGAGGACTAAAAAAAACAATCCTATGTAATAAAAGAATAGTATGCAAATTGTCCCCTCAACTGGGAGTTGTCCAAGAGTTCGACCAGGGGGCGGGGGGGAAGGGTACTCCGGTGGGCAGCTGGCAGCTGCTAAGGACCCTACCAGTACACGAATTTTGTGCACTGGGCCTCTAGTAATAAATAAAGATCACTGGAGCTCAGAAAGGCCCCAGGGTGCAGGTGGCATTTGGGCCTGGCTTACAAGGATGGCTAGGATTTGAACCAGAAGATAAACTCCAAGTGGAGAGAACAGTGAGCACAGGTACAAAAGTGAAAACATGCCAGGACAAGTGAAGGAGAATAAGGCATAGAAAATAGCGTGGTTCCAGGGGAGGGGAGGGTTCCTGACAAGGTGCAGTGAAATGTGAGATTAGAGTGTGAAACTAGGGTCAGGAGGTAAGAGTGGGATGAGGCTACAAAGCAAGATGAAGGCATTTGGACTTTATTTAATGAACTCTGCAGATCACTGAATAAGATAAAGACAAGATCAGAGAGTGAACGATTTCAGTGGCAATACAATGTATGAAGTATTGGAAAGAGGTCCTAACAGTCTGAGCTGACTGCTACAGCAGCACCAGGAAAGGAGAGCCCAGAGGAGAAAGATACTACAGAGATGCTACCATGAAAACAGTCCAGGCTTACATAGTGCCTACTATATGTGAGGCACTGTTTAAAGCCTATATATGTATTAACTCTATTTAATCTTCACAACAACCCTATGAGGTAGGTACTGTTAAGATTCTCACTTTGCAGATGAGAAAACGGAGGCAATGAGGTTAAGGAACCCGCCTAAGGCTCACAGCAGTGCCAGATGTATCTCCTACACTGACGCTTGAATGTGGTAGACATAAAGAAATCTAGTTCCCTGAATGATGAAGACACACAGAAACACCCTGGACAGTTCTAAAATCTGACAAAGCCTTCCACGCATACTCCAAGATGCCAGGCCACAAGGCAGAATTTCTGTGGTCAGGTCACTGTTGTTCCCTTTGGGCCACAGAAATGTCCAAGTGGCATATGTATTTCCTTTCTTCTTCCCAGGCCCTGTTCCCATGTCTAAAAACATTGCTCTCCCCACACCCTATAGCAGGGGTCCTCAAACTTTTCAAACAAGGGGCCAGTTCACTGTCCCCCTCAGACCGTTAGAGGGCCGGACTATAGTTTAAAAAAAAGCAAACTATGAACAAATTCCTATGCACACTGCACATATCTTATTTTGAAGTAAAAAAAAACAAAACGGGAACAAATACAATATTTGTATTTGCATGTGGCCCGCGGGCTGTAGTTTGAGGACCCCTGCCTTAGAGCTTCTGAGGCACTTCCAGATAACTCCACTCTGTCTGTAGAACCTTCCTTAAGACAGCATTGAATTGGTTCACTTTGGATTTTTTGTATCATTCTAAGACAGTGATTTTCAACCTTTCTTAGCTCATGGAACACATAAACTAATTACTAAAAGGCTGTGGCACACCAAAAAATATATCTTTTGCAGACCTGACAAAAAAAAAAAAAGGCATAATTTTGATCCATTCACACCAGACAGCTATTGTGTTGACTGTTGTCTTTTTTTTTTTTTTTTCAATGTAAGGTAAAAGGTCAATGACTCTGATTAGTCAGGTATTGCAAGTTTGAAAAATGGCTGTGGCACACCGTTTGGGCACACAGTTTGAAAATCGCAGCCTGGGAGTACTAGCAACAACAGCTAAAGGCAGCCACCCAGAATGACCTCCCACAGCCATCTTTTGAAACAAGTCTGACATTTTCTCTTGGTTGTCTCATCTGCCAAGTCTGCATGAAATCTGAAGTTTGGCCAGCAGTGTCAGACATGGCCATTTTCCTCTTTCTGTATTTCTCCCACTCAGGGTTTGATGAAGGGTTTCATCAGTGCTGCCCAACTTGACATTTGCTTCTTCCACTTGATTAGTAAGCTATCAGGAGCTAATTTATCCAGACTGTCAGCTCTTTAATACTTGGCCACGATGCCAGCAAATTCTATCAGCATTCACATATTAACACCTCTCATCTCAGGAGACTTACATTTGGTGAGGTTGAAACGAAAGGTCACAAGTGGGCTCTGTTAGTGACTGCAGGAGATTAATTAAGCATTATAAATAGATTGTCTGTTGCATTATGGAGTAGGTTCCCTTATGTTAATTTATAAGGTCATAAACTGAGTCCTTAACCTGACCCTCTCAAGGGTTATTTAAAACAGCTGGTGGCCTACTGTACCCAGAGAAGGACAGTGTTTAATTCAGGGCTGAAGTAATTATTTCATTATGGAAATATCAGCAAAATTATCCTGAGACAAGGCTAATTATTTTGTTTGCTTTAAAAAGAAAAAGAAGAAGAAGAAACAATGAGAAATCCACAGAATGAAAAGGCAATTATCTAATTCAGTGGTTCTCAACCTTCTGGCCCTTTATATACAGTTCCTCATGTTGTGACCCAACCATAAAATTATTTTCGTTGCTACTGTTATGAAGCGTAATGTAAATATCTGATATGCAGGATGGTCTTAGGCAACCCCTATGAAAGGGTCATTCGACCACCAAAGGGGTCACGACCCACAGGTTGAAAACCGCTGATCTAACTGGTTAGAGGGAAGGCTTTCCCCTGCAGTATTTAAGGTTTGGCAAAAACATCTCACACTGCTCCCTAGAATTTCTGGTCTCAGCAAAAAACCTCAAGCCTATTTTGATAACTGGATGTTTTCCCCCTTCGTGCTTAAGCCAGTGTTTGAAAGAAGATCTGATGCTTCTGTTTCTCACTTGTTGACACTCAACGCATCAACATGCTGGGTTTTTTAAGTTTGCTGATATCTAGAAATCTTTTTAAGAGCATCTCTTTATAAACCTCTTTCAAATCCTGGGGGCCAGGCCCATTGCCATCACTACTTGGACATGAGAGCTGTCAATTTCAGCTTATAACCCAGGAAACAATTTTGAGTGAAACGCACAGGATTTTTCTGCCTGCAGCTCCTCTGAATGCAGGGAAACAGGGCCAAGAGGACTACTGTCTGTTTTCTGGATGTTTCTTCTTAGAATCAAAGAGCCCTTGCATTCTTTGGTCCCATCTTACCAATTTTCATAGTTTGCAGAGTACAGCTAGAGCTACTTCAGATGCTTTGGACAATTGCCAGAACTTTGTTCCGCATTTTCTCCTCACTGCCTTGGGTAACCTGCCTGATGCTCTCATTGGCTGAGGATATGTCTTTCCTCTGCAGGCCCAAAGTAGAAAACACTTTCAAAAGTGATGTTGCTGCTCTTTGCAGGGTGGGTAGAACAGTATCCTACAACAGGTGCAGTACAGCATCTGTTTTCTATCCATAGGATAAATGATTTTCTAGTTTTTAAGAGTGTGCCCTTAAGCAGTCCCATTTTGGGGTTTGCCAATTTTGATATGCTTCAATTAAGTGCTCCAGTGAATCTGAGTACCTTGGTTGAATGGTGCCCTTCCCCACCTCTCTTCCCATCTTGTGAACCACCTTAAAACCTTTCACCAATAAGATATGTTGTAAAACACAGCTTTTTTTTGCATATTCTTCATTTAGAGAAAAAATTTAACACCCAAACAATACAGTATAGGGTTATATAAAAGAAAAGGTCAAGATTTACCCTTTCTGCAATGTCACATTCCTAACCACCAAGTTCATTTCTGTTATGAGTTTATATCTTTCCTTACAATCCTTTCTTGATGCATGTACACATATATGTATATGCATGTGAAAGTACAGCTTTGTTTGTGTGAACTCTAATATGAATATTATCACACTGTTTATCTAATCCTATGACTAGATTTTTTTCAACTCAATAATACCATGTACAGTGTTTAATCTTCACTCTTTTTAATAGTTGCATAGTATTCTTACTCCCTAGATAGAGGTGCCATAATTATTTAATCACTAGAGGCCTGGTGTACAAATTCGTGCATGCATGGGGTCCCTCAGTCTGGCTGGTGATCGAGGCCTATCAGGGGGCCAGCCGGCGGAGGGAGGGACCCTGGGAGGTTGGCGGGCCAGTCCCCCGATCAGGGCCTACAGGTGGAGCTGGTCAGCAGAGAAGAGAGACTGTGGAAGGTTGGCTGTTGGGGCCAGTGGGGGTGCCGGCCAGCAGGAGGGAAGGGCCTTGGGAGGTTGGCCAGCCAGCTGGGGGGAAGGGGCCACAGGAGGTTCTGATCGGGACGATCTGGGACCACTAGCTTCGGGGAGGGACCATGGGAGGTTGGCTGTGGGAGTACATTGAGTGTCTGCCCCCTGGTGGTCAGTGCGCATCACAGTGACTGGTTGACCAGTCTTAATGGTTGCTTAGGCTTTTATATATATAGATTTTTCTTCTCATGAGCATAGATTGTTTTGCTTTTTTGGTATGGTTAATCCTCACCCAAGGATATTTTTTCCATTGATTTTTTTAAAAAGAGAGTGGAAGGCGGAGGGGGGAGGGAGAATGAGAGAGGAGATAGAGAAACATTGATGTGAGGGAGACACATCCATTGGTTGCCTCCAGCACACACCCAAACTGGGGCCAAGGATTGAACCTGCAACCCAGGTATGTGCCCTTGACCCAAAACAAACTCAAGACCCTCTAGTGTGCAAGCCAATGCTCTAACCATTGAGCACACCAGCTAGGGCAGTTTTCTCACTTTTTTTCCTTATTAAATGATGTTTCAACCCTTGTAGAGTCATACCTTGGAGATATTACAGATTCAGTACTAGACCACTGCAATAAAGGAAATACTATCACAATAAAGCAAGTCACCCAAGTCACCCAAATTTTTTGGTCTCCCAGTACATATAAAAGTTAAGTTTACACTATGCTAGAGTCTATTAAGTGTGCAATAGCATTATGTCTAAAAAGACAATGTACATATCCTAATTTAAAAATACTATATTGCTAAAGAAAAAAAAAGGCTAACCATCGTCTGAGTTTTCTAAGAATCCCTTTGTTGGTGGAGGGTCTTGCCTCACTGCTGATGGCTGCTAAAGGATGGGGTGGCTGTGGCAATTTCTTAAAATAAGACAGCAATGAAGTCTGCCACATCAACTGACCCTTTCATAAACGATTTCTCTATAGTAAACATACAACACTGTTTGATAGCATTTTAGCTATCATAGAACTTCTTTTGAAATTGGAGTCAATCCTCTCAAACCCTGCCATTGCTTTATCAACTAAGTTTATGTATTTTCTAAATCTGTTTTTGTCATTTCAATAATCTTCACAGCATCTTCACTGGAAGTAGCTTCCATCTCCAGAACACATTCTTTGCTCATCCATAAGAAGCAACTCTTGATCAGTTAAAGTTCTAGCATGATACTGCAGCAATTCAGTCACATCTTCAGGCTCCCCTTCTAATTCTAGTTCTTTTGCTATTTCCACCACATAAGCAGTTACTTCCTCCACTGAAGTTTTGAACCCATCAAAATAATCCAGGAGGGTTGGAATCAACTTCTTCCAAACTCCTTACAATGTTGATATTTTGACCCATTTCCATGAAACATAAATGCTCTTAATGGCCTCTAGAATGATAAATCCTTTCCAGAGGTTTTCATTTAATTTGCCCAGATCCATCAGCGGAATCACTATCGATAGCTTTATGTATTTCTTAAACAATAAGACTTGAAAATCAGAATTACTCCTTGATCCATAGGCTGCAGAATAGATGTGCTCATCACAAGGCATGAAAACTTTAATCTTAGTGTACATCTCTATTAGAGCTTTTGAGTGACCTGGCACATTGTCAATGAGCAGTAATATTTTGCATACAATCTTTTATTCTGAACAGTAGGTCCTAACAGTGAGTTTAAAATATTCAGTAAGCCATGTTATAAACAGATTTGCTATGATCCAGGCATTGTTCCATTTATAGAGCACAGGCAGAGTAGATTTAGCATTAATTCTTAAGGGCCTTAGGATTTTTAGAATGGTAAATGAGCATTGGGTTCAACTTAAAAATAATAGCTGAATTAGCCCCTAACAAGAAAGTCAGCTTGTCCTTCAATGCTTTGAAGCCAGGCATTGATTTCTCCTCTCTAGCTATTTAAGTTCTGGATGGCATCTTCTTCCAACGTAAGGTGGTTTTGTCTACATTGAAAATCTGTTGTTTAGTGTAGCCAACTTCATTATTTTAGCTAGATCGCCTGAATAATTTGCTTCTACATCTGCACTTTGCTGCCTCACCTTGCACTTTTATATTATGAAGATGACTTATTTCCTTAAATCAGTGGTTCTCAACCTTCCTAATGCCGCGACCCTTTAATACAGTTCCTCATGTTGTGGTGACCCCCAATTTCATTGTTACAAATTGAACATAATTAAAGCATAGTGATTAATCACAAAAACATATGTAATTATATATGTTTTCCGATGGTCTTAGGTGACCCCTGTGAAAGGGTCGTTCGACCCCCAAAGGGGTCTCGACCCACAGGTTGAGAACCGCTGCCTTAAATCTTATGAGACAACCTCTGCTACCTTCAAACTTTTCATCTGCTGCTTCCTCACCTCTCTCAGCCTTCACAGAATTGAGAGATAGGCCCTTATTCTGGATTAGGCTTTGGTTTAAGGGAATGTCTGATCTTGTATCCAGACAACTAAAACTTTCTCCAGATCAGCAATAGGCAGTTTTGCTTTCTTATCATTCGTGTGTTCACTAGAATAGTACTTTTAATTTCCTTCAAGAACTTTTCCTTTGCATTCACAACTTATTTAACTGTTTTGTGCAATAGGCCTAGCTTTTGGCCTTAACTCAGCTTTCAATATCTCTTCCTCACAAACTTAATTATTCCTACCTTTTGATTCAAGAAAATTTAATAATTTTCTTTAGATGGGTCTTCAACACTTCCTGTTAAGTTACATGGCAGATATATTTTTACAGTTTTTGTGACTCTTCCATTTAGTTGAACACTTTTAGTAGAGGCCACTGTAGGGTTGTTAACTGGCCTAATTTCAATATTGTGTCTTAGAGAATAGGGAGGCCCAAGGAGAGGGAGAGAGATGGAGGAATGGCAAGTCCATGGATCAGTCATAGTGCACATATTTTAAATTCATGGTCTTATTTGGGCCTGCAGTTCATGGTGCCCCAAAACAATCACAACAATAATATCGAAAATCACTCACCACAGATCGCCACAACAAATATAATAATGGTAAAAGTTCAAAGTACTGGGAGAATTACCAAAATGTGACACAGAGACATGAAGCAAGTAAATGCCGTTGGAAAACTGGCATCAATAAGCTTGCTCAGTGTAGGGATGCTACAAACCTTCAATTTGTAAAAAAAAAAAAAAAAAAAAAAAAAAAAAAAAAAAAAAAAAAGCAGTATCTCAGAAGTGCAATAAAGCAAGGTGCAATAAAACAAGGTATGCCTATATGTGACTCTATGTGAATGCACAAATCTTTCCACGTCTAGTTAACAATCCCAGAATATGGTTTTTTTTCTAGGATTATTAACTAGAATTGGAAAGATTTGTGCATTCACATACTCTGTCTTACTAATCTGTCTACACCTGTGATAATCCCATATAATAACTTTATATTTTAACATCTGGTAGGGCAAGTCCCTCCCCATAGTAATCTGGTCCAAAATGTCTGTTATTTGCACACGTTCTTTTCTAAATGAATTTTAGAATTGGCTTGTCAAGCTTAATTTTTAAAATTTTATTGGGCTACTATCATATTCCTAAATTAATTTCGTGAAGCACCCCATTCATCACATCTACCTAACCAAGCTGAATTTTACATATTCAAGAAAATTTAATAATTTTCTTTACATGGGTCTTCTACATTTCCCGTTAAGTTTCATGGCAGATATATTTTTACAGTTGTTGTGACTATCATGAGTGAACTTTCTTTTTAAGATATTCTACTACTGGCCTATGGCTCTGTTACTACTTTTTAAAAAAATCTTTAGTGGGTTGCTTGTTTACTCTCTTAGTAGTAGCTTTTTTCCCCCAGTAGAATATCTTATATCTCATGAATCTCTTCCCCTTATTATCTTAAAGTTAAGTGTCATTTTGTCCCTTCCTTTCTAATATTTTTCTTTTTTGTATTTCACTTTAACTAAAATCATTGTGAATTCTAGTTCCTACTACATTGTGAATAGTAACTGGGATAGTAGGTATCCTTCTCTCTTACCTTCTTTTGTCAACATGCATCTAATATTTTACTAATGAATATTATGTCACTCATACACTGCTAGTGAAAATGCAAAATAATACAGGTTCTCAGAAAAAGTATGACAATTTCTTTAAACACTAAACATGCAGTTACCATATATCCTACCAATTACACTACTGAGTATCTCAACAAAATGAAAACAAATGTTAATAGCAGCCTTATTTGTAATGACCAAAGTCTGGAAATAATTTAGATGTCCTTGAATTGGTAAATAATTAAACAAACTGGTTAAATTCTCACCTTGGAATACTACACAGCAATAAAAAGGAACAAATTACTGATACACATAACAACCTGGATAAATCTCCAGAGAATTACACTGAGTGAAAAAGCCAATCCGAAAAGACTACATAGGGTTTTATTCCACATACACACTCTTAAATTAACAAAATTATATGGAAATAGAGAACAGATTAGTGGTTATTAGGGTTTAAGAAAGAAATGAGGAGGGAAATGGGTATTTAGGACTCATTTTTTTGTTTTCTAGCTAATGGATGTATTTTAAAATACTTTACTTTTTGAAGGATTTGGAGAGAAAAAGGGTGGCAAACATGTGTGTCAGTTTAGCATCTTGATCCAATCTCCAAGTCACTTCTCCTTTTTTTCCCAGACTGTATGCTCAGTAAACATGACCTCATGCTAATATTAGCCTAAGCCAACATACTTATGAAAGCATATCTGCTGCTTAAAAAAATTATGTAAGTTACCTAGGGACAAACATGAAACTGGGTTTTTGTATCAGCTGGTGAAAGATTATTCCTGACACTGATTTCTTTTTCTTCCTGTTATATTTGGAAAAATCACAGACCCATCCTATATAATAAAGAGCTAATATGCTAATTAGACCAGACGGCAGAACGATGGTCCAGACAACCTTCCGGACAAAGACGGGGCTGTGAGGGCCAAGCCCCTTGCACAAATTTCGTGCATCGGGCCTTTAGTAAAGTAATAAGGACTATTCAGAATGTGTGAGGTTTTTCCCTATGGTATGAGTTCCTTGAAGGCAGAAATCTTGTCTTTTACATTTTTTCACCTCACCACCTACGTTCCAGGAGCACAGGCTTTCTTTCTCTTCTGAAAACATTTTCCCTATTGCAGGATCCGTGCACACAATGATCCCTCTGCCAGGAGCACTGCCTCTCCCATTCCCTGCCCACAGATTGTTCAGGTTTCTAGTAAACGCTTCAAAGAAGCATTTTCTAAGTATAATATACCAATCAAGTCTGTTATGTCATTGTGCTTTTCACATTTTCTTCAAAGTAATGTTCGCAACCTGCAAACATCTATTTCTTTAGGTTGAAATAGATTTATTATAGAACTTCTTAGTCTTTAATACCTAATATATCCAATAAGTTATTTCTCAAATTTAATTATTTGACTATCACTGGGTGTTTCACGGGAATAATGTTTCATAGAATCCTGAGAATATTTTAAAACAGGAATTCTCAAACTAAGCTGCATGTTAGAATCACCTTAGAACCCATTCCAATCAAATCTGAGTCTCTGCAGGGTGGGGACCCAAGCAGAGATAGTTTTTCAAAAACTACTCAGTGACTCTAATACTCAACTAGGCTGTGAATGTGCTGTCGTGGTTCTAGTATCTGTCCCTCCCATCAGACTGTAAGTCTCAGGTGAGCAGGGACTTTTAGTTCATCTCTGTATTCCTAGTACTATGGCACAGGGCTCAACATATACATAGTAAGTACTCAATTATTTCATTGTGATTCATAATAAACAGTCCCCTTGTTTATGGGACTTAGAGGTTAATGGGGAAATGAAAGCTCACCAACATAAAATTCACTTCACAGCATGAGGAAAATAAGGCCTGTCATTGACTCCAAGTGTTGAGGCTGGAGTTTTTCACAGGCTTTGTCCAACACCCTCTTTTATTGAATCTCACCTCTCATCCCTTTCCTTTATAAGTAGTCTCTAGTTCTCTTCCCGGACCCCCTCCTCTTGCTTTCAGTTTCATCCTGCTGGCTCCCCAAAGCCTGCTGTCTTTAACACACTTGCCACTGGAAAGTTTCTGCAAAGGTGATCACATCAGTGCTGAGTAGAGCAGCTTATTTCTTCCTCCTCCCCCTCACACACCCCTCCGGAACTGTGGAGCCATGAAGCCTCTTGGCGGAGAGGGAGGCCCACCAGGCAGCTCTTTATTGCCATGCAACTGTGAGATTCCTCCCTACACTTCCTCCTGGGGAAAAGTCAGCCTGCCAATCGAGATTTAACAGTGGAGCAGTACATGGTGACGTGCCAAGCCCCCCTCTTGCTACCCCCCACAACCATCCCCATCACCACCTCACACCAGCATCCCACCCCCAGACTGAACAAACTGTATCACTTACCCCCTGGGAGACTGGCAGTTACTGAGCCCAGACGCCACAGGGGCTGGTGAGTTTCCAGTGGCCACAGAGGCAGGTCTCCGCTCAAGGCGCAGCTCTGTCTGTGGCTGCCTGACTGGGCACAAGGCGGGGACTGCAGATGATGCACCACTTTCTGGGCCACCTTCTCCCCTCAGAGATTTTCTCGATTCCTTTTTGGCCAGAACCCTTTGCAGCATTATAGTTTGTCAATAGTCCGCGACTGCTTTCTAGAATTTCTCTCCAGGAGAAAGTGTGTTTTTCTAAGAAATAGGTGTTCTAGCCTGGAGCCTAATTTCATGTGAGGGCTCAAAAATGAAACAAAAATAATCACCCTCAAGTCTGGAAGCTGAGGGGCCTCTCCACACTGTGAAGAGTGCTTTCTTTTGGGAGGTGGGAGGCTATGGTGGTCCTTTGTGATTCTTAAATAAAATTTTTCCAATTATAAAAATAATATACACCCCTTGTATCAGCCAGGGTCCCAGCAGAAAAGAGAAGCACACTCAGCTTGAATTGTCAAGAAAACTTAATGAAAGGCTTATTTACAGATTGTGTGAGGGATAGCAAGGCATACAGGACTGGTAACTTTGGGAGGCTGTCATTATCCCTATGTTGGAAAGGAAGAGGGGTAAAGGCTGGGGCAGGGGCACCAGTCAGGAGTTGCTATGTGAAATAACATACCCACCACCATACTAAGGCACTGTCTAAATTCAACTAGAAGCCCACGGGCAAGGGGCCTTAAATGATGCAGTCCATAAGGGTGTCCTAGAGACACAGAGCAGGATAGCAAAGGACAAAAACTTTTCTGGAGGTGAAAAAGGATAGAGGAACAAAAACAACAAAAAACTAGTATAACAATTATAGAACATTGCAAAGAATAGAATTTTTAAACAGAAACAAATGATTCACCTTTAGTCTTACATTCAAAGAAATCTATCGCAAGAAGGTAGATTTTGACATATCCATAGTAGAGATCACATCTATCCTATATAATAAAAAGGTAACATGCAAATCGACCAAATGGCACAATGACTGGTCACTATGATGCGCACTGACCACCAGGGGGCAGATGCTCAATGCAGGAGCTGCCCCCTGGTGGTCAGTGCACTCCCACAGGGGTAACACCGCTCAGCCACAAGCCAGGCTGACGGCCGGCAAGCGAAGCGGTGGTGGCAGGAGCCTCTCCCACCTCCGCAGCAGCGCTAAGGATGTCTGACTGCAGCTTAGGCCCGCTCCCCATGGGGAGCGGGACTAAACCATCAGTCGGACATCCCTCGAGGGCTCCTGGACTGCTAAAGGGTACAGGCCAGGTACGAATGTCATGCACCGGGCCTCTAGTCCTATCTAATAAAAGAGAAACATGGTCATTGGCGTACAACCGCTACCCTTCCCATTGGCTAATCAGCGAGATATGCAAATTAACTGCCAGCCAAGATGGAGGCCGGTAGCCAGGCAGCTTGAAACTAACATGAAGCTTGCTTGCTTTAGTGACAGAGGAAACCAACGTTCCCCGCCTGCCTTGCCGGCCTCTGAGCTTGCAGTTTGAAACATAGTTACAAATATAGAAGCTAAACAAAACCCCAGAAGCCTGCTTTCAGCGAGCCGGGATCTCAGAGCTGGAGCTGATACAGTGTTTCGATTATAGAACACAAACAAACCAGATACCTGCTTTCAGCAGCAGAGGCCTCAGAGCTGGAGTCAGAGCTAAAGCTGGCCCAGAATAAAAAAAAAGAAATAAAGGAGCAGTTGGGAGCTTCAGTCACCCACCAGCCTGAAAACAGCCCTCAGTCCCTCACCCAGACTCGCCAGGCACCCCAGTGGGGACCCCACCCTGAAGGGTGTGTGACCACCTGCAAACAGCCATCATCCCCTCACCAAGGCTGGCCAGGCACCCCAGTGGGGACCCCCACCCTGAAGGGTGTGTGACCAGCTGCAAACAGCTATCATCCCCTCATCCAGGCTGGCCAGGCACTCCAGTGGGGACCCCCACCCTGATCCAGGACACCCTTCAGGGCAAACAAGCCGGCCCCCACCCATGCACCAGGCCTCTATCCTATATAGTGAAAGGGTAATATGCCTCCCAGCACCAGGATCAGCGGAGCCACGAGGCCTCCTGGCACCGGGAACAGCATGACAGGGGGCAGCGCCCAAACCCCCTGATCACCCTGCGGCTCTGTGTGTTACAGGGGTCGGGGGCCACAACCTCCCTATCCGCCCTGCTCTGTTCGTGACAGGGGAAGGCGCCCCAACCCCCTGATCAGCCCTGCTCTGTGCCTGATAGGGGGGAGCTCCCCAACCCCCTGATTGCCCTACGGCTCTGTGTGTGACAGCATGCGGCGCCCCAAGCCCCCCTCCCCACCACGGGCCCTGCTCTGTGTGTGACGGGGTAGAGCCATAACCTCCCCATCGGCCCTGCCCTGAGTATGACAGTGGCAGTGCCCCAACCCCCTGATCGGCCCTGCTCTGTGGGTGATAGAGGGCGGCGCCCTAACCCCCTGATGGGCCCTGCTCTGTGTGTGACAGGAGGCGGTGCCCCAACTCCCCTATCGGCCCTACTCTGTGAGTGATAGGGGGGAGCTCCCCAACCCCCTGATTGACCCTGCTCTGTGCGTGACAGGGGGCAGCGCCCCAATCCCGATTGGCCCTGCTCTGTGCGTGACAGGGGGTGGCGCCACAACCTCCCCATTGACCCTGCCTTGAATGTGAATGGGGGCGGTGCCCCAACCCCCCAATTGGCCCTACCCTGAGCGTGACTGAGGGTGGCATCACAACCTCCCAATCCGCCCTGCTCTGTGCATGACAGGGGACGGCGCCCCAACTCCCCAATCAGCCCTGCTCTGAGCCCGACCAGGGGCTGCACTTAGGGATTGGGCCTGCCCTCTGCCACCCGGGAGCAGGCCTAAGCCAGCAGGTCGTTATCTCCCAAGGGGTCCCAGACTGCAAGAGGGCACAGGCCGGGTTGAGGGACCACCCCTCCCCCCCCCCCCGAGTGCACAAATTTTTGTGCACTGGGCCTCTAGTATATATATAAAAGCCTAAGCGACCATCCAACTATTCAACCATTCACCCAGTAGCTATGACGCACAATGACCACCAGGGTGCAGACACTCCAACCAGTAGAGGAGGGAGCCCAATCCTTCACAGAATCAGCTCTGGGTTAGGTTGCTGCTGGGGCACTGTTGGCCCCGATTCTGCTTCACCTGCACCTTGGACCCATCAGGGGATGTTGGAGGCCTGGTGCACAAATTCATGCACCGGTGGGGTCCCTCGGCCTGGCCTGTGCCCTCTTGCAATCTGGGACCCCTAGGGGGATGTCGGAGGCCCATTGCATGGATTCATGTACTGGTGGGGTCCCTCGGCCTAGCCTGCACCCTCTTGCAATCTGGGACCCTTTGGGGGATGTCGGACAGCCAGTTTCGGCCTGATCCAAGCAGGCCAGGCCATGGGACCTGTGCACAGATCTGTGCACCAGGCCTCTAGTATTTAGTAACAATGGCTAACACTTATCAAGGCCATACCATTCCAGGCACTGGGTCAAGGCATTACAAGCACTGTTTCTTCAAAATCTCAAGCTGCCCTATGGAATAGGTAGATTGTTATCCTCTTATCATGAATGAGGACTCTAAGGCAAAAGAGGAGCTTACTATGGGCATGACAACCAGTTATTGATCCCAGAGCCTCTATTCTTAATGAGTATGCTGTACTACCTTCTTTTCCACTTTACAACCCCATGTTTTGACTTTTACTTTGAAGCGGTTTCAATCCATACATAATATTACATGGAATATATTATATGCATTTTACTCTTTCTTGATTATTGGCTATTCAAGTTGCTTTTAATTTTTTACTATTATAAAAGCTGCTGCCATGAACATCTCAGTATTTAAGAGTTTTCCTGCATTTTACAATATTTCTTCAAATGACAGTTCTAGATTTTCTTCCCATTTTAAAATCAATATTGGTTTTTCTATCATTTCAAGTCACAAAGTTGTAAACAGATAAATGTGGACATGGGAAGTAATATTAAAATTCTCCAATTCTATCACTCCACCCCCCCAAAAAAGAAAAATTAAATTAAGAAAGGTGGGGGAAGTATACTGGGTCAGGGAGCTCTAAGTTTAATGAGAAATGGCATCTAAAGAGGTTGAAGATTCATCATTCCTTGCCCTACATGTTCAATGGGAACACAGCCATGAACGATGAACACAGTGCACACTGAAGGGCTACTACACATGAACCAAATCTAAATAAATGGATGGGGCTGTATCTCTCCTAATCAACTACTTCCACTTCTAATGAAGTGTGTTCTCAGGGCTACACTGATGAATACAAACAATTCATCAGGACAACTTAGATCAAACTGTTCACTTGCCAAAGAAAAGCTGCCCATTGATGAAGGATTTAGGGTATTCTACAAAGTACTTTAAATTCTAAAATTGTGCACACGGTTTTGGGAAGTTCATCCCACCCTTCAGTACAGTAATTAATGAACCATTCAAGGAAAATAAGATGAACTATTTTCTAAAAATACCTAGAATAATTCAGCCTCATTTAAAATATATATATCTTCAGTAAAAACAACTGTATAAGCAATTTAGAAGATATAAATTTCATACAATAGTCATAGGTTCCTCTTTCTAATACATAATAGCTTTTGAAATCTATAAGAAAAGAAAGGAAATGATTATTCATAGAGAAAGAAACACAGCATATAAAAGTTCAACTTCTCTCATTATAAGCAAATACAATTTAAAACTAACCTGAGATATCACTTTTCACCTTTCAAAATGGTGAAAACCCAAGTTTTAACATACACTCAAGAGATTAGTCTCTAGGAAACAGTCCCTTCTCATGTAATGCTGACAGAAGAATAAATTTTTATGACCATTAGGAGGGCAGTTTGGCAATATGTATCAAAACTAAAAATGCAGCCCAGCTGGTGTGGCTCAATGGTTCAGTGTTGACCCATGAACCAGGAGATCACAGTTCAATTCCCAGTCAGGGCACATGGCCCAGGTTGTGGGCTCAACCCCCAGTAGGGGGTGTGCAGGAGGCAGCCAATCAGTGATTCTCTCTCATCAATGATGTTTCTATTCCTATCTCCTTTCCTCTCTCCGAAATCAATAACAAATTTTAGTAAAAAATTACAAATGCAGATAACCTGACAATCTTTATGATGGATATTTACCGTACAGATATACTTACAGCTGTATAAAATAAAATATACACAAGACTATTCATATCAGCATGGTTTTTAAGAGTAAAGTGCATCACATGCAGTTGGTAAGAGTAGAATATTTATTAGTGGCGAACTAGTTAAATAAATTGTTCACACACATCTATACACAGCAGCAATAAGAATGCGAAATCTCATATAGAGCAATCACCAAGATAAATTATGTTTTCAAAAAAGTTTGAAAGAGTACATATAATATGTTACCATTTGTGCAAAATGGGGGAATCTATATATTTGCTTGAGTCTAATAAAGAAATCCTGGACAGATACATAAGACACTAAGAACAGTGGGTACCTGTGGTTAGAGAGCAAACTAGGAACTGGGAAGGTGGCAGACAAGGAATTGAGGGAGACTTATAGCAGTCTCGTTTTTATTACCTCTTGGTTTATGAACCATGTGGATCTATTCAAAACATTAAATTTAATAAAAGGATCAAAAGGAAAAGTAAAGTTCATGGGATACAGAGGAAATAGAATGAGTCAAGAGAAGAAAACGCAATGGAAGGAGGCATATTAGACAGAAGACTATTATGAAGGAATAGCAGAAGAAGTAAGGACATGTAGAGAGACACTTTTCATCCCATGCCCAGGAGCAGAAAATGCCTAAGAAGAGTACATCTGAAAGAACAAACATTTTCGGTACATTTCCACTGTTTTCCCTGTATTGACAGAAGAGAATAATACAATAAGCTAAAGTGGGCAAATTATTTCAAATCTTTCAGTGTGAAAGAAAAAAGTATCTGTTTGCTATCATTTCTGTGACCATAGAGGGTGAATTTCATGGGGCAGACTCCCATACTATATGAAATAACACATTTCTCTAAAGGAGCCTTTTGTGGTGCTTATTTAAGCTATCAGCAAACTGAAGAGTCTTAAATGACAAGAGTGTTTACATATTTAATTTTTGTGTAACACTAGAACCATAAAAGCTCTCTCGTTGAGATGGGGAATATTTGACACATGCAGTTAATTTGCACATTAAATTATTGAACGAAAAATACACACATTATCCATTGCAACTCTAGGATTAGGTCAGGTCAAATTTTATTGCTTTTGGCCAACGGCTTTTGTAAGACTTATAAGGCTAAGAGCAGCTACAGTGTGATCTTTGGTGTAAGTTATAGAGTTAAAATGAGGTTCTGAGTGGGAAAATACTTAGCATTTCAGAGGTAATTTCATGAAAGTCATCATAAGACTAGCACATCACTGTGTTGATTTAACTGGAACTTTATAATATCACTTTAGCTCTGGTCTCTGAAACTGCCAAAGTTCATATATCTGCCTGACAATAAATAACCAACCTTTTCTAGATTGATCTGGAATGGATGCTAATTTGAATTACCCCCAAGAGTTTCTGGCATGGAACCAAATAAATATGGCAAGAAAAAAAAGGGAGAAAAGGTGGATGATTCTGTAGCTAAAGGGTTCCAAAAATAAACATTTGATGGGCTAAAGGTTTCTCATAGTATCTGCCCTCAAACCTGGACATGGGCATGAAATCTGGAAAGGGTTTGATTATTCTATTAAAGAAAATTTGTGTCTTATAAAAACAGTCTGCCAAACAAGGTATTTTGAACAAAGTAGTATCCCTTATATTGGTTTATGAGACAAATGTACTATGTATTAGCGGTAGCAGCAATGGTAGCAAGTATTTCTGAGCTCTCATTATGTGCCAAGCTAAATGTTTTGTGCATTTTAATCTCATTTAATTCTTTCTACAATCTTACAAGATAGGATCTATTCTTCTCTTCATTTTTTAGAGAATGGAAATTAAAAAGTTGCCCAAGTTATACAGCTAGTAAGTGATAAAGCCAGGATACATATTCCTTCAAAGCGCATACTCAGGACATCATATTAGACCTCCACTTATGTTAAAACATATTCAGGCTTTTATTATTCTACAGTAGTGGGTCAGAGCTCACTTATGATCAATAGGTTCTTTGGATTTGGTTATGGCTTCTAAAACATAAGCTTGAATTAAGGGAATCCAATCACTCCCAGCTCAGAACTGCTGAAGTATCAGAGAACTAAAAGCAAGATGGAAAGTAATTTAGAACAATTTTACAAAGATTTTAAGCTATATTTACTATAGATCATTTTAGCTCCATAAGTCTATATCAGAAATAAGTTAGACTGGAATAATCTCAGAGCCAGATTTCAACAAAATGTCTAGATGCTTTCTTCAATGCTTTTCTCTTTAATTATAATATGAACCTTCTAGAAGATTATTTTAGTAAACATAAATAGCTACACATTTAAGTTCCTTATATTGGTCAATTAGTTGGCCCATCATAATATTCTGGGTCTCTTTATGAAAATTATCATAGATGTTAAAGGAGTTTTATCTTCCTATGTATTTTTGTCAACCAAATTTCCTCCATTTGTTTTCTTTGAGACATTATAGTTAAACCTGGATTCCTATTTTGAATTAACAGAGGTATAAACTGCTAGTGGATTAGGATGAAGATACCTGTGAAAATGATGGGAGCTTTTATGTGGACCCAGCAGGGACATTCTCTTGTATTATCTTTGTGGTGGAGAAAAAGACCAACCAGATTCTTTATTTTCAAAAACTACATTCAACTCAGATTTTGTAAAAAAGAAACAGAAGAAGAGATCACAGGTATTAAGGTTAGATTACAGGATTAGTGAGAGCTTTCATTTCTGTTATATATTTCACAAAAACTTATGCCAGGTAAAAAAACAGAGAACTAAACTATGATGCAGCCTATAGTATTAGTATCCTTCTTGGTTACAGAGGTAAACCAGTTCCTGCAAAGTCAGTGTAGCTGATTCTGTGGAAATGGTTAAATTGACACAAAAACAAAAGCTTCTTCTCCCTCTTCAGACTGGGTTTCACTATAGGAATAAAAAATGACTAATAGGGCCCAGCCAGCATGGCTCAGTGGTTGAGCATCGACCTATGAATGAGGAGGTCAAGGTTCAATTCCCCGTCAGGGCACATGCCCTGGTTGTGGCTCGATCCCCAGTAGGGGGCGTGCAGGAGGCAGCCGATCCGTGATTCCCTCTCATCATGGATGTTTCTATCTCTCTCCCTCTCCCTTTGTATACATGTATATAAGCCAAACCAATGGACATGGACAACGGGGGGATGGGAGCATGAGTTTCTGTGTGGGGGGGAGGTTGGGGGTTAATGGGGGGGATGAGGACACATTTGTAATACCTTAACTAATAATAATAAAAAGAAAAAAGAAAAAAAAAGAATTGTTTTTTAAATCTGCATCTTATAATTTGTTTCTCCATCCTATGAGACTTAAATAATCTTAAAATCTCACCAAAAGACAAATTTATAGGAAGATGGAGTAGACATACTTTTTCCTATTCCCCCTGCTAAATGCAACTGAAAACACTGGAGTGGTGTCAGAGAAAGCCAGCTCACACAGGTTTAAAAAATATCCCGAGTCTCATAAAATAATATGAAAATGTCCAGCTTTCCATTTAAAACCAGGATGACTCCAAACTGAATGAAAGAAGACAAACAATAGATGTCAACATTAGGATAACAGAGATGTTAGAACTTTCCAACAAAAAGTTTATAGCAGCTGTGATAAAAATGTTTCAACAGGCAATTACAAACCTGCTTGGAACAAATGAAAAAATGAAAAGCCTAAGCAAAGTAATAGAACACCTCAGCAAAGAAACAGAAGTATAAAGAAAAACTAAATGCAAACTGTACAACTGAAAAATGCAATAACCAAAATACAAAGCTCAGTGGAAGTGTTTAAGAGCAAAATGAAGGGATGGAAGAAAAAAAATAGTGAACTAAAAGAGAGAACAATAGAAATTACCCAATTTGAAAAACAGAGAGAACATAGACTAAGAAAATAAATAGAGCCTCAGAGACCAGTGAGATGATAACAAAAGATCTAATATTCATGTCATTAGAGTACCCAAAAGAGAGGAGAAAGAGGGCAGTGCTGAAAAAGTAACTAAAAAAATAATGACTGAAAACTTCCCGATATTCGCAAAAGACATAAACCTACAGATTCAAATAGCTGAGCAAACCACTAACAGGATCAAACAAAAGAAACCCACACCAAAACACAACATAGTCAAATTGCTGAAAACTAAAGGAAAAAAATCTTTTAGTGCAACAAGAAGAAAACAACATCTGACCTACAGGAGAAAAACAATTCAAATGATAGTGCATTTCTCATCAGAAAATCTGGTGCGCAGACAGAAGTGGAACAATATTTTCCAAGTGCTAAAAGAAAATAATTGTCAACCCAACCTGGAATCCTATGCCCAGCAAAATTACCTATCAAATTTCAAGCAAGATTTTTTGTAGATATAGGCAGGCTTTTTAAAATTTATATTGAAAGGCAAAGAAACTAAAATAGCTACAATAATTCTAAAAAAGCAGAATAAAGTGGGGGGAATTAGTCTACCCAATTTTAAGACTTGCTCTATAGCTACTGTAATAAAGATTGTGTAGTATTGGTGAAAAGTTAGATATTACAGATCAGTGGAACAGAAGAAGTCCCAGAATTAGAGTAACACAAATATGCCAACTGATTTTGGAAAAAGATGCAAAAGCAATTCAACTGAGGACAGATAAACTCTTCAACAAATGGTGCAGGAGCAATTGGATATCCAGAGGCAAAAAAAGGACCTTTACCCTAAGTTTCAAACCTTGTACAAAAAATTCATGCAAAGTAGATCATGGACTTAAATGTGGAAGAGAGAATATAAAATGTAAACCTATTAAATGTGTTGGGACCACTGATTACTAGCAAATTTTTCATTTTATTTTTGTCTCTGTTAATGTTGTGTTTCTCATTTTAAAAATAAATTTTTTCTTCAAATAAAAAGCCTGTGAATGGAATGATTTCCATACATAATGATTATAAAATTATTTAGGGAATTCCTATAATTTTAGAGGTGCCCATGGGAAGAAGAATTTATTTTAAAGTCTCATTTACTTAAAAGCCTATTCCTAGTGCCATCTGAAAAAAACCTGATCCATGATGAGGAGAGCCTACAGAAGTTTAGCAGCAGCTCTTTAAATGAGACTCCAATAGCCTTTATGACCTTTGTTCTTCTTCATTAAGCCAAGTTATCCCCAAATCACTGAATGATAACCTTAATACTCGTATTATGTCTAATTTTCTTCTAAAACATGAATTTAATAAAAGAAGAAGAGGTACTATTTTTTAAAGACAAGCAATCACAATTCCCTTCCTCATTCATTTCAATTTGTTCCCAGTTCCTCTACTTATCAGCTGCCTGACCTTGAGCAAGTACTTAACCCCTCAGACCTCAGTTGCTTCCTAAAATAAGAAGACAAAGTCTCTGCTGTTTTCAGAATCATAATAATGGATCCACGGTTACTTCAATAATACGTAATTTAAACTGAGAGTATAATAACCATCAAGCATGGGAAAAGCTGGGCCAGTTTTGAGAATTGAAGCCCCAAACAAAAGACTTTCCTTTTCCTTTGTCCTGAGACATCTTGCTATAACTAGGAACCTACTAGAATTCTCCCAAGCCCATGTTATTTTCTTTCTCCAAGGAGTAGGGTTTAAGATAGTTTCAGCCATGCACTTCCTAGAGGCTTTATCATGGCTATTTCAATGAATCAAAATATAACCCTGTATTCTGTTTGCTTTGTTAGTCAGAGGGAGGGAATCCAATTTCTTGTAAATTATGTTTATGTGGTTTTCAATTGGATAGTTCTAACTATCCAACAGAAATAGTTTGCCGTAACTTCCCCACAATTTCCATTTAGTTCATCATTACTAAATGGTTTCTAGAAGTATCATTTTAAATGATAGCTGCCTTCCTTTTCTGATCATTTTATTCTTTCATGTTTAAAGTCAGATTTATTTCACACTGAGGTGGTAAATTCTTGTTATTTGGTAATGAATTAACAAAGCTAAAGAATGTGTTTGTGTTGGTTTGATGTACTTTGAGATCAAAGGATAAAGATTTGGCCTTCTGGATCTTTTGTTCATATTGTCTAATCTAATTCTGGAAAATCAAAACCCAGTAAAAATTAACAAAGGAATTGGGATTTTTAAAATGGTCTTAAGAAATGGCCCTTTGTTTTAAAAATGTTAAGAGTAAAAAAGGGTACTAAAAAAGGGTGAAATAAAAAATAAAAAGGTTAGACCTTTTTAAGAAATTATTTTTTTTAAAATATATTTTATTGATTTTTTTACAGAGAGGAAGGGAGAGAGATAGAGAGTTAGAAACATCGATGAGAGAGAAACATCGATCAGCTGCCTCCTGCACATCTCCTACTGGGGAAATGCCCGTAACCCAGGTACATGCCCTTGACCGGAATCGACCCTGGGACCTTTCAGTCCGCAGGCCGACGCTCTATCCACTGAGCCAAACCGGTTTCAGCATGAAATTATATTTTTTAAAAAACAAAAAAAATTATACACACTTTAACAGCTGATAGCCCAATTTTGAAAATAAAATGTATTTTACTAAACATTGCATTTATTTTTTTAATATATTTTATTGATTTTTTACAGAGAGGAAGGGAGAAGGATAGAGGGTTAGAAACATCGATGAGAGAGAAGCATCAATCGGCCGCCTCCTGCACACCCCCTACTGGGGATGTGCCCGCAACCAAGGTACATGCCCTTGACCAGAATCTAACCCAGGACCCCTCAGTCCGCAGGCCAACGCTCTATCCACTGAGCCAAACCGGATAGGGCTAAACACTGCATTTATAATAATTCAAAGTGTGTGTATATATTTTGAGGGGACACCCTATATAAAAATCAATTTTAGAAAAGAGTTTTATTTAAAATGGTGATGTGGTGGGATCTAAAAAGCAAGAACGGAAATCATAAAACAGTAAGAGTCATATAATATATGTATAATTAATCAAAGAAAACCCCAGGATTCTGTAAGTTAACAACCAGAAAAGCAAAGATCATCTGGTTCAACCTATTCTTTTAAAACTCAGGAAACCAAGACCAAAACAGGTGAAGGAACTTGCTCAATGTCACAAAACTATTTGACAGAGCCAACAAAAAACATATATGCCTGCTCCCAATTCACTATTATCTCCACAAAAGCACACTACTTTCCAAGAAAAAAATCACTAGAAACCACAGAGACCTAAAGCCTAGGCTAGGAACCTCAGGGGTTAATGCACCTAGCCCAGGGGTGGGCAAACTTTTTGACTCGAGGGCCACAATGGGTTCTTAAACTGGACCGGAGGGCCGGAACAAAAGCATGGATGGAGTGTTTGTGTGAACTAATATAAATTCAAAGTAAACATCATTACATAAAAGGATACGGTCTTTTTTTTTTAGTTTTATTCATTTCAAACGCAGGCCGTAGTTTGCCCACGACTGACTAGCCCATAATCTGAGCAATTTGTAGAACTGAGGTGAGATTTCTTGAGTTTGCAGAAGTTGAGAATTCTCAACAAGAGGAGCTTGTTCAACTCTGATCTCCCTGGGATTAGAGTACGTAACATGCTGAGGGCATTTAGACCCTTGCTACTTCTGATGACATCAGAGGTTCACACCTCAGTCTCAGATCCCTGCATTTCTAACTGAGATGGATCATGGGAACCAACAATCAGAGCGTGGGAGTAGCCCATTGTCCCTCCTTCTCCAGGACTCTGGTCATGATTTTAAGACATAAATTCAAGAATCTGATTTTACTCTTTATGTGGATTCCCTTTAGGCATAACCAGATTTACGTGGTAATGACTACAAGGCTCCATACTCCTTAACATGCAGAAAATCTTTCACATACTGGCCCCAACATACCCTTCCAACTTGATCTATCACCAATTGCTATCTTGCATTCTAGGGCTAAAACCTTGGACTTATCAAATAATCTCATACTTTGGACTTATCATATAATTTCATGCCTTCACGCCCATGTACATGTTGTTCCCTCTGTATGACAGGCTATTCCACCACTTTCTCCCAATACCTAGGCTGGACAAATAAATAGCTGGCTGGATTAATGGATGGATGAAAAATGAATGAGGGAATGAATAAATACACTATAATTTGAAGAGTACTATCCTAAAGCAGCTCCAGCTCCCATTCAAAGAATTAAAATTTAGCCTCTCCTCTTTAAGTAGTCTCATCTTCTTGTTGGACACCAGTGTTGTGATGATCTGCTACCAGGTATGCAGCAAAGTCTAAATAATGATTATGATACTGAAGTTGGAGTAGTGAAGTTGTCAGAAAATTCCTTTTTTTTTAATGTTATGGGGAGCTCAAGGTCATCCATATACTACTATTAATCTCTCTCACTTGTATTTTGATAAATTTTGAGTACAAAATAAGTGAAATTATACCTAGGGTTCAGGTAATTGTGCATGACCCTGGATTCATCAATGTGCATCATATATGGGAATTTATCACCTACTAAAGGTCTGATGCACAAAATTCGTGCAAGAGTAGGCCTTCCTTCCCCCGGCTGCCGCCACTGGCTTCCCTCTGGCACCCGGGACCCAGGCTTCCCTCACAGCCCCAGCTTCGTCAAGAAGGATGTCCAATTAGCATATCACGCTTTTATTATTATAGATGTTTGCAGTAAAAGAAACAAGCTTGGGAACACTATAGTAGAAAGTAATATCCACTGTTGCATCTTCTGACTTCTTAAATTAAAATGCCTTAGGGGGAAAAACAACTAAATTAAATACATAAATATAAACAGAGGTCTGGTGCATGAAATTTGTGCATGGGGAGGGGGGGGATGTCCCTCAGCCCGGCCTGCACCCTCTCCAATCTGGGACCCCTCGGGGGATGTCCGACTGCCATGCCAGTTTAGGCCCGATCCCTGCGGGATGCCAGTCGGACATCCCTCTTGCAATCCAGGACTGCTGGCTCCTAACCACTCAACTGTCTGCCTGCCTGATCACCCCTAATTGCCTCTGCCTGCCGGCCTGAATGCCCCTAACTGCCCTCCCCTACCGGCCTGATCACCCCTAACTGCCTCTGCCTTGGCCGCCGCCACCGTGGCTTTGTCCAAAAGGAGGACTGGACAACCGAAAGATGTCCGGTCGACCCAGTCTAATTAGCATATTACCCTTTTATTAGTATAGATAGTCTTAGGGCATGTCATTATGCAATTAACCATCATTCATACTTGGACATCACTTACCATAAGATATGTCTTTAGTTTTTAATTAGAAGTTTAACTTTCTTCTGTGATAGCTGGGTTCAGGGTTTTGACAACGAAAGAAGGCAGGGAGATAATTTGGAAACTTGGCAAATTGGTGTAAAAAGGTAGGCTTACTAGTATTCAGAGGAATGGGGTAACTCAGTGAGGAACATGTAGACCCTGTTCTGGGTGAAGGCCAGAGCAGGAGAGAGAGACACAGATAACAGGAGTTAGAAAGTCCCACAAATAACTCTTAACTGCTTCACAATCTTCCTCCACTTATTCATGTGGTGCACATTCAATGAATAAGGCACAACCCCAAGAAAATGGAATTCTGAACATTGGTTCTAAACCACTTTGGTATCGTTCTCCCTTTGAATAGCTCATGGCCACAATGGCTCTGCTTGACCAGGAAAAATACATAACAAACCAAAAAAATGCATTTATGCACCTACCAAGCATATATTATCTACAACTGCAGGACTTTTATAGACACTCTGAAGCCAAGCCTTAGATTTCATAGAAGTCCATGAATTCTAGGCTAAGGACCCTGTGATCAATTAGTATTTGCTGACCCTTCTAAAGTTTGTCAAGTATTTTTCAGGCCATTATGTCATTTAACAACCTAATTAGCCAGGTACCTCTCATATCTTCCTCATGAGGAAAAAATGTCAGCCTGGTCTGTCAGAGTATATTCTCTATTTTTATCTCAATGGAAAATATCTGGAAGAAGATTCAAAAACTGGTATCAGCAGTTGCCTCTGGGAAGCAAGCTAAGGGGAAATAACCTTTTGTAGTGTTCATGTATTTTCCATACGTGATGTCGCCTTTTTTAAAAGAAAGATATCAGATCTGCTACTTTTAAACCTGAATTTTATCCCTTTCAATAGATGAAATAATGGGTGCAATTAGAAAATTCAGGTATTTCCAATGTCTTCTGATAAATGAAACCTTTGTATACAAGTTCACATACAATTTAAAAATCTTTAGTCTCGTAATACTAGTCAGATAATTTATGGCCAAATTTTAAAAGTAAATTTCTTTGTAGCATAATGAGACTACATCTTGCTAATATATGGTATTTATATTTGTAACAATTAAATGGTTTATTGGGTCTCCTAGGTTTTTTATTTGCAAATTTGTTTTAAGCAGAATTATTGGACTTCCCAGTTTTAGGCCATATTCTTTGTCACAGTAAAAACTAAAAGAAATAAACTTTTACTTTTTCATTCTCCAGTCCCAGAGAGCATTTAGCCGCACCTCCTTACCTCCATATACACACACATTTTCAAATATTTCTTCTCTTTGTATGCTACTAAAATTTTTAGTTAACTTATCACTATTGTTTGTACATGCTTTTTAAAAATCAAAACCCTGAAGACTGAGATGTTCATTACTTTTCTATTTTGAGGCTCAAAGAAATAAAGAATAGTAAGGACATTTATAAACAATGAGCACGATGAACACATTGATTTGAGACCTTCCCTTTCAAAACAATTCTTTAAAAATTATTGAGTGGTGACCATTAAGAGGCTGGAAATGCTCAATTTCAGTCATGACCCAACTCTAGTAGGTTTTTTAGTTTCTATCAAAAATAGAAGACTATTCCGTAAAGAGGACAGCTTCTGCCTGGACTCTAGCTTTTGCTTTCATTCACTGCTGGAGCTCAATGGCAGGTGAACTTCAAGGAGAATCCTCTAGGTTTTCTGCAATGAAAGAGACCACGTTCCAGATCTAGAACTGGAGTTGCCCAGGTTCCCAGAGTCCTGGCATTGTTCTAGGAGAGTTAAAGCAACAGTGGGTCCATGAAGCAGAGCTCCCTGGGATCTGCTGTGAGCAGTCAGATGATGTGATTCAAGCATTTGTCAATACCATCCAGCAATTACTCTCAGGACATTTATCTTGGTGACTGGGTTAAAGTAAGATTAAAAGAAAAGAAGTGTAGAAAGGTCACTGTTTTCAGATATGCCAGACCTTCATGGGAAATCTAAGGCGTCTGTGCACAGTGTTGGTGGGGAGCGAGCTAGGCAGACCACTCCAAACACTGTAAGTCACGGGCCTACAGAAAACAAAGGGTTTGCACCATGTGTCACCAAGGCAGGTGGTTGGAGTCAGAAAACACACAGCTGAACTATGATACCTGCACCTACTAGCTGTGGGGAAGTCACTAAGCACTCCAGGACACAGCACCCTTACCAGAAATATAAGAGTAAGAACTAACCTAGCACAGCTAGTGAGATTTAAATGTCTCCCATGGTCCTCCTTATACCAACGCTGGTCATCCAATTAAAACATGAACTGATCATGTTATTCTGTTCATAAACCTTCACTGGCTCCCACAAGATAAAACCCTTTAGCACTGCAGTCAAGAACTTTCACATATCAGCCATCCCTCAGCCTTCACATCCTGCTTCCTCTATTGAAAGCATACCATCTTTACTTTATTATGCCCAGTGTTTTCAACCCTCAGTCTCTCTCCCTGGAAAGTCCTGCTCTGTTGTAAAATCCTACTCAGTCTTCTAAATCAGACCCTTTCCTTATCCTGTACCCCTCCTCATTTTGTTGACCTTTGGAACTTCAACAACACTTTGCTCACCTGCCTGCTGGTCTGTGAGTCCTAGGGCAAAGATGTCTTATTCATGTTTACATCCCCATCATCCAGCACTGTGCCTTCCAATCTTAAAGATGCTCAAAAAAGTACTGCTTCATACATGGAAATGGAACTACATGAAGGTGTTTTTACTAGTTAACCAGAAGCCTCATTAAAATGTAGTAATTATTATCACTGAAGGTGAAGAACCTGAGCAATAAGAATTATACATTTAAAGGAATGAATCTCACAAGCTTTTAAAATCTAGATACTACATTTTTTTCCCAGGGCCCTGCAGGGGAACTGGTGGGTATACCAGGGGGTGGGCCCCTTGGCGTTACAAGGCATAACACCTTACCCTTCATTATGGGACAGAGCTGGTCCATGGAACTATACCTTCATCTGATGGCTATTGAAGATTCAGAAAGATCATCTCTCAGACTCTCTCAAAATCAAAACTTATAAATCTGTGTACAACTATGATTCCTTGTCTACAGCTACTGTTTTCCTCGCCTTTTAGTACAAGCTGCAGTGTCACTTAACTATGAGGGAAAGAGGCACTAGACTTTGAGCCCAGACAGACATGGGTTTGAAATATGACCCTCTCATTCATTCCCAGTGTGTGGCCTTGGACAGCGCACTCAGTCTTACAGAGCCAGTGACCTCACCTCTAAAAATAAGAAAAATGCATAACAGGGTTGTTGTGAAAAGCAAGTAAGAAAATGTGGAAGAAGGTACTGCAAACTAAAAATGTTATAAAACTGTAAGATGTTATTCCCATGATGAGAAGTAGACAAGTACCAGCCACAGTCACGCCTTCCTTTATTACTTACTCCTTTCCCCATTTCTTTCTCCTGGATTCCCTTGCAGAGGGACCACAGTACAAATGTACATCTGACTGGGCTTGGGTCTGCTTTTGCATAGAGGTCTGCTCTAATCCCTAATAAGGCTGATCTACTTTTCCTCCATAAAGGGAGAACTTTTGTGGGGGAAATAACAGTTTCAGCAGCCCCTGTGCTAACAGAGCATTTCTTTGATCTCTTGCCACTATCTGAGTGTTGTTTTGAGAGTTACTTAAGGATGAAAGCATCCCCAAAAAAACTTACTGTCAAAGGGGATTTTAGCTCACCTCAAATCCAACCAACTCTGAGGTTTTGCATGTGTAAAACTGAGATGGTGACAGCTACATAAATATTAAATGAGCAATGAGATGTCAATGTTTTCATTACTGTTTGCAATTGAACTTGGAGTAAAGCTGAGACCAGTTACATACACCTGGAAAGAGAGCATGGTTTTTGATATGACCACGATATTTGATTTGGAAATTTTTAAGTATACAGTGTTGCTAATAGCTCTTAGTTAAAAAAAAAATGTAGTTGAACTCCAGTATTCACCAGTTCCTATGAGAGCTTGAGATGCCAAATATTTGGGTTTACATAAAAATTTGGCTCACAAATGCCTCAATGAATAGGAAAAGCTGTCTCTTGGTGGGTAATAAGAGGTCAGGCCATTTCCTCCTACTCACAAAGGGTGAAGATAATAGTGCCAACCCTAATCTGGTATCCTATCTCCCATGGGTCATGGCACTAGTATTTTTCTGGTCTCCCTGACTACAGCCTTGCCCTCTCTAGTTTTTCTCCAAGGTACTGATCTTTCTAAAATGCAAATCTGATCGCTTAATGGCCTGATCACTGAGCAACAACAAAATGACTTCAAACTGTTGGCCCTTACTAGCTTGACACTGAACTCCTGCTTCCCTATTGAATTTCATCTGTGATTAAAGTCACTTTCCCATCTCACCTCATCTGTTCTCCTGTCCCCATAATCTTCTTGCCCCTTGCAGTTCCCTGACCACACCAGGAATCCCTTTGCACAAGCAACAGTCTCTGTCTGGAATGCCTTTGGCCACTCTCTCCACATGGCAGACCTACACATCCTTTAGGACTCTGCCAAGAGCCAGCTTGTCCAGAAAGCTATCACTGACCACCTTCTCCCCAGACTTAGCCTGCTTCTATCATAGCACTAATATTGCATTATAACCTTGTAATGATTTGTCTGTCTCTTCCATAAGACTTATTCGTCTAGAGGGCTAGGTTTAGGCTTTATTCATATTTGCATCCTAGCATTTTACAGCATTGGGTCTCTGGTAAGATGTAAGTGAAAAGTCTAATAAATCAATCAGCCAATCAGTGCTAGATTTAAAGTTGGATTTGATTTCTTATCCCAAATATACCAGCAACTAGTTTGTGTTGGATACTGGACCAACAGATACAAAATTCAGTAAATTCAACTATCTTTACTGATTGAGAACCTACTGTAGGTATTCCCCTCCAATAAACCCACATAATTCTTTTTCTTATAGTCTATGGACCAAGTACCTTACTCCCAAGATTTAAATATTGCCAATTACTTTCTTGCTCTACCTTGTTACCTTAGAACAGATAAAAGACTTTTCAAAAGCTTGAGAGCTCCTTTCCCCCATCCCCCTCACACTGGGTGACCTTTCCAGAATATTTATAAAACATCAGCCTGGTGGGAGCATTCGAGACCTTGTTTCCCAGCAAATGTAATCGGTTTGATTCAAATAAACTCTTAAAATTAAAATACATATGTGTGCGCGCGCACCTGGTTCTTTCTTTTTAACTGTGAATTGACAAAGTCTTCTTTATTAAATGAATTGCTACATTCATTCACTTAAGACATCTTTATTGACACCTAATATGTGCCAGTTGTTCCCATGGACCAAGATAAAGGGCATGGGGTATTCTGTTAGTTTGAACAGATGAGCTGAAAAATGCTCAACATTATACATTTTAGATCCAAGCTACTGATTAAAATGTCTTTTGTAAATGTTGCAAATATAGAGACATCATATCTAAGTATATACCAAAGGCAACAAACAAAATACAGTTAACTATAGCACTATCCTAAGAAAAGTAATTAGACCCTTCAAATAGCTCCAGCTAGGATATACATTGTACACTATGATGTGTAATTTTTATTGGGATCTCAAAAAGCATACATGTATGTTGCTTACAATATGAAGGGTTTTTCCTGATCCCCAGAAGTTCATTTGGGATTCCTGGACCCCAGGCAAAGAACATATTGCATGAACATGTTGAGGTTTGTGCTCTCTGTATCAGCCAGTCTGATCATCCACACAGAAGCAGAAGCTGAGCCTGGGAGAAGATAGGGCTCTTTGTGTCCCTGGGAATCTCTGGAAGGCTTCTTCTTGCCTTGATGGGAAAATCTAGATTGGATTTTTCAGAATCAATAAGGCACCCTTGTTGAGTAATTTACAGTAGAATGTGAAAGCAAATACAGAAGGGACACACCCCAAACAGAACATTCCCCTTGGTAAGGCACAAAGAGAGGACTGTGGCTGGCTGCTCCCAAGGTGGTCTCCTTCCTGCTTGCTCGCTTGCTCTCTTTCTCTCTTTCCTTTCTCTCACAAATTCCGATGGATCCTGGGGAACCACTCTTGCTTTGGAGTTGGTTTGTTCCCAGGTCATCCATCCTATCTCTCACCTCCGCTTAAGTGTCTCTAACCAGAGGAGAGAGAAACAGGTGGGGAAAAAAGATAGGTCTTATTCAGGCGGGGGAGTAGGCTTTTGGAGGGAGAGGAGGAAGACAGCACCAGTGAGGTTATTTACAGAACATGAACCAGGCTCAAATCATACGCCAGCAGTTTACACAAGTCTTCTGTGACTGTTCACATTGCTGTTTTCTGGGGTTTTTTTACATCAGTACTTATCTTGGCCACCAGAGCCCATGTCGCTAACATCAAAATACAGAACACCTTCATGAGACTCCCAGGCCCCCAATATCAGTACAATCCTCTGTTCTGCTCAGTGGTCACTATCCCCAGCCCTCTCTCCCTTTTGAAACCACAACAAGGAAATCACAGTACTGGAGACAACTCTGGTCCTAGGGGAAAAGGGACAGAGGTGCCAACCAGGAGCCTGGCCTTAGGTTCCCTCAGTACAACTCAAATGTTAAAAATACTTTCTGCAAGCTTTTCACAGTTGGAGCTCTCTCAAACTTAAAAGACTTCAACATGGCTACTAGTCCATTTATCACTTTATCCCCACATGTGCTCCAGAGGCAGACAAAACACCCATGGGTTCAAGTCCATATTCTGCATTAATAAGCTGTGTTGCCTTGCGTTAGTTATTTAAAAGTTTTGAGTCTCAGTTTCCTCATCTGAAAAATGAAAAAAATACTACCTACCCTATGGGACTGTTATGAGGATGAATAATAAAATATTTGGAAGTAAAGCACAGTGCCCAATAAATATTACAGGGAAGACAAAATGCTCAATTAACACAGATTTGAAACAGAAAATGGAGATAAAGCAAAATGTGTTGAATAGGACAGGGGTTACAAAGAAGTAGGCAGGAGCCAGATCATGACTCCTCATAGACTAGGAATCTGCAAACTCTTTCTATAAAGGGTCAGATAATAAATATCTTTGGCTTTCTGGGCCATATGGTCTCTGTTGCAACTATTCTGTTCTGCCATTGAGACAATATGTAAAGGATAAGTAGGTAATGTTCCAATAAAGTTTATTTGTGGACACTGAAATTTGAATTTCATGTAATGTTGACCTCACCAAATATTTTGATTTTCTTTCTTCGGTGTAAAAATCATTCTTAGCTCACAGGCTGTATAAAAACAGAAGGTAGGCTAGATTTGGGCAACAGGTCTCAGTTTGCCAGCCCCTTCTGTACACTATAGTAAGGTAAGGAGTGTGGATTTTATTCCAAGTGCACTTATGAGGTTTCCATGAAGGAAAGTATTGTGATGCTTTGACGAGATTGTTCTGGCTTCAGTGGACCTGTGGGGGTATGAACAGAGTCACAGAGACTAGCTTAGCTCTGAAACTATTGTAGGAATACAGATGTGAAACAACGGCAGCTTGGACAAGGGTGAGAGTAATGGTGCTTTTAAATAATTAAAAGGAGACCAATTTGCAATATATTGTGCAGGTGAAGTTGAAAATACATGTGCATGAATCATTATACTACAAAATACAGAGCATCAATGCCAGAAAAAATGACAGATTTAATTATTCTGGGAAATCAGAAATGACCTGGAGTTGGACACTAAGCCTTTCACCTGAGTAGGTATGTTTTTGGGGTTCCCCCCCCCTCTGAGTTTTTGACAAGAAGAGACAGTTGAGGCATTAGGCTGGAAAGATGACTTATTTCTTGAAAGTCTGCATGGTGATGGGGAAAGAACTTTGGTCTGAGATAGACTTGGCCTCTCTAAATCTCCTGTCCTCATCTCTCATCTATAAAAATGGACCATAATAGTAAACCGCAAGCTTCTTGAGACCAGGGACCACATCACTTGCCTCTCCATATCCCAGAACCTAGCTGATCAATAATCTGACACCAACTCAATGAGTATTTACTAACCTACTATATGCTATGGCATGTGGCGTTGGGGAATCTATATACATATTCACTGTGCTTATAGAGCTTTCACGATTGAAGAGGTAATTCACTAATAGATGGCTGTGCTACAAAGGAACAATATTTGGTGTTCCAAGAGATAGAACAGGGACTTGAGGTTACACTGGGATCAGAGAAGGCTTATGTGCAGAAGGGAAAAGGAAGGGATAATTAATGAAATGAAAATGAGAAAGGAGGAGGAATAACATTTCTGACAAAATGAACACTATGTGTGAGAAAGGAAGGAGCCTGACATGTTCAAGGACCTAAAAACTGGAGAGAGAAAGAGAACAGTGGGCACTCTGAAACTGAAGCAAGCGGTAGAGAAGGCCAGATGATCTAGAGCAGCGGTTCTCAACCTGTTGGTCGCGACCCCTTTCACAGGGGTCGGCCTAAGACGGTCGAAAAACACATATATAATTACATATTGTTTTGGTGATTAATCACTATGCTTTAATTATGTTCAATTTGTAACAATGAAATTGGGGGTCACCACAACATGAGGAACTGTATTAAAGGGTCGAGGCATTAGGAAGGTTGAGAATCACTGATCTCAAGCCTCATGGGCCAGGATAAGGATTGAGGGTTTTACCTCAAACTCAATAAGAAGTTATAGGTGAGCTTTGGGTCCACGCAGACTTGGCTTTAATTCCCAGTTTATCCACTTGTTAAACTGGTGGAATTATTGAATAAATGACTTAGCCTATCTTGTAGGAATATTGTGAGAAATAAATGAGGAAGTTATCTGTAAAAGAACCTAGTTGGTTTCCATTAAATGTCAAATTTCCTTCCTTGGAGCACAGGTTAAATGCTGACAGTAGTGGGAAATAAGGCTCAGAAATTAGGTTAAATGGCCAGCTAAGGAGTCCTTAATTTGTAGATCACAGTGAGCAAAATGGCTGAGGATTGTCCACCCGCCCACCACCATCAGGACCCACACACAAATCAAACCCACTCTATCTGAGCCTCTCCTCCATACTCTCCAAGAGGGTGGGGTGGGTCTCCAAAGATCAACATGGCATGGGTCCTGTCCTTAAGGAGTTTAATCTGTTAAAATTGTAATGAGGAAAATGGTGTGTTAATAATGGGTACAGTAAGAGAATGAAAGAAAAGCCAAAGCGAGTGCTTTCTCTGAGTGAAGGCTTCTCATCTGGCAGGAAAGTTGGAACGTTTTTGTTTTTGCCCCCGTGGCTGGTTATTTTAATTCCATGAGGGCCCAACAGGATTCAGAAAACTGTAAATTGGCCACATATCTTTGACCTTGTGTATATAAATCAAATAGCTGATCCTGTGATCCCCTGCTGGTATTCTTTAGAAATGTAAAATTGCTTGCTGGAGCTCTCCCCCATCAGACAAGAAGGGCATCAGTCTGCTGGAAACAAAACAAAACAAAACAAAAATCTCAGAATCCCAGGAAGCTTTGCCAGGAGAAGAGCTCTTATCCCACTGAAAAGATGTCAGATCCTCTGTAGTCTCAGAGGAGTGGTGGGTGGGAGTCCCAGCCTTCAGATCTCTGTCACTTGGTTTGAGTCTCTGCTATTGTTCAACTCTATCCATTGCAGCTTTTAAAAAGCTTGTACATCTATAATAAACAAATAATATTATCTGGACACTTTCTCTTAAAAAGTAGTCTAAAGCAAATAAAAATTTGTCTGGACAACTTATACTAGTAGTCCAAGGATATGGCAATGTTCCAAGGAAAATTAAGAAGTTTTTCTAAACTAATGACTAAAGTCTCTATTTTCAGTCCACAGTGTCCTAAAGGTGGCCATTCATAAAGCCCAGATAATCATCCTATCTAATAAAAGAGAAACATGGTAATTAGCCGTACATCCGCTACCCTTCCCATTGGCTAATCAGGGTGATATGCAAATTAACTGCCAACAAAGATGGCGGTTAATTTGCATATGTAGGCACAATGCTGGGAGGTGAAAGGGAAAGGACAGAAGAAGCCCCCTGCCACTGACGGTGATTGGAAACCCAGGGGGGAGCTAAGAGCCCTGCCCCCTAGCCATGATCAGAGAACCCGGCGCCTTTGCCGCCCAGCCAGTGATAGCGGGAAGCAGGGGTGGAGCCAGCAATGGGAGCTGGGCAGTCCGGGGAGCTAGGGGCCCCTTGACCAGGCCTAAAGCCTTGGACAAAGACCTTAGGCCTGGGCAGGGGTGGAGCCTGTAATCGCGGGGAGCTGGGGGTACCCTGCACAGACCTAACGCCTTGGCCAGAGGCGTTAGGCCTGGGCAGGGGCGGAACCAGCCATTGCAGGGAGCAGGGGCGGAGTCAGCGATCCTGGGCAGCTAGGGGTCCCCTGCCCAGGCCTAACGCCTTGGCCAGAGGCATTAGGCCTGGGCAGGGGCAGAGCCTGCAACCACAGGGAGCTGGGGGTCCCCTGCCCAAGCCTAATGCCTTGGCCAGAGGCGTCAGGCCTGGGCAGGGGGCGAAGCCAGCAATGGGAGAGAGATGGGGGTCCCCGGCCCAGGCCTTACACCTCTGGCGGAGGCATCAGGCCTGGGCAAGGGGCCAATCTGGCAATTGAAGGGTGATGGGGGTCGACGCCGCTGGCCAAGGCATCAGACCTTGGCAAGGGTGGAGCCCGTGATCCGGGGAGATGGGGTTCCCCTGCCCAGGCCTGAAGCCTGGGCCAGAGGCGTCAAGCCTGGGGTGGGTGTGGGTGGGGTGCCAAGCCACAGGTTGGTGTGAACTACAGAGGAAGCACCTTTTCTGACCGCTCATTGGTTAAGCTCCCTGTATGCCACTGGTAATATTCTTAGTAACTTGGGTAATAAGAATCCAAAACAGTGATCTAGGGTTTTTCACCACACTCCTGGTGAAAAAAACGAAGGTCCGCTGCTGGAGGGCTAAGAAATGTCAGATCCTGCCCTAGCCACTTTGGCTCAGTGGATAATGCCTTGGCCTGCCGATGGCAGGGTCTGGGTTCAATTCTGACCAAGGGCATGTACCTAGGTTGCAGGCTCCTCCCCGGCCGGGGCCCAGGTCAGGGCTCATGCAGGTGGCAACCAAAGTGTTCCTCTCATTTTGATGTTTCTCTCTGTCTTTCCCGTTCTCTTTCACATTCTCTAAAAATCAATGGAAATATAGTCTCAGGTAAGGATAAAAAAATAATAAAGAAATTATTATTATATGAAAGACACATCTTGAAAATACCTAAAAAAGTTGTCATTTTTTCATGGTGACGGGACTGGAGTCCGTGTTGATTAAAAAACCTTGCTGGCTGCGGTGACTGGCAGTAGCTGCAGCAGTGGGGTTATGGGGCTGGTTCCTTCCCCTGATCAGCCCGGTCACCTCCCACAAAGGGAGGCCAGACTGCGGCTTAGGCCCGCTCCCCAAGGGGAGCAGGGAGCGGGCCTAAGCTGTCAATAGGACATCCCCTGAGGGCTCCCAGTATGTGAGCGGGGGCAGGCTGGGCTGAGGGACACTCTCCCCCGCCCAGTACACGAATTTCGTGCACCGGGCCCCTAGTCCTATCTAATAAAAGAGAAACATGGTAATTGGCATACGACCACTACCCTTCCCATTGGCTAATCAGCGAGATATGCAAATTAACTGGCAGCCAAGATGGCGGCCGGCAGCCAGGCAGCTTGAAACTAACATGAGGCTTGCTTGCTTCAGTGATGGAGGACTGCAATGTTCCCCGCCTGCCTTGCCGGCCTCTGAGCCTGCAGTTTCAAACATTGTAACAAATATAAATGCTAAACAAAACCCCAGAAACCAGCTTTCAGCCAGCCGGTATCTCAGAGTTGGAGTTGATACAGAGTTTCGATTATAGAACCGAAACAAACCAGAAACCTGCTTTCAGGAGTGGAGGCCTAAGAGCTGGAGCCTCAGAGCTAAAGCTGGCCCAGAATAAAAAAAAGAAAAGAAAAAAAAGCAGTTGGGAGCTTCAGTCCCAGCCTGAAAACAGCCCTCAGCCCCTCACCCAGACTGGCCAGGCACCCCAGTGGGGACCCCCACCCTGAAGGGTGTGTGACCAGCTGCAAACAGCCATCATCCCCTCACCCAGGCTGGCCAGGCTCCCCAGTGGGGACCCCCACCCTGATCCAGGACACCCTTCAGGGCAAACAAGCCGGCCCCCACCCATGCACCAGGCCTCTATCCTATATAGTAAAAGGGTAATATTCCTCCCAGCACCGGGATCAGCGGAGCCGCGAGGCCTCCCAGCACCAGGATCAGCAGAGCCGAGAGGCCTCGCGGCACCGGGATCAGCGTGACAGGGGGCAGCGCCCAAACCCCCTGATCGCCCTGCGGCTCTGTGTGTGACAGGGGGCAGGGCCACAACCTCCCTATCCGCCCTGCTCTGTTCATGACAGGGGAAGGCGCCCCAACCCCCTGATCAGCCCTGCTCTGTGCCTGATGGGGGGAGCTCCCCAACCCCCTGAACGCCCTGCAGCTCTGTGTGTGACAGGGTGCGGCGCCCCAAACCCCTCCCCCCCCCACGGGCCCTGCTCTGTGTGTGATGGGGTAGAGCCATAACCTCCCCATCGGCCCTGCCCTGAGTGTGACAGTGGCAGCGCCCCAACCCCCTGATCGGCCCTGCTCTGCGGGTGATAGTGGGCGGCGCCCCAACCCCCTGATGGGCCCTGCTCTGTGACAGGAGGTGGTGCCCCAACTCCCCTATCGGCCCTACTCTGTGAGTGACAGGGGGGAGCTCCCCAACCCCCTGATCGGCCCTGCTCTGTGCGTGACAGGGGGGAGCTCCCCAACCCCCTGATCGACCCTGCTCTGTGCGTGACAGGGGGGAGCTCCTCAACCCCCTGATCGACCCTGCTCTGTGCGTGACATGGGGGAGCTCCCCAACCCCATGATCGACCCTGCTCTGTGTGTGACAGGGTATGGAGCCCCAACTCCCTGATTGGCCCTGCTCTGTGTATGACAGGGGGTGGCACCGCAACCCCCCCATCGACCCTGCCTTGAGTGTGACAGGGGACGGTGCCCCAACCCCCCAATTGGCCCTACCCTGAGCGTGACTGAGGGTGGCATCACAACCTCCCAATCTGCCCTGCTCTGTGCATGACAGGGGGTGGCGCCCCAACTCCCCAATCTGCCCTGCTCTGAGCCCGACCAGGGGCTGCACCTAAGGACTGGGCCTGCCCTCTGCCACCCGGGAGCAGGCCTAAGCCAGCAGGTCATTATCTCCCGAGGGGTCCCAGACTGCGAGAGGGCACAGGCCGGGCTGAGGGACCCCCCACCCCCACCCCCGAGTGCACACATTTTTGTGCAGCGGGCCTCTAGTAAATTATAATAATAATGTATAATAAAGCATATAATGATGAGGTACAGATAATCCTGGTTAGGTGCAGCGCTCTTTCACGGCAACAGGGGTATCTCCTGCCATCCATGCAATCAACACTGAGGTTCCTGTTGGTTGGCCCCTGACCCTGCCATCCTTTTGTTGCAGTCATGTTTATGAATTCCCACCCTGCAGGCTGTGTGCTCTGCCCGTGTGGCTTAGGTAAAAAGAACTGACTTATGCTGGGAGCCTGGGCACCTGTACTAAGTGCTTGCTTGGTAACTGAAATTCTGCACCCAGATTCCTTCACTGTGCCACTCCTGCCTCCTAAATGAGTGGCACATACCTCATTCTTGTGTCCTGGTAACAGAATGCTACCTAGATTATGCCCAAGAAATCTACACTCCTTAAGCATTATACCCAGCTGGTCAGGATACACCCACCCTTAGAGTCCATCTGAGCAGTCATCAAGCGTTTATCTAGTGGTAACTATTTAACAATTGGCTCTGTGTATGTGTGTGTGTGTGTGGGGGGGTCTATATGTATATATGCATACATATACATACACTTTTATAAATTTCACTGACAGAAAAGATATGCAGCACACAATTTACAAATAATAAGAAAATATATACACTTTTTTTGTAAATTCCTTGTAGCCTAGTGATTCTCCCAAAATGTTTATTTTTATCAAACTCTTGAATCCATAGTCAACCTATAGCTGCAAGTAACAATGAGTGTAGTTCTAATGTAAATGTTGCTTGGTATTTTCATTTACTTTAAGGATGCAAAACAAAAATGAAACAACAAAAACTTATGTTGGAACTTCACTCATTTGTCAATGACATTCTTTGTTGAATCAAATAATAGTTTACAAGCACTAGACAAATTTTTCTTCAATTTTTTTGTGCTACTCATTATTTAATAGCCACAGAAACTTTTAACTTTAATCTGCTTTATCAACATTTTCTCCATCACTTTCTTAAGTCTAGACCAGTGGTCAGCAAATTTCTCCTATAAAGGGCCAGAGAGTAAATACATTAGGCTTCATGAGCTATATATAGTCTCTGTCATATTTTTCATTGTGTGTGTATTTCTTTTTTTTATAGTCCTTCAAAAATGTAAAAACCAAAACCATTCTTAGCTCCTGGGCCATACAAAATCTCAGGCCAAATCTGGCTCATGGAACTGTAGTTTGCTGATACCTGGTCTAGACAATCCACAAAATGAAAAATCAAGCCCTGGTTTATAGTATTTGCTGATTTCTATGGTGTAAATATTCCCACCATGGCCAATTTCAAGCTACCAACGTGATGTCACTAAATACACTGGGAAGAGATATTCAGTAGTACACCATTATATGCTATTTATACCATCCAGATACAATAGGTATCAATAAACCCAAGGGCATCTATACTTCTATACTAATAAAAGGATAGTATGCTAATTAGACTGGGAGACCCTTCTAGGAGACCAGACGTCCGGCTGGACAAAGCCATGGTGGTGGGGCAGAGGCGGTTAGGGGCAAGCAGGCTGGCGGGGAGTGGGGGGGGGGGGGAGTAGGGGCAGTTGGGGGTGAGCAGGCTGGCAGGGGAGGCAGTTGGGGGCAAGCAGGTCGGCAGGGTGGGCAGTGGGGGCAAACAGGCAGCGAGGGGGGAGGACAGTTGGGGGGCGAGCAAGCCGGTGGGGGGGTGGGCAGTTAGCGGTGATCAGACCGGAAGGGGGGGCAGTTGGGGGTGATCAGGCCAGCAGGCAGAGTGGTTAGGGGCGATCCAGCAGGCAGGTAGGTGAGCAGTTAGGAGCCAGCAGTCCCGAATTGCGAGAGGGATATCCGACTGCCGGTGGGGATCGGGCCTAAACCGGCAGTCGGATATCCCCTGAGAGGTCCCAGATTGGAGAGGGTGCAGGCCAGGCTGAGGGACACCCCCACACACACATGAATTTTGTGCACTGGGCCACTAGTATCTACACTAATAAAAGAGAAACATGCAAATTGGTGTCACTCTGCTACGCCCACCTGCCAATCAGATGAGTATGCAAAGTAACCCAACAAAGATGGTGGTTAATTTGCATACGCAGCCTCATGTCTCCATGAGGATGGAAGGCTCTGGCTGAACTGAAGACTGAAGAGGCTTGGCTTCTCCACTGTGGCCAGACCAAAGGCCTGGGTCCTGGGTGCCAGAGGAAACCCGGTGCCGGCAGCCAGGGGAAGGAAGGCCTATTGCACAAATCTTCGTGCAACGGGCTTCTAGTTTAATTAAAAAAATGCTGTAAAAATAGAGATGAGTTTTAGGTACTTACTGCATTTGTCTTTAATATAATTTCTTTAACTTTAAGTTTATACAATTTAATTTTTCATGGTGGCTGTATTAACCACCAGTTCACAAAATTCTGAAATTTTAACATTCAGCTCTTGTGAGCTATATGGGTCAACTTCAGCACCCTGTTGCATTTATCGCATATAAATATGGAGCAAGGCAAAGCTCTGACTTCCTCCCTTTCCCTATTTGTGCTTCCTCTGAAAGCCACCCTATCATACCACTTGGTCTCAGATGTGACACAAAAAGTGGATTTTGTACACTACTTTGTGATAAATTTGACAGACACCTTCCCCAAACCAGTGAATGTGTCTACTAAGGACAGATATCCTATAAATATAAGAAAATAGTGACCTCTATATGACCTCAGTTTGTGGATTATTTATGCTCCCAATAACTCAACTAGTGCAGATTTTCAGACTTTCTCATCCCCAAACTGTCAACATTACTGAGGGAATTTTGTTTGAAGACATTCCTAGTTCTCCTAGCTAAGTGACCAGATAAGTAATGAGAGGTAAAGCACCATGGATCTCATTGGAGACATGAGGCTGGCAGCAACTGGGCCTCTGAAGACTGGTATGCATTCAACAAACATTTATGCTAGGCTTGGAAAGAGAGAAAGCCCCACTAGTAATAATATGAACCATATAAATGATAATGCCTTTCATTTAAAAAACCAATGGGATCATGAGAAAGAATACTTTTAGGTAAGAGACATATAGGATGAACTATTAGGAAGGACATAAAGAAGTAAATGGATCCGACTGTGGAGCTTTTTCTGTGGTTACTTGTAGTGCTTTATGTACTTCTCAAAACCTGAATATTTAGACATCCCTGCTTCCTGTCTGTATCTGTATGTCACTCTAGCATATGGCAGGCAAAACTAAAACAGTATACAGTATATACAGATGGGCACTTATTATTTGTGGGGTGGCAGAATCTGACAATAAGTAATTGAATACAACCTTCCAATTCCAACTTTGCTTTTAATCTTCTAGGAGTCGTGGGTCAGGAAGGCTTTACTACTGTCCAAAAAAATAAAAAATAAAAAAAATAAAAATAAAAATAAAAAGCCGTTTGCCCTTAATTTAAATCATTGTTTTTCTAGAGAAATTTAATTTGGGGGGGAAATGTTTTTCTAATTAACTAGAAGACCATGTGCTATGCAAACAATAAAGATTTTTGTTTGAATGTAATGCATGCCCCTGATCCTAGGACTACCAAGGGAATTTAAAATAAAATATGCAAGCAGCTCTGACCTCCTATTTTGCCAGAGCTAAACAGAATTCTCAGATCCAGAGTTTTCACGTCAGTTCCCAATTTAAAACCCACAAGTGTTGAGCGGGCTCATGCTTCAGCAAGGCACATCTTCTCATCTCTAGAAATGACTGTATTTGGGTTTCTGGGCACGTCCCTCTCTTCCTCTTTCTTCCTCTTGTGCTATGGTTGGCCTGGAAGGTTAGAAACTGCACAATTAGATGGATCAGGGGAAGATTTCATAATGCTCTGGTGCTGGGCTAGACAGTCTAGCCAAATTCCGTTCATTAGCTAAGGCGCCAGGCTGAGTGTGGCCAGTAAGAATGCTGTTTTGGTTCCATAGAAATGTTGATAGGAAATAGGAAATAAACTTTTATTTTGGGGGTTCCTGAGAGACAGTTTGGGCAAGTGAAGAGTCTGGGATGCTGGGAATCTGGAGGCCAGTAGTTAATCTCCATCTCAACCACTTACTGGGCAGCTCAAGCAACTTCTACTCTCTTTTGACTACGTTTTTTCTGACACTGTTTTCTTACTCTTTATGTACCAGCATCAGAGTTCTGTCTACTTTAGACTTTAAATATTTGAAAGTCCAGAATCAAGCATTCAATTTACCCAGCATTTACTGAGCCACCTGTGGTGCTATAATAAGTGCTTTGGATACTGGTATTAATTTGACATGGTCTTGCCCTCAAAGAGTATATAGACTACAGAGGAGACAGATGTCTTAAAAATTAAATAAAAAACAATAACGCAAGTGCAATATAAGACATTAAAATTGCTAAGACAGAAAATATAAGACAGAAAAATTGGCAAAGGAGCTTCCCTTGGAAGCCCAGGAGAAGCTATCGAATGGAAATGTCCTTGAACCAGGTCTGTTTGAATGAAGAGGAAGATGATTTGGGGACAGAGGATAGCGTACAAAAAAAGAAAACGGCATAAGCAATGGGTCTGAGGTCCAGTGACTGGTGAGGCTGGAGTGGGGGGTGTGGGTGGGGCCTAGGCAAAAGGAGAGAGGATAACTTTTACTGTGTACTCTTCCCAGTGTGCAAACAGGATAAAACAACTCTGGGCTTTGAGGCATTGGAGACTTTAGGGAGAACCTGGACAATAACAGGTTTGGGGTTTATTTTTTAATGAGATGAAATTAACTGGACATTGTTGCAATGTTATTTCTTTACACCTTTAGGATACATAGTTATCACATCTCAAAAAACTGGCCTGAAACTTAAAAGTGTTCCAGAGAGAGCAGGGTGTATTAATCACACAGTCTACAACAGGAGACTTATTATTTACCTGTGCGTTAGACTAAGTTCTCAGCTTGTACATCCTAACACTTCTAGTTCTGAGTTCTCTGCCTTTCTCATTGAGTCTGTGGCATTTCCCCTCACATTATAGGCTTTAGGTGACAAGCCCAGATCTTCAGTTCTTTTTCATCTTATGCTTTTTAACACGTTAAGCACCATGTCAGTCACCGGTGACTGACACTATACTTTCTGTTTGGACCTCATCAGTCTCTGGCCACCAACAAATCAGTGAAATCGAGTATCACAGGCTAAATGGAAAGGAAGACAAAACAGGCTTGGCGCTTAATGCGTTAACTTTGATTTACATTGCTGCCATCAGGAAAATGGTCATGTTCAGCTAGAACTCTCCTGCCCAAATGATTCTACATTTCTAAAGCTTAGATAAAAATGAAGTATTTGTTAAAATAACAGTGTCACATTTAAAATATCCAGTTATTTGATTTAAATATAGTACATCACAGTTTGAGCCAGAGCCAAATTTTAAGAAATACTAACACCTAGGTTTTGTCTGTACCTTTCTTGCTCATGTTCAACTGCTATGAGCCATTGCATGATTAAACCCTGCTTCTATTTCCCAGACCTAAATAGAAACAGTTGCCTGATCTTTATCTTAAAATTATAAGTCTTATATAGCTTTAAACTTCATATACATGGCTCCAGCCCTTCAGGGATTTAGAACAGGCTTATATGTGATTTTCTCATGGCCTTAATATTAAGTCTTTAAATGACCTACACATAACTTTCCAGAGAGACCATGCTAACTTGCCTTCCTAGAATTCCTAGTTGGCTCTCAAAGTGGCTCCTGCTTACTCTGTTCCCTCTTCCTTCTTAAATTATCAGGAGCTCCTTTTTACATGTCAGAAGAGTCCACGAACCCAGGAAAGTACATAGAAGAAAACGACTATTGGTCATCCCAGAATAGGTTGGCCATTCCAACATGGATAATTTTTTTCCTTCCAAGTGACTCTTCTCTTTTCCTAGTCCCTTCCCCCTTTGAAACCTATATGTGTTATAAGATCTAATTAGACTTAAATGCTTAAAACATTCTATTAACTGTACAAGCAGGACCACACGCACATTCTGACAAACCGGCTTCTATGTTTTTATTCTGATTTTCAAGAAGCCAGGCCCTCTTTTCCACCTGTAACATGCTCTGTAAAACATATTCAATAGCACATAAATAGTTCTTATTCAAAAATAAATTGTGTTTCTTCAGAAATTTTAAAGATTGTATCTTTGAGCAACTTCTCATTAATCACTTGCCAAATAATCTGGTATCATTCCCCCTAATCCCTAACTCTTCTTTGGGATGCTACCCTGAATCCTTAGCTTGGAATCAGAAGCTCTTAATTATCAGCCTTGAACTTGGAGCTCCACCACATCAGTCAATCAAGCATGTTCAATGGCAATCAAGGATATTTTTGTTTCTAGAATTTTCTTTGTTCTTTCTAGATGTCTTTATACATTTGCTACTAATTTTCATTCTGTTTTGTTTGTGATAACTCCTTCAATGATTTCTTTTTTTCCTTTAGTTAAAATATTATCCAAGATTATTCTCTAATTACAAACCCACTCCAATTTGACTTTCAGAGACAACTTCTTCAAGAGCTAGTAGCTCCTAATAAGCAGAATAAAACATTTTGAAAACAATTATACACATATATATAACGTATATAAAAACATATATATGTGTGTTTTAGAATACATATTTATAAGGAGGTAGAGAGTTATAACGCTCAATTTGAAAGTTAACATAACTGTATAATCATCTGATTTTAACTGGGTTTTACAATATGCCTGAAAGCTTCAAAGGGCAAGAGACTAGAGAAGAAGAAAATACCTCCATGTTGGAAAAAAGCAGTCTATTCCAGGTGTGTGTGTGTGTGTAAAATATTTAGTAGGCACCATCTATGTACTGCATACACAGATCCACATACCAGAGAGGAAAAGAAGTGGCACTTCCTATTCTCAAGTTTCTCACGATCTAATAAGAAAAAGAGACACAATAAAGCATAATGTGTTTAATAAACCTTGTTTTTATATGAATAAAGAACTCTACGAGCACAAAAACAGGTGTTTAATTAATTATTGCACAGGAATTAAGAGTTGGCTTTGCCAGGTCTTAAACGATTAGTTGGGTTTCACAAAGCCAAAGTTGGAAGATGAGCAAAAGACACAGAGGCAGGAAAATGCACACAATAGTCAGATAACAGGACTTACATAACTAGGAATTTGCTTTGGGAAATGGAAGAAGATGAAGACAGGAGAGTAAGGTTGGAACCAGATTATGAAAGTCCTTGAATGCCTTGGTAAAAATTCATTTTATTTTGAAAGCACTATGAAAGATTTTAAGTGGAGGAATGAAATAAATAGGTCTGCATTTCAAAACTATAATTCAGGTTATATAGTAAGAGGATTGTATATGAGGATGAAAAGATGAACAGAAAAATAAATTAGGAGAGCTAATCAGTTGATCTATCAGGCTTATAAAAAAATCAACTGCAGAGCTGATGATCATGATTATAAAGGCCTGTTGCACAGTAATTTCAGTGTGAGGGGAAGAGGGAAAACGTAGAACCTACTGGGTTTAGTAATTTACTCATTGTAAGGAATAAGGGGGAAAAGAGGAGGTAAGGACGCTCTCAGATTTGAGATTGGGGGACTGGGTATGTGTCAGTACCATGAGCTAAAATTGAGGAAACAAGAGAAGAAACATATCTTGGCAAGTACTTAAGAGATACTCAAGTGGAGTGAAGACTTACAGGAGAAAATTAAAGCTCCAGAAAGAGGTTATACTACCTAGAATTACAGTTTCAAGAGGCACAGCTGGAGCCATAACAGTGACTAAGGTCATTACCTGTGGCAAGTATGAGGAGTAAATAGAAGAGCCAAACCCCCAAGGAATAGCACATCAAAGGAAGAAGAAAAGGGGAACCCTGGGAGAGCCTGGAATGTGGAAATCAGGAGGGAGAAGCAGAAGAAAGTGTGCAACTAAAACCAATCGGAAAGAAGGTTGTAAAAAAATAAGGGAGGCCATTGTGGCAAAATTTCCTAAGAAGAGGTTTTGTGGATGGTCAGAACACTAGTAATTTTAGGAGAGCAATTTTGAGAGAGTGGAGAAAGCAAGGCAGACTCCCAGGAGAATAATGAAAAGAGGTAGAGGGGCTGTAACTAAAGCAGAGAGATCTGTGACTCTGGGGAAGCAACAGAATTTAGGAATAGCTTGGCTTAATTTTGAAGTATTTAAGTGTCACAGAGAATGTAATTTAAATCTTACAGTCTATAGCTTGTCATCATGAGGTTTAGAAACACGCAGGCCTTGTCTCCCATGTGACTCAATCGCCTGCTTCATTTAGGATTGCCTTAAATCCTGCCATATGCAAACTGTCCCTTAAGACACTTTTTACCAATGATACAAAATTCATCTTTCCTGATCATGGTTTTTCAACCAGTGGTCTCACAGGAAAATGGAGTATTAGAATTTGGGTGTTAGATGTAACCTTGAATGAACACCCACTTTGAGGATGCCAGGTGTGAGGGGAGCACTGCAGAGGTCAGCCACAAATCCCAAATCCTGGGAGATAACGTCAGGAAGTAGAAGGAAAGCAGGGAATGGCGTATGAGACACTCAGAAAAGAGAATGATTCCAGGGGAAGGTGTCAGGTTTTATGGGAGGAAATGAAAGGAGGCTTCTTTATTTCGAATATGAGAATGTCACTGGGACCCTGAAATAGCATTTTCAGAAGAACAGTGAGGCAGAAACCAGACTTGGTAATAAATAGAATGCAGTGTCATAATGAAGCCTTCTCACATATAATAAAATATGTCATCTTCTATATACAGTGAACTTGTACATGTAATGTGCCTGAGAAAATGTGTGTCTATACACGCACACACACAAGTATTTAAGGTATATTAGTCATTGTTGAATAATTACTTTTTTTGCTCGTGTTTTAAAAAATATAATTGTGAACTTGGAAACTGACTTATGTTGAGGAGAATGTTAGATGTGTCAATATAGGAAAAAGAGGGTAAACTTACTATTTTTGAGAGAGATTCTGTGCTAGAGTGTCTTTATTTCTTAATGACAATTTCATCCATTCTCTTTTCCTCTCCCTCTGCCTCTTTCTGCCTCCCTCTCCCTCCTTCTCTCCCTCCCAGTGGAATGGAGTATGTCTAAAGACTTCTGTCCTTTGGCTGGAGAAATCATCATGGAGGACCTACAGACCCTGAGATGCACAATTACAGGGCTTAAAACGGTAAATGCCAAATCTTCCCCCTTAAACTTCCCATTCCCCTGCCCCCGATGTTTGTGCGGGGATTTTGGTAGCAAATGCCTTACTCTGGAAGCAACAGGCAACACCCAGTCCTCTGGCAACAACTGCCATTCGTTAAGCGTGATATGTCTGGTATCCATAATCTGAACCCCACAATGGAGTAAGCAGACAGCATGAACCACTTTGTAAGCTGCCATGTTCTACGGAGATCAGAAAAAGACTGGCCTCACACAAGCCTTGAAAGCTGCTGCTTTCTGGATCTCAGTCTAATCTTTAGGGGGGATCAAAGGCTCCGAGAGATCCAATTTTGACTCCCTGTCTGATGGTAAAAATAACAGCCTCATCTATCCCTCACCCCCACAGCCTGGTTGAGATCAGTCATCAATTGGAGTCACACAATTTCCTGAGAAAAATCCTTTTCCCTTGATTTAAAAAAAAAAAAAAAAAAAATCTGTCTAAATCTGCTCTCTCAAAAAAGAAGCTATATATGGTGGCGCTACATTTCTCAGTAACCTGAACCAATTTAAACTGTGAATGAAAAACTGGAACAAACTGTGCTTATTTGTTCAACCAATCTAAACTTAAATGTTAATTATTTATAGAACTATAAACCATATAAGCATACAAAATGCAAAATATAAAAACACCTAGCAAATCAGTTCAGACAGAAACAAACCCTATATTTCCTCTAATAATTAAAATGCAACAAAACTGGATCACCAAAATCTTTTTTTATAATGGGGAAAAAAGCATTTTTAAGTAAACTTAAATCCAACCTGTAAATTTTTTTGACGGGGGGAGAGCAGAACAATTTAAATAATACCTTAGGACTTTCACGAGGTAGAGGGAGAATTTTGTTATTATTGTTGTTTTTCTAAAAAGTTAGTCAATTAAAACAGTTCTATATAAAGTACAATCCTAAAACCCAGCATTAAGAAGGTGCACCAGGGTACGTCTCTTTGAATATGAACCAGCTCATTCTAACAGAATGCTTGGTGGTTGGGTCACCACCACAGAATCCTGACTTTTAGTTCTAATCACACGTCTACACCAGAAGCCAAAACTGTGGATTACCAGAAAAAACAAACACGAGTGGGTGGCCCCCAGAGATGCTATCGGCAGACAGCAGACGAATGATTCCCAACCCTATAGCTCACATGATGGAAGAGGGCCATAGAGAACCCTAGAGAATTTCCATTGCTTGAAAAGAAAAAGTGTTATGGTGATAAAAATGGAAAGCTCTCCACGGAGAATTTCTCTAATATTTGAACTAATTTTTACAGGAATTAAGTTTTTCCACTTGGTCATCCAATGTGAACAATGCAGACAGTATCCTAATCACATAAAAGAGTAGAAGTAGATTTACACTTCTATAGTCTCCATAACCTTGAGGTACAGAGAAACCCATTTTTATAGAAACCCATTTTTAATGTTAAAAAATTTTTAACTTTACATTAGAGTAAGCCCAATATTATTAAACCCCTAGCAAAGGCTCTTCAGAGATTGCTTTTTCTTTTTTTTTCTTTTTTTAACTACAAACACCATTTTACAATTTTTGCAATCAATGGTTTATCAAATGCTGGCTTCTAAAATGCCCCTTTGAGTTCACCGGGAAAAAAACAAACTCCTCAAAGCAAAAACATAAAGCCATACAAAACATTTTAAAAGATTATAAGCAAACAAAAATAACTCCTTAACTCATAATACCAGAAGACATTAAAGAATATATCATTGTTTTAATAACAGTTTTAAAGTGGAAGTAATATCAAATAATTAACTTTTTTGAAGTTTTGATAGGTGAGTTGAGAATATTTATTGTAGCATTGTTTATTGTGGTGTAACTTGTGGAAGTAACCCAAACTTGCACCAGTGAGGGATTAGTTAAATAAATGGCTGTATTTGCCCCACAGAGAAGTACGACGCAGCCACTAAAAGAATGAAGCAGAACTTTAATGACTAATCTGAAAAGATATTCATTAAAACTTGTTACTTTTATAAAGCAAGTTGATCAGCTAAAATGGTGATGGTGGTTGTCTCTGGGGGAGGGGAAGATGAGAAAGGTGAGGATGAAAAAGTACTCTTTTTTGGTAAACCTTATAAAACTGTGTATTTTAAAAATTGGTGTTTATGTGTTTTGGAGGGGCCAGAAAAAGTAATTTATGATATTGTATTTCTTGGGATAGAAGATAGCATAAAGAAAGCAAAAGGACACCCCCAAAATATGTATTATCATACGTAAACATAATAGTCAAGAAAAGCTAGAAAGCTAAAGTATGGGTGGTGGAGTAGTTTACTCTCAAGGGATAAAGGAGTTCAGCAGACAAGAAAATCTACTTCTAGGGTAACAGTGACTAAATAAAATTCCTGATGCATTCTTCTATTTTGATACTTTGCAGGGCCAACAGTACTTTGTTCAAGTCTCAGCTTATAACATGAAAGGATGGGGACCTGCTCAGACCACGACGCCAACATGTGCCTCTCCTTCTAGTAGGTGGTGGTTGTGAACTCCCTCAAGCCTGGCAACAGGCTCCAACTCCCACTCTATCCTCAGGATGTCATTGCCATTCATTCCCTCTCTCCACTGCAGGAGACTAACTCAGGGCAGCATCTGGGCCATATAATGAATGATTTATCTGCAGAAATGCTTCCCCTGGAAGCAACTCAGTGGAATGAAAGGAGATATGTAACCAGCAAGACTAAATTTGGTGCCCATTAACTGTATAGCCTTCAAAGGTTACTGAAACTCTCAAGAGTCTCAATTCAACATCTATAGAATGGGTCTGATCACAGCCTTACCCAGGTCTTTTGTGGGGATATAGTGAAACGGCTCCGTGGCACTGGCTGGCCCAAAATACATAGAGTCCATTTTAGCTCTTATCACCCCTTTTGTGACAGGAACCTAGCAAATCTTACATTCCGTCAGAAGAAAAACTTTCTTACAAACAGGCACTCTGCCACAAATATAACTGATAATATCTGTTGTGGTGGCTGAAAAACCCAGCAAAGCCTCCTCTAATTATTTGAAGTTTAATAATTTATGCCCTGGTATATCTGGTAACTCTTCGTTAACCAGAAAAAAACAATCTCCAAACATATCATATAATGTATTTTTTTGCATAATGAGCCTATTGCTGGTGTTGGAGTTTTTTGGATCTTCACGAATGTGATAGTTAAAAATGGTATAATATGCTTCCTGTGAGTACAAACTGCTACTTCCTTTTTGGAACACAATTTGCCATCTATATCAACTACCATAAGAACATTCATTTCTTTCTAACCCATAATTACACATCTAGGAATTTAACCTAAGAAAACAGAGGCAGACAAACAATTATGGACAAAGATGTGCAGTGCAGCAACATATTGCTACAGTGAAATATCATGTGTGGTGAGAGAACAAGTATTCTGTATTAACTTAATGGTTAAATAAAGTATCATATAGTATCTATACTACAGAACAAAATGGTGTTTTACAAAGCATTCATTGTGTTGAAGAAATTCTTACAGTATAAGCTTTGTGTAAAAAAATGCAAGATTTTTATACAACATTTAAACTGTGAGTTTGACTATAATTAGATAGGTGTGTCTAAATAGAACTCTCCAAATTTAATAGTGGATATCTGAGTTATGAGTTTTATTTTTTATATTTATATACTTTTTGAGTATTATGATAACTCTTTACCCAGGACCAATCACAAATCGGTGGTATACTATGGGGTTTCCCATTCAGTATCTCAATCCTCACAACTATCAGTCATCACTGTTCCATCTTGTGGATAAGCAGCATCTGAGCTAACATCTATAAGACTCATTATATGCTGTGTGTTAATCTAGGAATTTATCATGGGTTAACTCTTTTAATCTTTATAACAAACCTACTGAGGTGAATTTTATTCTTAGACCCATTTTACTGATGAGAGAACTATTAACATAGAGAGGTACATACACACACAGAGCCCCACATCACCAAACTAGCAACCACTGAAGTCAGGTCCAACTCCTCCATCTCCTCTAATAATAAGGAAATAGGGATTCAGAGAGGATGTTGCCTTACTCAAGCTTACAACTCTGGTATGTGGCTAAGCCAGGATCCAAGCCCAAACAGCTCAAGACCCGCTACCTAAACCAGGAGTAACTAGTGTCCCACTATCAGGCAGATAAGCCAACTAAGAACCAGCCAACCATTCCTGACTCCCATCTCTGGTGGATTCAGACAGCTAATCCAGATCATACAGAGCCTTAGATCACTGATACCAGAGACTCTATAAGGCTCCTGAATCCCCTAGCACTTAATGATTTAAGTATTCCAGTCTTATTTGGACATCTTTCTTATTCAAGACTTGTCAGAAATACAAACTGGGAATATTGAAAGATTAAGATAATAAGGGAACCAATCTCTTTCCAAGAAGAAAAGGAAATGGGTACATATTATTGGAAATGGAGGGATAGAAGAAACAGAAAAGAAAAAAAAAAAAGCTAGCCTCAGCTCACTTGAAGGTAGGGCAGTGGGAAACCCACTCCAAATGCACACCCCATGCAAATTCGGATCTGCATGTGGATGCATTTACATATACACATCACATGTCTGGTTCTATAAACAAATTTTATTCAGACACTCTTCCTTACAGCTCATGTGAAGAGCTCTCTCCAAAATGACAAGAACAGTTGTCCAAGACTGGAAGATTCACTTACTTCTTGCTAATTAACATAGCAAAATGGCAGTGCTTTCAAAAACAGCACAATGAATTAGTAGGGGTATCTGGCAAAGAGCTAAAATGCAAACATGTCATTACAGTTGCTGCAGACATGCCATATCACTTGGAAAGAACAATATAAAAACACTCTGGTTCTATTTACAAACAGAGTATGACATTGTGATGTAACATGTATCATTATTCAAATATTTACCAGAAGACAATGTATTCTAACATGACAGAGTAATTGGAAATTGGGTAATATGTTCCAGTAAGCTATAAAACTTTTTTTATATTTTTACAAAAGGCCTTAATGTGTTTTTATAGACTTATGTTATATGGTAGGGTACATAATAAGAGAAAAGGACCCAGACAGGCTTGTCTGAGTTACGATCAGGAAAGCCCTGATATCGCCAGCGAATGTAAGCTCTGCATTGTGTTGCAACTGAAGTGTCTCATTACCAGAACAGTGAACTGTATTATGTGGCACAATCTGCTCTTTTCTTACCACACCAAGTTTATTCCTGTCAGGTTCCTGATTTCTTAATATATTTTCAATTTTCTCCCTCATCCCTAAAGTCTCCTATTTTATGTAGTCGTCAGAACCTTCCAAACATCTATGAGAAAAACTCATTCTTTCCAAAAACCTTGGCATCATGTCCGGCATTCACTCAGGCTGCAATTTAGCATTAGCAATTTTCTAATGTATCATAAAGTCATCAGCTCAAGCTCGCCTCTGATGTAATAGGACTCGGCTGAAACAGCCAGGTCCATTTCATCTCCCCTTGCATTGACAGCAGTATTAACACTCATTAGAATGTATTAGCATGTTCAGGGCCAGGCAGTAATTCAGCCACCCAGGAGTCCTACTGAAGCAAACTATGTTGCTCATCTTATCATAAGGATTTCAGATACATTTATCCAGCTAGGGGAACAAACTCATAATGACCTTTGGAAATCCACAAAAATAATGTTTATTCTCACTGTGCCCAGACAACAGGGACACTACAAAAAGTACTTGGAGTTAATGTCCTCAAACATTTCCAAATTTCCCAATAACAGCCCTTTCCTAGTCCATCCTATCTGAACACCTTCACACAGCTACTCACAATGCCTCACCAAGATTTAATGAGTGTCTCCTATGTGCTCAAAGATAATAAGGGAAACAACCTCTTTCATTACTTCTTTGAAATCTCAGATAACCTAAAAAGACACTCAGAAATTCACTTTACAGAGGAGAAACCTGAGACAAAGAGAAATTAAGTCACAGTTCCTGCCCACAAGGAACAGAGTCTACAGAAGGCACCTATGCCAATTCCCTGTCTCCAGAGTTGACCACAACTAACCCACACCACACAGATGCCAACCAAGCTCTGACCCTCCTTCCCAAAAGAAAAAACAAACATGTCCATGGTATAAGGAAATGAGCATATCAGGGAGAGTCTTATGACTATGTGACAGTCCTGGCCATGCCACCAACCAGTTGAGTAATGTAGAACTGGAATGGGTTTCTGTTGGCCTCGGTCTTGTGAGAGCTAAAATGGAGAAGGGTACATGGGAGAGGGTGGGAAAGAGGAAGGATTAGGATATATCTGGGGCCTCCTTCTTCATAGGGGATCATCTGATACGGTAAGAATGTTTACATACTTGCTACTCAGGGAGTTAACTCCCCGCCAATAAATACCCTTCTTTTTAAGTTATTACTTACACAATGCCTTCTATGTAACATCGTGCTAGATACCTCTTAGACCTCTCATTTAATCCTCACAAAATAATTCAAGGAAGACACTATGCTCCTTTCTCACGTTACAGAGTAGAGACCCTGTGAGTGTAAGTAACTTTCTTCAGTTATAGTCACTAAGCTAGGAATTAGAAGGGCCAGGGTTCACACCCAAGTTTACCTGTCTCCAGGACCTGTGTCTGTCTAAATGTGCTGTACTACTTGGCCTTGGATGGACCAGTGTAGAAGACTTTTACCTAACTTTAACTGTCATGGCACCTAAACAAGGGAGATTCCATATTTTAAAATAAAACTAGGGGGAGGGAATTTGAAAATCATTCCACTAGAATTTAAGCCTCCAATATACTTATGAACAAACTGACTTTTCTAGGAGAAAAAAAAAAAAGTCTAGCGTTTTTAGAAAAAGCATTTTAACTAAGAAGCACCTTCAATTGTTTGTTTCTGAAAGGTTCAGAAAGTAAAACTGGGGGAAGGAAAACAGAGAAGAAGGGATGGACTATGAAATGACTGACTGACCTGCTTAAAAAAAAAAAAAAATCCAGAGTTGGAGACAGCAGAATTACAGACTTGACATTAGTCCCATACGGGTTATTACTCTTGATATCATTATTGCCAAATGGAATGAAAATAGAAGGGGGAGAAAAATCTCAGTGGGTATTGCAATTTAAATTTGCCATGTAAGCTAATACTGTATATTTAGAGACTGAGCAGACAGGGTGGTTGGTGGCTCAGAGTATGTGCAGGAGCTGCCGTGCCAGCTAACCAAAGCAGACATTCATTAGAGCAAAATGTAGATTTCCATTTCTTGGCATCTGACATGGGCTCTTTCCTTGGAAAGAAATGTCAATTTGGCCAAAAGTGTGAAACCTACAATAAAAGCATTGGGACTGTAGATTTCATCTAGTCTGCACATTCCCACACCCCCTTCTTTCCTACTGTGGAAATCCAGTTGAGACCTGGGGTGCTAAGTGGAGAGATGGCAGGGGAACTGATTAGGACACTGGGTGCTGAAAGGAGAATAAGGAGCTGGGGGAGGGGAAATTGGACTCCCAAATTCCCCATTTTCTTTTGGCTTTCCATTACCATTTTCTTGTGCCCTAAAACTGCCCAACATGAGAAACCAACCACAATTACTGTTTTGCACAGGGCCCTGAACAATGGCAGCCTCCAAACCCTTGGCACTGCTTGCTAGCTGTGCAAATGCTGGGTGCTTATCCACAGAGTCTGTGGGCAGCATGAGCAAAACTCGGCTCCCAAGGCAGGGCTGGGGAGAGGCCTCCCCTGCTTTAAAATTTCACTCTGTTTGTTTCTTTTGTTCAATAGACTGGAAAGACTATGACGACAGAGAGCCCAGACACAAGGGACAGAGTGAAGTTTTGGAAGGTCTGCTGCAGCAGGTCCGAGCCCTTCATCAGCATTACAGTTGCCGAGGTAAGGATAAAAATCTGCACTGGGCCATCGACTGAGGTCTCGGTGGCGCCGGTAATTTTAGCAGTTTCCTAACTGGGTCATACCTTCTCATTCATCAGGGAGAAAGAGATATTAATATTTGTACATCTGGAATCACTTTACAGCACTATCTTGCTTTAACCCTTCAGAAAAGATTTCCCTCTCCTTCCTCCCTTTCTCTCTCACCCTCTCTTTATAAGAATAGTTTGAAAACAAGCACAAGAAAAACAGCAGCTGCCATTAGTTCCCTTCCCTTTGAACTGCCCCTTTGCAAACCTCCTCAGTGTGCTGGGTCTTGAGTATATTCACCCTAAAAAGTTTCACCTCTGAAGCAAACTCTGTGAGCATCCTTGAGGAAGCATAACCATTTATAGCAGCAACAAAAATAATAAACCTTTGTGTATACTTCCAATAAAGTTTACATGCAATGTCACATCCAATATCTCTCTTCCATCCTCATTTTGGCAATTACCACTGAGGCTAAGTTACTTGACCAAGGTCACAATGCTAGGAAAAGACAGAATCAACATAGCAACTGAGGTTTTCTGTCTCCAAGCCCAGCCTCATTGTCACACCTCATTTTTTGGTCTCCCATCCTTACTTACATCAGGACTGGGCCTTGGACTTTAACCTCACCCTGAATTTTAATCTTCCCCTGTACTATTGCTCAAGACCAAGTAGAGCATACCTTCCACAGACCTGCCAACTACACCCAGAAAATCTCTCGAGGAGCTTTTGAAAGCTTCTCTTCTACTTGGACTGTTCCAATGGGACAGGGTCGGATTTCTGATCTGTGTAATGATTCGTGGAACAGGCACTTAGTTTTATTTGGAGAATTAAAGCCTCCATAAAGTTTTCATTTTCCATGCTCCTTCACCCACCAGATCGCCAACCACATTGCACTCCCTAGATTCAGGGCACTGCTGGACCTGGGAGGTAAGAAATCGATGGTTGAGATGAAGAGATGCTAGTTGAGTTCTGATAAGGTGTAAACAAAATGTTATTCCCAATTACTGTAGAACTATGATAACTGTAGAAATGTTGGCTATAACTAGAAATGAGGACACACATTTGCAAGAAAATATTGTCCTAATGAATGGTTCATTAGGAGAGTTAAATATGCATGGAAGAAGCCTGAGAAGGAAACCCCAGAGGGATTTCATTCCCAGAACTTTAGGAAAACTTTATCCAGATCAGAGCCTTCAACATTCCACACTACGCAAGGTGCACTCAATTCTCAGTTATCTAGAGTCCATTTAACCAGATGAGGCATTACCTAGAAGAACATTATTTTCTTGCAAATATTAATACTCAGTTCTAGCTATAGTCAAAATTTCCAAAGGGCTTTATTGTCATAGTTAAACAGTAACTGAGAACAACTTTTTGCTAATGCGAAGTATGACCATCTTAACACCTACTTAAAACTCAGCTAGCATCTCTTAGTTTCAACCATAGATTTCTTACTTCACTTTCTCCTTTCCTGATTCTTCATCATTCTCCTGCCCATTGGTTCCTGTATGGCAGGCAAAGGTAATAAAGCAATGGAAAGGTAATTATTTGCGATTCATAAGCCACATTTTGTTTGATCTTTATCAGAGGGGGAAAGATAAAACTACTCATGAGGATAAGGGAATATTATTTGTATTACCTAAGGATTTAGATGCTCTCCCCATTACTATTGGATTACTATTCAGTGGTCAAGAAATGATTGTCTAGACAGCCCAATTATTTCTATGGTTTCCATCAACTTTATCATGTGCATGCATTTCCTCACATGGATGTAAACATATGTGGACTATCGGAAAGACTGATTAAGGCATAAAGTAGAACTTCCCAAAAAGGAGGATTATTTTTTATATTGAAATATGCTCTGGATACTTAAACAGTACCCAAGTGCATTCCAAAGAACAGTGGTCCTATAGGATGCTCAGCTATTCTCCAGTTGTATCAATTTTCTCTCAATACAATCAGATAACATTACTATTGTTTCAACTGCACCTTCTTAAAGACACTTCTCATGGAGCCCTTTTACCTCCTCCAATCTAGACTGGTTACTGGCTGCCTCTGTGTCTGGTGAGCAGCTGTCACCCTAAGATCTCCTTTCACCACTATGTTGAGGACTCTTCATGCCACTCTCCAATATTAGATTTCTTCTTTTTTTTAATCCCATATCTTTCTTTTTCTTGGGTTAGTCTCTCATTTGGGGAAGCCTTTTCTCTGGCAGCTTCCTGAGAGGATACTTGGGAGCTAACTTTTGGATACAATGAATGTCTAAAGATTTGTTCTAGTTATTCTACTTAACATTTATTTAAGGATTTGGATAAGTATGGAATTCACCATTGAAATAATTTTCCTTCAGACCTCACTGTCTTCTAGCTTTTGGTCTGATTGCAGTTTTGTATAAAACCTATTTTTTCTGCTCTCTAAGGTTTTAAGTTTTCTTTTTAAATTCAGTATTCTAAAATTTCACTATTATGTGCCTTTGCGTGGCTCTATTGTTGTCCTTTGTGTTGCACACTTGGCAAGCCCTTTCAATATGGAAGGCACCTTCAATTAGGGGATATTTTCTTAAATTATTTGTTCCCTTTTCTCCATTCTCCCTACAAGAGCTCTTATTCAGATGTTGAACCTCAGAGACCAGCCCTTTATTTTTCCTTTTTCCCCCTCCCTCTACTCCTTTCCATCCCGTGTCCTTTTAAATTTCCCCAACTTTATTTTCTAAGCTTTCTATTATGTCTTTCAGACTTTGATAACATGTATTTTTTTAGAGAGAGAGAGGAAGGGAGAGAGAGAGGGGAAGGGAGAGAGGTTATTGGTGCTGTTAAGTCTTGTATGTGCCTTGACCAGGGATCAAACCTGCAACCTTGGTGTATCAGGATAACACTCTAACCAACTGCGCTATCCAGCCAGGACTTTGATAAAATATTTTTAATTTCCAATGCTCTGTTTTATTCTCTGAATATTTCTCTTCCAGATTCCTATCGTTTTTATGAGGCAATGTCTTTTCTTATTTCTAAGGCTATTAATGATAGGCATTGTTTCATTTTATATTTTCTTTTCTCAGCATAGTCTCTCCTCTAAAATGCTCTTTTATTTCTTTGGGTTTGGCATCTGTCTTTCCTGTTAACCTGTTCTTTGCAACTCCCTGGTGATCCTTATACATGTGCTCAGATTTAACAGACGGGAACTCAACAGCTATTGGGAAGTTCTGAGCACTAAGGCTCTTTACTTACAGGCTTCACTGTAAGGTGATCTAGCATGGCCTTATCTTTAGGAAAGCAGTGAAGCCAATGTCAGAATCTTTAGGTACCTTCTCTTTGGCCACAGAAGTTTCTTTCCAGTATCCTGCCTGGAGGAAATAAGTTTGAATACCAATGTTCTAAGAGCCCAGTGGGGAAATATTCTGTATGGAAACTTTCATTTAATCCACTTGTTTTTGAGTACAAAACACCTCCTCCCCACCCATTAACTGTACCCTGTGTTTCCCACTCTAAAGACCCGTTTTTGTGCTTTCCAGAGAATATGACTCTTTTTTCTAGAGAGGGGAAAGGGTATCTGTCTACCTAAACAGAGTCGCAGAGGATATCTAGAAGTCTAACTACTTTCTAAACAGACTTAAACACATCCCCCTGATTTTAGCTCCATGTTCACCCCCAACTTCCAGCAGTATATGGTGCCCACAGGGTGAGTCAGGTTACTTCTCATCTTTCTCCACTGCTGGCTTAGGATTCATCTTTCTCAAGTCTGCTAAATCCATCTGTCCATCTGCTTTCCAGCTACCAAAATTCACTTGCTTTTGTCTCCTGTCCCATCTCATTGTCTTTATAGATTTATGTCTTTGTCTTTATAGATTTTTAAAATCTTTTTGCTCTGCATTTTGTGAGGTTTAAGGAGAGAGCGGTATGTAATGAATGTGTTCAATATGCTGCTTTAACCGGAAGTCCCAGCAGCATCATTTTCAAGCAGGATATGACCAGCTGAATTCATGTTCAAGTCAGAAAAAAATGCTTTTGCTTTGTTCTGCCAGGAATAACTGTTACCAGCTCAAGCTTGAAGCTGGCATGAATGCTTGTGTCAGCTCACTCCCAACTGCTCCTATAGGATCATGGGCAGAATCACACTGGGCCTCCGCCATGGGCCATCACCCAGGATTCCATGTCTAACAGCACCAATATGGACCATATTCTCATCCCCACTGACAGATGTGTCAAAAGTTTGATGATGGCCCAACCTCAGCTTCCCTTCATTACATTGAAGATAAGAATTAGAATCAGTGATCATCTCATTCAGCTCCATAGAGCCCTGTTTGCAAAGAAGTCTACTGCTTTTGTCAGGGAGAGCTCCAGGTTGTAAACAGAAGAGCTCAACAGATGCAATGGGTGATTTGCTCACCACGGTAGCCACAAAACCTTGCACACAGTAGTGTCTCAACAAATACTTATTCAGTGAATGAATGTCTCCGTTTTTCTGGGTACTGGTGTTTTTTTACCTTGGACAACTCACTTAACCTTTCTGTCTCAATTTTTCTCCTGAATAAGGATAATAATCATACCTAAACTATGTTTGTAACCCTCACATATGCTGGAAAAAAAAACCTTCCTAGAATGCTAGCAGTGATTATAATAAAGTGGCAGGATGATATGGGTGGGATTTTGTTTTTTATTTTCTATTCTCCACATTTTCTGTAATATACCTATATTAATTTTACTAGTATAATGAAAAAAAATTTAGTGGACTATCCCACCTTATAATAAACCGCTGATACAGAGAGGATAAACAAAACACCCCAGTGGTTTCCCCTGGAGTTATGTTACTCATGGCCAACATTTTTGAGGATCTGTTCATTGAATTAACCACTGGCATCTCAAGATACAAAAGTTTCTTGTAGGAATGAATGAGCTGAATCCCTACATGAGACTGAGGATAACACTGAGGAGACAGGGGAGTAGAAGGCAGGAAGGAGGGAAGAAGGTACTGGGAGTGTTTCCTGCCAATGGAATTTACACTGTATTTTTTTCTGTGTTCCAGAAACTTCAAAATTACAAACCACAGGCCGCAAGCAGTCAGTCTCAAGGAGCCTAAAACACCTATTCCATTCCTCAAACAAGTTTGTGAAGACCTTGAAGCGGTGGGTCCTATAGTTTGTTTTTTCAGAAAGTTTTAACTTCTCAGGAATCAGCTGGTTTTGGTTCTGGGTAGAAACTAAGTTGAAATTACTTTCTGTTATTAAAAGAATATGAAGTTCATACCTCTTATTTCCCTCCACTTTTTCAGCCATCCTTCCACCCTACCGCCACTCCTCTGGCAACTATCAGTGTGATCTCTTTCTATGAGTCTGTTGCTGTTTTGTTTTGTTCATTTTTCTTTATTAGATTCCACATATAAGTGAAATCATTCGGTATTTGTCCTTCTCTGTCTAACTTATTTCACTTAGCATATAAACCTCTAGGTCAGGGGTGGGCAAACTTTTTGACTCGAGGGCCACAATGGGTTCTTAAACTGGACCGGAGGGCCAGAACAAAAGCATGGATGGAGTGTTTGTGCGAACTAATATAAATTCAAAGTAAACATCATTACATAAAAGGGTACGGTCTTTTTTTTTTTTTTAGTTTTATTCATTTCAAACGGGCCGGATCCGGCCCGCGGGCTGTAGTCTGCCCACTGCTGCTCTAGGTCCATCCATGTTGTTGCAAATGACAAGATTTGTTTTTCTTTTTTTTTTAATCATGGTGATCACTTCATAAGTATATAAATATTGAATAGTTATGTTATATACCAGAAACTCATAATATTGTATGTTTACCATATTTTAATTTTTAATAGATCTATCACATTTTTTAAAAAGAATATGAAGTTCATTTTTCTTCTGAGAATTTGAACAAGATAGTAATTTCTCTGAGTTTTGAACAGTGAACTTGTGATTCTTAGCAAGAATACGCTCATAGATATATTTTAAGTTATCCTTTTCATGTCCAAAAACATTTTACCATGATTGAGGCTTGGTAGAGGAAAATGGTGGAGGACAATTTTTATTTTGCCTTTTCTTTTTAGGGGACTCTACATAGCCGTTATATTTTATTACAAAGATAATATGTTAGTCACCAATGAAGATCAAATACCAATCGTTGAAATAGATGACTCTCACACCAGTTCCATCACACAAGATTTTCTGTGGTTCACGAAGGTATATTGAGTTTGATTTTATTTACTCCCACTTTGCACCAATGTTACAGCACACAAATCTCTGAAACCTTAGTTACGGGGTCTCCAGTGATCAAAGTATTGGGGTGGGAGTAAATTTCCTAAAAGGTCTTTCAGTTCTGATATGCCCTATGTCATACAAAATGCCAAAACAGTGTCTACGCTACATTTTCAAAGCAAAGAAGCTTGCATCCTGTCAGATTGTGTCTCTACTATTCTGAGTTATGGGATCGTTTGGCAAAGACTAAACTGTGGATCTGACTGTTTCATTAACATTCAGATCTTTTTCCAATTGGACTGAGATCAAAAAGTTGTTTCACCCATATCTGCAAATGGACTAGAGAACAAACATCAGGGGTCAGGTTTCCTTCTCCCTGCTGTGCTTTGATGCCACAACCTAAATCATGTACTGGCTTGGATGATGATATGACCTTGTGACTTCTTTTGCAGCTGTCTTGTATGTGGGAAGATATAAGGTGGTTAAGGCAAAGTTTGCCTATCTCCATGTCCTCATCCACAGTACTGCAAACTCGGCAGAAGATGCTCGCAGCAACAGCCCAGCTACAGGTGAGGGGCCAGGTTTCAACCCAGACCTCGACAGAAATCTGAGAAAAACTTGTTAATTCCATTCCAATCTGACCCGGAAAGGAAATGGTGAGATCCTCTCTCTTTCAGAGCCCATGAAGCATATGAAGGACTCTCAGTTTGAGCTGCTGCACACCTGCTCACGTAGGGAACCTGTGCCTTTAGCAGTCTCTTGGAAGAGAAGCAGGGGTCTCTCTTAAAGAGTCTAAGAGTGACCCCCAAACAAGAAGTAAGAAGACTTGATTTCTGGATTTGATATTAATAAGCCAACTCATTTCTCCTTGCTAGGTCTCAGTTTTATCACTTGCAAAATAAAAGGAGTTTGAGTAGATAACCTGAAGAGCCCTTGCTGCTCTGGCATCCTGTGCCTTTATGAGTGTATGGAGATGGAGAAATAGACCAAGGAGATATTTTGAGGTGTTTCTTGGCTTGGTGCTTTTAGTAAAACAAAGGTATTTGCATACATTTTTGCTTACTTAAAGCAAAACAAAAGCTTACTTATAACCATGAATGTATTCATCTATCTGTATACCAACCCAGTGGTCAGCAAACTCATTAGTCAACAGAGCCAAATATCAACAGTACAACGACTGAAATTTCTTTTGAGAGCCACATTTTTTTAATTTAAACTATATAGGTAGGCACATTGGTATTAACTTAATTAGGGCACTCCTAAGGCTTAGGAAGAGCCACACTCAAGGGGCCAAAGAGCCGCATGTAGCTCGAGAGCCGCAGTTTGCCAACCATGGTACTAACCTAATCAGATCAGGTCTCTAATCCCTACAAGAATATTTATAGATTACAGAGTCCCTCCTAGAGTTTGTGTTCTAACCAAGCTCTTCTGGATTTTCCTCTCATTGTTTTCTGACATTCCCTGAATTTGTGGTTCCTAACAGAAAAACATCTGCTATATGGAACTAGGGTCTTTAAGAGATCTCTGAGCCTTTAACAGTAATGGGCATCTACCTACAAAGCTATCAGTTACATCAACCCCAGAAATATGCATAACAGGAATCTATGTACACTGTATTTAGCCAGGCTATCCTAGCCAAGGCATAAAAATAGGGTCATAACAAAAAAAAAAAAATTCTACAGCTCCACCACCACCTGCAATTACAGGAACTTCATTTCTTGACCCACGCAATAAGTCAACTTCCTGCAATAATAATTATTGTGTTGCTATTATAAGTAATTCTGCAAAGTAACTCTTACCTTTAAGAATGCTCCGTGCTATGTTCCATTACATAAGTGGTTTACTGCCTTGTGTCCTCACTGGCCTCAGATATTTTAGTAAACAGTGCTCTCCATTTCAACTCTCTTGATTGCAGAATCTTCCCCTTCAACTCAAGAAAAAGTTCTTGGAGCTTGGCCATGATGACTATGCTCAATGTGAAGCACTCCTTTCCTTTCATCACTGATCAGCTTAAATTAGACCAATTCACTGTACCTCAAACTGCTCCTTCATTAGGATAAAGTTCTTTCCCAGGAGGCTCAGAGCCCTTATTGGATGGACTCTCTCATTAGCCCACCATACAGCCCAGACATGCTTGGATCACAGACTGAATAACCTTAGGATTTCAAATGGAGCTCTTTGATTCTATGTTTATTGAAGGCTTCCTAAAACACTTTCATCTGATATCAGTAACACTGGAAGAATCAGACCGTCACAAGCCAGTGCAGTTAGATGCTAAGGAACTAAAGGGAAGCTGTGATGGTCAGTGTTCCCTACTCAACTACTCCCACTGCAATAGCTCTTGGATTTCCTTGGCCCCACAACTTTTTGTAATGCATCAGCCGCCTTCTGAGGAATTTCCCTCTTTGTCTAGCTTATATTCCTTGGCCCATCATAATCACTCCCTTGAAAATATTCTAAATTTCTGGCCACTGTCTCCTTCCATATTATTTATTTGGAAAAATCCCAAGTCTGGATGAATCCAACATGTCTATACTGAAGTATAGTTGTATACTGCTATAGAAAAAAATCACCAAAAAGGTGGGGGAGGGGGGGACAGTTGACTGGCTTTATGTTAAATTCACTACTACAATTCCCACATATAATGTTACCTAGTGATCACATTCCATTTCTCTACTAAATGCACTTTCCCAAACTATAAAACAACTATTTAAAACTGTCTCCATTATCCCACATCCCTTCACCTTCCCCACACTCATTACAGATCAGCTGATGACTTCACTATATAATTCATTAATAAATAAGAATTAATTATTTTCCATCATCAGATTTAAAAGCTTCCTTCCACAGACCCTACTTTCTCTTCCTTCCTATTCCAATAAATAGTCTCACTCCTCCTACCAAAGGCTTCTCCCTCAAATGTGCTCTGACTTCTTATTTAAACACTAGTAGCCCTGCACATGAATCCATGCACCAGTAGCTCACCAGTAGCTCGCTGCTGCCCTCCAGTAGCTCTCCATCCACTACCCTGCCCTCCTGCAGCTCTCCCCGCCCCCCTTCCCCCCCCTCCCCCCCCCCATAACTTGCAGCCCTGCCCCTCCTGTAGCTCTCCGCCACCCACTTGTAGCTCGCTGCCCCACCCTCCTTCTGATCCGTGATCTGGTCATTAAGCAGTCGGGTGCACATTACATCTTTATCATACGGGATAAATCAAGTCTCTCCAGTTTAACCTCACCTCAAATCCCTTCCTCAACCCCACAAACCCCTTCAACTACCAAACTCTCTTCTCTTCCTTAGACCCAAAGTTCTTGAAACTCCTTCTCCACTTACTTCCTCACTTCCCATTTAGTACTATTGTTTATTAATTATTGTATTATATTCCATATGAACAACTATAAAACTACTTTTGTTCCAACCTATATTGAAGCCACTTGATTTGTTGTTGTTGTTTAGGGGGTGGGGGACAAAGGGGGCAGTTACAAGCATAGAAAAACTTTTCAAAAGAGAAAGAAAAAAAATAAAAAAAATAAGTGATGCTCACTTAATATTTTATGTCTCTTTACTAACCTAACATTTTTTTATAATGCTCTGAGGAAACTAAAAATACATTATTAAATAGCTTGGTTGGCATAAGCCACAGACAAAAGATTCTGACCATGCCATTCCCTTACTCACACTCTTCCAAGACTGGCCCATTTTAATACCATTTATCATCACACCAAAAAAATTAAGATACCTAGGAATAAACTTAACTAAAGAGGCAAAAGACCTCTACTCAGAAAGCTACAGGACATTGAAAAAAGAGATAGAGGAAGACATAAACAGATGGAAGAACATACCATGTTCATGGATTGGTAGAATCAACATCATTAAAATGTCCATACTACCCAAAGCAATCTATAAATTCAACGCACTTCCCATTAAAATACCAATGGCATATTTCACAGACCTAGAACGGACGCTCCAAAAATTCATCTGGAATAAAAAAAGACCCCGAATAGCTGCAGCGATCCTGAGAAAGAACAAAGTAGGTGGGATCTCAATACCAGATATCAAGCTGTATTACAAAGCCACTGTTCTCAAAACTGCCTGGTACTGGCACAAGAACAGAAATATAGGTCAATGGAATAGGATAGAGAACCCAGAAATCAACCCGAACCAATATGCTCAATTAATATTTGACAAAGGAGTCAAGAACATACACTGGAGTCAAGACAGTCTCTTCAATAAATGGTGTTGGGAAAATTGGACAGATACATGCAAAAAAATGAAACTAGACCACCAACTTACACCATACACAAAAATAAACTCAAAATGGATAAAGGACCTGAACGTAAGACGGGAAACCATAAAAATACTAGAAGAATCCAAAGGCAACAAAAATCTCGGACATATGCCAAAGCAATTTCTTCACTGATACTGCTCCTCGGGCATTGGAAACTAAAGAGAAAATAAACAAGTGGGACTACATCAAAATAAAAAGTTTTTGCACAGCAAAAGAAACCATCAACAAAACAACAAGAAAGCCCACTGCATGGGAGAACATATTTGCCAATGTAATCACCGATAAAGGTTTAATCTCCAACATTTATAGGGAACTCATACAACTTAACAAAAGGAAGATAAACAATCCAATCAAAAAATGGGCAAAGGACCTAAATAGACACTTTTCAAAAGAGGACATTCAGAAAGCCAAGAGACATATGTAAACATGCTCAAAGTCACTAATCATCTGAGAGATGCACATCAAAACAACAATGAGGTATCATCTCACACCTGTCAGAATGGCTATCATCAACAAATCAACAAATGACAAGTGCTGGAGAGGATGCGGAGAAAAGGGAACACTCGTGAACTGCTGGTGGGAATGCAGACTGGTGCAGCCACTATGGAAGACAGTATGGAGTTTCCTCAAAAAGTTAAAAATGGAACTCCCATTAGACCTACTGATCCCACTTCTAGGAATATATCCCAAGAAATCAGAAACACCAATCAGAAAGGATATATGCATCCCTATGTTCATAGCAGCACAATTTACCATAGCTAAGATCTGGAAACAGCCTAAGTGCCCATCAGCAGATGAATGAATTAGAAAACTGTGGTACATCTACACAACGGAATACTATGCTGCTGTAAAAAAGAAGGAATTCTTACCATTTGCAACAGCATGAATGGAACTGGAGAGCATTATGCTAAGTGAAATAAGCCAGTCAATGAAAGAAAAATACCACATGATCTCACTCATTTATGGATAATAAAAGACCATTATAAACTGATGAACGAAAATAGACAGAGGCAGAGCAGCATCGAACAGACACTCAAACTACAGCGGGAAGGCCGGGGAGGGTTGGGGGCTGGGAGGGGAAGTAAGAGATCAACCGAAGGACTTGTATGCATGCATATAAGCATAACCAATGGACATAAGACACTGGGGGGTAGGGGAGGCCAGGGGAATGTCAAGGGGGGAGGGAGGAAGGAGACATATGTAATACTCTTTGTAATACTTTAAGCCAGGGATCCTCAAACTATGGCCCGCAGGCCACATGCAAATACAAATATTGTATTTATTCCCGTTTTTGTTTTTTTACTTCAAAATAAGATATGTGCAGTGTGCATAGGAATTTGTTCATAGTTTTTTTTTAAACTATAGTCCGGCCCTCCAACGGTCTGAGGGACATTGAACCGGACCCCTGTTTAAAAAGTTTGAGGACCCCTGCTTTAAGCAATAAAACAAAATTAAAAAAAAAAAAAAAGAATGGCCCATTTTATCAAGGCACACAAAGGTCTTCATCACCATCTTTCTTCCCATCCTCTGTTTCCATACACCCTGACTTGTCTTCATCACAGTGCCTACCAACCACTATGCATTCTTGCCTCTTGCCTTGTTTTCCAGTTTCTGCTCTATACTGAGATCCTTTACTACATAATACACACACACACACACACACACACACACACACATAAATAAAAGCCTAAGATACCAAACGACCTAACAACTGAATGACCAAACGACTGAATGACCATTCACTATGACACGCACTGACCACCAAGGGCAGACGCTCAATGCAGGAGCTGACCCCTGGTGGCCAGTGCATTCCCACAGCCAACCTTCCGCGGCCGGCCAACCTCCCATGGCTGGCCAACCTCTCGCAGTCCCTCCTCCAAACTGGCCAGCCCCATCAGCCCTGATCAAGGTGGCCAGCCAACCTCCCTCAGCCCCTCCCCTTGGCCAGCTGGCCAACCTACCATGGCCCTTCCCCCCAGCCAATCTCCCTCTGCCTTGATAGGCCCCAATCGCCGGCCGGGCCGAGAGAACCCACCCATGCACGACTTCGTCCACTGGGCCTCTAGTAATAAATAATAATCATGAAACAACAGCTTTTGTTTATTTAATAGAACAGATGACAGGCACTGTGCTAAGAGTTTTATAAACTATATCTCATTTAATCTTCACCACACCCTGATGAGAAAGTACTATTATTGATATTAGTTTAACATGATAAAACTGTGGGCTGGGAAGGTTAAATAACTTGCCTAACATCACACAAATAGGAAGTAGCAGAGTCTGGATACAAATACAAATCTACATAACTCCAAAGTCTGCATTCTTTCTAATACTTCATCATCTTATTATGTGTTCATTTACAAAAGCAGACAAAAATTTCAAATAGAAGATATTAATCCACATTATAATTTTTCTTTAAAAAGTAAAATTCTATTCTGCATCATTTGGAACCTATTTAGAAGTGACTTTAATTTGATTAATATTACCTAGGCAAGAGGAGAGACAAGTATTTTCCAGTATTTGGACTTAAAAAATAAAAGAGAAAGCTTGTAAGTGGCTATGGCCCCACATTGTTTTTCCTACTCTTAGGAAAATGACAGAGGCCCCAAGAGGCAGAAGTGTACATTGCTCTTACATTAAGAGGTGTCCAGACTACTTATCCTCAAAATATAGTAATAATCTGACACTGTAGATTGGATTACATTAAACTGTTCTCCTTCACCACTTTTAGAAATGAGTGTTAGTGAGTAAAAGTCAGGTAACAATTTATTCAAACTATGTCTTTTTCATTTTTCAAGCTGGAGGAAAGTTTGCCCAAAATTTTACTCTTTTTTTTTTTAGGACTTCATATTGCCACTCTGGACTTCCTTCAACTTCCCGTTGAAGGTCTGACTAAAGATCTCTAAATATTGTGTCTCTGTCTAGGGCTATTGACAGGCTTGTGATTTATTCTGGTTATAACCAAGATGCATTCCTATGAGCCATCAAGTGACTTTTATTCCTCTTTATCTTTTAGGATCATCAGGGTTCCCAAATCTCCTAATGTTTATTGCATGACAGGTACTAAAGTGGTCTTTTTATCCTTTAGGTCCTAAAGAAGCTCAAATTTGCCCCCTTGGAATAGTTGCAATTTATTTTCATAAGGATATTCTGCTTTTAAGTTGGTTGCTCCCTAGAGCTGGCTATCTAACCCAATCTGATATCAATAAAGAATTTAAGGAAGACTTTTAAAGTGCTTTCTTATAGTAAACCACTGATAATAACTACTTTAAAAATGACCATCTCATTCAATGTCTACACAGCAGCTTTGGTTTAAAGTAAATTGTATTTTCCAGTGTCCTAACAATAATATGTTAATTCAGTCAACAAAAAGTTATTGAGCTCTTACTATGTGCCAGGAACCCCGAGACACAGAGACAAAACAACCAAGATCTCATGACATATCCTATATAATAAAGAGCTAATATGCAAATAGTCCTTGTGCCGGGGGACCTGGGGCCGGGGTCTTGAGGCCAGGCCGGGGGACCTGAGGCTGTGCCCCGCACCTGGCAGGGCTTGACGGGGGACCTGAGGCCGTGCCCCCCACCCTGGCGCCAGGGCATGGAGACCTGAGGCCGTGCTCCTCGCCCTGGCGCTGAGCTGGGGGACCTGAAGCTGCACCAGGTGACCTAAGGCCGCACCCCCTGCCCAGCAGGGCTTGATAGGGGACCTGAGGCTGTGCCCCCCCTGCCCAGCATGGCTTGACAGGAGAACTGAAGCTGCACCCCCTGCCTGGTGGGGCTTGACGGGGGACCTGAGGCTGTACCCCCTGCCCAGCACCGGGCTGGGGGACCTGAGGCTGTTATTAAATAGCTTGATTGGGGTGGGGCCGGCCGGGTCTGGGTCTCACATGATTTCAAGGTGCACGCGGGTGGGCGGGGACTTGACTCTGGGTCCCACAGCATGCCCCAGACTCTGACAGGAGGGAGATTTTCATATACATTTTACTAATTTTGTTTCATCTCTGACACTTCTATTATAGAGAAAGGGCAAATAGCAATATTAAAGTATTTCCTCTAATTAATTCCCTTTTAATGTGCATGAGTTTCGTGCACCAGGCCACTAGTATATCAATATGCAAGGAGACCACAGTCAGGCTAAGACACAAGTTTGTACAGGAAACAATAGGGGACAAAAGAGGAGATGGTAAATTCTACTTGAGAGAGTTGGGAAAGTCCTTTCAGAGATGGTGAAACATGGACTGAGCCTTGAAAATGATTAAATGTAAGCCAGGGTGGGATTCCAATTAGAGCAGTAAAGAACATTTACAAACTTGAGAGTATACAAAATATTTTCTCATGTAATCCCCCCAAAACTCTATAAAGTAAGGATTAGGTTAAGGGATATTTGAACTGTAAGGATCCTTAATATTAGATGATGAAAATCAGGGCTTAAGAGAGTAACAATTTTTCAGAAGTCTAAGAGTTAATGAACAGCAGCCAGCCCTGAAATTCAACACCAGTATAACTAAAGGCTTAATAGCAGTGGTGTGCTGGAGCCAACCTGCACTGGCTTAGGAAAGCCAACTGTTAAATATTCAGGAATTTTGAAAGCCTGTTATCAAACCCTAGAAGCTTGAAATCAGCTTATGGTGGGAGTATTTACACCACAGAAATTGGCATATCCTATAAATCAGTTATTTTTTATATAGACAGTTTACCAGCATACCACTGCTGTTGGCCAGTATTACTTTGCAGCAAACTACTACATAGGACAGGCTTAAAAGGCCTTACCCCAGTGGTTCTCAACCTTCTGGCCCTTTAAATACAGTTCCTCATGTTGTGACCCAAGCATAAAATTATTTTCGTTGCTACTTCATAACTGTAATGTTGCTACTTTTATGAATCGTAATGTAAATATCTGATATTCAGGATGGTCTTAGGCGACCCCTGTAAAAGGGTCGTTTGACCACCAAAGGGGTCGCAACCCACAGGTTGAGAACCACTGCCTTACCCAGTTACTTCTCTGTGATCTGGAAGTCAATTATTGAACAAGAATAATCTAAGTGATTAGGCCATTGTTAAAAAATAGTAATCCTGCCAACTCAATTTTCAAATGTCAATAATTATTTGTGAAATTTCTTCCTTATGTGTCCTGTCCTTGTGAATTAAAAAAAAAAAAATTAAGACACAGTCCCTACCTATTAGGGGATATTCCAATATTTTGGTAGATGTGGATACTGAGTAGTTAGTTGGCTCATTCATTTTTATTTTTAGGTCATCCTTGTTACTTTTACAAATTCCAGTTCTACTTCTGCTCTCTGGCTAACAGGTTATCTCATCAGTGTTTATGTAAGCTCACAAAAATAACAGCTAGGAGTTCTAAGATGGTTTATAATTTTTAAAAACCATAGATATTCAAAGTAAAAGGATATTTTATTCTATTCCTCTCAGTGCTCTTCAAACCCTCATATTTGTGACAGTTTATTTTAATAACATCTACCTGGGCCCTTCCACGTTTAATGCAGCATCCTTCCCTTCCTACCTTTCTGAAAGCATTGTCTGCCACAGTTGACCTAGCTCATGAACAATTTCAACAAAGTTTTAAATAAATAGAACTCCCTGAAATGCAGGTAAATTAAACCAGGCCAATCTCCCAATTAAAGTATCTTGAAGGGAATGTGCAGTCATTTGGGACCTGTACAATGTGCTACATTGTCAATTCACTTCTTCATTTTAAACAACCCCACTTCTCACCAGTGTACTGTAGATCGCTTGAAAACTCCACAAGCAGCATACTTGAAATATCAGGCATTTTTCTTTAAAACATCTGGGTTTCTCTTCAAGTGCCAGTGACTGAGGTTTATGTGCTGGTGTGTCTATGTGGGTAAGAGATATTTACAGGTATTGAATTTGCTTAAAAAACTTAATTTTTGTGTCTCTTGCTATAATCTTTGCAGGCTTATGGGTGAAGACATTTTCTTTGAGCTTCTGTTAAGTACATTTCTATGATGCCACATTTTCTAGGATTAAGTCTGCTAAAAGAACAACAACACACAGCTTCTCAGAAACATCAGATAATTATTTAGTGTCTTTTGTTGCAGTTATGTTGCTTTGTTTGTACATCACATAAGCTACCAGAAATTTATTTGCTTCTAGAATTTACTTGGAACACACAATTTGGGAAGAGTTTACTATGAGCCCATTAAAGACCGGCATGGAAACATCCTGATAGTCACCATCAGAGAGGTGGAGATGCTCTATTCATTTTTTAATGGCAAATGGATGCAGATCTCAAAGCTGCAAAGCCAGAGGAAGTCTCTGTCAACACCTGAGGAACCAACAGCTTTAGACATTTTACTGATAACCATCCAGGTATGTAGTCTTTTCAATTTCCTAATATATTTAAAGTTCCAAACACACTTATTGAGGCTCTAATGAAATACACCAAAATCTATTTACATATGCAATGATGAAGTGGAGAGGTCCAGAGACATGTCATGGTTTATATTCCACACATTGGAAAGATTCAGAAGCTTGTTTTCATTTTATCTAACTTTCCCAATCCGGAATTCAAGTATTGGCACCTTGAGGATGCCCCTGACCCAATGAACCAATGAGAAACAATGAGACAAATATTTGAGCAGGGATCTACACATAGTATAATCAAAACATTAAACCAATAACTGAATGTACTACAATAATAATACATTTCTAAACTATATATGTATTTGTGTGTGTGTGCATGTATGTATCACTTGGGACAAAAACACTCATAATATTTACTCTTGCTTGTTCCTTGAACTACTCCCTCAAGACAGACAGTCAGCCATGTTTAAATCCATTTTAGGCATGAAATAACTGAGGCTCGATGATATGATGTGACAGAGGCAGATTTAGTGAAGCTAGTGAAGATTTTTGTATCATTCAGCTCTTCACCTGCACAAGCCCCTTCAAGGCCCTCGCAGAAATCCTAACAATTTCACATTCATAATTGTGTATTCTCTACCTTAAGGAAAGAACCCAAGATTGCATTAGGTTCAAGCACCACCAAACTTGGATTTGCCACTGAGCACACAGCTAGAAAAGGACAGAGCCAATACTTGAACTTAGATCTTCTGATTGTAAGCAGGTTTCTCTTCTCTCCGCTACATTATATCATATTCCAGGGCAGGAGGTAGGATTTCAGTGAGTGGGGAATGGGAGATAAAATGAAAGATGAGAGACTTGCCTGAGAACTGAATACCACCAAAATTCAAATTCAAGCAGCTTAGATCAGACTCTTAACGAGGATGGCAGAACCAGGATACGTTCCCACATCATGCATGCTCCATGCATGCCACCAAACTGCCTCACATGTTCTTATGTGAATTTGGGTTTCAAGATGTCTTTTTCTTGCTTTATTTAAATTTAGTGATGGGGATGAGTTCTATAGAACTGTCCAGTTAGGTGGCAAAGCTGGGAGAAACATCCACCTTGAGCCCTATGCAACCCATGACATACTAGTATATTCACAAGAAAGCCAATCTGTAGTAATGGAGAAATAAAGGGCTCAATCCCACACTAACAAACCAAATCCAAGCCTTGGCCCACTAGCGCCCTATGATCACCCTAAACAGCTAAGACCACTTATTTCCATTCCCCACTGAGGGGTGGCTACGACAGTAAGGTCACCTTTCTATTAGTTGCACCAGCCCAAACAAGGACAAAGTCCAAAGAAGCAAAGGTAAGCTAATTGGTCAAAGCCTCTGGATTTGATTTTATGGAATCTGAGTTCATATGAAATTGATAGAGGGTGGGTGTGTGTGAAAAGGTGGAGGCAGGGAACACAGACACATTCGTGGCTCCCCTCTTCACCTTTTATAAGCAAGTGCTAAAAGAAACATTTTAAAAATCATAATAAATTGAGCTTTTACAGGGTGACTAATACACTAATCCCCTATAGGGATAAACTGGGGTCTGGGCTACCTTCCCTCCTAGAAACAGCACAGGCCCCAGCGTGATATAATACCTGGTTTCTCCTAGACTTATTACATTAAAAATGTGTTACAGGTGCAGAAAAATTCCAATCTGGCGAAAGGTTGTTAGAGAAGGAGACCAAAAATAGAGGCAAGATCAGGTTTCCACCCAGATCCAAGTGGAAAATTTACCCCCGCTGACTGGCACATTCCTGCTTGATGTCATTCCCGCCCACCCCCACTCTCCTTTCTCCTCTTCTATTTTTCTCTTTCACCCCTTTCCCAAATAGGTCTTACACTGGAGAGGAAATGGGGGATAAAACTAGTAGGGCTGGTATTCAATCACTCCCAGATTTAAGATTAAATATGTCAGGAGGTGGCCCCACCAATTCAACATGAAAGTAGAGATAGGTTGTGGTGGTTGCCCAAAACTGACTAGGTAATTCCCACAATTCTGGGCCACAAACCAGTCTTTTTTCAGGGTCAGTAGACTGATAACCACCAGGCCTTCTGATTGGAAGCCTGGGCCTCTTTCTGCTACATCACATGACATTCTGAGACACAATTTTGGAATCAGACTGACTGGGTATGATTCCTGACTCCTTTTCTAGTTATACTAGAGGACCGGTGCATGAAATTCATGCACTGGGGGGGGGGGGGGTCTCTTAGGCCGGCCTGTGCCCTCTCGCAGTCTGGGGTATGTCCACCTGTTGGCAGTCAGACATCCCTCTTGCAGTCCGGACCCCTCGCTCCTTACCACCCGCCTGCTCCCTGTTCCTTAGCGCTGCTTTGGAGGCGGGAAAGGCTCCCGCTGCCCTCGCCAGCCGTGAGCCCAGCTTCTGGCTGAGCGGCACTCTCCCTGTGGGAGCATACTGACCACCAGGGGGCAGCTCCTGCTTTGAGAGTCTGCCCCCTGGTGGTCAGTGGGCATCATAGTGACCAGTCGTTCCGGTCATTTCGCCATAATGGTCGCTTAAGCTTTATTATATAGACTAGAGGCCAAGGTTCCCTCAGCCTGGCTTACCCCCTCTCACAGTCCAGGAGCCCTCAGGGGATGTCCTACTGATGGCTTAGGCCCACTCCCACTGAGGGAGGCAACCAGGTTGATCAGGGGAAGGCACCATCCCCATTACCCTGCTGCTGCTGCCACTGCCAGCTGCGGCAGCTGCCTGAGCCCCAGGCCTCACAGCTGCCAGGGTTCACGGCTGCCTGAGCCCACGGCTGCTGTGAGTCCCAGGCCTCACAGCCGCCAGGGATCGCAGCTGCCTGATCCCACAGCTGCCTTAACCCATGGCTGCCGTTGAGTCTTGGGCCTCACAGGCAAGGCTCATGGCTGCCATGAGCCCTGGGCATCACAGCCACCAGGGCTCAAGGCTGCCTGAGCCCATGGCTGCCTGAGCCCTGGGCCTTGAAGCTGCTGTGGCTTTGTCTGGATGGACGTCCGAAAGACGTCCAACCTAATTAACATATTACCCTTTTATTAGTATAGACTAGGGGCCCGGTGCACGAAATTCGTGCACTGGGGGGTGGGGGGATGTCCCTCAGCCCAGCCGACCCCTCTCACATACTGGGAGTCCTCAGGTGATGTCCTAGTGACAGCTTAGGCCCACTCCCTGCTCCCCTTGGAGATAGGGCCTAAGCTGCAGTCTGGCCTCCCTTGGTGGGAGGTGACTGGGCAGATCAGGGGAAGACACCAGCCCCATCACCCCACTGCTGCAGCCACTGCCAGTCACCGCAGCCACCAAGGTGTTTTCATCAACACAGACTCCCATCCCTTCACCATGAAAAAATGACAACTTTCTTTAGGCATTTTCAAGATGTGTCTTTCATATAATAATAATTTCTTTATTATTTTTTTTAGCCTCACCTGAGGATATGTTTCCATTGATTTTTAGAGAATGTGGAAGAGAAAGGGAAAGACAGAGAGAAACATCAAAGTGAGAGGAACACTTTGATTGGTTGCCTCCTGCATGAGCCCTGACCTGGGCCCTGGCCAGGGAGGAGCCTGAAACCTAGGTACATGCCCTTGGTCACAATTGAACTCAGACCCTGCCATCGGCAGGCCAAGGCATTATCCACTGAGCCAAAGTGGCTAGGGCAGGATCTGACATTTCTTAGCCCTCCAGCAGCGGACCTTCATTTTTTTTCGCCAGGAGTGTGGTGAAAAACCCTCGATCACCTTTTTGGATTATTACCCAAGTTACTAAGAATGTTACCAGTGGCATACAGGGAGCTTAACCAGTGAGCCATCAGAAAAGGTGTTTCCTCTGTAGTTCACACCAATCGCCGGCTTGGCCCCCCATCCCCTGCCCCCTCCGCCCCAGGCCTGATGCCTCTGGCCCAGGCTTCAGGCCTGGGCAGGGGACCCCCATCTCCCCCCATCACCAGCTCCGCCCTCACGCAGGCCTGACGCCTCAACCAGAGGCGTCAACCCCCATCACCCTCTGATTACCAGAGGCGTCAGGCCTGGGCAAGGAACCCCCATCTCCCTCCGATCGCCAGACTGGCCCCTTACCCAGGCCTGACACCTTGGCCAGAGGCGTCGACCCCCATCAATCATCCTCTGATCGCTGGATCGGCCCCTTGCCAAGGCCTGATGCCTCTTCCAGAGGCGTCAGGCCTGGGCAGGGGACCCCCAGACCACTCCGATTGCCAGCTCCACCCCCTGCCCAGGCCTTACGCCTCAGCGAGAGGTGTCAGGCCTGGGCAGGGGACCCCCATCTCCCCCCAGTCACCGGTTTCTGGGCGGCTTCTGGGGCCGGCCTGCGGCCCGGGATGGCAGCTCGTGCTGGCGGCTGTGCTGTCCCGCCCTACCTGCAGTATGCAAATTAACCGCCATCTTTGTTGGAGGTTAATTTGCATAACGTGCTGATTAGCCAATGGGAGGCGTAGCGAAGGTACGGTCAATTACCATGTTTGCCTATTATTAGATAGGATGACTAGGGCAAGTTACTTATTTCTCAACTCTTGTAGTTCCTCCTTTGGGGGGGGAAAAAAAAAACAACAACCTACTTCATAGGGTTCTAATGAAAAGTAAATGAGTTAACATATGAAACACTAGAAGGGTAGCACAAAGTGACTACTCAATAAATGTTAGTGATTTTTATTATTTCTCTACTCAGAAAAATCCAAGTAATGCTAGGCTCTCCTTAGGGCACACCGAGTCGATCTCCTCATCCTTACTGTCCCAGGGGACCCCAAGCACTGGTTCAATCATCCCTCAACCATTTTCTCCCTTCCTCTACCTTTTCATAAGAACTAAGGAAAAGTTGTGTAAAGGCTGTATGATCCACAGTGGGGATTTCAAAAACAGATACAGGCTTCAACAAAATCTGGGCCCATAACTAATCTACTAATTCCTAGTGCCCCAGGGAAACTTCAGGTCCACCCCTCTCAAATGCCCAACCTTCTCAAGTCCCAGACTTTATAACAGGCCTCTCTCATATATTTGGGAGAGAGAGAGAAATCCTTCCCATACTTTCCTGGAAAGGAAGAGAGTCATTACAAACAAGCTAGTGTCCCTCTGAACAAACTGACAATGAGAGCATTTCCAATAGGGAGGTCCCTCTCAGGTGCTGAGTTACTCTGACCATGGTCTTCAGGAGCCACTTCAATAATTGAAAGCCTCACAGGTGAAGTTTTCTCTGAATATTAATCTCTCATTTGTACTATACTTTAAGTTTATAACACTTTGTCACATCTATGATATCATTTAATCCTCACAAAAACCCAATGAGGTTGAATGGGTAATTTTATTGTGGCCAATTCATAAATCAAGCTATGGATTTCAGAAAAATAACTGGCCAGAGTCATATCAGCCAAAAAACAGCAAAGAAGGGACTAAGACTGACGTCTTCTGACTCCTAGGCTGGTGTTCCCATGCTACCATGCTGCTTTACACACCCTCACCCTCCCTTTCTCTGGATCCTTTTTTAAAAGTTTGATCCTAGAAAAGCTACAATGAAACTTGTCTTCTATCTCCTCCCATCTCTGCTTTCCTTCTCTTAGGCATTCCTTTTTAACTCCAGGGACTCAATATCTTCTTATACCTGAGATGCCCAGGACCTACTATCTTGTCTGCCTTTTTTGCTTTTTTTCTAGCTCATTCCTGTCCCAAGCCTCTAACATGGGGATCAAAAACTGCTGGAATTGGGAAACTAATGGAAATGAGCCAGGTGGGCTGGATATAAGAAACAATTGACTTCACACATATACTTGTTCACTGATGTCTACAACAGAATTATTCACAGTAGCCAAATGCCCAACAACTAATGAATGAATAAATAAAGCAGCATATCCATCGAATAGAATATTACTCAGCCATAAAAATTAATGAAGTACTGACCCATGCTATGACAGGAATGAAGCCTAAAAGCATTACGCTAAGTGAAAGAAGCCAACATGAAATGCCACATACTGCATGATTCCATTTATATAAGATGTCCAGAATAGACAAACTCATAAAAGTGTATCTGCGGTTCCAGGGACAGGATTGTAATGACAGCAAAGTTGTTGTGTATTTTTTAAGTGATGAAAATGGTCTAAAATTATATAGTGGTGATAGCTGCACAAACTTGTGAATATAGTAATACCACTGAATTTCACACATTAGAATGTTGAATTTTATGGTATGTGAATTATATCTCAATGAAAAAAATAGTATAGAAGTAACAGAGATTATAGTATTCTTGAGATCATTTAAAGAACAGCCTTATTCAGCCTCAGCTAATTGCAGTGGAGGAAAGTAGTCCCAATGCTGAAATGTTTTCCAATTTTTAAAGAAAAGCTGAAAGTTCCGAGTTTTCAATAAAATCTCTTTATTTTTAAAAGTTAAAAAAATAATCCAGAAAATTTAAATTCTTTGTAGTACAATGATCATGGGCTGGCCCACAAAGACCACAAGCCACCATTTTATGAGTTCTGCTATCCCTGGACAATTCTGCTTCCATCCCCTATCCAACTAAACAAAAACCTTGTGGTTACTGGAAAAGTAACTATATATCATTCTTCTAACAAGTTCTTAGGCTATCTGATCAATGAAGAGCAGTTGGACATATAACTCTTCGTAGTTACTGCACCAGCACAGCATATTCTGTCCCAGAGGCCCTGCCCCAGACCCCACTCCCTCTTGGCCTCTCACTTCATATTTAATAAACATTTTTTCAGCACCAAGTAGGTGCCAGGAACTCTTCTAGGTGCTATAGAAAAAACAAATGAATAAGTCAAGGTCCCTGGTCTCAAGGAGTTCAGTCAGGGGAGACAGACAGACCTGTAAACAAATCAAGGTAATACAAGGCAGAATTAAACCAGAGCCTGATAGCAGCACAAACAGCGTACTATGGAAACACAGACAAAGCAGCTATTAATTCTACCTGGAAATATCAGGGAAGGCGTTGTAGAAGAGGTGACAGTTGGCTGAGCCATGAAGGGTAAGTTAAGTTCACCAGGTGGAAAAAAAAAGAGAGAAAGAGATGGGGGAGGGAAAGATAGAGGGAGAGGGGGAATGAAAAAGGTAGAGGAGAGGAAAGGTAGGAGGGAGAAAGGAAGGAGATAAATAGAATTAAATACAGAGCATGGTAAAAGAAATGAGGCAGGAGCTAGAAAAGTCAATCTTCACCCTCCCTTGGGTCCACAAGGACTCTTACACATTTTTCTTATGGCCCTTATCACACTGGGTTAGAAAAACTTGCTTACATTTAGTTCTCACATACTGAAATGTGAGTTCCATGAAAGGATCATGTCTTATTCATCTTGATGTCATTAATACCCTAACTGTGGTCAGCAAACCACGGCTTGCGAGCCACATGCGGCTCTTTGGCCCCTTGAGTGTGGCTTGAGTGTGGCTCTTCCACAAAATACCACGTGTGGGTGCACACATACAGTGCGATTGAAACTTCGTGTCCCATGCACAGAAGTCGGTATTTTGTGGAAGAGCCATATTCAAGGGGCCAAAGAGTCGCATGTGGCTCGCGAGTCGCGGTTTGCTGAGCCGCAGTTTGTCGACCACTGCCCTAGCACAATGCCTTATATGTAGTAAGTGCTCAATACAAGTTGGTAGAATGAGTGAATTCGTGAACCAACAAGAAAAAAAATCAAAAAAGAGATTAGGGCATGCACGGGGAATGAAAAAGGGATCCATCTTGGCTGGAGATAAGAGATGAAAAAGGGCTGTAGTGGAAGTAGAGGCTAGAAATGTGGTTTAGTGGTCAAATGAAGCAATGTGTAAACCCAAAGGCATTTGATTTGGTTTAGGGGGTCTTTCTAGTGTACCTCACATTATGTGAATGGGATAGCTTCTTTCTCTTCCTCTGCATTTCTTAGGCCCAAAACATTCTAATGAAGGATAAAATGACAATGTAAAGACAGGAACACACATAGTAGATGCTCAGTAACAGTCTTCTAAAAAAAATTGAATGAAAGAGTAAATTACTCCATCCCAGAATGGTGTTGGCTTTTACATAACCACAGTATGTTCCCAGCTCACATTCTATCTGTGGTCAGTCTGACCCCCACATCTTTTTTCTCTTATACTCATACCCATCCTATACTTGTACTGGGGTTTGGGTCTCTACAAGCACATTTTCTTATTAAGTTTAAACCCTAATTATGATAAGCTTATTTTTCCAATGCACAGGGTCATTCAGAGCTTTATTACTATTTTCCAGAAAATCCAAACCACACTAAACTTGGGACCCACAAATTTGATACACATTTTTTATTTCTTTATCTGGAATGTCAATAAAAAAGCTGGGAAGAGTGGCCCTCAGGGCCAGTCTTTATTGGTCCATCACTCAAAATGTCTACTATTCCCACACCATTTCTATCATTCACAAATCTTCACCTCAGATATTTAGCTTATTAAAGTAATACAGTAAAGACTCTTCTTTTCACAGATTATCTAGTGAAACAGATTCCACTGGAGACTTCTCCCTGATCCAGTGTCTCAGGATTTTCTGACTAGCTGCAAATTGATTGTTAGATGGTTCTTTTTCATTTCTCCCAAAGATCAATAAGTTGGCAGTCTTTAATTACTAGGGTCATCCTGTGCTTCTCCCCTTCCTGTTTCAAAGATAGGCATATTTGCCCTTTTCTAGTCTTGAGGGACTTTCTAGTTGTCCATCACTTCTCAAAAATATTGACCTGTGAGTTTGTGGCCACATCTGCTTGTTCAGCAAGTACTCCCCTAGGGTGCATATCATCAAATTCTGTCCATCTGAACACTTCCATCTTCCTCCTCTCATTAACCATTTCTCTCTTTGATTACCTATTCATTTCTTAAAATTTCACCTTGACTGAAGCTCCTCTAGTCAACTACTCACCTGTGATCTGTTCTGAGACAGGATAAAAGACATTAAAAAGTCAAGCTGTATGGAACTCCTAATATTAATAAGAATGCCTTCCTTCTTGATCATGAAATCAAATTTCTTTCTAGTCTTTTTCATCAAATATCTTAAAAATTACTTAGCTTTTTCCTTTTCTGTATTCGCTAGTTATGTGACCATTTATGACCCCAGCTGTGGCCATTCTTATTTTGTTCCTCTTCTGCTATTCTCTGTTCTGTTTTAGGAAACTGTCCTGATTTCCACATGTTGAGTATCTATTACATATAGAATTAGCATTGGGTACCAAGGAAACAAAGCAATAAAAAACACAGCAACACCATTAATTTCATAGTCTAGTTCAAAAAAAGAGCATAAAAGAAGAAAAATATAAGCTAAGTACTCCTTCATCTGTATGCCAACACTATCTCTATTATAAAATTGATTTCAGTATATAGTGATAATTTGTTTACTCATCTTCTTGACCTCTTCAAAAGTAGTGCTCATAGCAAGTTACCTGAAACCCCAATGTTTCCTGTAGAGCCTGGAATTCAGTATGTTTGGTAGAGGATGGAACAAAGGAGACAATACACAATAGCATGTATTAGGTGTTGCAAATCGTTAATTCTACAGAGGAGAGATTACTCCTTCTTAGTGGCCAAGAGAGACTTCAATACCTCTCTGTTCCATATAAAATTTTGTGCAAGTATAATGTTTGTTTTCCTTTTCCTTTTCACCTTCCCTACATTTAGTGGTAGCGATGATTCCCTCTTTTTTTACTCACTTTGAAAATCAGACTAAACTCTGGCCTATAGGAATCTTCATAATCAGTTACATGACTCATCACTGTTAACACTGTTTAACTCCCATGCTGCCCAAATGTTTAAAAAGTCATACCTACTGAAATGGGGGAGGGGGAATCTGTATTTCCAATTATTCGTTATCTGAGTTATTGCAGTAATATAGGGAAGCTAAAGTCACACCCTAAATAGTTCACTAGAGAACTTACAACATATAAAACAAGACTTGACTCAAACGTCCCTCTGTGCTATATAACAGGCTGGCACTTCCTGTTATACCAACAACTTCATTTAGTCTCTGCTGCCTGTGGAATATTGTGTTGTGACAATACAATGCAAATCTATTATAAGGTAAATTTTAAATTTTGTAAAAGTACAGAATTTTGTGAAGCTGATGAAGATGATGTGGAAAACTAACCAATCACATGCAAAGCCAGTTACAATTCAGCAATAGACCAGTTAACAACTGAAGAACATAAAAGGAACAAGTATTTTATAAGAGAATGACATAAATATCAAATATTTTTTAAATGCCAGGGGGAAAAAATATGAAACTTTCACAAACTCTTGAAAAAACTATCCTCTTCATTGTGAAAGTCAAATGTAAGAAACAGCATTTCATACAATTTCAAACAGCATATCATACAATTTAGTCTAAAAAAAGTTATGACAAAAAAAGAACCAATACTTGATTCTCTCTTCATTTTCAGAATTAGTCAATACATATAACTACAATTTAAATTTTAATAAGATAAATAAATCTATTGTGTTACATTGTTTCATTTCTCAAGATAAAGAATCAATTAAATCTTTTCTACTACTACTATAAAATTTTTATCCTATTTTAAGTGGTGTCATTTAAAATAGACTTTTCCTAATACCAATTATCCTGAAATAATGAGGCTTCCTGTACAGCTTTATCAGCATTTACACTTGTAAATTTCTGTTTCCCCAGCTAGACAATAAGCCCTCCAAGGACAGAGATTATAAATTCTAGTTTTCTTTAGTACCTGCCTCCACTACCATCTGTCCATAGCTAATCACAGCCGACACACCTCCCCCTGTTCAGAAATCTGAGGAAAATAAGCATGTAGAATATATTAATAACTGGTTACCTGACTTGGAGGACAAGTCTCCTGAAGGTAAGATGGTCTGTCCCCAACCTTCATGGTGTTATCTGAGGTGTTTCGCCTAATTTCTTAGCTCCAGCACCTTTAATTCATGACATGTTGCACCTAAGAAAGAAAAAGGTTTTGAGATCGCCTTTCAAGGAGTTTTTTGTTTCTGCTTGTTTTTTTCACCTTACAGGATATTCTCTCCTATCACAAAAGGAGTCATCAACGTCTCTCTCCTGGATTATATCTGGGTTATCTAAAGCTGTGTAGCTCTGTGGACCAGATCAAAGTTCTTGTTTCTCAAAAGTTGCCCAACATTCTCTGCCATGTTAAGATCCGTGAAAACCATAACATTTCCAAGTAAGTTATGAGGCGTTGGATTTTCCTCCTGGTGAAACAATGGCTTGAGAGATGGTGTGATGTGTCAGAAGGAAAATGAAGTGTTGAACTTCCCAGTACTGTTTCTATAGTGAGATATCCTCAGGAGCCAGCACACGGGGGCAGACACCAAGCTGCATATTAACATCAGGATAGGAGGGCTGGTGGTGTGGGTGAAAGAAGTGAGCCCATCTAAGGGGGCACTATCCTTTCACTTTTCTCTCTATATTATTCATGGTACAGCCACTGGTGCACAACTGGTTAATGTGTAGGAGTCCTTTACTTTCAACATTGCTATTTTCAATATCTTTTCTTCACACCCTAATAAGTCATTATTTTTTTAATATGACTATGGAAATGGGTTCTAGTAAACCACTGATTTCCCCTTAATCATAAAGGGCTGCCCCTCCACCATCATTCTCCCCACCCCTAACCCTCTAGCCTGGGGACTTTGTAAGTTTTCTATACTCTTTATGATTCTCTAGGGCAGAAAAGATGTAACAAGGCCTGAGCTTCTGGAAACTCCTCTATGGTTTGGCATCAGGGTGAACTGCCCTGTTCGTTGTGGGAAGGTTGCCCAATCTTGGTAATCTGGCTCAGCTTTACAACTAGCCCTCTAGCAGGTCTCTGAAAGTCTACTGAATTGTGCTTAACATGAAAAAAAAAATTGTTTAAAGGGAAAGGAACGAACAAATAAGAAAAAGAACTCTCCAGAGATTTTCAGACTTCAGAGTACAAGTTAGATACCCAAACTCTAGTTATACCTATGGATTTATTTACCAAAGGTGACTCTAATGTGGTCGTTTAAAGTTTTGGCAAGCTGATTAACTCTACTGTCTCACAATGTTTATTAAATACTACTTGATACAATGAAGATGATGATGATGGTCTCTTCAAAGAACTCAGTAGCTGCCATATTCTCTTTCACTTATCAACTACACCGAGACTTTAAGTCTGCCATCTGGTGGTCACTTCTACAATCAGCATTAGTGATCTCAGCCTTTCCCAAGAGGTTATAACATTCATTTGTAGGTTGACTCAGCAACAAATACTCTCATCCATTTTCTAGATCTGTGTCTTAAAGGTTTAGACTCTATCTTTTAGTGGTTATACCATCTACTTTCCCCTTGCCAAAACTCCAAGTTTCGTTTTTATGGGAGATTCCAGTATCCTTCACTCTGCCAGTTCCATCTCCCTCGTCCTTAGCAATTAAGCTGATTAACGGTTAGATATTTTATGGTATTCCTAACAGTAATTTATTTTCTAATTTGATTACAGGTGATATTTTAGCAATGTTCTCCTTCAGGTTTTGTGTATACTTGTGCTAGTCAGACCCCCTCAGTTAGTTTTCAATATCAGCTATGAGAGAAAGAAACAGTTCCCACACAGGTTCTCAGAGATTTCAGTTATTTATGAAGCCAACAGTATGCCCAGACTGAAGTGGGATTTAATTTTGAGTTTTTTTCTTTTATTGGGACAAAGGGTAAATTTTCCATAGTCTTTTCCAGTGTGGGAATTGAAAGGAAACAGATATCTTAAGAACAGAAACTTTTCTAAGAGGGTAGTTGGTTGAAAGAGAGTGTTTTCTGATGAAAAGCTTATGTCACAATCAATTTCATTTTCTGACCCACAGATTGGAGCCCAGGCTGGTATAATCCATTGGGGAGAGCCCTCAGAGGGTTTCATGAGAGTGGGAACATATGTTAGCACCTCCTCGCTTTCCATCCCCAGAGAGGAGGGCTTTCCTTTCCTCTCTAGCCTGCTCCTGAGAGCATATTACTGTTCCCTGAAGAGTTAGAAGAAGAAACCCAGCCAACTGAATATGTTTAGAGACTTGTACTAAAATACCTGTGGAAACAATGTTACCCAAGAGGCATTTACCTTGATCTTTTCAAGCTCCTTTTGAAGAGGAGCCTTTGGGGAATAAACCAGATGTGCTTTCCTCCCACCACCATTCTTTCTCTTCCCTTCTGCATGACATTTGGGAAAGTTCATTAGGAAGGATTCTAGAGCATGCAGAATAAAGACACATATGACTGTTTGAAAGGGGGATGGAAGCAGTGATGTGTGTCCCCTGGTTCCTTTTATTAGAATTGTCTGGTGTTCCTGTTTGTGATTCTCCTCCAGCTTTTGGGAAGGGGAAAGAAACCAAAATAGTCCCCACGATTACCACAGGCCAGGTTTGAAATGTGCCACATGGTTTGTTGCCTGAGTTGGACCAGAGTCCTGTGGTTACTTAATTGCTGAATTAACCTGCAAATGGCCCTGTGGCAAAATGCAGGTCTTAGAATTTACATAGGATTTTCAGGGGAAGGAAAATAAAGACAAAATATCTAAAAGCTCCAATCTCAAAAATTAAAAACTGATACAAATTAGACCTGCTGTCCTGAGGTAGACGTGGTTTGGTAGGTGAACTAAGCTGAAATTAGAAAAAGCTCATTTTAAACTCCATTTGGGTGTCTAAAAGTTCAAATAGCATAAATTGCATTGAGTTTTAACCACCAAAAATTGGTTACCCAGGTTCTGGACATACACACTAAAAATGTTCTGAGCTGTGTTCTGAACTTTTGTTATATTTCTAATTTTAACTTGACTCAACATACAGAGAGGAGTGGGAATGGGTCCAAAAGATTTCTGGCTCTGAATCTATGGAAAGTGTGGATCATACTTCTGACTGCCCTATGCAATTGTTCTTCTACGAGCTCCAGATGGCAGTGAAAGCTCTCCTTAAGCAGATCAATATACCTCTACACCAGGTACTAGTCTTTACCATTCTATCTTCTTTTTGTGGCAAATGGAAACTGCACTGTGGCATAAAACACAAGAGGAGGTTTTATACACACACACACACACACACACACACACACTCTCTCTCTCTCTCTCTCTCTCTCTCTCTCTCTCTCTCTCTCGGCCCAGTGCACGAAATTTGTGCACAGGGGCGGGGGGGGGGGGGGGGGGAGGATGTCCCTCAGCCCAGCCTGAACCCTCTCCAATCTGGGACCCCTGTGGAATCGAGCCTAAATTGGCAGTCGGACATCCCTCTCACAATCGAGGACTGCTGGCTCCCAACCGCTCACCTGCCTGATTGCCCCTAACTGCTTCTGCCTGCCTGCCTGATTGCCCCTAACTGCTTCTGCCTGCCAGCCTGACCACCCCCTAACCACTCCCCTGCCAACTGATCGATGCCTAACTATTCCCCTGCTGGCCCGATCGCCCCCAACTGCCCTCCCCTGCCAGCCTGGCCACCCCTAACTGCCCTCCCTTGCTGGCCTGATCACCCCTGACTGCCCTCCCCTGCAGGCCTGGTCACCCCCAACTCCCCTCCTCTGCCGGCCAATTTGGTTCTGATTGGTCGGTTTCTATGCCAGTCAGCATCAAAACTTCCTCCTCCTAGGCAGCCATTGGCTCCTCACAGTTCACCCAGATTTCATTCTGATTGGTTGGTTTCTATGCCAGTCAGCGTCAAAAAATCCACCTCCTAGGCAGCCATTGGCTCCTCACAGTGGACCCAGATTTGGTTCTGATTGGTCAGTTTCTATGTCAGTCAGCATCAAAGCTCCGCCTCCTAGACAGCCATTGGTTCCTCACGCTTCACCCAATTTGCTTCTGATTGATCGGTTTCTATGCCAGTCAGCATCTCTGGGCCTATCAACATGGCCTGATCAGAAAGGCAGGGCTGATCAGCAGCCCGGGTGGAGGCCTGGAGAGAAATGGAGGTGCGGCTGCTGGCCTGGCAGGGAGAGAAAGAGAGAGGCAAGTGCTGATCAATAGCTGCCACACAGGCTACGGATCAGACCCTGCTTCTCTCTTCAAGCCTCTCTCTGGGCCTGATTTGCAGCCACCTCAGCAGTCAGTGCTGGGTCACCACGGCAACCCAGCACTGACTGCAGGACTGGCTTCCGGTTGGTCGAGCTTGGTCATGATGAACCAGGGTTTTTATATATTAGGATATATATATATACACACACACACACACACACACACACACACACACATATATACATATATATATATGTATGTATTTCATTTTTCATTGGTTTTAACACCACTTTGCACATATTAGCTCTTTGAATTTGATGCCTACAAGTAGACACAGACTATACTTCTACCCCTTTACTCTAGCTTCTCCATGTTGATTTCTTCCAAGGTTCGTAGACCTCATTTTACAGGGTCTGGTCAAGCAAGGAAAAATCATTGGCTAGCCCACCTTGAAGGGCATCAAGTCTCAACTTCAGGATAGCATAAAGCAAGGGAAAGAAATACATAAATAAATCTATAGTTAGATGTACAAATGATGTATCTAAGAAGACACGTGGTAGTACAATTTATAGCAATGGCCAAGGTTATGCTGTTAACTTTCCACAGAGAATTTACTGTCAAAATTATTGTCTTTAATTCTAACCTCTGCTAACAAGCAATTTCAATAAAAGCTGTTGGCATAGAAGAGAACAGTAAAAGTTTAATTAGCTCTGTCCAATAAATTAACATGATATAGCATTGAATTATTCTTTTATTTATTTACTAGAGGCCTGGTGCACGAAATTCGTGCATGGGGGGAGGGAGGAGGGGTTGTCCCTCAGCCCACCTTGCACCCTCTCCAATCTGGGACCCCTAGAGGGATGTCCGACTGCCCTTTTAGGCCTGATCCCCTAACCGCTTCTGCCTACCAGCTTGATCACCCCCTAACCACTCCCCTGCCAGCCTGATCGATGCCTAACTGGTCCCCTAACTGTCCAATTGCCCCTAACTGTCCTCTCCTGCTGGCCTGGTCACCCCTAACTGCCCTCCCCTGCAGGATTGGTCGCCCCTATCCTCCTCTGCAGGCCTGGTCGCCCTAACTTCCCTCCTTGCCAGCCTGGTCACCCCTAAGTGTCCTCCCAACTGCCCTCCCCTGCAGGCCTGGTCGCTCTCAACTGCCCTCCCCTGCTGGCCCGATCACCCCTAACTGCCCTCCCTTGCCGGCCTGGTCACCCCTAACAGCCCTCCCCTGCAGGCCTGGTTACCCCCAACTGCCCTCCCCTGCAGGCCTGGTTCCCCCCAACTGCCCTCCCCTGCAGGCCTGGTCCCCCCCAACTGCCCTCCCCTGCAGGCCTGGTCCCCCCCAAATGCCCTCCCCTGCAAGCCTGATCCCCCCCAACTGCCCTCCCCTGTAGGCCTGGTCCCCCCAAACTGCCCCCCCTTTCAGGCTTGGTCCCTCCCAACTGCCCTCCCCTGCTGGCCTGATTGCCCACAACTGCCCTCCCCTGACAGCCATCTTGTGGTGGCCATCTTGTGTCCACATGGGGGTGGCCATCTTTGACCACATGGGGGCAGCCATCTTACGTGTTGAAGTGATGGTCAATTTGCATATTACCGCTTTATTAGATAGGACTTTTTGGCCTACCTTCACCTTCTACTCTCACCCAAAACACACACACACACACACACACACACACACACACACAATGAACAAAGTTTACCCTGTAATCAGAAAGACTATTACAGCAGTAACTGTCTCTTTTTAAATAACAGAGAGACAACCATGTATTGGCCTCTGACCCATAGAGGCGAGTATAGAGTACAAACTCCAAGAGTGTTCTTACATTGGGTTATTATTCCGATTCTAAGTTAATACTGCAAGGCTAGTCCTAACAGCCTACACTGGCAAAGAATAAATTGCACAAGATGCCATAAAGACTCTACGGGAGCAAAAGAATATTCTAGGGGTGGCCATGTACTCTGGTGGAGAAAAAAAACTACCAGGTCTACTTGTGACAGTCGATACTATTAAAGGGTTTCTTAGGCTTAGCAGGTTTGAAGCAGCTCATATTTCATTGGTGACTGTTGGGCTACATATACATGTTGGGAGAAGGCTGCTTAACTGCCTAAGAGTGCATACAACAATTTTTTTTTTTATTCTTGTAAAATTTCCTCAGTCCTTGGCCAGAAACTACATTTTTCCCCCTTAACCAACTTAAATTGAAACTAGTGGATTTTTAATTCAATCCATTTTTGTTGCTTCATGTAATTATATTCATCATTTTGAAAAGCCCACAGAATGCAATCATTTTCTACTTTTATAAGAAGCATAAATGTTGTTTTCAGAGTTTATGTGGAACATTACTGCCTTAAATCTTGATTTTATATAGCATTATTAAATGGGCTGAACCCTAATATTTATGTTGTATAAAAATTCCAAGCTTGAAGTCGTGTAATTTTGTTAGATGTTTTATGCCAGTTTGGTGTTGTTTATGTAAGTGCCATGTTGTAACTCTCCTATTTTTCCTCCGCGCGTGTCCCTCTGCAGGCAAGGAACTTCCGCCTCTACACACAGGAGGTGTTGGAAATGGGTCACAATGTGTCCTTTCTTCTCCTGCTCCCTGCCTCAGACGACGTCTGTACAGCCCCAGGACAGAATAATCCTTACACCCCACACTCAGGATTTCTTAACCTCCCTCTTCAGATGTTTGAACTTGGTATAGTAGCTTGTTTCACCTAGAAATATTAACCCAACCTCCTTATAATAAAATCACAAAGTTATATCTGTTCCCCCTTGTCCCAGTGGAGGGTCAATAAATCACATGATGGCTTTGGCAACAACCCTTCCTAGAACTGTGTACAAGTCTGAGAGAAAGCAAAGCTCCAAGACTATGTGCCTGAGCAATAATTATTGAAACCCAGCTAAGGCCCAATGGAGAGGAGGGAATTCTAAACAGAAAGTTCAGTTATCAGGCTGCAGTTCTTGCCTCCCCTTTGCTTTCTTAAAACATAAATACAAGAACTGATGTTTTCATGAAAAGCACTTCTCTCTCTCTCCTTCCCTTTCTCCCTCCCTCCCTCCAACTGGGAAAAAATACTGAAATTAAAATGTAGAGTGTCTATCACTTTGAAGAAAAAAGTCTATAACTTTAAATAGTGCTGATTTATTAAATAGACTCTAATATTAAATACACTCTAAAATTCTAATAGACCATTTGATAAACTGACAGGGTCTCCCAGGAGGCAATATTGTAATTATGTGAGATTCTGAATACTGGAAGATCTTGTCCTGACTTTCAGAAATGAACAGCTTGGGCCCCAGTTTCCTTATTTTTGCAGAGACCCCTGCTGCCCACTGAGAATGTGAATAGGGAGGCTTTGTCTCTTCCCTATGCTGCATCTTGTAACAGGCCAATAAGAGGCAATTAGCAAGAGTTTTGTGGGTTCAAATTGTAAGATTTATGGAAGAGTGAGTGACTAGTGGGTAGAATGGAGGCAGACTCTTTTTGGATTGCTCCCCAGCCACCAGATTTAGAAGCAGACCAGGCAATTGCCCGATGCCTCGTTCTGAGACTTGGGCATCTGAATCTGAATTTATCCTTTGAGGATGAGTGGATTAAGCCTCTCAATTTCCCTTGATCCAAGTAGTTCAAAGGCTCAAAAGCTGATGAAAGCAATTGTTATTTTTCCAGAAGAGGAAAAGTTTTTAAGAGAAGCCTAAATCAGACTTGCAAACTGGGGCTTGAGAGTCCTGGGTCATCTGAGGTATGGCAGAGACAATCACTTAACCTTTCTGTACCTTTCTGTGTCAAATGATTGGCTATGTCACTCCCGAGAGACCTGGATGTAAATATAACTATTTAATAAATTCCCCACCCAAAGAACATCAGACCATGATATAACTGTATTGCTGTTATGAAATATAATTTGGATCAAGGTATTTCAATAGAAGTTACTGAGTATATATACTGGGGCCTAATGTGGAGATGCAGAGATTAGTAAGACAAAAGCTCTGCCCTCACTGGGCTTTTAATACGGTGGCAGGAATAAAATAAGAATACAAATTATTATTGAATGAGGTAAAATGTGCCAAAATCACTAGCATTAAATGATATTAAAATAAGAAAAGAATGCACATTTTCTCAAAGAATATATCAGAAAACTTTCTTGGAGAGGATATTTGATGTGGGTGTTAAAGAATGGACAGGATGTCAATAAACATGGATAATAAGAAAAAGCTTTCTTATTAGGTGGAGCAGAATGAGCAAATACATGAGAATATAAGAACTCAGAAACAGTCAGGAAAAGATCAAGTGGTCTAGTTTGGCTAGATCAGAAAAGAGATGTGAGGAAATCATGGACATAAAGCTATATGGATATTATGGCCATACAGGCCAGTATCTTAAGAGTCAGGCTAAAGAAACTGTTTAAGATAGACTGAAAGCAGGGTTGAGGGGAAATAGTTCAGTCATTACTATAATAGTCCAGTGTTAGGGTAGAAACAAAACCATATATATACACATACATATACATACACACACACACACACACACACACACGAGGCCCGGTGCACAAAATGTGTGCATTTAGGGGGGTCCCTCAGCCCGGCCTGTGCCCTCTCATAATCTGGGAGCCCTCAGGGGATGTCCAACTGCCACGGAGGCAGGAGAAGCTCCCACTATGGCTGCTGCACTCGCCAGCTGTGAGCCCAGCTTCTGGTTGAGTGGCACCCCCACTGTGGGAGTGCACTGACCACCAGGAAGGGCAGCTCCTGTATTGAGTGTCTATCCCCTGGTGGTCAATGCACATCATAGCAACCAGTTGTTCTGCCATTCGGTCAATTTGCAATATTAGTCTTTTATTATATAGGATATAACACTAGGAGTAATCAGGAAGATTGGGCAACTATTTGAATGAGAAAAGGTGAACTCTAGAGACTTCTAGAGTATCCTCATGGTTTTAGCCTCAAAGACTGCAAGATTATTGCTGCCATTACAGGAAGTATGGAAGTCAGAGAAGAAAAAAAGTGATGTTTTCAGCTCAATATCTGAATGGACATGTCCAGTTGGCAGTAGCAACACAGGAGAGGAAGTTGGGTACTAACCACAGAAATTAACCAATATCTATTGATAACATCTGAAGCCATGAAAGTGAATGATTTCCCAGGGATAGATAATGAATAATTAACAGGGAAATGAACTAAGAAAAATACTTCATTAGAGAGATAACCAGGAGTCCATTCTGTGTGGAATGATCATTATTGTTCCATAATTACAGGGGAAAAATACATGAAATTCATTTCCCCATGCCTCAATGGCTTTGGTGGGAACAATCAATGATTTGGTATCAATCACAATGGTATCTGACTCCCAAGACACTGGATGACCAAGCCCTGGAAGTTTTCCTCTCTATTCTGCTTTCTGGGAGGCGCATGCACTGCTGTAGGGCAGCCACATTTTGTCTCACTATTGTTTCTCTCTATGCTATGATTCACTCTCTCCATTCATTTGTTCATTAATAAATACTTAAGTAACTTGCTATGTGCCAAGCACTATTCTAGGTAGTGAAGAATCAGCAATGAACAAACTCTTCAAGGAGTTTACCTTCTAGTGAAGTAGACAAATAGTAAATCAATCAATAAAAAAATAATATTGTAAATGTCAGACAGTAGGGAGGGCTATAGAGAAAAATAAATCAGGGTGCGGGACTGGAGTGAAGTGACAGGAGATACAATTTTGTACAGGATGACCTGGGAAGGCCTCTTTGCAAAAGATACATTTGAACATCTGAGATTTTCATGCAATGAGAACAGCAAGTGCAAAGGCCTTAAAGTAAGAGTGTGTCTGGCTGGGAGAGCATTGTAGGTCGAGTGTAGTGAGCAAAAGCAACAGAGATAGAAAATGAGATTAGAGTCAATAGGGGCCAGACCATGCAGTACATCACAGTCCATGATGAGAATTTTAGATTTCACTTTATGTGTGCTGAGAACCCAATGGAGAATTGTGAACAGTAGAGTAACATATTAAAAAGCTCTGCAAAATCTGGTAGTCCACCCCCCACACACACAAAAATAAAATTAAAAAGCTTAACTTTGTTTAACTCTGCATTTTCCAAATTCATTTGACAATGACTGGGACTATTTTGGGCATGGCACTTACTAAAAACCCACAGAAAACATACTTTAGGATATGATACTCTAGAACAATGCTTTTCAAACTTTAATGTGCATGAGAATCACTTGGAGAGCCTGCTAATAAAACAGATTCCTGGAGGCCCACTCCAGAGATGCTGAGTCGGAAGGTCTGGGAAAGGGACGGGACAATGTGCATTTCTAACAAGCTCTCAGCTGACACTGATGCTGCCAGTCCATGCACCACACTTGAAGTAGTGCTGCCTAGAACACAGAGGGAAAGACATTTTAGGAATTTACAGAACTAGGGATGTGGTTAGCATAGTAACAGAATCCAACAGTTCTTATCTCTTTGACCTGCCTTACTTAATAGTAAAAGCAACGAAAGACCATCAAATACTATTTTTCACCTATGAAAACCAGGTCCCCAATCAAAGCCTGAGTCTCAATAGTTCCTAACTTTAATATGTTTCTTCCTATAGTAAAACGTGCCTTCTTGCCCTCCTGGTCCTCATTTATTATCATATCATTGGTGATCCAGCTGATTAATGAGCACCATGTAAGCTTCCAGGAAAGACCACTTGGTCGGGCTTGGTTCCATTGGCATACACTATTCTATTAGTCTTTTCTAGGGATCAGGAAGAAATGTTGGCAGTCGCAGGAAATTAATGCACCCTAGTACAATGTTTACTGTACTTCAGCACCACCAGCAACAATTTTTAAAATATTGCTGGGCCTTAGTAAGAATCTTATCCCCAAGTAATCAGAGCTTCCCCAGAGATAGATTACCATAGCCCACTAAGCATTAATATCATCTTCTATAGCAACTGCTAAGAACTTGCTATAGTGGGCCTAAGCCCTTCTAAAAAAAAATGCTAAGCAATTTTTACTTGTTTCTTAGAAGTAGGAACTCCTTTCTTCCCTAGATAGGTCCAAAGTAAAAGGTCAACACACACACTAAGCATTTCTGAGAAAGAGAAGGTTGTTGGAAATTCAACCAGAACTCAGAAAACTGTATTGACAACATGGGAAATTCAAACAAAGCCTGAAAAGGTGAAAATTATGGGCATATGTAAATTATAACAGAATAAAGCATTACACTATATCTCAGTTTGACTAGTGTAAGCCATCCCTGCTCCGATGGAAGTATTTGAGATTTGGCAGACTGACCATGTTTCTGCCAGTGGCCTTAGTGAATCATAAATAACTTGCTAACCAGCTATGGAAAACTGCATCTGGGCCTATTCCAGCACTAAATAGATCTAGCAAGGACAAAACAATAAAGAGCTTAGCCCTCTGCACTAAATAGATCTAGCAAGGACAAAACAATAAAGAGCTTAGCCCTCTGCGTCCTGGAGTAAAGACTAGGCTAGGGCAGACCCATAAGGTGTTTCTCCACAGTTAATTGTGGGGGAAAGAGACTGTTACATAGGATGTTGTGAGATCTCTGTGAGCAGGGCTGAGCTGAGGCAACCAAGTACACAGTTCAGATCTACTCCCCCTCCACAGCCTGAGGGCTGACACTCCCCCATCCTTTGGATAAAAGCAGGATAGCACTCCTCTGCAGTAATAAAGCATGTGCTGGGGGCTGACAAAGGTCACTATTTATACTGTTCCAGAAACAAAAGGAAAAGGAGTATCATGAGCCCTTAGAAACTCTGTCCAGGGATGTGGCCTCTTGAGAATTAGCCTTGCCTGCACTAAGGAGGTTGCCCTCCCTTGACCCTGTGAGCAGTCAACATTGACAGCAGCCCTATGATGAGGAAAGCTAATTTTTATTGATTTCCTTGGGTCTATGATTCATACTGATTGGACCAACAAGATTAAAAAACTGGGGGATTTCTTTATTTTAATTTGAAGCCTGGTATGTATTTTGTACTTCAGTGCTTGGCTACTTCCTTCATTCAATAAATATTTACTGCGTTTCCACTATGCCAAGTCCTATGCCAGGGCTGGACGTAAGGACATTAGTAGGACACAATCTGCCTATCAGAAGCCTAGAGTCCAGTAGAGGCTACAGACATCTATACCAACAGTCCCAATACAACGAAAGCACTGTTGTAACAGATAGGCTGTTGAATTTCAGAGGAAAGACACCTAATCCTTTTCTTAGAGAGGTAACATATGAACTAGGCCTTGAAAGATAAACAAATATCCAGAAAATGAAATAAAAGGCAGAGCAGAAAAAGAAAGTCACTTAAAGCAGAAGGAACAGCATGCACAAAGGCTTGGAGACCTGGGAAAATGGAGCCCAAATAAGTATATTTTCAGTAGCTCATTGTGACAGATGCTTAAGGCATCTGAAGAGTGACAGGAGATGAAACTAAAAATTTAAAAGGTCCAAATCACCAAGAGCTACTTATGCCATCCTAAAGATGTTAGACTTTATCCAATAGGCAATGGGAAGTCATTAAAAGATTTAACAAAAGGAATAATATGATTTTATTGGTTTTTAGCAGTTCTGTGAAGGATGGATTGCAAGAGAACCAAAACACACACACACAAAGAGCTGAGACTAGAGGCAATGAGACAGTTAAGAGAGTGGAGTTGTCCATGTGGACAATGATAAGAACCCACACCAAGGTTGCCACCAATAGGGGTGTAGAAGGGAAAGCAGAGGCAAAAGGATTTTAGGAGTTAAAATCAATAGGACTTTGTGATTGATTTAATGTGGTTGAAGAGCAAGATGGAGGAGCCAGAGAGTCTGAATAGGGTGCTGAGATGGATAATGTTGCCATCTACCAAAATAGGAATTATGAGGGGAGGAACAGGTTTGGGGGAAGGGAAAGATGATGAGTTCAGTTTGACAAATGATGAGTTTTGAGGTGCCTGTGGGATATCCAGGCATTGAGCCTAATGGAATCCAGGCCACAGGCTTACAAGAAATGGCACAGCCTCAACCCTCATTCCTGATGCCCATTTTTCATGATTTAGGATACCATTCCTGAATTTCAACTGTCAACTCATTTACTACCAGGAATCGTTACAGGGTCATTTTGTGCCCAAGTTCTTTCTGACATCTTGGCAAAGAATCATGGAACTAAAAGTGACCCCAGGAGGTAATCTTGCTGATTCCTTAGCCTCCAAACTAGGCTGTATGACCCAGACTGATTAGAACTTTACTGAGTTAGAGATCTTTAGGGGGAATATTCTCATCTCAATCCTGTTCTAATACTCTGACTACTCAATGTCTCATTCTTCCTGGAAGGATGGGATAGGGGTGTGAATAAACATTTATTTCGTATCTTATGTGTGCCACATGTTGTGCTGGGCACTATATATATATTTAATCCTAGGGAGGCATTATTATCCCTGACTTAGAGATGAGAAAACGGAGGCTCCCAGAAGTCACCTGCCCATGATCATGCAGGTAGTGAGTGGCAGAACAATGATTCAGACCCAGTTCTGTCTGATACCTAAGCTTGAGTACTTTCCACTCTACTATACTCCAATCTGGCTTCCAGTATTGGTGCCAACTGCATTTTATAGTCTGTCACTATCTTATATCGAGAAAAGACAAAGACAACACCACAGAAAATGAGTCTTACTTTGTAAATTACTAACAAATTAGTAATGTGGCCCAGATAATGCATTATTTACCCTTATACCATTTTGTCTGTAAAATGCATGTGATTCACATTAGAAAAGAATTAGAAGCTTCCAGTCTATCTTCCCCTCCTCAGTGATGGCTACCAAATGTATCATTGCTAAACCACAAAAGACTATGTTAAAGTAATATTTGTTAAAGTAACATTAAAGGCTCTGGATAAAAACCACTAGAGCAGGAAAGTGCAGCGTTGTAGTTGAAATGTCCTCATAGGTCACTGTGGTGAGTGGCACGGGTGGTGTGGGCACTCTGAGACCACCCATTGATCCAAGACTCCTACCACAAGGAGACACAAGAGAAAATTGTGGACACCCTAGTGTTTTAGAATTTAGATGAAACTGATAGTGCTTCTTTTAAAGTAATTCTTCAGCCGAAACCGGTTTGGCTCAGTGGATAGAGCGTTGGCCTGCGGACTGAGAGGTCCCGGGTTCGATTCCGGTCAGGGGCATGTACCTGGGTTGCGGGCACTTCCCCAGTAGGGGGATGTGCAGGAGGCAGCTGATCGATGTTTCTCTCTCATCGATGTTTCTAACTCTCTATCTTTCTCCCTTCCTCTCTGTAAAAAATCAATAAAATATATTTTTTTAAAAAAAAAGTAATTCTTCAGTCCCTCACCCTATCTTCCAAGTCACATTTTAGAAAGAAGGGAAAAGAGGTTTTTTTTTAACAACTTGGTTTGAAAAGGCAGCCTGTGAGACACCTCACTTTCTTCACTCTGCAGCCAATGAGAGGGTATCTGTCAAGTACTAACAAGATGTAATCCCTCCTTGAAAGGCATAAAGAGACATTCAGGGAGCTACAAGTGTCAAGAGTAAGCTACAAAATAATGGTGACTCCTGGAATACATCTTTAAAAACAGGAAAATCAAGAGCACAGTGAGAAAAGAGAACAGAGTGAAAGAGGAAAGGTCTGCCCTCTTCAGATCAGTACATTTTTTGTTATTGTTCAGTCAATAATCATTAATTGAGAAGCTATAATGTTCCAGGTTTTGAGGAAATAAAAATTAATAGGAGGCATGGTTCTTGCCCTCAAAGCAATTTAATACCAAGGCAGTCAAGTAAACACATAATTACAATAAAGCAGGGTAAGTGTCCTGATACATTTGGAAACTAGTGCCCTAGGAGCACAAAAGAGAAAGAAACTAATTGTGTTTGGAGGGGAAGAGGTGTCAGTGAAGATTTCACTGAGAAGACATTCAAGTATCAGATGAAAAGCTGACCCGAAGGTACTTAAAGTAGGGTATTTGAGGACAAGGAAAAGGCATGTTTAAAAGCATATAAGTACAAAAGGACTTACATAAGTTCAGCTTGGGTCAATGTGAGTGGAAGTGGAAGATGGAGAGTGGTGCAAAATGAAAGATTGAAGATAAATTCAAATCCTAGATCGAAAGGAACTTTCCTTATGGCAATTAGATGTTTAGATTTGATCCTGAAGTCAAGAGAGAGCTTTATGGCCATTAAGCTGGGAAAAGTAAATCATTTGGGAAGAGCTCAATAGTTGGTTATTTACTAAGAGGCTATATGAAATCAGTTCTTCTGTGTGTAAGGCAAGGAAGTACTAGAGTAGAGGAAGTAGGAAGGAAGGATCTGACACTAGAGAAAAAAATCAACCCCCCAAAACTGAGACTACCTGAGTAAGAAATACCTCCTTGAAATGTGCACAGCTGGAGTTAAAATGGGCCACTGAAGCCCTCACCCCATTCTCCTCCACTTCCACCTGAGGAAATACAAACAGAGCAGGCTAGCCTCACACCTACCTGAGATTCACTCTAAGAGGAAATCAAGCAAGGAAGCAGGCAACTGTAAGAAGGGAAATGTAAGGTCCTAGAGATTTCTCAACAAGCAGAGAAGTAGGGCTTCCTCAGTGAGGTGCAGAGATGACCAGATGCCCCATTTTAAGGTACTGTGATTTTTAGCTTCCTTACTAGGTCTCGTGAATCAACAGTGAAGAGGCCCAAAGGAAGTAATTAGATCTTCCTCCTAAACTTCCTCACCGAAAGCCAGAATGAAAATGTTTCCACCTACTTGTTGCATTATAACAACCCTATTTCCAATGCATGGAACATACTGCTATAGGTCAGAAGTACAGAGTGAGGTTTCTAGAGAGTGAGTCTCCAAATTCAACAATGGTCAGGAAGACACTGGTACTACACTATCTGAATCAGGATGCGTTCCTCATCCCATTGCCATCTAAAATAGTTACGTGATCATAGCCAGTCAGAGAAGTATGGAGAATCTGACCATCTCAGGCCGTCTGCACCAGGCTGAGTCCCACACTCCTGTCTCCCTCCTCCATGATGGAGATGAAGGTTAGACTGTTGACCCTGGCCTCTGGCCCACTGTCTTTTGAAGGAGGAAGGCCAAATCTGCTGAAAACAAAAATATGGTCTGTTAAGGCATCCACTCTTATCATCCTTCCAGAGGAGCTGAGAAGCAGAGGGACAGGAAGAGGACTAAATTTATCATACTAGATCCTTAGGGAACTTTACCAGCCAGGCAAAAGATACCCTGAGATAAACATTTCTCCTATCTTCTGGGACTTCTGGCCTTGGAAAGAAGCATACCAGTACAAAATACATACTGGAAATCAGACATGGGATTCAAAACTAAATTTCCAATTGTTATCTGGCTTTTTTCTTTAAAGTGATAAGCAAACTCATTTCCCCAATATATAAATAATTTATATATGATATATACGTATATATGTGTATATATTTCAGCCCCAACTTTAGGGGCTGAACATCATAAACTGCAGCTTGAGCCAACCCCATTTCCCCATACCTTTCCAGTTCTTGGTGAACCTTAAAAAGGAATACTGTCTGACTAAAACCAGACAACTGGCTCCTTAAGAGCACATTTATAATTTATTTATGGCTTAATATTTTCCACTGATAGGATTAATAAATCATGTTTTCATTCAACTTATTTTCTCTGAGGTATGAATTTCTCTATTGTGATACCAGATCTTAACATGTTTTATTTTGCTTGTCCATTTTCCAGTTCATTTTTGCAGCTACAGAGAGAAATTTATTAGTCTGTATTGCCGCCTTTCTGCTGTTGTGGAGCTGGATTCTCTGAATACCCAACAGTCCCTGAGGGAAGCGATCTCAGACAGCGAGGTTGCAGCTGCCAAACAAAGACATCAGCAAGTTTTAGATTTCATTCAGGTAATAGTTTGTTTCTTCTGAGGTGAAAGGAAGGAAGAAAAGGCAGGGTGGAGGGGATGAGAAACACTCATGAGAAAGAACAGCCAGCTGGGCTAATTTAAAGACCACAGTTGCAAGGAGCCTGTTGATTTGGTGAAAATCCAGAACTCAGGAAAATGTGCATTTTTATTTATTTGTTTTTTTATCAGTTAAGGTATTACAAATGTGTCTTCATCCCCCCCATTAACCCCCAACCTCCCCCCACCCCCGCCCCGCACACTCACGATCCCATCCCCCTGTTGTCCATGTCCATTGGTTTGGCTTATATACATGTATACAAGTCCTTCGGTTGATCTCTTCCCCTTACCCCCGCCCTCCCCTACTTTCCTTCTGGGGATTGATAGCCTGATCGCTGTTTCTCAGTCTTTGGATCTGTCCCTTTTCATCAGTCTATGTTGTTCTCTATAATCCACAAATGAGATCATGTGGTATTTATCCTCCTCTGACTGGCTTATTTCACTTAGCATAATGCTCTCCATTTCCATCCACGCTGTTGCAAAAGGCAAGAGTTCCTTCTTTTTTACTGCAGCATAGTATTCCATTGTGTAGATGTACCACAGTTTTCTAATCCACTCATCTGCTGATGGGCACTTAGGCTGTTTCCAAATCTTAGCTATGGTGAATTGTGCTGCTATGAGCATAGGGGTGCATATATCCTTTCTGATTGGTGTTTCTGGTTTCTTGGGATATATTCCTAGTAGTGGGATCACTGGGTCAAATGGGAGTTTCATTTTTAGTTTTCTGAGGTAGCTCCATACTGTTCTCCACAGTGGCTGCACCAGTCTGCATTCCCACCAGCAGTGCAGAAGGGTTCCTTTTTCTCCACATCCTCTCCAACACTTGTTGTTTGTTGATTTGTTGATGATAGCCATTCTGACAGGTGTGAGATGATAATGCATTGTTGTTTTGATTTGCATTTCTCGTATAATTAGTGACTTTGAGCATGTTTTCATATGTCTTTCGGCCTTCTGTATGTCCTTTTTTGAAAAGTGTCTATCTAGGTCCATTGCCCATTTTTTTTATTGGATTGTTTATCTTCCTTTTGTTACGTTTCATGAGATCCCTGTAAATGTTGAAAATTAAACCCTTATCGGTGGTTTCATTGGCAAATATGTTCTCCCATGTAGTGGGTCTTCTTGTTGTTTTGTTGATGGTTTCCTTTGCTGTGCAAAAGCTTTTTATTTTGATGTAGTCCCATTTGTTTATTTTCTCTTTAGTTTCCATTGCCCTAGGAGCATTATCAGAGAAGAAATTCCTTCGGCATATGTTTGCAATTTCGCTGCCTGTGGATTCCTCTAGTATTTTTATGGTTTCCCGTCTTACGTTTAAGTCTTTTATCCATTTTGAGTTTATTTTTGTGTATGGTGTGAGTTGGTGGTCTAGTTTCATCTTTTTGCATGTATCTGTCCAATTTTCCCAACACCATTTATTGAAGAGACTGTCTTGACTCCATTGTATGCTCTTGCCTCCTTTGTCGAATATTAATTGGGCATAGTGGTTTGGGTCGATTTCTGGGGTCTCTATTCTATTCCATTGATCTATGTGTCTGTTCTTGTGCCAGTACCAAGCTGTTTTAAGAACAGTGGCTTTGTAATACAGTTTGATATCTGGTATTGAGATCCCACCTACTTTGTTCTTCATTCTCGGGACTGCTGCAGCTATTCGGGGTCTTTTTTTATTCCAGATGAATTTTTGGAACATTTGTTCTAGATTTGTGAAATATGCCGTTGGTAATTTAATGGGGATTGCATTGAATCTATAGATTGCTTTGGGTAGTATGGACATTTTGATGATGTTGATTCTACCAATCCATGAACACGGTATGTTCTTCCATCTGTCTATGTCTTCCTCTATCTCTTTTTTCAGTGTCCTGTAGTTTTTGGCATATAAGTCTTTTACCTCCTTAGTTAAGTTTATTCCTAGGTATTTTAATATTTTTGGTGCAATGGTATATGGGATTGCTTCTGTAGTTTCACTTTCTGTAAGTTCACTATTGGTGTAGAGAAATGCCATGGATTTCTTAGCATTAATTTTGTATCCTGCTATATTGCCGAATTCATTTATTAAGTCTAATAATTTTTTGATGGAGTCTTTAGGGTTCTCTATGTACAGTATCATGTCATCTGCAAATAAGGACAGTTTTACTTCTTCTTTTCCAATCTGGATGCCTTTTATTTCTTCTTCTTGTCTGATCGCAACGGCTAGTACTTCCAGTACTATGTTGAACAGGAGTGGTGAGAGGGGGCATCCCTGTCTTGTTCCTGTTTTTAGGGGGAATGGTTTTAGTTTTTGCCCACTGATTATGATGTTGGCTGTGGATTTGTCATATATGGTTTTTATTATGTTGAGGTATGATCCCTCAATTCCTATCTTGCTGCGAGTTTTTATCAAGAAAGGGTGTTGGATTTTGTCAAATGCTTTTTCTGCATCAATTGATATGACTATGTGGTTTTTTTCTCTCAATTTGTTTATGTGATGTGTCACATTTATTGATTTGTGGATATTGTGCCATCCTTGCATCCCTGGGATAAATCCTACTTGGTCATGGGGTATGATCTTTTTGATGTACTGTTGGATCCGATTTGCTAGGATTTTGTTGAGGATTTTGACATCTATGTTCATGACGGATATTGGCCTATAATTCTCTTTCATTGTATTGTCTTTATCTGGTTTTGGGATTAGGGTGATGTTGGCTTCATAGAATGAGCTGGGAAGTGTTCCTTCCTCTTGGATCTTTTGACATAGTCTGAGGAGGATAGGTTTTAGGTCTTCCTTGAATGTTTGGTAAAACTCCCCTGTGAAGTCATCTGGCCCCGGGCTTTTGTTTGCTGGAAGCTTTTTGATTACTGCTTCGATTTCCTCTATAGTTATTGGCCTGTTGAGATTTTTAGATTCTCCCTGATTAAGTTTTGGAAGGCTGTATTTTTCTAGGAATATGTCCATTTCCTCCAGGTTGTGTAGTGTGTTGGAGTAGAGTTATTCATAGAAAATGTGCATTTTTAAACAAAGGCTTAAAAAAAACCCCTAGAGTTAAATCACAGTGTTACGAGGAGCTGCATCAGCCACTGTGGCGGGTAGCAGTGGTTTCCCATAGGGAGAGAAAAATCACTGCCACAAGAAGTAGTGATCAGAATATTATTCTTATCTAGTAGCCCACTGACAAATCCAACCGAAACATTGTATTAATTGACTTACCCCACAGAAAAAGAGAAGAAAATGATCCACTAGTTTATATTAACCCAAATCACATTGGACTTAAGATTCCTTGTGCTTTGAACTTCTTTCTCACAGCATTTTGACACTTTCTTTGACACTTTAATGTGTAGCTACAGAGGTTAGAAAAATGTATTCCCTGTCCATGGTCTTGTCTGGGAAGACCTTACAGTAACCACCTCAGGGTCTTGTGGTAGAGGTACTAACTAGTCATCAAGAAAATGTGAATCTGGTCTGACATTGCCTCTAAATCCCTTGGACAAATCTTATGATCTTTCTCCCTTTAGTTACCCAATACACAAAATGAGTATAATAGCAATAGCTCTGTGATAAATATCACTATGATAAATATTTATTGAGCATCCAGTTGTCAGGCACTGTAAGGGAAATATAAAGTTAAATTAGGCATGGTCCCTAACCTTTGAGAGTTTAAAATTCATTAGGGGAGACAAGAAATGTGTATAAATACAATTATAAAATGAATTAGGTGCCAAAAGAGAAATTTTTTAAAAACTGTATCAACACAAAAAGGTAAAAATGAACTTACTCTTGTGGGTATAAGAGAGGTTACCATAGAGCATGTAACTGATATCTGAGATCTGAACTGGGCCTAGGGAGAAAGGCTAAACTATCATGAGGAGAAACAGACTTTGGTGGATGGGGGAATCCAAAGAAAAATTATAAACAAACAAGGCAGAAAGTATAGAAAAAATAGTACTTGGGAATGATGAGTAGTCAAGATAAGTTGGAGCATAAATTGAGTGAAGGTTGGTAGTAAGAAACTGGGAAAGAATAAAAGTAGCAATGAGATCAGATTACAAGGGTTTTAATAAAAGCCAGGGTAAGAAATTTGCACTTTATTCTGCAGACAGTAGGGACCTGGCCAAAGTTTTGGAGAAGGTAAATTATAGGTTCTCATAGATGTTTAGTATAGATTCAAGCAGGGCAGGATAGTCCTCCTGTGCGCAGGGGTGTGGCCATACTGGCTGTTTATAGTAAGCACCCATTCTCAAAAGCCATGCTCACTACATAATTTGCATATCATTCCTGGATTTAAGGAGAAGACTAAGTGCAGGAAAACCACATACAAAGCTATTAGAACCATCCAGCGAGAAATAATGGCTACCTAAGATGAGAAAATACTATGAACTGAGCAAATAGATTTCCCTAACTCCCAACCTCATCTGTAAAACAGGGATGATAATAACAACACTAGCTCATAATGTTACTGAGAGAATTCAACAAGATAATCATGTAAAGCACTCAGCAAAATGCCTGCACATAAGTATGTAATAACTTATATATTCATTTTTCACTCATTAATAAGAAGGGAAAATGCTCTGAAATATGAATATGCAAGACCTGGAATTTATTAAGTACTCAGGAAGAAGATATTGTAATATACTTGCAAAGTGGTAAGCAGGCAAATCCTATCCAAGTTTTCTCATCCTGTAAATGAGATATCTCAGGTGACCTCTCAAACTAAAGAAATCAACCTTTTAGGAAGTTACTTGTTCTCTTGACCTGGGAATGTACCATTTAAAAAATCAAAACATTTACATCATTTATTTTTTCCAGTAAAAGTGGAACACAGACAGGAGTGGGGGTGAGGGTGAGGGAGAAAAGGAAGAATGAAGCATAAGGACAATATGAAAGACTGGCTTATTTTTTGAACCTAATATAAGAGACAGTAGAACAGAGTAAGAATAATGACCAGAAGTCAATCAACATACATTTTTAGTCTGGAATCTTCTGATAAACCTTGGAGTATGGAACAATTCATTTAATCTCCAGGGTCTTAAATTTCCTCACATGTAAAATGAAAGGATCGGACTAGATCAGCAGTCGCCTACCCGTGGTCCGCAGACCACTGGTGGTCGTGAGGTCAAAAAGGTTGGCGACTGCTGGACTAGTTGACTACTAAGAGCCTGGTTGACTCTAACATTTCATAGCTTCTTTAACCACCATAGATATTTTTAGAGAAGCATATTTTAACCATGCCTTAGGTTCGGTTTCTGCTTTATTCCATGTTAAGCCTCCCTGAATTCAGTCGGTTCATCCAACAAGAAGGCTGAATTTTTCCAGGCTGTCACATTCTCAAACCCCTCCAGGAGTTCCCCACCACAGTCTTACTCCCAGATGCTACCACGCTTGCTCCTTTCTTTGTCACACAGATTTGGGCACAACTGCCTTTTTCTCCTTCCCTTTCACTGCACCATTAAGTGGGATGGATAAAGGCAGGCCAGGCCAGGAATTCTTCAAAGTTCTAGCCTGCTCTGGTCTCCCAAAGCAGGTAACCTGAGAGCCCCTCTACATACTCCTTCCACCCAGCCAGGTACACATAGACGTGGATAAAAGTCAATTTCCAAAGGGTTCAAAAAACCACTTCTTGGCCAGGATAAAACCAGACCACCTCTCTGTACCCTTAGCCTTGTTCCATACAGCATGGATACCTTAACTGGCGGAAGACAATGTGATATTACCTATCCACTTATCTATTTGGGGCTTCTCAGTCTCTTGCTCAGAATGAAAACCAGCTGTAGCCACTCACCCATTGGCATTAACAGTTCAGCCCACCACACACGATAACTTGCAGAGGCAACCGCCAGCCACAAGAGCATTTGTATGATTCCAGATCTAAGACAGTGTTGAAGTTACTACACAAACCAAACATTGTAAAGAGCAAGGGAGTCTATGTAAATACAGTGAGGAAAAGAAGCCAAGGATTGTGGCCAGAAAGGGGGAGGGCTAGACCAGGGAGGTGCAGAAAATCATAGATAAGGTAGACAGGCTTTATAGACAGCACATGCAGCAGAAATGTCAAAGTGCAGAGACTTGGAGTTCAGCATAGTTTGAGCTGCTAAAGCCTAAAGGGCAATTAGGCTATAATTTATATACTGTAATGCTTCAAATGCTCCTAAGCTGTAATAGAAACACAGCTCATTAAATATAGCCAATCTATCATCCCCTCAAGCACCTTGTAACTGTGCTCTGAGAAAACCAATCACCTTTACATTTTAATAAAAATATTATCTTGCCTGAGTAGAGAGAAAGGGGTGTAATTCATGGGATGAAAACCAAAATTTTTAAAAGGCAGGGTGAGAAATGGATGCAGAACTTTTAACCAATAGACCTAGGGAGTTCATGGTCTTTCTTTTTAAAAACATGTCAGCAAGTCTTTAGAAGCTGAATTTGGACCTTAAAATCAGGGGGATTATGTTGTCAGTTATTTTTAGATCAACAGTATAAGGTAAAATGGGTGAAAATTGTACTTCTTTTAAAGCTACTTAGCTAAGTCTGTAAAATTCAGTCCACAGGTTTCTCTGTACCTATGCTTTTAATTTTTCTTCAGTTAATACCTCTTCACTTCGTCACTGAGAAAATTTAAAAAATAAACATTGTTTCTACACATAATTTTAAAAATTTTTCTACACTAAATCTCACTATCCATCCTCAGCAATAGGCAAAAACAATTTTATCCAAAGAAAACAAGTAGTTACTATTAATAATTGTAATTAGTTCCCTGTGGCTGCTGTAACAAATTCCCAAAAACAGGGTGGCTTAAAATGAGAGAAACTTACTGTCACCATTCTGGAGGCCAGAACCTGAAATTAAGGTGTTGATAGGGCCACACGTCCTAGGTAGGCTCTACAGGACAATCTGCTCTCTGCTTCTCCCAGCTTCTTGGCTTGTGGCCACATCACTTCAATCTCTGCTTGCGTAGCCACACTGCCTCCTCCTCTTCTGTCTGCCAAATCTCCCTCTGCCTCACTCATATAGGAATGTCTTTATGAGGACATTTATCATTGGAATTAGGTCCCACCCAGATAATCCAGGATAAACTCCTCCTCTCAAAATCCTTAACTGAATCAATCACATCTTTTGCCATATAAGGTAATTTTTACTCTATTAGCATCCTATATAATAAAAGGCTAATACGCAAATTGACCGAACAGCAGAACGACTGTCCGCTATGATGCACACTGACCACTAGGGGGCAGACGCTCAATGCAGGAGCTGCCCCCTGGTGGTCACTGCACTCCCACAGGGGAGCACCGCTCAGCCAGAAGCCGGGCACATGGCTGGCTAGCGCAGCAGCGGTGGCAGGAGCCTCTCCTGCCTCCGCAGCAGCGCTAAGGATGTCTGACTGAAAGCTTAGGCCCACTTCCCATGGGGAATGGGCCTAAGCCATCAGTCAGACATCCCCCGAGGGCTGCTGGACTGTGAGAGGGTACAGGCTAGGCTGAGGGACTCCCCTGAGTACACGAATTTCATGCACCAGGTCTCTAGTCTATAGCCTATCTAATAAAGAGGGAATATGCTAATTGACCCTCACATCATCAAAGATGGCAGCGCCCACAGCCAATAAGGAGGGAATTGCTAATTGACTGGCCTGCCCTCAAAGATGGTGGTGCCCACAGCCAATAAGGAGGGAATATGCTATTGACTGCCACACTCTCAAAGATGGCGGTGCCCACAGCCACAAGATGGTAGCACCCAGTCCCCTCAGCCCCACCAGGGTGGCAAGCACACGGCAAGGCCGGGCCTGCCTGGAGGCAGGCCCGGCCTTGCCACACACCTGCCTCCAGAGTCCCCCAGTCACCTTAGACCCCCAGCCGCCCAGGGCTGGCCCAAGGCACAGGCAAGCCTTGGATGGCAACGGCCCACCCACCCAGGTCCGCCCAAGGCTCAGGTAACCAGGGCTGGCTGAGGCTTGCGTTGCTGGCAGTGGCAGCAGCAGAGGTGTGATGCGGCGTCGCCTTGCCCTGATCACCAGGTTGCCTCCCACCCCTGAGGGCTCCTGGATTGTGAGAGGGAGCAGGCAAGGCTGAGGCACACCCCCTTCCCCCTTCAGTGCATGAATTTTCATGCACCGGGCGATATATATATATATATATATATATATACATATATATATATATAAAAAAATAAATAAAAGCCTAAGCAACCATTACAACCGAACAACCGGAATGACCGATTGACCAGTCACTATGATGTGCACTGACCACCAGGGGCAGACGTTCAACACAGGAGCTGTCCCTTGGTGGTCAGTGTGCTCCCACAGCCAACCTCCCATGGCCGGCCAACCTCCCCCAGTCCCTCCCTCCAGCCAGTTCCTCCCCCCCGGCCAGCCAGCCCTGATTGACCTTGATCAGGGCTGGCTGGACAACCTCACATGGCCCCTCCTGCCCCCAGCCGGCCGGCCAACCTCCCGCGGTCCCTCTCCCCATCCCTCCCCCTGGCCGGCAGGCCCCGATCAGCCCAGCCCTGATCAGGACTGGATGAGATGGCCCTGATTGGCACTGATCACCGGCCAAGCCTGGGGACCCAACTCGTGCACGAATGCCAGGGATTAGAACATGGACATATCACTTGAGAGGCCAAACTCAGCCCATTACAATAATTAGAATTGTCACTGCAACAACTGATAATTTTATAATAATGTACAGTTTATAAAGTGCACTCATCCACATCATCTTACTTAATCCTCATAATAACTCTGTTTGATGGTAGAGATCTTTAGGTAACCACTAATTCATTCATTCATTCATTCATTCATTCACTTATTCATTCCCTGAGCAATCATTTATTGAGTACCCACCTATTTTATTCTGCACAGCCAAGAGTAACAGATACAGAAGCACAGTCCCTGCCTTAGCTGGCACTCTAAAACTGTCCACAGTCACGTAGTACCTTTAAAACAACACTGAGACAAGAGTATGTTACATAAGGTAGGAGCAATTAGAGCCAGATGAGAGAGTGACAATTCCATCAAGAAAATTGGTCTGAGTCTTGTCTGGGATTCCCACTCTGGCTGGACTTCATTCAGACTTCCCCTTTTTAATGCTTAGTGCCTCCTCATGGGCCTGCCCACTGCTGAACCTCCTGCCCAACTCACTGTGTAACAAAGCCTGAAGCTCAAACTTAGGCTCTCAGTACCAGCCCTGAATACTCTGCCGAGTCCCGTCACTCTAGGGCAGAAAAGAACTAGAAAGCAAGGGGAAATGGCTATCAGCCACGCAGTGCCATTCACTAGTTCACAACTAGTCACTCTGAGCATGGCTGACTGTCACAGTTTCAGACTCTACTCTGTTGGGAGCACCAGGTTTAGGGATATTCTTTAAAGAATATTCTTTAAGTATAGATTAAGGCTCTATAAGGAATATTTCATTATATGCTGAAAATTAATAACTCTTCATATGTACTTTTTACAAAGCACTTTCAGATTCATCATTTCACCCAATCATCTTAGCACTTGTGAGGTATAAAAGGGGAGATGTTTTGTCACATTTCACAAATAAGGTAACGAAGGCTCAAAGAGGTGAAGTGACTTAGCAAAGGTTGTTAGAGAGCTAATAAGTGGTGGATCCCAGCTGGAATCCAGGTCTTTTGCTATTTGAACTAACTCAGTGATGGCGAACCTTTTGAGCTCGGCGTGTCAGCATTTTGAAAAACCCTAACTTAACTCTGGTGCCATGACACATATAGAAATTTTTTTATATTTGCAACCATAGTAAAGCAAAGACTTATATTTCTGATATTTATTTTGTATATTTAAATGCCATTTAACAAAGAAAAATCACCCAAAAAAATGAGATCACGTGTCACCTCTGACACGTGTGTCATAGGTTCGCCATCACTGAACTAAATGATATAGCATCTCAGATAAGTATGCAAGACATGATTATAAAGAAGTATTTTTTTAACTTAGCAAACCTATGTTAAAAATATTTTACTCTTGATCAAAACCAATACAGTGCAAAATGTATCATCCTGGACCCTCGGGGAAACTTACTTCTTTTTCATACTCGTTTGATAACAATGTCCTTTACCATTTTACTTCAAAGCAAATAGATGAAGTTTGGCGTGAAATGAGATGGATCATGGATGCTCTACAGTATGCAAGATACAAACAATCAATGTCGGGTTTGTCCATTACTAAGCTTATAGACCCCTCAGATGAGCAGAACCTAAAGAAGATGAGCTCTACATCATCACATATAGACTGTCTTCCATCACCATCCCCATCCCCAGAGATGCACAGAAGAAAGGCAGTGAGTGGTAAGTAATATGATCTAAAGTTACCTATTTCAGTCCAGCATATTCTCAATCCTATCTCCACTGATGACGTTCTTTTGTGCTGAGGCATTGGTCCCATCAAGCACTAGAAAACACTGCTCAGTTTAAGAGTCTAAAAGCATAGAGGGAACAAAATTGGAGCAACAGAGGGATAGGAAACCAAGGCAGTAACCTGAGGCAACACCATTTAGAGTAGAAAAGATTCAGCCCAGTTCTATCCCAAGTTTCTGAGATACAAAAGGACACAGAGCAGGGATGAGGCCTTAGAAGTGTGGAATGGAGAGGGCTGCAGTACCATGTGCAGGCCAAGTCAGTGAGGGAATCTGATCAAAACCAAGTAAGGAAGGAGAACAGGCCCAGTCTCTAGGACAGTGGTTCTCAACCTGTGGGTCGCGACCCCTTTGGCGGTCGAACAACCCTTTCACAGGGGTCGCCTAAGACCATCCTGCATATCAGATGTTTACATGACGATTCATAACAGTAGCAACATTACAGTTATGAAGTAGCAACGAAAATAATTTCATGGTTGGGTCACAACATGAGGAACTGTATTTAAAGGGCCAGAAGGTTGAGAACCACTCCTCTAGGAAATAGGTCTGACAAGAATGAGATAGGAAGCAGGTCCACCTGACTAAGAGTTCATGGTAAACTTCTTTATCCACATGGCACCAGTGTCCTGGGGTGGGAGGTGGAAAAGAGAGAAATCCTGGATAAACCAGAATCCAGAGACTAAGACCAAATAAGTAGATTGGCACCACCATGGATACAGCAAGCAGGAGACAACTTAAAACAAGCGGGAAGAGATATCTAACAAGTCACCTCTACTCTTGGGAATCAAGTTTCAATTTACATGGCAAATGCTAACCACAAATCTCTACAAAAACAACCTTTATGCTTATAAACAGAGAGAAAGCATACTAGTCAAAGGCAATATAATGTTTTTGCCTAGGACATGTTGAAATTAGTACCATTTTTTTTTAGTCAATTAAAATAACGGCATTCAAAGCATCTTTCTTAATTTTATAGTTCAGCAATTTCAACCAGTGTATCACAAGAATTTGTAAAATATTCAATACCTGACTATTACTGGTTGAAAATCGCTGCTATAGCTTATAAGAGTTCCCATTTTGCAAGACTTACCATAATAATTGATATTTTTAATAAACAGCACTGAAACGTGGGCTTGTCCCATAGGGGGCAGCATGGTGTAGTAGAAAGAGCTTGGACTTAGAAATCAGAGACCTGGATTCAAATCCCAGCTTTATTTTACTAGCTACAGATTACTACATGAGTCTCACTTTCCACAGATGTAAAATGAGAATAATATAGCTACTTGTGAATAAGACAATCTATGTCAGAGATGCATGGTATATAATAGACAATAAATGGTAGGTACCATATTTAATGTTATTATTATTCTTATAGAAAACTTTAGTGAGGATATGAGTTTTCTCTATAAGTAAGTTTGTGTATGCTCCTATGCTTTAAAAAAAAACGCACTGTCTAAAAATCAACACTGGGCAAGTGGAAGAACTTGAGAGACTGCTAATTTACATTACCAAAGGGTTCTATGATTTAGCAAATAATTCCACAAAAGAATTCTTTAAGTACAGTTTCTCAAGTGTATTTTAACAGGTTCCCACTGAGCTAAAACACCATCCCTAGCAGAGGTCTAATGGACTAACAAAAATTTTTCTGATAATTGCATATGTACTCTGAAAAGGATAATGTATAGGGTGCTGTAGAATCTACTGGAGGTGTTAACTCATAAGATCAAAGAGAGCTTCCTGCAGGAGGTAACAAAGTCACGTACTGAAGGATAGCAGGAGTTGAACCAAGAAAAAGGGAAAAGAGGAGAGCAAAGACGTAGAGAAAGCAGAATGGGCAACTATGTTGTAGTTCAGAGAACTGTAAGCAGTCAGGATCCAAGTATACTGTTCTTTTTTTTTTTTTTTTTTTTTTCACTTAAAAAATATTTTTTGCTTACTCACCATGTTCCAGGCACTCTCTGAAGTAACAGAGATATAGTAATAAACAAAGCAAAGTTTCTGTTCTAAGCAGAGTGACAAACAATGAAAACATAAACGAACAAGATAATTTCAGATAGTGAAAATTCCAATGTATAATACAAAACAGCAATCCAGGTGGGCAGGGAGAGCACTGAATTCCCTGGGATGATCAGCAGAGACTTGTCTGTGAAAAGTTACATTCAAACCAACCACAGAAAAAGGAACCAGTAAGGCAAAAATCTGGAATTGGAATATTCTAGGAAACAAAACAACAAAAGGCTCTGAAATGGGTGAGGGATGGAAAGAAGGCCAAAGTCACTGGGGAAGAGTTAACAAAAGGGTAGCAATGAGAGAAAGGCAGGAGCCAAATCAGGAAGGGCCATGGGAAGAGGTTTGGATTTTACTTGCCATGAAAAGCCATTGAAAACTTTTAAGCAAGGATTGATATAATCTGAATTACTCTTTAAAACCAAAGCTGGCTGTTATTTGTATAGAAGAACAATACTGGAAACATGGAGGTCAATAAGGAAGCTATTAACAGAGGAAATACCAAGTTTTCTGGCTTGACTGCCTCAGGATATCATGATGCCATTTGCAAAAAAAATGGGGGGAGTTAGACAGGAGAAGAAGCAAGCTTGAGTGACTGGGCACACTGAATTTGAGAGTTTTGGGACATTCCACATAACAGGAAACATTCAGGAGAAAACGGGACGTACGGATCTGGAGCTCAGGAAGGAGAACTGGACTAATGTATATTTAAGAATTATTAATATATGAATAATGTAGCTACAAAAATACTTGGGATTCCCTACAGAGAGCAGATGTAGTAAGAAGAGGAGACTATAGAAGGAACAGCAAGACATCTTAGACCGAGAAGGACTGACGAGAGAGAGAGAAGTGTCACAGAAACTAAAGCATGTCAAATGATGGTTACAGGTTAAATAAAACTGAAAAGTTTCTATTGTTTTGTTCTGAACAAGAAAGTCATCAGTAATCTTGATGATAGCAGTTTATGAAGGGAAGGAGCTGGAAATGAAAAAGAAGTAGATCGGGAGCAAGTGGAAGGTGAAGAAGGGGGACCAGTAAGGGTACACTCTTCAAAATCTTGGCTATGAAAAAGAAGAGGAAGGAAGGGCAGTAGATAGAGAGGTATTGGGTTGAAAGGGCATTTTTTAAAGGCAGGCTAGATATGCCCTCTGCCATTCCACAATTCACATAGTTCTACAAATAACTCTTCAATTCTCCTTCCATCTTTCCTTGTCTGCCATCTGCTCACAGAATTTTCCCAATGTTTAATCTTCTCTTAGCCCCAGGGTCCTAAGTGGTTCCCCCCTGGCTGTATGAGGGTGGCCTATCCTATGCCACAGGAGTGCCAAACTTTCACGTTGGCCAGATGATGGGTTACACACACTCCTTGCTGGGAGGATCTGGCCCAATTACATTCAGATTTTATTATTAGCTTAAAATGTGAGCGATCATCATTCTGTTTCTTAAAATATAACTCTCTCTTGGGCCCATTTATTTCTCTGAAGCCAAGATTCCATGGGCTGTGAAATACAAAGATATGGAGGGCAGTAAATGAAAAATGGAACCCAGTGACAGGGAAACTGTTGAGAGCTGAGAGAAATATTTAGTATCCTATCCTCTCACAAAATCAAAAGCATTTCTGAGCAATGAAATCTATTCCTGCATACTCTATCATCTCCACTAAGGTGATGACTTTTGTTTGGAAACCATTTAGGAAGAAAAAAAGTCCAATTTAGAAGAGCATCCCCACTGGTTTGCTTACAGGGTAACGTTTGCAACATAATTCCATTCTGTATGGGTAGGGTTCACTTAACTTCTGAGGAACCTGCTGGAATTACAGAGCTTATCACAAGCCTGGCCTCTGGTGCCAAGCCAAGATTCTGTTTTAAGGCTGTTGAATACCTTGGATTTGTCTGTGTATATCTGTAGTGGCTAATTGGGGGATGGAGAGGGGACGGTAGTGGAACTCTTTAATTACTTCTCTTTTCTGTGTGGTTTTCAAACATGAAGTAGAACTCCTCTGAGTCTATTAAAATTAAGCATCTCCCAAGGACCCAAGGGGGAAAGTTGGCTCCTAGAAAAGGCAGTGCAAGGCAGGGGTTGGAATGATTTGGTCCATCACATGTGTATTTTCTCTTCCACTCCTTTTCTGTGGGTATAGTGGTCATAGGCAGCAGGAATTTTTTTTTCCGATACTGCTATTTCTCCTACTGACGCATGGGTGAGGCAACAGAGGGGAGTGGAGCGTTGTTTCCTTCCGATGCATTTGAAGATTATCCTGAGCTTCCTGGTAGCCTTTTCCCAGATGACGTTAAAAACACTATGGCATAAACTAAACAGCTTAAAAATTCAACAGAAATCTGAAGATGCTATTTCTCTTGGAAAATTACAAGATGAACAAACCCTGGAGATTCTACCCAAGGCCTGTTGAGAGATTTATTAAAATTCTTTATGTACAAATTGTTTAAATTCTACTTAAATACAGTGGAAATAGATTCAATGAAGCACAAAAGAAATAAAAATTTGGACAGAGATACATTAAAAATGTGAAGATATATTTTTAGAACAAATGCTGCTTATTGTTCCTTTCTTTGTGTCTTGCCATGCCCCCTGCTTTTAAGAGAAAAGCAATAGCTTTTAAATCAATTATTCTTTCCTGAAATGTCATCTCTCCATAACGCCCTCAAAATCCACACCAACTCTACCCTGCTGTTGTTGGCCTGATCAACAGAGCCCAGGAGTTGCAACATCCATTACAATGGCAAGAAAGCTAAGCTTCCTATGCCAGCACTAATACTATGGGCAGAACTTTCATCAAACAGCTCCTGGGTCAACCTGAGGGAAACCAAGGTTCTACCAGTGCTAGCCTGCCCAGTGGGCCCTCTAAAGGAAATTGAGGAGCACAACCAGTTTTATTAAAATAACAACTGGGCAAGGCACCTCCAATGCTTAATGGAGCATATGGCTAGATCTGGGAATGGAAGCTGCACTTTGCATTCTTTTCCAGGAAGGGAGGGAGTGCAGTGGCCTAAGTCCTTGGAAACTCCTCAGTGCCCTGGCTGGCATCCTGGAGATTTTTCTGGGAGGTGTATCCACTCTAAGCAATAGGTTCCACTAAGTCTTATAATAAACAATACAACCACCATGGAAGTCAAATATTTAGATTCCCAGTGGAGCAGTGTTTCCCAAATGTGGGTCCATGAACGTGTAAGATAATATTTACCACTCCATACCCAGGCCCTTTTTCATCTCCTTCCTGGGTTACTACAGTTACAACTAGCTCTTCTCTTGATTTATTCCTATCTCCCTTGCTCCTCGAAGCTACAGTAAAGAAGTTACATCATTTACTAAGGCACTGCCAAATCTAGGTTGAGAAATACAGTACCAGACTAGGTCATCGCCAACACAAAACACCATACAAGAGATTGTTCTCTTTTATTATTAACTAGAGGCCTGGTGCACAAAAATTTGTGCACTTGGGGGGGTCCCTCAGCCCAGCCTATGCCCTCTTGCAGTCTGGGACCTCTCAGAGGATGCCCACCTGCTGGCTTAGGCCCACTCCCTGGGGGGGTTGGGCCCAAGCTGGCAGTCAGACATCCCTCTGGAAGCCCAGCAGCCCTCAGGGGATGTCCACTTACCAGCAGGGAGCAGACCTAAGCTGCAGTCGGACATCCTTAGCGCTGCTGAGGAGGCAGGAGAGGCTCCCACCACCACCGCTGTACTGGCAGCCGTCAGCCTGACTTGTGGCTGAGCAGACCTCCCCCTGTGGAAGTGCACTGATCACCAGGGGACAGCTCCTGCATTGAGCATCTGCCCCCTGGTGGTCAGTGTGTGTCATAGTGGCCAGTCTTTCCCAGTTGTTCTGCTGTTAGGGTCAATTTGCATATTACCCTTTTATTATATAGGATAGCATTCTCACAGCAAAATCTTGAAGTTTATCAGATTACTGATTCGTATTTTAATGAGCCACCTCTTGATATATTTTCTAGTTTTCTCTATTTAAGGTTGGAAAGGATCTCAATAATATTGATACCTTCTGTTTGTAAAGCACTTAAAGTATTTTTAACAAACTAATTTAATCCTCATGGCACCTATGGAACGTAGGCAACATAATTACCTACAGGCTACAGATGAAGAAAGGTTCAGAGGGGCTAAGTGATTTGCTCAAGATTATATACACAGCAAAGTGTAAGACAGGACTTTGGCCCAGGTTTATCTAATTTTAAGACAATTGTTCTTTCTGCTATAACTGGGCTGACTCACCAAGTCAAATATAAAACAAAATGATTTGGGTGACTGTTTTCAGGAATTTCTATGGCAAATTAAGTAACTTAGGTCTTTTCGGCCGCTTACAGTATTTTTTTTAAGAGGCAGTCAAATTTTACCACTCTTTATGCTCCCAGATTTCAATATTGGTTTCAGTTTCAATTCAACACAATATATTTTACTGAGAGCTTTGAATGTACCAACTACAGCACAAGAAGCTAATAATACAATGATGATTCAGTCAGTCTAGTTTTAAGAGGTCCTCACAGCCTGCTCACATGTCCAAGTTCAGATTAGATGATCTGGGACCGTGGTCGGAAAACTGTGGCTTGCGAGCCACATGCAGCTCTTTGGCCCCTTGAGTGTGGCTCTTCCACAAAATACCACGTGCGAGCACGCATGTACAGTGCAATTGAAACTTTGTGGCCCATGCGCAGAAGTCGGTATTTTGTGGAAGAGCCACACTCAAGGGGCCAAAGAGATGCATGTGGCTCGCGAGCCGCAGTTTGCCGAGCCGCAGTTTGCCGAGCCGCAGTTTGCCGACCACTGACCTGGGAAATACAGGAGATCCTACATTTCCCTTGGCTTGACTCCTTCTTTAGTCTATTCCTTCACTGACTGACTTCTTTAACATTTGCTAAGCAGAGATGAATAAGACACAGGCATGCTCTCTAGAGTTCATAATTCACTGAGGTAGATAAATACGCTAATGAATAATTTATAATAAACCTTGATAAATGCAGTAACAGAGATATAAATAAAATGCTATAAAAGCCAAGAGAAATGAGCAATCAACTCCACCTGGGGAAATCAGCACAGGATCTTCCTGAGAGACTAAGTCTTAAAACATGATGATCTGTTGCAATATTAGAATGTCAGCCCTTTAAAGCACACCTTCATATACTCCTTAGTCTCCTGCAAACAATAATGTTCACTATTTGTAGGTTGAGAGGTCAAAGTGCAAACTCCTTGCAGAGTGTTTAACCTGAGTGTGGGCTGGAAATAGGAAAAATGTGTCACAAACTCCTCAGCATTTGCTCCTAGTTACAGTCATTTTTCTTAACAGACTTCTAGTGGGTTGAATGGTAGGCCCCCAAAAGCTATGTTCCTGTCCTAACCCTCAGAACCTGAGAATGTGACCTTATTTGGAAAAACAGTCTTTGAAGGTGTAATTAAGGATCTTAAAATGAGATCAACCTGGATTATCCAGGTAGACCCTAAATCCAATGATGAGTGTCCTCGTAAGAAAAAGAAGAGAGTCTACAGGAAGATAGATGCAGAGATTGGAGTGATGCAGCCACAAGGAATGCCACCAGAACCTGGAAAAGGCAAGAAAGTTCTCCCCTACAGCTCCCAAGGTATAGCGCTGCGGGCCCGTGATTTCAGCCTTCTGGCTTCCAGAGCTGTGGGGGAATAAATTTCTATGGTCTTAAGCCACCTGGTGTGTGATTATTTGTTACAGCAGCCACAGGAAACTAATACAAGACCTAATGATTCATTAGCAGCAGCAGTGTCAAGACGCCCTTACTACGAACTTAATATAACTGAACAAAGTGGGTTAGATGAGCCAAATCCAAGTCCTCAGGAAGCTTCCATGGAAAGCCCTGCAAATGCTAAGGCAAATGGCAGTATAGCAGCTCTTTGGAGGGAGACAAATCTGTATGTGGTTCCTATTCTGTCATTTAATCAACTATATGAATTAGAAAATTTAATAAGCCTAAGGCTTAGTATTCTTACCTGTGAAATAGGAATAGTTGTAAGCATTAAATAAGATAAAGTGCCTAGAACAGTTAGCGTAATGACTGGCTCACAGTTCTTGTTATTACTATTATAGACACAAAAGAATACCTGTGGACAGCTGAACAGACACAGTGATCAGATAAATAGAGAAATTCAACTAAAGTCAATTACCAGTTCTTTGCATGGATCTTATTTGCATGGATTGCCTGCATCAGAGGCAGCAGATCAATGATTCTCTCTCATCATTGATGATTCTATCTCTCTCTCCCTTCCTCTCTGAAATCAATAAAAAAATATATTTTTTAAAAATTTACTAAAGTCCATTTTTAAATCTTATGGGATTGTCTCAGATTTGTAGATTAGAGAGTTCTTCCTTTTAAGAGCACTTGCATGTTTTCAAAATTAGCATATATTTATCAAGTACCTATTATGGGCTGAGTTCTGTGGGAAATTCAAAGGATGTTAAGACAGTCCTTGCCCTACAGAAATATACAATCTGATTGGGGGACAGCATATAAATAACTGGCGCATTCAATGACAATTGCCTATAGAATTAAACTTGCGGCTCCCTTATGGTCATCATAGCCTGCACTTCAAGGGTTTTTTTTTTTGTCTCTGATTTCACTTGTTTTTTGTTTTGTTTTGGCCTTACTTTTTTCCCCCTTTCTACGTGGTGTTTACACACATAATCAATTTACTTTTTACAGTCACCCTTAGTAAGTTCTATTGTCATTCCCATGTTATAGATAAGAAAACTGACGCTCAAAGAAGCTAAGTAACTGCCCCAAGATCACAGGTGGAGGAGGAAGGCTAGGATTTGAAACCAGGTTTTCCGGACTTCAGCCACTGTACTGCCTCCTTTGTCCTCCTTTCCCCCTTTTAAGTTCTTGGGGAAAAAACAACAACAACAACAAAAAAAAACCACCTTATATCTGAAAGATAGGTAATGACAAAGCAGTAACATCCATCTGTGTCATCCTCTCTACACATGCCCAAGGGCCCAAGGAGTAATAAAATCGTCTGTGGGGAATGAGGACGCGTTCTCCCCCTGACGCTGTCCAGGTGAACCTGTTGGAATTCCTCCCCTTCCTTCCCCTTAAGGCCCAGTGGTTCTTAAGCTTCTGGCCCTTTAAATACAGTTCCTCATGTTGTGATCCAACCATAAAATTATTTTCGTTGCTACTTCATAACTGTCATGTTGCTACTGTTATGAATCGTAATGTAAACATGCAGGATGGTCTTAGGCGACCCCTGTGAAAGGGTCGTTCGACCGCCAAAGGGGTCGCGACCCACAGGTTGAGAACCGTTGCGCGCTAAGTACAGGACCCACTACACCTCTTAGAGAGAGCCCTCCGCCAAACGAAAATTGCTTAATAGTTTCAAGAGGTGAGAGCAAACCATTAAAGGAAGCACAGGGCCCTTCTAGGCACGGGAGGGAGCGGGGAGAGGACTGGGGAGAGGAGGGGGAGGGGAGGGGTGTTGTCAGCTGCTGTCCATGTACGCCATGCCCCGAAGCACCCCACGCCAAGAACTGTTCTCTCTCCTAACCTCAGCAGATTCCCAGCCCTGCTCGGACGAAGAAGGCTGCTCGGAAGTCTTCCTCCCCACCGACAGTGACTACGACTCCAGCGACGCCCTGAGCCCCCGAGACCTGGACCTGGTGTACCTGTCCTCGCACGACATCGCGCAGCAGGCGCTCAGCGGCCTGAGCGGCAGTGCCCCCGACGTCCTGCAGGTGCACGACGTGAAGTCTTCAACGGGGTCGGGCCAGGACTCCCAGGGCCAGGGTCCGGGCCCGGACCCCGACCACGCGTGTGCCGAGTTCCTCCACGGCCTGACCCTCACGGGCTTCGGGCCCAAGAACCACGCCAAGATGGCGGCCGGCGTGCGACCGCCGCCGCTGGGCTTTCTGGGAAAGCGGAAGCCGGCCAAGCACCAGCACTACGGCGGCTTCAGCCGGCACCACCGCTGGCTGCGCATGCGCAGTGAGACGCAGTCGCTCTCGCTCTCGGAGGGCGTGTACACGCCGCACCTGTCGCGGGCCTGCGACCTGGCCCAGCAGTCGGGGGAGGCTGAGCAGCTCGGACCGACCTCCGATGGGCCGCGGGGCCTGGCTCTGACCCACGCCGCGAGCCTCCCTGAGGGGCGGCAGAGCCTCCTCCAGGACTCAGGGCCTTCCCTGCACCGCATCTACGTGGAGCCCTACCCCGAGGCCCTGGTGGACATGGACGCAAAGTCCTGGGCCAGCTTGAGGCCGCCTCCTGGGGGCCACTCCCGCCTGCCCAGCCCCACCCGCCCGCAGAGGGGCCCCGAGGCTCCGACCACCTCCCAGGTGTCAGAAATACTCAGCAGCATGCTTTAGGGAGGCCGCCATCGGCTGTGCATCATTCCACAGCAAGTCCCTGCATTTTCTAAGGCCCAGCCTGCCCCCACCATGTCCCCACCCATTTTCAAACGGTTCCAATGTTAAAAAAAAAAAAATCCAAAGGTTACAGGTTCAAGCCCCCCCCCTTTTTTTTTATTTAAGAGTAAGAGTTGGGGTAAAGGCAAGAGTTGCCAGTGTCATTCCCAGTGCAGCCTACAAAAGGCATAGAGGAGCTTTTGTGTGAAGATAGAGTCCTGGATGTAACAGTTCAAACATGCCTGCTTTTTGGTGGCACCTGCGACTAAGGTAGGGCAGCCCAAGGAGCCACCCCCAGTTCTGCAGCTGGCTTTGTCATCTGACTGCTGGGTTTAGGGCTCTTTCCCGAATTTGTGATTGATAGGAGTTCTGTAGATGAAAATAAGATGAGCATTGTTTTTTTTCTCCATTCCAAACCTTTAAAAGAGTTTGGGGGAAAGGAGCCCAGGTTGTACCTCTAGGGCACAGGGTCAAGTGGACTTGTCCTGGGTTCCCTGTCCGCACTGATCTGCTTAGGGAAGCCTTGGACAGGCCTTTTCTTCACTTAGTGCCGTGTGGAAACCACCAGAAACAAAAGTAGAGGATGGTTCTCTTCTAGCTCTGTCTTGCAAAGATGGAGTAAGACAGAAAGAAGCCCTTCCTGCACACTCAGCTCCCATTCAAGCATGAAAAGGAGCTGCATATTATTCCCGGGGGCGAGGAGAGGGCTGAGTTAAGTGAAAGCCTGGATTATAGTCAAGATAAGAGACGGGAGAAAGACATGAGCAAAAATGTATTTTCTTTACAAACCTAAAATAATTATGTCCATGGGGGCTGTGTTGCTGAAAATGATCATGGATCTGCGCCAGATTTCTTTTTTTTTTTTTTATAATTTAAACTTTATTTTTTTTAAAATATATTTTATTGATTTTTTTACAGAGAGGAAGGGAGAGAGATAGAGAGTTAGAAACATCGATGAGAGAGAAACATCAATCAGCTGCCTCCTGCACATCTCCTACTGGGGATGTGCCCGCAACCCAGGTACATGCCCTTGACCGGAATCGAACCTGGGACCTTTCAGTCCGCAGGCCGACGCTCTATCCACTGAGCCAAACCGGTTTCGGCCAGAATTCTTAGGTGATGGTATTGTCATAGAATGAGAAAGTGCCCTGCATTTATAGCCAGGCAATGATGCAGTCCTTACAGTCACACAGACACATCTACTCACCCCCACGTCACAAGTCACAGGACAGATTGTCCAGGGCTTGGGTTGCTGCCTCCTCTTTTTAATCCACCCTTTCCAAAGTCAGTTTTACCCTGACATCAGCTGGTCCATTGGCCTCAGGGAAAAGCTTTCCTTGGAAGACCCCGCCAGTGGCTCCAAGGCTGTGCTCAAAGACACCTGAAAATCCTGGTTTGGTCTCATTGTCTCCCACCTGTGTTTCTCACGAAAGAGAAGCCCAAATCAAAGAGGAATCACACTGCATGTTCAAAAAGGCATGAGGAGCCTTCCCTCATGTCCTGGAGTCAAGACCCATTCAGTTCACTGGTATTCTAAATGGTCCTTTTCTGCTTCATAGGCATTTTGGTTGAATATTGCTCTTTATGGCCCTACTCCTATGCTCACAGTTCTACCATCTGTCCTCATGGGAAGTCATTCAAAGTCCCCTGTTCACAATGTTATTCCGGTCCCTTCCATTTTTGAAACATTTGATTTAAACATAAATAATTACCCTGGTGCAAAGGTACAGATTTGGCCCATGGCCTATGGTCATTAGAAAACTAAAGCCCAGAGCTCAGTCTTTTATTTTTTTTAAGAGATTGTATACTCAATCACCCTCCCAAAGAATCTGATCGGAATCATTGCAACTCCTTTTCCATGCCTGGGAGAATTTTAAAGGGCAGTTTTCTTCTTTCTGAGCGAATTCTGTGTGTATGGAGTGTTAAAGCTAAAAGGAATCATAAAATTAGTCTTAAGTCCTTGCATTTACAGATGATGCAATTAAGGCCCAGAGTGGTTAAGTGACTTATTCAAAGTCGAAGAGCTAGTTTAGCCTCAGAGTTAGGTTCAGAACCCAGAACCATCCTCTTTATAGCAGGCTCTCCCACTGGGAATTGGCACAGGCCAACTCTTGTCTATAGGCTATTTATCTGGTTTTCCAAATATCTATCTACTTCTAATTCCAAATTCAATGGTTTTTCTCAACCTGTTATCTAATAGATTTTCAATATCACAGAGCTCCTTGTCGCCAGGAAATTCAAATTTCATATAATAAACATCTAAGCTAATTAATTAAAATGCCAATTTAGGAGAAATACCATTTAAAATTACATACCATTTGATTCCTATTTAATAACAAAAAATGACAGTCACCTGCATCATTATTTATTCCTAATTATAAGATAGATTATATATGTTCAGCAAGGGTGAGATGAGATGCTGGAATTGTCAAGAACTAAGAAACCAAATGATTCTCTGATCATGACCTGTCTGGTGGCATGGAAGGAAGTTTGTGACTGTGAATTAGAAGGAAGGCATTTGACAGGCAGCAAGAGCAGAGACTGACCCCTCCGTGGGCCCCTCAATTGGTCAGCAAGCTCTGGCATACTGGAACAAATCATGACTCATGAAGTGAAATTGCGTTAAATCCAAATGCACTAATTTATAGTGAGGACACGGGGTTATTTCTTCAACTTCTATGAGAAAAATAAATGCACACCCATGAAATGAATAATGCACATTAGGTTTAAATGGGCTTGCTTAATCAACTTGAAAATGCATTTTCCTAGCCCTATTCCTATATAAAAGTGGGTGGTGTATCCTCAGTAATTAGCTATTTGTTCCAATAGCTTCCCTCCACCCGTACCTTGTGAGCTTAGTTTAACTTAATTCATTCTTGTGAGTGAAAATTGTGTTCTCTAATTCACAGTCCTTTATTCACTTGGCCAGTCTTATTATGGAAACTTTACAATGTATGAGGATTTTTTGTTTGCTTGTTTGTTTTGGTTTGTTTTGGTTTGATTTGATTTGGGATATGATGGATGTTCATTCTTTTTAAGTCCAACCTGGGAGCCTCTGGAGGAAACTTTCCTATCCCAGGTCTTCTTTTTCCATGGTTTTTCTAACTTGCTTAATTCTCACCAGTATTAGTCAGCTCTCATCATATGTGAAAATCCTCAAAAATCACTGACCGAGCCCCTCCCACACATCTCTCTCTATTCTAAGTCCTACTGAGAACAAAAGAATCAAGTATAAAATGCATTCCCAGGCTACAAGGAGCTCACAGTCTGATATGAGTGTAGCCATCATCACCAAACATCTCACCAATGTCTTAGAAGAGGCAAGAACCTGTCCCCTCAGCCTCGCTGAAATAGCACATGTTGGGCCAGACATCTTGATTCCACTCTCACTGTCTAATCATAAGGATAACAGCCTGGAAAATGAAAGTCTTTGGTGTGTATGCTTGCAACCATTTAAAAGGCTATCACATCCTCTTCATTGGTGAGGATATCTGGGAGACAGTCATTTAAAATGTTCACTCTAGGGAATGAGTATTTTAAGAAGTGGGTACTTAAAGAAGAGACCCATTTCGTTTTAAGAACATTCACTGATGCTCAAAGCAATAATTACTCTGGAGAAAATGGCTCCAGTTGGTTTGAAAGTTGAAGCCAATTAGTAATAATATTCCTCCAGCCCCCATTCCTAAAGGATCCCAAAGCACTCTATGGAAAGCAATGACTGAAGCCTTGTTGTACTCCCCTAAAAAGACCTTGTCTGGGAGCCACCTGGCAAACACCTACCCCATCCTTGCCAGGAGATCATGCCAGACAAGTGGAAAGAGGACTGGCCTCTCATTCATTGTTATCCTGCCTCATGAATGTGCGCCCCGGTAAGGGTTGAACTCTTCATTTGAAGACAGTTTTAGACAAAGAGGCATACTGGAAAATCCCTATTCCTTGGCCTCCTCTTGTTCTTCATACTCCACCCAAGATATACTATCTTTTTCTTGGAGAACTATCAACTCAAGATCTGTAGTGCATTTAATTTCCCTAGTTATGTCAACAACATACAGCATTCACTGGCTTCTTAAAATTGACACTTGTTAGAAAGATGATGCTATGATTCTACAGCTCTCTCAACTTTATATAGCAGAGCTACAACAGGGAGTACGCATCTCTTGGTATATTTGTTTATTGAAATACTAGAGGCCCAGTGCACGAAATTTGTGCACTCATGGGGGCTCTCTCAGCCTAGCCTGCACCCTCTCACAGTCTGGGAGCCCTTGGGGGATGTCCAACTGCCATGGAGGTGGGAGAGGCTCCTGCCACCGCCGCTGTGCTCGCCAGCCATGAGCCTGGCTTCTGGCTGAGCAGCGCTCCCTCTGTGGGAGCACACTGACCACCAGGGGGCAGCTCCTGTGTTGAGTGTCTGCCCCCTGGTGGTCAGTGTGTGTCATAGCGAGCGGTCGTTCCACCCTTCAGTCATTTTGCATATTAACCTTTTATTATACAGGATAATATACTCATTAGAGAGGGTAGTTATAGATTAACAAGAGAACACTCTCAGAGAATTGAAAGTGCAACCTTTTCACTTTATAAAGTCTAAATATTTTTTCAGATGATTCAATGAAGCAAATCTGAATTATTTTTCCTGGTGATACCTTTAAGGGAGCTATCCAGAAAGCAGTGATACCTCTTCACAGGTAGCAGGGTGAACAAGGAAAAAACTTGTTTCTTTGTGGGTCACCTCTCCTAAGATGTTCAAACACATGGCTCATGACTGTTAAGCTAAACTTCAGTGCGGCCTTACAAACAACAAGGGTAGTGTATTTGAAACTATGTTGTACAGTTTGGAAACTTATTCTGAGATCTTAATTCAGAGTTTTTCTGAGGTGTTGAACTTTGCCATTAGCAAAAAGTATTTTTAGAAAAATCCATTGACTGTTTATGAAGCACTGATTTTGCCATATTTCAGGTCTCTGGTTTTTCCACTACATCTGCACACAGTAGTTATATTTGGGAGTTTTTTCAATTATTTCTTTTATTTCCATTAATAATGAATTTTTTAAATAGTTAATCAAAAGGATAGTTGGTTTTATTTAACAGTCATATAAAGTAGACTGTGAAAATATGCTGTTTTGATAAAGGAAGTAGGAGGCTTGTTGTTTTAAATATTACCTTAGGGTTTTTCCCCTCCAGATATATACATTTTTTCATTTTAGCAAAAGCCAATATTTAACTTAGTGACAAATGTTATAAAGCTATTAGTTAATGCTCTTTGCTCCTCTTCCTTCAGTCCATGACATGAAAGTCTAAATATGCTTCCACAGCAACCACCATCCAGTAGCTGATTTAGAAAAACCAAGTTTGGAAAATTATTGTGTTAAGTCACTCTGAGTTGCTGTGTTACTTCTTGCCCTGTAACAAACCAGATGTTTGAGGGTTTCCTCTGTATGTGGTCACAAGCATCAGTGTAATGTTTGTGATGGAAAAAGAATTAAAGAAGTCTGTGTGTGTGTATGTGTGTGTCTGTGTGTGTGTGTGTGTGTGTGTGTGTGTGTGTGTAGTGGGGAAGGGGTGTTTCATAGAAAAAGTAATTTAAGTGGCATTCTATTAGGCAGTGTTTAATTGCTTCCTGCCTAATGTGTACATAGTAATTTGGCTGATTATTGGTATTCAGAATCTATTGTATCTTGTTGCTATGAATGCAACGAAGTGTATGTAAAAGTTTAGACTTCAGTATGTTATCTGCACAATTTTGTGTGCTTTAAACCTCTGTAAATGTACAGATGAATCATGATGTACAATGTGTTAAATGTGACTTTTGATCTTGAAACAATAATATTTTATAGTATGTACTTTTACAAACTATTTGGAAATTTTAAAAGGATATTGTAAATGGCCAGTAATCTCAATGAAAAACAATACTGGAAAAATGCATGCCTCTCCAACATACCAATTTATAACAAGAGGTCAGAGGTTAACAAGAATTAAGATAATTTTTCTAATGGCAAGTATTTTTGATAATTTCTTACCTGCCTAATTGTATTTGAAAGAAAAATTGTCAGCAGAAGAAATCTTAGCTATTAAGAGGGGATGACTTTGTTTCCTAAGCATTAAGTAATACTAATGTACTTTATGTCTAACCTGATGTTGTTGAAATCTAATTCAAGGGTGAAGAAGTCAAAAATATTTTTGATTCTTCATAGAATTTTTTGCTGCTTAAAGGACAATTTCTAAGCCCTTTGTCTTCAGTGTGGAGAAATGTCAATTAAATAATAAACTAATAGAATTGTCAGTACTTGGCTTAACTGATTGTTTTTCCAAGTCTCAATAAGACAAACATTTTTTTAGCCTGAGCTTTTAAAATCTTCTCACTGATACTTTGGAAGAGTTATTATTTGGGACATTGTTTTAACAACTATCGGAAAAGTCTGTCCGGTTGGCCCTTGATTGGTCAATAGCATTTGGGTTATTTCTCTTGCATAATTGGTTATTACCAAGTACTGAAAATATAGCAGCAGGCTGCAATGGCAAACACTCTCACCAAGTTTTACTCAGAGGGAGCTTGGCCCTCTCCACCTTGCTCCTTCCTCCACTGCGTGCATGTTTAAATGTCTTCAGTGCATTTCTGCATGTGCCGTCCTATCTCTATTTATCCCTTTATCTCCACACCCACAAAGCTCCCCCTGACCCCTGCTCCCTCTGGCTGAGAACTGAGATTTCTTCTGTGTTTGAGACCACTACAAAGCAATGACTTCAATCCCAAGAACCTGCACAGAGGTTCTCCTGAATTCCCAAGGACAGGAAATATGCTGCTCTAGACCATGTATTTGTCTTATGCTGTTTTACAGAATTCTTTTAAATACACACACGTACACAATCCAACTCTGTATTGGCATGTTTGTGGTCAGTTTTCCTGACAGCCTCTGAGGGCTGTTTTGTTGTCCTGGCCCAATGTGCTGTTTTCCTTACGTAAATTGTCATCTTTCTAAGTAAACCATTACTTTCTTTTCCTAACTCTGTCTTTAAATAAAAGTTTACCTTCTTTTTCAAACCAAACAGATGGCATTGCTCTTTAATATCCCCTTTCCTCTATGAACACTCCTGGGGAGGTTTTGGGGGAGGGACAGAATGGGGTATAGAGCAAGAGGAGGCCTTTCAAATTCAAACTGCTAAATAAAAAGTATGCCTGTATTGAATGCTTGGCCCTTGACAAGTTATGCTGAGCAAAATACCCAGTATTTCAATATGCCAATGAAAACTAATGTCTTCTTTATAATAATAATAATAATGATGATGATGATGATGATGATGTTAGGGAATTAAGCAAGTTTAAACCAGGAATTTCTTACCAATTTATGGTATCAGGCAGGGGGAAAAAAAATCTCAAAGAAATTCTCTTGCCCAATATTATCCACCAAGTAAGTTAGATCTTTGCAATGATTTCTTGAATGTGAATACATATTTTCTCTCCAGGTAGCATATGGTATTCTCAAATCTGCATAATGTGCCTTGTTCTGTCAATAATAATAATGCTTGTTCTGTCATATGCCCATTTTGTCAATCATTGTATTAAGCTATAGGCCACAGAAGGGACTAGTATTAGATATCAGGCTAGAGCAGTGGTCAGCAAACTGCGGCTCGGCAAACCGCAGCTTGCGAGCCACATGCGGCCCTTTGGCTCCTTCAGTGTGGCTCTTCCACAAAATACCGGCTCTTCCACAAAATACCGACTTCTGCGCATGGGCCACAAAGTTTCAATCGCACTGTACGTGCGCGCCCACACGTGGTATTTTGTGGAAGAGCCACACTGAAGGGACCAAAGAGCCGAATGTGGCTCACAAGCCGCAGTTTGCCCACCATGGGCTAGGAAGTCAGGTGTGCACTAAACTAGATCAGATGCTCTAAGTCAGTGGTTCTCAACCTTCCTAATGCCGCGACCCTTTAATACAGTTCCTCATGTTGTGGTGACCCCCCAACCATAAAATTATTTTCGTTGCTACTTCATAACTGTAATTTTGCTACTGTTATGAATCGTAATGTAAATATCTGATATGCAGGATGTCTTTTCATTGTTACAAATTGAACCTAATTAAAGCGTAGTGATTAATCACAAAAACAATATGTAATGATATATGTGTTTTCCGATGGTCTTGGGCGACCCCTGTGAAAGGGTTGTTCGACCCCCAAAGGGGTCGCGACCCACAGGTTGAGAACTGCTGCTCTAAGTCAAAAGCAACCCCCTAGGTTTATTTGGCCATCACCTTCCCAACACATTTCATAGCTCCTGGCACAGATAACTGTTAAGTGAGTGATAAACTGATGAAGAGATCACTTAAAGTCAGATTAACTCCCATAAATTGCTTACCTTCTCCATAAAGAAATGGACTCAAAGGCCTTTCCAAACGCCTGCCAGCACAAGGGTCTCTAAATAGCTCAGATGGAACTCAGCTTGTCCCTTCTATGTGCCTGGAAGTACTTCTTTTAGGACTTCCTGAAAAGTTCCCCCACCCACCCCACAACCATCTCCAGAATGTGTTGATTAAGATCCACCCCCAGAAGGAAGCAAAGGGCCTATGGCGAAATCTGCTGGTCTTATGGTGCAGGATGCACTTCCAGACAGCCAACAGCTATCTGAGAGTCCTAAAACCATACCCCCTGGTTGGGCACCATGGAGATTGATATGCAGATCATCTATCCCTGCTACATCCTCTGAGTATGGAACCTACCAATATCTGGCCCCAATGCCCAAGAAGGCCACTTTTGTACACATCATGTTCACCATGCTTTTGGTAACTGCAATTTCCTATCTAATATAATAATAGATGAATATGCAAATTAGCCAGCACGCCATAATGTCACAGCTGATCTAAAAGTGGCGGAGAGCTACAGGAAGGCAGGGCAGCAAGCTACAAGCGGCAGAGAGCTACCAGCCGCGGTGGGCGGGGTGGCCACCTGAGGCAAGCGGCAGCTAGCTACTCATGCACAGATTCGTGCACTGGGCTACTAGTATGTTTACAAAACCCTTTCACAAGCACCACCCTATTTAAACTTGATAAACAGCACTTTTCTCAGAACAAGAAGTTCTATCTCTGTTTTAAAAATAAGGAGCTAGAGGCTTAGGAAAGTGAGTTCTAGGGCCCAGGACTCCTGACTTTCCAGGGTGTCTTGTGCCATTGACTTAGGTCCTATGAGAGCGAAAAAACATTGCCTGAATTGGCCACTGACCACTCTTTCTCTGGAACAGACATCTGCATAGACAGACATGAAGGGACATTTATACCCCACAGCTAATGCCCATAAATGAAGCCAAACAAGACAACAAAGCACATGGACACTTTCCCATGAGGCTGGTGTTCTAGCGTAGGGACAGGCACTCTAAATCTGCAAAAGAGACATTTTTCCTCTCTGAGCTTCCAGATAAAGACACTTCATCAAATGTGTAGGATCTTTTTCAGCTTTGAAATTCCACGAATCTAAAATACTCAGACACTGAGTACCTATTGGAGGAGGCAGGATTCTTCTAAGCGTTTCTGTGTTATGGAGATGTTTTGTGCTGTCATTGCTCTCATTGGAGAAGGTAGGTGGTGGAAGATAAGTAGGAGATGACATTGAGCCCATAGCAGCTACAGGAGAATGGAGAAGAAAAGTAACTGACCAATCCATGTTCAGCATCCCTTCCCAATATTCTGTACCCCCTTCCCCCCAAAAAAATCCCTCCTTCTGCTTCATCCTCCACCAGTTTCTCTCAGAAAACAGTTCCATTTATTTCAGTTCCCTAGTCCATGGGTATCCAGGCCATGGTGGAATCACAGTGAATGAATGAGATCTGAACTATCCCTTGGACCTTTCCTGACTTGCTATTGGCATCTCCCACCAGCTGTTCTCTTAGATCCTGCCCAATCACTATCCTAAGATCCCCTCCCTGGAGTGTCCTGGAAAGGGTCGAAGCATTGCACAACTCTAGGGGGCACTACTTAACAAGTATTTGTGCCAGGAGTTGTGAAATGTATTGGAAAGATGATGGAGGGGAAAATAGGCGTTGCTTTTGATTCAGAACATCTGATCTAGCTGAGTGTACACCTGGTGCCTGACTTCCTCTAGCCTGTATCTAATACCAGTGCCTTCTGTGGCCTATAACTTAGTGCAATGATTGACAGAACAGGCACCCACCAGCTGTGCTCTTAGATCCTGCCCAATTACTACCTTAAGATCCCTTCCCTGGACTGTCCTGCAAAAGGTCAAAGCACTGCACAACTCTGGGGGGCACTATAATTAAGTGTGGAATGTGCTGCATTGTCCATTTCCAAGAACCCAGGAGGGAAGCAAGCAGGCTCTTTGCCAGACAGCAAGCCTGCAATGGGCATCTCCTCTGTTGTGGAAGGGAAGATGAGAGGTTGGCATGGGACAGAGCACGCCCCTCCCCTATGTATGGGGGACCTACTTTGAAGCACAATGTTGGACACACTTTGATTCTTCCAAGTCTGGGGCAACTTGAGCACCAGCTTGGACCTCACTTGGGCCATTTTGGCTTGGCTGGAGCCAAGAGCCAGTCATTGTTCTCCTTCTGCCCTCAGCGAAATCCCTGAAGTCAGGACAGCATCATTCTCTGACAAACATTCAGCACATTTCCTCGGGTCCCAGGAGGCCTGATATTGAAATGTTTTCCTCCCCATAGTTATATTTTCCTTGGTTGAAAAAGTTTTGTTTTGGAAGTTGCTACCCTGTCGAGGTAATGAGTCAGTTTGGGAGGCTGGTGCAGAGAGGAAAATGCACATCATTGGCAGAGGCCAGGAGGATGGGGGTGAGAGAAGATGGGAGGTTCCGGGTGGGAGACAGAGCTCCACACCCTCTGTCCCCTCCCCCCTCCTTCAGGAAGAACATGACCCCTCCTTCCCAGTGGGGGCTTCTTCTTCAGGGACCAAGCCCGCCAGCTGGCTTAGGGCTTGTTCCCAGGAAAGGATAGGTAAGCAGGAAAGGAGCTAACATTGTGAGGCATTTTTGAGTGCCATTTAATCTTCTACTTTCTACTTTCTGTGCAAGTTGGTAGCATTATCATCCACCTTTTGCAAGCTGGGAAACTGAGGCTCAAAGGAAGGGAAATCACGTGTCCAATATCATACAGCTAGTGGCAGAGCTAGGACTGGAATTCAAGGAGTCCCACGCCCACTCTACCATGTGGTCCTTCTATAAGACTCATCCTTACCCAGAGAAACAAACCCGTGACCCAGGGCACGCATAGGAAGACCCATTAGGGGAGACAACGGAAATGATCTGACTGGGGCTGGAGAGTATTGTTGGCAGAGGGAACAGAGGAGGTGTGTGGACTCCAGCCACCCTTTCCTTTCGCTTCTATCCCTTCAATTTTCCGACCCTATCATTTTCTTCACATGGGAGAGAAAAGTCATAGAGATACAAAAAACACACATACATGCACCAACGCTCAGTTCTCCCTCCACCACACACACACACACACACACACACACACACACACACACCACAAACACACCCATCCACACACGCACAGAGGCACACACATCTGGAGGTAAAACTCAGGGATTCAAGGGTTGGCCTCATGCCAGCTCTGAGCCCCAAGTAGCCCACTGAGGAGCCCTGGTCTGCCTCACTTTGGGAGGTCAAATCAATGAAAGAGCCCTGGTAGTTTAAAAAAGAGAAAGGGAGAAAAAAAGAACACCAGCACCTCTCATGATGGGAGGTCAGAGCAAATGAAACCAGGAGGGGGGGTAGCGGTACGGGAGCTGGGGTGAAAGCATGGGGGTGGGGAGCCTGGTGCTGGCAGCTGAATTCCTACCCTGGCCCAGCTCCAAAAGATTAAAATAGAGCTCTTAGAGTGTCCCCTCCACAGACCAGCCTGCCAGGGGCCAGACAATACGTGGGTTTGTGCTCCAGCACAGGCCTCCAGAGAGGTGATGTTTTTACCCGGACAGCTAGAGGCACAGAGGCAGGTCTAAGCAATTCCAAGGCTCCTTTGGCCCACAGTCCCAGAACAGGCCACAGCAGAGGGAGAGCTGCCGGCTGCTAGGACGCACACAGATCTGCTCTTTTCTCTTCTCACCCCAGGGCAGGCTGCTGGACTCACACTTCAGTCTATCTACCCCCAAACACCCAACTGGCAGGGTGATGTGGGACGAAGGCTTAGTGAATTCGTTATACTTTAATTGGAAAGAAATCTCAGCAAGCCTGTAAACAGGCAGCTCTACTAATGAGGGACAGACAGGGCCTCCCTTGGGGTTACCTGAAATACTCAGATGAGTACAGATACCTCATTTTTCCTACCAAGCAACACAGCTTCCCCAGAAGGAAGCCCTGCTGGCCACTTGAGGCTACGTCTGCTTCCTTGGAATTCTTGAGGATTTTAGGCAGCTGGGACTCAAGTTCAACCTCTCAGACCACTTGCTAATACAGAAGGATGAAGACGAGTTACGTGTTGGCCAAGCGCACGGGCTCTGGCGCTTGCCTGACACAGGTTCTAATCCTGACTCTGCCAATTAGTAGCTTTCAGAATGTGGGAGATTTTATTCAATCTTTCTGGGACTTGGGTTCTTTATCTATAATAGCAACTACTGATGATCATAAGGTTAAAGGAGAAAATTGGTCAAATCAATGCCTTGCATGATCTAGCAAATTTTAGCAAAAAAAAAAAAAAAAAAATCTCTCTTACCAGATTCCCCATAACCATAATGAAAATATAATTTATCATTCAAACTGAAAGACTTTTGATAGTAAGAGTGGGCACTCACTGGACAGACCCTGGGACACTGGCTTACCAGGGTCCCTCGGAAACTGAGACACATGAGTCCCCCTTTCTATAACTTTCTGAAGGGTCCCTATCTAACATGCTATCAAGAGCATCCTTTTTACAATGTCCCTAAGGTTTACTCTACACCATGAAGCCCATTGGAAGTCACAGCTTTTTATGATATACCAAGATATTCATGCATAAATTTTTAATTAAAATATCATTTTATTATATATTTAAAAATCATGCCCCGGTCAGGTGGCTCAGTTGGTGGGAGCATCATCCTGTACACCACAAAGGTTCTGGGTTGGATTCCTCATTAGGGCACATACCCAAGTTGTGGGTTTGATCCCCAGTTGGGGCGCATATGGGAGGCAACTGATCAATGTTTCTCACATCAATGTTTCTCTCTTTCTCCCTTCCTTTCCCTCTAAAATCAATAAACATATCCTTGGGTAAGGATTTTTTTTTAAATCATAAGACTGTAGGTAAGTGACAAGAGGTAAGTGAGAAGTCATATTTTGATGAAGGACTGGAAATTGATATATAATTCTACTGCCATCTTAATTTCTTCTTTTCTGCTAATAGGGAAAATTTTATTCGGTTTTCAATTCAATTTCACTAGAAAAAAATACCCTCCTTTCAGTTCACAGAATATGGTTTTATTCCATAAAACCAAAGTTTGAGAAGTGCAGCCTTAAAGAATCAAGAATCAGCCCCAGGGAGTGAGGGATGGAGGGCAACATTCATGACCATGACCTATGTTTTTTTTTTAAACTGTTGTAGCCATCCAGGGATAAAGATCGAGACATAGGAGGCCTCAGTCCCTCACCAGGCATATAGCTCCATAGGGCTGCTGAGTGTCCTCATGGTATGGCAGATGGCTTCCCGCAGAGCAAGTCATCCAAGAGAGAGGGCAGGCCATCCAGTGAGCCCAAGATTGGGGACATGGACTTTCCATTTTAAACCAGGACACTCCCAGGCACACCGTTGAGCTGATGGCCTTCGTGAAAGAAGAAAATACTTGAGAAGCATCCATGGGTTCCTCAGCAAAGACCTGCAGCCAACAGCTTCGGTCCATCAAAAAGAACCCTTACACCCAATACCAAAACCAGCTCTCCGGAAGAAAGTACTCCTGGTCAGACAGGTGGCATCTGGGTCCTCTAGTGCAGACAATGCTTGAGCAGCTTTGTGTGTGTGGCTGTTTTAAAATACACTCTTGAGTACAAGACTCTGCTATCTTCCACTCAACCCAGCCAGCCCTTCTCTAGTCTTTGGGTATCATTAGGATCTGGCCTCCTGAGTTTCTGGTCGACCCTCCAGCATAAGGTCCTGGTGGCCTCTGGAGACTTTATCTGTTTATTAGTTTGTTAAAATGAACAACATCTTCCCTGGAATGTCTTGCTTGCACTAAGTACATTTAAGCCACATACAGAGAGTTGCAGGGCTTACAACGTGTCCTCTCTCTTCATTCTCACAACCTGCAAAGTTGGCATAGCGATGGTGCCCATTTCTCTTCTGAAGGTTTCAACTCTTAGAGAATATAGCTAGTAGGTAGAGAACTAGATCCTTCAGACCCAGGTCTTCTGACTTTCAATCCCATGCTATCTTTACTAAATCACACCTAGTGTTGCCATTCATTTATTTTATTTAACATGGAGTGATATTGAGACATGGTTACTCCTGCATGTAAGCTCAGTCATTTAAAACACACATAGACACACACACACACACACATACTCACCAACACATATAGACTAACATTCAAACTCGGCCCATAGAAATCAGCCTACTTTACACCCCCACCCAAACAGTGAATAGATGCATTTTCCTGGGTTTTACTTCAGCCACATGGCCACTTTGGAAAATCAGCTACTGCCTGAACCAAATAGAATAATAGCTTAGAGAGTTGGTTTAAGCAAGAGAGGGCAGTACGTTGTTTATTACACATTTAACCAGCATAAAATAATGTAAAACATGCTACCAAGTAAAACCAAAGATTTCCCACTTTGGGAAATTTATCCAATAGAGAGAAAAGCCCCAGTAGATAAGATTTGTTCAAGAAGCTTATTGCAGCTTTGCTGGTTGTGGTAAAACTAACTGGAAACAAGCTCAGTGTCCATAAATAGTGGAAGAGTTGGACAAATTATCCTGCACCTCAGTACAATTATAGAATAAGAGCACCTGGCTGGTTTTTGCTCAGTGGATAGAGCGTTGGCCTGCAGACTGAAAGGTCCTGTTTTTGATTTCCGGTCAGGGCACATGTCGGGGTTGTGGGCTCGATCCCCAATATGGGACCAGCAGGAGGCAGCCGATCAATGATTCTCTCTCATCATTGATGTTTCTATCTCTCTCTCCCTCTCCCTTCCTCTCTGAAATCAATAAAAAATAAAAAAAGAATAAAAGCCATTTATATTGACCTGGAAAGATCCATGTGGGTTGAGAAGAAAAGAAGAAGGAGGGAAAGAAGGGGAAAGAGAGTGAGACAGTAAAATGTATTTTATGATCCAGCCTGCTATAAGTAATTTTTAAAAATTCTGTAAATGGCCCAGCCACATGGCTTGGTGATTGAGTGTCGACCTATGAACCAGAAGGTCATGGTTCTATTCCTGGTCAGGGCACATGTATTGGTTATGGGCTCAATCCCCAGTGTGGGGCCTGCAGGAGGCAACCAATCAATGATTCTCTCTCATCATTGATGTTTCTATTCCCTCTCTTCCTCTCCCTTCCTCTCTGAAATCAATACAAAATATATTTTTTTAAAAATGTATGTGAATGTATAAGTATGTTGTGTATACACACATAGAAATAAATATGGAAAGAAACATAAGCTATAACTTCAGAGTTTGGACTAGGAGAAGATGATCAATGTCAAAAAAAGCACATATTACCTTTCTAAACAATAATAAAGTAGATCAAGATAAAAATAAACTGAGACCAGAATTTTACCAAGTCTGACTTGAGCACAGAAAACTCAGATTCCTCCCATTATGTCTTTGAGTTCAACCAAATGCACTCAATCTTAATTCGCCCCAGACACTGACATCTGTGAGAAAACTCCACTCTCCACATTGGTTTTCAAAATGGCCCTCTCTGCTGGATGGTAAGACTTTAGTTGAGACTCATCCTCCCCATTCCCACTTCTCCCTCCACCCACTCATCCCCCAAAAAGACTTTGGTCCCCGCTAAAAAGACCTAGAATAAATCCTTTCCACCCCAGTTATTCTGCCAATACATCATTCTCCCACTCTTCTCCCTGCCCTCCCGAGGGTGGACTCTGGAAATGGGTGCCTGTGGGAGGCAGTGGAATCTCCCTTTCTAAAGGTCTTTACCAGGAGCGAGAGCCACATCTGTGGAGGATGGCTTAGATTTAAGTGCAGTTAGGAAAAGCTAGTTATGGGCGGTTTGCCGTTTCGGGGAGAGCTGATTGCATGCAGAGCCCAGTGAGAGGGAGAGACAGGAAGTCAGGAGCCCTGGTGGCAGAGAAAAAATATATACAGATGAAATAAATAGGTAGTCTGAAGAAGCAATAGTTAATCAATTACTATGTACAACTCCTGGATTAGATTTTTGGACAATGTTAATGTAGAAGAGAGAGTTTAGATGATAACTCAGGATGCAGGATGATCTCGAACAGCAGATGTCATTTGGTAGAGATTGAAGTTCCATATTTAGGTTAAAAAAATCCAAGAACAAAATGGGGGAATCTTAGCTGAGCAAAGGATTGTAAAAACATAAATAAATAAAGTTGATTTAGGCATTTAATTTAATAAGCTACAATTAAGCAAAGGTATAAAAAGCTGCTAAAAAAAAAAAGATGGAAATAGTAAACTAATGCAGTCTCCAGGTATTTTACTAGAAATAAGTCTATCTATCTAATCATTCATTTGTTCATTCTGTCAATAGCAATGATTAATGGAATACCTACTATGCTCCAGGCACTGTACTAAGCATGGGTTAATAAGCTCTAAAAATTACATAGTCTTTTGCATTCATATTTTGACTCTTATGCTCAATCCAAGGTACATTATTTTAGCTTCATTGGCACACTGTACAAGGATGGTAAATGGATATATACCAAGTCATGCATGGAATAGTCAAAGGAATTGAGGATATTTAGCCAGAGGTGTTAGATATGATAGCTGCAATCAAATATCTGGAGGATGACTGCAATAATTAAATATTTATTTTCTATAGTATCATTTAGGAGAATTATGTCTGTAGAAGTTTTAAAATACATCTACAAAATCTTCTATAATCTTCCCTTCAAAAGGTTGAGGCTATTTTCTCTCACCTTGAATGTTGGCTGGACTTAGTCTCTTAGTAAGAGACTGTGGCAGAAGTGACAATGTGTGACTTCCAAGACTGAGTCATAAAAGGCACTATGGATGTCACCTTGCCCTCTCTCTTGGATCACTTGCTCTGGAGGAAGCCAGCTGCCATGCCATGAGAACACTCAAGCAGTCCTATGGAGAGGTCTGCCTGGTAAGGAACTGAGGACTCCTGCCAACAACCAATGATGAACTGAAGCCTTCTCCCAACAACCACATGGCTGATCCATCTTGCATGCAGACCTCCCAACACTTGGTCAAAACTCAGTTGTGTCCATCTGGTGTGGCTCAGTGGTTGAGCATTGACCCATGAACCAGAAGGTCACAATTCTATTCCCAGTCAGTGCACATGCCCAGGTTTTGGGCTCAATTCCCAGTAGGAGGCTGCAGGAGGCAGTCGATCTATGATATTCTCTCTCTCTCTCTCTCTCTCTCTCTCTCTCTCTCTCTCTCTCTCTCCCTCTTCCTTCCTCTCTCTGAAATCAATAAACACATTTTTAAAAAATAAAAAAACTTAGAGGATGCAGCCCTAACTACAGTCTTGACTATAACTTCATGAAATACTCTGAGCCAGAACCAACCAGCTGAGCTGCTCCTGAATTCCTGACCCTCAGGAACTCCTTGGGATTATAAATGTTTGCTGTATTTAAGCTACTAAATTTTTGAATAATATGTTATGCACAAATAACTAATATAATTACCAAAAAAATTGGTCTGGCAAGGAATCCAATATAATCATAACAGAAAATATTTCAGATCATTACAGTTATCTAATAATGGAATGAATGATGCCACCTGAAGCTAAAGCAGTGAGTTCTCCGTGCTCAACCAGCCATGTTGATTGCTTGACCTTCACTCTGTTCTCTGGCTAAGAAAGGAAAGTTACCTTCATACTAAGGCAAGACAACCATGGATGATTTTCTCCTGAATCTTTTGACTCTCGAATGGCTTGTCCCCCCACCAGGAAGAAGCCATTGTTTTATTTTTGCAATGCTATCTCTGCCATGACTCAGAGACCCACCAAATGGAAACTGACTTTAAGACACCAATGGCCCTGGATTGCACCAAGAGCACAGTAATCCCTTCAAAGCCCAAATTGCAGTAGTCAACATTCCCCCTGCTGCTACTGATAATTTGTACCATATTGACAAGGTCACTTGGCATTTGCAAATAGGATTCTGTAGTGGCTGGACATCAAAAACATGGAGTAGGTCTTCATCAATCTGGAGCTTGGAACCCACCCTCTCCGCCCACTTTTTAGCCACCAGAATGTCGGGCAGCCCAGACTGTTCTTACCACCCACATACCCAGCTCATTGGCCTGCTCCTGCTAAGAGTAGAGACGCACACAGCTCCTGGGTGGGGCGTGGGGAGGAAGGGACTGATGGGGACTGGGGAGTCCCAGAGAACAAACCCAAGGCAGGTGGAACATGCTCAGGACCTGAAGGATCCAATTAAGCTCAATTCACTGGGATCCAGAGTTTTCCTACCAAATTCCTGAGGAAACCAAATTGAATAATGTATGGCTTATTCAGAAACACACATCCCCGTGTTGTTGGCCGAGGCAGGGGCAGTGTGGCGGGGGCTTAGGCAAGGGGTGCAGGTGCAACGAAATGAAAACAACAGACTAAAACAACAAGCTCCCCAGCCTATAAAGAACAGCCCGTGTTTTGCTGGATTCCTTGGTCAGAGCGTGCGTGCATATATATGTGGGTTCTTGTGTGCGTGTGCAGCTGGGCCTGGGGTGGGGAGTGGGGGGCCTTCCAGGGAGGGAGCAAGAACATGTCTCCATATTTTAAATGGCAATCGCAAAGGAAACCATCAGAGGTGCTCCAACATACGTTTGGCAGCCCCTACAATAACTTCTAAATCTCCCTCATTTCATAAACATTTTATATACATTTTTAAGTGGGAATATTTTTGCTCATTTGGGAAGAGTGTGCCTTTATGCGGTTGAGTCTGCCTAATTTGTGCCTTACACGTTTCATTTTTTTTTTCAGGGATAGGAAGCAAGAGCAATGACAGTTGCTGAAATGTGGGGTAGGGGGCAGGGTGGATTGAGATGAGGAGAGAGTTTGGGGACAGAAAGGAGGAGGAGGGTTCTATGCAAAAGAAAATTTTGTCATTGTCCTGCTTTGGGTCTGTTCAGCACCTTTCCATGGAAAACCTGTTTAACCTGCTTTAAAAAAAAAAAAAAAAAAAAAAAACACTTGCAGCAATTGGAAGTTATGAGTAAGGTTTGTGTTGCTTTTCTGTTCGACCTCCACTCCTGCAGAACTGAACAATTCAATCTCTCTTTCCCCAGCTTACCTGTGGCATGTGGGGCCTGCTCGGCTTGAATAAATGGCTGTTTATGGATGATAGCATCTGGTATGCCCCTGATGAGGTCACCTTGTTATGTTAAATATTTCTACCTCCTGGTAGAGAAACCAAAGCTGACTGCTCTCAAGACCACCTCTGCCCAGCACAGAGAGCACGGCACCCAAGGCAGGATCTTAACCTTTGAAAGGCCAATTAGGCTCCTTGGTGAACTTGAAGCACTCCTTTCAGACCCTAGGACCAGAGTAAAGGATCACGGCTTTAACCTAATAATGCCAAAATCCATGCTACATATGGAGAACCTATTCATACAGGGCTCTGAACACCTTGTCTGTTTTTACTCTTGCTACAACCCTGGTGAAGTTGTTATTGTTTTTTTGATCTCCATTATACAGATGAACAAACTGAGGCTCCATGAAATTAAGTACCTTGTCCAAGGCCTTTCCTGAAAAAAGTAGAAGACACAGGATTTGAACTCACGACTTTTGGGCTCCCACGTGTCAGATTATTCAATCATACATTCTGGGGAAAGCAACCTAGAGAAGCGAAAAGACTCAGAAAGGCTGTGTGGTCCAATTATTCAAGCTCACCATGTCTCAGTTTTCTCAGCCATAAAAAGTGGGAGACGGACACCCTTAATACAGACAGCTGAGATTTTAGTGAGGACTTTCAAATTTATTGAGTAACTTGTGGCCAGTTTGTTGACCGACAGGAAACCAATGAATCGATATATGGATCAACATCTCTTTCCAGCTTAATTTCTCAAATAAGTCCCACTGCTACTCAGAGGAATCGAGGAGTCCACTGCTCGTTCCTTGGTTCCTGAACAAGAATGGCAGGTTTGGAGCCATAAATCCGCAGAGTCTCCTGTCTGAGACAAAGAGCCAAAGCCCTCTCCTCCCCTGAACTGTTGACCAACGTAACTCCAACAAGACATGCTTTTCCAATGTCCCTCCAGTAGCTCTCCTAGGAGGTGGAGGAACATGTGAAGAAAAACAAACGGATCCATTTTTTAATAAGGTCGGAAAGGCATACCAAATATTTCGAATCTCCAAGGTGTCTGCTTGCCGCCAGCTGTCCATGGTTTTCAGCTGTGTCTCAGAAATGGAGTTCAAGACACCCAGCAAGTAATTCTAACCAGCAGTGCCAGGAAAATATTAGAGTTTGAAAAAACAAAGCAGAGATCCATTTATTTTTTTTTTAAATATCTACATATCTGCCTATAACATCCCTCACGCCAGAGAACCCTGGACAATTCTGCCTTCACCTGACCAGGGTTAACAATTTCAGAGCCAAATCTATTCATGTCTCACTTCACCCAACCTTACGAGCGTCACCCTCAACCTCTTTTTTTTTTTTTTTTTCCTGTTGACGCTGATTTTCTCGAATTCACTCCCCTGTGGGATGAATTGGTTCTATTCCGAAGACGGTGGGGGCGTTCTGCTGTGATGACGCCCGTTGTGGTGAGCAAAGCCTCCAGGACTACTGGGTCTGAAATTCTCTCCAACCCTGGCCTGTAGACAGCCAGCTCCCCAGATGGGGCAGCCATGGCCTGCCGCCTCCTGCCTTGAGAGTCAGCCTGGGGGTCGCAGAAGGAGACCCTAGAGAGCCGTAGGGTTAACCAACCAACCATAAACATTGCCTCCTCTGTTGATCTTCAAAGGCTTGGGGAAAGAAAACAAACCACATAAATCTTTATCAGGGCTTCTTACAACTGCCCCGGGAGGTGGCTCCAAGAAGAGCTGGGTGGTGACTCTGGTACAGAGGATAAAAAATTATTTCAGTGAACAACATCAGAGCCAGAAATGGCCTGCTTTTTATTTTTCTTTTCTCCTCTTTTCTTTCCCTCCCCTACTCCTCCCCTAGGAATGACTTCTTTGTTTTTTGCCACCCAGGAGCTCTGCAGTGAGAATCCTTGATCCTCTACTGGCTTCATGGTTTCCACTCTAGGTAATTCCCTGGTAATTCAAAAGAAAGGGGAGACTTTACAGCAAGAGCTAGAATGTTTGGAAACAAAGGAAGGTGGTGACCATGTCTGTTTCAGAGGTTGACCAGATAACTGGCGTATTTACTATGAATGAGATTACAAAGTAGAAATATGTTGTGCCCCCCACCCCTGCTGAAAACCTTTCAATAATATAGCTTTCCATCCAGGAAAAACTCTCTAAACCTATTGCGGACTCCCAAGCAGACATGCAAGGCAGTATGGCCTGTCCTTAAGAGCACAGGATCCAAATTCTACTTCTAATACTCTCTCTGGGAACTTGGGCAAGTCATTCATCCCCTCCAGGCCTCATCTCCTCTTTGTTATTATGGCAACACCTATGAGTCCACCCAGTAACTCCATCTTAGCATGTTGCCAAGTACCTTATATATGTTTGTAAATACGTATTCCTCACCACAACTCTCTGAGGCTTTACAGATTCCATTGTACAGATGAGGAAACTGAGACTTAGAGACATGAAGTAATTTACCCAAGATCACAGGAAAACAGGAATAGCAGCACTTACCTCATAGATCAGTGAGGGATGAATGAAATAATGTCTGCAACATGTTTAGCATGATTCTTGGCACCCTGTAGGCCCCCATTCAGAAAATGCTCCCGCCTCTGGAAATCTTCCGTGAACCCCTGACCTTCTCCCTCCCCCAACCTCACACACCTCTCCACCACATCTCTGCTCTCGGGCACTTGTCTATCTCCTCGCCCAAGGAGCTACTCAAAGACACAGATGTGTCTCATCTCTAGTGCCAGCCAGTGTCTGGCACATAGTAGGGACAGAGTAAGTAACAGTTAAAACAATGAATGAATGAATGAATGAATGAATGAATGAATGAATGAAATGATATGAACAAATGCCTAGTTAGTAGTCAGCTTATGCAAAAAAAAAAAAATAGGCAAAATAAATACTAATAATGACTTGCTCTAAAGATGGTTAAAAATCCAAAATTTCCTGGAGGAGCCTGTGTGCTAGTGGAAAAATGTACAAAAGGGAACGAGGAACCAAGTCATCCTCTTTTTTAAGTACCAGTTTTCACCGCAGCGTAAGGGCTTCGCACACTTCCCCAGAATGCCCATGAATCATAGGAAGAGAACCCAAGAGTCCCGAGTCCCAGCCACTCTGACTAACTTCAGCAAACATCCTCCAGTTCCATGGTAGGAGGGCTGGCACGGAAACCACGCCTGTGTCCACCTGCACACACATACACACAAACACACGCACGCCACACCCACAGATCAATCTCTCAGCATTGACTGAACACCTACTCCAACAACGCTCCTTACAAACTCAGAAAGGAGACATAAAGGTGCCTAAAGAGCCCAGGACACTGCATGTAAAGGATGGACAGGCTCGCGGTGGAATGGAGACTTTGGGAAGTGGGGTTGAGAAAACAAGCAAGCTCACTGCGATAACAACACTAGCTACCAGGTTCTGGATGTGTGCCAGGGAGACAGAATGCCCGGGGACGTGTGTAGTTTGAAGAAGTGTATCCATTCATTCAACAAATGTTCCTTGAGCCCCTACTATGTGCCAGGCACTATTCTAGGTAAAGAGGATAAATGGTAAACAAGACAGAGCCCCTAGCCTCATGGAGCTTAATGTCTAGTCTTAGAGATTAAGAAACACTCCATGCTATAAATCCGCTTGGAAATGGCAGTGAAATATAAAACAAGCTACAGAAAGTTAGCCTGACACAATGCTTCTCAGTTAATGGAGATAAAGATGTGATTCTAGAGCAGGGGTGGGAAACCTTTTTTCTGCCAAGGGCCATTTGGATATTTATAACATCATTCGTGGGCCATACAAAATGATCAACTTGAAAATTAGCCAGCTATATTTGGTCAAACATTTAATCAACTCATGCCGAATGCCTTGGCAGGGCCAGACCAGATGATTTCAGGGGCTTATACGGCCATTGGGTCGGACATTCCCACTCTGTTCTAGAAAGACAAAAGGGCGGGTGACCTTGGCAGACTCTCCTGGAGGTCGGGGCTGAGAGAGGCATGTGTGTTTCTCAAAAGGCAGAAGGAATTACGTGAGGCCTCCAGAAACTCAGGGCACTTCCCTGATGCTGCCAATTTGCAGCCCAAGGATGTTTCTGCCAGTAAAATCCTCTCCTTCACATCTTGATTGAAATTGATGGGAGATGGTGATGGGTAGTCCATCGGCCTGGAATGCATGTGAACCCAAATCAAGTGATCATGCCTATGCAATCACATGGTCATTACTCACCTCCCTGGGTTATTATGTGAGTGTAAAGTTCCATAAGTATCAGAATTTATTACTGTGTTTATTGTGACAGCGATGGCCTTCGAACCCTCACCTTGCTCAGTCTCTCTCCAGTTCATCCTCTGTCTTGAGACTTCTGATAGATAATGGCAGTTGACAACATTGACTATGGGACAACATTAGACACTGTCCACACATTATGTCTTTAAATCTCAGCACCCTGAGAGGTATATATGCCTGGAGACATGCACAAGGTCCCACAACTGAGCAAAGGCTGAGTTTGGCTTTGACCTCAAGACTCCAAGTGCTTAACCACTGGGCAATACTGGCCCCCATGGTTCTGAAAGCACTGCCTTGTTCATGCTCCCCCCAACTCAAAACCTCTGCCAACTCAGGTGATGGCCAACTGTACCAAGTTCAAGTGCTCACTCTGGCTGACCAGATCTCCCTATTAGCATCTGCCAAGCTGTCCTCCTTCCCACTTGTGCACTTTGCCCATGTGGCCTCCCCACCTTGAGCTCCCTTTCTCCAACCATTGCTCTATTCAAATTTTCAAGCCCTATCTCACTACCTTTCTCTTCCATGGACCTTTCTCCGGTCTCTCCATCCCTCTCTGATCTCCATCTTTACTGAATGTCTAGTTCACATTTACAGTTAGTATCACTTCATTTAACATCTACCTGCTCAGAGCACAGCAAGCATTTACTGAGCCCCTTCTATGTGCCAGGCACAGTGTGCAGGCCCGAAGGGGAAACTGAAATGAAAAGATCCTGAAGGATCCTACAGTTCCTCAGGGGATGACAAGACAGGCGTGCCAATAACTCTAACGCATCCGAGGCAACATAGCGGCAGGTCCATTGGAAAGAGCCACCCCGTTTCACATCTGTTTGTTCAATGCCATCAGCTAAGTGCATCTTACGCAGAACCAGGCAAATCAACATAGGGATTAGGCATGTGGGCTCGGGAGCCAGAATCCCAGGGTTCAATCCACAAACTGTGTGACTTTAGAGAAGTTACTGAACCTCTCTGTGCCTCAATTTTCTCATCTGTAAAAATAAAGGTAAAAATAGTATCTACCCACTCTAGTGGAGGGCATTCCTAATGGGAGAGGCTGTGCATGTATGGGAGCAGGGGGTATATAGGATATCTCTGTACAGTACTTTCCTCTTAATTTGTCTGTGAACCTAAAACTACTCCTTTAAAAAGTCACAAATAAGTAAATACAGTACCTACCACATAGGCCGGTCATGAGGATTAAACGAATTCGTATATGGAAAGTTCCCACTGAGCTCTCTGCCTAGTAGATAATAAGTGCTCGATAAATGTCTGCTTTTCTTGGTACTCAGCTTATCATTACCCAGTCAAAGGGAGAGTCCTCAGCTCCACTGTTGGTTGGTTTTTTGTTTGGTTGGGTTTTTAAAATTCTTTATTGTTTAAAGTATTACATGAGTCTCCTTCCCCCACCCCATCCCACCCCCCCACATTACCCTCTCCCCTGCCACCCTCTCCCCCAAGTACATACTACTAAACTGATGAACAAAAACAGAACTAGAGACATAGAAGCATTGAACAGACTGTACAACTTACGAGGGAAGGCAGTGGCTGAGGGGGGAAGAGATCAACCGAGGGACTTGTCTGGTTGGTTTTAATGGTTGCAGTCATAGCCACATGCCATTTTCAGGCTCCCACACTTTCACAGATTGCTATTGTTTTCCCTGTCTGTGCAAGGAGAAGGGGGCCCAATTTTCCATGTGAAATCAATGCATACAGCCAGGAGCTGGGCTTCTTCCTGCAGCCCAGGCCGCCCCCGCCAGCTGCTGCGCGTCCCTCTTTCACGCCCGCAGCCCCTCTGGTTTATGCCTCCCAGCGGGACGGTAATTTTCAGTTCAGGCCCAAAGGCTTTGTTTAAATGTAGCGCTTATGTGGTAATAGAGCGTATTGCAGGGGTTGTTTTTTCTGAGGGTCAATGTTGAATTTAGTCTCAAAATAAACAATTCTATCCTCTTCCATCCTCTCAGAGTTGTGGGTGGGATTGAAAAATGTGGAGGAGAACCAGAGGCCAAGAAAAAAGAAAGGGGAGGGCGGGGGGAGGAGAAGGGGCCGAGGGAGCTTAGAAAAGGAGAAGAGAATGGGCAACAGTGTCCTCCACGAAATGCTCTCTACCATAACTAGGACAACCATTTATTGAGAGTGCTGAGCCAAACACTGTGCTAGGTGTGTCACTGACACAATCTCATTTAATTTTCTTAAAAAGTCCTCTAAAGTACATATGTTTGTGCCCACTTTACAGACGGAAACAACGGGGCTCAGAAAGGTACAGTAACCTGCCTCAAAACGCACAGCTAGTGCGATTGTCAAGCTTAGATGGGAAACATGGAGCAGCAAGGGAGGCCTGTTCAATAGCAAGGTTAATGAGGGGAGAATGATGTGACCATATGTTCCAAACCAAGAACAAATACGGAGCTTAATACATATTATAACACAGCCATGTAGCATCTTATATGGGGTCTTCCTTAGAAATCTGCACAACAAGTGGTTATCCTATAGGAGAGCAAGGCTGAGGTCGGCGGTGACAGCACAGGCACTATGGGGAAGTATGACCCACGGTGAGGGAAGAGGACTAGGCACTGCGAGACAAGGGAGCTAGGGTGACCCTCCAGAAGTGAGCCTAGAACTCATGGAACTCAGCACACAGAGATCAAAGGAAGCCTTGAGTCTTGCTATGTTCTGGGCAGAAGCAAGGGTGTGACACAGGAGGTTTCCAGCTATAGATTGTCACAACCACCACCCAGGTGTCCCCAAGCAGAGGTATTGGACTCTGAGCACAGACAGGTCTATAGATTTTCTAGCACTCCTATAAGAAATTTTTGAAAAGGATTTATGTTTTCTTTCCAAGAACCTAGCTCAAAACCACTCCTCTGCCAAAAGTGCTCTCCAGGAATTCTTGCCTGTGAATGTCCTTCTTACCCAGTTATCTCATGGTGTGAACACCTCCATCTTGAAACCAATTGAATTGGGGAAATTGGACCATCCCTCCTGTCTGTCTCCAGAGAGACGTGAAGAATGATGGAGACGTAGAGACCTCACACAAAATTAGACAAGATGGACACTATGCTTCCTCACCTGGAATTTTTTAGGACTTAAAAACAATTTCTTCGTCACTTCAAGCCATGGACATAGCTCTGGGCTTGTGTTATTCATGTTCTTGCTCATCCCATGAAAGTAGTGAAATAAGAAACATCAGCTCACAAGAAGGAGAATGGCTGATGCTTTGGCATATGAGGAGCCAAGCAACCATCCTGCACGCCCAAAGCGTCAAAAGTCAACTCTTATTAGAGCACCGCCATCCACATTAATATGATAGACCAGAATAACTCTGAGGGAGCCATTATGGTCCATTACGAAAATAACATTCATTTGCAAAATGAGGAACATACCAAAATGCAAGTTGTTCCAGTTCTTTCAGCTAAATTACACATTAAGCAAGCAGACTTCCTCTTCCAACATTTTGAAATGGTTTAATATGCACTTGGGCTGGCCTGGGCATGGATTTTCTACAACTGCCCCAAAGGTAAAGCCTGTGGGAGAAAACAAGGACTGTTGCCAGGGAGACACTCAGCGCTGCAGGGGTGCTGATCAGGTAGCAAGACTGTGCTTTGTAACTTCTCCTGGTGGGGACAGGACAGACACCAAGAGCTAACTAACTGGCTGCTCACCTCCCGTGGCTTGTCGGTTAGAACTTGGGGATGAAGCGTAGTAGACGTTTGTTGTTTTTGCCTTTCGAGCATTCATTCATACTCTCTTCTGGTAACGGTTCCATGAATTTCCTTTGAGAGCCATTCCTTCCCTATTCTTGGCCCATGCAGTAATTGCTAGGAATGGTGCCTAACGTGCAGTAAGCTCTCACTATGTGCCAGGCACTGGTCTAGGCATCTTGCATATGTTAACTCATTTACTCCTTATACCAACTCTGTGATGTCAGTAGTATTATTATCTCCATTTCAAAAAGAAAATGTGTCAGCCAAAATAGAAGCAAATACGTACTTTGCTCTGAAGTGGTAGAAGCAAAATTTACAAAATCAAGTCGTTTGGGTCCAATGCCATGGTCTTAACCACTAGAGGTGGCAGCAGGGTTGACCTCCACCCCAAATCCAGGAATAGGAACATGAACTCATGAACTGGGTCTGGCCAATGCACGCATTTTATATACCCCTCTCCACAGTGATCGATTTAGAAAGGGGCCTATCAGTCAAGGTAGGCCAATCTTGTTCAATCAATGCCAATCCAAGGAGTTATGCTTAAACAACCAGAAATTGTTTCTTGTTTGTTTGTTTCTTCTGACCATGAACCCAAGATAGGGAGGCCTTAAATGTCTAGGAACCACCAGGTAGGGAGAACCTAAGAATGAAGCCAATGCAGGTAAGATCAAAGAGGCGCAAGAGGTCTTAATAACAGCACTTAAACCCCTGAAGTTATCGTACTCCCTGGCCTTTTCTGTTATATGGGCCAATCAATTGTCTTTTTACTTAAGACAGTTTGAGTTGAGATTTCTGACATTTGCAATATAAATAGTCCTAATTAATACAGATATTAAGCATTAGTCTAAGAATAGCATATTTCCATGTATGTAGCACTTTATAATTGGCAATGCTTTTTCATACACATTACTTCAATATTACATTTATTTATTCATCCATTCATCAATAAATAAACATGTCCTGTTCATTTTAATCATAGTCACTGATATAAGTCACGGAGAGTCCCCTTCCCCTCCCCATTCTAGATACAGTTTGTTCTCATAATTTTGTGCCTATCACTCTTGCAGCACATACCTGCAATTACTGTTTTTGCTTAGGTATAACTTAGTAAAATGTAAGCTTCTCTGAATGAGAGCTTTATTTATCCTGAAATCCCTGATGTCTACCTGGGTCCCTGACACATACCTATTCATTCCTTTAACAATATATATTAAATACCTTTTGTACCTTCATTACAATGCTGAGTACTAAGTAACCACTCAGCATCCTCCACGCGTACAACAAAAAGCAACTCTAGCTCACCCAGAAATGGCATTTCTGGAGGTCTAGCAAGCAGCCTAGGAGATTACCAGAAAGTTTAGAGAACCAACTTGTAAAATGATTGGGCGGGGACTAAGGGAAGCCAGGCAGCCCAAACACAGTCAATTCTAACTCAGAAGCGGTTAGGGTCTCAAGGCTTCTGCCACTGGACACTAGATGCTACTATCAGAACCACTGGAATGAATCCTACCCCCTCCTGCTTCTCTGTCTGAGTCACTAGATCCAAAGACCCAGCAGGAGCATCCAATCGGCTGGGCCAAGGGCATGTACTATGCCCTGGCTGTCAGAAAGCAAACAGGGACTATCTGACTTCCCACTTGCTGGGAGGCAAAACCCTACCCCTTCTGAAACGCACACCCTGGCAGGCTCCCCAAACATTTTTTGATGGCCCTGAAGTGACAACTGTCCACTATACATGGTGAGTCAAAAAGACAAACAGAAAAGACATGGCCAATGTGGCCTTGATCCTCATAAAGCTTACAGACAACTAAGAAGGAGAATCATTAATAAATAACCAAGGGAGAAACAATCTCAGCTGTGATGAGGACAGCGAAGGAGGGGAAGACATGCTCCAAGGTATACAATGCCATACGTGCATTTCAGTTGTCCATTTCTGTATAACAACTCCAAAACTCAACGGCTTAACACAAACATTTTTAAAAATATATTTGTATTGATTTCAGAGAGGAAGGGAGATGGAGAGAGAGACAGAAACATCAACGATGAGAATCATTGATCAGCTGCCTCCTGCACGCCCCCTCCTGGGGATGGAGCCCGCAACCCAATCATGTGCCCACACCGGGAATCTATCCGTGACCTCCTGGTTCATAGGTCAATACTCAACGACTGAGCCACCCTGGCTGGGCTAATGGGAATACTTTAAAGTGGCCCTCAGAAAATATTTGCAGATGAAATGAATAAGTGAATGACCTTGATCCAGTCATTCTACAAATAGCTATTGAACATTGATTGACACAGGGCGGGAGAGTAAGTGCTATGAATGAAGTCCACTCAATAGAAGTGACTAGAGGCAGAGGATGTTGCTTCTTTCGAGCAGATCGTCAGAGGTGGCCTCTCCGAGCATTCAACCTTGGAACTGCGACATAAAGGACCAGAAGGGGCCCGTCACGACAAGTTCTGAGGGAAGAGCCTTCCCAGGGGAGGAGCACAGCGAATGCAAGAGCCCTGTGGTGGACGTGAGTTGGGCGTGCTCTAGGAACAGAAGAAAGGCCCCTGTGTCCTAAGCACCACTGTCCTTGTAGGGAAGAACTGAAAAGTGGCTTTCTAAAAATGGCAGGGCCACCAGCAATGCTTTCATATCAGGGCAGCATATCACCAGGGCTGCGGCTTGGGTGACTCCGGAATGTCTCTTCCTGCGAGAATGTTTGGAATGCTCTTTCTCTCTGGCCTGGCCCTGCCTGTCCTCCGCTATGAGACTCATCTTTCATCATGTACTTCCAAAGCTCAACAGCCCCCAAGGAAGCAATTTGGCAGAATGTTCAAAGAACCTGAAAGATGTTCGTGCCCTTTGATTCCGTGATTCCCCATCCAGGGCTCCAGCCAAAGGAAATAATCATAAATATGGGAGGAGATTATTACACGAAGAAGCTCATCCCAGTATGATTTACAATAATGAAAAAATGCTAGTAAATCAAATATTCAACCATAGGGGAAAGATTAAGTAAATTAATGTACATCTTCTGGATGCGGGCATTAAGAACCGTGTTCTTGAAGAACTAAAATAACATCCGGAAATGCTTGTGTTGTAATGGTGAGATTAAAAAGCAGGATATTAAAAAAAAAAATCTATATGTGATTTCCACAACTATTTTAAAAATTACATGCAGGAAAAATACTGACAGTAATTATTTCTTTAAGGGAGGATTACTGGTGATTTATTTCTCTTCTTTTCCATAATTTTTCTACTTCCGGTAATGAGAGTTATTACGTTTAGGATGGAAATAGATATTTATCTCCTGAAAAAGCAAAAAAATCAACAACAATGGCTCAACTGCTTTTAGGATCACACACACCTTAGCAGGCTTCTACTATCTGGCCACAAATTACATCTTCTACTTTTAATAAAAGTATATAAAATTTTTGTTTCCCAAGATTTATTATAACCAGAATTTGATATCCCAGCTAGCACAAGTTTTGCCCTCCCACCAGATGACAATCCTTTGTGATGATAGACATTTGGGTATGCTATCCTCTTCCTACCCCGGGCTTGAGGAAGAGAAGGAAGAAGGACGGGAGAGGATGAGGGAGAAAGGAAGATGTGTCCAACCCCACCTGCTCCCTTCTGGCTAAATCCTACCCATATTTCAACACCCACCTTGAGCCACTCATTCTCCAGAAAGCCTTTCCTGGTCAGGCTGCCCCTTAATAACCTCCCTTTACTGTCTATAGCATTACTATGTCTGTCTACCCAGTTTACATTTGGGGCTAATCCTGGCCTTGCATTGGTCCTCAGTGTCAAGGTCTGTGTCTCTGTCCCCATATGACTAATCAGCTCCTGACAGAATTTTCTTGCCTTCCAGTTAAGTCCCACCCCATCTTGACCCCTCGCACAGAACTACCTTGTTAATCTCACAAGAGTAAATTGGTGTTCCATGAATGAATAGATGAGTGACTGTATTCAAAGCAAGTCTGAGAGACCAAACAGCAAGTGCGGGGAATTTCACTCTAACTCAGGCCCAGTCCTTGATGGGGATGTCTTTCCTCCGGCAGAACTCACCATCCCTCGGCTCCTCACTCATCCACCACCGCCACTTCCCATCTCCAGCTCAAAGGGTTCCAAACCGAGGCTGGCAACCCCAGCGGGAACTTTGTACATAAACTCCACACACATCAGTCTACTCAAAAAAAGGACCCTTTTGTTTTCTTCCCCATGGGCCCCATAAATTATGAGCCACTGTCTTTTTTTTTTTTAACTGAGTCTAAGGATAGTGTAAAGAAATCTTAGCTCACGCTGCAGAAGTGCTTTCTGTTGGAGCAGATTTCCCCTGGTTTTGAGCACATCCAGACCTTAGGCACATGCCATTGTTGTGCGAATGACCTATCTCCCTGCAAAAGCTCAGAGGAGACCCACCTTGTTTTGTGCTCCCACCGTGCACACCTCTGAGAGCCTTTCTCTCTGTTGGGTCTTTGCTGGCTTCCCTGAGCTCCCTGCAAGGCCAACCTAAGCCTCACTTGTCTTTGTTTACTCAGCACCAAGAACAGAGCCCAGCATCTAGTAGCCCTGAGCTGTGTGTTTGTGGAGGGAATGAATGAATGATTTAGGAAGGCCTCTGACCCTTCAGAAAGAACTAGCTTCCAAGTACACATTTCCAGAATAAGCTATTCGCTTATTCCCTGCAGTAGTTTTCTAAGACTAGTGTTAACAAATTATTGCAAACTGGGTGGCTTAGATCTACAGAAATGTATTCCTTCCCCCTTCTGGAGGCCCGGAGTCTAAAATCAATGGGTTGGCAGGGCCACATTCCCTTCAAAGGCCCTAGAAGAGACTTTCTCCTTGCCTCTTCCAGCTTCTGCTGGCTCCGGGCATTCCTTGGTTTGTGGCTGCAGAGGTCTAACCTCTTCCTCTGTCTTCATATGCCTTTTTCTCCTCTCTGTGTGTCTCCCCCTTGTGTGTCTCGTCTAAGGACACCTGTCATTGGATTTGGGGCCCACTCAGATAATGCAGAATGATCTCATCGCGAGATCCTTAACTACATAGGCAAAGACACTTTCTCCAAATGAGGTCATGTTCACCAGTTCTGGGGATTAGGATATATATATATATCTCTTTTGGGAGGTTGCCATTCAACCCAGTAAGTGCCTTTTTATGGTAGAAACATATCTCATTGCCATTTTACCCCAACATCCGCAACCCCTAGCACATTAGGCAGTGCCTGTTACAGAGTGTGCTGGGAATGGTTTCTCCCACGCTGTAATGCCATCTCTAGGGGATATTTCTCCCCCCACCAAAGACTGATGCTCCTTGGATTGCAGACATACTATCCCTCGAACACATCCCTGCTCATATAAAACACTGAACCAGCCATTTGAAGAAAAGATAGATTAGTTTACAAAGATCTCTTGGTATGCTAACGATACCAAAGGGTTTACTCAGCGTTTGTTGAATTGGGTCATATCAATTTAACTCAATACCAGAAACCTTGATTATGCACCTGAATTTTGCCCACAGAATTCTCCTGAATAACATGTCCCCTCTCCTGGACAAACAGCTTTAGATCAGTACCCATGAGCTGGCAGCCAGTGGATTGTAAGTTATGCTTAAAGCCAGCCCTCCGGCATAGCACAGTGTGCATGCCCCTCTCCCCCAAGTTCACAGACACCCAAACAATAGCAAAATCAAAGTCAAACCTCATTGGAACTGTTGTGGGCCCAGACCCAGTGAAGTGATTTCCAGCCCATGCTGAGAGAGCAGCGGACGGAAGCTGTGTGCTAGACCATCCCTTACAAATGGTACTATTGGGGGGGAAGCTTTCCAATGAACAACCCTTGTGTGGAGCCCAAGGACACAGGTACCCGCACAGCTTGTGCATCACTTGTAAGTGTGTGAGCGATGGGCATGCTTGGCTCCGTGCACAACACACCCTGTGAATGCAACTATTTTGGCAGCTTGGGTCCCTGTGTCGGCAGAGGACAGAACAAACTCAAGTTAACCCTGGTTACTTCCTTGAGCTCGGCTCTTTGGGAAGGAGTCAGCCAGGCAGACAGCTGTCACTTCAAATTCCACTCCCTGGGAACAATGCGCTTTATTTTTGGAAAGAGGATAAAACAAAGGAGAGGAGAGCAATACCGACAAATATACACTTGCTTTTCTATTTATGCAAAGCCCTGGCCTCTTCATCGCCTTGGTTACCAGTTGTTTAGAGCAGCCATAGGATATAGAGACTTGTAAATAGTCCCTGGCTACCATCCCTGCACAAGGGAGAGCAGGTCAGCACATCCACTGCTGCAAAGAGCTACGTAAATAACAGAATTATTTCCATGACAGGACGTGGTTGTAATTAATGCTCCAATACAACAAGTACTCTCTCTCTCCATCCTTTCTAGGTAAGAGTCACTATAACAATAGTATTTGCATTATGGGCTCTTCATCACACAAGGGGAAGGGGGAAAGAAGGAAAACGGAGCCCTCCCCCTCCCATTAATTTTGCCATGATTTTCTCTGTCTGTTTATTATTTCCCACACCATTTCAAACATCATTGTAATCGTGCTTAATAAAGCATGACTCCACATGGAAAGTCCACTGGTGGAGAGAGGGAGAGAGAGAGAGAGAGAGAGAGAGAGAGAGAGAGAGAAAGGAAGGAGGGAGGGAGGGAGGGAGGGAAGGAAGAACAAAAAAATTTTAAAAACAGCTCCACAGGGGCAAGGACTATGTTTGTCCTGATCACCATATACCCTAATAACCTAGCATACCCGGCAGCCCTGGCACACAGTAAGTCTTTAATTAAGCATTTAATGAATAATTGGAATAATGCAAAAATAATCTAATAATTGAATGGAGCAACAGGCTTATTTCAAAACTGTCTAGATAACATTTTCCTTCTTCCATTGTGTCATTCAAGATCCAAATTGTCACTTATTTATTCACTCTTAGTGAAAGGATTGATATTTAATGAACACATACTATATGCCAAATATTTTAGATCTCACTGTAACTGAATTTGACTGTGACAAATCCACTGGGATATGTGCAGGAATTCTCCACAATGAGATCTTATTTGTAATGCGTAGCACTAAAAGGCAGTTCTTTAAAAAGGTACTGCCACCGTGTAATTTAGTCCCTATGAGATTTCTAAAGAAAAACTGCCTGAGAAGTTAGAATCATCTATGTACCACTTGTTTATTGATTATCTTTCCTTCCAGATAGCAAGCAATAGGCAAGAAGGAGCCACATCTGTTTTGTTCACTGTTATAGACCTAGCATCCAGAACTATATGGCACTCAATGTTTAATGAATGAAAGCAATGGTTGATAGACTCCCCCATTGAGTAGACTTCTGCGTCCCGGGACTAGGGGTATGTAATGAGGCTAAGAGGATATGCGTGAAACTGTGGGGCTTTGGTGAATCAAAAGCATGGTTCTGGAAAACAGCTGGAGAAAATGAATTCGGACTATGGAGAATTATTCTCTCCCACTCAGTTATATTTCACATTCCTCCCACGTTGAAAGGACCTGAATCAGATGGAAAGTAACATTTACTCAAAATTCAAGCCCTTTTTAGCTCCAGGCCAGCATCCTCCAGGTTTCCAAATACCATATATGGTGGTTCATACCATCAAGAGGCAGGGAGAGAGCTTTGATCCACCTTATAGGACTGAGTCTTCAGAAGGTCCATGAGCCAAAGTCAATGAGCTTTCAGAAGTGAACAGAAGTTGGAAGATGTCCTTTGGGTCATGGACTATCAACACTGAAAGAAGCTTAAATGTCCTTCTTGCCATAACCGGTTTGGCTCAGTGGATAGAGCATCAGCCTGCGGACGCAAGGGTCCCAGGTTCGATTCCGATCAAGGGCATATGCCTTGGTTGCAGGCACATCCCCAGTGGGGAGTGTGCAGGAGGCAGCTGATCAATGTTTCTCTCTCATCGATGTTTCTAACTCTCTATCCCTCTCCCTTCCTCTCTGTAAAAAATCAATAAAAAAGCCGAAACCGGTTTGGCTCAGTGGATACAGCAGGAGGCAGATGATCGATGGTTCTCTCTCATGTTTCTCTCTCATTGATGTTTCTAACTCTCTATCTCTCTCCCTTCCTCTCTGTGAAAAATCAATAAAATATATTTTAATTTTAAAAAAATCAATAAAAAATATATTTTAAAAAATTGTCCTTCTTACTTGTCACCTGAAAAAAACCTGGCCCCAAATCAACCACCTCATTAGTAGCAGAGCCAAGGCTTGAACTCAGGTCTCTGACAGCCTCTGGTCCAAAATTATTTCTACCACCCAGAGGGAGGTGTATAGGAGAGGCCAACACAACATGAAGAGGGGAGCAGGTAGCATATAGTCACCATCTTCATGAAAAATAGTCACTGGGATTCTGAGCTAGGTAAAGGACAAAGAGGGGTACACACACACCCATGCTCTTGGACCCCATGTTTCCAGGCCAAGCAAGGCAGAAAAGGTAGTGTTTTGAGTGCTGTCTAAGCTGGACATAGTTGAACTATGGGAGGACATGAAAGTAGGTTGTTGAAAAAGAATAGTACAGACATAGAATTGAACTCTTGGGTTTGAATCCTGGGCCAGCTACTTGCTAATTCTGGCAAGTTATTTAAACTCTCTGAGTCTGTTTTGCCATCTGTAAAATGTGGATAGACTTACCTTATTAGGGTTATTGTCATCATCAAAAGAAATAATGGCCGAAATCGGTTTGGCTCGGTGGATAGAGCGTCGGCTTGCGGACTGAAAGGTCCCAGGTTCGATTCTGGTCAAGGGCATGTACCTGGGTTGCAGGCACATCCCCAGTAGGAGATGTGCAGGAGGCAGCTGATCGATGTTTCTAACTCTCTATCTCTCTCCCTTCCTCTCTGTAAAAAATCAATAAAATATATTTTAAAAAAAAGAAATAATGAATGTTAGGCATATGGTGTGGACTTGATCAATCTTGCATCCACCCCTCTTCCATCAGTCTGGGAAATAGGAAGAGTGGAATAGTTTATATGAAAAGGACTGGGATATGGCAGGTATATAATAACATTATTTCATTCATCGTGACTACATGCAGACCAATACAAGACTTTTAAAATGGTATATCTTCTACAATGAAGTCATGGCTCTTTTCCAAGGGAAACTGGAATGCCAATTCCCCGGGAGAAGAGAAAGCCTTGGGCAGCATATGTGGAGTCACATGAAACCCAACCCAACCTTCCCAATTGATTGGACCACAAGTGGACTTCTGAACAAGGGTCCCCAGTTCAGTACTGATGACCTCACACTGGCATAAAACAAGACCCGGGCCAACCAGATCTTTCTCTCTAGAACCTGAACTGAGAAATGGCAGGAGAGTGGAGTCTTTAGCAGCAGAAGACAAATCATGAGACAGAAATAAGCCAGAGGGACCATAATGCATGAACAAGATGAAGTTATGAGAGTCCAGAAACTAGGAAGTCAAGACAATATAAAAGACAGAGGTTGAGGAAATCTGTCTGTAGGAAGAGGGGAACATGCCATGAAGAAGAGATGAGTCATGAAAACGATGGAACATCAGAGTCATGGTCCATGCTCTGCTGAGTCCAACATTCCTGGAACCTCCCAGGATTCCAAGTGACCTTACAATTCTACCCTCAGTCTCTGTGTGGCCCAAATTCTGCTGGAGTTCTTGACCTTCCCAAGGCCAACTGAATAGCTTTTCCTGAGTTCCCATACACACGTAATTTTATGACAAACCTAGGAATAATTTGAATAAATCTTTGTTTTTGCACCCAAACAAATCTGATTAACTCAACCTGCCTGCTATATTTAACATATGTCCTGGCTTTCCTGGGATCAGTCTAACTTTATGAATTTGCCCTTGTTCTTGAAAGGGGATTGATTAAAATACAAAGAAATGTGATTTTTAAAAAAATATATATGTTTCTATTGATTTCAGAAAGGAAGGGAGAGGGAGAGAGATAGAAACATCAATGATGAAAAGCATTGATTGGCTGCCTCCTGTACACCCCGTGCTGGGGATTGAGCCTGCAACCCAGGCACGTGTCCCTGACCGGATTGAACTGTGACCTCTTGGTTCACAGGTCGAGGCTCAACCACTGAGCCATGCCAGCTGGGCAAATGTGATTTAATTTTCGCAGGTTGTTTTTATGACTTCCTTTGTAAATAAATTCACAAATAATAATGGCTTGGTTTGGGGCTTAGGAAATACATAGTTATCTTATGATGTGCCAGGCAATTGACTAAGCTCTGTGGGTTAGAGGGTGGAGAGCTAGATTAGTCTCCCTCCTTCCACTCAAAAGAGCTTTCAGTTGAGTTCATTCTCGACAGAACCATACAAATAATCATAAGGAAGAATGACTAATGAAGCTCCATAAGAGTATAGATACCGTCTGTCTTATTCATTGTATATCGCCAGTACCTGGCACTTAGCCTGGAACCTGAACAGCTCTCCAAAAATAGTATCTGAAAGAAGAAAGGAAGGGAGAAAGAGAAGAAGGGAAACCGTGACGCGTGCCTCTCAGATCTTCTGTTACTCAGGGCATAATCGACTGATGGCTCCCGCTGCTGAGTTCTGACTGCATCCCCGCGTGTGCGCTGAGGCCATGCGTCCCACAGGGGTTCTCCGCCAAAGAGCACGCACGGCTGGGGTGCCAAGGCAGATAGTTCCTGTAAAACACAGGACTCTTGTGATGCGGACTTTGGCTCAAGGACTGCCCATTGAGCTAGCCTAAACATTGTTAGAACTAAAACCACAGTCTGAAACTCTACCTAGCCAACCTCCCTTCCTCTTCACAGGTGTTGTCAGACTGCCTCATGGTCTAACAGCTCTTCCAACCTTTCTTTTTTCTTCATGGCTATTTCTCCCCATAAATCTAAACCAGCAATTTTCAACAAACGTGCCACAAGAATTTTTAAAACATGCAAAACCTAACTATTTAGTCAGGGGCATTGACCTCTTTTCCGTTAAATTGTCAAATTTTAAAAATGGCAACAGCCAACATAACAATAGCTGTCTAGTGTGAATGAATCAAAATTCTACCAATTTTTTGGTCAGATAGGCAAAATATATTTTGTGTGTGTGTGCCACAATATTTTAGTAATGAGTTTATGTGTGCCATGAGGTGAAAAAGGTTAAAAATGGCTGATCGAAGCCTTCTTAGCATCTGCATCTCAGAGAACCTAACCAATACAGGGAGGGAGGAAATGAGAGAGGCGGAGCAGGATGCTGAACATGGTGGCTAAGTTTCGAAATAGCTCACCAAAATGTTTGAATTTGGAATTATGTGTCAGATTTTTCAGTTTGGTCCCAGTGGTACAGCTAAAGTTAGAGCAACCTGCTTGATGGCATTTGGAGGTGGAACCTTTGGGAGGTGATGGGGTCATGAAGATGGGATTAGTGCCCTTGTTAAGGGACCTCAGAGAGCTCTCTCTTCCCTTGCACCATGTGAGAATGCAGCCGGAAGCCAGCAGTCTGCAACCTGGAAGAGAGCCTTTCCCAGAACCTGACCATGTTAGCACCCTGATCTCAGACTTCCAGCTTCCAGAACTATTAGAAATATATTCTGCCCGGCCAGCATGGCTCAGTGCTTGAGCACTGACCTATGAGCCAAGAGGGAATGATTCAATTCCCAGTCAGGGCACATGCCCAGGTTTCGGGCTCAATCCCCAGTTTGGGGCGTTCAGGAGGCAGCCAATCGATGATTCTCTCTCATCTTTGGTGTTTCTATCTCTCTCTCCCTCTACCTTCCTCTCTGAAATCAATAAAAAAAAATATTTTTTAAAAAGAAAGAATGAAATTCTATTGTTTATATAAGCCACCCATGGTATTTTGTTACAGCAGACCAAAAGGACTAAGACAATTCCCTAATTTTAACCAAACTCATCTTCACAAAATAGACAAATGGCTTAAAATAATTCTTGCAAAGAAAGTGTTAGTGAAGGACAACACTGATGGAGCAAGTACAGCAACCAATGAGAACATGGGCAATGGCATTTCCCCTTTTCCTACTTCTAGTCGGAGCTCTCCATCAGCTACACCACCAAATATGAAAAGAAAATTATCTAAAAATCAAATTAACAAGACTATTTGCAAAATGGGTGGCTATAAATTCACCTTCATTTACCATCGCCCTCACCCCAAAGGCATAGTGGCTAATGTGTATTTAGCTAGTACTGTTAGCAAGACATTTAATACACTGTTCATTTGATGTTTATTCTTTTAGATTTCCTATTCCTGAATATATTTTACTAGTATAATTGATTAATAATTTGCATAGCAGCTATATATATAATTTATGGTTATTTACAAATATTGTGAGCACCTCATCAAAAATATTTGACTGATAAGGGACATGATTTAAAATATTTTAAAAGCACAGTTAGAAAGAGCAGATGACAAATTTAGTGGCCAAAAGAAATGGAGAGAATGTAGTGGAGGACTGAGAAGCAAGCAGATTAACTATGATGAGCCTGAAAAGCTCATCATTATTCTCCTGATAAGAATATCTGAACCTCCTATGAATGTCTATAGCTCCCGATTAGTAATCAATTAGGGCCCCCATGGCCTCATGACCTAGTCATGTGTTGTTATAATGTCTGTGCTGGTCTCATCCCCAGTGCCTCCAGCCCCAACCCCAGAATAAGAGCTCCAGGCCAAGGATTAGCTACTGCTCATCTGTCTCCCACCCGCATCTATCGCAGCTTAGGTGCTGACTCTCCTGGGAAATCTGTCCTGATCTCCCTTTCCTCCTGGGTGAATTGGCTTCCTTTATATTCCCAGAGCACCAATCTTCCACCCTAGCATTGTGCTGTAATCTTTGCACTGTATTATTTCACATTGTACCATCATTGTTTTTCCAACTAGACTGCAAGCTCCTTGAGGGAAGAGATTTTACTTTGTTCATTTTAATAGTCTCAGTCTTGCACAAGACTGGCACATAGAGGCCATTCAATAAATGCATGTTGAACAAATCAATGGGGAGGCATAGAGGACTGTAGACCATTGCCATGCATGATTTTCATAAAATGATTGTTCATCATGTCTTTCCTGGTTCCCATCTAGGCCCCCTCAGAAGGATTTAATATATATATATACAAATAATATATATATATTATTGATTTTTTACAGAGAAGAAGGGAGAGGGACAGAGAGTTAGAAACATCGATGAGAGAGATTGATCAGCTGCCTCCTGCACGCCCCCCACTGGGGATGTGCCCGCAACCAAGGTACATGCCCTTGACCAGAATCGAACCCGGGACCCTTCAGTGCGCAGGCCGACACTCTATCCACTGAGCCAAACCGGTTCGGCAGAAGGATTTTCATTTGTCCTAGTTTGGGATTAAAAAGAAGGACTAAATTGACCCATTTAACCAGAAATCTAAGAAGCTTCAAGCATACCTAGATCCAGGAATTCAAACATGACCCTCAGGACCCTCTCTCTCTCCTCCCCACTACTTGGTACTGACTTCCTGTGTATTGTCTCATTCTCTCCTAGTCTACAAATGGGTGTTCCCAAATTGTAAAGAAGATGCCCACCAGCCAGCCTCAATTCATATGCTTTTAGGTTCTCCTCCAAATCCAAAGACCTAGGGATAAAGAAAGGAAAAAGTCCTAGAGGATTCTGATGGATCCAGCTTGGGTCGAAAGTCCATTCCTTTGGGGGAAATGGAGTTCTGTGATTGGCAGATCAAGACTATGTCCTGCCCCTACATCCAGGGACAGGAGAAACTGTGATTGGCTGGACCACCAAATCACATGATTAGGAATCAGAAGCAATGTCTTAAAGGACGGGGGTGGGGGGTGCTGGACAGACAGAAAAAATGAACAGATGTCTTCTTCAAAACTCTCTGGAATGTGACCTGCACCAGAAATCTCCATAGTTCCCTGGAAAATTCAAGCCCAATCTTTGGACAAAGAGGAAAAATTAAATCCTTGTAACAAATCACTTTCTCCCTCTGCCTACCCATAGTCCCCTTCAAAGGAGATTTTGTTTTTCTCTTATTTGTGTCCTTACCAAATTGACACTGGGTGGTCAAACTTGCAAGCCCCCCTGGGAGTCTGCAGCCAGGCCCGAACAAGCAAGCTCAGGCCCCACCCGTGGTCCAAGAAGCCTCTCACCACAGGGCTTCGGTAAGCTACAGCCTGTGGGGTGCCAGTCCCAATCACACCAGGCTCGAGGACCGTTCTGAAGGCCAGCACCACACTGCTCCAGGGGGCCGTCTCCTGCCAAAGTGTTATCATCAGGCTTCGTGGCTGGAAGGCTGGTCTCAGCCTGACTTTGACGGGCCGGGTCGCTGGCCTGGCTGGGGGCTGCGGATCAATGGCACTTTGTCAGCCCCGACAGGCACACCTTCTAGAAGCTAAAGTGCATACTGAATGGAGTCGTCTGCAGAGCTCCTGGCTTCGGCAGGCCCTCTGCGTGTTTGGGTAAAGAAATATGCAGCTTGAGCTGTGGTCATCACTGCCTGAGCCACCGAGCTGCAATCAACATCAACACCGCAAGGACACAATATTTTCTCCCCATTTACAACACGTTCATTTATTTTGGAATTTCTGCGCCAGCTGAGGCTACAGGGTGGTGACAGTGGAAAAGTTGTCCTGGGGCCAAGCAAAAGAGAGAGTTGCAACTGAACTCCTGTTCTGAAAAAGGGTGCTCGAAAGCAGCAAAAAAGCAAGCAGGGCTAAGAGGATGACCTTCACCAGACAGCAGACAGCAGGTCCTAGCACCAGGCAGGGAAACGACGAATTTGGAGGTTCGCTATTGCTCCTTCAGGAGCGTTTGTAAAGGGGCAGCTGGAAACCAGGGTTCCTGAGAAATTGCAGTTCACTCTTGAACAACACAGGAGTTACAGGCAGCAACTCTCCATAACGTCAAGAATCCATGTGTAATTGCCCTGGCTGGTTTGGCTCAGTGGATAGAGCATCGGCCCGCAGATTGAAGGGTCCCAGGTTCAATTCTGGTCAAGGGCACATGCCCTGGCTGTGGGCTCAATCTCCAGTGTGGGGCATGCAGGAGGCAGTTGATCAATAATTCTCTCTCACATTGATGTTTCTATCTTTCTCTCCCTCTCCCTTTCTCTCTGAAATCAATAAAAATATATTTTTAAAAATTCATGTATAACTTCTGACTCCCCCCAACTTAACTAGTAATAGCCTACTCTTGACCAATAACATAAAGTCAATTAACACATACTTTGTCTGTTATATGTGTTATAGACTGTATTCTTACAGTAAATTAAGCTAGAGAGAAGATGTTATTAAGAAAATCATGAGGAAGTGAAAATTGAGTCACAGTATTCATTGAAAAGTCCATGTGTGAGTGGACAGTGCAGTTCAAACCATGTTGTTCAAGGGTCAACTGTTGGAATTCCCATTATACAATATGATCTGCTTTCTTTCTGAAAATTCCCTGGGAGAATGAGGTCCTGACATTTTGAAAGCTAGTCCCTACTCTCCAAGAACAGGCTTTACTGGAAAATATGGTGGAGACGTGAAAATGATGAGGTTTGAAAGACTGGAGTTTGAATTGCTCACACTGCCACTGACTTACTGAGGTCCTTGGGCAGATGTCTTCTCTCTCTCAGCTTCAGTTTCCACATCTGTTTTCAAATAGACATAATAATATCTAACCAGGAACATTGTCATAGGAAATAGGTCCTTGGTTGAAGCATACAGTACCATGGCCAACTCTTTGTGGGCTCTCAGCACATAATAGTTCCCACCCCTTTGTCCCCCTGGTTTTTATTGGCTCATTTAGGTGCTCCTCACTTGGCTTGGTCGTGTACCTGTAACATAGACCAGGATGTTCCCAGGATAGAAGGACTATTGGCTCCTTGCAACTGAGAACATCTTCAAATTGGTGGATCGTCCTTGCAAGGAGGCGGCCATGAAGAAGGGGATGGATTGCACTGTGGTGTGCAATGACCACCTCCTTCCCCAACAAAGAGGCCCCAGGAGAGGTTCCCTCCAGTTATTGTCACAAGGGTCTCAACAGAGAGATCAGTCTGTCTCAGACACAGGAAGGGACCTGCCACTGTCATCTGGAACTGCCTTCCACAGAGGGCTGCTTCTCTAAGGAAGTGACAGGCTCCTCAACTTAAGGCAAAGGGGGAAGGGCACCCCAAGTGGCCATTCTCATCCTACTGAGAGGAAACTGATGCCTGCCGCGGGGGGGGGGGGGGGGGGAATGGTGGGAGGGCGGGGGGCAGTGACTACTCAAGGTGTCATAGCTGGTAAGAAGCACGGGAAGGTTTTGGAACCAAGTCTTGCCCACTGCTTGTCTGGTTATCATCATAAAACAATGAATTTTAGCAAGGGTGACCACGTGCAATTGATTCTCATTATTCACGGCAGTTATGGTTTGTAAAGAAACCTGAATTATCAAAGACAGAACCATTGCTCCTCGGGGAAACACAGACAGGGTTAGGTTCCTGTGAGCCTGTTTTCTGTCAACCAATCAATCCACAACCCAGTTTTGTGTGTGTTTCTGCTTAAGACATCTTATTCAATATATGTTGTTGACTCAGTAACATTGAACTCACACCCAACAGCACTCTGTATATAACTCATACCTGGAGGAGGCGTAGCTAGTGCACGTGATTTTTCTGTAAGGCACATCACAGCCTTCCGGCACTTAGGAGCACTAGATAGCAGCTCAGCAATGGGCTCAGGGGCCATTTTAAACAGTAAAATCTCCAACGAAAGGTGCAGATGCAAAAAGGTTAGCCCTAAATAGATGCCAGAAAGAACACAATATGAGAGCTGACACAAAAAAGCCAAGTATTACCTTCTGGGACCTCAGCTAAAATGGGCACACCAGGCGACTCAATCTTTTCCCACTCTCTGCATGGCCACGAATGACTGCAAAAGTAACGTGTGCATTGCTTTGGGTGTTACAAAGAAATGTTAGTAAGTAGGTGAACGGCAAATACAGAATCTCCATTTAATGAGGATGCACTATATTTTAGCAGCCACACCAAGACACTTTTATGAGTGAAAAGAGTTGCTATTAACAATTACACCAGGACAACTGGTATGAGCTGGAACTGTCCCAGGCAAATTAGGCTATATAATCACCCTAATTTTAGTGTTGGAGACCGTCCCCTTTGAGAATCAGATGAAAGCCATGAACATACACATTTTTTTGCAGAAAATCTCAAGGAATTCACAGACTTCGTGGCTCCTCAGGTTACACATAATCCCTGAAAGAGTAACGAAGAAGAAGAATATGCAAACTACAATATGGTAAAAAACATATGAATATGTGCCTAAAACTTGAGGCCAAAGTAAAGATGGGATAAGCTGAAGTAAGGGAACCCTTTTCTGGGACTCTAGACATTCATAGACAAAGTCACTGTTGACATATAGCAGGACCTTTGTGTCCTGGTCTTAGGTACAGATTCATTCTAATTGAATTCACACACCAAGAATCTGGACAGGAGAGGGAACAAGCCACAAAGAATCCTGAAAGCTTGGCATCAATGTGCTCAAAGCCTATGCCATTATCCTCCGCCAAATGCCCCGTCCTCTGCACTCATGCAGAGAGGGTCAGGCATGAAGAATGTCTGCAGCAGAAGAGGGACCCGCCAGAAATAGTTTAGACTCACTTAGTAGAGAGCACAAAGCGAATGTCCCTCCCACCCCGCCCCCTGCTCACCTAGGACCAGAAACTAAGAACTACCAAAAGGTGAACTGACACCCCCACTACCCCAGAGGGGAAAAGAAGGGAGCCCTATGGCCACTCATAGCAGCCACAGATAGGGGTGAAAATGTACAATTCTAGTGCGATGGGTTAAATCCCCATGGGCTGCTGGGGGCTGAGAGGCGCTATCTTTAATCTCCTCCACACGCCTGCCCCCACTGCTCACCTCCCCACTTGGGAGAGCACAGCTGCCCAGATGTGTGTTTCCCATTAACTCTGCTGGCTGTGGTCTAGGGTAAAGGAGACATTTTCATGCCAAATTAAAAATGACTTGGAAATGTGCATTGTGTTGGGAGAATTGGCCTTTTGAAAGGGGTGTAAAAACGAAGAAAGCTGATTTCATCACCCTGCCTGCAGACAGGCCATCAAAGCATCCCAGCCTGTGAAGCAGGAGGGCCACCTCTGCTCTCTCCCCTTTACAGACTGTGTTAGCATCTCCATTATTTACCCCCAGGGTGGGATAAAGGCGCAGTGCAAAGGCTAAGATCTTTAAACTGCCTTGAGTGCCCATTAAGCACATTAATAACATCCACCATCACGAGTCTTACCAATATAATTTCCGACTTCAAGCCGGGCGTGAAAAACAAGGAAGTCAGCTGAGTTTATCAACCGAGGAAACCACCTTAAATTAGAAGAGATTGTGTGGCGATGGGGAAAAGGGTTGACTTAGAAGGCTTCACAAGGCTCTTGGCCATTATTTGGCTTCTATTTCCCCTCCCCCACACTCATGTAATTGGCGGGAATGGTTGAGCCAATCTGACAGTAAGCATTTAATCAGTGAGAGATGCTAATGTTGCAATTCGGGCAGGATTCCCACACTGCGAGAAGTCATATAAGGATCAATTTTAAAAGAAAGGCTTTGATTGGACTGTCGGGCCTTGGAGGGAAGGTAGGGGAGGGTGGGGGCAAGGGGGAAGGATCAACCAAAGGACTTATATGCAAGCATATAGGCCTAACCAATGGGCACGGACAACGGGGGGGTGAGAGGATGAGCGGGGGGGGGGGGGGGGGTAGAGGGTACACATATGTAATATCTTAATCAATAAAAAAATATTAAAAAAAAAAAAAGAAAGGGTCTTGGGTTTACATCCCTGCTGTGTATGTGTCGAGGTGGGAGGTTGTGGGGGGAAGGGAGTCAGGAGAAGAAGGTTTTATAAATAATAAAAGACTCTACTTCCTAAAGGATTGGGTTCCAGGCAATTCACATGTCTGAACTCACTCACCTCCTGGTCACAGCTCTCCAAAATGAGCGGAAGTTTGTCCATTTCACAGATGGGAAAACTGAAGCTTAGAGTCATCCAGTGGTTTGTCCCAGGTCCCACAGCTCTATGTGGACAAGCTGGGATGGAAACTAATATCTTTGAGGCCCTGGAGTCCGTGCTCCTAACCTCTCCACTACACTGCTTGATCTAATGTGGGAAAGTGTGTGTATGGAAAAGAGGGAGGGAGGTTGGAGAGAGCGCTGTTTATTTACTGGCTTGGAACAGAAGAGATTTTAGAAAGCCGATCCACAAGCCCAGGGCAGGAGGCCTTGGGCCTCAGAGCTGTGTGGGGTCAGAGGAGGGCCCAGCTGCCGCCTTCTCCCACCCTCTCACAGCCCAAAGCCACAGGACACAGCCTGCCAGTCTCCTCTCTTGCCTTCCTCATTAGCTGGGGTTGGGACCAATTTGTGGACGCCTTGGTGCCCTAAGGCAGTGCTTGAGTCATCTTCTCTGATGCTAAGAAAAAAAGAAAGAAGGAGACAGCCATCCCCCAGGAGACTGGAGACGCTGGGAGAGAGGAACTGTGATGGATGGAGGCCAGAAGGGAGAGGCCAGTGTCCGGAGGTCACTCCAAGTCTGGCTTTCTTTAACCTCACTCTTCCCCAGGGACCTGTCCCCCATGAGATCATCTCCCAGCACAGACTTCAAAAAAGTAGGCTCACTCCTCTTTATTAACTTAAGGGCTTCACACCCTTCCCACTCCCCGGTTTTCCCAGGGCCTCCAAGGAAAGAATCCAGGCAGAACTCGGCAGGAATAGGGCCAGCAAGAAGGACAGGTCTTCTTGTACTAACCCAAGTGAGGGGGTACCATTTACTTCAGAACCTGACAAATGCCCGTGGGCCTCTGAAGCCGGAACAGAAGTCAAGTCAGAGAAGCAGGATGGAATTAGCCTGAGGGATGCAGCCTGGTGTAGGTCCACTACTCCCAGGGTGGGATGTTGGAGAAGCTACCTCCCCTCTCTGAGAGTTTCATGACACCTTGTAAGAATGGAATTTGAGGAAGAAGTTACAGGAGTTTGGAAGCAACAAGGCACCAGAACATTACTTGTTATTGTCATTGATGCTCAACTAACATAATGTAAAGGCTACGGATCTAAAGCGCCTCTTTCTGTTGGGCCATGAACACTGGAATAGCACTCTACATCCTTTCATCTAAGCCTCACAGGAGTTCTAGACTGTTACTAGCATCTCTGTTCTGCAGATGGGGAAACTGAGGCTGAGCTAGGTTAAGGACTTTGCCCAATATCATACAACGAGTACATGGCGAAATTGCAATCAGGACATAATTGTGCCTGGCTGCAAAGATGATACATAATCCTCCCTTACGCAAACATTTTTTTCAAGTAGGGGGGAAGATGGGAGATGAACTGTGTCACAAAGGGAAGGTCAGGACACAGAGGGTGGATGGAGTCAAATGGAAGCATTAACGGCACCCAACCATAAGTCAGGCACGCAGTGGTAGGTATTAGCGTGCATCATGCCATTCAATCAGAGAGCAATATGTAAGGGGCTGCCATGTGTCAAAGAGGACACTCAAGCTGTTGGGTTGTAAGTGTGAGCACTATTCATGCGTTCACTCCGTGTGTCTAAAGCTCCTACTATGTACCAAGCCCAGAAGATAGAAAAGCTAAAAGTCTTGGGTGATTACACACCATTCTGTCATCCTGTCCCACCCGCCTCGCCCTATTACAAAGCAGCCCCAGAAGCTCCTCACTACTCATCACAGTCCTCAAAAGCTTCTCTGAAGCCCAAAGAAGCATGATTTAGATACTCAACCCAAGATGGTCTCTTCCAAAGCAGGGTCTCTTTCTATTACCATTTCATATCCATGCATAGAGTTAAATACTATCCAAGCTGCTCTCTGCCTCTGTATGGAATCAGTGGTCTTCCCTACAGAGATCCATTGAATCTTCAATTATCAAAACGTCACATCTTTTACAAAACCCTTTCCCATATTACACTGGGGGGGGGGAGGGCGGCGGCATGTGATCTTCACAGCAACTCTGTGAGGTTTGAAGCGTATGTGATGTGATGCTGCGTGGCAGTTTAGGGAACGGGGGTTCGTGAACTTCTAGGTAGTGACCTGCTCCAGGTGATACAGCCGGTAAGTAGCAAAGACCAGGTGGGATCTAGTCCTCTGGTCCCTCCTTCTCAGCCCAGTGCCCTTTCTCCTGAAGTAGGCTACCTGTCAAGGGCCACGGACACCTTCTTTGGAGCATCTCCATAGAGGTTGATAAACCACCATGTGTAACATTATGAGTTCAGCTCTACTTTTGCTGGGAATGATTGTTCAGGGAGGCCTAATAGAGGCTGAATCCTTAGGATGTCTTGCTTTGTCTTTCCTACTTGCCTAATGGTTCTGTCAGTGATCCTATTGCACTGGTTAATTCCTGCCACACATGTCTGCTGTAACATAGGCAAACGGCACCCTTCCAGTTGGTGTGCAAATTGGAATACTTTTCCAGGGAAATTGGCAGCATCACAGTTATAAGTGAACAAACCCTTAGATCCAACAATTCATTTCTAGGAATCTCTCTTAAAGAAGTATCCACATGAGTGAGCAGATGGCATGTATCAAAGCTGTTCCATTGCAGCTCTGTCTATGATAATAAAAAAGTAGAGAAAAACAAAATGCTCCTCATTAGTAAAACTGTTAAAAAAACAACAACAAAAAAAACTCCATGATATCTTCATGCTACGAAACAGCATGCAGCCATTAAAAAGAATAAGCTGTTCCATTTGCACTGCCATGGACACATAATCCATGTTGTTAAATAAAGTTGCAAAATAACATGAATAATAGGGTCAAACACTTTTGTTAAAAAAAAAAAAAGGAAAAAAAAAACAGAAAAAGGAAAAGAATAGAAGAAAAAAAAAGAACTCCAGTGGAAGTCTTCAAATAGAGGCCAAGGCTGTTCTGGGCCTGTGATTTCAGGGAAGGTGAGAGGCAAGGAGAGAGGGCTGTGAGGTGCTACCCTTGACTCTTCTTTTCTGAAGGTTATTAAAATTCTATTTTGAAATATTTATACATAATGACATCTGACAGGGCCTATAAAAGATGATGATAGTGCAGATCACAACATTACATGGTTATCGTGCCCCCTGACTGAATTGCCCCAGCCCTGTATCCTCCAAGTGTATATTTGAGTATATTTACATACTAGGGGCCCAGTGCACGAAATTCGTGCACTGGGTGGGGGGGGGGGGGAGTGTCCCTCAGCCCAGCCTGCCCCCTCTCACATACTGGGAGCCCTCAGGCGTTGACCCCCATCACCCTCCGATCGCCTGATCCGCCCCTTGCCCAGGCCTGACGCCTCCGCCAGAGGTGTCAGGCTTGGACAGGGGACCCCCATCTCCCCCCGATCACTGGCTCTGGCCCCCACCCAGGCCTGAGGCCTCTGGCCCAGGAATCATGCCTGGGCAGGGGATCCCCATCTCCCTCTGATCGCTTGCTCCACCCCCCGCCCAAGCCTGACGCCTCTGACCCAGGCTTCAGGCCTGGGCAAGGGGACCATCATATCCCCCCAATCCCCGGCTCCGCCCCCCACCCAGGCCTGATGCCTCAGCCAGAGGAGTTGACCCTCATCACCCTCCAATCACCAATCACCGGATTGGCCCCTTGACCAGGCCTGAGGCCTCCGGCAGAGGTGTCAGGCCTGGGCAGGGGACCCCCAGCTCCCCGCGGTTGCAGGCTCCACCCCTGCCCAGGCCTAACGCCTCTGGCCTAGGCGTCCGGCCCAAGCAGCAGGGACCTGCAGTGGCAGCGGGGGGCGCCGCGATCGTGGGCTCTGCTTTAGGCCCAGGCAAGGGACCCCTAGCTCCTGGGACTGCCAGCTTCGACCGTGCCCAGCTCCCATCGCTGGCTCCACCCCTACTTCCTGCTATCACTGGCCAGGGCGGCAAAGGCGCCTGATTCTCCGATCATGGCTGGGGGGCAGGGCAAAGGCGGCCCCCCAGCTCTTAGCTCCCCCCTGGGTTTCAGATCACTGTCAGTGGCAGGGGGCTTCTTCCTGCTTTCCCTTTCGCCTCCCTGCATTGTGCCTACATATGCAAATTAGCCGCCATCTTGTTGGCAGTTAATTTGCATATAGCCCTGATTAGCCAATGAAAAAGGTATCACCGTACGCCAATTACCATTTTTCTCTTTTATTAGTGTAGATTATATGACTATCATATAGATAGATAGATGATAGATAGTTAGATATATTCCTAAGAAGAACAAATCCTCACCACGGGGGAAGAATATAAACCATCAAATCATTAACACTGGAGATAGATGGGGAGACTTTCGTGCTTTTACTTTCTATACTTCTGCATTATTTTATTTCTTACAATGTATTATCTTACAAAATTTAAATTTAAAAAATGTTAAGGTGCAAGCATTTCTTTAGGCTTAATAGAAAAAAATAAGAAAAAGACCAAAAAAATTAGATGCAGTAATTGCCTCCAAATTGGAGAAACTAAACTGGGCCTCTCATCATCCAAATGTCCCCAAACCAAATCCCAATTACAGAGCAATGTAGCATCCAAACAGAGCAGGTTCATAGGGTGGGGAATGGGGAATGAGTCTGTTTTGTTTCCAATCTGGAACTGTGCCTAGCCCATACGCTATAAAAAAAAAAAAAGTACTGAATGTGGAATGAATAGAGAAGAACTCGGGATACTCACAGAAAGGCAATTTTATTTGATTTAAGCAATTGAGATTAGGAGACTGAACTGTGGCCAAATATTAATACTCCTGAGTGCAGGTAACACTGGTCTGTAATTAGCATATCAAGGGTTTATTTACCTGTAACCACTCCTTAATTGGTTTTACATCTTCACTCATCAAATATTTAATAAAGCCCCTAGGAATCAGACCTTGCCCTAAGGGGCTTCAATCAAGCCGTGCAAGTGGACCTATAAATCCAGTTAGAAAAGCCTACTGGTTAGCAGAAACAGTCCTGGGCAGAGATGTAATTCTGGTCTCACTTCACCTGCTGTAACTAATTGTGTGACCCTCCCTGGCCTCTCACCTTGCTCAATATAAATGGTGGGGCTTGACTTGAACTAGATTCTGTCTCAAATACATAATGTTGATATGCTCCTGAGAACAGTCTCTCACAAATCCAGGAGTCCCCAGCTTGAGATACCCCCCCCCCGCCCCCCGCCCCACTAAATGCCACTCTCGGTTCACTTCGCTGAAAACTGCTAATCCAAGCATGTTGAACTTGGTCCTGATAGTATCACCCGTCCCCTAAGAACAAGTCCCCATTACTCTGGGCTTCAAAGCTTAGCCCCATTCAAATGAGCCCTGATCTCAAGTTAACAAGTTTTCCCAAAGATTCATGGGAGCCCTGCACAGAAGTTCTGTATCTTCAGGATTAAGAGCTTTGTCTTTAGACTCAGAACAAGTTCCAATCCCAGCTTCACCACTCACCAACTGGATGACCTTGAACAAGTTACTGAAGTTCTCTCGGCCTCGGTTTCCTCTTACATGAAATGGGCACAGTGATAGCACCTACCTCACACTGGGTGCGTGGGAAGTCCTTAACACCTTAACACAATGCCAGGAACCCAGTGTTGTAGAAACAGTTGCTCTCTTTAATGAGTAAGGGTGGAGACAGAGAAAGGGATAATAGTGATAGGATGGGAGACTGAAATCTGAGGTTCAGCAAGGCAAGGCATTCTCTCAGGAACTGTATTTACTATTTCCTCCATGGGTTGGGGGAGTGGGTGGGGGAGATGCCTGAGAAGGTGTCAATGACGCTCTTAGCTTCCCCAGGCTGACTTCTCTGATTGTGTTGTAGTTCTCTCTTGTGCCCATCCCGGTGCACAGCACCTCTTGAATCTATTCCCCTAACTGGTGTGTTGCAACAGTGAATCAAAATCAATGCTGCCCTTGTCACAAGTCCCATCCGCATAAGACAGCTTCAGGCCTTCCCAAATCCCAAACCAAAGCTTGACTGTGAAGGAAGGTCACTGGGGAGAAGGAAAAAATAAAAAGACTCCTTCCCCAAAGTTTTATAACTTTGGACTCCTGGGCTGACAACAGAAAGTATGCAAGGTGTTATGACCCAGTCACCAGCTCTAAGCTCTGGGAGGCGGCCCCCAGAGGGGATGCATCCTTGACTGCTGCAGTGGCCCCACCCACCCACCCATCCCCCATGCATCCACCCTCACAATTTCGTGTTGCAACTTAAGAGCACCTTGCAAAAAAAACGGGTGTGTTGGAACCCAGGCCAGTGAGAGAGTTTGCAAAGACATGATCTTTTTGGTTTTGTATTTGTCTGAATTTTCCCAAGCAACTCAGATCTAACATGAAAAGTGCAATAAACTGAGCATATCAGCGTTCACTGCAACTATCATGTCACAAGTGAAAGTATATCCAAACGGCCAGTTGTAGCTAGAGGGGTTCACCCTCCTCAAAAATGCAGCTGTCACCAAAAATACATTCGAAATCTCTTTCTTCTCCCTCTCTCTCTCTCTCTCTCTCTCTCTCTCTCTCTCTCTCTCTCTCTCTCTCTCTCTCCCTCTCTCCTTTTTCTAGCTCTCCCTCTGTCTTGCAATTTAGCTTTAATTGCCCTGTCAGCTCTAAAGGCTGCTAATTGACGCCTTTTATTCTACTTTAAAACTCCGGGGGAAGAAAGGAGCTCGCCAGGCCCCCAGAGCTGCGAGATTTGGCCGATTTGGCACGCCTGTCTCCCTGCGAATTGAAGCTGGGTGCTGGAGCGCTGGGGGCAGGCGTGGGGGAGTCGCGGAGGCGGGGAGGGGGCTGGGCAGGGGTTGGAGCGTCTATTTTTAGTGAGGGTTTTATAGAGTGGATCCCTGTGGCTTGGCTCCACACTGAAATATTGTCCTCGTCTCAATGACATAAACACAGGGCAACTTGGAGATCTTGGCGCCAGCCCTGGCCGGAGCCTGTGAATGGATGGAACGGTGGGACGGGTTGGGAGTGAGAACACTACTGTAATTACAAATAAATCCGTCCCCGCTCCCACCGCCACCCCTGGCTCTCCTGGCTCCCTTCATACCGCGGAGTGTGTGTGTGTGTGGGGGGGGGGGGGGGGGCGGGGGAGGCAGAGGCTTTTGTGTAAATAAAATGAACTGAACTTACTGAAAGATCTACCAAGAGGCAGCTGATGGAATCCTGACTTGCTTAAACTTAGATGAAAAGAAGGGGCGCTGGAGAATGAATTAAACAGCCCTCCTCCTGGGTGAAAACCAGGCGGACTGTGGAGGGTTTCTCTGCCTGCTGGAGTCCATCCAGGGCACCGCTTCTCTCTGAGAGCCACGGGCATTCTGGCCTGGCCCCGGTATGTGAGAAATTGGAACTGATCAATTGCAACCCATTAGCACAAGGTCTCCCCATAAGATTCTCTGGAATGTCCCCGGGCAGGCGGCATGAAGCTGTCGCTCAGAACTGCCTGCCTCAGACATGGAGCCACACTTTCCAAAGCATCTTTAAATATAGCCTTGCTTCCCTCCGAATGTAATCCCAAGCCTCGTTTTTTTATCCTTGGAAGCTGGGGGGGGGGGGGGGACGAGGGGGGGGACAGTGGGAGTGCAGGGTGAGGTGAGATTTTTTTTACAACCCCCACTCCCACAACCCTGTAAATAAATAAAAGATTACACCCAGTTCCATTTGAAGTTTGTCAGTCCCGGAATGGAACTTTTATCCCATTATGAATTTCATGGGTGAGCCCGTTCAGACTCTGAATGTGGCTGACACCTCCATTGAAAGGCCCTAATTGCAGTTGCAGGATTTGACTGCAGACACCACACTGTACACACCATCGCATTCCTCTGAAGAAAGAGCATCCTGTGAGCGCCGCCCGGGGCGTCCCCTCAAGTCCCTGGGACTGTCAAGGTTTCACTTAAACTCTCAACCAAAGGTGGCCCTATCAAGGGCCAGGTGCTAATTTGGGACTCTGAGGCGGGCAGATTGGCCGGGTCTGACAGGGCTGTTACTATGCCCAGGGGGCTGGCTGCAGTCAGCTTCAGCCTGGAGCCGACCAGGAAAGAGGCTTTCAATCCGTGTGGACCCCGGAAGGCCTGCTTTGAGCTTGGGATGACCTTCCTCGGAGCCTGGAAGCATCCAGTGCTTGGCTGAGCCACAGCAGAAAGGATGGACGGAGCCACCGGCCCACCTGAGTCAAGAAAGCTGCCCGCTGAGCGTGCCCAGGGGAGGGAGACTTCTCCTTTCACTCGGTATCTATTGTCCCTGACGGGGACCAAGCCAAGGAAAGGTGGCACCGGAGGGGGACTGTTTGTAAAGCTGTCCTAGTCCTCCCTCGCTGGACACCAACGGTTTTTTTATATATACTGTGGTCAAATATACATAATGTAAAGTTTACATTGTAAACTGTACCATTTTTACCATTTGCTGAAGTGCAGTTCAGTGGCATTAAATACATTTCCATTGTTGTGCCACCGTCACCACCATCCATCTCCAGAATGTTTTCAGCTTCCCACACTGAAACTCTGTCCCTGTTCAAAACTAACTCCCCCTGTCTCCCTCCCCCTCCTCGTGGCAACCACCATTCTACTTCCTGTCTCTATGGATGGGATTACTTCAGGTACCTCCTATAAGTGGAATCGTACACCATTTGTCCTTTCGTGGCTGGCTTATTTCACTTTGCATAATGTCCCTGAGGGGCATCCAGGTTGCAACATATGTCTGAATTGCCTTCCTTTTGAAGGCTGACTAATATTCCATTGGATGTGTGTGTCTACCACATATTGTGAATAATGCTGCTCTGAACGCGGGTGTACAGATATCTGCTCAAGTCCCTGCTTTCAGTTTTTGGGGGTATCTACCCAGAGATGGAATTGCTGGATCACATGGTTTCGTTTAGTTTTTTTAGGAACTGCCACCCTGTTTTGTATAGCAACCGCACCATTTTGCATTCCCACCTGCAGTGCACAAGTTTCCAATATCTCCATATCCTTGTCAACTCTCATTTTCCATTCTAATGGGTATGCAGTGGTGTCTCATTGTGATTTTGGACAGCAAAGACGTTTATTTGTTTCATGTTTGCTTTGATAGTTCTCTTTTTCTTTTTAAATAATATGTTATCAATACACATAAATACCCACCAAGTATTCCACCTGCTCTCTCCAGAGTATAATCACTGTATCCAAATTAGTGTGTATAATTCCCACTCACTGTAAGCTTTACCACCTACATTTGCAGCTGTTAATAATTTAGCCCTATCCAAACTAAAGGGTCCCGGGTTTGATTCTGGTCAAGGGCACGTACATCAGTTGCAGGCTCCTCTCTGGCCCAGGCCCTGGTTGGGGCACATGCAGGAGGCAACCAATGAATGTGTTTCTCTCACATCGATATTTCTCTCTGTCTTTCCCTCTCTTCCACTCTCTAAAAATCAATGGAAAAATATCCTCAGGTGAGGATTAATAATGATAATAATAATTTATACTACCATTTTGTGAGTCACGTTTGTTTCTACTCCTGTGTCTCTCCCACCACCCCTTATATTAGTTAGTTGTATGAGGAGCGACGAAGCAGAATCCCAGACTAAACAAAAAGAGGCCATCAAAATAGATCACAGCTTTGAGGTTAGCCAGAGACTTAAACCATAGCTGTGCCACTTTCTATTTGGGTGTCCTTGGTCAAATCCTTGACTTCCCTGAACTTTAGTGTCCTCACTTCTATGCTTTCCTCAAAAACATCTAAATGAGATGAAAAATATAAGGCACTCTACTAACCACATGGCTAGTACTCAGTAATTGGTAAGAAGGAAGAGGTAGAGAAGAAAGAGATTAACATCAATTTTCCTATTGAGCTGTTGCCGCTACCCAGCTGTCACTCACTCATAATCCCCACGGACTATTCTTGCCTACCTCTTCACATTGCCATAGGGTAGCACAGAACATGGGCAGAAGCATAAGATAAGAAATGTGGCCCCATTTACGTTTTACTAAAATGTTGATCTAGGTCATCGGGAGTGAGGGTCCCCCTTAAGCCAGCTGACCCCCACCCCCCCACTCCGGCCCTGAGGGCTATGGAGACTGGAAGAAAGCGAGGAAGGACGGAGGGAAGCCTGAACTGTTCTGCCAAGTCACTCTACTTGGGGGAGGACATTCAGCTCAGGCCCTGAGCCTGGCTACAGAAACTGAAATCCAATACCTTAATCCATTTCTTCTTCAAAGCGTTGCCGTTTCTGCCAGGTGGACAGAACCCCAGTGATGTGGAGCTGCCCGAGGAGCTCTTGCATTGGGCTGCGTCATTGCGGCTGGGAAGAGAATACCCAGAGGGGCACTTTTGACCTGGTTATCTGGACAACTGCGGCCACAGAATGACAGCTTAGAGTACCTAAAGGATGTTTAGGGAGTCGCACCTCGGCGGTGTTGACAGTGAACCTAGCCATTGATCCAGTCACCCCCAGTGAGTGCTCACTGTGCCAGAGGGTGTGCAAGGCTCTCTGGCTGCACAAAGAGGAATCGGACACCCAGAGGAGCCTAGTCTTCAGAAAGATCAGTGCTCTTTGGCCCTTTTGGAAACAGCTTCTGAATCCACCTCTCCCAGAAGACAACAGGGACTGGGAGCAGTAGAGTAGAAGGGAGAGAAAAGAGTTCCAACACCAACTGGGTCCTGGGGTCTCAGGGATGGGGGTGGGGACTCCACCATCTTTCTTTCCAAGGGCATAGGCTGAGTTTAACGTGACATGTCACAGCAGCTGTGCCTCCCCAGAATGAGCTGGGATCATTCAACCACTCTCCGACCCCCCTCCCAAGCTGCAGCTTCCTGGGACAGAGCCAACCACTCCTCACTCCCACCCCTGCCCTGGCTTGCTTCTCCTGCCAAAGACAGCAAACCTCAGGACACTGAGTTGCTAATTTGTGAGCATTCAGGCTACTGAGGGTGCTGGTACAGCAACTAGGCCATGTCCAGTTCAGCATGGGCAAGTCATCAGTGTGTACCAGTTAAATAGCAAAGCGTCTATTTTAGTCAAATTGGTCTTTTATCTTCCAGATATCTAGAAGGGATCTGATTTCTAAGAAAAGATCAAACATTATAAGCTATGATTTCTATATTTGCTGCATTAACTAAGAAATAGGCATTAGTTTTCACCACCAGGATTTCCTTCCATCCACTACCAGGATCCATCATGGTCTCCAAAAGCCATTAAACAAATCCAGAGATTTATCCATTCACTAAGCACCTACTACATAGCAAACATAAGGCTAGGTACTGGGGATACAGAGATGAACTCCCGTATAAAGAGCTCCCTGTCTGGCAGTCAAGACAGACAACTTCCAAGAATGCAAACTGGTCACCAGTAAACTAGAGGAAGGTATAGAATGGTGTAGAATAACCATGTCAAACTCAAAGGCTAACACGGGCCAAATAAACGAGGCATACGGCCCGAAGGCTGTGAGTTTGACATGTTTGGTGTAGAATCTGAGGGAGAGAATGACTAATTTCACCCAAAGGGAATCAAGAATGGAGGAGGCGATGTTTGAGCAGAATCTAAAAGGTTGCAGATGAATTTGCAAAAGGGTTAGGTTATGTGTAGAGCCCTCCAAAGAGTTCTATACAAGCTAACTCTAAGGTGAACAGCAGAGTGGAAAGAGATGATGGAGAAAAGCTAGATTGTGATCAGATTGGAAAAGGCACCCGATGTCATCATTTTATCGTGAGAGTAAGCAGGAGACTCCTTAGAGGTTTTTGAACAATCATAAGCAATTCCCTTTCTATATACAAGGTGATTTTAGCCCATTTCTCCTTCAGGAATCCTAAGACTTTGGGAGAAATGAGAGGGCTATTCAGTGCACTTGGGCAGGAAGCTATCTTGCCTTGGGCGGGCTAGTCCTATCTGCAAGCCCTACTTCTCAGTGGTGGACATAGAGAAATGTTGATGAAATGTGAGGACTTCACTCGGGACCCTGATAGCTGTAGGATGAAGCAGAGCTGCTATCAGGGACACATCAGAGACCTCAGCAAACCCCCACCCCACGACCAATCGTGACCCTGTAGTCCCTAAGAGAGGACAAGCGTCCCAAGGCTTCTCTGACTGTCAAAATATTTAGAAGAAGCCTATTGGAATCACACACAGAACAACAGGACTACTTCAGATGTAAACGTTCATACTGTTGAGGAAGCCTGAGCCATAAACATTTAGTCTCCAATGTTGCTGCCTAGCCTCCCGGGCCAGGGCATGAAAGAAAAGCAAAGTTCTATAAAATGTGATCTGCCAGGATTCTCTCCTCCCTCCCCTCCCCACCCCCCGTGGCATTATAATTAGGGTGCCTCTTACTACATTTAAAGGCTCATCTGTGGTGACTAAAATCCTGGAGGAGGTGAGGGCGGCAGCTTCACATTTTTCTCAATGTATTTTGCTGATCCACTGCAGTAATTCACTTCTGAAACAATGCAAAGTGAAAATGAGGTTGAACCACAACCTTGCCTCATTACAGGCCCACCCCCCTCCCTGCCACCTCCAGGCACTGCAAGGGCCCTTCTCCCAGCATTTTAGGGATTATCTTTGCGAGTTTAATCAAGCTTTACATTAACTAGTTAATATGGTTAAGCCTTTGTGTGAGGAGAGAAACACTTGTCTGAAATTGTAGTGTAATGGATTCATTTTGTAGGGAGGAGACCAAAGGGCCCAAACATTGGACTCTTCTCTAACCTTACCCAGTCTCTCTACCATGGGTGGAAACATTTCTTTAAATTTTTATGTATACAAACAATTTACAAAATTAATTTTTTCTAAAGTCCTATACATAAGGAATCATGCCTTGGAAATATCCTGTGTCAAAACATGAGTATGGATTTTACGTGCTGATAAAGAACCAGTCACTGTTTTATTTAGTTTTATTTGTATTGCATCTAATACATTTACTTATGATCTTAATTTACTATGCCAGAGAAAAGATTGGAAAATTTTGTGGTAGGTGGAGAATGCCTTGATGAGTTAGAGGACTGTAGGAACCCCTTTTATTTTGATTTTTTAAATTTATTTATTTCAGACAGGATCAATATCCCTTCTTTATTATAAAAATTAATTTTTTCTATATAGAAACCGATGATTTTTTTTCTTCTATGGAACCCCTTTGAGAAATGTAAGGTTTATATAACTATGAAGCCTCTCTTTCATTTTCTGTAGGTTTGTTTTGTAAATTACTGTAATGAAAAATATGCCATGATTTTTTTTCTTAATTGAGGACATTTTTTAATGAAGCTCGGCAAAGGCACTAAGGTGAAACCTTAGATATAAGAAAAATAAAAGCAGTTGGGGGTTTCAGAGACATTGTTTGTCTTGAAAGTGATGTGAAGAAGGTTGATCAAAAGCCTCGTTTTACTACAGTCATGCTCCATTATGGAGGGTGGGACGGAGGGCGGAGTGGGGGAGGGGAAGATGAAATGAACCCTTGCCCTGAATTGACCAGGTTGCCCAAAGTGAGTCTCCCTACCGCTGGCTGGTGCGGATGACCTTGGAAATAAGTCAAATATAGATTCAGATCAAGAGAGCAGTAATAGACCAACGAAGATTAAAGATCAATACCTTAGCAAGCCCTCTGGGCCCATAGCTCTGAGCTAAGAAGCCTTGCCCTGCCTCTTGAGATGATCCTTGAGGCAAATATGGCCTTGGGAAGCTCCTTCACCTCTCTGGGCCTCAATTTCCCTATCTAAAAAGTGGGGAGATAGCTGTCCCTACTTCAGAAGCTCCTTCTGTATGATGTAGAGAAGATAATGTTTGTAAGGCAGGTGGTAACTTCCCAACTGTTAAACTTGCATTCTTGTTTCTAAGACTGAGAGAGAAAACCCTCAACTTAGGGGACTTACTTCCAGTACCCAGCCCCCACCCCAAACTCATTCCAGGCTGCAGAGTTTTGATCAAGCATGAGATTGGTTCTTGGTGCATTTCAGTTTTGTTTTGTTTCTCAGCCCAGTGGTGGGTTTTGACACGGGTATCACTTTTGAAGGCAATCTGATTTCTCTGTCCAGGCCTGAGACGAAACCGTGCCTGTCACCTACTTAGATGCATGGGCACAAACACACACGCCTCCACACAAAAGCTTCTCACACAGGCTTCTCCCTCACTTTACCATCCACATGAGCACTGAACCATTTAACCAAACCTGAAACAGAGATCACCCAAGTATACCAGTTGGCCCTGCCCTGCAGCCTTGTGCAGGCTTCAAAACTCCTCAACACGTAGGACTTTAAATACCATTTCCATCTTTACTAATGCCTGAAAATAACTTTGGGGCAAGTTATTTCCTCTAAATTCACAGATTTTAATCTTTTGTTGGTTTTTCCTTAAATACAAAAGTAATGATCACACTTCCTCTCAGTTTTAAAAACAGATTTATATGAAGATAATACAAAGTGGAAAGTGAGTTTCTCTCCCTTCCTCATCCCACTCACGTATGGCATTCTTTAGGGGTAATCGTTACAATGAATGATTTATAAACATATTTTTAGGAATTTTCCCGCACACACAAAATAATTTCGGCATAGAGATTAGGAGCAAAGATTCTAGGACTAAGCAGCCTAGATTTTGATCAAAATCAATTTTGTTGTGGGGTTTTTTTTAATACTGGCTGTCATTAAATGTTGAGGACCTATAATCACCATATTAATACGGCTTCCCAGGTTTCTTTCAAGTATTTCTAAACTCAAGTCTAAATTTGAATTGGATTTCAAACTGCTTAAGGCCCTCCATGGCCTTCCATACAAGGCCCCTAGTCTTCCACGCTCCAGTCCTCAAGCCCCAACACTTAGCACTGCCAAATTGGCCCCAGAATTTGGATTATGTGGCCCAAGATGTGACCAAGCCTGTGACCCCTCTAGCCTGTGACCTCCTATTGGTCTTTCTTTTTAAAAAAATATGTTTTTACTGCTTTCAGAGAGGAAGAGAGAGAGAGAGAGAGAGAGAGAGAGAGAGAGAGAGAGAGAGAGAAAGAGAGAGAGAGAGAGAGAGAGAGAGAGAGAGAGAGAGAGAGAGAGAGAAACATCAATAATGAGAATCATTGATCGGCTGCCTCCTGCATGCCCCCTACTGAGGATCCAGCCTGAAACCCAGGCATGTGCCCTGACCTGGAATTGAACCATGACCTCCTGGTTCAAAGGCCGATGCTTAACCACTGAACCACACCAGCCGGGCTCTAACTGGTCTTTCAAACCCCAACTTGGACAGTGAATTCCCTAGTGAGCCTTCTTGGATCCTTCACCCTACTCCACCTTCCTATGCTTCATCATGGCAATTGACATCCTGAATTGTAATCTTTGATTTATTTTCTCCTTTTTACCCAATAGTCTTTGAGCTCCTCAAAGAGAGAAGGGACTGTGTTTATTCCTTAGCAAGCAGATGAAGGCTTCATCAGGGCACATGCCTGGTGAAGAGGTGAGTGAATTAGACTGATGGATGACAGTAGGCGGTCACAGTGAAAGATTTCCAAGCCGGCACCAATGGGTGGGTGGTGGGGAGACAGAGTTAGGGGCTAGAAAAAAAATTCAGGGATGGAAAAATGTGGCATTGGATGGACTCAGTGGCTGGAACCTGTTAATCACCCCAACCACTTGGCATGGGGGTGGTTTTTCACTTTATTTTTCATTCCACTGAGCTCCTATCTCCTTGTTATCATGAGTCTGGGAGGGGATAAAAGAGACTAGACCATGTGATCTCAATAAACATCTATCTGAGGCTGCAGGATGAGGGGATGTGGGGGAAACGTGAGCCCAGGTTGAGATGGGTGCATGTGTATTTGAAGGGGGGAGGGGAGAGGCTGTGTCATTCCTCAGGCAGGTGGCTAAGGGGGACTGTCTGCAGAAACCTTCACAGCCCAGACGAGAGAGAGGCAGAAAGGCACCCTGTGTGGGGGGGGGAAGCATAGGGAGTGCGTGCGCAGTGTGTGTGTTGGTGTGCACCCCAGTGTGTGTGTCCTCACTATTCCTGTATGTGTTGCTACGATTGTCAACAAATGCATCAGGATCTGCACAAGTGGGCGCTTGTGTGGATCCCTAAGGGCAAGGGGAGGTGGGGAGCAGCCCTAGAGTTTACATTTCAGTTAATTTGGGGACAGTCATCATTGCACAGAGCAGCCCACCGTGGTTTGGGAGAACCCTTCAGCACACCTGTGGGCAATTTTGCAATACTGGGCCCCATGGACCACAACTCAAAGCCAAGGGATGTGTGTGTGTGTGTGTGTGTGTGTGTGTGTGTGGTGTGTGGGTGTCTGTGTGGTGTGTGTGTGTGTGGTATGTGTCTATATGTGGTATGTGTGTGTGTGGTGTGGTGTGGTGTGTGTGTGTGTGGTGTGTGTGTCTGTGGTGTGTGTGTGGTATGTGTCTGTGTGCGGTGTGGTGTGGTGTGTGTGTGTGTGTGTGTGGTGCATGTGGTGTGTGTGTGGTGTGTGTGTGGTGTGTGCGTGTGGTGTGTGTGGTGTGTGCATGTGGTGTGTGTGGGGTGTGTGGGGTGTGTGTGGTGTGTGTGTATGTGTGTGTGTGGTTTGCGTGGTGTGTGTGGTGTGTGTGTGTGGTATGTGTGGTGTTTGTGTGTGTGGTGCATGTGGTGTGTGTGTGTGGTGTGTGGTGTGTGTGTGTGTGGTGTGTGTGTGTGGTATGTGTGGTGTGTGTGTGTGTGGTACGTGTGGTGTGTGGTGTGTGTGTGTGGTGCGTGTGGTGTGTGTGCGTGTGGTGTGTGTGTGTGTGTGGTATGTGTGTGGGGGGGTGCATGTGTTGTGTGTATGTGTGGTGTGTGTGGTGTGTGTGTGTGTGTGTGGTATGTGTGGTGTCTGTGTGTGGGGTGTGTGGGGTGTGTGTGGTGTGTGTGGTGTGTGTGTGTGTGTGGTATGTGTGGTGTTTGTGTGGTGTATGTGGTGTGTGTGTGGTGTGTGTGGTGTGTGTGTGTGGTGCGTGTGGTGCGTGTGGTGTGTGTGTGGTGTGTGTGTGTGGTGCGTGTGGTGTGTGTGTGTGGTATGTGTGGTGTTTGTGTGTGTGGTGTATGTGGTGTGTGTGGTGTGTGTGTGTGGTGCGTGTGGTGTGTGTGTGGTGTGTGTGGTGTGTGTGTGTGGTGCGTGTGGTGTGTGTGTGTGGTATGTGTGGTGTTTGTGTGTGTGGTGTATGTGGTGTGTGTGGGGGTGTATGTGGGGTGTGTGTGTGTGTGTGTGTGGTTTGTGTGGTGTGTGTGTGGTGCGTGTGGTGTGTGTGTGGTGTTTGTGTTTGTGGTACGTGTGGTGTGTGTGTGGTGTGTGTGTGTGGTGCATGTGGTGTGTGTGCATGTGGTGTGTGTGTGTGTGGTATGTGTGTGGGGGGGTGCATGTGTTGTGTGTGTGTGTGGTGTGTGGTGTGTGTGTGTGTGTGTGTGGTGTGTGTGTGTGTGTGTGTGTGTGTGGTGCAGGTGTGGTGTGTGTGGTGTGTGTGTGTGTGTGTGGTGCAGGTGTGGTGTATGTGTGTGTGTGGTGCAGGTGTGGTGTGTGTGGTGTGTGTGTGTGTGTGTGTGTGTGGTGCAGGTGTGGTGTGTGTATGTGTGTGTGTGGTGCAGGTGTGGTGTGTGTGTGTGTGTGTGGTGCAGGTGTGGTGTGTGTGTGTGTGTGTGTGTGTGTGGTGCAGGTGTGGTGTATGTGTGTGTGTGGTGCAGGTGTGGTGTGTGTGGTGTGTGTGTGTGTGTGTGTGTGTGGTGCAGGTGTGGTGTATGTGTGTGTGTGGTGCAGGTGTGGTGTGTGGTGTGTGTGTGTGTGTGTGTGTGTGTGTGGTGCAGGTGTGGTGTGTGTGTGTGTGTGTGGTGCAGGTGTGGTGTGTGTGTGTGTGTGTGTGTGTGTGTGGTGCAGGTGTGGTGTATGTGTGTGTGTGGTGCAGGTGTGGTGTGTGTGGTGTGTGTGTGTGTGTGTGTGTGTGTGGTGCAGGTGTGGTGTATGTGTGTGTGTGGTGCAGGTGTGGTGTGTGGTGTGTGTGTGTGTGTGTGTGTGTGTGGTGCAGGTGTGGTGTGTGTGTGTGTGTGTGTGTGGTGCAGGTGTGGTGTGTGGGTGTGTGTGTGTGTGGTGCAGGTGTGGTGTGTGTGTGTGTGTGTGTGTGTGTACACACCCGCGCAGCGGCTGGAGAGAGAGGGACTGCACAAAGATTTCCTTTCCAGAGGGAAACCTCGGGTCCATCGGAGCCCCAGACTCCAGCGGAGCAAACACCACATGGAGCAGGAGAGCGGAGGGCCCCGCGCAGAGGCAGGGTGTGCAGGCTCCGAAAGGGCAGACGCCAGGCCTGCTGGCGTCACCCCCACACCCGCCCAGGCCCCCCACATCAGGGCAGGCTAAACATGAGGAGGCTCCTGTCTCCAGGGCTGGAAGAGAGGCGCCCTCGTTAAAACTCAGATAAACAGTTTATCAGGAGATGAATGAGCCACCGGCTCCAGAGTCGGCTCCCCTTCCCCAGCGTGGAGCCAGGTGGGGAGGGGGCCGCAGGCGGAGCAGGAGCCAGGCTGGGAAGGGACGGGGCTGGGCTGCCTGGCTGCAACCAGCGCCTTTCCTCCTTTTGGCCTTTAGCTTTGTCTCTGTTCCTGGAAATGCATTTCACATTTCTTTCCCCATTTTCCCACCCCAACCTAAGGTTGGGAGTTATTGGCCTTCCCTCTCCCTTCTCTCTCTCCTCCTTTCTGCACCCCGCACCCCTCAAATGTCTATGCTGGCCAGAACTTCACTATTTGAACTAGAGTCCCATCACCAATAAGACTCACAAAAAATTGGAAGTGTTGTGAAGCTGACCCAGCCAGTGTCCCCTGGTTCCCGGCAGGCCATGGGCATCCATCACCCTGTCTGGCCTCGGAAGTCCTCTCCACTCTCTCATTCTTCCACCACCCAGGAGAGGAAAGTGCCAAGCCTCGTGGCGGACTTTTCCTCACTTTCCTAAGTTGGGTCAGGTTCAACAAATGCTACTTTGGGTCTCAGTAAGAAAAAGCCCATCAAATTCAACTATTATGAGACCCGAGAGACAGTCATAATCAGAGGGGGATGATTTTCATATGCCTGGGATGATGCCAGGCCTAAAAGATGGCAGCTATCATGTCTTCTCTCTGGGGAGCACCAGAGAGGTAAGGTGGCTTGCCCGAGGTCACACAGCCGGTAGGTTGCAGGTTTCCAACATCCCGCCTCATGTCCTTTGTACATCACCCAGGCTGCCTCAGGTTTATGTTCCCAGGACCAAAAAAGCAGGAAGATTGTTGAATTGTTCTTAGAATCAGCTGGAAATAAGAAACGATGCATAAAAGCACCCTGGGTCCTCTTGCCTTGACCTGGAGTTGCCGAAGCTGTTGTTCAGAGGAGGGTTTCAATTGCCCTTGCCCGGAGCATTTGCAGGGATAGGGACAGAAATCCTGGGATAAGTTCAGCCAAGAATGGACCTACACTCACCTGGCTCACTAGACTCTCCCTACACAGGCTGCCAAGGCCCAAGGCCCTAGCCCATCTCCACGAAAGTCCAAACACCCCCCACCGTGAGGGCCTGATCAGAAAGCTGAGCTGATCACCATCCTTCCCTTGGCCCATCTCCCACCCCACAGCTTCCTTTTGAAGAAATACAACCCTCTTTGTCCTGCTTGTCAAGCTCCCTCTTCAATAGAGCCGCAGAAGCATTGAAATGGGTCGGCTGTTGAGTCCCCAAGAAATGCCAGTGCCCCTCCCCCAAACTCGAGGGCCAGCAGAGGTGGAGAATAGCTAGCTCAGTGGACAGAAAGTGGGCCCAGAGCTGTTGCAGTTGATTCCAACAGCATCCCAGCCCCTTCAAGCCTCTCTGGCCCATACCTGAGATGGTTGGCCTGTTGAGGGCAGTGGGGTCCCCTGAAGAACTAACATTTGTTGAAAGACTATTGCCCACTATACACTCTGCTCTGGGTGCTGTGCTGAGCTAAACATGCCCTACCCCCTCCTTTACAGAGCACAGTTCTGAGAGGTGTGTGTCAATCCCATTTGACAGATGAGGAAATGGAAGTTTGGAGTGAAGGTGCTACGCAGGTAACCCAGCTGCTGAGTGGCAGGGCCAGAATTCCCCACTGAGAGCCACTGGATCCAGAGGTTGTCTTTGTGTTGACTTTCCCTGTTTGTGATATTTCCTCCTCCATCCAGATCTTCTGTATCCAGATCCTTGTATCCTTGATACAGTGTGCCCAACTGGCGGGAGGGGGGGGGGAGCGGGGGGGGGGGAGCGGGGGGAGAGGGCAGGAGTGTCTGCTTCTTACCCTCATCCTCCTCCTTGGCTGGGACCTGCACCCTGAGTGGCTGAGCTGCATGCAGACTCAAATTGTCAATCTCCTATTCTCACTACTCAGATAATATATCCTTTTCTTCATTACGCCCAGCTGAAGCTCAGCTCTACCTGCCTGTCAATCTCTCTCTTCAACAGAGCCACAGAAGCATTAGTGTTACTATTAGTATTAGTAATATTAGTATTACTTAGTCTCTGCAAACAGCATCCCCAAATTCACCCAGTACCTAAGTATAATGGGCATAGAGTGGGAACCGACTATAAGCTCCCCAAGTGGGCCATTTCAGAACCCCACAGTGAAGAAGGGTGAGTGCAGCATGAAAATGGTATAGCTTATATTATCATTGTTTTGACTTGGGGGGCGCGGGGTGTCATCATAATGTATTACAAAATTTTGAACAGCATTCGGAGCATAGCATGGAACTGTAATATTTCTCAAAAGTGGGCATGGGTTCTTCAAAGGTTGTGAAACACTAGTCCCACTGGTAAGGGAATAGATTTTTTCCCACGCTTTTTAAATGTTTTTTTTTCATGTGCTTGTCATATCCCCCTTAACTAGACTACAACAGTCATGGAGGGTGGTGATCGATGGCGAGTTCTTTCTCTTTTGTGTTTTTCTCCCTGGTCTTCACCCCATGGACAGTCTATAAACAGGTTACCCAAACTATTGTCTAACATGGTTTGTTTTTCATCCCCAAGGGACTTTTTTTTCTGTCCAGTCCAATCTAGCCAACCTAAATAAAAGGCTGAATGATCTGGGTTGGTTTTCAAACAAAAATAGGTGATTTGCAAGAGGAGAGAGGAGACTGATGGAACAGAGAACAGCACAATAAAACATCCCTAATTGGAACCTACCATCTCGGGAGGGCTGGGCTAGAAGTTAGCCTTTGAACTCGTTACTGAAAAATTATTTTCTTTAGTTAATTCACAGCAGTGACAAAATTGCTCTGGAACATTTAATCTTCCTAAGAAAACAAACTCGTGCCAGCCCCCTAAAGCACATCAAACAGAAAGGAGCATTGTTTAAGAGCCTACTACGCTCCAGGTTGCAGTCACACATGATTTCAGAATCAACTCAACTCAGACAACCAATGAGCTGTTCTTATTTCCATCAAAGCGAGATTTCCTTTTAGGCAGTACCTTTAATAGTCTAATTCTAGATATTGTCTAGACTTGAAAGTTTAAGAGAATGTTTTCAGCTGAAACTGGCCAAACTGCTGAGGTTTTGCAGAAAGACTGTGAAACAATGTGTTTTCTTTCGTAGACAGATGACAAACTTCTGGAGGGTGGAGGACAGCACAGGTTGAGAGGAAAAACTAGATCCTGGGGGAGAGAAAGTAGAGTGTTTGACACTGTCACAAGGAGACCTCCTAACTCCACTCCATGGAATGCTGGTGAATACTTGAGTCATCCACTCCTAATCTCTCTTCTCCAGCCTTTTCCAGACTCCAATCACATCCACCACAAAGGAAAATGAGTTTGAGTTTTGAAGCTTGGATTCTGTTCTTCATCCAAGGGAAAATTAACCAGAAGTGTCACTCCAATATCCGTCTCCCGGGAGAGAAACTGCTTCTAGAAGGGAAAGCATCATGCAAGGTTTATTTAGAATCACAGAAAGGCAGGACCGATGAGAGAAAATGTAGTTGTCACTAATGCAGAAAGTAAGGGATATGATGCCACAAAAGTGACTTGTCTAAGAGTCGCATAGTTATATCAGGCTGGAGCCTAGCCAGGACTCAGGTCCTCTTACTACCAGTTCACCTTTGAAGTTTCTGGTCTGTACTCTTGCCCATTGAGGCCGATTTAGTGCAGTACTATTCATGTGACATTTGAGGGGCTCGGGGAGTAATCTCAGGAAGTTGGTTTACACTGAGGGCCTGGCGAGCTTTGAGAGAACAGCCAGCACCAGGATAGACACGCAGGCACTGACGCGGACACAGAAGCAGAAACTGAGCTGGTCAGATGCATAGCCCGAAAACCCACCTCGCAGGGCCACCCCCGCCAGCGCCAGGTGCAGGACTTGCCCCATGCCAGCAGAGGGCGCGCCGCCCCCAGGGAGCCGAGCGGCGGCCGCGCTGAGCCCGGCGTGTTAGGGGAGCTGCAGGCGAGCAGGACGCGCCCGTACAGTTCGGCCATTCAGGGTGCAGGACCCGGCCAAGCAGGAGGAGGAGGGTGAGGAGCGGACCCCCCTCGTAGGCCTGGGTAACAGACGGGCAGGAGTGCTTCCTAGGAATTACATCACGCTGCGCAACACTGCGGCTCCCTGACTCCCCCAGCGCAAAATGTGTGTGTGTGTGAGGGGGAGGGGGAGGGCGAGGGCGGGGTGGTGGTGGTAGTGGTGTGTGTGTGTGTGTGTGTGTGTGTGTGTGTGTGTGTGTGTGTGTGTGCTGGGGGAGGGGAGTTAGAACGAGCCCGGGAGAGAGGAAGGCGAGACGCGCCGGGGTAAAAAGCTCCGGGCACATGGAGAAATCCTTTGCACCGAACTGCACGGAGAAACGAGCCCCCAGCACCTCCCCGCCCACCGCAAAGCGCCCAGCTAGTGAGAACCCTCCGAGTACCCCCTAAAACCGGCCCTGCACCCTCCAGCCCAGCTCCAGCGCGGCCGTGAGCTTTTCCTAGGACTGGCCCTGGCGGGGCGCCTAGAGCCCCAGTTGCATTGCTCCAGGAGAAAGGAGGGGGGCGGTGCATTTGCAGGAGGAGGAGAAGGGGGGTGGGTGGTGGGGGAGAGAGAAAATTGCGCGGAGACCTGCCAAGCGCCACCGCCGCCGCCACCGCCGCTGCCGCCGCCGCCGCTGCCGCCGTCGCCGCCGCCGCCGCCGCCGCCTGTGAGCTCCGGCGGGCAGCCGGGCTGTCGGCTTCCCGGGACATCTGGGTCCAGCGGGGCACAGCCCTGGGCGCTGCCGGAGCCGCCGCCACCGCCTCCGACGCGAGTGCAGGCGGCTTCCCCGGGAGCTTGTGCCGCTCCAGCTCCTCGGGGGTGGAGAAGTGGGGGGTGGGGTTGTTGTTGGGGGGGAAGAAGGGGGAGGGGGCAACGCCGAGAGAGTCAGTGGTTTCCATGGTGATGGAGCTGAAAGTGCAGGAAATTTAAAGGCTTGGACCCAGCGAGACAGACAAACCGGTGCCAACGTGCGCGGACGCCGCCGCCGCCGCCGCCGCCGCTGGAGTCCGCCGGGCAGAGCCGGCCGCGGAGCCCGGAGCAGACGGAGGGAAGTGCCCCAGGACCCGCTCGGCCAGCGGCGCTGCACAGAGCAGCAGAGCGAGGAGCAGCAAGAGGAGGAGGAGGAGGGGAGAGCGGCTCGTCCACGCGCCCAGCGCCGCCGCCGGCTCGGGGAAGCAGCGAGGAGCCGGCGCCCCCTGCGCCTGCGGTCGCCCTGGAGTAATTTCGGATGCCCCGCCGCGGCCGCCTTCCCGAATAGACCCGGGAGAGGAGTTGCGGCCAACTTGTGTGCCTTTTTTCCGCCCGGGTGGGAGCCGGCGCTGCGCGAAGGGCTCTCCCGGCGACTCATGCTGCCGGCCCTGCGCCTGCCCAGCCTCGGGTGAGCGGCCGCCGGAGAGACGGGGGAGCGCGGCGCCGCCGCGGGCTCGGCGTGCTCTCCTCCGGGGACGCGGAACGAAGCAGCAGCCCCGGGCGCACGCCGGAGGCATGGAGCGCTGCCCCAGCCTGGGGGTCACCCTCTACGCCCTGGTGGTGGTCCTGGGGCTGCGGGCGGCACCGGCCGGCGGCCAGCACTATCTCCACATCCGCCCGGCCCCCAGCGACAACCTGCCCCTGGTGGACCTCATCGAACACCCGGACCCTATCTTTGACCCCAAGGAGAAGGATCTGAACGAGACGCTGCTGCGCTCGCTGCTTGGGGGCCACTACGACCCAGGCTTCATGGCCACTTCGCCCCCCGAGGACCGGCCCGGCGGAGGCGGGGGGTCGGCCGGGAGTGCCGAGGACCTGGCCGAGCTGGACCAGCTGCTACGGCAGCGGCCGTCGGGGGCCATGCCGAGCGAGATCAAAGGGCTGGAGTTCTCTGAGGGCTTGGCCCCGGGCAAGAAGCAGCGCCTGAGCAAGAAGCTGCGGAGGAAGTTACAGATGTGGCTGTGGTCGCAGACCTTCTGCCCGGTGCTGTACGCGTGGAACGACCTGGGCAGCCGCTTTTGGCCGCGCTACGTGAAGGTGGGCAGCTGCTTCAGTAAGCGCTCGTGCTCCGTGCCCGAGGGCATGGTGTGCAAGCCGTCCAAGTCCGTGCACCTCACAGTGCTGCGGTGGCGCTGTCAGCGGCGCGGGGGCCAGCGCTGCGGCTGGATTCCCATCCAGTACCCCATCATTTCCGAGTGCAAGTGCTCGTGCTAGGACTCGGGGCCCCCTGCCCGCACCCGGACACTTGATCGATCCCCACCGACGCCCCCCGCACCGTTTCCAACCGGTTCCACCACCCTCTCGCGAGGGGGATTCAATGAACTTTTTTTTTTTTTTTTTTTGGCTACAGAGACCTAGCTTTCTGGTTCATGTAATGCACTGTTTAACTGTGTAGGAATGTATATCTGTGTGTATATACGGTCCCAGTTTTAATTTACTTATTAAAAGGTCAGTATTATACGTTAAAAGTTACCGGCTTCTACTGTATTTTTAAAAAAAAATAAGCAAAAGGAAAAAAAAGAACAGAGAAAAGAGAGACTTATTCTGGTTGTTGCTAATAATGTTAACCTGCTATTTATATTCCAGGGCCCTTCGCATGGCGAAGCAGGGGGGAAAAGTTATTTTTTTTCTTAAAGTACAAAGAGAGGGGAGAAGTTTTGTAGAAGGACTTTTAAAAAGCTATTTTCCATTCTTCGGAAAGTGTTTTTGGTTTTCCTTGGACCTCGAAGAAGTATAGAGTTCAATGTTATTTTACAGTTATTGTAAATATAGAGAACAAATGGAATGACTAATCATTGTAAATTAAGAGTATCTGCTATTTATTCTTTATAATATCCCGTGTAGTAAATGAGAAAGAAGTGCAGAGCAGGATTAAAGAAAACCACTAAAATCGACTGGCTCCACACTGCGATTCTCTGTGTTGGTGATTGATGGGAGGGGTGGGGGGTAAGGGGGGGCGGGCAGGGGGTGCCGCTGTGCTTATTACGGCTGTTAGGAGAAGGGGCTCGTCCCCTCTTCGGGTGTGATGGAGGTGACCACGCAATTTTTCATGGTGGGGGGGGGATTCTCAACCCCTCACTTGAGCATCACGTGGCCTCCGCCCAGTCGCCAGCTTTTTCTCCCGATATCACCAAAGCCTGGGCCTGTCGTGACCTCGACACCCAGCCGGCCCCCTGGAGCTGACCCCAGGCTGGGCCGAGGGAGGGGGGAGGGTGGGCGGCCGCTTTGTCCTGCCTGACAGGCCCTTCACAATGGGGACACGTGTCTTTCACACCTACCCTAGGGGCGGAGTGCCGCTGAAACTTGACCCCCGAGGAATGGGGGGGGAGAGATCAGAGCGCGCCCACCCAGATCCCGCCACCCCTCCTGCCTCCCACCCCCCCCCCCCCAATATTCAGCCCTTATTAACCCTTTGCACGCCCGGAAATTACGCTGGTAATTCCAAGCTGAGGCTATCCCTTGGAATCAACACTCACAGCCTCCGGGATCCTGCCAGTCTGAGCCCCACCACACCCACCCCCCACCCCCCAAATCCCAGGCCCTCAGCCTTAATGTCTGGGAGATTTGACACTCACCTCCCTTCTCCCCCTCCAATACCTAAGGAAGACTCTGAGGGTCAGGGTTTCAGAGGGTCCGAATTGGATTGAAAAAAAAAAACACGCCATCACTAGGATCTGCCGGGGGGGGGGGGGGGAAGGTGTGCACCCCCGCCGCGCGCCCCCCCCGCCCCGTACCCCAGCTCTGGACACTTACTCCACCTGGGGGTGGGGAGGGAGGGGAAATCAGGATCCAGATCTTTGCGCTTCTGGGTTAGACAGGGGTTTGCCCTTCAAGGGACCTGCAAAACATCACCCCCACCCCACTCCTGAAAGAAAGCCAACTTCTCGGGGCGGGCGCTCGACTCGCGCGCGTCCCTCCGCCTCGGTCCGCGGCGGCGCCCATCCGCGCGGCTCCACGTGGGCGCTTCCTGACACTGCTCCGAGCTCTTTATTTATCTTGGACTCCAAAGTCGCTCTCCTTTGCTACTTCTCCCCCCTGACCCCCCCCCCGCCCCCCCCGCCACCTCCCTGCCTCCCTCCGGGCGTCCCTCTTCTCCCCCCCCCCCCCCGCCCCTCTCCCGCCCCCCCCCCCTCCGGAGTCCGGCGAATCTATGCTAATTATTTCAAACCTGCGCCCAGTCCCCAGCGCAGTTTCAATGCCCCCGGCCCCGCCCGCCGGGTCCCTCCAGCCGGGCGCTTTCTTCCCTCCCGAGGCAGCCTCGGTGGCTCCTCATTTCAATAGCCTGGCCCCGGAGCCCGAGCCCCCTCCCCGGCGCTGCCTCCGTCAGCCGTGGGACAGACGTTAGGGTATTCATTAACTGAGAGCCGAGGAATAACGGCATTATTCCCCCCAGAGAGGGCACCCTGCCCCCGCGACTATCTGAGGCTTCATTGTAAAAGGATTAAAAGTTAAAGACCTCCATCTTATGATTCTTTCATTTAATCTTCCTGGCGCCTGGGAGACATGCTCGATGGATGATGGCTTTTAAAATATTCCTAATGTCGGCTACCTTAAGACTCCAAGCCGGGCAAACAAACGTAATTTATTTCCAGAAGAAAGGGGATATTGAGATGTTTAAGTTTATGAACCGCCGTCCCCATGTATATTTGTTAAGGTCTGACAAATACCCAAATAACGTTAAAATCAGCCATTCATCACTTATGAATTTATGCAAAACTTTCTGTGCCCCGGGCCAATATTTTTTTAGACAGAGTTTCACTTTGCGAGAGGTGGAGGTGGTGAGGAGGAGGGAGGAGGAGGGGGCTTGTCGGGGCGCGGGGGGGGGGGGCGGGAGGGGGGAAAGCAAGAATTTTCATGCCTGGTAAACACGCGAATTATGCGAAGAGAGTTATTCCCAGCTGGGCGGGCAGCCAAAACTCCGCGAGCGCGCCGAGGCCAGCGCCCCCACCCCCACGTTGGCAATGTCATTGGATTACAATGCGAGGTCTTCCCCTCCGCGACGCCCCCTCCTCCCTCCGCCCGCCCGCCGGCCCGCGCCCCTCCTCCCCACCCCTGCCCACCAGGAAAACCCGCTCGCAGCCGGCCAGCTTCTCGGCTTTCAGAGCAGGAGCCGGTGTGAGCTAGGAGGACGGGCTGCAGAGGTGACCTGCAATAGACGGACCACCGGACAGACAGGCTCACAGGCCAGGAGCGGAGCCACTCCAGACGGGGAGAGAGGACCCGGCAGGACCCAGGCAGCCCCAGGAGAGAGCCAAGGAGGTGCTGGTTCCCGAACACTGTGACTAAGGCACAGCCGGTTCCGTCTCTATCATTATTAATGTTGATAATACTAATAATAGCATCCACACGGAAAGGAGTGGAGAGCTCTGGGCAGAGGGGCAAGAACACTGTCCTTTGCGGTCACCTAGTGCCCATGTCCTGTAAGGAGGCAAATGGACCTGGGTGTCTTCTGAGGCTTTGCCAGCCTGTGTCCATGAATGTCTGCAGCTGCTGGGACCATGCCTCCCCGGGATGGAGATTTAGAACTATTACTGGTGCAGGCACCTCAACCTTTTCACAATCCCTGGAAGAGAGGAGCAAGGTGCCCATCTTCCCCGCCCTCCAGCCGTGACTGCAAGAATTCACTCATCAACCCTCTGTTCGTAACTCTTCCTTTTGTTCCTTCCTCCCGCTCTTCCCACACGCCCCACGCCTCCTGCACAAGCACACTGCGGCCAAATGTCCACGGAAAGCCAGCCCCCTGGGGGAGGGGAGTCTGGGAATGGGATCTGGTTCCCTGTTGAGATGGGGAAGGCCAGGGGTCCGTTATCAGTCTTGCTGGTGAGACTCCTGGGAAAGAGGGTTGAAGTTTGGTGGCAGCTGCAGGAGGAGGCTGGCTGTGTATTAAGAGCTCTTAGCTGGGCTGGATGGGGACGGCAGGGGGAGGGCCCAGCCCATATTGGTATTTTGAAGGAGTGATTCATCCTTTTTCTTTAATGCTCTTGGAATGTCAGAGCTGGAGGGGAGCTTAGATTCCAATGCCCACCCCTCAATTTATAGATGAGAAGACTGAGACCTCACAAGGGATTTGCTGAGGATCACGCTGATTCATGTAGTGGTGGTTCTCTAAGGGGTCGCCATTGTGCCTCTCCACAGCTCACTTTTTCTTCATTCTTTTGTTTATCTTTGCATTATTGCTATTCTTATTTTGGTCAGGGAGAGTGCTTTCCATAATTGACATAATGACAACTGATCATCGGAGAATTGATCATCCGTTCTGCTATCTCTATTCACAAGCCAGCTATTAATGGTGCCTGTTATGCCAAGCACTGAGGTAGGCCCTTTTCACCCATTCTCATCCCAGGTCTCTAGTTTCCAAATAAGGGAGCTGGAGCTCAGAGAGTTTAAGCACCTTACCCAAAGCCACACAGTAAGTGATACAGTTATGATTCAAAATTGGAGCTAATACTACCGCCTCTGCTTTTTCTGTAGCTCTGTAAAGATCCGTGCTTGGGGAGCCACACAGAACATCTCTGTACACCCCATTATGTGCCAGGACCCCTCTCCCTCATGTCCCTCTGACCCCCCCCCATACACACACACACACACACACACACACACACACACACACACAAGGAGTTTATAATGCAATGGAGGAGGTAAGAAATGAAGAGCAGGGCAAGTGATGAAAGAGGAGATAAACAAACCTGGGCCAGATGGTGAGGGCTCACTGCTGGACTGGGCAGCCAGGAAAGGCATCTGACTAAAGTCGCAAAGAACAAGGTGAATGTCAGCCTACTGTGGTGGGGATGTGAGAGGAAAGGGCCTTTAGATGGAAAAAGCAGAATAGATAGAGACGTGATGTTGGATAAGAATCTGTGTCCTTGGGAAACAGCTCAAACAAACTGGACCATAGGATGGACCCAGGCCTAATAGACAACCAGAACAATGCTCAAAAACTGTGGAATAAAGAAATAGTTCCTTTGCAGTAGTGCTCTAATGGTGTGCCTGCCCTCTTCAGAGCTCTCAATGGCTCCCTATTGCCTGAAATATAAAGTTTAGTGCCCTTAGTTGGCATTCAAGTTCCTCCATTGTTTGGCTTCAGCCTGCTTTTCGGATCTTACCGCCTGCTCTCACTTGGCTTGGGTCCATCCTATGTTAAAGTGTTTTTCTAATTTATCTTTATGGCTGAAAGTATTACAGATGTCCTCTTCCTCCCCCCCCCCCCCATTGATCCCCTCCATCCCATGCCCAGCCCCCAGGACCTATGACATTGCCTCAAAAGTCCCACAATATTGTCTCTACTGCAGTCTATTGGCTAAGCAAGTCTCTACGACCAGTCCAAACTCAAGGAGGGGGAATTAGACATCATCTCTCAGTGAGAGCAGCAAAGCATCAGGGGCCACCTTCAATCTACCACAAGCATTTTCTATAGGCCAGACACTGTCCTTTATACCCAGGACACAGAAATGAGCAGACACAGTCTTTTTCCGTTTAAGTTTGGTGCCGGCGTCCAGGATGGATTGGAAATGGGATAGTGGCTACTGGGATATCAGGTGAGGAGGACCTTGCCGTGGTCCAGGAGGAGTCAGGAAGAGTGAACACTTGAGGAACATCAATGCCAATGAACGGTCACTTGCCAGGAGACTGGAAAGGACGTGGTGATTGATGGGATGTGGGGCTGAAGGAGAGGTCAGAAAGGTCCCTGATGTTTCAGGCCTGTGAGGGACCATGCACAGAAGAGGAATCTCATACAAAAGAGCATCCTTCACCACCCGCTACTCCTTACACACACACACACACACACACACACACACACACACGTTCCAGGCTTGCTTGTCCAGAAGAGGGAGGATCTGAGAAGCCTGCAGAAAATTTTGATTTATAATTGAGATGGATGGATGGATGGATGGATGGATGGATGGTAGAGACAGCAAAAGAAGGTGGGCAAGGATAATCAAGCACTCTTGGGGTACAGTAAGGTTTTCCCCAGCAGAACAGCAGGTCCTGACGGTACCAGATGTATTTGCCCGGGGGGCGGTCTGAAGTAAGGAGTGCAGGGAAACCTGGGAGAGGCCAAGGGGCAGAGAAGATGCTGACACTGCCTGAGAGATGCTACCAGCTGGGGCTTCAGATTTGTGACCTCACTGTGAAACCATTATACATTATACACCATGATACACCTGAGGAAAATGAGGCTCAGAGAGGTCTAGTAACTGGCCCAAGGACACAGGTTTGGTAAGTAGAAGCACCTGGATTCAAATCCAGGCCTGTGTGATGTCCAAGTCACACCAGACCTCCTCCATAAAGCCCCCCCCCCCACACACACACAACCCCCCTTCGCCTGGAATGAATCCTCTCCCTTCTCGGTACTCCATCACCGAGCCCTAAGGATTGCAGTTTTTCTGGGAAGGAAAGTCTTAACCTGCTGTGCTTAGGAAAGGGCTCTGCAGAGTGTGTCTGAAATGCATTTGCGTGTGTTTTTTGTGGGAAGAGGGCCTGCCATATGCATCAGATCTAAGGTCTGTAGCACAAAGATTAAACCCTCTCCTAGGCCCTGAGAATTTTTAAACGACAGATTTTTTTAAAGTTGTAACTCATTTGTTAAATCCTCACAGCACACAGTACAATGCTTGACACGGTGTTTAGTAAATACTAATGAAGTGACTCGGAGCTCACCGTAGGTTCTTGAGGAAGGGATGCGGTAGAAAGATTCTTCTGGATTATATTTGTGGGGAAAAATCAGAAAGGTAAAACTGTAGGCTGGGAGGCCACATAAGAGAGTGCTAGCGTCATCTAGTTTTGAGAGGGCAGTGTGATCAAGGGGAAGGGAGAGGAAAGGACACAACTAAGATGTTTTAAAGGAAAACAGAAGCTAGATCCAGCATGCATTTTTGTGTAAAGCAATAATTTGCTGGAGCTGAGAAGAAGCTGTCCCCTTTAAATCAAACATGCCACAGTCCCTACCTCTCCCTATTGCATGCTTCACTCATTATATTACCTACCAGAACTCTGTAGAGATTTGCAATTGTAGGCATTTGCAGTTGAGATCCTGGGATTATATACAAGGAAGGGACTGAAAGTAAACAGAAAATTTTGATTCTTTGAAATGAGAAAAAAGGAAGGGAAACCATATACACAATTTGAGACAGGGATGCTGATTTCAAGGAAAAGATGATAGAATTACAACATTTAAACTGGGATGGCTTTAAATTTCTTCACATTTGACTGCAAAAACTAAGGCTTGTCAAGGCCAAGTGACTTGCCTCAGTTCTAGTTACTTTGGAACAGAATTGGCACCAAAAGCAATGCTTCCAGATTTTCAGTTCAATCCTCCCTTTACAGTTGTTATAAGAATAAGCAGTGTTAGGATTCAAAAAGCACTTTCATGAGCATAATCTTACATGCAATGAGATGTGAAAATTCACAAGGGAAGGAAACAGATCTGTCTTATGTCCCCCGAGACTAGCACAGTGCCTGACCCATAGGTCTCTCGACAAATATTGACTGGAAGGATAAGGGAACGTAGGTGTATTTCACAGCTAGGAAAATGGAAGCTCACAGAAGTTGAATAAAGGACAATGTCACAGAGCTCATATTAGATGGTGAGGCAGCAGTAGCTGGTGGCATCAGTAATGGGAGATCCAGCCACTGTTATTTCTCTGTGGTCAGAATTGGGCTCAAGAAACCCACCACACATCTGGAGACTGCTCAGAGAGTCTATGGGATAAGAATAAGAAGACAGTGGTAGTCCGCACTAACCAAGTGAAATATGCCGTACAGTCACTGGTTTGGGCAGCCTCTTCCCGGTCCGTGTTATAAAGGACTCCTGACTGGTGTTCAACTTATTGAATTAAGGGGGAAAGATTAGTCAAGCAAAGTTAATAACCCTCCCCCCCTCCTCGATTTTACAGATGTGGAAACAGGAAGCTTAAGTGACTCGCCCAAGAGCTCACAGCTAATTGATGGTGGAGCCAAGATGAAAACAGGTTGGGAGATTTCAGTTTATCACTGAGATGGATGGATGGATGGATGGTAGGGACAGCAAAAGAACCCAGTAGAGTTGTTGGGAAAAGTAGAAGGGTTTAGTGCTCCCTGAGTTGATAATCCCAGCCAGTCTCCTTGATTCCATGCTCGCTCCAGCTCCAATCCATTTTCCACGCTATAGCCTGAGTGACCGTAAGACACACATGTGGTCTTGTCACTCCCCGCATAAAATTTCTCAATGGCTTCCCATGGCTCTGAGGATAAAGGCCAGAATCCTCACCAGACTGAGGCCTCCCTCCGCCTGCCTCTGGGTTCAAGCCACACAGTTAAGGTTCTCTCACACACCAAGATCCCCCCGCCCCCCTACTTGAGGGCCTTTGCACAGATATACCTTCAGGCTGGAGTATTTTCTCTGCTCCTATGAATGCCCTCCTGTCTTTAGATGCTATTCCTTAGGGAAATGAGGCCAGGCCCCCTCTGATCCATGCTCTCTCAGCTCTCAGGACTTTTCCCTCACAGGATGTACCCGTTTGTAGTTGGTATTTATAATTTTCAGGTATTTCTGTGTTCTGACTCTTCCAGTGGGTTGTCACCTCCCTCCAATTTGCTCACCATGGTATCCCTGGGCACTGGTACAATTTGGGGCACAGATAGACACTCATTTTAGAGAGAGAGAGATGACTGCATAAATGAATATTAATTGATCACTTTTCTGGGACCAGCCAGGTTCTCTCTGGGGCTCTGAGGATCCCAGGAGTTCAGAGTCCAGTCCCTGTTACACAGTGATCTGGGGAAATTTTAAGAACATGCTCGAATATATGACACAGCCCACAGAGCCAGGGCTGCTCCGACGACCCTAAAGTGACTCTATCAGATCTGGGGATTACTGACTATGAGGTTACTAACTTCGAAGGTGCCTGTCTGCTGAGTGGAGTGAGGGGGGATAGCTGAATTAAACTGAGATCAACTCTTTTTAGCAAATCAAGGAAGGGAATATTGAGAGAAGACTTTCCATTCAAAGCCACATAGCATTGAATAAATCCACGGAGAAAATTCGGAGAAGACTTTCCATGTGTAGGCAGAAGATTCGCTTTTCCCACATCTGAAATCCTTAAACAGAGGAGACAGCTTATCTGCTGAACAGTTAAGACTTGATCCAGGGAATAATAAAATCAAACAATGACTAACTCATGCCTAACGCTTTATGGTTTAAAACCACTTTCACATCCATTATCTCTTTCAAACCCACATAAGAGCCCATAGCCAGAATTTTGATCATCACTTTAAAGATAAGATAAGGAAACTGAGGCTTGAAGCATAACTTACCCTGGAGGCAAAAACTCTTCCACTGGGGAAGGATTTTATATTATGATAGTCTTGGCTGACCCAAAAAAAGGTGTTTTTTTTTTCAGTGCCAGTGGTTTTTGTTTGGGCTTTGGGGGGTTTTGTTGTTGCTATTGTTTAAATTATAGGCCAGAAAAATGGATGAGAGTGGGGAAGCCAATAAACAAAGGCAAGCTAAGGTTGATTCAGGATGGAGGGAATCAGGGGAGTTTGTCTTACATGAACAGAGTCTGGAATCCAGCCTAGGTAATTAGCCCTAATTTGTTCTAATTCTACAAATTCCTCATTCTAGTTATTGGTCCTTTTTTAAAATATATATATATATCTTTTAGAGAGGAAGGGAAAGGGAAAGAGAGATGGTAACATCAATGATGAGAGAGAATCATTGATCAGCTGCCTCCTGCACACCCCCCATTGGGGATTGAGCCTACAACCCAGGTACATGCCCCATTGGGGAATCAAACCATGATTTCCTGGTTCATAGTTCGATGCTCAACCACTGGGCCACACTGGCCAGGCTAGTTGTTGGTCCTTTATCAGGAATCTGTCAGAAGTGACTACCTTCCAAAAACAGTCTTGAGTGTATCATTCTCATCTCACTTCAGGGGCAGAGAACTTGTTATGAGAGAGACAATCACATCCAGGTTGGTCCAAGGCCCCAAGAGTGCCTGATGCACATCAGCGACAGAGAGCTTTAACGGGATCTGTCTACTCAGGGCCACCGCCATGAGAAATGAGAAACGGAGGCCCACAGAGGGGAAGTGACCTGGGCAATGTCAACGGTCAAGTTAGAGACCAAGATTAAGAGAGACATTTTGGTGGGAGTTTAGGGCTGCTGAGAACTAACCTGTGGGCTCAAGTGCTCCTCACCCCAAAGTTGAACAACTTCCCCCAAAGCCACATTCCAAGGCAGATTGCCCAAGTGCTCAGGCCTCTGCCACTATCTTTCCTCTTCCCTTCAAAAGCAAGCACCTTGAGTGGCCCTGTGCTGTGTCTCCTGTCCACTCAGATCCCTGGGGACAGGTGCGGTGTGATTCCACTTTCTGGCTGGACCCTTGGAGATTGATGCTCCCCAGGATTCTGGTCAGGTCTCTTTTCCTTTCATATCCTCTGCCTGAGGGGAAACTCTGGGCCTCCCACAGGGGGAGCTATCCTGTCTGAAGAGCCAGCACCCAAATCTCTGCTCTGGGCCAGACATCTGTCCTGAGCTCCACACCTACAGAGTCAGCTCCTGGACTTCACTGTATCAAACACAAGTTCAAAGTTGAATCCTAACCCTATTCCTAAACGATCCCATCTGACTGCTTTCAGTTTTTGCATTCTTGAGTAATGGCCTAACCATTCACCCAGCTTTATAGACCGCCACCTCCCCCCCGCCCCCCCCCCCCCCCCCGCCAAAAAAAAAATACCTGGTCTACCTCTCGTGAGCATCCTCTCCTTACTAACAAAGTACCTACCCACACCTCCTGAATTACCTCTTAGCCTGAGTGACCTTTCATCCCCATCATCACCATGTGCTATAGCTCAGGCCTCATCATCTCTTGCTTTGGCCTTTGAATAGCCTGATAGTCCATTTCTTCACCGCTAGCCTGTCCCATCTTCAACATTGCCACTTGTGTTGCCATTTCCCCAGCACATACTCCAAACTTCCAGTTTCCTCTTTACTATAGAATCATGACTACCTTCCTTAGGATGACACCCAAGGTTCTTCACCATCTATGACCCTAACGTGCCTTCCACTATCATCTGCCATCATTTTGTGCTCCACCTCACCCCCATCAATCAGTCCCATCAACTTGCTCGTGGCTGCCTAATCTTGCCAGCCTTTTGATGCCTTTGCTTACACTATTTGCTCTACCTGAAATGCCCCCTGCCCCACCTTTGCCCCATCACCCCAAACCAGGATTCCACCTGGGGGAAACCTACTCATACTTCAGGGCCCAGTTCACATGGTACCTCCTTAGCCAGTGGCCAAAGTGGAATTAATCAAGCCATATTTTGTGCTCCCACAGTGCTGATGATTAATAATAATAATAATAATAATAATAATAATAAGTGATAGATTTTAACTGCCCTTATATGACAGGCACTGTCCTAGGTACTTTATGTGAATGACATCATTTCAACTCTAACAGTAATCCATGTGGTATTATAATTGCTATGTAATAGGTTCAGAGAGATTTGGTAACTTATCCAGGACTCTTAGTTAGTGGCAAAGCCAGGACTCAAAAACAGGGTTCATACTCTGAAATCCACACTCTTTCCCTGCTTGTGTTCTGCACCTTTGTCCAGCACTTACAACATTGCCCTAAATTTGTACAATTTGCCCTAATATTTGACATATCTGGCTGTCCCTGGATTTCAAAGCCCCTTGAGGGCAGCTACTGTATTTGATTCTGACTTCCAGGAATGTTATCCAAAATAGTGCCTAATACTGAGTAGGCATTCAACAAATATGTGGCGAATGAGTAACTGTGTGACTGGGTATGGCTTCAGTTTTTTCTCTTGTAAGCCCAATCCACAAGAATGTGTTGGTTTGTTTAATGAACATCACTTAATTCCAACTTCAACTTAAGGAGGCCTTTTGAAGACATAGGTAATGTGGGGGTGTTAAAAGTAGACACTTTGAAGTTGAACCTGAGCTCTTTGCTCTACCCCATTCCAGCTGTGTGACTGATAATATTCATGCCTTTGTAAGCTCTAAAGCCCTGAGCAAACAGCAGTCACTGTTATTAATAACATGGGCTACTCCAAAGAGCACGCAGGCTGCCCCCGCCCAGACACAGAGGGAAAGCGGGAGAGGTAACAGCAGAGATCATGGCGTCTTGCTGGAAAGGAGAGAACTCCAGGTAGGGATGCTCTTTCGTAGATACCGCTGTCTTGTGAGGAGCAGGTGGGACGGAGCGGGATTGTGGCCGATTTAAACCAAGAGGAACTGGGGGTGGAGTCAGACGAGACCAGTGGAAGGGACATCAGAGCAGCGTGACTGCCCATCCTTCCTGCTCTCTCACCTCCGAGGTGAGGAACCAAGGCCCAGGGAGGGGCAGAGACTTGCCCCGAGTAACCAAGCTGGTTAGCCCTGGAGCTGGCACCAGTTCCTAGCAATACCCCTGAAATGCCAGATCGCCCTCCCCCCAAGATTAAAGCCACTTTCAAAAAACACTGTGTTCCTCAATGCAGCTTTATTCAAAGAATGTTTAGACCTACTATCCCACCACGTCACGTCCACAGTCCCCAAAGCCCCGACCGGTGTGAGAGGGACCCGGGAGAGAGGAAAGGACCGGTGCCCAGCACGGGCCCGGGACCAGGCACGTCCTCCCTGCAGGCCCGAGCCCAGCCGGCTCTCAGAGACAGGCACGGCCACGCCTGCCCCGGAACTTCCCCACAGGCACCCCCTTCCTCAGGCTGGGAAAGTCAGCCCACCCGCTGGGTCAGGTGAACACAGAGGGTGAAAGAGCTCAAGTTCTAGAGGAGAAAGACCTGGACCCACAGCTCACATTCATCCGTCAGTCCTTCTCGGCCCCTGACAGTGGCCAAACCACGGTAATGGTGTCCTTCCATTCGTGGTTGAGCACTTATCCCGTGGCAGGTACGGGTGGTAACAGTGAATTATGAACTCCTTCCTTTCCCACTGCATGTCCCTGGGGAAATCAGGGATCGATCGCGGTGACCATTCATTGGGCACTTCCCATGTGCCAAGCACTGTGCTGAACATTCTCTGTGTCTCAACTCACCGCGCACAGTGCCGAGAGGTGGTACTGCTGTTTGCAGCTGAGGAAACTGGCGGGTTACACAGCTAGGCAACGGCAGATGTGGGATTCGCGCAGGCGTGCTGGCTTCGCAACCTGTGCCTTTAACCTCCTTGACTCCCCCATCTCTGCAGCAGGGGCAGCACTGTCTACTCTGCAGGGTTATGGCAAGGATGAAAGCAGGTCAGAAAGTAGGAGCCCAGCGCAGCGCCCACCTCACGTGGGAACTTAAGAGATGTATTCTCCATCACTTATGGGCACTGAGGCAAACGGCAAGGAGCAAGAAGGGGAGAGACAGAGGCCAAGATTCTGGGGTCTGTTCTGACGGTGCAGCATCATGTAGGGGATCAGCTAATACAGTGAATGGAAATGTTAGCCCACCTTGGACAATTTCAATCATTTGTTAAAATGTCAGGTCTCCTCAGAAATGACCACCTTCCCTTTTTCTCTAGCTCTCATACACGGGTGTGCAAGCATGCTCATGCATACACACATATACACCTCACACAGGGGTGTGCAAGCAGGCCCATGCACACACAAATATACACCTCATACAGAGGTGCAAGCAGGCCCATGCACACATAAATATACGCCTCATACATGGGTGTGCAAGCATCCCCACGCACAAATAAATATACACCTCACACAGGGGTGTGCAAGCATGCCCATGCACACACAACTATATACCTCATACAGGGGTGTGCAAAGCATGCCCATGCATACACATGAACACATAAATATATACCTACTATGTCTTTTCCTTTATTTCTGCTTATTTTACTTCCCTGCATTTAGTAGCCATGGCAACACATCCCAGCCACAATGAGGAGGTGGCATAGTTGCTGTTTTCCCCAGCCCCTTATCCTGCTGATCAAGACTGTCCATCTAACTCAGAAGTACCATTCAGAAGGTCGAGTTAGCCTTGCCCAGAGGCAATGGGACATTTTCCCATGAGAGGGAGCAAAGAGACAAGAAGGTAGAGACACTCCAGTTTAAAAACAACTCTCTGTTTAGGATGGTGATGAGGAGAAGAACCCGAGCCTCCGGATGTGCCAGACAAGCCTTGCTCAGGCCTGGGCACAGGCGAAGCTACTTTGGGACGTTAGCCCCGTGGTATGCTGTGACGAAGGATGGCTAGCTACGTCCAGCCTTTTGTGACTGGTGGGCCTCCCTGGATAGAAAATTCAAACCTGGTTCCTACAAAAAATCTGGAGTCACAGAAACCAAACTTTGCACCTCCTATCAGATGCTGAACCTCGTGTGATTCCATCTCATGTGAGACAGGCCACTCATAGCCATTCTCTACGGTCACCCTGAGCATGAGGGCCCACACACCACGTCACACACAGCATCTGACTTGGTCGTCATCAACCCTTATTATTACTGCCATTATTCTGAGGCGAGGAAGCTGAGTTTCTGAGAAAACACCCATCAGTTGTTCATAACCGTTTCAGCTGATGTCAAGTCTGACTTCTTTTTGTTGTTGTTAATCCTCACCCAAGACTATTTTTTCCATTGCTTTTTAGAGAGAGAGGAAAGGAGGGAAGGAGAGAGAGAGGTGAGAGAGATTCATCAATTGGTTGCCTTCTGCACTCACCTAGACCAGGGCCGGGGTTTGAACCTGCAATCCAGGTACATGCCCTTGACTGGGAATTGAACTCTCAACCCTTCAGTACACAGGCCAATCAATGCTCTAACCATTGAGAACACTGGCCAGGGCAAGTCTGACTTCTTGACCACCATGCTACAACTGATCTTTCCCCAAAGCCGCAGTTTGCATATGACACCATATTACAATAAAGGAATATGCCACTGGAGCTGATGTAGGAATTATGTCATTTAGAATTTGAGGAGACCTTGAAGATTATGTAAAGTAATTCTCCATCGTCCTCCATCTTACAATGGAGGAAATTGAACCTTATATCATGTATACACACAGTAGTTACACAATATATATCTATTAAAGTCCAAACAAGTGATCTGCTCCAGATGACAGCTAGTAACATGATAGGATTAAGACACCTATCCTAACTCCTTGTAGAGTCTAATTCAACATTCAGGGCATATGCCCTGACCGGGAATGGAACCAGTGAGCTCTTGGTTCCTGGGTCAACTCTCGACTGCTGAGCCACACCCAGCTGCGCAGAAAGAATACGCTTGAACCAGTCAGAGGGCTGTGCCTACCACCAATAGGCGGGGTGACTTCAGGGCTGTTATTTAATATGGGAGCTTTGGTTCCTTCATCTGAGGTGGAGTGTTGGCTTGGACCAGCTCTTAGGTGCCTTCCAGCCCTATCTACCTTCCTCATGCAATTGTCATGGAGACCAAATTCATTCATTCATTCATCCATTCATTCATACAGCAATATCCATTGAGCAGGATCCATGTGCCTAGCCCTGTTCTAGATTGGGAATCCAGAGATATGCAAGCAACAACACCAGCTTATGGAAAGAGGATGGGAAGATACAAATATCAGGCAGTTACAACCTGAGTTATATAGAAGCAGAAAACACTCAGAAAGGCTTTTCGCCCAGGTTGGGAGTAGAGTGGGTCAAGAACTGTTTCCCTGAGAATGAGATACTTAAATTGATATTGAAGGATAAATAGCTAATCTGGCAAAGGGAGGGGAGAGAGATTCCAGGCAGCAGTAACAACATTGAAAAAGGTCAGAAAGTAGAGAGTGCATGATCAACTCAGAGAATTAAAAATAAGAACCATATGTGGAAGTGTGTTACAAACAGCAACATACTATACTTTTATTATTAATATCATCATCATGTTCATAAGGTAGTACCACAAGCAGGATGCACTGAACTTTTTTAATGACCAGGTTGTTTAAACCAGGGGTCCTCAAACTACGGTCCACGGGCCACATGCAAATACAAATATTGTATTTGTTCCTGTTTTGTTTTTTTACCTCAAAATAAGATATGTGCAGTGTGCATAGGAATTTGTTCATAGTTTTTTTTAAAACTATAGTCCGGCCCTCCAACGGTCTGAGGGACAGTGAACTGGCCCCCTGTTTAAAAAGTTTGAGGACCCCTGGTTTAAACCCATCGGGTTTTGTATGTTATCTGGTGATACAGAAAATATTTTCACTCTCCAATTCATTTCACTATTTTCCATGACTTTTTCTTTTTTAACAAAAAATATCAGCTATATTATTTAATCATGTAATCATGCAATTTAATCATCTTTTTATGTCTTTAGAATCTCAACTAATCCCGTGGTGGCAATTTAAATAAAAAAGACATTATTGCCCCCATTTTACAGAGGAAGATGGTTAGACACAAAGAAGTGAGTGATTCAGCCAACAGTGGAGAAACCAAGACTTGAACCCCACGTCTCTGGCTTCAGGCCATCCTCTCTATTCCAAAACCCCAATAGACCTTCTGATGGTACTTCCCAGGGCCACACCCATCAGCCTCACAGACTTTCATGGTAGATTGTACTTGCCAAAGTCAGTGATTCCTTTTCATTGACTCCCTTGTAGGTGGGTCTGCTTCCTAAATCTCTTGAGTTAAGCCATCTCCAAACCACTTTGGCGGGAAGATAGGATCCGTTTCTGTCTGGGAAGGTTTCCTATAGGCAGCAAATGTTATCATGGGAAGATTTCCCACGTTTATTCAAGGCAGGTGATCTTTCCTGGCTGGGAGGTTCTGGTTTTCCAACCTTTTGCATAAGTCATCGCTTGCTTAGAATTTGGAATTCAACTTATCTGAAGGCCTAACTCACATGTTGGGGTGAAAAAGAACTGGATCTGAACCTAAAAGACTTGGGCTGGAGCCTCCCTTGGCTGTGCCTTTTACTGCCTTGTGGCCCTGGGGCAAATCACTCTACCATGGGCACGTCTGGGGTCCACACGTACCTTGTTTTAAATTCCAACACTGCTTATGATTTGTCCTACGACATGAGCAAGTTATAGTCTCTTTGAGCTTCAGTTGTTCATACAGGAAAAATGAAGACAAGCCTTATACCCCCTCAAGATAATGTGATGCTGAAACATAACAGTTGCTGAGCTGATATTTGTTAAATAAATGGAGAATTTAAAAGAGCTCCCATCACCCTTTTCCCCCTCTCCTGCTCACTTTTTTCATCTATGGAAAGGAGATAAAAACTTCTCCCTTGCATAACTCAATGGGCATCTGAGCAAATCCCACACAGTCATGTTTGCAAAAGTTCTTATGACTTGAAGAACTTATGGAGATCCAAAGTATAATTTACTCTCTCTAAGGAACCATGGCAAACTCTTCAAATACGTATTTATCATTCTGAGCGTCCTACAGAGTGGATATCATCATCATTTCCAGCTCCTGGATAAGGAAAACAGGGGCCAGGAAGTCAGTGTCTTTCCCAGGTTCACAAGATAGCACACGCTGGAGCACAGACCAGAAGCCAGGTTGGACTTGCTCCGAATCCAATATTCTTCCCACAATCGCCTCTGTTCCCATTGAATGTAGAGGTTATAATCCTAGTCTGTGGAGCTAGTCAGTTCCATTTGAGATCCACTACTGATTGATGTGTGTCGTTAGGAAAGACTTACCTTCTCTATGTCTCGGTTTCTTCATTTGTGAAAAGATCGTAATAGTATCTAACTCATGGGTGTAAGACTCTCTAGCTCACTTACTTCCAGTCCCTCCAACTCAAAAATGAGAAAATAACAATCATTTTGTGTGGCAGACTGGAAACAAGCGGTACTTAATCTTGGATGCTCTAAGATCTAGGATGCTGTTTACCTTGAGACTCGTGTCTCGCCTCCTCTGGTGAGCCTTCCAAGATCATTCAGAGACTGTGTTTAGAATCCTCAATATACACTAAGGCATCAGTTAACACTTATTTGTATGTTGCTGATTAGATTGGTTTCAGTATCTTTATGCCTTGCTGATACTGTGAGATTCACAGCTTTTTTAGAGTCTAGTAATAACTATTATTTTCTGAGTACCTACCACATGCCTGAAACTGGGTACTTTATGAAGAGTGTTTTATTATTCCTGCTATATTAAAGACAAAAATCTAAGACTCACAGAGGTTAATTTGCCCAGGGGCACACAGCTGTTTGCATGGAAGACACTAAAAAATTTTTGGTAGGAATGAATGAATGGGTGGTATGTCCTCAAAAGCACTGATAATTTGAAGAACAAAGCTCTTATCTTTTATGATATGACTCCACAGCGTCTAGAATAGAACTGATTGCATAATGACATCAGGCACAGAGTACAGCCAAGATGTCAGAAGAGTTTTCTTGAAGTCTCTATCCAGAGTCCATGCATCATGAGTGGCACAGAGCGGAGCACATCAGGCCAGATGTGAAATGTGCCATCTACAAGTGTAGAGGGCAGGTACTAACAGATCTGTGGGTTCCAGGCCTACCAAGTGGCCACCTAAATTTTCATCTCTGTGAGGACAGTCACTTCTTTTATAATCAAAGAGCCAGAGCAGAAATCCATTTGCAAATTGAAATGTCTCCCTGGTTTCCATTTATTATGAAAGGTGGGTACCCATAGGCCAATGCCCCTTAATACAGTGATCCTCAGGTTTCCATCAGCTGTGCTTTAAAAAATAAGGTAAAATCCTCAGAGTTCAGTAATGCTTCTCACACTCTCCCAAGTCTTTTGCTTCCTCTGCTTTTTGGCACCTAAATGTGACATCAAGCCAGCAGGGGGGAGGATGAAGGGGTGGGGGTGGTGGAAGACGCTAGGGACACAAGAGGAACTCGGTGTTCTTATTTCATCCAGGTGTTCCACAAACATTTAATGAAGGTCTACCTGGTGAGGTAGGAGCCATTGTTCCTATATTCCGGAAGAGGAAATGACAGCTCAAAGAGGTCTGTCAAGATGATTAAGATATGGTCCCTAGCCTCAAAGAGCCCCGCGTCAATAGAGGTGACAGACATGGAGGCCGCGACCTACAACCCAATGCTAGTGGGTACAAAGTACTCAAGGTGTGTGGAGGACCGTGTGATTATCTTAAGAAGGAAGGCCTCCCCTTGGGAAGTATTTGCCAATGCGGTGAAGTCATGCCTGACAATGACATTTGACAATGACACTTGACTGTTGCTCAAGTCCATGGTTTCATAATATGATAATATGCATCCTGATTCCTTCACCAAGATGTGAGAAAGGTCCGCACGGGAGGCGTGGCTACGTGATTTTAGACAAGTGACTTCATACGTTTAAGCCCCGGGTACCAGCAGAATCAGAATAATGAAAATTCTAGTCCTTTTTAGGATACTGTAAAAATTGTCATTTCCCTAGCTACTCCCATAGATTTCCATGGGGCCCTCATGGCATAGCATACACCCCAAAACACCAAATCCACTGCAACCTCCTGTGTATTGTGAAGGATGATATGGTTGTTGCTTCTGATGAAATCCTGTCCTCTTTCTTTCCTGAGCGACTAGGTACTCTACATTGACTCTTCCACAAATTATATCTTGTCCCAAAGACTGGTCAGCCTCCAAAAGGACTCCATTTGCTCGTGTGCCTCAGACAAGCAGGAAAATGCCAGTATTCCAGGTTTTTCAAACTTGACACTATGGACATTTTGGACCAGTTGTTTGTTGTGAGGGCTGCCTGTGCTTGTAGGATATTTAGTAGCATTCCTGTTTAGATGTAAGTACCACTACCACCCCTGTTGTAGCAATCAAAATATCTCCATAAATTGCTAAATGTCCATGGGGCTGGGAGGGCGGGGGCAAATTCCCTATTGAAAATCACCTATGACAAGCCCCACCCCATGAGGTATGCCAGGCCGGGGTTTCTGCCTCCATGGAGCAGATGAGAAAGAACCTGAGACCCAGAACAGGAAGGAATCCATCCAGGCTCACAAAGGAGCCTAAGAGCCAAGAGGCCCAGCATCACTTCCCCGAAAACCTCATGTGTAGGCCTATGCTGCCTTCCACAAAGGAGATGCAGGCAGGGAGTCAGTCCCAGGGACTGAAGACGGAGTCTCCTCTTTCTCAAGCCTGCCTGGACCTTCCCCCACTCCTTCCCTACCCCTGACACAGCCTGCAGGAATGCCTGCTCCTCTCCCTCCCTCTGCCCTGCCCTGGCCCCTTCCATCTGCATCATGGGAGGGGGTGGGTTGCTCACTGGATACCCGGATAAGCATGGGCCACCATTGCAGGAGGGGTGACAAGATGACAGTGAGGATAAAGCCTGGACATAGCCCTGCCCTAAACTTAAACTTCAGGGGATGTGCTGTCGCCAAGAAGCAAACATTTTAAGAGAGAGAGAGAGAGAGAGAGAGAGAGAGAGAGAGAGAGAGAGAGACAGATTCCTCCGTTGCCATGTAAGGGACGGCCTTAGCCAGGTCTGTGCAACCAGGCAGAGTTGAGGTGGGGGTAAGAAGCACAGAGAAGAGTATTCTGGTTCGCTCCCTAGTCCCCACCCCCAGACATCCCGCCCCCCCCCCCCACACACACACACTCCCTCTTTGCATCCCTCTTGGAAGGGCCCCTTAGAATGCACCAAAATAACCCCGCCCTCCTCCTTCACCTCCCTGTCCATTTGCCTCAGCTGTCCCCCCTGCAGAAGGCCGGCATGCAGCCTGGTGCACGGGTTAGGGGTGTGTAACATTTTGTCTGAATAGGCCCCTATGTTCCCATAATTTATAGTGGTAAGTAATCTTATTTGCAAAGCAAGCCCTTACAGTTATAAAAAACAAGTTAATTGACTTGCATAAAAATCAAACATGTAAAAGTTTTCCATCTTAACACAAACAGCACACTGAGCCCATTTGTACAATAGCTATGGTGCAGCGCAGCCGCGTCTGGACTACCTCGGACCCGGCCTCTTTCATAACCCAAAATGGAATCTTAAACCCTGACAAGGCCACATACCGATGGGAGTTACTGAATTTAGAGTCAGTCACTCAACTAATTATACGACGTTTTATTTTTTTCCTTGTGTCAATAAACAAACTTGGGTCTGACTTCTGACACTGAGTCCTAGAAGCCAATTAAGAGGCGTTCCCAATATATTACAGGGTCTACAAACAAGGATGGCTTTTCTTGGAAAAGTGAATATCATGTTTCTTTTAATGAGTGTGAAAATATATGAGTTTCTTAATCACTGGCAACTTCGATGCAGTCCGAGACAGGGAAATCACTGACTCCCCGCTCAGGAATGAACAGGGGCCGAATTCTTGACGGGGTTTTTATGATGGGATCCTCAGGTGAGAGCCTGCTGGGAAGACAGCATTCACGAAATGCCACCTTTCGTGGTGACGTGACTGGGAGTTGATGGCGAAGTCTCTTTTATCCCCTGACAGAGGCAGGGGAAGGGGCCCACGGTGGTGAGAGGCTTCTGCAGAAAGCAATGGGCCCCGACTACGAGCAAAACTCATAAACCCACAGAGACGTGCATTGCAAAGGGCTATTCGTGGTGCCATTTTGGTAATCCCCACCCTCTACTATGCCAAGAGCCCATTTCACTAATATTGATTAATTACCCATTGTGTGCTGGGTGCCTTTGCTCTCTGTACCTTATTGAACTTTCTGAAGAACCCCCGCCAGGAAGATGTAATTGTTCTTGTTTTGTAGATGAGAAAAGTAAGGCCCAGAGAAGTAGAGTGACTTGGCCAAGGTCACACGGCAGAGCTGATGTCATTTCCAATCAGTCGTCTTGCTTGCACTGCTCTACTGGGGCAGGATTAGTCATGGCCGGAGCCCTGGGGAACCCAGGATCAGGCAGGATCCGAATATTTGCTGGAAATTAGCTCCACTCATCCACCCACCAACATCTAGAAGGACAACAAGAATAAGAGTGTGTGCCCAGCTGGGTGTAGGGGTGTGTAACTCAGGGTTTGAGTGTCGGCCCAGGAACCAAGAGGTCACCGGTTCGATTCCCAATCAGGGCATACACCCAGGTTGCAGACTCGATTTCCAGTAGGGGGCATGCAGGAGGCAGCCAATTGATGATTCTCTCTCATCGTTGATGTTTCTGTCTCTTTCATCCTCTCCTTTCCTCTCTGAAGTCAATTTAAAAAATTAAAAAGAAGAAGAAGCATATGCAATGTATTCATCTGGCTGGTGTGGGGGAGGGAGGAGGTGATGGTCACAAATTCTCCTGAGATCAGCTGACCCTTCCTCTGAGACTTAAAATGCCTTGGCATTTTTTAATTTCCTAGTGGACAGGTGGGGAAAGAGCCTCAGGAGGACGGGCCAGCACCAGCAAAGGCCGGAAGGTGTGAGAGCAGAGCCGGCGTGGTGGGTGGGGGCGCCAGCAATGTGGATAGGAGGAGGCAGAGGGGGGAGGCTCCCTAGTCCCCTGTCCATGCATCACGCATCATGAGAGATGGGACCAGGAGGGCCCCCTGAGGGGAAGGAGCAGGTGGGGAGGACTTAGTCCCACGCTGTTCTCTGAACCAGATTGAGCTGCTCAGACCTTGGGCTGGGACAGTTGACAGTCATCAACCCTGAACTGAGAACACAGTGTGGCACCTGGTATCAGGGTTCAGGTCTGGTGCTGGGATGCGGCCCAAGGAGGGGTTAAGAGCCCGAATGCTGGCTCTGGGCCAGAGACTTAACTTCTCTGTGCCTCCGTTTCTCCCCTACAAAGCAGGATAATAAGAATACGCACTTCCCACTTTTGTTGGGAGACTAAGTCAGTTCATTCATGTACAACAATTGGAACAGAACCCGTCATATAATGAGGGCCTAAGAGATGTAAGCTGTTACAGGCTCTGTCACCTAGGACGTCTCCCAACCTGTCAATAATGTGGGATTTGTGGGCTCCTGGCCGATAATAAGTGCTCAGTGAATCTACGCTGTCATCGCTGTTGCTTCTGCGATCATTACCACTCTCTCTGGAACAGCCCGGGGATCTCTTGCCTCCCCCAGCAAAGTGAGTCACGGCCACCAGTCTCTCGCCACGACACGTCCAGGCAGGCTGACATGCCACCCAGACAGGCAAGACAAATGGACTTGCCACCTACACGGCGCGCGCATGCACACCGGGACACGTAGCCCGGCTGTCGGCACAACAGGGCTCCCTTCTTTTCGGTGCGGCTGCCTCTCCGCTGGGCATGTGCTCTGCGCGGAGTGGAGGTCCCCGTTATTTATGTTTGGAAAATGCATTCAGGGCAGTTCCCAGAAGCACTTACAGAGCTCTTATTTAATTGCTACTTTATAAACTCGCTGCTCCAAAGAGTGAGGGATTGATGGCCAGGCCTGGCACCTGGAGTGGCCTCGCTGCAAATGCTTTTCCGAGAATGGCCTGGGATCCAAACTCCCAGGAGCCCAGGGCCCCGTGTGGCTCTGGCCTGCAGCCAGCTCCGGAGGGCTCTGTGGGCCTCGTCACCCTAATCCCCAGCTTTAGGACGGCAGCAGCTGCCGGGCTGGTCACACACGCACACACACTCACACATGCACTGCAAGACCCCTCATCAACTGAGGGCTAAGGGTGTAGGGATGTGCAGGGTAGGAGAGGCCCTGTTACTCCCCAGCCACCCTCCCCTTGTCACGGACCTGCAAAACCCAGCCCTGAGGACATCTCAGGTCCCGGATATGGATGGGGAGGGTGGGGACATGGCTCAGGTCCTACAAGCCCACCTGTCACTTGCCTCACTGTCATCCTTCAGGGTTGTACCCCAACTCCCCCATTTTCACAGCAAGCTCTTTAATCTCCCCAAGCCTCAGTGTCCTCTCCCTACAGTACGGTGTATGGATCCCACTTCCCAGCATTGTTGGAAGATTGAAATGAAAGGATTGTGCCTCTCCTGACATACAGGTGTAGAAGGAGAAGCTCAATAAGTGTTATTGGGGTTTGGCAGCCCCAGAAATAAAGGATGAAGTGTCTTTCCTGAGGTCCTCCTAGATTCATTGAGTCTATACTTCCCGATGAAATAGCGAACTTTGCCCTGGCCGGTTTGCAGGCAAGGAGGCAGGCAATCGATGTGTCTCTCTCACATCGATGTTTCTCTGTCTTCCCCTCCACCCCTCCCCCACCCTCACCCCTCCATTCCATTCTCTCTAAAAAAAAAAAATCAATGGAAAAAAAATGTCCTCGGGTGAGGATTAAAAAAAAAAAGAAATAGAGAACTTCCCATTGATCCCTTCTATCATGCGGTCACTTTCCACAACACTGGACCATAGTGCTTTGTGAGTTCAAAGACGCATTTTACAAACCTTCTCTCAAATGACCTTCACTGCTATCCACCAGGAAGGGATGATGAGCCTCGCGTTCTAGATGAGAAACTGAGGCTCATCTCAGAATGCCGGCAGAGCAAGTATTCGTTAATCCGTTTCTGTCTCCAGGCCTCACATCCTTTCCTTCACAACACACCTAGTCTGCCCCCAGTTAGTTCAAGGCCCACTTGTGATCCCAAGGTAGCTCCCAACAATCTCACACTCGCATCCTCATACAGCCCCCTCCTGCATGAGCAGGGCAGACCTGCAGAACCCATAGGCTATTGTGGAAATGACTGCCAAGGCTAGGTCATATAACACATGCCCACTTCCAGCTTGCTCTCCCAGACCTGGAATTGAACCGTGACCTCCTGATTCATAGGAAGAGGCTCAACCACAGAGCCACGCCGGTCAGGCTCACGGAGTTTGTTCATTCACTCATTGGCTCACTGTTACACAGGAGTTGGAGCTTGAGCTCTGGAGCCCAGCTGCCAGGTTCGAATCCTGGCAAGCTCTGTGACGTTGGCGTGTGAGTTCTCTGTGCTCTTAGTTGCCACAACTATAAAGTGGGGATATAACAGCTCCTATGTCACAGGGCTTTTGTAAAGACTCTGAAAGACACATTGACACAGAGCAAGAGCTCAATGAATATTGGTGTTTGTTCATTCAACAAACATTTCGTTAGCAGCTGTAGGGGCCAGGCATTGTTAGATGCTGAGGAGACTGGAACAAGCTGCCTGCGTGCTGGAGTTCACAGATCAGTGGGAAGGACAGGGACACACATAATTACAAATGATGCCATGTAAGTGCTACAGTGGAGGCAGCCCTGAGTGGTTTATTAGGAGCAAAGAGGAAGGAGCAAAATATCTTTGTTAATGAGGGAGTCAAAAATGCATCACTGAAGAAGCAGCAGTTGACAAGCAGCACAAGAAGGGACCCTCTGGGCAAGGGGACCAGCACGGGTAAAAGGTAAAGGGTTCAGACAGTGAGTGGGATGTTTGGGCAACTCAATAATCTATAGGGATTGAGACATCAGGGAGGTGTTATTTGCTCCATTCTACAGAGAAACTAACTGAGCATGGAGTATTTGTGGGGCACATAGTAAATGAGAGTGGAGGGATGGTTGCAAACAGCCTGCAGACTCAGTGGGCCTTATATGGCAAGACACTCAAACCATAGGCACTTAAGAGAAATGGAAGTATTTCAGGGCCTGTCACCCTTCCATTTGCATTTAAGAACGCTCACTCCATCTATGATGAGTTTAGTGGCTACTACAGAAGTCCAGGCAAGATGCAATGAGCTCACAGGGAGGAAGAGGGAACAAACTTTAAAGACATTTAGAGCAGAAGTCGGCATGCTTTGTCTGTAAAAGGCCAAATTGTAAATATTTCAGGTTTTGTGGGCCATGCAATCTGTCGCAACTACTGCAGTTGCAAAAGCAGCCACAGACGATCTGAAAATGAGCATGGCTGTGTTCCAATAAAACTTTATTACAAAAGGAGGTTGCAGGCCAGACGTGACTCATGGGCCAGAGTTTGCCAACTCCTGATTTGGAAGGTGGATGGACAGGAACTGACATCCAGAGCTGTAGGGAAAGTGTGAGAGGAGGAGGAAGAAGGAGAATTTCAAGAATCTCAAACGGTCATTGGGTCCAGCACACTGCCTCTTCATCAAGGTGACCTACTGACGGTTCCACGTTAAGTTCTTTGCTTCCAACATATAAACACTGAGATTCAACAATCTCCTCTGCATTCCAGAAGTTGATACTTATAGCTGTCACCTCCCAATGTCCCATAGGACTCACGTGATCCTGCAGTGACCTTTGGAGAGGTTGGAGAGCAATGATGAAATCTTAACCCATGGCATAGCCTTTCAGAGTGCCTGGCTCTCCATTTCCAACCCACACCCCCTCCAGGCCTGTAGGAAAAGCCAGACCAACCACTGCCCAGCTGAGCTCCCCTGCAGGGAAAGGACCGACCCAGAACGCAGTACCCGTGCCCCAGCCAGCCTGGATCTAGTCGGTAAACTGCTGGAAAACAGCACATCAGTCTAATGCAAGGAAATCATAAGTATCAAGAAATCTGGCTATTGGAAGAAATGCTGCCGATAATTCTAATGTAAAGTGCCTACCATTATATCCTTCTGCTCTGTTGGTGGGGATGTGAATTGGTGCAAAACTTTGGGAGGGTGCTTTGGTTACAGCTTTCAAAGTTCAAAATGGCCCCTTTATGCAGTATTTTCACTTCTAGAAATGTATCACCTGGAAATACTTGCAAGTATCTATACCCTAGGTTACCTATTTCATAGCATTTGTTGTGTTATGGACTGAATGTTTGTGTCTCCCCAAAATTACATGCTGAAACCCTAACCCCTAATGTATTGGTATTTGAAGTTGGGACCTTTGGAAAGTAATTAAGTTTAGATGAGTTCTAACCTCTATGCATAGAAAAAATTTGGGAGCTAATACACATGTTATCTCTGAAGAAAAGTATTGAAGGGATGGCAGTGGGAAATCTTTACTTTTTACTCTTTTAAAGGGCCCGATTTCTTCTATAAAAACACATTAATTAATTGGATTATTAACAAAGCAGAATTTCCTTTTTTAAATATTCCTTTATCTCATCAATAAAAATAGGTTTGTATAAATTGAGTGCTTTTTAAATGTGCATCTGTATGTTACCCTAATAATAACTACCAGTTATTTATCTACTGCAAATGTATCCACTACTTTTATTATATTACTAGAGGGCCCATGCACAAAATTTGTGTAAGGGGCTCGGCCCTCGCAGCCCTGGCTTCGTACGGAAAGTCATCCGGAAGGATGTCCAGAAGGTCATCTGGAAGGTCATTTGGCTGTCCGGTCTAATTAGCATATTATGCTTTTATTATTATGGATATGGGATTATCATAGCCACACATAACATCAGCTTAACCAAATAGGAGCTTCTTTTTCTCATGTAGCAAGAAATGTGATGGCATGTCAATTAATTTTGTTACCAACCAACCTGCAAAATCATCTCCCCCCCCCCGCCCCCGCCCAAAATCACTGACCCTTTGAAAGCACAGGCCAAGGGGGGTACAGAAAGCATAAAAATCTTGAGATTGAGTCCCAGCTCTGCCTCACACCAGTTATTTAAACGCAAACCCAGGTATAGTTCTAATCACTCCTCAGTGTTTTCATTTGCAAAATGGGAATTATTACATTACCTCAAAGGTTTACTGAACAGATTCAACAGAATAATACTAAGTGCAATTACCTAATACTGGTAAACTCTCCCCAGGTCAGTCTTCTCCATTCTCAAGACTTCATTAGAATGTCTTGTAAATCAAGTCCTGCATCAATGCATCTGGCCATCTCAGAGCAGTTCTGCCTGAATTTCTCACAGGTTATCAGTTGGCAGACACCCTCAACATTGTGGTTGTGCCAGCCCAAGAATATGGCAGACTAGATCAAGTTTTCATAAGAGATTCCAGATGTCAAGCCTTGAAAAACAGAATACTATGAACCTCTTTGGATTATTTGGTGCTTAGGCCTGATTACTGTTTGGGGAGAATCCACCCTAGCTCTCTTTTCATTCATATATATATATATATATATATATATATATATATATATATAATTTCTTTTATTGATTTCAGAGAGGATGGGAGAGGATGGGAGAGGAAGTGAGAGATGGAAACATCAATGATGAGAGAGAATCATTGATCAGCAGCCTCCCGCACATCCCCTACAGAGGATTGAGCCCACAACCTGGCTATGTGCCCTGACGGGAATGGAACCGTGACCTCCTGGTTAATAGGTTGATGCCCAACTATTGGGCAACACCGGCCAGGCCATTCATTTTATTAATATGCATCAAGCATCTCCTTCGGTAGAGTTCTTTGCTAATGGATCTCCAGAAGGAGGACCCCCAAGCAGACCTGTAAACAGCAGAGTGTGTTTGGGGCTCTGAGAGTGGACCGTCTGGAGCACAGGTTTCAGCTGAGTTTGGGGTCTGTTTTGAAGACTGATTTATGTCCTAGGTGCCAGTGAAAACCAGTGAGTCAGAGACTGGGCCCTCAAGTGCCCACAGTCTTTTGAAGGACAGATTTGTGGTATGTGAGCAGAGGTATAAATGCATTTGTTTGCCGTCCTTTTACTGAAAGAGGAATTAGGTGGGGAAATTGAATACTGTGTGGCTGGAATGAGAGGCAGAGAGCAGCTCTGATTGCTTTATTGATGATGACCAAGGCTTTGGTGCATGTTGGCGAGGGGGTGAGTACTCAGTCTCCTTGCCCTTTGCTCTTGCTGATAGCATCCCGATTGTCTTTGGAGGAATTGCCTCTCCTTCTAGGAAACAGCTGAGCTTCCCAACAATTGTTAAGAATGGGTACAGGTGTGCTGAGATGCTGAGTCCCTCAGCCCAGCAGTGACTTACAGCCCTAAGTGGCCTTATCCTTTCACCCCATCATGTCTTACAAATATCACTCGTTACGTGTGTTGGGATGTGAAGAAGTTGAGAAGCCATGCAATGGAGCCGTGAGGGACTGTTGATGAAGGTGTCCTGTCCTCCCCTGGCCAACAGAGCGGTACAGGACCCTACCAAGGCCAACCAGCAAGTTCCTTTCTGGAACTTGATTCATAAGCAGAGTGTCAGAGACTGAAAATGATAGGAGGACGTTCTTTCCAGGAGCAGCACTGTCTTTCCCCAAGCTGGGTTTTTAGCCTTTTGTCTTATGAACTCCTCTCACTTATTTTAATAGAAGAGTCCATTGCTTGCAACCCAGGGATGCTAACCAATACCATGGTTGCTGTGCGGGATGGTGTCTTTGTGTGTGTTTGTGTGCACGTGTGTGCATCGGTGTGGAATTGCGTTTTGTGTAACTAAGGTCCCCAACACCCTCTCGCACCCGTGAAAACTGAAGCCCTTCCCTGTTCTCTCGCTCTCACTCCCCTTCTGCTCCTCCAGTTCCCAAGCCCACTCCTCAGAGGTGTGCTGATGATTGCAGACCAGCTGCTGAGCACTGGGGAAGGTGGGAGCAGGGCCCACATGAGGAGGGGGAACAGGACTACACTTCAGGGCCTGGGAGCTATGCCACACGTCGGTACAAATTCCACACAAAGATCTTAAGCAAGTCTGTCCTACTGGATTGGGGGGCGGGGAGGCATTTTTTCACCAGGGCCCAAGTCATCTACTCTTGGGTCCATGGTGGGAGGTCAGCAAGGGGTTCCCACCCATCCTTGGAGAGGCCACTGGGCTCACAGCAACGAGGGGCGGGCCCCGTCAGGGTGATATAAGGAGATGAGCAATATGGCTGGTATTTACTATTGAAAACACATAAGGGCAAATATTTGGCTAAGTGCTATTTGCTAGTGGAACTTTTTAAATGGTTGAATGGAGCCCAAGTGTCAGCGTGGGGAGTTTGATTAAAAACAAACTGGGTAAGTGTTTCTCCGCAGTTGTGAACTTGGAGAGTTTCTGTTTCGTTGGCTCTGCGACGCCCAGTGGGCTCCGTCCCTCGACTCCAGACAGCGGCGGGGAGCCCCCGCCTGGTGGCTCTTCCTGCCCCTGCGGCCAGTGACCAGTGACGCAGAGGCCTCACTGTCCCCTCCCCGCATCCAAACTGGGTCCCTGCAGCCAGCGCAGAGCTGGGGCGATGGGAGGAGCCTCTGGGAGTGATCTGTGACTGAGGCCTCCTCTCCTCACCCACAAGCCATTTCGAGAGGATGACTCTGAGCATCACTCTGGTGGTGACTAACTGTTTGCAGAGCTTCCTTTTCCCCTTTCTTGTTCTCTCTCGCCAAGTGGAGTTTAGTGTTTATGGGATGCATGTCTCTTGCTATTAAGTCTGAAAGCTGGGGGCGGGGAAGGGTGGGACTTCGCTTTGCTAATGGATCTCCAGAGCCCATGTTTTCTCTTCCACAAAAAAAAAAAAAAAAATCTCCGGCATCTGCTGTGTCCCTCCTCTGAGCTGGACTCCACCCCAGGCTCTTCCTCCACTCCTCATCTCTTTCCTCTGAGGCAGAGGAGACTTATCACCCCCATTTTACAGATGAGTAAACTGAAGCTCCCAAGTCTACCATGATTTGGCAGAAGCCATATAGTTGGGAGGTGGCAGGACATGAGTTAAGCCCAGATAGGTGAGATTCTAAAAGCCACACTCTTTTTCACTCCCTCTTCTTGTCTCCTCTCGTTTTACCTTATGGCCATTGTGCCGGACATCCCAGAACAAGCGACAAAGGCCTGTGAAGGTCAGAAAGAAGACCAGCAGGGACAAAACCCACCTCTCCAAACCCTTAGCAGGGATGACCATCTGCAGCGTCAGGAGAGAAAGGCCCATCCTGCATGTCCGGCCCCTGAACCACAGGCGCCAAAATCCCAAGACACCTGGGCACCATCAGGAGTCAGGCCGCCACTATCACCATCTCCTCAAATTATTCTACTCAAGAAAATGGGTGAACAGGGAAGAAGGGCCTTAGACCCTCAGAAATTTGCTCTGTTACCCCTCCGGAAACATTCCCCTCTCCCTCCCATATTCCCACCTGTGCTTCAGAGGCCACAGATCTAGGTGCAAATCTTGCTAAGCACATGGCCGGGAACAATTATATACCCTCTCAGAGCCTCAGTGGTCCCCTCTGTAAAGTGGGGCTAATTGTGCCTCCACACAGCATGACAGAAAATTGAATAAGAGGACATCTACCAAGACAGCGGCTGGCACTAAATAGTCACCCAGAAAAGTAATACACTCTCCCCTTCCTCTCCGCCCCCTCCCCACACACACACACACACCTCCACATGCCCACTGAATCCCACAGGTGAAGGCCCTGATTCCTAAGGAGAGGGAAAAGTCCAGCCTCTGGCCTAAGGCAGCTCCCCGCCCCCACCCGACTGATTGAATAGTCAAAGCCAGTCCTTTACCCCTCACAACTCCGTAAATTGCAAGCAAACAAGACTGCTCATGATAGGCGGCCCTGGAGTTTGGCCAGATTCCTGAGGGTGAGAAAAAATATCACACTAAATCTCCAGGAGACAGTCCCCAGGGAGCAACTGTTCTCACCAAGGGATGCCTGCTTGGACTGCGGGGCTGGCCGGAGCCAGGCCAGAAACCCACTTCTGGATGAGGGATGCTTGACTCTGGCCACCTCAGCTCCTCACCTCGGGCCTTGTAGGTGCCCGGGAGGCATCGTTGACCCTCATCTCAGAGAAGGGGAAATGGGGAGGTCAGAAAAGATGAGCAACTGAGCCAAGGTCTCAGGACCATTCAGGATAAATTCTCTATTGGCAAGGCCTGGGCAATTCCACATTCCAGGAGGGGGAGTTTGAGAAAGCATACTGGGTGTTGCAAAATAACATTATACTCAGGAAAAAGAGAAACAGGTTTTGTTTTAGTTATACAAATTACTGAAAGTTAGACAAATGTTCAGCTGGGCATGAGTTAAAAGAAAATTAAGGAATTATTCCCTTAGACAGTGAGAGTGAGCAATCCAACCGGAATTATGGAAAACCACTCTCCTTTTTTTATGAAGGGAAGGTTTCCCACCCTCTTCTCTTCTCTCTCTGCCCCTCCTTCACGCACACAATTATTTCAAACTGGGGAGGAGTGAAAAATAAAAACTCATCACTGAAATAATGGCCCACATTTGTTTTTTCCTAATACATTTTTCTCATTTGAGCATCAATACATGCCTGTATAATATTGTATGTTTTATTTTCCACACGAAGAAGAAACAGAGAGGTAAGGTAATTTTCCCAGGGCCACACAGCACCTTAGTATCTGCAAGAAGAAACCAGCACAAGCGATCTCTAACACTAAAAGCCCATGCTTTTGTGGAGTTGTCTTTTCCCCACCCATTGTGCTGCCTACTCTTAAACTTCCCACGGGGCCCTGGCCAGACTTTGATTCCCAGACCTTTTGGAACTCCCACTTCCTTAGCACAAGGACATATCCAGAAGTGTAATTACATTGGAGATATATATATATATATATATATATATATATATATATATACCTACATATATACACACATACACATACATATATTGCGTTTGTACACACATCTATATATATATAAAAGGCTAATATGCTAAGTGTCTGACCGTTCAACCATTCTACTGTTCGACCAGTAGCTATGATACATACTGACCACCAGGGGCAGACGCTCAATGCATAGGCATGGAAACATGGAACAGACTGATGAATCTCAGAGGGAAGGGGGGAGTGGGGAGGGCAGGAAGAGATTAACCAAAGATCTTATATGCATACTAGAGGCCCAGTGCACAGATTCCTGCACCAATGGGATCCCTTGGCCTGGCCTGTGCCCTCTTGCAATCCAGGACCCCTTGAGGGATGTCAGACTGCCAGTTTTGGTCCGATCCCCGCAGGCCAGGCTGAGGGACCCCACTGGTGCCCAAATCTGTGCACCCGACCTCTAGTATATAATACATAGTGAAGCAATCTTACATCATCCTATATAATAAGAGAGGAATATGCTAATTAGCCGTTAAGCCCTGAGGCATAATGACCAAGCACGTCATGACCAGATCACGGATCAGCAAGACGGTGGGCCAGCGAGGTACAAGCGGGCTGCGGAGAGCTACAGGAGGGGTCAGAGCAGCAAGCTATGGCGGGGGAGAGGAGTGGGGGAAGCTACAGGAGGCCGGGGCGGAGAGCTACAGGAGGGCGACAGTGACCTACTGGCGCACAGATTCATGCACAGGGCTACTGGGCTACTAGTATGTATATATATATATATATATATATATATATATATATATATATAGAGAGAGAGAGAGAGAGAGAGAGAGAGAGAGAGAGAGAGCGCTAGGGACAAAAGAGAATATATATATCTACATGTATGTGTTTATAGATGTATCTGTATGTGTGTATAAAAGACAACGCTTCCAAAAGCCATGAGAAGAGGAGGAAAACAGAGCAGAGACTGGGAAAGAGGAAGAGAAATAGGGTGTGAAAGGGGAAAGGAGGTAGAAAAGTCTGAGGAATCAAAAGAGGAAGAGCAGGGTGGAAGAATCACAAGAAAAGGAAACAGAGAAAGAAAGATGAAGACATCTCTTCTCAGCAAAGTAAATAGCCAGCCACTCAGGCCATTCACTTGCCAGAAATTCTCAGGGTGGTCCTGGACCTAGGAAGTGTGCGTTTAGCCAGAGAGGGCTCCTCAGCGCCTGCCTTGTCTCAGAGGCCACTCTCTGAGATCCTGACTGGTGCCCGTCAGAGAGGATGTGGAAAAGTCAGGCAGGCAGGCATGGGGCTGATGGAGGGTTGGGTGTGCCAGGGCCATCCCTGGGAACCCTGGGCACTTTCCTGCTCCTGCCCTTCCTCCTGAAGCTGCTCAGGGGACCCTCTGACCCCAGTCCCCAGTGGCCTCCTAGGCAGGTGTCCACACATCATCAGGTTGTCCTTGGGGCCTGGCCTGAGTCTGCCCTCCCTCTTATGTGCATGGAGATGTGGACCCACAACCTCCTGTGTCCCAGTTTCCTCATCTGTAGATCAGCACAGTGTGAATGCCCACCTCCTCAGTAGCCATGAGGCTTCAGTGACGGCAGCCACGTCCTGGCCCTGAGTCAGCCTCAACAGCTCCTGGCTGTGGTTGTTCTCCTTGTGACCGAGGCTGGATTCTGGCTCCCACAGCCACAGCTTTGACTCTGGAGCGGGCTCCCGGCCCATCAGTCCAGGGCTGACTGTACGCTGATGACATGATGTCTTACATTCAGGGAAAGCAAGCGTGGGAATTCTGGCATTTGGTAAACTACTCAGGGGAGAGAGATTGTATTCAATCAGATGACATTTTCTGCGCACCTACTCTGTGCATAGTCCCATCTATGTGCGTGGTAGTGCCATGACAGCTAAGGGACAAAAGAGAAGCGCGCAACCCTCCTTCCCAAACGTTTCCTCTTTGTTCTTCTTTTTTGGGGGAAAAATGTTTATGTTCCTGTCTTTTTTTATATATATATAAATATATTTTTATTGGTTTCAAGGAGGAAAGGAGAGAGAGATAAAAACATCAACCATGAGAGAGAATCATTGATCGGCTGCCTCCTGTACACCCCACACTGGGGATTAAGTCCACAACCCGGGCATGTGCCCTGACCGGGAATTGAACCGTGACCTCCTGGTTCATAGGTCGGCACTCAACCACTGAGCCACGCCGGCCGGGCTCTGTCTTTCTAAATAAACTGTCAGCTTTTTGAGGACAGGGACCTGCCTTGCTCCTTTTTACTTCCCATAGTGAATGGCATGAAGTAAACGCTTAATAGATATCTGAGAAATAAGCCAACAACGACACAATGAGAGTCCCAAGGCCAGGCCTCTGAGTGGCGATGGAGAGAGAGGGCCCCAGCCTTGTCTTGCCACCGCCAGAAGTAAGTGGCATCTTGGCATATGGAAGCCATGAGATGGGAACGGGGCTCTGAGCCATTGCGTGGCCTAGGACAAGTGGCTCCATGGAGCTGATTTTGCTTCCTAATCTTTCCAATGAAAATGTGCCCTCTGCCACCTTGAGTTGTTGGAGGGATAAAGCCAATTGCAGAGTTAAACAGTGGCATTTGGCCCATACGATGGTTCAAGCACCCTTCTTCTCTGGGCCCTTTCTCTGGACAACAGGACAGAGTCCAACTCCTTTGTCTGCTCTAGTTCTGCAAGAAACTAATCAAGATAAAAGAACCCGGGTTCACCCTATAGGTCACCGTGGTCGGCAAACCGCGGCTCGCGAGCCACATGCGGCTCTTTGGCCCCTTCAGTGTGGCTCTTCCACAAAATACCACATGCAGGCGCGCACGTACAGTGCAATTGAAACTTCATGGCCCATGCACAGAAGTCAGTATTTTGTGGAAGAGCCGGTATTTTGTGGAAGAGCCACACTGAAGGGGCCAAAGAGCCGCATGTGGCTCGCGAGCCGCAGTTTGCCGAGCCGCAGTTTGCCGACCACTGCTATAGGAAATAGACCCGTTCAGAATTCTTTGGGAACACTTTGAGAATATATTTGGGAAAAGGCCAATGGCATTTTCATAAAATAATAATAGTATTATGGCGGTAGCTTTACACATACACTACATCTCATTTCATCTTTACATCAGTTCTATGGAGAAGGTGTCCATAGCTCCATTTCACCGAAGAGTAGATGGAGTTCTTAAACACTCAGCCACATTTGCATGGCTCCTGGGGAAGAAGCCAGGACTTGAGCATCCTCTGTGGGTCTGATTCTGAGCTCCTTTCGCTTTCTCCTCCACCCCCTGGCGCTGTCCATGTGTGTCAGAATAGCTTCCTGCTCATCGGGAGCTGCAGTCAGAAGATGAGGGGATGGGCCTGGGGGGGGGTGGGGGGGGAGGCCGAGAATCCTTTTTCTTTTCTAATTCCATTGCTCGCTGTCCATCGCATCCTAAGCACACAAAGGCCTCAGCCAAGTCCCTACGTATTTAAAGAGCAGCATGACTCCAGGTTCAGTTAATATCCACGTTCAAATAGTAGCCACAATGTGGCAATTGCCAAGTAATTTCTACCCTCATGAGAAAGAGGAGAAAGCAAATATTAGCCAGGCCCTTCGATCTGGAGCACAGAAATCAGATCCCAACGGGGTGGAGCCCTGCTGGGGAGCTTGAGCACAATCAAACCTTTTCATGTGTCCACCCCAGTCTGCTCCTTTCTCACTGGGCTCCCGCCTAACGGCTCCCCTCCGGGGCGATGAATTGGTACCAAAGTGGTCCGGGCTGTTTTGACACTAAGCATCGATTCCACAGCCTTGGTTTTCGTCGACAAATCAATTATTCTAGCTCATTACAGGGCTGGAGTGGGTTTTCCCATCAGAAGGGAGAGCTGCATTCACTCTGCCTTTCATTGGCTCAGGAAGGAAACACAAAGAGAGGGGGGCAGGAGGGAGCTAGGCTGGAGCTATTAGAGAATGGCCACATGTTTCCTCCCTGGGACACAACCCAGAGAGGCGGAATGTCACTAAGCCAAGCACGCCGAGTTCCAAGAGCAGGGTTCGGGTTTCCTGAGAGCAGCCCCCATCTCAGAAGCACCAAGAGGTGCCCCTAACAAAGGCATCAGACTGGCAGCCAGAGAGGGGGGGCAGGTTGGGTTTGCAAGAGGTGAGACCAAGCCACGGGTAACAGGAAGTGGGATGAAAGTGTCGCTAGATCACTAGTCCTTCTCCTGCAAGGAGACAATCTCCCTCAAACACGATGTGCAGACCGTTGGAGAGTGCACCTACTATGCGCTGAGACCCAAGGCAGGTGCACTCTTCTTTCCCACGCCTTCCATGGACACCGAATGCAACAAAGAGCCGCTGTCCATTTATTCCCAATCTGGGATCCTTTAAGAGGACCCCTGGGAAAAATGACTGAGGCCTCTGTGCCAAAGAAAGCTGCTTTCCCAGAAACCATTTTTCAAATAAACAGCACGAATCTTATAAATGATGCTTTCTGCTTTCCTTTGACCAACCAGAAGCCCCCAGACAACTGTACTCAATGACTTTAATCATTGTGCAAGGCTCCATGCTGCCCAGGTATGCGCGTTCACACTGTCCTAGGTCCATATTTCTGTCCAACTCTTATTACCCTTTTGCCTTGATTTCTTTAATGTACTGAATCTCTTTTAGAAAGCTGTCATATCTTTTCTGGAAAGAAAAGAGGTATATGGGGCCAAATCCATTCGTCATTAAATAAATAAACAAAATGCCAAATTTGGTCTCATCCTCACAAAAGCCCGTTGGGATAGTGATCATGGTCCTCAATATTTCGGATGATAAAATTCGGGCACGGAGAGCTTAAGTAACTTACCCAAAGTCACACAGCTCCTGAGAGGCATAGCCAGGATGCCAACCCAAGTCTGCCTGACTTGAAAGCCGGTGCCCTTTCCACTGCCCCATGAAGCTTCTCCTGTCCTCCTGATCCAGGGGCTCTCAAGATCTCAAGACCTTCCGGAGTCCAAGAGTCTGTTCCCATCTTCTCCCCTTTCATCCAGGATCGGACAAGAGGGCACAGGTGCAGCTCTGTCTTCACATCCTGCCCAGCCCAAGCCCGGCCAGTCCTGAAACAGCATGCTGAGGGCTTGGCGCCTTTATTCTGGAGCTATGCATGCTGGGAGGGAAGCCTCGTGCATGTGTTTCTAATTTGTGTGCATCCCCCTGGTCTCCACAGAGCCATTCCAAGTCCAAAGAGCCTTGGGAGCCTTTTGGGGGTTTGGGGGTTTTGTTTTTTTATACCCCCTCCTTTGTTTTGCTCTCTCTCTCTCTCTCTCTCTCTCTCTCTCTCTCTCTCTCCCCTAGACTGCCAAGCGAAAATGTAACTCAACCCCAAAGGGCTCAACAGATGCTAGAGACTCACAAGGCATCATCCCCTGGAGATGTCCGCTCCACCTGTGGGACTCCTGCTGGGCATGACTCTTGGTCTGCCAGGAGGGGATTGCTTCCTGGGAACGGGGGGGGGGGGGGGGGGTTGAAGAGGGCTGAGTATTTTTAGCTGATAAGGTACCTAAATGCCTGACCACCTAGAGGTTAGGGGTGATTTCTCCACTTTAGAGGTGAGGAGATGAGGCTCTGAGAATCAAGAAGAAAGACCCCTTCATTTATCTGCTGCCTACCTTTCATCTGATCTCACTGTGCCCTCTCCGCAGCCCAGGGAGGCGGGTGGGAGGCGGGCACCCTCATAGGGCATCTTCCCCTCATCAGACCACTTATAAGAGGTGAGGTCGGAACTCAAGCCCAGGACCGTGTGATTCCAAAGCCATGTTTTCCACCAGGCGGGTTGAAAAGAGAGGCAGCTCAAGAGGGGCCAGCAGGGAAGTGGGGACACGCACTTGAAGCCACCCGACTCCTCCCTGAGCATCATCAACAAGCCAAGGACGTGCCGAGCGGACCTGTTGTCTGCAGACTTGTGCAGGAGTTGAGTGATCTGGGCGGGTGGGTTCATTCAGAAACGGCCTTCTCAGGAGGCCAGTCCTGAGCTAGCCTGTGGAGGGCGGGGAGCAGCTTCTATGGAAGCGCTGTTGTCCTCGCATACCCTTCCCTGCGTCCCACCTCCCCACCAGCACAGCGCAAAATGAAAACGTGGGTCCTCTGTTCAAAAGTTATCCTTCGTAAGACGGCAGCAGGAGAGCACTAAACCAACTCAGGGCCCTGTGCGCCGCCCGGGTCGCATGCCCATGAAGCCGGCGTCAGTGACTCCTTTCTGTACCCACGTCAGAGGACTGGGAGCTGCCTTAGAGATCTAGTTCCAAAAGCCCAGGGGAGACCTGCCCAGACAAGGCTCAGGAGCTCGTAAGTGGCCCACCAGGCCCCTCTTCGAATACACCATTGCTGCTGGCAGCTCCCGCCCAAATCCAATCTCAAGCAGGATGGATGAATACCTGTTGATTTAATTCCATTGGGGGAAAAAATGATACTCATTCACAACCAAGTGTAAATAACCAGTTATCAGTTTAAACTGTGACCCTCCCACAGAGATTTTCATTTTCACAAGGATCAAAGCTTTAAGCTCAAGAAACACATTTCGCTTGCTGGCCTTCCAGACATAAAAGAGTGGTGGGGGGTTGGGGGCTGAGGACAGAAGGGAGAAGGTATTTTCCTGCCCTCCTATGGGCCAGGCCAATCCCAGAAGGGCAATGAATAGAGAGACTTGGTGCTGGATCTTAGGGATCCCTCCTAGCCTCTCACAGTGGCTCAAACCAGTACTTAATTTTCATCATGTGGGGCTCATTGAAGCAACTGACCATTGCACTCTCCATCAAGGCTAAAGGTCTCTGTAGGAGACGGGGTTTACCCTGACTTTGGCTTTTCCCTGCAAAGTCATGATGGAGTCAATTCTTCCCTCAAACAGGACCTGAAGAAGAAAGGAAGGAGGAAAATCAAATAGGATGGAGGGCAGAAGGGAGGCAAATAAAGAGGCTGACCACTCCCCGAGGTACACATTTGCTGTAGCATTTCCTGCTAACATTTAGCCCTGAACCTCTGGGCCCCATCCCCCGCTCCTGCCTCCAGGACACAGGCACACTCAACATCTTTTCTAATGTTTTCTAATTCATTCAGGCTCCTTGGTGCATCACATGGTTGGTTGTTGTTTTTTCTGGAATATTCCAACCAACACCTCTCAGAGATTAATTGACCCGGCTGGGTCATGCAGGGCATGAAGTCCTTTTGATGAAACCAGACCACACAAGGGCAATGCCCCAGTGAGTTGTTAGCTTTCTGCAGCCTGATCCTGCGTTTGCACTTGGAGTCTGACACCTACTTCCCCTACCCTGCTCCACCCCACCCTTTATTTCAACTCTCAAGGGTAGTGCCCTTTCAGAGGTCAGGAACTCTAAAAGAATTCAATGAAAGCTAACATATTCTACCCCACACCCCAAACATAGAAACATAAAATGATGTATACACAGACCCCCATTGAAAAACCCCTGATTTAATTCATTGTTTTGTGGAATTCACTCTTGTGTGTGTCAACTCTTCTCCCCATATCTAGTTTGTGAATGGTTCAAAGTGGTTAGTTCTGCTCCCCTTTCTCTTTATCACTGTCAAAGACTTTTAATATTTTATTGATTTTTTACTGAGAGGAAAGGAGAGAGAAAGACAGAAACATCAATGATGAGAGAGAATCATTGATTGGCTGCCTCCTGCACACCCCACACTAGCAATCGAGCCCACAACTCGGGCACGTGCCCTGACAGGGAATTGAACCCTGACCTCCTTTATAGGTTGACGCTCAACCACTGAGCCACGCTGGTTGGGCTAGGTCATTTTTTAAAAATTATTTTTTAAATAGCAATTTCACATGATTCAACCTAATACAAAGAGGAGACCTGATCCCAGAGAGGGAGCATGCTCCTCCCACAGGCACAGAGTCCATGAGTGGCAGAGTCCAGACCTGTCCAGTGCCATTTAAAGAGCAAAGAAAGGACAAAGGCAAGGATTTTAAGCTTCTTATGTGAGTAGTTCTGTTAAGGGAGGGCTTGGCAATGAGCATCTTAGATCTTCAGAAATGCTGACCTTGGAGGGTTTACTGTATGTACACCAAGCATGTCAAACTCAAAGGCTAGCACAGGCCAAATAAACAAGGTTTAGTTTATGTGGGCTGCAAAAAGACAAAAGCTTCCATTTTCATAGAAACGTAGGTTTATTTCAATAGAGACATGCTGAATGCAAAGGGCTGAAATTAATGAGTAATTGTTAACATAAAATAATAGGACATTTTAATAACAATTAATATTTTTCTTGAATATTAACTTACCAGACATTGGATAACTGCACAAATCAATAAGCTTAACGTAAATAAACCTAGTTTTCTTGTTCTCCAAAAGCAAAATATTTCCTATTGAGCACACCAAACAAGTCAGTACAAGACTAATGATGTGGCAATTGGCTGCTAAAATATTCGCTGCTAGTATTAGTGGAGAGAAATGGTGCACCTGCGCATAAGACGCGTGAGGGAAATGAATGCAATATGATTATAGTAATCAGTCATTAACAAACATTGTAGTTTGTTATTAATAATTATCTATAACGGGATATTGTAAAAATTAAGTTACGAAATTTTTATTAAAACGTTTCTTACATACCATTGTATTGGCTGGGCCACAAAAATATTTGTTGTTGGCCATATGCGGCCCATGGGCCGTGAGTTTGACATGCTTGATGTACACTGTCAGGCTCATCTATATAAATAAAAGCCTAAGCAGCCGTCCGACCATCCGACCATTTGGTAGCTATGACGCGCACTGACTACCAGATCACAGACGCTCAACGGAGGAGCAGAAACCATAGGCATGGAAACATGGAACAGACTGATGAATCTCAGAGGGAAGGGGGAGGGGAGGGAGGGAAGAGATTAATGAAAGATCTTATATGCATACTAGAGGCCTGGTGCACAGATTCATGCACCGGTGGGGTCCCTCGGCCTAGCCTTGGGGATCGAGCCAGAACCGGCTCTCCAACATCCCCCGAGGGATCCCGGATTTTGAGAGGGCACACGCCAGGCTGAGGGACCCCACCGGTGCACAAATCTGTGCACTGGGCCTCTAGTAGTAAATAAATTATTTAACATTAGTGCCATTGTCACTGAAGCAGGTGCATCTGACTTCGCCTTTCAAGACCTTCTGCAGGTAGACATGAGGTGAGCAGTCTTGGAAGATCCTGGTAAAGACAGCATCCCTCTCTTGCCTGTAGTGTCTACAGGTCTTGGCACCATTCCAGGTACAGAGTCACTGTTCAGTAATGTTTGCAGATCCAATGCCTAATGTCTCTTCACTTCTACCCTTTCAGGCCATGGGCCTTCAGCCAATGGTCACCCCTCTGTCCCTACTCCCCCAGCATCAGAAGAGGTCTCTTGTTCTGTGACTTTCATTTTTAGTTAAAGAGCTTTGGGTGCCGGGGGTGGGGCAGAGGGTAGGAATTGTTTAGGTAATCTATGTGAGGGAGATATGAGCTCACTGAGCCACTTTTTGTATTGCATTTAGAAGACAGGTTTTTATAAGGAAAAAGGGGGCAAATCTATCCCTATGGGGAAGGGGGCATTTGACAGCAAGCATTAGCCTCCTAAGAGGATTCACAAGGTTATACTTAGTCTCTCTCTCTCTCTCTCTCTCTCTCTCTCTCTCTCTCTCTCTCTCTCCGCCCCCCCCCCTCCCTCCCTCTCCCCTTCTCTCTCACACACCCACACATGCACACACTCATTTCATATCTGGCACCAGATTGAGTAGGTCAGAAAGGAATGGTGCCATTGTTCCCTGTTTATGCTTGTTTTTCAAGAGACTGCCCCAGAAAGTCACTTCTCTACCCTTCCCCTACCTGAAAATGAGATTAGAACTTGCCCTTGATTTTGCCCCAGGACCAGTCCAGCTCAGAATGCTCACAGCAGGGCCATTCAATGCGCACTAATCATTTCTTCCTATCTCCCATGAGATTAGAATGCTCTGGGCTCTGGCTCCTGGTACAGCCTGACTGTGTTAGGCCCCGACACTCCCCAGCCACTGTGAAATACCCTGGAAAAACCAGGTCCTGGGAGAAAAGATCTCTTTAAGGAGCCGCAGCCTCAAACTCCTCTTTCACTGAAGTACTTGGTGGAGGTGGGGGCAGGGAGTCCAGGGACTGAGTGGTCATGGAAGGAGCAGGATCTGCATGTTTCAGGAGACCTCTGCCCTAAGGGGAGGCTGCTAGTGGGGCATTTCTGATGAAGCCCTTGAAAACTCCTCCTTTTCCTTGGTAGGTCCCCAGGCTAGAGCCCAAGATCGCCCCAGGTCCTCAGGAGCCTGATGATCAGGTCTCCAAGCCTCTCCTGAAGAAGAGCTTCTCGGGTCAACCTCCTGCTGGCCCAGGAAGAAAAGACTGCCACCTCCAGTTACCTCCAGCCAACCTCCAGGCTTGGAACCCACGTGCCTCCCTCTCTTCCCAGCTCTTGTTTCAATCAGACAGAGCTCCCCCTGAAGCCTCAAAGGAGAGGCTGCTTCTCTGACTCCTTCCAGCTGTCAGAAGCCAGCTAAGAATAACTGCACCCGAAATAGCACTTGGGGTGATTTAGGTGTGGCTCAGCCCCGAGGCAGGTGGATGGACTAGACGACTTTGGGGAGTTCCTTCTACTCCTTGGATATCTCATTCATTCAACAAAAATATGCTGAGCACCCACTACGTGCCAGGCGTGATGCTAGGAACTGGGATGCAATGATGAATATTTGGCCCCTGTCCTCATGGAGGTCTGAGCTCAGTGAGTAAGCCACAGCCCCACCTTTGCCCTCACCATCTTGCCTACGGCAATGGGGGTCAGTAGGTTCTGCCTCTGTGCCTTGACACTGTGTTCAGACCTCTAGTCTGGCTTGAAACATGCCGTATTGTATTTACCCATCCCTTCAGTTGCTTCACTAGTCGATTCTGAATTCTGGAGACAAGAATCATTTCTATATCACAGAACTGTACACATTGCCTGCTCATTGTAGAAGCAGAATAAAGATTTGTTGAATAAGTGGATGGATGGATGGATGGATGGATGGATGGATGGATGGATGGATGGATATAGATCAATGGATCAAGTACTTTATGGAAATATTGACTAATAGGGATTTCCTTCCACCTGCTTCTTTCTTTGAACCCAATTTGGTTTGGCTCCACTATAGCAACTTGGTCCATACTAAAATTAAATATAAGACATCTAACCACCTGAAACTAATATAATATTGAATGTCAGCTGTAATTTTAAAAGATCTTTGAAAATAAATATTAGACATCTAAAGCGAACATTTGAGGGAGAGAATAAGGATGGCCAATTTATGACGTACAGGCCGATGCTTCTCACTCCCACACTCTTTTCCACTAAGTTCAGACACGCCTTCAGAGTCCTTCTCAACACAGTTTCTAGGGCATTTGCAGCCAAGCACTGGAGATGTTAGGCCTGGTGAGGCTTATTCGCCATCCATGAACCAGAAGATCACGCTTGGCAAGAAGAAGCTGGGGTTAGGTTCCAACAGATCATTGATATCAAGTGGTGAGGTGCGAAGCTTCTAAAACAAAGTCTTATGATGAACAGGCCTGTCCTATTGTAATTAATAAGGAGCAGTACTTACAAGTACATTAACATTTTCACTCAGATGCTTCTAGACGATGATTTTGTTCTATGTACTGGTTGATGAATTGTTTACTCATCTTCACAGAAGCCCCTTGAAATTCCCAAGGGCCCCAGGAAATCGCAGAATATCCAAAGCCAGCCCTAGAGAGGGTCTAACTCTTTTTTTTTATTGATTAAGATATTACATATGTGTCCTTATTCCCCTATTGGCCCCCTACTCATGCCGAGAGGGTCAAACTCTTATGTCACCATCTCGCCCAGAACCTCCAATGGCTCTCCATCAGCCACATGATGAAATGCCAGCTCCTTAGCAGACCATTCCAGACATGCCACAAAATCCAAGGCGCAGCCACAGTGGACTCCTGGCAAACATGCCACTTGTTACTAAAACTTTTCCCTCATTCTCTCCTTCCCTAAGACCCCTCATTCCCCATCCCACCTACTTTAAATCTGCCCATTCTTGTGAGAATATGGGAAAATGCTTATTACTGATTCATTTTTGACAATGAATACAAGCGTGTATGACATGACAACAACAGCTACAGAGATGCTGTACCCAGGGGGAAAGGTTGGCAAGAAATGCAGCAAAATGCATGCAAAACTTATGGTGGTAGTATGGACTATGTGAAAGCTATTTCTTCTTTCCTCTATTTACTAAATAATAGGGTGTTTTTTTTTTCTTTTTCTTTCTTGTTTTTTTTTTTCCATTGATTCTAGAGAGAGATAGGGAGAGAGAAAGAGAAATATTGATTGACTGCCTCCTGTATGCATCCCAACTGGGGATCAAACCTGCCACCTGGTCATGTGCCCTGACTGGGAATCGAACCCGAGATTCAGTGCATGAGATGGCGCTCTAACCAACTGAGCCACACTGGCCAGGGCCTCTAAATGGTTTTTAACATAGTTCAGTTGTTCTTATAACAAGACTAGTGGCCTGGTGCATGAATTTGTGCACAGGTGGGGTCTGGCCGGACTGTCGAACTCCTGGTTGAACTTCTGGTCAAAGTCCCGATCAAGGGGACAATTTGCATATTAGCCTTTTATTATATAGGATTATTACACTGAGCCAACCTCTACTATAGGGTGGGAATTAAGCTACTTTTAAACCTTACACCTTTACCACAATTCAGTTCAAATGTTATCACCTCCAAAATGCCTTTTCTGACTATCTACCCCCATTGTCCCACAAGACACTATATCTAACCCCTCTGTGTCCCACAGTCTTTCAATACTGCCTCTATCAGAGGAGTTACCAGGATTTATACTGAATCATAGATTATTCTATACATACCTGTCTTTAGCTTTATGATAAAAGGACATTATTTTTTAATCAATAAATGAAACAATGGTCATGTTTTCAACCTGCACTTACTAGAATATATATTATGATATGATAATGATATGATATATGATATGATATGATATAGAATAAATCATGACATTCTCATTACTAATTACAACTTTTTATGTGATCCCTCTTCATTTCCACTTCCCCCTACCAAGTCATTCCAAATCCCAGGTAATTACTGGCAAGCATTTATAAGACCAAAATGTAGGACCTTCAGGGTGGGAACTGCCCAGATCTTCTGACACATGTTGGCCTTTAAAACAAGTAAAATCAACCAGTAGGTAATCTATGTGAGGGAGATATGAATACCAACTCTTGCTTGCGAGCTGTATACTGATCTGTGGGATTTAAGCATCAGCCAGTTGGGTGAAGAATTAGGTGTGCCCATGCCACTGACAACAATAAGAGAATGGGCCTTCACTCCCAACTGAGACTGTGCAGAATTTCCCATCAAACTCACACAGGTACAGCATAATTGGTAGAGGATTATTTGTTTGAACTTGCAAAATGGATTTCTCAAATGTTTGAGCTGGTGATAGCAGTGTTTTCAAAGTGCCTGCATACTCATCTTAAATACACACATTATTAAGGGATTTTATTTGACATTTAACAATTTTGTATATTAATATTCCCCCTCTTTGCCCCAAATGGCCTAATCCGTCTAAATCCACAGCATCAAAAGTCATTACACAAAAAGAACAAGATGTTGCCAGAGCCACTGTGGCCCAGGCATTGAATTTGCGTGAGCTGAGATGATTCAGGCAGATTTATATCCTGTTATTTCCTGAACTCGGAGCAAAACCTCACAGGTTCAAGACTTTGAAAGCATTTGTCTGAGCAATCTCACTTCATCACTTTGAAAGGGATGGAGTTTCTGCCATCTGCTCAAGCAGCGATGCCTTCATGAAAAGGAGAAATCTCTCTCTCTCTCTCTCTCTCTCTCTCTCTCTCTCTCTCTCTCTCTCTCTCCAGCTGGATATATGAACCCCAGAGTGAGTCCAAGGCCCATGGCCACTGGGAAGAGGGGATCTTTACTTAATCTTCCTTCCCCTGGAAATTTTTCTATTACCTCTTCCCTGGGTTTCCATGCCATGGAAAGATACTTGCAGAGTGAATGTAGGTGGCACTTCAGATTCTGAAATTATTACTTTGTTCTTCTCACAAGCAAATGACATAAGGGTTGGGCTGGAGTAGTGGTTTTAATCATTTTTGAGTCACACACATTTTTGAGAATCTGATGAAAGCTATGTGCTCTCTCCCTTGAGATAATCAGATATGTGCACACATGCAAAATTTTGCTTGCAAATATAAGCGGTTCACACGGTGAATTACTCATCCATGGGTTTCCCAAGGGTCTACAAACCCATTTAAGTGTCTCTGAGCTAAGTAACAAACACTTGCATGGCCCTTTGATTTACAGAGCATTTCCAAATCTTTCTCTTGCTAGACCACTTAGTAAGGCAGGTACCCATTTCACTCTCATGCCAAAAAGAAAAAAATGTATTGCCAACCTAGCTTATAAGAAATATATTTTGACTTTCTGCTCTCAAATCTTAATTCTCAGCCACTCCTGATGGGAAACTGAACTCTAAAATTTTAAATTCTATTTGTTATGCTTTTAAAGCTAATTTGTCAACACTAATTCTTCTTTTCTTTTCTTTTTTTTTCCTATGAAATGGAAAGATCACAGACTGAATTCAAACGGCCTGGGCCAGAATCTCGCCACCACCTTCCCCAGCTGTTCCCAAGTCATGTCTCTGAGCCTTGGCTTTGTCATCTGAAGAAGGGGCATGGCAACACCTACCTCACACTGGTCCAGAGGATTACATGAGTCACGCCAGGATTCTCGTCTGAGCCACACCCCCCAGTGGGACGTATCAATATCTCAGAACACATTGCAGCAGACCTATTGTTCCCATAATACAAACGACAAAGAGTCCAGCCTACAAAATCTTCTAGACGGGTGGCGCGGAGCAGAAGATAGAGAGAGCAAGTGTTTCAGGTAGCAGGAGGGCTTTCTTCGGGTTTCTTACCTGCTGAGATAACAATGATTTAAATTAGTGTTTATCCTGAGAACACTAGGGAGACACGATGATGAAACACAACTGGACCCCTGGTACACTGGTTTGGAAGGAAGAAAAGACGGTGGGAACCTGGTGAAATCAGAATAAAGTCAGTGGTTTATGGAAGAGCATTTTACCAATGTTAATGTCTTAGCTTTGTCACATGCACCACGGTTATGTAAGATGCTGGCATGAGTCAAGACTGGAAAAAAGGTATTGGGATATTGGGAAACTCTCTGGCAACCTTTCTCTCTTTGTAACTTTTTATACACCTGAAATTATTTTTTTAAATATTTAATAATTTTATTTTTTAAATATATATTTTTTATTTCCGAGAGAAGGGAGAGGGAGAGATAGAAACATCAATGATGAGAGAGATCTATCAATTGACTGCCTCCTGCACACCCCCTACTGGGGATCAAGCCGGCAACCTGGGCATGTGCCCTAACCAGGAATTGAACCGTGATCTCCTGGTTTATAAGTCGATGCTCAACCACTGAGTCACACAAGCCCGGCAACATTTAATAATTTTAATAAGTAACCTTTATCTTGAGTGGAATATTCAATTGATTACTTGAAAAAAATTTTAATTTATAAAATTAAAAAAAAAAATAGTGTCTATCCCAATGCTCATACCTTTGAATGGGAGGCTATGAGAGCAGAAAAACTCAGTTGTTTCATCAAATATCCTGATTTGTTCAGAAATTCTGAGCACAAAAGCATGGATGCTGGCACATGCTAAGCATGAACCTAGCCAGAATCCAGGCCTCCTGGAGGAAACTACTAGACCACCACTCAGCTACAGCCTGACTCAAAATAGCTCCCCATCCTTGCTCACTGCATCCTGCCTTCCGCCCAGTGGGCTGTTGGCAATCGCAGTCGGGGCTAGAATGACCAGTTGGCACAGCAGACAGCATGAGCTCCTCCTGGCATCTTTGTCCCAGCCTAAGAGGGAGCAGGCAGGGCCACAGCTAGCCTGTCCAGCATGTTGTGTGACTTAGGATAAGACGCCCCCTCTAGGAGGAATGACTAGAAAAGGTGGTTCCCTGAGCTGGCCCAGCTCTGGGGGCACAAGTCTTGGCCATCGGAAGAAGGGCTGGGTTTCAGCCCTGCTCTCCCACAGACGTGGTGCTTGTGATCAGTAAATAGAATGACGAAGCCTGGAGCGAAACCCCCACCCCCCAGGTCCCAGTCCTTCTCCAGAGGATTTAGGCCTGAGAGCATAGGAGTCAGCAACCACAACAAGGAAGAAGGCAGATGGCCCCGGCCCGGGATTAGATATCACCCACTCTGCTCCCCAGCGCAGCTCTGACTGGCTCTCAGTCATTTGATTAACAAATACTTAGAGCCCCTTCTACATGCTAACTGCATGCGGTGCATTGCATAGGTTTTCATTGGCTTCTTATAAAATCTCAGAAAGATCATTATTGTTCCCATTTTATAGGGAGGGAAACTGAGGCTCAGAGAGACTAAGTTGTTTGCTCAACATCATACAGTTAATGAATGACAGGGCTTGGATGCAAACTCACTAGTGTCTGACTCCAAAGTCTCCATGGGCCCATCCGAAGCCTCGGGTCAGTGGTTGTCAAAACTGGCTGCGTGCTAGAATCACCCGTGGAGCTTTAAAATCCTACCAATACCTGAGCCTCACTCCAGGCATTCAGATTTAATTGGTCTAGGGTGGGTCCAAGCATCAGGGGTTTTGTTGTTATTTTACATCTTCCCTGGTGATTCCAATCTGCAGCCAGTTTAGAACCATAATTTAGGTGAATTATTCATCCTAGTCAAGCTGAACCTATTTCCACCCAAATATCTGAAGTGACAGATGGTCAGTCAGGGAGTGAGATTTGATATGGCAGCAATAGGAGTCCTATTTCTAAAACATAATCCCACTCACTGCCCCTCCTTGGGACCTTGAACTTTTCCAATGTCTCTGGTTTTAATCCTATATAATAAAAGCCAAATATGCAAACAGATTGAACAGCAGAATGACCGGTCGCTAGGGGGCAGACGCTCAAAGCAGGAGCTGCCCCCAGCCCACAGGCTCCAGGCCAGCCAAGGCGGGTACCAGCGGGGGTCCCCCGATTGCCCCACAGATCGGCCCTGATCACCAGCCAGGCCTAGGGACCCTACCCATGCATAAATTTCATGCACCAGGCCTCTAGTATTAAATAACACTTGTTATCCTGATGTATCTTAGTGGAGACTAGCTGTAGCTGGCTAGTATCAAGAGTGGGATATTGGGAAGGGGAGCTGGGTGGAAAATTCAGGAATAGGGAAACTCAGGGTAGAGGAAATAGGCTAAATAATAATATTATTAATTAATCATAATAGTAATGAATAATAAGAGCTAACCTGTATTCAGCACTTATTATATTCTTGGTCCTGTTCATAAGTATTCACTTAACCACCCCATGAGGCAGGTGTGTCTATGGCCCTGGTTTCACAAATGAGGAAACTGGGGCTTAGAGAAGCTAGTGAATAACTTGCCCGACGTTCCCCGAACAGACAACCTAACTCCCCAGTACCTTCTGTCCACTTGACAGTTTTCCTCAGGACTAGGACTGACTGTGGCTCCCCTGCCCCACTCAGGGTGATGTTTCTGAGGGTCCCTGGAGCACTGCTTCAACCTCCTGTCTGTGTGGCTGCTTAGCTCTCCTTCTTGCACCTGCTCCCCCCTCTCTGCCTACCCAGTGTGGCCAAGGTACCCCAGCAGCGTGGGGCAAGGGAAGGAGCCCTAGGCTGATGGTGACGAGGTCCGGGACCTCCCTGCAGAGATGCTACTAAGCGGCTATAATTTCTGGTCTATTTCTTTTCTCTCTGGGCTTAAGTTTCCTTCTTTTAAAGTGAAGGCTTTAGGTTGGATCATCTGTATAGACTCTGAGAAGTCCTGCAATAAAACAACAACAACACGAATTCATCAGAGCTTCCTAAATCTAAATATGACCACAGTGGTAGATTGCATTATTGCTCCCAATTCTTTACCCCTCCCAATATCCACACTCTTCGCTGTGACTTTACATTTCCTGCCTCTAGAGGTGGAGTATATTTCCTTGCCTCATTAACGTTGGGGTTGGCCATGTGACTTGGTCTGGCCAATGGGATGTTCATGGACATGATGGGGGGAAAAGGCCTGAAATATGCTTATGGAGCTAAGCTTGTGCCCTGTTTCTTCCATCACCAAAAGATGAACATGCTCTGGGTAGCGCTGATCTCAGATAAATAAGAGATTTGAGGAGCAGAGGCACCCTAGCAACTCCACAGGCTCATTAGAAACATATTACTGTTAGCAACTGAGTTTGGGGTTGGTATGTTGCTCAGCGTCCGTGCAGCAAAAGCTGACTGATATAACTACCAAACCATTTCTTAGCTGACATCTGTGAAATGTCCAATTGAACTAATGTTCCAAGGAATACGTTTTAAGAAGTGCTTCTCCAGGAACATCTGAGGCGAGCCAGTTTCCCCACCTTTCTGTGCCTTCCTTAGCCCCACTGTGCACACCCTATGTCTGGAGTCTAATATACACGTCTCCTCTCCCTGCACTGTGGACAGGATGGTCTCTAAGTATCGTCATCGTCCATATCTTAGAGTTAAGCAGCCAACACCCCTCCTTCAATAAACCATCTATGGGACCTGGGAGCCCACGCCATAGTCAGTGCCAACCTCCCCATGTCCACTCCTAATTTCTGGTCTCATTTCATCCATTCATGCAGTCGCCACTGACTGTGCTCTTATTAAGTGCTGGCTGTTGGGGACATTTCAAAGGTGAGTAGACCACACTCTCTCCGCTGTCAGTGAGCTGCTGCCAGACTAATTGACACTGAGATTTGAGGCTCAAAGTCCATAGACAGAGTCAGGCAGGAGAGGGGAGTCAATACCCAATGTTTCTGAGCAGAAGGAGGCATGGCCAACCTCAAACCCTGAGCCTTTGCAGCGCTGCTTACTGCTCCCTCCTCTGAGTCCCATCATAAACCATCCTGTCTTCAGTGCAAACCCAGGAAAGTCAATCCTTACAGCATTGAGCTTCTAACTAACTCAGTACCCCTCTCCCCCCTCCCCCCACTCCTCCTTCCCAGGCAACTGAAGGCTCCTCCAGCAAATTTGGGGGATTTACTAGAAGGGGCCAGGCTCTTGTCACTTGAGCAATATCCTTTCACACCCTCTAGTGGCTAAAGGGCAACCTGACATCCTGAAGGAGGGAGGAGAGTCCCCTGGGCCTATAAAGTGAGCCTGTTACACTAAACATCGTCCTCTGGGAAGGCAATCCAGCAGCAAGTATCACACGCCATAAACACAAGCCTGCCCTTTAACCCAGTAATGCCACTTCTGGGGCTCCATTCCAAGGTGATAACCCAAAATAGGGAGAAAGTCTGTTATACAATGATGTATTATACATAAATAATGCCTCATTATTTATAATATATATAAAATTAGTAAATATCCTAAATGGCCAAAAAATAAGGAAATGGCTAAGCAAATTATAGCCCATCCATACAATTGAGGCAGTACTGTGAAGTCACTTAAAATGATGGGAAGAGGTATGGTAAAATAGCAGGAATATGAACACTGAAATCAGAGGGACCGATATAGTCTCCATCAGTCCAGTTATTGTTAACAAGCTGCCTAAGCTCCCTGAGCCTCAGTTTCTTAATCTGTAAAGTGGAGCTAATGACAACCACCTTGCAAACTGGATGGAAGAGATGAGGGGCTGTGTATGGAGCGCCTGACACCATGTCTGGCCCACAGCAGGATATGCAATCAATGGAGTTGGTATTGTTATTATTAGTTGTACTGAGGTTTGATATTATATTACAACAGGGGAAATACATCTGAAACCATGGTAAGAAAAAAAGCAGGATGCAACATTGTGTACTCACTATAATTGCATTTATGCAAAAAAAAAAAAGGAAGAAACATGCATAGGGAGAAAAATTCTGAAAGATATACATCATATAAATGTTGACGATGTCTCGCCCCCTTTCTTTTCTCGGCAAATAGTTCTTGAGTAGGGTGTGCTCAGGACTGAGATTGCATTGGAGATCTAAAGATTAAAGAAAGCACCCTAAGGAGCTCACAGTCCACTGGGCGAGACAGTTAAGTCAACAGGCTACACAGACAGAGGAGGAAAGGTGGCAGGGCAGGGGGCGGGGCGAGGAGGACTCAGGAGGGGTTACATGGGAGGCATTGTACCTGAGCTGGCTCTTGAAGACTAGTCTACTTTTTCCTCAACCTTCTAAGAGCAGTGATGACTTACTTGGTGGAATTTAATCTCATGACACTCACCCCAATTCACTCTAAGAGAGGCATTCAAAGGTGGTTGAGGAAGGCAGTTGAGAGGAGGACAATGGAGACAAAGTGCACTGGCTTTTCCTGCATCCACACCCCGTTGAATCCTGCAGAACCCTCAGTCCTTCCTCTACAGGGAAGTGCCCAGCCTAGAAGAGGCATAGACAGTGACGTGTCAAGTCAGCACCACATGAGTGACTTGAGGCTATTTCTTTTCTTTCACTATATTAGCTACTTAGAATTTTCCAGAAAGAATCCCAAGTGGCAGGCCAACTTGTACATATTTAGCAAGGTCATACTCCCCTGGCTATGCTAGCAATAGGAGAGCCCTGCAAGCCTCTTTGTACCCTAAATGAACAGATACAGCTAGTGTACACAAGGTCTCCAGCCTGGAATACATGGAGGTCATGGAGCCAGAACACTCTCCCTGGCTCTTGCTCATGAGGGAGGCCATTGAAACTGCAGCATGGCCCAGCCGGCGTGGCTCAGTGGTTGAACATCGACCTATGAACCAGAAGGTCATGGTTCAATTTCCGGGCAGGGCTTAATCCCCAGTGGAGGGGCAGGGGCGGGGGTGGGGGAAGCCAGGGAGTGCAGGAGGCAGCTGATCAATGATTCTCTCTCATCACTGATGTTTCTATCTCTCTCCCTCTCCCTTCCTCTCTGAAATCAATAAAAATATATTTTTTTTAGTAACCTTGCAGCCTCAACCAATTCCCCTCGAGAGGTTAGGGTTATAGAGGTCTCATGAATTCCCTAGTTTTCTTCTATTTTCATTTGATCTGTAGGTTTCCAGGTCATAAGGGTAGGACCTGAACAATTTGGGGTGCTTGAAGAATCCAGATGTCATCGTAACTGCCAGTCTCATTCCCTGGTGAGCTCTTTCTCCCCAAATCCTTTCTGTCCACTCAGAGAAGCAGCTCTCTGTTCCAGTTACTATTGCTACATTAAGTAAGCTTATTGGTATAAAAAAATTCAATCATTTTATTATACCCATGGGTTCTCTTAGCCAGAAATTTTAAATGGGCACAGTGGAGTGCCTGATTCTACCCCATGATGTCTAGGGCCTCAGCTGAGAAAATTTATGCTGGAGCTGACTTAATGGCTAGGGGCTGGAATCATTCTAAAGCTCACTCACTCAGATGTCTAATATTAAGGCAGTCTATAGGCTGGGATCTCAGCAACAACTGTCAGCAGAAACATCTACATGTAGTCTCTGCATGTGGCTGCTTGGGCTTCCTCACATCATGGTGGCTGGGTTCCAAGAGTGAGCCTTCCAAAAGAACCAAGTCTTGCCCGGCAGATGTTGCTCAGTGGTTGAATGTCAACCTATGAACCAGGAGGTCATGATTCCATTCCCAGTCAGGGCACATGGCTGGGATATGGGCTCAATCCCACATGCAGGAGGCAGCTAATCAATGATTCTCTCTCATCATTGATGTTTATATCTCTCCTTCTCCCTTCCTCTCTGAAATCAATAACATATATCTATACTAATAAAAGGGTAATATGCTAATTAGGGCAGACATCTTCTGGATGTCCATCCAGACCAAGCCACAGTGGCTGCGAGGCCGGGGACTCAGGCAGCCATGAGCCCAGCGGCTGTGAGGCCTAGGGCTCAGGCCTCACAGCCACCATGGCCAGCAGTGGCAGCAGCAGCGGGGTGATGGGGGCGGCGCCTTCCCCTGATCAGCCTGGTTGCCTCCCTGTGGGGAGCAGGCCGAAGCCATCAGTAGGACATCCCCTGAGTGCTCCCAGACTGTGAGAGGGGCAGGTCTGGCGAGGGCCCCCCTCCTCCCTCCCCCCCCCCCGCCCCCAAGTGCACAAATTTTCATGTTCCAGGCCTCTAAAATATATATATATATATATATATATATATATATATATATATATATATATATAAAAGCTAATATGCAAATCTACTGAACAGCAGAACAACTGGTCGCTATGATGCACACTGACTACCAGGGGGCAGACGCTCAATGCAGGAGCTGCCCCCTGGTGGTCAGCGCACTCCCACAGGGGGAGCACCACTCAGCCAGAAGCCGGGCTTACAGCTGGCAGCACAGCGGCTGTGGCAGGAGCCTCTCCTGCCTGGCAGCAGTGCCAAGGATGTCTGACTGTGCAGGCTGGGCTGAGGGACCCCCTATCCAAGTGCATGAATTTTGTTCACTGGTCCTCTAGTGCATATATATAAAGAACCAAGCCTTGAAAACCACATACCATTATTTCTGCTATAGTCACAACCCTCCCAGATTCAAGGGGAGAGTACATAAACAGTGCCTCTTGATGGGAGAAGTGTCAGTCACATTACAAGACAAGCATGGGAGATGGGAGATGCAACCATTTTGGGAAAATTCAGTTTGCCACACTCTCCCTTTCCACTGGAATCAATAAGATGTGCCTTTTTAACCCAGTTACATTTTATGCCGAGTCACAAGACATAGCTATCTTGCAGCTCCTGCTATCATGAGAAGTGAACCAGAAGACTAACTTGTTCCGAGGGAATCAAGCCAGATGCATGAGTACCATTAACATTCCCTGAACTGTTTCCGAGAGTCATCTGCACATCCAGTTAGGACATCCTGTCCGACCAGACTGCTCTCCTTCTCCACATCTAGTATAATGTTTTAGGAGAACAAGGTGACCTTTTTTTTATTACTAGCCAAGATGTCTTTGTCCAAAGACTAATTGTGAGGCCAAAACATTTAGTCACATAACCTTTCTCATCAGAAATATATATATATATATATATATATATATATATATATATATATATATATATATATATATATATATATATCAGGTGTATATGAGTTGACTGAAGCTTAAACCTATACAATAGGAGTTAAATGAGAAGAAGAAAAAAATCTCTGAGGATGTGGTGACATAAAACCCTAAAGATGGCTTTGGTATATATCACTCTGGAATTCCAAGGAATTGTTTGACACACACAAGTAGGCCCGATTTTAAGAAAACTCAGTTGGCAATCATCTAAAGTCTACAACAAATTTTAAAAATGCAGAAGTACACTTTCTATCAAAGATGATACTTTTATTATATTAAAGGAACTTCTTTGATGGATTTATGTGTTGGTTTATTGGCAGCAACTAAGAGGCAAAAAAAGAAAAAGATATATAAAACTAAGGATTGGGCCCACAGGCAATCAGAGACCACTCACAAATCAAAACAAATGTCTGAAGCTGGAACATCCAGAACTATGGAAGCAGAATTTGCTTACCAACAGGCACAGAGACTTTAAATGAAAAACCAGAAATCCATTCATTGTGCAAAAACAAGTATTTCTATAACAAGAACTTGAGGCTGTGTTCCAGGCTTCAGGAGTAACATAAACACAATGAAACAAAGATGACATGTTTGTAGGATGTGGAGGAGAAGAGAGTGTGTGTGTCGAAGCAGAATAAAATAAAATTGACCAGGTAGGGTGGGGCCATTTAGCAGCTTTGAAAGCTAAGCTGAGGCGTTTGAACTTGAATTGTTAGACAACAGAGAACTTCTAAGGGTTTTTCCTCCAAGAGTGGCATGATCAGGTAGGAGATTTAAGGCGATTTATCTGGAATAGGTGTCTGAGGATGGAGACAGGGACAGCAGCTAGGGGTTGTCATAGCCATGAACCTGTGAGGGAAGGAGGGCCTGAATGAGAGGGAGGCAGGAGGATATGATGGGCTATTTCCATATGAAAGCCATTTCTAAAGGAAAATAGCACATACATGCATCAGGGCCCAGGTTTTAGGGCAAGGCTTCCCATCTTTGGCACAGTGGTGCCTCTAAGCTATTTCTTCGTAAGGATCTCTTCTTGGGTCTGAAGGCCCTCTTCAACTGCCTTTCCAGCTTCTAAAAGTCCATGTTATCAGCTTAGGAAACAGGGTGGGTTAAATCCAAGGTTGTTCAAGGTGTCATCAAAGATTAATGGGGACTAGAAACATTTTTAAGCCAACCTATGGGCCCTTAGCCTCCAAAGAGTAGGATCACCTTTCAAACTTGAACTCTAAGGAGGCCAAATTTCAAGGACATACCAAATAATCAAGTCCCCATACTTCTTTGGGGCTGCCTGCAGAGTATGCAATAAATTCTTCTTAAACTCACCAGCATCTTCTTTCAATAATGTAATTAATTTCTTTTTTAAAAATGGCCACAGGTCAAGTCTGATAGAGAATACGATGATCACTCAAGCTGGGTAATGGTTCTTTGGGTTAAAATGAACAAAAACAAACAGAACAGGTGAAACTTTAAAGAAATAAACTGAAGTTAAGTGAGAGTGTTTTCTTATTATCTTTTGAATCCCTGTATAGCTACAGTGATGTACAGAGATTCCTCCATATTATTTATTTGTGCCTGTGGTCACTTTGTCCAGAATCATATTGCCAGTTTATCTTACTTAAAGTCTCCTCAAAAATCTAACTTAGAGGGACAAGGGACAAAAGGGACAAGAAAAAAAATGCAGTTGATCTCCTTGTGTAATTTGTAAACTGGATGAAAAGGAAATTTTCATAGAGAAGTTGCAAAAACGGTTTTGAGTAAAGGTAGTAGCTCAATTTGACTAACATTAAGTAAAGACTCTCTGCAAAGATATATCATTGTTTTCATCAACAGGACTGAAATGTAGGTAAAAATTAATAGGAGAATCCCTGTCCTCAAGCTCATAACCCATGAGCTACTGAACAGCCTTTTAAATTGACCACTTTTAAACAGATAATGCTTCCTTAACTGCCTGATTCATACTTTTCATTTTCTGCCCCTGTTAAATTCTCATTAAATAGCCATGTGCTCTTCCACCTTTCCCAGATTCCCTTGCAGTTCGATTGGAACCACATGACTAGTTCTGACTAATGAGATGTGGAGATTCGCACGACTCACAGTGGGATGTAAGGGAGGCGTGTGAGATAAATCTTGATTTAAGCACTGAATTTGGGCCTTTATTTGTTACCACAACTGAGCTTTCTTGCCTAAAATTTTGAAAGAGCTGCACAGTCACAGAGGATGGTAATGTTTGATGTGAGTATAGTAGAAAGATCGGGGACTTAAGAGTGGGTGAAGTCAGTGACAGGCTTAGAGGCAGCTCATCAAAGTCATTTGCAGCCTACAAATCTCAGAAGATGTCAATCCTCTTCCTATTGTGAGAACAAACTTACTGCTCCTGGAGGCAGGGACAGAAACTCTATGGCCTCCCTTGGAGACTCCCACAGGCTGACCACAGACTGACCACAGACAGCAAGAATTTTCTTACCACCAAAGGTGTGTAGCCTTTTTTCCTATCTGCTCGGTCATGTCCAAAGAGTACTGCCAAGAAAACAGATTATGCTATTTCTTCCTTTAAAAAACAGATGTAAGCAATGGGTAAATAAACTGTGGTACATCAAAACAAAGGATTATGCAGCACTAAAAAGAACTGAATGATCAAACCATGAAAAGACCTGGAGGAACCTTATATGCATAGTGCTAAGTGAAAGAAGCTCGTCTGAGAAGGCGCCATACCCTAGGATTCCAAGTGCTGGGAAAGGCAAGATCATAAAAAGATCATAAAAAGATCAGGTCACCAGTGGTGGGGTGTGGTTGGGAAGAGATGGGCAATAAAATTACCCTGTGTGATATCATGATGGAAACGTATCATTATACATTTGTCCAAACCCATAGAATGTTCAACAACAAGAGTGAACCCTAAGGTAAAGTGTGGATGTTAGGTGATGATGATGTGTCAATATAGGTTCATCATCCTAACAAATGCACCACCATCACCATGGTGGGCAATGTTGATACTGAGGGAGGCTATGCATGTGGTGGGGGGAGAGCAGAGAGTATATGGGAAATTTCTGTGCCTTCTCAGTTTTGTTGTAAACCTGAAACTGTTGTAAAAATATAGTCTTTATGTTTTTAAAGGTATTAGGTTAATTTACCTCCTTGATAAATGTGTGTGTGTGTGTGTGTGTGTATCCTATATAATAAAAGCATAGTATGCAAATTGTTTCCTCAACCGGGACTTATCTGGGAGTTTGACCAGGGGGCAGGGCTGGCCAGGCAAAGGGAGGGAGGCCCCAGCCAGCAGCTGGCAGCTGCTAGGGACCCTACCAGTGCACAAATTTCATGCACTGGGCCCCTAGTATATAGAATATAGAAAATATATATATAATCAAACCAAAGAGTCAAAGAGAAAATCCCTTGCTATCCCCTTTCCACTGCTCATGCTTTACTTACCCAGAGTAACCACACTGGACCATCTTTTTGTAGCCTCCCAGGCTGTTCCATGCATTTATATACATATAAAGGAACGTAGTTTTGCTTTGGGTCTTTGGTCTAGTTTGGATCTTAAAGCACCAACAGGCCAAATAGCAGACATTGTTCTGCCCTGGGTTTGTTGTTGTTGCAGGGGGAGGCAGGGGAGGGGGGTGTTGTGGGGAGGGAGGTACTTTTCTTTTTTGACTTTTCATTTCTCACTTTTGACACTTTTCAACACATGTTTGGCCAACTTCATGCCTTTTCATTGCTACATAGTTCTCTATGGAATGAAGTTCCATAATTTATCTAATCATCTCCCTATTGATGGATGCATAGAGTATTTTGCAGCTGCAATAAACATGCTTGAAATGCCTCTTGGTGCACAGGGCCAGCGCTTCTCTAGGGTGGACACTAGGAAGGGGACTATCTGGGTCAAAGGGTATGCATATTTTTAATTTTAACAGACACTTATTCACACCAATATTACATACGTGTCTCTCCTTTCTGCACTTTTTTTTTCCTGATGTGTGTTGCAACTTATGGATCGCAGCATCGTATGTTAACAAATATGTGATATTTTCTTATTATGAGGTTGCCTCATGCAATTGCCTGATCACAGAAAAGGGTGACCATCTAGTCCCGCCAGCAGATTTCACCATTGTGCACCATAGCTCATGGGCCCTGGGCCCACCCAGACAGACCTTTTTCCATATTGGCCGAGGAACTTTGCTTTTAGTGAACAGTGGCCGCTACCTCTGCACTACATTTTTTTGTTGTTGTTGATCCTCACCCAAGGATTTTTCTTCATTGATTTTTAGAGAGATTGGGAGGGAGGGAGGGGGTGGGGAGAGAGAGAGAGAGATGTAAGACAGATTGCCTCCCATACAAACCTTGACCGAGTCAGGGATGGGACCTGCAACTCAGGTACGTGCCCTTGACCAGGAATCAAACCCAAGACCCTTTGGTGCCTGGGCCAAAGCTCTAACCATTGAACACACCAGCCAGGGCTGCACTGCATATTTGAGTCATAATGCCCAGGCCATATCACCCAGAAGTTTTGGAGTGAAAAGGCAGTGTACAGAACTGGGGGTGGAGAAGGAGGCATTTGCCTCAGAGGTGCCAAACACTCAGCCATCTAGAGGAATAAGATTGAATTTGATATTTTTAAAAATCAAAATGAATGCAAAGAACCCATGATGAACAGAATATCAAAATTTCAGATAGACATGGGATCAGGATTACTGATGTCTCCATTTGCCTCGGGCTTCAGTGCGTTTCAGAACAGCCCAGGGCAGTAGTTGCTTTTTGTTATTTTGAGCAGGTCTGAGAGACTCTTAGACACACATGCACACATACCCTTAAAAGCCCTGCTGTGTGACTCTGGAAAAATTGCTGAACTTCTCTGAGCTGTCAAGGATTGAAGGAAATAAAATGTGTAACATAGTGGATTTTCGATATGCATCTACCACCACCTAGACTAGTACTAGTCTAGTGCTCCTGTTAGACACCAAGGCAACATGACTGGTTGCTGGTTCCACTTTTATCCTTGAGCCTGGTTTTGTCTCTTACCTTTTTCCTGGTGACCAAGTGACTTCTGTATAGACTCAAGACTGCTAATAGGAGGGAACGAACATTTATTGGGCACTTATTTTGAACTATGTCCTGGGCTGGGCACTTCCATGCACTATTTCTGCACAATAATCCTTTGAGATGCACTGATGAGAAACCAAAGCTCAGAGAGGTTCGGTGACTTGCCCAAGGTCACAGAGCAAGCTGGTGGCTGAACTGGGCTTTGGACCGGGGTGTCTTCATATACAAATATATGGTCCACTGTTTGCATCCCTCTGGGCAGTATCAGTAGGAAAAAGGAATGAGCCTGCTAGTCCTGAATACAAATCCAAGGGCAAAATCTCCCTAACATTCCCTACCTGACTATCTTATAAACTAAAAACAGCAAGTTTGGTTCCTGACTTAGCCCAGAGCTATTGCCTGAAGGGATTTTTGTTCTGCCTGAGCCCCCCCCCCCCCGATTCCCTCTCCTGAAGGCAGACCCCTGCCCTCCCTCTCTCCATCACCCCCCACGCTCCCAGCTCCCCACACGGCTCACCCCCACCTGGATGGCATCCCCTTAGCCTTCCTGCCATCAAGGGAGGACAACAAAACAACACCATTTTGTCCACCTTCACCCTGGCCTGCTTCTGGATCGGTCACCCCTTGCTCTGGGCTTTTCTGCCCAGGCTCTGGGCTGGTATGCACACAAAAGAAGGCTGGGCTGGGGCTGGGGCTGGGGCTGGGGCTGGGGCTGGGGCTGGGGTTGGGTCGGTGGGCTGTGCAAAATGAGGGTTTTCAGAAGCGCTCTTGGCTCCTGCGCTCAGAGCTTTTGGACTCCTCCAGGGGCTGCGCAGCCACAGTCGGCTCTGTGGGTCCAGGGGGTGAAGACCTCCTGACCACGCCCGGCCAGGCCCTGGTGACCAGTCAGCTCCTGGGGAGGTGGGGGCGGGGAGGGTGGAGCTCTCTTCCCAGAGGGTCACACCATTGTCAGATTCCTTTCCTGGACTCGGCTCCTGCCTTCCCGGTCCTTCTTCCCAGCTTAACTTCCCTGAACGAACGGTGTCCATCATCGCTGGGAGAATCGCGGCTCGCTGCCTCCATGAATTCACAAATCACCTTCCTGTCTTCGCTTGGCAGGGGCAGGGGGTGTTGGGAGGGGCGGGAATCAATAACCCCATTTTCTGTCACCCACCCCCTCTCACTCCCGTCACCACCCAGGGCCAGCAGCCTTAGCGGGCTAAGCTCACACAAAATGTCATTTGTCCAACCTGCCAGAAGACCTCAGCATTGATATGCCCTCTAGTGGACTCTTAAAAACAACAAAGCACACGAGCACAGTCACACCCGCACCGAACAATGATGGATTAACTCGGCTGCGGCCACAGGACTCCGTGCCAAGGAGATGCCATCCAGCGAAGCCAGTCACCCAGCCAAGCATGGCTCTGGTCCTGACCGGTGCCCTGGCTGTTTGGAGCCAATCGTTGCCATGAACGGGGAGCACTTCCCCAGGAACCGATTGCATTGGCCCAAGCTGGAAGGGGGCCCCTCCCCACCCCATGCCCCAAGCCTTCTCTGGAGAATTCAGCTCCGGCCTCTCCGCTCATCGCCACCTCTCCCGGCCACCGCCAGCCCTTCTCCCAGTAGAAATGGCACCTTGTGCTCAGTCCTCTTCCCTTACCCCCGGTGTCACCTGGTACAGCTTCTGGTAGAGTTCCTGTGCCTGTGGGTGAGCATCCTCTTATCCTCTGTCTCAGCGTCTCTCACCCTCAGCACCTCTGACATTTAGGTCCAGATAATCCTCTGTTGTGGGGAGTCTGTCCTGCATTGTAGGATATTTAGCAGCATCCCTGGTCTCTACTCATCAGATGCCAGTAGCACCCCTCCTATTGTGACAATCAAAAATGTCTCAGACATCACTAAATGTCCCCAGAAAGTGTTTGTGGGGGGGACAGTAAAATCGCCTCTGGTTAGGACCTGTTGGTCTAGCTCAGTGATGGCGAACCTATGACATGCGTGTCAGAGGTGACACGCGAACTCGTTTTTTTGGTTGATTTTTCTTTGTTAAATGGCATTTAAATATATAAAATAAATATCAAAAATATAAGTGTTTGTTTTACTATGGTTGCAAATATCAAAAAATTTCTATATGTGACACGGCACCAGAGCTAAGTTAGGGGTTTTCAAAATGCTGACACGCCGAGCTCAAAAGGTTTGCCATCACTGGTCTAGCTAGAGCTTTTCCTGGATCTGGGGTAGGAAGTGAGGGTGCAGGAAGCCCTTCTCCTCGCCGTCCCCCACCACCCGACCCACGCCCCCCCCCCTCCTCCCCGTGAGACCAGGAACCAGTCACTTAGTCTCTGGGGTAGAAAGTCTTTTAGGCTTTCACATGTCCTATGAAGGTGTCCCCTCCCCAGACAGGATCAGTCCCACAGGCCTCTCATTCCACCGGCCTGGCAAGACAGGGCAAGGTGGGTGGGGTGGGAGGCTGAGGATGGGAAAGGGGGCAGGGCAGAAAAAGGGGGGCTGGAAAGGGAGGGGCAGCAAGGGGAGTTCCATGCACTATATCACTCTGCTGCACCTGTCTTCTGTTTCTTTTCTTCTTTTTTTATTATTTTGTTTTGTTTGTCTGTTTGTTTTGTTAACCCTCACCGAGGATATTTTTCCATGGATTTTCAGGGAGAGTGGAAGATAGAAGGAAAAGACAGAGAGAAACATCGATGTGAGAGAAACACATCCATTGGTTGCCTCCTGCACAAGCCCCGACCAGGGCCCAGGCCAGGGAGGGGCCTCCCTGCAACCAAGGGATGTGCCCTTGACCGGAATCGAACCCGGAACCCTTTGGTCTGCAGGCCAACGCTCTGTCCACTGAGCCAAACTGGCTAGGGCCCTGTCTTCTATTTCACTTTATCCTTCCAGGGTCCGATAGGAAATACCAACAACCACGTGGGGACCTTAATATACACAGGCCTGCTGCTAAGCACTTTGCGTAGATTACCCCTGAGGGAGCACGCGGACCCTCATTTTCCAGAAGAGGAAAGCAAGGCTTGCGAAGGGCAGCCACCTGCCCGAGGAGCCAGCGCCAAGGCCCCACTTGCCCCGCGACTTCCCGCCATGTGTCGCCAGAAGATGAAATGTACTGAGGGCGGGTTGCCGCAGGTGTGAAATCAGGTAAATCCTTGGCCTGATTTCAGATTTGGCTGCAGCGCTGACCCAACTGGGGCACTGAGCAGACGTGGCCTAGATTATTTCCCGGTCACTCAGTTACTTGGTAAGTGATTTGTGGCTGTTTCTTCCACGCAGATCCCGTCAGCCTGGGAGCCTGTCACACCCTGCAGGGCGCGACTCCCCCTGTACCTGGCATGTCTCCAGAGCGCCCAGCTCCTGGCTCCTCCATGGAGCCTGGCAGGCTGGCCTGAAGGCCAAGGGGACTGCCTCCTCGGGCAGGGCCCAGCTGGCAGCAAGGGGTGCGGAGCCCAGTGCCGAGCCAGGCATCCTGGGGCCTGGAGTGGCCTTGGCAAAGTCATTCCCCTCTCTGGATTTCAGCGGTGCCATCACCCAACAGAAGCCAGGCCCTGCCCTCTGAACTGCCCCGAGAGGTGCAGAGTCAATGGTTACGCTCCCTGAGCCACTTAGAGCTCCTGAGAGGCCTGGCCAGCGAAGGAGGCCAGGGTCACCACTCCCAGCGGCTGCTCTCCAAGGTGGCTTTGCACGTTGACCTTCCTCTTGCTGCAATCTTGCCCACAAGCAGGTGGGAGCAGGAAACGGCTCTGAGCAGGCCCAAGAGGGAAGGTTCTGCATCTGTCCAGCTCACCTACCCTGCATTTGAGAACCCACACATGAGACGTGATTGATTGCCCAGCTTGGCTCCAATGAAAACACATGGATTTCCAAAGAAGAGGAGGGAGATGCAATTGTGAGGTTTCTAACCGTCTAACCTCTGTCTCGGCTTCCCACCCACAGCTCAACCAGGAAGGTGAGCATGGAGATGGGGAGAAGACCACGGGAGAGAAGAAAGGTGGGGGGAATGGGGAATACTGAAGTTAAGGGTCTGTGTAAGCAGAGGGGTGTAAGTGCTGGGATTAGGGGGGACGGTGGTGACTCACTCTTGTCTCCTGTGCGCACTTGGACAACCAGGGCATCCGTACTGGTGAGCAGGGCCTGGGTCAGGCCCAGTGTAAAGGCTACGAGAAATCAGGTTCCCTTTGCAGAGATGTGGGTTCAGTCTCTTCAGCTAGACACAAAGACCCCAGCACTGGACCTTCTGCATCCCTCCCACAATACCACCACCCTCGATGGCCCCCACCGCGGGCACCTCCTGCCATGTCTGATGCCTGGCCAGGCTGTGGAGTTGAGGGTTAGGAACATGGGCACTAGAGTTGCAGTCACCACAATGTGAATCTAGGCTCCCGCACCTCATAGATCTATGTGGTCTACCATGCATGACCTTGGACATGTTATTTAACTGCCCTCAGTCTCCTCTGTAAAATCCTACATCTCATGGAAGCTGCATGGAGAATTTGATGAGGTGCACATAAAATGTAGGGTAGCCAGCACAGGGCTAAGATGTGTTGTCGTCCCTGCCAGATAGACACCCCTTCTTGCAGATCCATCCAGACTAGATCGAGGCAGGGGAGACAGCTGAGTAAAGAGGTGGGGGAGGGGGCTAAGGGGCCAGCGAAGCCCCAACATCACAGTGTAACGTCGAATACTGTAAGAGATGATGCAGGATTGATCAAAAGTAGGTGAGCTTCGCCACTCTTTTGATGCCGTGCTGGTTAAAATCACAAAGCTCCACTCAGGAAAGCATATGAAAATAATGGAAAACTGTGGGATAATAAATGCCCTCCCACAGCAAGAGCTGTCACTCGCGGGGCCAGATCTTCTCGGGGAGCCGTCCCAACCCCTGACTGTTTCTTTCCTTCCTTCTTGACCTACATCCTGGCAGGACCTAGGTCTGTTTGACTAAGCCCTGAGCTCTGGGAAATGGGAAGGTGATTCCTAGTGTCCTAACCCTGCCAAGTGTCCTAACCCAAAGCCAGTATCCTAACACAGCCAAGGGAGCAAACACACAGCTCCCCTCCCCCCAGCTCCCAGCTCCCACCTCCCACAAGCAGAGGCCTCACCTGGTTCTGGGGGACAGAGGGACTTGCCAACAAAGGAATCAGGCAGTGGCAAAAAAAAAAAAAAAAGAATTTAAGCAAACACTGAAGTACACACACACACACACACACACACACAGAGCACAGCGCCGTACCACCTGGCTTTCTGTCCCAGAGCCCCCGCCATCTGGACAGTGGGGAGAGAGTGTCCAGGAAAGGCTATCGCTGTCTGGGAGATTCTAAGAACCACTCTGTAAGGTGATCCTGGGGCTCAGCTTTTGGTGGCAGGAGAGGAGCCATTTGAAGATAAAGCAACATGATGGGAGACAGGGGCTGCTGATCAATGCCATTTGGACAGCCTGTCCCAGCCCCTACTGCCTGCACCGGCTCTGGGAGTGGTCCACGTGAGCAAGACATCACCCTGCTCCAGAAACTCCCACTCCTGCGAGAAACACCGGGAGTTCAATTCCAATGTTCTCTGCAAATAATAAGTGTGTGTGGGGGGGGTGCGGGCGGGTAGGGGAAGCACAGTGATTTTCAGGGACTGGGAGATCCAACAATCCCTCCCAGCCCTGATCTGTGTATGACTAATGTCTTGGTCCACATGCTCAAGGTTACATACGAGAACACAGCTCGTATTCATTTGTTTTGATTTATTTTGTGTGTGTTTTCCAATTACTAGCTCAAGCACCCCATGCCTGAACAACAGGGATCTTGGCTCTCTTTCTGCAGCCCCAGCCCCATTTGTCCGGGTGCCCTGGGAATCAGAAGGCCCAGAAGGCCCAGTCCCCGTCTACGTGAGCAAACAGAAGAGCCCTGGAATTTGGCCAGTGCACTGTCGCTGTCAGTTTCCTTTGTACCCTAGCGGGATTGTTGAGGATGGGTCCATGGTTAGCAGGATGTCCTTGCTGATCCAGGTCCCTGCCCACACCACTGTCATGTCCAGGGTGACCTCCAAAATAATTCTTTGCAGGTCATACTCCCTCTCCAGCCTGCAGAGCCGACCACTGTGTTGGGAATGCAGGGCCAGAGGTGCCTTCAGCAGTGCCAACCACAAGCTTTGGTGGACCAGACCTCCCTGGGAATCCCGAAACCATGTGGTGACTCAGGGCCCCAGGAAAGACTCCCTATTTCCTAAAAGAGTCTTATTTGCAGGGAGCTGGCCACCTCTTTGGCCATCGGAACTTGGTTGGGAGCACTTTACTTTGCACTTAGGGGGATAAGGATGGCATCACTGTTTTCCCTCTCAGAAGGCCATGGACTTCTTAGGGAATGGATCTCTCTTCTCCCAGCAATCAGATCTGCATGCAAAGAAATTCCAGGTCTTATTATGCCCTTGTACGGGAACAATGGGTATCTACTTATTAATATTTGTGTAGATGGGGAGTAGGGACTTTCAAGTGCCTGTTCCCTAAGTAGTGATGGGCTGAGCCAAGGTGATCTACAGAACCTAGTAGTAGATTTAGGACAGGCTGGCCTCACTGGTTAGTACCCTCACCTCTACCTTAACAGGATTGTGCAACAGGGATATATAACACCATGGCTTGTGATGCCCTTAATCCTGTAAACTGTCCCCCTATAATTAACCCTGCATTTACCCAAGCCTCGTTTCTCCAGATGAGTCTTTAAAACCAGTTCAAATGCCACCCCCATTATCCTGGAAGAGGTAGTCTAGACCAGTGGTTGGCAAACTCATTAGTCAACAGAGCCAAATATCAACAATGATTGAAATTTCTTTTGAGAGCCAAATTTTTTAAACTTAAACTATATAGGTAGGTACATTGTTATTAACTTAATTAGGGTACTCCTAAGCTGGCCTTTGCTAAGAACGTCCTCAATCTGATTTAGGTACGTTCACTGAGGTCGACCCCTTCCAACTCTCCTATCCACACTTGTCTTGTATACTTGTTTCGTCTATCTCCTTTCGTTCATCCTCCCTATATGTCCAAACCATCTCAACATACCTTTCTCAATCCTCGACACTACATCTTCTTTCACTCCACAACGTTCCCTAAAATTAACTTAATAAACTTTACTTAAAGTTTTAAGTCAACTTCGCACTGTACGTGCGCGCCTGCACGTGGTACTTTGTGGAAGAGCCACACTCAAGGGGCCAAAGAGCCGCATGTGGCTCGCGAGCCATGGTTTGCCGACCGCTGGTCTAGACCCAACACAAACTGCCTCAGGGTGGTTTGTATGCACTTACTAGGGTGGCCATAACAACGTGCCTTAAACAACAGAAATCTGTTTCCTCACAGTTCTGGAGGCTGGAAGTCTGAGACCAAGATGACAGTAGGATGGGTTTCCTCAGAGGCCTCTCTCCTTAGCTTATAGACGGCCATCTTTCCCCTGTATCTTCACATAGGCTTCCTTCTGTGTGGGTCTGTGTCCTAATCTCCTCTTTTTATAAGGATATCAGTCGTGTTGGACTAGGATCCACCCATATGACCTCGTTTTACCTAAATTACTGGAATGAAAATCCAGGAGGGCGGGGACTTATGTCTGGTACATGACAGGGGCTCAATAACTATTATTTCATGAATGAATGAATGAATGAATGAATGAATGAATTCATCTCTTGGGAGCCTATCGGCTTATACCTTGTAGTGTGATGGTCATTTCTGGGCATAACTCACCTCCACCATCTGGAAGATGCTTTTATGTGGGCTCTTGTCTGTTGTTTCTAGGTAGACAGTCCTCACAGCCCTCTGACTGGGCCTTGGCCAGGTGAACTAGGAGAAGGTGAGAACGTAGGCTCCACTTGGCTCCTTTGCTAGTTACTAGCCAACTGCCTCTGAGCCTTCCAGTCAGTCCCTATAAGCCTCAGCTCCCCTTCTGTGAAACTGACACAGCCCCCAGTCACAGGGCCCTTCAGAGGTCTGGCTGAGATGGTTATGTGAGTGTCTTTTGTAAACTCTGAAGTGCTATACAAATGTTAGCGGTCGTTCTCCGGTGTTTTGTAGCTGTGCTTTTTCTAGTTACTGTAAATTACCCCCAAAACTTAGTGTATCAAACCAATAATGAAATTATTTTGCTCTTGAGCCTGCAATCAATCAGGACTCGGCAGGGGTAGCTCATCTCTGCTCCACGCAGTGTTCATGGGGCGGCTCCAAAGCTGGCTCACTCCGGGGTCCACAGAGCCTCGCTCACTCACAGCTGAGATCTCAGTGGCTGTCAGCCACACCACCCCCACGTGGCTTCCCCATTGGGTCTGTGCTTCTTACAACAAGGTGACTGGATTCTAATATGGAACATCCTGGAGAGAGCCATGCGAGGCCATATTGCCTTTTAAGACCCAACCTTGTGGCATCCCTTCCTCAGTATTCTATTAACTAAGCACTGGCAAAGGCTCATGGGTAGGGGAAACAGACTCTGCCTTTTGAGGGGAAGTGCAATGTTCTGGAAGAATATGTGGGCCTGGAAACACGGCTGTGGCCATTTTTGATACATCATCCTCGATACATTTTTTGAATGAATGAACCTTTCCTTAGTGCCTTTCAGCATTACTCAAGCTTCCCATGGCTCAGCCTCAGGCTGTAGATCTTTCCTAACTTGCTGCCTCAATTAAAATTTATGCACCCTCATCTCAATCTACCGTAGCCGTGTTTTGCAAAAGAAGGGTGGGGATAATAGATTAATAGATAAACTAATTCCTGGCACTGGCTTAGCTAGGGAGCTCCTCTTAGGTTGTAAAAGGCGACCCCTCTTGTATAGCTAACATATCCAGAAGGTCCACCCCTGGGAACCTTAAAGTGAGGAGTGGACCAGATCTGGGACGGGGAGCAGGTGGTGGTGTGGGTGATTGGCAAGCCTTTCTCAGGCTCCAGCCCAGTCAGCCACCTGGCCTTTGCAGAGATGAAATCCTTTCCACCCACACCATCCACTCCTTCCCCCTGCACTTTGTCCCCTGCCACTTCCCTCTGCTTGACATTTGGTGACGGGGAAGCCCCCAGGCTTAGAAGGGTAACCCTCTGGCCTGAATTAATTATGAGCCTGGCATCATTAGTCCACCATGGTTCCAGAGACTGGTAAGGGGGACCTGGGCCAAGGTGAGGAGTCCCCAAAGGCCGCTTAGAGATCAAGTGTTCAATAAGCAAACCAGGCCTCTGCAGGAACCACCAGAGAACATTAACCCTCTGGTCCCAAAACATGTTGTTTTCCGCGTGTCCCTCTGATTCACCGCATTTGTTCTCTGACTCATTAGGTCTGTGTTGTCCTTAATTGTATCCTGCAATGATGATGAAATATCAGCCTCTTTATTTTTTCATAATGTTCCCCCTGGCTAGGCGTGTCCAGCTTATACCAGAGTTCAAGGGGCAGCCACAGGGAGAGCGCCTCTCCTATGTTCTCTCTCTCTCTCTCTCTCTCTCTCTCTCTCTCTCTCTCTCTCTCTCTCTCTCTTCTCCCTCCCCCCCCCCCCACCGTCACTTCTTCAGGATAAAGCCCCTCTCCTTAACCTGACATAGGAAGGGCTCTGAGGTCGCACCTGCTGGGTATCCAGCTTCAACTCTGGCAACCCTCCCTTTTATACCAAGACAGACTGAGCTTCCTTCCATTCCTTAAATGCTCCATGTTCTCTTGCACAGCCACCGTTCACACGCTTCCCTCTACCCACACCATTCTTCCCTTCCTCCTCGACCTGCGGCTCTCAGTCTAGAAGGCATGTTTCAGGGCAGCCTCCCTTGAATCTTAGATGATGCTAGTTAACTATTTATACATTTTCTTTCTTTTTTAATATATTTTTATTTATTTCAGAGAGAAGGGGAGGGAGATAGAGAGAGAGAGAAACATCAGTGATGAGAGAGAATCATTGATTGGCTGCCTCCTGCACACTGGGGATTGAGCCTGAAACCTGGCATATGCCCCGACCAGGATCGAACCCTGACCTCCTGGTTCATAGGTTGATGCTCAACCACTGAGCTCCACCGATCAGCTGGGCTCTGTTGCACATTTTCTTTGCACGCTGCACTTCCCTCATATAACTCTCTGCTGGGGTAACTGTACTTACCTGAGTGGTAGCTGTCTGCCCTCTCCCCGCACTGGAAGCTCAGTGAGGGCAGAGCTCACGTGACTTATTCATCACGGCATGCCCAGGGCACCCTGAGCTCAGCATGAATGAATGAGGCTGGGGCAGAAATGGCACTCCTGAGTGGGGCCAGCTCACTACTGATTCCCTGGTACCTAACCATGTCTGGCACACGGTGGGCATTTAATAAATATTTCTTGGATCAAACGAATGAGTCCAACCTAAGAGGCTCCTGCTACCGATGCCAACAAGCTACTCAGTCTCAGAGAGGCGGGTGGTTTACTCAAAGCCCCAGAGCAAGTGACTATCAGAGCCGCGGTGGAATGCAGTTCTCTTGGATCTTTATGCTACTGTGTGCTTCCTCCGGCCAGCATAGCTGAAAGATGGGCATGAGAAGTGGGTGCTTCCCACCCTTTGGCTGAGTCCGGGCATAAAACAACTCCTCCTCCTCCTTCCTCAGCATGTAACTCAGCAGCTCCTGCATGGGGAAGCCCCCTCTGCCCACTCTACCTCGTTGGCCACCCGCTCTTGGTGTCCCCACCCTTGCTACATGGATCTCTATCACAGCAGCTACCGTGGGACATTGAATCTCTGCTCATCTGCCTTCCCTTTGGGACTTTATGTTCTTGAAGAGCAAGGACTACATGTTTTGGGGGTTTTCTCTTCTCTGCATCTCTACTATTTAATACAGGGCCTGAGTAGGTGCTCAGTCAATGTTTGTAGAATTACTACACACCTTGGAGTATAATTTCTAAGTGCTACAAGAATCACAGGACTCATGGTGCCTTTTAAACTAATCTTTACTTCCAAAATAATCTAATACTTAATTCAGAGAACTTTTGAAGATGCTGTAAAACAGAAAAAAATATTTACTAACATGTATTGAGCATGTATTGCATAGGACGCATCTTGCATGCATTATTTCCTATCAATCCTTTGAGGAGGACATATTATTCGCCCCAGTTGATGAGTGAAGGAACCGAGGCTTGGAAATGAATGTATGTTGCCCAAGCTCATTCAACAACAAGCGGTGATGCTAGGATACGGAGCCAGGTAACCTGACCTTGGAGCTGGTGCTCTCAACTCTGCTAAACCTTATCTATCCTTGAGACATTCTCAATGAGATGCAGCCAAGAAGCAGGGTGGCTTTTTGGATTTGGTTAACAGAGAGGGACCTCTGAGAGTCTTCGGAGAAAGCACACAAGTCCTATCCTAGCAGGACATGTGGGTTTGCAGCACTGGTCTGATTGCTGCCTGTGATATTCAGGACAATTTTGCAAGCAGGCTGCCTCTCCGTGCTCGAACACTGGGTCAGACCTTCCAGGGCTGCTGTTAGGGTTTTCTCAACCTGGACAGGCCCCTTGTTTTGGACGCCACTGTAACTAGTGCATAAGAATTCTTGGATTTACCACATTTTCGCCGAGTAGTCTCCTTATCTGTTCGCCCCACACAGCCCTCATCTCCCTTGACCTCTGAGTGTAAATGCTTTAAGGTCAGGCACTGATTTTAATCATCTTTATGTCCCTAGCACATCACACAGTGCCAGCATAGCAGATGCTCAATAAAATGATCAATGAATTAAGTTACAATTGCTCAGCTAAATCAGAGCCAAAGCAGCAGAATGCACTTTGCTTTGCATGCAAAGAGGCAAGGATTTATTGAATCTGGCACTGTGGGTATAAAAGTGAACCTGGGTATAAAAGTGAACAGAATTATAGGGCACCTGGGTATAAAAGTGAACAGAATTAACAATTTAGTGCAGAGGAGGCATCTAGTTAGACAAGTAAGCAGACAAATATACCACACAGAGCACGGGCATCTAGTCCAATAGAGAGGTAGAAACATGGAGTGAAGCATTTATTTTACCTTTAGGAGTTATTGTGCCTTTGTTGTTTACTAGTCATGGGGCAGGTTACCTAGACTCACCCACTCTCTCCCTCGGTCACCACCCTGGCCAATAGCATCCAATGGCATGTGGGCCACCTGAGGCTGGAGATGAAGCCCCGAAACGCAGCTCATTCTCACCAGAACGAAACAGGCCCAGCTGATGACCAACCTAGGACCTCACACCCAGGAATGTTTGTTTGCAGAATTAACTGGGGCTCAACCCCACCAGCACAGCTGGATAAGGCGCTAGACTAGTGATGTGCCCATGACCCAACTGGTGCGTAAGAATGTGTGGTTCGTGTTTTACACAAAGACACCTGGCAGGAGGGTCAAGCAGGAGGAGAAATTCAACTTGGGTTTGGATTAACAAGCTGAGTGCCTAGCTCAAAGCTGTGTTTGGCCAGAGGAAAGCATCATTGGCCCGGCTACCCTCTGCCTTTATCTCCAGGGGGGCACCCTGCTCTTAAAGATGCTCTATAGACCACAGAGGCCCTGCCCAGGCTCCAGCAAGCCAGCTGGTTGGCTGGGTGGTGGGGTACCAGGAAAGAACACAAAACAGATAAAGGACACCCTCCCGAGTTAGAGAGCTTGGCCGGAGGCCTGGGTGAGGCACCCATGCCAAATGGACCGGCCTTCAGTGTCCAAAACCTGCTTGTTTGGGGGTGAGGTGTCAGCCTCATCTCGGGTCCTTCCCATCACCCCCACATCACCTTGAGCTCCGAAGCATCTAGGGAAAACCTGAACCTGACCCCCTTCCCACCCACACCCCTTCAAACCTCTGGCTACTGTCTCCTTTTTAAAAAATAACCCCCAGGGCGTGTTCCACGTGCTGCGGATATGAGCACCAGTGCAACCCACTCCATCAGCACAGGGCGTCCACATTTCAAAGGGGAGCCGGAGGAGGGCCAGCGATTTCTGGGTGCCATGCAGATCTCTCCCAAGCTCTGATCTATGGATTGTTTTTATTTCCTCCTTTGAACTCTTCCCATCCCACTGACAGAGATACTGAATTAAGCCACAGACAAGTTGGAGACAATGCGGGGGTGGGGGAGGGAGTCTCCCTCCCTCCTTCTATTCCCCTCCTTTCTCCTCCCTGAAATTTGCAGACATCTGCTAGCTGGAGCCCAGCGCTGGACACATAAAGAAGAGCTGGCAGGAGAGTGATGGACAACCCTGGCCCTCGCGAGTGACTGGCGTGAACCTCCAAGGGGAGACCCCGTGCATGACGACGGAGCCCTTTGTTTTACACCCCTCGGCCGAGGTGCCGGGGCCAGGCTGAAGATTTAACCAAATTATAACGAATGATGCTCAGCAGCGCTGCGCCTCTAATTAGAACAAGTCGCACAGACATATTGTCTCCCTGGTTTCCTCTGTTCCATTTCTCGCGCGCTCTTTCTCTGCGCAGAACACATGGGCCCCATTAAACATTCTAGTATTTAATGTGGTTCCCTTCAATTACTTCTCAAGTTTTCGAGTTCCATTTAGAATTGGATTGTACTCTTTGGACTGTGGTTTTGATTTGGGGCATCGTGCATTTCGTAACCGCTCTTTTTCTCCACCTAGTGGAGACGGGGGACACCCGAGCAGGGGGGGTGCAGGAGACAGGCAGCAAAACCTGCACCAACCGGAAGGGGGGGTCCCCAGGACCCCGATTAACCGGAGGCCTGCTTTGTACTTGTCTTGGAGAGGAAACAAGAACTGAGCACAAGGGTAAGCTGGACATTGTTGATTTTATGGCCCTCGGCCCGATCACCGCATCCCCAGCACCATAAAAGGGGGTGAGGACCTTTTAGGTGGATCCTAATTTATACTGAGAGGAAGAGGAAAACAAGCAAACACTTCCTGGGTCCATCCTGGGGTTCGGTCCAGAAAGAGCCGGTATCTGACTTCACTTAAGATGATCAAGGGCCTCAATTTCTGCAAATTCACCGTCTGCAGAAAAGGACTTTCCTCCCACACCAAACCTGGACAGAGGACTCACCGGCTTTACAGAGGCTGGCAACGTACACAGAAATGAAAAGCACAGTTCGAGGACTGCAGTTCCATCTTCCCTGAGCCTTTGCACGTCACATTTTACCTTGAGTGTCTGCATAGAGGCCTTAGATATACACACCCACACCCAAGATAGGGATCTACAGGGAGAAAGGATTCCGGGGGAAGATACCATCGACCACAGAGGCTGGCTGGGCGTGTGTGAAGACAGATGTCTCATCCTGCGTGCGCTCTCAAGAGCAATTTAGAGTTCTCTGGGTTAGGAATACTCCGGGTGAAACCTTTGAATTGAAAGGGCTTTTGAGGTCCCCTGCCCCTAGCCCCACCCTATTATCCCATGCCAGGAAGTCCTCTGATGCATGCCTGCGAGTGGCCACATGGTCTCTGCCGACAAGGACACCCTGGCTTTCCATCAAAGCCTATGGCATCTGAGCATGCTCCAAGGCATGTCACGGAGTCGGGAATCCATCCATGCAACCTCGGGAAAGACATTCAGCTTCTCTCACATCCCACTCATTCAGCGAATATTTACCAGGAAATGTTCTAGGCACTGGGGATAGACATATCCGTATATAATTTTATGATCATCCTATATAATAAAACCCTAATATGCAAATCAACTGAATGGCAGAACAACTGGTCGCTATGACACACACTGACCATCAGGGGGCAGACGCTCAATGCAGGAGCTGCCCCCTGGTGGTCAGTGCGCTCCCACAGGCAGAGCACGGCTCAGCCAGAAGCCAGGCTCATGGCTGGTGAGCACAGAAGCGATGGCGGAAGCCTCTTCTGCCTCCGCAGCAGCACTAAGGACCCGTGGGGAGTGGGCCTAAGCCGGCAGGTGAACATCCCCTGAGGGGTCCTGGACTGTGAGAGTGTACAGGCCAGGCTGAGGGACCCCCTCCTCCAGTGCATGAATGTCATGCACCAGGCCTCTAGTTTCAAATAATTACCTTATCACTGGCACGGAAGCAATGGCTCACCTCACAAATAAGCTCATGTTTTTTAAACTCATACGTGAAGTAATATAGCTGAAATTCTTTCTCTTGATTATAATGATCAGAAAAGTTTTCTTTATATGTATGTACATTAGCTTCCCTTTAGCTTCTACCATTTGGTTTAGTCCTACCTCAGAGACTGGACCAACTTCCTGATCTTGCAAGCGCTCCTCACATCAAACAATGTCTGGGACTTTCTCCATCTTAAACAGCCCATCTCTGAGTACACTTTAATTTGTCAATGCCCTGCTCAAAATCTGGTGCCCAAAACTGAACACGATACCCTAGATGTCACCTGACCAAGTATATAATGAGACCACTCCTCCCCCAGAGTACTGGATTTCTATTAATTCTTCTTTTTCACGTTGTGTTGGATTGTTAGCAATCACATCACACTGTTGGCTTACTCTAAACTGGTGGTCATTTGAAGGCCTCAGATATTTTTCACAAGATTTCCTGCCAAAGCAATCTCTCCCACTCTATGTTTTTGCCATTTGTTGTTTTTTTTTGCACGTAAATGCCAGGCTTTACATTTAGGCCTGCTAAGTTGTATCTTATTGTTTTTGACCCAGCATTCCAACCTGTCAGGATCCCTCTGCGTCCTCATTCTGTCACCTCTAGTATTAACTCTCCCTCCCAGATTTGTGACATCTACACCTTTGATCAGTATGCCTCCTGAGTTTTCATCTAGTGATAAATCAGACATGATCAAGGATGGGGCCCTAAGAACTCAGCAGAAACACTCTCTGAAGGTTGACATCCATTGTCATGAGTTGGAAACGGCCCCTCTAAGAAGTGAGGAAATGGAACACAGGAGCAGGGCTCTCTACACACCCACCCATGGGACTGCCTGACTCTCCCTCTACCTCCTCAGCTGCTTCTGCCTTCTTGTTCCTCCTTCCTGAAACCTGCCTCTTCGTCTGCTTCCACCTCTCTAGGTCTTCCTGATGACCCTTTACATGTCTGCTCCCTTCCTGTGTCCACTTGATCCTCCCAGCTTTACTCGAGGCCTCTGAGCAACAAGCTTAAGGTTTGCTGGCACTTGTCCTGCCCATCCCAAGGGCTGTCTCACCCAGAGTGTCAGACTTTCACTCCCAGCCAAGCTCAGGCCAATGTGTGACTTCTCTCTCCACCACCCTCACTGAGTTTAGCACATGAGCTGTGACATCCATCCAATACTCAACACTCTTTGAATTCAGCTGTTGAGCCAGCTGCAAATACATAAAACCACTGCTTGCATCCAACCCACATTTCACCATCTTAGCCACAAGGAAACCATGAGAGGAACTGTTAACCCTAAGCTGAAATCAAGACCTGCAATGTTTATGGCATACACCTGATTCGCAAACATAGTAACCTTATCAAAAGAGGAAATGAGGTTAGTTTGGAATAACTTGTACTCAATGAAGTCATTTTGCGTTCAACTGACCACTGCATTCCTTCCTAAATGCTCACCCACCATCTGCTTCTTAATCCATTCTGCTTCCCTGTTGTCAAGGATCTACCTCAAATTCACTTGTCTGGAGTTTCCAGTAACGATCTTTTTTTCCCCTTTATGAAAATCAGGGTAATCTCTGCCCAGTTCCTGCTTCTGGCACCACCTTCTATTCCCCACAATTACTTAAAAGTTACTGACAGTGGCTTTCCAATCCCACCGGAAAGTTCTTTCCACACCTCGGGATGTGAGTTATTGGGTCAGATATTTAGATCCATTTGAACCAGCTTCTTATCCCCTTCTTATCTAATCTCCTCACCTTTCTTGAGCTCTGAGCCAGTCAAAAGGTCTTGGGCTGCAGGGAGAAGAAACCCCAGGTTCAACTGGCTTAAACAATAAGCAGAATGGAGTCTTTAATAAAATTACAAGTGCTGGGTAGAGGGACTTCAGGATTGGTTACTTCGGTAGTTCGATTACATATTCAAGGATACCTCTCTACCTGTCTACTCTGCCATCCTCAGGTAGTCAATTTAATTCTCTCATGGTTGCAAGACGTGTTACATTTCCAACAATCTCATGCAAACCTGACAATGTCTGGCAGTTAAGAAGGACCGGTGGTTCCATATCTCTTTTTAGAAGCAAGGACACATTTTCAGAAACCCTGGCAGACCAGTTCTCACATCTCATTGATCATAAGTAAGTCTCTTGCCTATCCTTAAACAGCCAATAATGGGGAGAATGGAACAAAAACTGACTTGGACTACACGGAATGTATCCTCAGATGCGGTGGTGGTGGGGAGGGGTGCTGACAGAAAAAAAAAATCAGTCATCTGCCAACGAGGAGGGAGGAAGTGGCCACTGGATGGGCTATCATTGTCTCTATTTAGTGTTTGTTCTTCCCTTTCTAGTTTGACATCCTTGATGAAAAATTATATCTTCAACTTTTATTTTACTTTCTCTGTCTTTTTAGCTAACATTATTTCCTCTTGCCCAAGCAATGGATTTACACTTGCACCATTTTTCCTTCACTAAACAGAGTTCCAAAGACCTCTTATTGTCCTCAGAATATCTCCCTCTTCAAATCTGAGTTTACTCTGAGCCTTAGCCTCATTGTCACTATTTCCACAGACCCATTCTACTCTAGTGCCTATCTTTAGGGTCCTTCAAGCCATATGAGTTTTTTTGAAGTTGAAGTTCATCATAGAGCAACTTGCATGGCTCCAGTGTGGCTTTAGTCACTTTTCTCCTTTCTTTTTCTCCTCATTGGGATTAACTCTGACTATAGTGTTATAATGTTTTTTTTTTCTAGAAACAGTCTACCTTCCTTTGTGAGGTCATTTGCTACTGGACCAGACTTCTCTATGAACATTCAAAATGTGTTATGATGAACATCACTATGTTGACCCAGGGACCCTATTTTCTTTGTGGAACTTCTTACCCATCATCCCTAACCCAACCTCCATCAGAGGGTGAAAAAGTGACCCAGGCTAGGTCATATCACAGTATGGGATCCATCTTGCAATGGATCCATCTTGCAATAGTGATTAGTCTAGAGGTGGACATAAGACCCAGCAAGGCCAACTACAGAGATCTGGCTTGGGTTGAAAAATTGAGGTTGAGAGAGATAAGAGTTAAGAATTTTCCACCTGAGTTATAAATCTGAAATTGTAGGCAACTGCCTTTCCCATCTGTCTGCAGATACCAAAATATGGAGCCAAGGGATGAAGCAAGAGAGATAAAAGTAGCCTAATTGCCTGGTTTGAGCTCCTGATGACAGCACTGCCCGAAACCAATCACCCTTGGTCTTCCCAGGCACTAAGGCCAATTTATTCCCTTCTTTCAAATGCCAGCAAAAGTACCCTGACTGATATGTTTATGCTCCTAATATCTGAGGCACATATTTAACTGTGGCCAGTGTCCTTTCTTTGCTGCTACAGCCTCCAAGATGACAAAACCTCCTTCCCAAGTTCCCCATGATTCCCATAGGAACAGCAAGTTCATCCCTCAGTGAACAAAAAACAAAGGGACAGTTCTCTTCCTTCTCTCCTTCATCAGTTCAGAGACAATATTATTTACTGAGCAAATGAAAAGGCTTTTGCAAAACACTGGACTTTGAAGATAACAAGACCTCCACCCCAGCAGATGACTGGAAAGTTGGAAGTTCTCATGATTTCTTTGCCCTGTGTCTGTACTAGAGAATCAGATTTAAAAAACAAAACAAACAGCAACAAAAAACACCTATATCTTCTGTTAGTCCAAGTCAGTTACACATCTATAAGAGCTGAGACTCTGCAGGCTTCTTGGGTCTGGAGTCTCACTCCATCTTCTATCTGGGTAGCCTTGGACAACTTGCTTGACTTTCCTGATTGTTGCTTGCCCCATCCATAATATGAAAGTAATGCTAGTCTTGCCTTTTAAGAGCACAGTGAAAATTAAATGAAATAGTACATGCAAAGTGCTGTGGTTATGCCTACCAATAGAAAAAAAGTGAATAAATATTAGCAGAAATCATTATAGTTTTTCTTTTTTCAACACCAAAATTTCCTACTCTGTACATCCCCAAATTAATCCATTTTCACACTCCTTGTATATAGTGGGTCACTCCTCCCTGCCTTTATTAGAAATGTCTTTTAAACCAGCCACATCCTGCCAGACAAGCACTATCCCACCAGGTGTCCAAGTCTCTGCAATCATATCTGCCCCCTTCACGTTCCATGTCAAGTTTGCCTTGTTTCTCTACTCCATGTGTTGGTGCACAGGCTCCTGAGCATCTCTGCTTCCCTCTTTGCACCTCGGTTTCCTGTTACCTTTGCCTGAGAGGCTGGCTCTGAGCTTTCGCTCGTGTCTCAGGCGATCCATTTAGTTTATGGACCACCTGGCCTTCTTGTTTGCATTTTTCCCGCCCACATCACCTTGACCCAAGTTTAAAGTCAAGTTCTTATCCTCGTTTTCTAAAGGCGAGCACTAGCACAAGACATTTATGAGCACAGCAGAAACACAACCCCAAAAGAGCACGGCTCACCCCCCTTCATCCACCTGCCCTCATGTCTTCTCTTTACCGTCTACTCTCTACCCAACTCTCTCCTATCCACCCCATATTTTTGTTCTTCACTAACATACAGAAGTTTTTCACTGATTTTCCCTCTTGACTCATGTTATATTATTTCTACAGGGATCTATCTTCAATCCCAAACTACTTATCTAGACATTTTCCTGAATAAAATAATTCTTTTCTTAAAAGAGCTTCTGTTTCAAGTCATAAGAATTTTTTTCCTTCATTAATTTAATTTATATCATTTTATCTGAGGATTTTTCTCCCTCAATTTAAAGTATTTTGATCAGGTAGGCAATCCTTCTTCATATATATTCTTCTTGTTTGTTATGACAGGCATTCCACACCTAGGTATCCTGTTATCACAAAGCCTGGTCCCAGATACCAAATCTTGTCTGATTTCACTAATGGTAAAGAGCCCTGATTCCTTCTAGTTGAAAGCCCTAATTTCAGGAGAGAAAAGAAAATGAGAGAACTCGAGATGAGTGTGCCTCCTATGCCTTCAAGTTGTTCAGTTTCTTATTTACAGTATTAAAAATCCAAATAGCTATGATGGCCCAAACATCTGCTCACTCCATCAGTACTTTCTAGGGGACTCAGTTAAAGTAGGTAGTGACTGGTAGTTCTGATGACTGTTGGCGGGTTCTTCATCACACTTGGTACACATGTCTAGACAGAATACTTACCAATTAAGTCATGTCAGCTCTACTCACAAAATTCCATGTCATGTCTCAGAAGTGCAGTGCTCATCTCTCCCTCCTTGGAGAGGTGAGTAGACTCCTTCTACTTGCTTCTACCTGTCTGTGTAATGGTGGGTAAATTTTGAGTTGGGATTTCTTCAGAACACTTAGAGTTTTTCCCTTGTTGATGCTATACAGGCACTGGTAGAGGGCAATCTGAGGCTGAACTAGTAGAGCATAATCAGATTTCATCATGGTGTATAGTAAAATTGGGTCCAGGTTAATAATTTTTTTAAAAAAAACAGCACCAAAAGTGGGTCATATGGTCATTAACAGGTGTATTCATTCACACAGAGTACCTAGGATCATTCCAGGAAAAGATGGTTGGGCTTGGAAATAAATCAGAAACTTTACATCTGGAGGAGGAGGTCCCAAAGGCATGAGGACCTAAGGATTGGATACCAGTGCAGGCAGCCCAGAATCTTAGTCAACTCTTAGTTACTGCCAGAATGGACTCTTATTGGCTAACTATGAATGTCACAGCTTCTGTACCCACAGGATGTACCCCAGAGCTTCTGTCAGCGGAGGATTATGGGTCTGTGTAGAGAATTTCCATGGCAGTTTCTGCTTTTCTTTCTCCCCTAGGTTACCTTAGTACACTATCCTGAACTCAGATAGGTCTCTAGGATATTCTGGAGTCTCACCAAGAATATTCACATGAGAAGCTTAGGGGAACTCCGAAGAAATAACTCACCCTCAGAGAACAGGGAGTTGGGCAGAAGAGCAGAAGAGCTTAAACAAATCCTCATGCTCAGAGGAAGGGTGGTTCTGACTAGCATAGCATCTGCCTCTTGGATGTGTCTCCTGGCCAGCCTCCCTCATAGCCTCATGCCTAGATCCTAGGAAATGACAGCGTCTGCGTAAAAATAAAAAGAACTAATGCTGCTGAAATTGTATATGAAACCAGGGTTCCTGTCACAAAACATAACAAAAATAGATGTCCCTCCCTTCCTCGCAGTGCAACACAAAGAAGTATTTTGCAAAGCCGAAGAGATGATTCAATGGAGGCATATGGTAGCCAGCTTCAAGATGGCTCCCAGTGATCGCCTGCTGCCTGGTACTCACACCCTTTGAATAGTCCCCTCCCATGTTGTATCAGGATTGGTCTCTATCAGAATGCGGCAAAAGTCACTTCCAAAGCTACAAGGCAGTGCAATTTCCTCGGTGCTCGCTCCCCTCTCTCGCTCTCTGATCATTCAGCTTGGGGGAAGCCAGATAACATGTTATGAGGACACTTTTGAAGCCTATCGAGAAGTCCATGTGATGAGGAACCGAGGCCTCCCGCCAAGAGCCATGTGAATGAGCCATCTTGGATGTGGTTCCTCCAGCCCCGAGAGATTGCAGCCTCATTCATGAGAGGCCCTGGGCCAGAACTACCCAGCTAAGCCATTTTTGGATTCCTAGTGAAGTTTTGGAGAAATTAGTTATACAGCAAAGGGTAACTAATATAGATTTTGATACCAAAAATAAGATGTTAACATAATAAATATCTAAAACTGTAGGAGAGGCTTTAGAATCGAGCAGTAAGCAGAGGGGGAAGAATTGTGAGTGCTAGTGAAAGCTTGAAAAGCTTTGTCAGTACTGTTTGCAGAGAGGCATGGTGACCTTTGAGGAGACTGCAGACGAGGGACAAAGGAGAATGAGAAAAATCTTATTAGAAAGTGGAGGAACTGGTGGCAGGGCAGGGGGGGACGGGGGGGGGCGCGTCCTATTATATAGCAATAGAAAGTTTAGCAACTCTGTCACCTGAGGTTATGTGAAAAGCAAATGTACCTAATGAACGGGTTTAGCTAAGGGGATTTCTAAGCCATGTGTTAAACGTGCCACCTGGCTTCTTCTGCTTATACCAAAATGTGAGCGGAGACAGATAGGCTAAAAGAAGGACTTGATTTGATAATCTTGAAATTTTTTAACCTCTCAAGATGGCAAACAATGATAAAATTAAGAAATGTCTTCCATACAATAATCAATTCCAGGGCCCTGGGAGGCAAACATACAGAAGATGAAGCCAAGGAGGTGGCAATAAAGCCCTTTGTTAAGATTGCAGAAAAGCTCTAAGGTGGCAACTCAGAGGACTGTTCAATCAGACAAAAATCATTCTAAGTTTAAACATGTGCCTTGCAGATACCCTCAGTTGAGCAATAGTTTCTAAGACGCTTACGGATGTCCCTCAGCCATTTTGGAAGACACCCATAGGCTTATCTTAAAGAGACTTCTGGGTGTGGCCTTTGTCTAATGGAGTGAACCCAATATTTTCAGGAGACTCAACATTTTTATGAAAATTATATTTGTAGGAGCACAGACAACTTAAACTGAAAGGGACAAAAAAACAGTACAAAGTAAAAATTATGTGGCTCAGTTGATTGGAGTGTCGTCCTATAGACCAAAAAGTTGCAGGTTTGATTCCCAGACAGGGCACGTACCTAGATTGCAGGTTCGAACCCTGGTTGGGTGCATGCAGGAGGCAACCAATCGATGTTTCTCTCTCACATCGATGTTTCTCTCTTCCTTCCACTCTCCCCAAAATCAATTTAAAAAGCATATCCACAGGTGAAGACTTTTTTTTAAAAAAAAATGATCTTTGAACCTCTCTCCTAAAATTCTGGCAGGAAACAGGCTGAGAAAACGACACAGCTGCAAAAAGACAAACTTTCATGGAAAAGGAAGGATGACTCAGAGGAAGAACCAAGACCCCAGAGGGCAGGGCACAGAGCCATGGAGAATGATTCCCCGTCAGGAATAAGGCCGAGTCTTAATCAAAGAACATTCAGCGCTTGCCCAGCTATATTTCAGGCTCATCCTGGAGTCCTAAGTCCTTTGTGTCTTCTGTTTTCCCCATTTTTAGACAGAAATGTCTGTAGTGGTTATCCTACACCTGTCCCATCACTATATATATTGTGTGTGTAGACACGGGTCTTCTTACACTTAAGGAGCTGAATTTAAGAAATTACATCTCAGGATCCTTATCAGCGCCTGATTTAGATGACAAAATCCTGGAATTCAAAGGATGCTCTGATGAAATGATACTTTGGGAGCCTTGGGCAGGAGTGAGTATATTTTGCATGTGAGAAGAATATAAATCATTGGTGGCCAGAGGGTAGACTGGGCTTGTTTTTAAATGACCACAGATTGTTTCTATTTCCTCAATAATTGGAAACTAATTTCCCTCCCCTGGAGTGAAGGCTGGACTTAATGACTCAATTTTAATGAATGAAGTGGAAGTCATGGTGCACAGTTTTGAATACGAGGTCATGAAAGACACCACGGCTTCCTGCTTGCTCATTCCCCTTCAGGCCCTTTGCTCTGAGGGAAGCCAGGTACAATGTCATGAGGACACTCAAGAGCAACCTGTGGAGATGCCCACATAATAGGAACTGAGGCTTCCTGCCAACACTCCCGTGGGTGGGCCATTTTGGAAATGTATACTCCAACCCCAGTCAAGCCTTCAGATGACTACATCTCCCACTGATACCCTGACTGCAACCTCCTGAGAGAACCTGGGCCAGAATTACCCAGCTGAGTCACTCCCGGGTTCCTCACCCACAGACACTGTGAGACAATACATGATGAGCACAGCCCCTCATCTCCCACCCTACAGACCCACACTGGACATGTAGTATGAGAAAGAAAGAAATCTTTATTGTTTTAAACACCTGATATTTGGAGGCAGCTTGTAACTGCAGCATAATCTAGTCTTGGCTAACTGAAACACTAGGCCTTACCTCATGCTAAAGCACAAAGAAAGCCCATTTCCAGAAAAACCACTGCAAAGCGCCCCTATTTTGTGTGTCTCAGTAAGGTAATAATACCGCTTAGCTCCATGCTGGAAACTTTCACGACACCTTGGATCTCCTATGCTCATGGGAAAGTTTGTTTAATGAACGTAAGACTTATTCACTCCCCAGCTGAGTGGTTCTCAAACTTTAATGGGAATAAGACGTACCGAGAGTTTGGTATTATGCAGTCCCAGGTCCCACCTCCAGAGAGAGCTTCAGGAGGTCTGGAGAGAGACGTAAGAATCTGCAATTTTAATAAGAGCACCAGGAGGTTCTGTTGTAATTGGTTTTCAGACCATACTTTGAGAAACTCTGCATAAGGATCCATAGTGGACAGCCTGCTAAGGGGTCTTAGCTACCAATAAGGCAAAGTGGAGGCCAAAGAACCCAGCATGGGGGATGCCACCGAGCAGAACTGGGTGACAATTCAGGCTCTGCCACTCATTAACTGTGGGACCCCAAACAAGTGGCTTTATTTTTCTGTGCTTCCATTTCCACATCCATAGAATAGGGAACTATTATTAACTTCCTTAGGATTATTGTAAGGATTCGATGAAATGGTATATTTAAATTACTTGGAGTGGTATTGGACACATCCATAAATGCTTGGTAAATGGAAGATGCCATTCATAGCAGTGTGGCATTACAGAAAGAACATGAAATGAGGAATTAGAGAGAGCCTGTTCTACCACGGGAGGTTATTGTGAGGATTAAATCAGATAAAAAAGTGTGTCGTGCCCAGCACATAGGAGGCACTCCATAACTGGTAGTTCTCTTAGCATCCACACTCTCTACCAATGCTGATCACATGCATCGTTTATTGTTTTAAACAAATGATATTAGGTTGCACCTAACAGACTCCTTCTGGGTTCCCGGGTTTCCAGCCTACATGGAAACAAACAGCATATATAATGGTCTGCTCCTCATTCCATGTGTGTCTGTGCCATTTTTATGTTAATGGTATCACAAAGGCATACTGTAGCATATTAGGGATGGAAAGGATCCTGGAGCCCATCTAGTCCCCTCCACTCACACACACCCATGTTATCGAAGAGAACATTGAGATCTTGTTAAAGGTTAAAGGAGGGGAGAAGGCACTTCTCATGAGTAGCCATGTCAGGCTTCAAACCCTGTTCTCTCAACTCCCAGCCTTTTGTTCTTTCCTTCTAAGCAGTAGAGTACTATACTTGGTGTTTGCCCAGGCATTTGACAAAATAAATAAATATATATATATATATACACACACACACACACACACACTGGGAATGGGATCGCTTTAATTAACACAGAGAAGGCATGGATGGGGTGGGTGGTGAGGGAGTAGTTCCAGGCCACTGCCTATGCCAGCTCCAAGTTCCAGATGCTGTTTGTCATAGGACTCATCCACACGACATCTGTCACCACGGCACTGGCTGGAGAACATACCCTGCCTGGCCAACATTTTAGGGGCTCGGAGAGGGTTGGGAACTTCCTGGAGAGAGAGACTGGGTTCTGTGCCTACATCCAACGGGGATTCATTGGAAACTAACACTCGCTATTCTACCTAGTTCAGTGTTGGAAGAAACCTCAAAGGGAATCTAATCTAACCCCTAATTTGATAGATAAGGAGCTCACAAATTCATTTGTATCAAATCCTAGACACGTGTGAGATAACAGTATAAGGCACTTCCCACAGCCTGGTGTCTAAGAATCAAGTTAAATGAAATTAGCCAGCCACACACTGCTTACTAAGAGTCTAGAAGTTGGAGACATTTTAAGAGTCTAGAAGTTGGAGGCATTGGGGTCAATGAGATTCTTGAAATCAGAGGGGGAAATGCTCTCTGTCCTTTGTCAAAAGAATGACAATAGACGTCCTGGAAGGAGAAACCCAGGATGCAGAATGGGAGAGAGCCCCTGCAGAACAGGGCTGGAGCCCTGGGAGCTCTGAGTGCCGGCCCAGCACACCAGCCCCCGGAGAGGCCAGGAGGAAGGCCGAGGCCAGGGCAGGAGTGAGTGGAAGGAGGAAAGGCAGTCACAGGCTCTGGAGATACATCCCAGCATCCGGATCCCATTGCTCCAGGCGGGGCACCAGGCTCCAGAGACATGCTGAGCGGAAGGTGGGGTGGGGTGGGGGTGGTGGGGGCTTTGTTTTATTTTAGGATTTTGTCAAATCAAAAGAATTGGGGAAATTATGAGAACTGCTGTGCTGAAACGCAGCCTCTGCCAGGTTGGCGTAGGCCTGTTTATAAGTAATTCAATCTGAGGCAGGGAGGAGCCGTGAGTGTGCATGCACGCACACACTCGCACACTGACACACACACACACACACACACACACACACTGCCTTCCCAGACCACTGCGGGGACAAATGGGAGGCCTGATCTGTCTGTGTTGGTTGCTGAGAGAGTGAGTGCTCAGGGCACACAGGCTCCCGGCCAGTATTCATTCATCCATTCACTCCAGTATTGACTGAGCATCTACCACGCATCAGGCATGTGATAAGTTCTGGGGATGACGTGGGAGCACAGCAGAGGTGGTCCCTCCCTTCACAGTTCTTACATCCCGGTGGGCTACACGGCGGACGGGAATGCAAGTCCAGCACCCTCTTTTCCTGAGCCTAAGGAAGTAGAGAAGAGTGGGGGAGGATTGGGGGAGAGATGGTTACAGGAGAGTAAGGGAAAAGGAGTGGGTGGCAGACCGGGGGCTGCCTGCCCATCCCCCATCCGTACTTGCTGACTTTGCCGTTGCTCAGAGAGCAGTCCGGATCCCTTGATCTTGGGGAGGGGAAACACTCTCACCACTTGCAAGGGATACATCTTTGCAGGTCGAAGCCAGTCGCGATCATCCCATTACCCTTGGCCAGTACCTGACCTAAGCATATGGACCTGTGACCCAATTCCTGCCAAATAGTGGCAAGAACTCTCCTGGGGAGGGCTTCCTTCCCAAGTAGAAAGACAAAGCCCTTCTGCCCTCCCCCCGGCTTCCTCCTGGCACATGGACAAAGCGCCTAGAGGTGTAGACACCCTTTTAAAACCATAAGGCAGCATGTCGACAAGCTAAGATGACAGCCCTGAAAGAACTTGAGTAGCAGTTGGCACCACTGGGCCACCACTGCGCACAGAGCTGGACCGCCTTCCTCCAGGCACTCATCACGGGAGAACACAAAAGAGCCCTATTTGTTGAAGCTGGTTTTAATTGGGTTTTCTGTTACTAGCAACTGAGGGCCTTCCAACAGGGTCCGAGCGGACAGCTTTCAGTAACGAGCCACGTCGTGAAGGATGAATGGATCCTGGCCCCAGAAAAGGCCACTGGGAAGAGCCAGGGAGTGAGGAGTCCAACGACGCTTCTTTTTTCAACAACTCGGTCTCCTGACAGCCTGTACTCTGCCTGGTGCTGAGCGTATATAAGCTGGGGACCATCTCACCTCCCCGGATGGATTTCAGCACCAAAACTCCTCTCTAAAAAGCACTTACCAGATCAGTCAAACCCCAATTTCTTGCTCTTACTCTTCAATGTAAATTAGGGTTACAATTGCCCTTGGAGGAACCAGTAAGATAGGACTTGAAGTCGCGCGCGCGCGCGCGCATGTGTGTGTGTGTGTGTGTGTGTGTGTGTGTGTGTGTGTGTGAGAGAGAGAGAGAGAGAGAGAGAGAGAGAGAGAGAGAGAGGGAGAGAGATTCGTTTTTAAAATTATTTTTAGAGAGAGGGAGAGGGATCGAGAAATAGAAACATCGATGAGACAGGAATATCTATAGGCTGCCTCCTGCACACCACACACTGGGGATCTAGCCTGCATCCCAGGTATGTGCCCTGACCGGGAATCAAACCAGCAACCCCTTGGTTCCTGGGCTGACACTCAACCACTGAGCCAAACTGGCCAGGCAGAGAGAGATCCTATTTCAAAGTTGCTATTGCTTCAAGTCTAATAAGAAGGGCATTCAACTGCCCGAGCTTAAACCTCACGACTCCCTAGCTGTGTGACATTATGTTACATACCCTACATGTGCCTCCTATTTCTCATCTGTAAATGAAGGTTATAATAGACTCTACTTCATAGACCTGTTTTGAGGACTAAATGAATTAATTCATTTAAAACTTCTAAACCAAGGGCCCAGCACATTGTAAATATTCAAGAAATATCACCTAATATTGTTAATAATTTCACCGATTCCAAGATACACCTGATTTCACATTTTTAACATCTCTGAAATCACAACAGGTCTTTCAGAGGATGGCATGTTATAGATAATTGGAAGCTTTTTTTTTTCTTTCTTCATGATTTAGTCACTAGGATTTATTTATTTATTTATTTATTTACAATCTGTAGCATCTTAGATGCAGTGAAATGGGAAATTACTATTGTTATTAGAGCAGATCTCCCTGTTGTGAACAGGACCACTTGAGTAGTCTGGAGGCACAGAGACATACAGAGCAAGTAGGCACCTCAGTGTCTCTGGGGAAGGGCGTTGGGAGGCTTGTCAAAGGCCACGCTGCCTAATGCTCCCTGTGTATGGAACTCAAAAGCTTCTGGTGAGGAGATGGGCAACTCCGCATAGGCGACCAGCAGCTCCCGATGGAGCTAGATGTTTTTTTGGTGTTTTTGTTACTCAAGGCTATTCAAACACCTGAAGAATTAAGACAGTGCAGTGAGGTCACCTGAGCAGGAAGGACATGAAGAGCCTTCCAAGAAGGAGACCTCCGGTGGGAGAGGGGGGCTGTTACCCCAACTAGAGCCAGAACTGAGACTGTCACAGGAGGACAAGTTGCTCCAGCACCTTATGGGAAAGAGGTGAGCTGAGGGCAGCCAGGATGCCACCAGCCTCCAGGGGCCACACCTGCGTCTAATAGAATCCCCAGAGGGCTGGGTCTCATACAAAGAAGCAGTGGGGAGTTGCAGCTTATTGGGGGAGGGGAGACACAAAGAAGGAGAGAAGGGTATTCTGGTAGAGGAGACAGGGCCTGCGGTCAGTTTCAATTCTAATAACAAGGGAAGCAGGGCCTTATTTTTAGCTCAAGCAGGTAAAGCGAGTCATATGAGCAAAATTATTACTATTCATTAGTTATTGATCATATGATTTTATTACTAGCAGCAGCCAACATATAACAAGTGCCTACTATGTGCAAAGCACTGGGCCATGCACCATGTATACATGACCACATTTACTCTACACAGCTGAGGGGTGGCCACAGTGATTCATTTGACAGGAAAGGAAGTGAGACCAGAGAGAACAGTTCACTTTTCTATGGTCACACAGCTGGCATGCAGCAGAGCTCAGGTTCAAATTCGACATGCCTGACTCCAGAGCCTGGGTTAGCCACTGTTTATGATAGAAAGTGGAGCTGCTTTTTTTTTAATGGCAGTGTTCCAATTGCTGCAAAGTCGGGTGGTTGGCTGGTGTGGCTTCTCCCTCTGCCAGCAGCAGGTCACCACTCCTCCGGGGCTCAATAAACTTTATCAAGGGCTTGCTCTGGACTCTGTTCTCTGCCTCATGCTCCTCTCCCAGATGCTCCTCCTTCTGCAATGCCTTAGCTCAGGCTGCCACAACAAAATACTATACAATGTGTGGCTTAAACAACAGACATTTCTTTTCTCACAGTTCTGGAGGCTGAAAAGTCCAAAATCAGGGTGCCGGCAGGGTTTGGTTTCTGGTGAAAGCTCTCTTCCTGGCTTGCAGATGGCTGCCTTCTTGTATCCTCACATGAAAGGGAGAGAGAGTAAGAGGAAGAGGAAGAAGGAGAAGGAGAAGGAGAAGGAGAAGGAGAAGGAGAAGGAGAAGAAGAAGGAGAAGGAGAAGGAGAAGGAGAAGGAGAAGAAGAAGGAGAAGGAGAAGAAGAAGGAGAAGGAGAGAAGAGAAGAGAAGAGAAGAGAAAAGAGAAGAGAAGAGAAGAGGAGGGGAGGGGAGGGGAGGGGAGGGGAAGGGAAGGGAAGGGAGGGGAAGGGAAGGGGAGGGAGAGGATAGGAAGGAAGGGGAGGGAAAGGAAGGGCAGGGGAAGGAAGAGGAAAAGGGAGAGAGGTTTCTTTCTTCCTCTTCTTATAAGGCCACAATTTTATCAGATTAGGGCCCCACCCGTACAACCTTAGCCTAAATTACCTCCTAAGCACAGTATCTCCAAAATCTCCAGATAATCAGATTGGGAGTTTAGGGCTGGGTGGGAAGGCACAGTCCACAGCAAGCAGTTACATTATTCTCCTGTTCTTTAGAGAATAAATATTTCCATGAACATCTACTTTCAGGTACCTTCAAGACCCCAGAATTTGACATCTGAGAAGAATTCCAGAGGAAATCAAACCCAAACTCCCCATTTCACAAGTGAGCACCTGTGACTCAAAGATGCTAGGGGACTTGCCTGGGGCCAAACAGCTAGTTAATGCCAGAGCTGAGATTAGAACCAGGGCTTCGGGCCAGTGTGGCTCAGTAGGTTGAGCATTGTCCCATGCACCAAGAGGTCTTGGTTGGATTCCTGGTCAAGGCATACGCTCAGGTTGCAGGCTCGATCCCCAGTAGGGGTCATGCAGGAGATAGCCAAGCAATGTTTCTCTCTCATCGATGTTTCTCTCTCTCTCTCTCCCTCTCTCTCTCTCTCTCTCTCTCTCTCTCCCTTCCTCTCTCTGAAACCAATAAAATCATATTTTAAAAAATAATAATAAAAGAAGAAGGACCAGTTCTGATTCCAATGGTGTAGGGGCATTTGTTACTGGGTGATGATGCCAATGATTTGAGCCCCTACTGTGTGGCAGGCACTGTATGATTCACTTTCTCTGTGCCATCTTCTTGATCATCACAATAGCCCAGTATAGTAGGTATGGCTCTTCACTGATACAGATAAAGGAAACTGCGGCTCAGAGCTGAGGTACCTTCCTCAGGATAGCTGCTGTGTGTTGCCAGAGTTTGAACCCCTGCCTGGATCCCGAGGCCCTGCTCCCCTGGTTTCATCATGCTCTATCTCCACTGAGCAGGTGGGTACCCCGGGGCGGGGAGGGGCTTAGGGTGGCAGCTCAATGGCTATGAGCCAAGGTTTGGAGCCAAGTCAAGGTCATGGGCACTCAGGATCAGCCCTGAGGACCAAGAGGCTGCCAGGAGTGATGAAATGAAGGGAAGAAAGGAGGAAGAGAAACAGGAGATAAACCTCGATGGCATTCCAACAGAGCCGTTGTCCCACATGGAGTTCCAGTTCCGTCTGCTTTACCGGAGGAGCCAGGACTCTATATTTTCCTTTAGCGTCAAGCTCTACATCCCTTTATCGGTAAACTAACCTTACAGACAAGTATGTGCCAGCCCACCCTCCCCTCGGGCTGCAAAGGAAATGAACTTGGCATGCTGCAGTCCTCACCTGGCATGAATCACGACACAGCCCGAGGGACTGGGCCAGGGCTGGGTGTCAGGCTGATGGGCTATTGTCTGGAGCCTGAGACAGGGCAAAAGGAAGCCAGTTTGCAGGAGAAAGGTGGACGGGCTGGCCCTGGCCCAAGAATGACAGAGGCCCCTTGCTCCTGCTGCCCGTCTCCGCTTCCCTGTTCCCCTGGCAGAGGAACAATAAGGAGGCGCTGTCAGGAAGTGACACCGAACCGCCATCCCCCTTATATCTCCTCGGCCTCTGGCAAAAGGAGGTTCCCGGAGGGGATATTTTTAGTTTGACAAATGAAAGCCTGGGACCGAGGACAGGAGGGATTAAGGGAGCTCTTCTCTGACACTCCTGGAGACGGGGAGATGATGAGTCAGATACAGAGGGCTTAGGCCGACTTCTCAAGACATTCCTCAAGCATGAGCGCAAGCCAGCCGCTCGGATTCCTCCCTCGGCCGCCAGCCGGCCTGGGAGGGGGCCCCCGGGGAGCAGCTCCTCGCCCATCTTCCCTTCCTGTTGGCACATTGTTGGACAGCAGCTCGGGGAGATCAAAGCGGCCGCCAGTGCTGCTTTCCGGAAGGGGAGTCAGAAGGCCTGGGTTCAAATCCAACCTTCCCCGTAGCTGGCTGTGACGTTAGGTGTCCTCATTTCTCCCTCTGTGCCTCAGTTTCCTCATCTGTAACCAAAAGTATCGTAATGCGCGGAACGATTATGATGAGACTGTGCCTTGGAAAGAAGCAGTGGGAGTGCACGGTGCCATAGAGACGTGGTGTTTGTGTGTGACTCCTAGTGCCCCATAGACACACATTACTCGACATGTCACATTGCATTAGCAATAAAACCAGCATTAACCCTCTCCACACCACCAAGACGTAGATCTCATCACCCTCGTTTTACAGGCAAGGAAACGGATGTGGCTCCGGTGGCCTAAGGTCACAGAGCTAAAAATTGGTAAGTTAGCCCTAGAGCCTGGCTTGCCCCGACTCTGCAGCTCGCGTCCTGAATCCGGTGCTGGTGACTCCCTGGCTGGGCCTGTATCGGGCGGGAGCACGTCTCTTATCAGAAGCCACAAGTGACGGTAAGATCAAGGCAGTGCTCGGGCCAGGTGCCAGCCAACCAGCCAGAAGGGGAGGGACGGGCTGCCAGCCAGAGGCAAAGGGCCAGAGCAGACACAGAGCCTGGAGCCCAGAGCCAGGGCTCGGACACTGAGTGCAGGTTGGAGGAGCCGGGGAAGCCCCCGGGCTAGCGCCTGGGCCCTGGGCAGTTGGCTCCAGTCCGCTCACGGCGATGCGGTGGACACCAGGAGGGCAGGTGCACTTAAAAGTCAAAATCTGCTCATTTGGTGGGAAGAGAGCATGAGGCCACCAACGGTCTGTAGATGGGCTTGTTTCTCACTTTCCCAACAGCTGGGTTGGGTGGGTGCTCCCAGGGACTCAGCACCAAGTCACTAAGTGAGTTCTACCCAAAATATGTAAGGCTGTGATGAGCAGACCACTCGTGGGCCCACGTGGCCCACCTATTTGAACTTCATTGGCTTGAAATTAAATTTCAGGATGAATGGTACAAGGACATCATCCATGAGGGCTGCTTCCTAAAAATGCTGGCAGTGATCCGTTCATTGTTAAAATTTATGTTTTATCACTTGTGAACATTTTTCTCTTAAGTAAGTGGTCTAAGTCCCAAGAATAATTCACTGTTTATCCCCTCATGGAACTTGATGGAGCTCTTTGGTTTTACACAGACAATAAAAGGTGGCCCATAATTTTTGTTATTTTCTTCTGTAATTTACCCTCAGGAAGAATGGAGGGAGGGAGGAGGCCAGCATTCACACCACAACCTCCCCTCTCCTTGTAATCATGGGGAAAGCGCCCTCTACCCCCACCGCCAAGCCAGGTCCAAGACACTTCGGAAGTAGCACCTCAACTGGGGCCCAGGGTGACGTGATCATGTCTTCGTTTTTGCGTTAGCCACTAACAATGCTCACAGCTAATTTTGCATCTTTTCTTCAGGCCATGGGACCTTGGGCAAGTCACTTAAACACCAGGAGCCTCAATGTCCTCATCTGTGGTATGGGGCTAATGGCCATCTTGCCTTATAGGGCAGTTGTGGAAATAAAATAAGAATGCATAGAATTATGTATAATTTATTGAGGATGTATATAATATTTATTGAGCTCCTATTATGTGTCAGGCACATACCATATATATGAGAGTTTTGTTTTGTTTTGTTTTGTTTTGTTTTGTTTTGTGGGACAGAGTTGTAATCCACCTCAATATTGAGGAGCAGAGAGATTCAAAAACCCAAGTAAGTATAATACTAAAATGAGGACTCTAGTCTGTTTTGCCCAGACTCCACAGCTAGGCTGACCTGTGTTTAGTCGAGTTTCTTTGATTGCAGGATCAGAAAAATCTCCTAGATATTAGGTAGGGGTGGGGTGGGGGAGGGTGCTATAAGGAGAACTCCTATTTGCGATGCAAGAATCGGGCCCCTTGCGATGCAAGAACTGGAAGTGGTCACTTCTGGGAAAGGAGGGCTTGTCTTCCTTTTGCTGGCCACTGACCATTTCCCTCTGGTGGGCACGTGGTCACCCCAGGCACCCAGCTTTTCCTGTATGTGCTGGTGTCTTGCCCTCAGCTAACCAGCACTCTGCTTCGATTCTGCATGCCCCTTCTCCATCCCGTAACTTCTGTTCCTAGAAGGCCCAGTGAGCTTCACCACCTTCTCCGTATATCACAAACTTTCAGCTTCCTCTGCCAGCTGCCTCATTTGCTCAGCAACTTCAAGTAGGAAATCTGGTTAAGCCACCTCTCAGGCCCTAGGAGATTCTAGATTGGGTGTCATTGAGTCCCACCCTCTGGTCTGATCCTGTGGGGCTCAGGTGTCGGGATGGGAGTCGGGATACAGAACACATCAGCCACCTATTTATCCACCGCTTGAGCAGGGGCTATGAGAGATACAGTTTTCCCTGAAAGCAGGCCCCATACTTAGCGTGTGGGGACACTCTGACACTTTCCAATTAGTTTCTTCCTGTGATTTCAAGGGGGAGCTTTCTTTTTCCATAGGCAATAGAGTTAGAAAGACTGGAACATGAATCCCAGCCCTACCCTAGACTGGCTGCTCTGTGTTGAGCAAGGAGCTTCTCCGACCCTCGGATTCCTTTTCTATAAGTCATGATCCTGATAGTACCAGCTTCATTCGGTTGTAATGCAGAGTAAATATAATTAGGACAGAGCTTGAGATGTAGTAAACACTCAGCACGCACAGTCATCTTTATCGCCACTGCTGCTACTACTCTCCAGAGTTGGGTAGGATTGGCTCATATCCAATTTCTTTCACTTGAGAACGTTTCTTATCTCCCCAAGCCTCGATTTCTCCATCTATGCCAATGGTTTCTAACACCTCCTTCACAGGAATGGTGCAAGGAGTCAGTGTGTCAGGTAGGCAGAGATCTTAAGCAGTAGATACTAGCTTTCAACTAACACTTGTTTGCCTTCTCTCCATCATTCTTTATGCGTGTTCCTGGAGTGTTACCCTAAGAAGCCAGTTTCCTACCTACACTGTACCTATAGGAGCATCCTATAAAGCGCTCAGGCCTCTGGAGCTAGATCCAATCATTGGTTAAAAACTCATCCTCAAGAAGCCATAAGATGGTGGAGCAGACCAGAATCTTGGAGGCCAGATGACTTCATAGTTTATAGATGAGGGAAACTGAGGCCCAAAGACAAGAGGCAATAAATCCAAATGAAAGAATGACTAATCCAGAAATAAGACTTTGCCTTTCCTGTCCAGCCTGTGTTGCTCAGTGGTTGAGCATTGACCTATGAACCAGGAAGTCACAGTTTGATTCCCAGTCAGGGCACATACACAGGTTGCAGGCTCGATCCCTAGTGGGGTGTGTACAGGAGGCAGCTGATCAATGATTTTCTCTCATCATTGATGTTTCTATTTCTTTTCTTCTTCTCCCTTCCTCTCTGGAGTCAATAAAAAATGTATTTTTTTTAAAAAATGAAGCTTTCATCACAAAATTATTTTTTAAACAAGACTTTGCCTTTCCTGATTTCCAGCCCAGCGGTTATGCCACACTTGATCTGCCTTCCGTCTTCAGATTTCTCCACTTTTTCTGAGCTATCAAATGCATGCATGCACACACACATACACACACACACACACATGCGCGTGCTCAAACACATGCACACACACCTGTGCTCCCAGAACTGTCCCTGTGAAGGCTTAAAGGAAGGGACTTGAGACAAACTGGAAAGGGAAAGGACAATAATCACAGAGACAGTGGGAGAACAGCAACAAGCAGACCCATGGATGGCCGCCTGGCAGAGCCCAGTCCTGGCTTAGCCATAACAAGAGTCATTAAGGAAAGGGAGCCTCTAGCCATGACATCATATGAATGGCGTGTGTCTGTGCGCCTTGAAAGTGAAAGGGGATTAGGCCAGTGTTCTGGGCTAGGCAGGCCAGCCTTGGGGGCCCAAAAGCAGACCCCCCTGGCCTGCCTGAGAAATGTTTTCCAAAGCACCACATGAGAAATGAATTTTAAAACTTGACATTATTAAAAAACAATCAGTTCTGGTTTCAAAGGCTAGCAAGCCCACCCCTGAGCCAGCACCCACTCAGACCCAGCCCACCCTGCCAGGACAACTCACCCGGGACATCAGAGCCTGCCCCAGGGTGAGAGTCTGGTGAATTAGCACTATCTACAGAGGAAGAGGATGGGGTTACAAACAATTGGGGAGAATTGGGGAATCTTCCCTGGTTTAGCTCATGTTCCTGATTGCTTGTCAAAATGCATGTGCCCACAACTGCTGGGTCTTGCCTTGTGCATCAGAGTGGGATCCCAAGCCCCAGATATGAGGCCAATGGCTCTGAGGAAAGACAGGTGGGTCCCCAGCCACCACCACTACCTCCTATATCTCTGTCTCTGTCTCTGGCTCCATCCTCCTATTCTGGTTCAGGTCCTAGCACCTCTGAAAGGTATTAAGACGTATTAAGACACAGCTGCTCTCCCTCTGATCCAGGGATTCCCCCAGCTGGGGCTAAACAACTGGATCTTGCTCAGGTCCCATCCCATCTTATTTACTTGGTCAGGAACAGAACCTTGACATTGGTATTTCTTTAAAGCACCCCAGGTGGCATGAATGAGCAGCCAGGTTGGAGAGCCCCAGCGATAATCCATCCTTCACACTGCAGCCAACGGCTCTCTGTACAACACGGATCTGCTGCCATCTCCAAGAACAGGGATCCCAACCCCTGCCCCTACCAGCTCCTTCATCATCTGATTCCATCCTCCTCATCTTGCCCCATCTTTTTTCACTCTCCCTTACACTCTAGTCATTGGCTGAGCTCTTCGTGTTCTAAACCAGCCACCTCTTTCAACTTTTGTTCTCACACTCTTCCCTTTGCCTGGAATGCCTAGCCCCCGCTGGAGTGCCTCCCACTCATACCTGGAAACTTGTTTTTAACCTTCAAAACCCAACGTCAATGATACCTCTCCTCAGAAGACTCTCCTCATGCCCCCTATACACAGGACTAATTGCTTCCTGATGAGAGTTGAAGCCCATATTTCAATAGCGCTGACCATGGGACATGCACAGTACGTGACAATGGGTTTACATTCCCTAATGTATTTCACCCTCCCCCACCCCTTTGAGGTAGGTATTATCACCATCCACATTTTACACATGAGAAAGCAGAGGCAGGGAGACGTGAAGTCACTTGCCCAAGACCACATGGCTACTGGGTGAGAAGAAGGCCCTGAACTCGGGTGCCATCCACTGCGCTAGAAACCACCATTGGTGCGCTCTATTTACAGGCCCATCTTACCACTTGACGCTGAGCTTAAGTGCAGGAATTGGGTCTTATTACGATAAGTGTTGTTTTATTATCATTATTATCATTATTATTATTATTATTACTAGTAGACTACTATATTAATTGAAATAATAACAATAACTCTCGTGTATGGCGTTTTTGCTCTATTGCCTGAGCTTCCCTCTGTTCTCTTCTTCACTCAACAGCTACATTGAGATGTGTATCATCCATCCTCACTTTCTAGATAAGTCACCTGATTTATCCATGAAGCCCTGTGAGGTTAAAGTCCAGGGTTACCTCTGCCTCTAGCCTTGCTCCCTCTTCCTGGTGCGTAGTCAAGACACAGAGGCAAGACTCGGTGATCTGTTGAATTAAATTAACTCCACCTTTGAGTTCGAAGATTACAAATTACTACTAATGACCAACGGCCACTACATCCCTGTAATGTGCCAGGAAAGGTGCCAGGGGCTCCACAGGCACTAATTCACTTATGCCCCAAACCCCACGAGGCAGGTCCCAGTGTGTGCCCCAGAGAGGCTGTGTGCCATGCCCAAGGTCACAGAGCTGGTTAGCAGGGTGGGTGAGGAGCTGAAGCAGGCCAGAGGGCTGGCTCCCAGGCCCTCCATAGCTGCATCTTGGAAACAGAAGCCCGTGGGGCAGAGGAGTGAGCCAGGTGGGCAGTGAGGAGGAAGGCCTGTGAGGCGCATTCCAACAGATGCAGTTTCCTCAAACATCTCAGCCAGAGTCCTAAGTCCCCATAAGACCAGACTGTCCCTGAGGCAAATGATGAAATGGACCATCCAGTGGCTCGCAATGACATCTTATTTCGGTGCCTTCTGGCCCCTGCCCAGGCCCCTGTGCATTCCTAGTGACATCACCCAGCTATGCTCCCTCATCTCCCAGGGGAAGCTCTGGCACAGGTGGGGAGGGGGTGGGACGAGCAGGGTGTGGAGGGATGACACAGGATGGGCAGCCTCCAGGCGCCTGCAGGAATGCCTTCCCAGCATGGCCCCACGGCCCAGTTTGGGGAGGGTCCCCACGCAGGGTCAATTCCAGATGATCGGAAGGCAGACGCCGAGGCCTGAAATGCCCAGGCTAAAGATGAAAAATAATCCAACTGAATAAATAAATCACCAAAGAGAGCAGCAAGCGCCATCTGCCAAGAAATTTAATCCCAAATGTGGAGAGAGTTGGTAGGGGGTGGGAGATGGGGGCGGGGGGTGGTCAGGGAGGCCTGAGGTTCTGAAATGATTTAATTGGCGATAGGGCCCCAAGAATATGTAAATAGTCTCTTGGTTTCTGTCCTAAAAGGAGAAACAGATGCCAAGGACTCCAAGCTGAGTTTTTCTATGAAAATCACTAAGCCGCTGAGAATGCCATTTAAAATGGATGTAATTTGATTGTTATCTCCTATGAGGGAGGGCCCCTGTTGGAGGTTTCCTTTTACATCGGTCCCCTCGGTGGAAGACCCGTTCTTGTACAGACACACACTCTCCCCCCTTCTCCTTTTCCAAAGCACAAGATGGATGAGAAAAATCCTGGGGAGCTCCGTGTAGGGGTCTGCTCTCTTAGGGTCTCCAAGGCCTGTGGCTAAGCCTTTAACTCAGAGATTCTCTAAATAAGGTTAACAATTTCCAAGTCTAGTCCCTGCTAAGAAGCTTCCAGGATGGGGCCCTGGTTTCTCCTCAGGCAGCCAACACTACTGGTTCGGAGGTTCTGATTCTTAGGGTGTCCCCTCCCATGTTGAACTAGATTTTGCCTCGGTGACGTTCGCCACGGCTCTCGGCCCTACACAGACACCACGGGCCCTTCCTCCCGGAGCCCGCCCCCCCAGAGGCCCTCTGGGGTTACAAATACCTTGCACCCGTCAAAGTAAAAAATAAGCTGGATCGTCTAATGAGGGAATTTGGGGTGAAAAATCAGGACGCTAGTATTCCAGGCCCGCTTTTCCTTCCTGACTTTCAGGGCCTCTGTTTGCTCCCCTGTAAAATGGGAAGGCTGATGCCCTTTTCCAGTGGAGGGGGGATCAGCTAAGGAAAGGGGACCCTGTACTTTGAATCCTATAAAAGTGAGCTACGATTAAAAACACTCCATGGAGCCACAGACGTGAAGGGGTTGGGATGCTTTTCCTCCTCTGCTGATGGAGAGGGCTGAATCTGAGAGTTCCAGGGTCCCTCCAGATGCAGCCGATGCACAAGAAGTCTCGCGAGAACGGGAGCAGAACAGGGTGGGCACTTTCTTTTCTTTTCTTTTTAACATAACTTTATTGGTTTCAGAGAGGAAGGGAGAGGGAGAGAGAGATAGAAACATCAACAGTGAAAGAGAATCATTGGTCAGCTGCCTTCCCCAATTGAGAATCGAGCCTGCGACCCAGGCATGTACCCTGACTAGGAATTGAACCATGACCTCCTCGTGCATAGGTCAATGCTCAACCATTGAGCCACCTAGGCCGGGCAGGATGGGTGTGTTCTAGACCAGTGCAAATCAACGAGCACTGGCCCATCTGCCTCTTGCCCCGGTGGCTCCTGTGAGCAGATACGTTCCCGAAGAGCAGGGAAGGAGGGATAATGAGAAGTAGGGTGGCAGGAGGAAACGAGGAAGGGGATACTTCACTTATTCAACCCTCTGGCAAACATGTGTCAGGCTTCCAGGGCTTAGAGCAGGTTGGACAAAGCAGGAGTCTCTAACAGTGGCGAGTTCGCCAATCGCCCACACGAGATGGTTTTACATGGTGTGGTGGGCTGAATAGTCTCCCGCTGCCCTCAAAGATGTCCATGTGCTAATCCTCAGAGCCTGTGACTATGTAGCTTTTCCTGGCAAAGGGGACTCTGGATGTGATTAAAGTTCATCAGCAGTCGTCCTGGGTTCACTCCTGCTGAACCCAACGTGCTCGCCAGGGTCCTTAGAAGAGGGAGGAGGAAGGCCGGAGTCAGAGAAGGACCTGTGATGATGGAGGCAGAGGTTGGAGTGAGCTGGGGCCATGGGGCAAGGAATGAGGGCCGCTTCTAGAAGCTGGAAAAGGCAAGGAAACGGATTCTCCCCTCGCAGCTCCAGAGGGAGCCCAGCCCTGCCAACCCCTTTTGGGCTTCTGACCTGCGGAGCTGTAAGAGCATAGACCTGTGTTGTTTTAAGCTCCTGAGCTTGTGGTGATCTGCTGCAGGTGCCACAGGAGACTCACAGGCGCAGTTCACAGAGGAAATTTTCCACGTAGACTCTTAGACCGACATTTTCATCAGTACTAGCATACATGGGCCATGCAACACACACACTCACACACACACACACACACACTCACACACACATACACTCACACACACACACAAACACACACACACACAGTGCAAGAACATCCAACCCAAACTCAACCTACCTCGAGGTCCTCCCACTGGCTGCCCCCTCTGCCAGGAATGCTCTCCCCCTAGAGCAGGGGTGGGCAAACTTTTTGACTCGAGGGCCACAATGGGTTCTTAAACTGGACCGGAGGGCCGGAACAAAAGCACGGATGGAGTGTTTGTGTGAACTAATATAAATTCAAAGTAAGCATCATTACATAAAAGGGTACGGTCTTTTTTTTTTTTTAGTTTTATTCATTTCAAACGGGCCGGATACGGCCCGCGGGCCGTAGTTTGCCCATGGCTGCGCCTAGATCTTCACATAGCTCTCTCCTTCTCAGCTCCGTCAGCTCAAGCTTCACGTCCTCAGAGGCTGCTTCTCTGGCTGCCCGTTCTAAGCTAGTGCCGTGTGTCCCACCGCCAGCCCCCCAGCGTCCCAGGGCTTTTCAGACTGCAGACTGCGACCCACTCACAGATCAAAAGATCAGTCTTTAGTGGCTCATACTCAGCATAGTTAAAACCGAAATAGAAAAGAAAAAATGAGCACATCACGTGCAGCAAAGGCAAGTACTGTTTCTCAACATCTTTCTCAAGATATTTTCTGCTTTGCGTGTGTGTGTTGTATGTATATTTGGGTTGTAGTGTAGAATCATTTCCTGACTATGGATCAAACTTTTTTATCTAATATGTCACCCTGCCAAATGTTCACTGCCATTATCTGAAGTTTTCTTATAAATGTATGTACAATCGGCACTTTGTATCCATGGGTTCCACATCTGCAGATTCAGCCAACCACGGGTCAAAAATATTCCCCAAGAATATGTGATGTTATTGCTGATGTGTCCTAGATAGTTATGCCTACCACATGGTTGTGTCTACACTAAACACATACAGACTTTCTCTTGCTGGTATTCCCTAAATAGCACACGAGGACAACTGTTTACACAGCATTTACACTGTATTAAGTGGTATAGGTCAGTGGTCGGCAAACTCCTTAGTCAACAGAGCCAAATATCAACAGTACAACGATTGAAGTTTCTTTTGAGAGCCAAATTTTTTTTAACTTAAACTATATAGGTAGGTACATTGTTATTAACTTAATTAGGATACTCCTAAGGCTTAGGAAGAGTCACACTCAAGGGGCCAAAGAGCCGCAAGTGGCTCGCGAGCCGCAGTTTGCCGAACACGGGTATAGGTAATCTAGAGATGATGTAAAGAATACGGGAGAGCCCTAACCGGTTTGGCTCAGTCGATGGAACATCGGCCTGCGGAGTGGGGGGTCCCGAGTTCGGTTCCAGTCGGGGGCATGCGCCTGGGTTGCGGGCACATCCCCAGTTTGGGGTGTGCAGGAGGCAGCTGATCGATGTTTCTCTCTCATCGATGTTTCTGACTCTCTATCCCTCTCCCTTCCTCTCTGTAAAAAATCAATAAAATATTTTTTTAAAAAAAAGAATACGGGAAAATGTGTAAAGGTTATATGCAAATACTACGCATTTTATATGAGGGACTTGAGCATGCGCGAGTCTTGGTATCTACGGGGGTCCTGGGACCGACCCACTGCAGAGACCGAGGGCCACTGCCTTTATTCTCCATCTTGGAGAATGTCCTCTCCATCGGGCGGGGGCGCTGACTGCTTTTGTCTTGGCTGTGTCCCTGACATCTAGAAGAGCCGGCCACCCCACAGGCATCCGCTCAAGATGGGTTGAAGGGATGAATGAATGAACTGAGCCCATGATTTCAAGAATATTACTTGTTTGGGACAGGAGTCACATTTTTTTAAAGTAAGTTCGTTTAAAGGATCATGTTAAGGAAACAGGAATACAAGTGGTACCCAGTGAGGCCACAATTATGAAGAGACTACTGAGGACATAAAGTAATAGATTCCCAGCCGGGGCCGGTTTGGCTCAGTAAATAGAGCCTCCGCCTGCAGACTGAAGGGTGTCAGGTTTGATTCTGGACAAGGCACATGCCCAGGTTGTGGTCTCCATCCCCAGTAGGGGGCGTGCAGGAGGCAGCCGATCAATGATTCTCTCTCATCATTGATGTTTCTATCTCTCTCTCCCTTCCTCTCTGAAATCAATAAAAAATATATTTAAAAAAATAATAATAGATTCCCTGCTTTTTAAAAAATATATATATTATTGATTTTTTTACAGAGAAGAAGGGAGAGGGGTAGAGAGTTTGAAACATCATCTGCCTCCTGCACACCCCCTCCTGGGGATGTGCCCTCAACCAAAGTACATGCCCTTGACCAGAATCGAACCTGGGACCCTTCAGTCCGCAGGCCAATGCTCTATCCACTGAGCCTAACCGGTTAGGGCAGATTCCCTGCTTTTGAGGGGAATTCCAAGCTAGCTGGGGAGATAGGCGGCAGCAGGCCTAAGGAGCAGGCGAATTCTATCTATCGGGGATGTTGGAGATCACACCCACCTCCTCCATGTCTCCCCCCAGAACGCCACAACCAGAGCACGGAAGTGGCCTCTCCCGGCCACAGAGCGGCCTGCTGCAGAGGCAACAGGAGAGCCCCGTGTCTGCCTCCCAAGGCCACGGCCCTCTCCCCTTTCAGCATGAATGAAGGTTTTGGGTGTGCCGACCTTCCAGTCGGCTTCCTTTCAATCCAACCACACCGGGGCCCTGGCGTCGGAAAACCCAGGATGAGAGGCTACATCCCAACTCTGGCCCCACCCTCCCATACTGTGTATTTTTTTTCCCTTCGGCAACATACTGTCCAGGAACTTGGAGGCAGTGGCCTGAGTGGAAAGATACCGAGCTTGGGAATCGGACCGCACTGGCTTCTGATTAGCCAGCAAACCTGGGAAGGTGCTGACCCTCTCGGGGCCTCGCTTTCCCCATCTGTAAAATGTGGAAAGAAAAGACTTTGGCAACGTGCCCAGAAGAAAGTGACTCTCAGGAAATGCTGGGTCCCTTTTCTTCTCTCGCAGGGGATTTAGGCCTCATTGTGGTGGTTGAATCTTCAACAAATGCCCAAAAGTGGTGGGCAGGGTTCAGGTGCCATCAGTGACAAGCTGCCCGGGGGTCCTTACAAGAGGACTTTGTCCTCTGAAGGGCACTCATCACAGGGTGAGCAGACCCTGAGGCCAGTGTCAGTGCAAGAATGAAGGTGCTGGGGATGTGACAGCCCCTTCCAGCGGTCGGGTCCCTCCTCCCTAACCCTGCCCCCACGCAGTCCAGCCGGGGCCAGGTGAGGACTTCCATGGGCCAGGGCCATTGTGCGTTTATGAACCTCTTCCTTTATCAAACAAGTATTACGAGTCATATTTGCCACCACAGGGTTTCACTTATATGTGGAATCTAAAGAACAAATAAGCAAACAAACAAAATAGAAACAGACTCATAGAATAGACTGACAGTTGCCAGAGAGAAGGCGGGTTGGGAACTGAGTGAAAGGGTAAAGGGATTAAGAAGTTCAAACTGGTAGTTACGAAACAGTCATAGGGATAGAAGGGACGGCACAGGATGTAGTCAGCAGTACTGTAACACCTATGTATGGGCCAGGTGGGTACTGGAGATATTGGGAGGACCGCTTTATAAAGTCTGTGATTGTCTAACCACTATGCTGTACACCTGAAACCAATGCAAAATCATATTGGAGGTCAACTGTGATTGAAAAAAAAAAAAAGGCATATTTGTCCACTGCATTTGGTAGAGAGACAAATATATGATTATAAAATATAACATTTTATTCAGCCTAAAAGGTTATTTTTTTCTGATTTTAAAAGAAATTAAAACATGTCCCTGAAAGTGTTATCCACCCTGTGCCCATCCTGCCACATGGGAAAGCAGCCCGAGTGCAGCCTCTCTCCCGCTCACCTCCGCCGATGGGAACTCACGGCTTCCACCTGGGACAGGGGACACCTCCATGAATTCTGACTGACTTGAAAGTTCTTATTTCTCATGAGTGAAAACCTGTGTCCCTTAAGCTTCCACTCTCCTTGGCCCCAACCTTAGCTGTCGGAGCTCCAGAGAACAGAGGAAAGGTGAAGGGTGAGAAATAGGTCCTCAATGTCCCGGACCCCAAAGGCACCTGAAACAATTGGCTCAAGGCTAACCTTTGCCAGGCCCTCCCCTTCCAAGTACTCAGGTGGCTTCTGTGGGTCCAAGGCTGGTGGCTGCAGGAAGAGGAGGTTGGGTAAGGCCCCGGAAAGTACAGAGATGTGTCAGGCTGACCTGGGCCTGTGTAGGTCAGAGGAAGAGGTAAGTTTCTTTGTTTTCTCTTTTATATATACATTTTTTTAATTGATTTCAGTGAGGAAGGGAGAGGGAGAGAGAATCATTGATTGGCTGTTTCCTGCACACCCCCTACTGGGGATTGAGCCAACAACCCCAGCACATGGCCTGTCCAGGAACGGAACCGTGTCCTCCTGGTTCATAGGTCCACGCTCAACCACTGAGCCACACCAGCTAGGCGGAAGAGGTAATTTTCTATCTAGGTACTCTACTCCAGAGCCCATGCTCTGAACCATGAAGTTGTGCGTCCCCTCCTCATCTGTAACTTAAAGGTAATAATACCTTCCTCACAGGCTATTTTGGGGATTAGAAATAACAGACTCACCGTCCCTAGCACATCCAAGACCATTCACAAAAGTGTGCATCATGGCCAGCTGTTCCCAGGCCAGAGGCCCACCAGTCTTGCAGGATGCTGAGCAGTCATTTTATGAATGAGGTACTAATATTCTTATTCTGATAAATGGTATATGCATCTACTATATCTCCCTTTGTGAGGCCCCGTCATTTGTTGAATGTATCTGTGTATGCAAGTACAACTGTCATAAGATCAATATGTATTTCCTTGAAAAATGAGGGGGATAAAAAGGAAAGCTGACTCGTAAATTCAGAAACCAGAGGATGCAAAGGATACAAATTCAGAAACCAGAGGATGCAAAGGGTACTCTCCTGAGAGTGACCATGGATGATCACATGACTCTAAGGTAAACTTGCTGTTTCCACCAAGAGAATCCCCTGAGGTGGGGAAAGGCCATGCATAGCATCTTTTCTGAAAAAAAGAAATGGCACCGTGCTCCGTGGCGGTGGAGAGATGCCCACAAACCCCCAAGAACCCTTGGTGAGCTCTGGTTCCTTAAAATTTAGCCCAGGGGCCTGACATTGCACAGGCATTTCCCAGACAATCCATCTCTGCCTGTGCTAGCTAAGACAGAGGTCGGGACACGCTTCCTTTGTACCCCAAGAGTCTGAAGATTTGGGGTCAAGCAGACCTGGCTTCAAATCCAGGCTCTTCGATGTGTAACTCTGGGCACTGAATTCCAATTACTCAAATTCTCTAAAGCTCCAATGAATGAGATGACAATTTCCTTAGGCAGTTTTGGGGGCTCAACTGAGGTGACACAGTTTGGGTAAATGGCAGAGCTCTAGGACTGGTGGCACTTATGACAACACTGCAAGCTTTTTCCTCGCGGACCTTCAGGACTCCCCCAAAGCCCAATGTTGTAAGACTATATGTTGGGCCAACAGCACCACCTGGTGGTCAGCTACAGGACCTAGCAAACCTCACCTCTGTCTTTGGACGTCTTAGCTTGGTCATAGGGAGGCTTGCATCACAAAAAAGAATACTGCCCTTAAAAATGGGCTTGGGGGAGGCTTGGTTATAAGAAGTCCCGCAGTCAGGAAGAGAACATAACCGGATCTATTTATAATTCTCGCCTGACGGAAGAAAAGCTGGTTCCTTCCTACTTAAAGGACAAGACAGGCAAGATATTTCACTTTTGAGCCTCTGGATCTCCATCTGTGTAATGAAAACAATGATGCCTATTTGTACGCATCAAAATGAAATAGGGTGGGTGGGTGCGAGGTAATCAACCAAGGACCTTGTATGCAAATATGCATGGCCCACGGACACAGACAATGGGGCGGTGAGGGCCTGGGGCAGAGGCTGGGGGTGGGCTGGGGAAGGTCAATGGAAGAAAAGAGGGGACATATGGAATACTTTCAACAATAAAAAAATATTTTTTTAAAGTGAAATAAATATATCCAGTGACTGGACACTCAAGGCAATGATTTATCTTTAGGCATCAACTGCATGTGTCTGATCCCCTAAAGCTGTACCTGGTCTTCAGACACCAGTGGGGATATGTGCCTGAGGTTTCCAAGGAGAAACCCGCTCCTGTGCCAGGCCTCCTGCTTTTCACTTGCTTTTTCACCTCCCCGCCTCTAGGGGGCACTGCCTCAAAGTCAGACCTGCTTGGGAAGTGCTCATCAGAAGTTGGGTTTCATGGAAACTGGAGAAGGAAGATTTGTTCATTCATTTATTGATTCGTTTAACAAAAGTGCTGAACATTGGAGATACAAATATGATCTTTGCATGGCTCCTGGCTCCAAGGAGCTTGCATTTTAACTGCGGAGGCAGAAGAATAAAGAAATTGTTAAGGCCCTGGCCAGTTCAATCCCAATGAATGCATAAACAAATCTCTCTCTCTCTCTCTCTCTCTCTCTCTCTCTCTCTCTCTCTCCTTCTCCCTTCCCCTCCCTTCTTCCTCATCTTCCCTTCTCTCTCTCTCTCTTTTTCTTCCTCTCTCTCTCTCTAAAATCAATAAATAACTTTTTTTAAAAAAAAAAGAAATATTTCCGTAAAATGGGCAAGGTATTGTGATAAAGGCATGTACTGTTTAGCAAGGTAACACAGAGGAGAAAGTAGCCCAGTCCATCTGCAGGAGGCGAATGGATTCAAGTTACCTACTAAGCACCAAGCGCACGTGAGAACCTGGAGACACAGGGTGAATAAATCCCAATCCCTGCCCCAAAGAGGCTGTGGATGGCTGGGGTGAGGAAAGGGTGCAGAGAAAACATGGCATGTGGTTTGGGGCTGCCGGGGGTGTGGGCTCAGGGAACTTAAAACAAAGGGAACGGCCTGAGCAAAGAAAGGCTTAAAGGTGGGCAGAGCAGATCAGCCAGTGGCTTCTCCACCCCCACCTACTGCAACTGCTGAGCAACTTCTCAGCTGCTTTCCCTGCGTTGGGATTCGGGATGTGCAAATATCACTTTTTCATTCATTGCCATTTTTAAAACCTGCTTATCCTCCCACTATGGTCCATTCTCCAAGGGTCCCAGATAGGGGAGCACTGCGCCACAGCATCCGGAACATGCCAGGCAACCTCCCCACCCCCCATCCATTTTGCATTAGCATCGAGAACATCCTCATCTCCAAGGCAACCTTCTCAACAACAACCTGGCCCATCGTCTCCAGTGTCTTGAAGTCCAGGGCCTCTCCCAACCCCCACCTGCCTGAGGCTCCAGCATGCTCTGACCTCCCAACTGGAGGAGACTGGGTGGTAGGTATGACTGGGGTGCTTTGGGGTAGGGTGAGGAGCCACAGGTCCCAAGTCCCTTCATCTTTAGTCCAAGAGAAGTAAGTGAAAACCACTGCCCAGGCAGCTCCATTTTCCAAGTGCCTGCTGTGTTCATTCATTCTTCGGTGGTGACAGAGCAAAGCAATGAAGAACTTAGGGTCTGGAGCTCACACCCAAGGTACAATAATTCCTAGCTGGGTGGCTTTGAACAAATTACCAATTTCTTTATCGATAAAGTGGTGAATAGGACCTATGTCATAGGGTATTGTGAGGATTAAATAAAACAATACAGTAAAGTGCTTAGAAGACTTCCTGACACAGAGGAAGGGCTCGTTAACCATGAGCTATTATCCAACAATAACTGTTTACTGAGTTTCTACTGTGTGCCATGATGGGAGCTGCAGCTGTGAACCAAAGAGACTCGGTCCTTGACCCACAGAGTTCACAGTCTGCTGGGGAGGCAAAGTGTTAATACTAAGTCAAAATGAAAATAATTACATAGTCATCGACTGTGATGAATACGATGGAGAAAATGGAGAGTGTGAATGGAGAGAATAAAAGAACCAAGAGGAGGCACTGGGATTAGATTGAGGGGGTGACATTTAAGCGGAGACTGAAGGGATGTGCAGGAATGAGGTGATGAGCTGAGAATAGCGTGCCAAGGCCCTGAGGTGGCCAAGAACGCTGCCATCAGGAAGTGGAAGAAGAAGGCCGGTGTGGCTGCAGTGCAGTGAGATGAGAGAAAGGGCCCTGAGCTAATGTTGGAAAGGCAGGCAGAAGCCAGCTCCTAAGTCACGGGGAGGCCACTGAGCTGCTTTGGGAGCCAGTATATTGTCCAGATATTATTTATTTACATGTTCAAAAGCTGGAAGTGATTATAAGCACGAGGTGGCTGGGGCTGGTGTGGGGACATCGGAGATACACACTGGCAAATATAACCAACAAGACTTGGTGATGGAATGGATGTGAAAGGTGAGGGAGAAAGAGGATGAAGATAACATTTAACTGAGATGGAGAAACTCTCACAAAACAGAGTCCTCTTTTGAGGTGACAGGCACCAGTTTCCTATGGAAATCTGGAATTCCAAAGAGATAGAATTTAGGAGCTAGTCACGTGGGGGTAAGACCCTATAGATGTATCAAGTCATAGGAATGAACAAAAGCGCTTAGGGAGAGACTGGAGAGAGAGAAGAGAAGAGAGCTCAGGACCAGAGTCCCCAACAAGAGCTTGCAAAAGAGGTTGAGAAGGAACAACACAAGGTGGGAGAAAAACCAGGAGAAACTAATGTTTTCAAAAGGCAGGATTTATCCACAGGGTCCATAGCTACTTGAGTGTTAAGACGAAGACAGAGAAGGAGCCATTCTGGGTGGCATCATGGCAGTCATTGGTGACTTTGGCAAGAGCAGCCTCATGGAGTAGTGGGGCGAATGTCATATTGAACTGGGGCCGGGGGGTGATGCAGGGGCAGCAGGTGAGTATGACAAGTTCAGTAGCTGGAGCAGGATTAGGAGGAGGAGTCAAGAGATGTTTTTCCTGCCCTTAAAACGTTGAAAAAGTTAAGCAGTTGTTAGAGTGCTGATTGGAATAATCCAGTAGGGCTGTCAAAAGGACAACACCGTCAAGAAAGGAAAGACAAATAGAGGGGTGGCCTGAAAAGTCATGGGGGCTGGGGCCCAGAGCCTCTGTGGGAAAAATGAGACACTCGGAGACAAAGGAGAAGGTGGGGACACATGGAGAAGGGTCTGGACATTCGCTGTAGGACAGTGAGGACCCAGAGGCCCTTCCACATTTAACTCTCAAAACAAATCCTGGGAAGTTGGTTTTCTTCCCCACACTTTTTAAATGAGGGGATGAACCCCAGGAAAGTTAAATCCTTGGCCCATCACCCACCCTATTCTCAAGCAGCCACACCAGAATTGAAATTCTAGTTTGTTCAAACCAAAGACTGTACCTTTTGCCCTTCACCATGAAAAGCTCACAAACAGTGCTCATTATAGAGATGGAGCTAAGGGAGCAGGAGGGGTTGATAAAGAGGGGGGGTTACTTAGAAAGGAGCAGGTAAGCTCAGATGAAATTGAGGATGAAGGGCAGGTAAGAGGGGGAAATGAGGAAAGATAAGATCAGCATCAATCCACAGGGAGGCTGATGCCCATGTCAGGCTCCTGGAAGTCCTCTGGTCTCTGAGTTCACCTGCTCCATCCCTCCCACATCAAGTCTCTGGTCCAGACAGCACACACCAGAGTATGGATGAACTGGGGTTCTCTTGGATTCTTGGCTTGCCAGATGTTATGGTTCGGGGGTCCCCAACAAAGAGGTTGAGGCTCTGGATTCTGGATCAAAACCCAGCTCCATCACTCACTGGCTGTGCAGTCGTCAACAAGTCACTTTCCCCTAAGATTGCGAAATATTTATTGATGTGTTTTCCTCTGGCAGTTCCTGTTTCTAGGTCCCTTAGTCCATTACAAAACTGGACTTTGCAGCATCTATTTCTTCAGGGAAGGAAAGCTACAGCAGAAGCAAAGAAAAAGCTTTTGAGTTTCAAAAATAGGTAGACACAGAAATTACAGGATGAATCAGAATCGGGTTGCCTGACCCAAGACTGATTGAAGGAACCCCAACACCATATAAGGAAGTAACCCTATGGCAGAGATAGGTCACCGGTCTACCAAACCCATTCCCCTTGGTCCCGGGCACACAGGTAGACTACACTTGCCAGGTGCCTCTGCCGCCATGCAACTGAGCTCTCGCAAACAGAATGTGATAAGCAAGGATACCCGGTACTTCCAGACCTGGCCCGGGAACACCTTCCAAGCTCAAGTCTTCTGTGGGCTTGTGTGGTCCCCTAGCCTGATGCCAACACACCCAGCAAGTTTGGGAGCCACATGTTGAGGATGAGGGAGTTGCAGATGGTTGGTGCCTAGAGATAAGGAACGCTCGTTTTGGATCTCTTGTGGCTGAGAAATAAACTTTTGAACTAGCGTACATTTTGGGGATCCGCATCTAACGCTGCTGCCTTCGTTAACACAATTGGAGAAGAAGCTGATGATGAATGAGCCCTTGGTTGCAGTAGGGGTGGGATGGAGAAATAACAGGCTCTTTCTCTTTAGGTTTGTGGGATCTGAGAATAGAGAAGACTTGTGCCTCATTTCCTAGAGGGAGCCCAGGAGGAGGTGGTGGCAAACCCACAGTGGGGTGGCTGTGTGGCGTGTTGCGAAAAGGACCAATGTAGCCACGCTGAGCTCAGAATCACCAGAGTGGCAAGGGAGCAAACGCCTGTTCCCTGTGTCGCTGAGAGAGGCCCAGAAGGTAGCTGAGAGCGAGCCAAACCTCTTGCAGTTGAGAATAAGGAATGGCAGACACAATGGTGACCTCATTGACCAAGGGCCAGAGAGAACAAGGGACATCTCAGTGGAGACCTGCCCCCTTGGAACTTGGACAAAACCCAAGAGAAATTCTGCGGGGCAGGGCAGGGGTTCACAGGGAAATAGAATTGACCAAGAATTAAATTGTATTCCCCCCAACGCAATGGGAGCTTAAAGTCCAAATTTAAGTGAAGTATTTGCACACCTGAGTCTGTGGACTGAGATTTTTTTCCTTGCTGCCTCTGTGATCATGGGACTGAAGTCCTGTCCTGCCTTCCTCAGAGCTGTAAGAACCAAAATCGAATGATGCACTTCACAGGAAACTACATCGCTCTGAAATGTGACTTATCATTATTGTCATCGTCATTGTCATCATTAGCTGTGGCCCAAAGCATCCAGATCCAGGAGCTTTTGTAGCCGGAAGGCCATGCGTTCTCCCTCCTCAGGGGAAAAAGAGGAGTGTCCACTCGATGGCTAAAGCCCATAATCTCAGCCCTGTGGGCCTCCAATCCACAGGCCCTAATTCTGAAGAATGGCTCCTTCCCTTGGCCCTCATCTCCTCCTTTAAGCAAAAGGCACCCTGTCTCCTAGAGGCCCTTCAGTGGGCAACTGGGCTCGCCCTGCAGCAGGTGATAGGTGAGAGATGGGGCTTTTGATGGAGGACTAGAACTCACGAAAGCTGAGCGGTATCATCACCTCACCTAGGTGACAGAGCTGAGCCCACAGCCTGGAGCCCACACCCACCCCTCATCCCAGTGCAGGGACAAGAGGACCTTCCCCTCAGAGAATGCTCCCAGCAAATGGTCTCGACATCTCCCCACAGCCACCAACATCCTTCACTATGCTTGGCCCCGATGGAGTCACTGCTTTACGGAAGCCAACAAACATAATGTCACATTCAGAATAACAGCTAATAATGATCAGTGTATTTATTGAGCATTCACCAGATGGCAGACACTGTATTAAAAATATTAATACCATGTTTCATGTCCCTTCCCAAAAAAATATTATCCTGCCCTAACCGGTTTGGCTCAGTGGATAGAGCGTCAGCCTGCGGACTGAAGGGTCCCAGGTTCGATTCCGGTCAAGGGCATGTACCTTGGTTGCAGGCACATCCCCAGTAGGGGGTGTGCAGGAGGCAGCTGATCGATGTTTCTCTCTCATCAATGTTCCAAACTCTCTATCCCTCTCCCTTCCTCTCTGTAAAAAAATCAATAAAATATATTTTTAAAAAATATATTATCCTAAATTCAAAGATGAAGCTCCCGAGACTGAGAGGGGCTGGGGAACTCATCCTAGCTCACAGAGCTTAAATGTGGCAAAGTCGGGGTAAAAATGAGACTGCCTGACTTCAGAGGCCAAGCTCTCACTGGTTAAGTTCCAGAGCATCCTGTGTCCTGCTTACGTTGTCACGGGCATCTGGTGCTCTATACAGTAGGGGTTCAGATGCTTTTTGAAAGGAAAATGTATTATTATAAATTATCGCGGGCCATCCTCAGTTTGCATGGTCCTGTGTTAACTGAAACTCACAGATATCAGAACCAGGTCCTCGCTTCTCAATCTCAGCGTCCTTGGAACTGTACAGAGTGAGGACTGCCTGTGTTGTCCTCATTGTCAGTATGAGTGTGTCAGATAATGCTGCGTAACAAACCTCCCCAAAACTCAGGGACCTTCAACAAGCATTTCTCTGTGTCGCTCTCAGATCCGTACATTGGCTGGGGCTGGGGGTCAGCTGTGCAGATCTATCCATGTGGCCACAGTCTTCTTGCACCAGCAGCTACTGAGACATGTGCTTCTCAAGGCAAAAGAGGCCAAGTTACACAAGCACATTTAAGGCCTCTGAACACCCTTTTAGTATCTCATTGGCCAAAACAAGTCAGATGGTCAAGTGAACATCAGTGGGGTGAGGAAGTGGCCCCTATCCACAGTGGGAAAGCACTATAAAGAGTAGGGAAGTACAATCCTTTCTAGGGGGTGAAAAACTAAGACCCAGAGCCAGTTGGCCACAGTCAGCACCTTCACCATGACCAGCAGGTTTCTAGCTTGGTTACAAGAGCAGGTTGGCAGAGTCCTGAGACCCTCTGGAACCCTGCGTGGGGCACATCAGCCCAGCAGATGGCTGCTGGTCTCCCCTTCCCTCTGCCCCTTCCTGCCTCCCAGTGGCATCCTGGCTCCTCCCACTGCCTCTCAACTTCTGCAAAGATAGTCAGGTTTCTCTTCAACATCCAGTTGCACCAAGATGGGGCTAAAGCAAACATCAGAATCAAATTCATTATAACAAATTAATCGCAACCGTTTCCTGCCTTGAACTTCACAACTGCCCAAGGTTCTCAGGGCTGGGAGCGCTATCCTGGTTCCCACTATGTAGATGGGGAAACTGAGGCTCAGAGAAGCAATGTGATTTGCTAAAAGTCTCACGGTAGCCAAACAGCGGTGCCCAAGCCTGAACTTGAATACAGGTCTTCTCTCTCCAGGCCTCAGGAATGGGAGGGAGGGAAAGTCTCCAAACCAAGATCCCAAAAACAGCCGGGGTTTGGAACAGTCAGGCCCGGTGGGGAAAATGTCTGGGGGAAGGTGTGTCCCGCACGCATTCCCTGCATACACTTCCCTCCGGAAGCGTGGTCTGCGCAGCCACGCACACGGCCCAGCTCAAAGCCATCCTCCATTTGGACGTGGCCAGAGACGTCCAGGCCACAAGACTTGAGTGTCCTTCTGAGTGTCTTCGGAGCAGATTTTCATCTTAATTCTAGGAACTGAGTGAGTTTATTCATCTCCACCCCGAGCACCGGAGAGACGTCATTTTCTATTTCCCCGGGGACTTTTCCTCCAGGCGCCCCCTCCCCTGGCATCCCCTCCACCCACCCACTCCTGCCCCCACCTCCTCCAGGCACGAAGATCGCCTCCTGCCCAGTTTGACTGGTTTTGAACTGGGATGAGAAAATTGAAGCAAAATCCATTCTGCAGTCTTTTTTTCCGCTACAAAGTGGCGCTGCTATGTTTTGGGCATGATAGTAAAATAAGGACTTTTTTTTTAAGTTAATGAATTGGCTGACATTATGATGTCAGAAGGCCTGGAGCCAAAGGTGTTTTGCTAAAGGGAGTCTCCCCACAGCCCCCCCTCCAGACGACACGGCACCCCTGGAGCCCATAGTACTTGGGACTGTTCACGCTGTTTACACACCCAGCTCCCCTGACTGCCTCTTTGTGGGAAGTTGTTTACATGAATTTATTTTGGGAAAATTCCATTAGACGAGACCAGGATTTCTTCACAAATCATTGCCTCTCACTTGTGTCTTGATCAAATCTGGGCAGGCCACCCCTTCTCCAGAGCCCTGAGTCCCTGCGTTTCTGTTAGGGGTTGGGGTTGGTGAGGGGGGGAGGACACGGGAGATAATGAAGCGGCCAGGGATGAGCTTGGGAAACAGAGCCCTGTCTGGTAGGATCCAAAGCAGCAGCCCTGGACCTGCCCGTCGCGTGCCTGGCCCCATGCGACGCTGCTAAGACACAGCGACAAGTGGGTGATGCTCTCTGACCTCAAGAGTCTCAAATTCTGGGAAAAAGAGAGGGTGACAGAAGCCGTTCCATCGAATGATCTTGGGGTTCTTGTGGGGTCTCCACGCCCTTGTCCTGCCCTGCCTTCTGCTGTTAGTCATTGAGCACGTTGATTCCTTCTGACAACTCCCTCTGGCCACTCACTGTGTTGAAGGAGAATCCCGAGTGTTAGATGCACGCCGATTCAGCCCCACTGATTTGGTCTTACTCCGGCACCGCATGTGCACAGGCCACATAGCTGCTTCTTTAGTGCCAGCGCAACTCCCTCCTATCCCCCAAGAAGAGACTTACTGGAGACCTACTAGGGACCTGGCCCTGTGGACTCAGAGACACTGAGACAGTATCCTTGCTCTGAAGGAGCTCAGGCAGGGCCCAGTGGAGGGTGGAAGGGAATGGGGACCACAGCTCAGGCACAAAGTGGACACCTGCTCCTGGATAAGGGGAGCTGGCTGTTGTTCCAGGTGTCGTTCCAGGGAGAGCTGGAAGGAAGGGGGCAGCTCCTGGCCGTAACTCCACACCAGAGGCCATCATCTGCCCAGCCAGCCTGGCTTCCCCGCCAGAATCACGCCTGACACTGCGGACTGCTGAGGCCCGTGGTCACAGAGCTCACTGAGCAACCAGGGGTGGGGTCTGCTTCTCTAAGTGGCTTCCTCGTCTCTAATAAAAAGGAGCTGCACCATCAGTTCTGCAAGTATGCTAGCCATGGAAACCTCTGTGGAAACAAAATTGTGGGCAGTGTTCGTGGCTCACACTTATTGAGCACTTACTGCATATGAGGCACAGGCCTAAGTGTGTCACATGTGTTAATTCACTTAATCCTCACAGCAACCCTCTCAGTTAGGTACTGACTCCAGATAAGCCAACTTATAAACTATGAAGTCATTTACTTGAAAATCCAGTATGTGAATCAGGTAAAAAGTGTAGTTTCTTTTATTGATGAGAGGGTGGATTTGCTTTACCCCACAGATCTGACTGTAGACTCTCGGGGTTGGAATGAAAAGACTCTGCTTTGCAGACACTGATCCTGCCTCCTAGGAGTTTAAAAGCCGATGCCCGGGTCCTCTGAGTATCGAGGCAGCAGGGCAGGGTAGAGTGAGTATGTCCTACAGAGTCAGATCTCAGTTCATATCCCAGCTCCATCCCTCACTAACACGGGAAGTAACTTCAGCAAAGCCCTTCAACCTCCCAGATACAGCTTCACTCATAGAGCTGTCATGAACATTAAATGGAATAATGTATGCAAAACAGTTAATGCAGCATCTGTGGTAGGTATTGAAAAGTACAGTGACTTATTCTTACCCAGATGGATACAAGAGGCAACATGTGGTAGGGTATTAATGCAAGATGTGGTGCCATTCTAAGCTATTCCTTGAGCCCTAGGCTAGATGTATTTTAGGGATAGAGACCATATGGGGACTGGCCTTACTTTACTTTACCCACAGTGCTCTCAGCACATTGCATGCACATTGTAAGTGCTGTTGAATGAATAAATACTTTAGTGGATGGATGGATGGATGGATGGATGGATGGATGGATGGATGGATATATGGATGGATGGATGGATGGATGGATGGATGGATGGATGGATAGATGGGTGGATGGGTGGGTGGATGGGTCGGTGGATGGGTGGATGGATGGATGGATGGATGGATTATCTAAACAGGTCAGTTCCTTATAAAAAGTTCCACCACACCCCAGTACATGTCTCATTTCAACACATCAAGGAACACTGAAGTCTTTGACTCCTCCCCACTCTTCCAAAACCTACGGCTCATCTTGCCAGATATCTCCTTGGTGCCTCTCTGTTCAGCCCCTTCACAGTAATGCATTGTCCCACTATCTGGTAGTTCTTGACTCTGGCTTCACCTTGGAACAGTGTCTTTTGGAGTCACACTCTGTAGCCCATGGGCTAACTCCATCCCCGTTCCCAGTTGTACCCTTCACAACCCCAGCCTGTGCACAATGCTTTCAGGTCGTTGGGGAGAAGGTAATGTGCAGCATTCATTCCCAGGAGCCCCCGTCCCTAGAGACCTGGCCTGGAACAGTGGGGCCTGTGTATCTTGACATTCCATGGCCAGACTCCAGTCATGCACTGAGGTTGTTTCATGCACAGCCTTAAGTGATCTGTGCTCTGCCTACTCAAGAGTCAGGAGAAAGCCCAGCCTAAGGCTCTGTCGCCCTCCCTTGGTAGTGGCTAGAGGTGAAGGGAGAGCCCAGCCTCCAGCAGAATACAGGAGCCTCAGCCCCCTGCATTTTCCAGAGGGGGCGAAGCAGCCCTCCGGCTGCAATCCCATCCAGGTGCAGCTGGTTTCCCTGAGTTCAGGGCTGCCTGTCCAGCACTCATGTACCGCAAATACCAGGCCAGCTCCTGCTCTCTCCTCCATCAGGGGAAAAACCACCTGATACCTTGGAGATTTTGTCTCTCTCTTACAGATGCAGTGGTATCAAGAGAAACTCAGGACCAGGTTCTCAAGGGATAATGCATGTCACCCTGCTTGTTTTATACCTGCTGGGGAAGGTGGAAAGATGACCGTGACTTCTCTCCCATAATCGGGGCCAAGGATGAGGTAATGTTTAGGCTGTGGAGGCATCGACTGGCCTTTGTCTTTATATCTCAAGCCTCGGTTTCAGGAGAGAATGGCCCCCATTTCAGCAGGGCTCTGGGTGGTAGGCTCTAGTTATAAATTAGCAACTATCGATCCAATGGAAAAGCACCAGCTCTCCACCTGTCTGAAGATGGACACTGACGACAGGCACCCCTGGGCGGGTGTAGGGTAACTTGTGTCCCATGGGTTCTCCCTACAGAGTGTCTGAGAAGCATGTCCAGAGGCTGATGATGCCTGTCACCTGCAGCTCACTTTACCCTTCAGTCCCTGGTCTCTCTTGCCTAGAGGCCCAGATCCAACCTTCTCCCGGGACACCCATCCCCCATGCCTCAGTGCTGCCCTCTTCTGGATACTGGTTCCAGAAAAGGAAGCATTTTACCGGGCAGACTTGGAGGTGGAGCCGCTGCTCTGGAATCACTTCCATCAAATTTGGCCTGGAGCCCATCTCTGTGATACGCATGCCCACTCTCCTTGCAAAGACATCAACGCCAGGCCCTCTACCTTCCCAGCAGGGCCCTCACCCAGTGCCATCTGGGAGAGAAGCAAAGAGAGGGAGAAGCATCGTGAAAGATGCACCGGGTATCTGAATAATCTAAGCTGAAGGATAGTTGCATAAAAGACTGTTAGCTACTGGCTTGGACTAAGGTTACCTGACTGAACCACCGTTTAAGGGATAGTTTTCCTTTCCACCTTCCTGGAGAAGAGAAAGCTCACTAGGAAGACTAAATCCATTATCAAGAACTGTCTTTAGCCAAACCGGTTTGGCTCAGTGGATAGAGCATCAGCCTGCGGACTGAAGGGTCGGGGTTCGATTCCGGTCAAGGGCATGTACCTTGGTTGCGGGCACAACCCCAGTGGGGGGCGTGCAGGAGGCAGCTGATCGATCTCTCTCATTGATGTTTCTAACTTTCTATCCCTCTCCCTTCTTCTCTGTAAAATATCAATAAAATATATTTTAAAAAAAAAAAAGAATTGTCTTTAATCTATACTTTCACTGCCTATATACACGAATGTGAGGAAACTTACACACCCCCATTGGAAACACACAAGCAGCAACCTCAGAGGGTGGACAGGCGGATTAAAGGCATTGATGGAGACCCAGTACTTATCCTGGCTGAGAGCGCGTGCTCAATTAGTCACTGCAATTATTCCTATTTTTATCAAAATGAAGTTGATAATGACTGTGCTTCAAACATCATGGAGATTAAAAGCGACTTTCTCCGGCCTCTGATTTTTCCCACTCAGGCAGGGTGTGGCGCTGCAGATGCCTGGCCTGCCAGCCACAGGCCACTCAAAGAATTCTCACTCCGTCCCATGGTTGAGGCCAGAGGCCCTCGCCACTGCGAAGAAAAGGGTTCTCAAGATTTGGGGGAGGGCTGGGGACAGAGAAGGGCAGACATGGTTCAGGGGAGGGGTGCCTACTCCCATTCATGGCTGCCGACCCTGCCCAGATCCTTGGGCCGGGAGTCTGGTCTCTGACCCATGCCAGGCTCTTTGAGGGGAAGACCATTTGCAGAGAAGGAAGGTCAGGGGCTCTCAGCCCTCAGCCAGAGCAGGAGAGGAAGCAACCAGGACGACTTCCACCCTCCATCATAGAGCCAGGTTCCAGGGTGCTGGCAATGTCTGCTCTTGATCCGAGTGCTATTGCAAAGGTGAGATAACCTTGCCTGCAGAGAGGGCCTCTGGCTGTATGTTCAGCATTTGCACAGTTTGCTGCATTTACCGTATATTTCAATTAAAAGTTTATTTTTAAAAGTCACCCCAAGCAAGTGCCCTCCCCTACAAACTCGGGGTTCTTCCACAGCACCTGCCCTGCCGGGCAGAGGGGAGCATCCTTGCAGCTGTGGCTGTCAAGTGTCTGGCTTAATCCAAGTCACTGGAGATTGGGTCAGGCCAGGAGCCACACTCAGAGTCTGACCTCGATTCCTCCTTTCATTCGTCTCACAAGTTAATGTGTACCACACTTTGACACTCAGCTTGTCCCCAGCTGGATGCCTCTCACCTTACCCCGAAACCTGTCGACCTCCCTTAACCAGCACATCATCATGTACCCTGATGTGCTGATAGCCTAAGTGGAGAGGAGGCGATGGCTGGCTTAGAATCTACTCAGCCAGGTATCTTTGGAGAGATGAGGGAGAACGACAAGGAAGAGAAGGATGCCTCCTAGCCCGAGAAAGAGCTATTTATAACGAAGCCCTGCCCACCAACACGGCTCAGTGGCTGAGCCTGGACCTATGAACCAGGAGGTCATGGTTCAATTCCCGGTCAGGGCACATGCTCAGGTTGGGTTGCAAGCTCGATCCCCAGTTGGGGGCAAGCAGGAGGCAGCCCATCAATGATTCTCTCTCCTCATTGATGTGTCTATCTCTCCATCGCCCTTCCTCTCTGAAATCAATAAAAATATGTATGTGTTTTTAAATAAAAATTAAAAAAAAAAATAAAGAAGCTGCCCTAGCTGGTTTGGCTCAATGGATAGAGCGTTGGCCTGCAGACTGAAAGGTCCCAGGTTTGATTCTGGCCAAGGGCACATGCCTGGGTTGCTGGCTTGATCCCCAGTAGGGGATGTGTAGAAGGCAGCCAATCAATGATTCTCACCATTAATGTTTCTATCTCTTTCTCCCTCTCCTTTCCTCTCTAAAATCAATAAAATATATTACATAAATAAATAAAAATAAAGAAGCCCTCCGATCCCAATACTTGGCTCTGCACCTCCTCTGCGAGCCTCCGCACCGATAGCCCGGGTTAATAACCAGGGTAAGCATGTGAGGCCGCCCTGCGCAGCGGAGGAGGGAGGGAAGCACTTGCTAAGATCACCCGAGGGGGCCCCAGGCTTCCATTCCGCCGCAGGCCCTGCACCGCAGGCCCCGGCGCAGTGTTTACATCTCCTATACAGCTGCGTGCAGAGCGCTCCACGAGCGGAGCCGGGTGTATTTATAACCACACAGCTCTGTGTGGACAGCCCCCATATAGATCTCACCTACATCATGTCACACATCCCCCAGGTGCCCGGGCCTGCTTCCTGACCTCACGTCAGGGCCGGCCGCGGTAATTGGCTCTGATGGGAACCCTGCTCGCCCAGCCAAAGGCACGCAGCCCACCTCCCACAGCCAGCGCCTGCCTCCCTCCCACGGACCTGGGGGCCGGGCCTTCCTGATAGAGCGCTGCGAAGAGGAGGGCTGTACACATGCCACAGGCTGACCCGCGTATGGAAATGAGGCCCGCGGTTGGCCTGGCGCCCGGCCACAGGCCTGTGGCTTCGCTGCCGCCAAGTATCTTTAGCATGAACTTCGTTAACATTGCCCGCCGTCCCCCCCACCCCCACCCCTCCAATCTCTCTCCTCCCCTGCCCTGCCCTGCCCTGTCTTACACTCACAGTTTGTGGTGTCTCTTTCAGGGCTTATCCTCAAGCCTGCAGCGGAGGGCTTGGCTCCGTTTCCCCCCTATCTGACAATAATAATAACCCTATAATCAGCCCTTCCACTTACTGTGCTAGGCCCTGGGCTAGACGCTTCATCCCCATGGCCTTGCTGAATCTTGAGAGACACCTGATTTTGCAAATAAGAAACCTAAGGCTGTAAGGGGGCGGGACGCTCGGTGAAGAGACCAGAGGCTGAAGAGGTCAGGGCTGGCCCAGGTGTCTGGGGCTCCGTGTCCACAGCGTCCCAGGTCAGCACATCAGGCTGGGGGGGCCACTGCGGGGGGGTGGGAGGCCAGGACGGGCCAGTGATGGCCCAAGTAGAGGGAAGGGGATGGTCGGCATAGATTCAGAATCAACCAGGTAGCTTGGAGAGATGAGGGAGAAGGAAGATGAAGAAAAGCGTGCCTCCAAACTGGAGGGAAAGCGATGTCTGAAGGGGCAGGCAGGTTTTTTTCCAAGCAAGGGTGGGGCAAAGGCCATGCAGGAGGCTGTGGGAGGAAGGTGCCCCCTACAATTCCCGGTCAGGGCACATGCTCCAGTGACTTGGATTAAGCCCTCCCAGGCTGCTCCTGGCCGGGCAGGGCCTTCCGTTGCTGGAAGTGCCAGGCTCAGTTTCCCAAGGGATCTGGACTGGGAGCAGTTCCCAGGGACCATCCATCCTTCAAGAATGCCTTCTGCCCTGCGCGGTGTGGCTCATTTGGTTGGGCATTGTCCTCAGCACCAAGGCGTTGCTGGTTGGATTCCCTGTCAGGGCACATGCTCGGGTGGCAGGCTCAGTCCCCAGTCAGGGGCTGCTGATAGATGTTTTGCTCTCACATCAATGTTTCTCTCTCTCTCCCTCTCTCTTCCTCTATTACAATCAATTTTTTAAAAATATTTTTTTAAAGAATGCCTTCTTTTTTTATGTTGAATATATTGTTTTAATTGAATCTGAATCAAAAGCTATTTAAAAGGGCAACGTAAGCCTGACCAGGTGTGGCTCAGTGGCTGAGCATCGACTGACCTATGAACCAGGAGGAGGTCATGGTTCGATTCCCGGTCAGGGCATATGCTCAGGTTGCAGGCTCGATCAATAAAAAAATATATTTTTAAAAATAAAAGGGAACGTAAATATGTTTTATTCAATATGTTGTTCCATTTTCCCTCGTGTGTTTGGTCCTCAGCAGGAGACAGTTTCTTTTTCTTTTCTTTTTTTAATTGATCTTTATCGTTGAAGCCAAGCTCGTATTTCTTTACCGGCTTTCCAGGCCAGCCCTGGGGTAAGAGCCAGCCACCCCGGGGAGAGGGAGGGGAAGAAGGCGACAAGTAGTCTTGTTCTCAACAACTGGTGGCCTGGACGCCTTGCTCTCTGATACCCCTGACAGGGCTGGGCCGACCCCAGGCTTTTCTGCCTTCACTGGGCACATCACTGTTCATGGCCTATTTGCCCACTAACGTCTACAAGTGTAAACTCCCTCCCTCCACCCTTGCCACCTTCCTTCCCTCCCTCTCCCTCCTTCCTATTCCCTTTCTCTACAATTCTAACAGTTAGACTGTGGTTTCTTGAGCTGAACCACCATCAGCCTCCCTACAGTTCCACCATTTGCTCCTGCTCCACCCCAGGGGCTGTGCAGAATCCATCAACAATAAATAAAAACAACGAGGATGAGCGTGACGCCGAGGATGATGTCAAATGTTATTCAGCTCTTATTTTGCACAAGAACTTTGCATGCATTTTTTCCCCAATTAACCCTCATAGCAGCCCCACAGAATAGGTCCTTTTACTGCCCCCACCTCAGAGACCAGGAAACCAAGACTTGAAGAGATGAGGTAACTCGCCCCACATGTTATAGCCAACAGGCAGCAGAATTCGGATTTGGGTTCAGACAATCTGATTCAAAAGCCAGTTCTCTTCTAGAAGCACTGGGCTGCACTGGTTTCTCTTCTGTCTTCCATTTGCAACCTTCAAATACTAGCGGACTCTCCACTTCCCCACGGAGCTGGATGCTTTGGCTTTGCGGCCGCGCACCTGCCGCGCATCCTGTCACTCAGTGTAGTGCCCCACGCTGCCAAGAAGCGCTGTCCTCCTGACTCCTAGGCCTTTACCCACAACCTGCTCGGCGTTGTCTCCTCCAGCCCTCTGCGAAGGAATGCTTAGCCCTGCATACAGGGCTGCCATCCTGCAGAAACCTGAGAGCTTCGCCCACAAAGCAAGGATAACGGAATACATCGTGCTGAGCATCCACCAGGAGCCT